>NC_141876.1:512369094-513619094 GCF_056163025.1 Triticum urartu | reverse complement strand
AACCGCATTGAAAGCAATGTCGCAAGTGAGGTAATCTTCACACAACCCATGTAATACATAAGGGAAAGAGATACATAGTTGGCTTACACTCGCCACTTCACACAATTACATGAATAAAGCATTACATCATCCAGATACAAGCAAGGTCCGACTATGGAACCAAAATAAAAGAAGACTGCCCCAAATGCTACACAGATCCCCGATCGACCCCAACTGGGCTCCGCTACTGATCGACTAGAACGAAACAACATAAAGGACAAGATCTTCATAGAGCTCCTCCTTGAGCTCGGTTGCGTCACCTGCACGGTTCAACGGCACCTGCAAGCTGGTTTTGGAAGTATCTGTGAGTCATGAGGACTCAGCAATCTTACACCCTCGCGATCAAGACTATTTAAGCTTATAGGACTGGTAAAAGGTAATATGTGGAGCTACAACAAGCGACTAGCATATATGGTGGCTAACCTGTTCGCAAAAGAGAGCGAGAAGAGAAGGCAAAGCACGAACGGAGAACTATGATCAAGAAGTGATCCTAGAACTACCTACGTCAAGCATAACTCTAACACCGTGTTCACTTCCCGGACTCCGCCGGAAAGAGACCATCACGGTAACACACATGGTTGATGTATTTTAGTTAAGGTCAACTTCAGGTTTTCTACAACTGAATATTAACAAATTCCCATCTGCCCATAACCGCGGGTGTCGGTGTCAAAACCGGCGGATCTCGGGTAGGGGGTCCCGAACTGTGCGTCTAGGCCAGATGGTAATAGGAGGCAAGGGACACGAAGTTTTACCCAGGTTCGGGCCCTCTCGATGGAGGTAAAACCCTACGTCCTGCTTGATTAATATTGATGATATGGGTAGTACAAGAGTAGATCTACCACGAGATCGGAGAGGCTAAACCCTAGAATCTAGCCTATGGTATGATTGTTGTTGTGTATGTTGTCCTACGGACTAAAACCCTCCGGTTTATATAGACACCGGAGAGGGTTAGGGTTACACAAAGTCGGTTACAATGGTAGGAGATCTACATATCTGTATCGCCAAGCTTGCCTTCCACGCCAAGGAAAGTCCCTTCCGGACACGGGACGAAGTCTTCAATCTTGTATCTTCATAGTCCAGGAGTCCGGATGAAGGTATAGTCCGGCTATCTGAACACCCCCTAATCCAGGACTCCCTCAATAGCCCCTGAACCAGGCTTCAATGACGACGAGTCCGGCGCGCAAATTGTCTTCGGCATTGCAAGGCGGGTTCCTCCTCCTAGTACTTCATAGAAGATTTTGAACACAAAGATAGTGTCCGACTCTGCAAAACAAGTTTCCACATATTGCCATAGAGAGAATAATATTTACACAAATCTAATCTGCTGACGTATTCCGTAGTGCGACACACCACGGCCAAGCCTTTATCCGAGTCGTTTCATTATCCCACCTCAGCGCGTCATGCGAGGCAGTTTCCTTGGTACGTCTTGTTAAAGCAGAGATCGTGTCCCCTTATTCCGGGATTCTCATCAATACGGGCATGGGTAACCCAACCGCGCCATTGACTACGGCGCTTGGAGATAAGCGAGTTTTACCAGGCTGGTGGGGACACGTAGTTGCGTCCACCCATATAAGGGGATAAGGATCCACCCTTTCACCTACGCCTTCTTCCTCCTTTGCCTATCCATTCTCGCGCACTCGAGCTCCAGCGCCCAAGTCCGCACTCCCACCTCAACCTTCTCCAGCCATGTCCGGAGCGGGAGGCAAGTGGATGGTCTCCTCCGTCACGGAGGGACACATCAAAAACCTAAGGAAGGCCGGATACCTTTCTAACGACATCGCGTACCGGCTTCCCGAAAAGGGGCAGCTCATCCCCACCCCTAGGCCCCATGAGAGGGTGGTGTTCCTCCCCCATTTCCTCCACGGACTGGGCTTCCCTCTTCACCCATTTGTCCGGGGGCTCATGTTCTACTATGGCCTGGATTTCCAGGATCTGGCCCCGAACTTTGTCCTCAACATATCGGTGTTTATCGTCGTGTGCGAGGCTTTCCTCCGCATCCGCCCCCATTTCGGCCTATGGCTCAAGACTTTCAATGTCAAGCCGAAGGTGGTGCGCGGCAACCAGGCGGAGTGCGGAGGCGCCATGGTGGGCAAGATGGCCAACGTCTTATGGCTCGAGGGCTCCTTTGTGGAGACCCTGAAGGGGTGGCAATCGGGGTGGTTTTATATCACCGAGCCGTGCGACCCCGAATGGGTTGCAGCCCCCGAGTTTCGATCCGGACCCCCTATGCGGCTTACCTCCTGGAAGGAGACGGGCCTATCGTGGGGTAAAAAAGGAGAGCTGACCGGACTCCAAACATGCATCCAAACCCTGGTGGACAAGAAGCTCAAACTTGTCAACGTAGTCCAGGTAATGCTCATCCGCCTGATCCTCCCGTGTCAACAACGGGCTTTCAATCTGTGGGAGTTCGACCCGGCGCGGCACCAAACTCTGAGCAGGCTCTTCGACATGACGTACGAAGATGCCTGGAAGGTGCTTTTCAAGGGCGCCGAGGCCCCCGCATCCGCTACCGAGGATCACGGATTCAGTACGCAGTGTCACGCTCATGCGGTAGGCTGTTTTTTTCCTTTTACAGGGTATCAGTTTTTCATAGGTTGACTCTATGTGGGATCTAAGCTCCCTTACCTTTGACAGGATTGGCAGGTGACGTCCAGACAGATCAACTGTCCGGCTCCTTTGCCCGAAGGCCCAGCGGACACTCGCTTGACGAAGTTGCTGGTTCCGGCACCCTATGTGGTGCCGGAGAAGAAGGCCGCGAAAAAGGCCACGGGGACTCGAAAGAGTGCCCGGCGCCAGGAGGTGTCGGATCCATCATACGATGGTTCCGAGGCGCATTCCTCCCGTGAAGACGAGGAGGAAGAAGAAGAGACCTCTCCCGCTCCAGCGGGAGGAGAGAAGAAAAGGAAGGCCGCCCCAACTGGGGAGGCCGAAGGGTCCAAGAAGGGGAAAACCCTTCCTGCGGACTATTCCACCGACGCTGACAACGACGGAGAGGAGTGGCTGCCCAGGGCCAAGCCCCTGGCAAAATCGTAAGTATCCGGATACCAGAGTAATTCATGGCATTCGTTTATTGCACATCTTTCCCTTATGTCGAATATGTTTATGCAGCCCACCCAAAGACCGGCTCGACGCGTCATCGAGCGGCTCACTGGACTCGTCGGATGTGAACTCGCTTCCGACGGCTTCCTCCCCCCGCCCTACGGACGACACCGAAGTGTTGTCCCGACAGGTTCCAAGCCGGGATGAGGTGGTCCTGGAGGCGCCGCAAGGCGACCTCCCGGACTCCAGGAGTAAAGGGGATGAAACCCCCCAGGGCTCCAAGTCCGGCTCTAGGCCAGACACCGCTCCGGAACCTTTAAAGGTTCTAGAGTCCGGCGGGGGACCTCCTTCCAGGAGGAGCAAGCCCACCGTGCCGGTGACCCCCGTCCAACCGGAGGCACCGGACAATATGTTGGAGGCGCTCCAAGGCGCCTCCATCGACGAGGAGCACCGCACCATTATGAGTGCGGTGGTCCAGAAGGTTCAGTCCGCCAAGAGCGGACTGACTGAAGCTTGTACTAGCCTTTTAACAGGCTTTGAGGTAAGTAAAGAATGTGTAAATAATATTACCGCATAGACAGTAGCCCCTGATGCTCTGTTTGGCGTTCGGGAAGAAAAGCCGAATAGAGGATCAAATAAAATTCGCAGGAGTCTAACAAAAAGGAGTCAATATGCGTATGCAGGCTTCTCTGCTTGCGTCCGCCGCACTGACTGCGGAAGTGGACACACTAAAGCAGAACCTCGAGCGGTCCGAGCAAGAGCTCGGGCGTGCCAAGAAGCAGCTCGAGGACAATGAAGGTAAGAAATACCTTGTTTAAACATATACAAAAAGGTGCAATTGCAAAAAATGACAGGATTAACGTGGCTATTATAGGGGCCACGTCTGAGGTGGCGACCCTTAAGCAAGCGCTGGTCGAGGCCGAGAAGAGGGCGGCCACAGAGCGCACCGAGCGGGAGAAGTATGAGGCCCAGGTTGGCAAGGTGCGGCAAGAGCTCCAGGTTCTCATGAAAAAACATGAGAGTTTGGAGCTTGACTCAAAGACGCGAGCGTCCGAGCTCGCGGCGGCTATTGAAAATGCTAAGTCTGCCAAGGCCGAATCCCAGAAGACCCTCCAGGAGTTGGATGAGGTGAAGAAGATAGCGGCGGGTAAGGCATTCTTTATGCAAAGCAAACACATAAACGTGAGTTACTTGTTACTTACCCAAATCCGGAGCTCTCCAGGAGCGTTCGCAGATCTTCCACGGAGTGTGTCCGATGCCGCCGCATTCTATCGAGCCGAGGAGGGCAGCTCGACAGAGAAGGTGTTCTGGTCTCAGTATGCTGAGGCCGGACACCCCGTGCCCCTGAGCGACCAGCTGAAGCAACTGGTCGAGCTCCACAAGGCGGCCGAACAGGCCATGAAGGGCCTCCTAGTTTGGCTGTGGCCTGGAGAGGCTCTGCCTGGGAGCTATTTCGGGCTGGTGCGGCGGCTGGTGGAGGCCTGTCCAAGGCTCGAAGTCATCAAGCGCTCCGTCTGTATTGAAGGTGCCCGTAGGGCCCTTGCCCGTGCTAAGATGCACTGGGGCAAGCTGGATGCTTAGAAGCTTGTGAAGGACGGGCCACCACCGGGGAAAGAGCATCGCAAGCCCGAGAATTATTATAAGGATGTTCTGAAGGGTGCCTGCCTTGTGGCGGATGAGTGTTCCCAGGATGTATTTTTTGAGTAAAACTCGCTCGTTTTGTCATGTGCGCTGAAAACTTGTTCATATGCGCTAAGCAATGCTGTTGGAATTTAAAATATTACCTTCTGTGCAGCTGTTTATCAATTCTGAGAGATGGCAAGTCGTCGGCTTCTGCCCCCGTGCCGCTAGTGCTGGGGTGTTCGGGGATAAACCTGAGCACTCTTTTTCCCATGTTTGGGTCCTTCGAGGGAGGCGCTCAGCCCAACGAACAAGGCAATCGGACTATAATGCGTGAACACTCTCACTTAGCCATAGAATTCTATAATTTTAAATTTCGGCGAAGCCCCTGGTATTCGGAAGACCGAGTTCGGGGCGCTATCCACGCCTTGGCCGGACAGAGCCGGCTCCTCGCTCTAAGCGGCATAAGTCGTTAGGGACTTGAAAAACCTCTCGAACAGCGACCAGCTCTCGCTTCATCATGACAGTCAGTTTTAGCTTTCTCCACTGAGGTGCTCGACCCAGCTCAACTGGGGCACAATCGCAGTGGTTCTCCTAGTGCTACCTTAGCCGATATAACGGAACGTAAGGCACCAAAACATAGGAGCTGGGCAAACCCAACTATTGACCCAAGACATGATTCGGAGCCGATGCATATTGAAAGTGCGTTATATCGACTAGAGGGGGGGTGAATAGGCGATTTTTATGAAAGTCTTCAAAACGTGAGAGTTGTGAAGACAAACAGTGAAGATCATGCCTATTACTATGCAGCGGAAGTTAGATTACACTATGCCAGCCATGGTCATATATTCAATAGAGTGAAAGCGCAATGACAAACAGCTTCAGTGTAATGAGGATCAGGTAGGAAGAAGTTATGAAGCCGAACAGATCATACATTCATGTTGTGAAGACAAAAGATAAAGCAAGCATGCAATGGCTTCACAATGAATAACTGTAAGTGAAAGGAAATGAAGATGAAACCAGTGACACGTTGAAGACAATGATTTGTTGGACCAGTTCCAGTTGCTGTGACAACTGTACGTCTGGTTGGAGCGGCTAGGTATTTAAACCAAAGGACACACAGTCCCGGACACCCAGTCAAGGACACTTAGTCCAAGACACCCAGTCCTCACCGTTTTCTCCTTGAGCTAAGGTCACACAGACCTCGCCCAATCACTCAGGTAAGTCTTCAAGGTAGACTCCCAAACCTTCACAGACTTCGTTCACTGGCAATCCACAATTTCTCTTGGATGCTCAGAACGCGACGCCTAACCGTCTGGAGGATGCACAGTCCTCAAGTGTAATAAGTCTTCAAATCACACAGACACGAAGACTTAAGTGATGCCCAATTTACTCTGGCTCTGGGTGGTTAGGGCTTTTCTCCTCACTGGGAATTTTTCTTTCAAAGGCTTCGAGGTAGGTTGCTCTCAAACGACAAAAGCCGTGCACTGAAATCTGAGCAGCCAACCGTTTATGGTTGTGGGGGTGGACTATTTATAGCCACTTGGCAACCCGACCTGATCTGTCCAAAATGACCCTGGGTCACTAAGGAACTGACACGTGTACCAACGGTCGAATTTTGAACTCACACGGCAACTTTACTTGGGCTACAAGTAAAGCTGACTTGTCTGACTCTGGACAAGATTTTCTCTCAAAGTCTTCGCTCGAAGACATAGGATTTGAATTAGGCATCACTTCAGTCATTCTGACTGGTTCTTTTGGACCCCACTTAACAGTACAGTGATTCCTATGACACAACATAAATGAAATAAAACTACGAAGGATCTAAGTCTTCGAGTTCCATAAGCTTCATAGGGAGTCTTCTCATGTCATTGTCTTCAATATGAATATCTTCATAAACCACCATTGTCTTCAATGTCTTCGTACATTTTTAGGGGTCATCTCTGGTAATAAAACCGAATCAATGAGGGACTTCTACCTGTGTTTTCCTGCAATTCTCACAAACACGTTAGTCCCTCAACTAGGTTTGTCGTCAATACTCCAAAACCAACTAGGGGTGGCACTAGATGCACTTACAATCTCCCCCTTTTTGGTGATTGATGACAAACTAGTTTAAGTTTTCAACGGGGAACATAATTTGTGAAATAGTAAAGGAATTTGTCTTCATAAGTTGCAAGGGCTCCCCCTGAAGATGTGCATATAAGTAATTTTCCTTTTGAATGCAAATGCACATGGCAGGTTGTACTTGTGGAGATCCACTTCAACTTATGATGACAATCCACTATGCATGTGAAAGTATATGAAGATAATGACATGCATAATGGAAAATGGACGTCTGCAGTAAGAGATGAGTGCGGAATTTATCGTCGCACATGCGGAATTTATCTTCGCATAACGGAGTGACAAGCAGGTAGCAGACGGCCATCAAGGCTAAGTGTTACAACTCAAAGAAGCAAATGTAGCAAAAACGGGAGTTGTAAGCACGAAGAAAAATGTAGCAAAATATAGTGGCACCCGCCCAAAGTGACCCGCTTGAAGACTATAAACATCATGCTTCTCCCCCTTTTGTCAGTGATGACCAAAAAGGTTTGAAGACATAGAGTTTCCTACGCGTTCCCAGGCGCAGCAGGGTCGGTGGAGTTGTTTGGTGGCGGTGCAGATGAGCTTGGTGCAGATTCGACGTGTGTTGAAGCAGGTGGAGATGATGTTGCGTCGTCGTTTTCTTCAATAATCCGGGCAGACACGGTGGCAGCAGAAGAAGAGAATTCTGACTCTTCAAGTGATGGTGTGCTTCGCATCACAGTTCTTCTTGGAGGCGTGGAGTCAAATTGGAATCTCTCTCTGAAGCCATCCTCTTGCAGTTCAGCTTCATTGCTCATCATGGTGAGGCCTTTCCAAGTGCGGCGACAGGTCTCGTGTGCGACAAACGCATTCTTGGTTGCCAGATTTCTGATGCGATTGACATCTTGCATGATGCTTCTCATCTGCCGTTTGAGCCAGTCGTGATGCCTATCTTGCTTTTGGTGAAGAGCCACAAGAAGCTCTCGGTCATTAAGTGTTCGAACGCGCTTCTTGGGTCTCTTGGCAGCTGTGCTGTCAGTGGCTTCAGTTGATGCAGGGGCACGTGTGGTGCCAGCCATTGGATACACTCGGGAGAGAGCTTCAACACCTTCAATATTTTGAGTGAAGATCTGGTGTTCTGCATTTTGAAGACTTAATGGTTGCTTTCCAGGCTCTGGATATATTGCTTCAGCAGATGTGTCCACATCTGGCAAAAATATCCTATGGTTGCGGGCTGAGGGTTGATAGGAGATTGCAGAGTGAAGCTTGATCAGCCTCATAACCCAAGGAGCATAGAACTTTAATCCAAACAGTTCTGAGGCAGACGCTGCAAAGTGACGGATGAAGAGATCCTGTGCATTGAAGCATTTGCCATGTAGAATGCAGAAGATGAGAGTCTTCATTGCACCATCAATTGTAGCATATCGAGAGTGTCCCTTTACAGGCCATAGAGTCCGCCTTATGATATGATATATTGTTCTGGGCAGGTACTCTAAGTCTTCAACGAAGAACCTAGTTGGATAGGGTGCATTCGGAGGCAGTGGCTTCATCATTGAGAGCATCTGACTCATATCTGGCTCAGGACGCTGAAATATGCTCTCAATTGCTTCAGCATGGAGTTGGCACCCTTCTTCAAAGAATTCGCCAGGAGTGGGAAGGCTGGTAAGCTCAATTAGGTCGAAAGCATTGGCTTCATGATGGATATTGCCTGTCATCCACTCCAGAATCCATGTCTTCGGATCTCTGTTATAGCCTTTGATATGCACAGTGGCATAGAACTGGAGCAGAAGCTCTTCGTTCCAGTGCTCTTCATCAGTGATAAATGGCAGCAAACCCACTTGCTTGAAGCAATCCAGTGCTTCTTCCAGACCAGGCAGACCAGCAACAGCTTCAACCTCAAGGCGCTTGTGAGGAAAGATGCGGCCTTGGTTGTAAAGGATGCATGAATAATAGCTGCGCTGTTGATGGCTCCAGAACCTATCTGATACAATCCGTTCCCTTGAATAAGGGTTCTTGGAGCGGTCGAAAAACGTGTTATCTGCCCTAAAGCCGTTGATGTTGAAGGAACCAGGAGCTGATGCAGGACCTGGGAACCTTGGCAGTCGTGGGATCGGCTTCTGGACCTGGGGTCTGTACGCGATATGATAGTTGAATTGTGGTCCTGCAGCAGACTCAGGCACAGAATGTTCAGGAGCAGTAGCTTCATTTTCTTCTGAAGCTATTGTTGGGTTGGGCTCCACATTTGCTTCGGCGTTGTTTGTGGCAGCCTCAACATTTGCAGACTCAGGCACGTTCTCCTGGAGAACTGCTTCTTGTTGGTGTGGGGGAGTTGGAGCTTGTGGTATCTCTGCTTGCTCTTCGGCTGATGCAGCCGGAATGTCGTCAGCAGCCTGAGCCCTTGGCCCTTTGCAAAGCCTACGGAATTTGGGCGACGCTTGTGGAGTTGCAGTGGGCTGTGGCTCATCTTCCTCCTGTGGGTGATCTGCCCATGATGCTGCTTGTGTGATTGGCGTCAAGGGACGACCAATACTGATCAGTTCGCTTGTCTCAAGCTGAGGAAGGGCTGCATCACCTTGCACATTGTCTTGGAGACCAATGTCTTCAGCAGCGTAGGGTTCGTCTGCTGGAATGTCTTCAGTGTTGGGTTCATGCACAGTCAACTGATGATCTGTGTCAGGATAGCGGACGTAGAGGGGTTCAACTATCAGGGGCTCTGTGGGAGCAGCCCGAGATTTCTTGGTCTTGCGCTTCTTGATGATGGGTTCAGAAGGAGAGGCTTCAGAATGTTTTCTCTTCTTAGCTTCAGCCTCTGCAGTCCGTGTCTTCTTGTGCTGTGAGGCGGTTGATTGACTCTTTGGCTTCGAGCCAGTCGTTGCAGCGGGGAAGACAATCGGAGCAGTTTCTGACCTTGGCGCTTCAGGTTCGGGCACAGCCGCCTTCTTTTTCTTCTTCGCGGCCATCCTGGGGTCAATGCCGGGACGCCCAAGTGCCTTGCGCTTTTCTGCCTCATTGTAGGCTTGCATGCAGCGATCAGCCAAAGTCTTCATGCGTTCTCGCGAGCCTTGAGCTTCGGCACGCGTCTTCAGGAAGTTCTCTTTCAGCTCGTGCAACATGATCTTGAAGTTTTTCACTTCTTGCACACTGAGCTTGGCCACGTGCTTCTTGAACTGAGCCTTTTCATGATCAATTTTCTGCTTCAGTTCTACAATTCGCTGGGCTATTGCAAGTTCTGAAGCAATTGCACCTTGAAAGGCAACGCTGAGGCCTATGGGTAGCTGTAGATCATTGAAGCTTATGTCTGGTGTGTCAAACCATTCATCGATGAAGTTGTGGATGATGGCGACATCAAACAGAGGCAGATTGTTGAAGATTTCAGCCTCCTCCTTGCTCTTGATGAGCTGCTCAAGAGCATCATCTCCAAGATCTTCATCGCTTGAGAGATCAATGGCTTCGTAGCGCAGAATGTCAGCAGCTGTGAGCTCTTTGCCTGTGTGTGGCTGAGGCTTCTTGGCTTCTTGGGGCTTGGACACTCGTGATAAGCCTTCTGACTGCACACTGGCTTCAGGAGGTGCAGTTGCTAAAGGCTTCACTCTTGCGATCTTGGGAGAAGCGGCTGGCTTTGAAGCTTTTGGAGCTTTTGGCTTTTTCTGCTTTGGCTTCGGAGCAGCAGGGGCGTCATCTGACTCAGTATCTGCTGGAGGGTCATTCACAGCAGTCCCTTGGACTAGGATGCGAGTGATGAGGCCTGCAAGATTGGCATACGGCCCGATGATATTGGGATCGGCGTTGCGTGTGCCATCTGCCCTTGGTGAGGAGGGACCAGGGTTGAAGTCAAGCCCAAATTTCTTCTTGTTTATCTTCGCTGACTGTTGTGCAAACTGAAGGTTGCGCTTGAAGAGATTATCATCGCGGCACCAGAGAAGTGATGACGGATGTGCCTCAGCTGGCTGTGGTCCTCTCACCATGCATGGATAGAAGCCTTGAGCAATGGCTTCGACTCTGGACCTGGGTACAAGATTTTTGTATAGTACGTCTCCCCACGGTCTTTTGATGGCGCACTTCTCCGCATATTCCTGAGTGACGAAGCGGTAGTGGAACCATTGCTCTGCCCAATATCTTCGAATCCATTGGATTTGTGTCTTGCGCTGACCATAGCTTTCTTCAGGATCAGTTTTGTACATCTCTGCCAATTCATCAGGCAGATCTTTGGACGTTTCACCACGTCGCTGTCTGCCTCCCTTCCTTGCTGCTGTTTCTGAAGCCATGAATAACTTGGAAGGCTTCAAGATGTTCAAAGGCTTCAAAGGCTTCCTTTTGCAAGAACTGGCTTCAGGAGAGTTGATGTGATGCTGCAAGTACTCTGCAAATGAATGCAGACTATGAGAACCAAAGGATTCTCCCACGGACATGTACCTGTGACAGCATTAAGGTGCGAGGGAAGGGGAAGAGGTCATATGCATTCTCAGAAGATTTTGAAGATAAATCGGTTTAGAAGACATAGACCTCATTGTGCGAAGACATTCACTCACAGATAAGAAGTTGGTTCCAGATTTGTACGAACCCACAGATCAGTACAAGTGAGGAATCTAACTACCTTATGAAGCACAAGTGAATATACTAGGCATGTCATGAGATGTAGCGAGATAACTAACTGATGTGAAGAGAAACTCCTTATGGCAGAAAGTGACTGAACTATGGGATCAAAAGAGGCTGTAAAAAGAGGTTTTATTTACCACACTTGGAACTGCTAGACGAAGTGAGAGTTGAGGCCGAGCAGTTCGATCCTCCGTGCCCTAACTTGGCGACGAAAGACACCTACGGCGACGGCGGAGAGAGCGATGTCCGCTGTCGGCGTGAAAACGGCGTCGGAGAGGTTGCGGCAGTGAAGCGCTTCGTCGCCGGCGTCGTCGAGTGCTAGCGGTGGCGCTAGGGTTCGTGCGAGGGTGGAAGAAGGAGATAATGACCGCAGTGAATCGTATATTTATAGGGATAGAGGCGGCACTGCGCTATTACGCAGGTACCCCTGGCGGTTCGCATTTGAGGCACGCGTGGCCAGTTAGAGGACGATTGGGATTTGTTCCATGTACCACGCACGCCTAAATTGTCGGGCGGTCGTTCCTGCTTCTCCGGATCTTATGTGGAGGAATGAGCATTAAAAACGGACTTTTATGGTTGTCACTATGTCTTCAGCTGACAAGGACACATTGAAGACATTTGACAGTTACAACAGAATGCATATGACTTGGAGAGATAGAGTTTGAAATAGAAAGCATAGATAGGTTAGGGTCCGATCACATTCACTTAGTTCAAAAGATTCAACCAAGAAGACATAGCTATAAGTGAATGCTGTAGAGGACAGAACATCAGTACATATATATATCCATATAATCAACGCAGTGAAGATAATCATGAAGACATATTGAGAATGAAGCCAAACCAATTGTGAAGACATTGAGAGGTAACGCCATGAGAGAAACACTTCAAAATGGAACGTTTGGTGGTGGCGTTACCCACCGTATAGGAAGTATTAGACCCAGACACGGCGCACAATTATCGTGGCGCTCCGAAGTCAAATTCCACATTAATGTATTCACACTTAGAATGTATGTCTTAATTGTCTGAAGATATACGCTACTTCGTGTGTTGCACATCTAAGTCATCAATATGCTTAAGTGTTAGGATGTGTGCCTGATCACAGGACATTTGAGGATTCCAAGATATTTAGCTCACACCGTAACTTGCAAAATCTCTTCTCATCCAAGGGCTTTGTGAAGATATCTGCCAATTGCTCTTCAGTGTTGACGTGTATGATATCAATGTCTTCCTTCACAACATGATCTCTGAGAAAGTGATGACGAATTTCAATGTGCTTTGTCTTCGAGTGCTGAACTGGGTTGTTGGCAATCTTGATGGCGCTTTCGTTGTCGCAGTAAAGTGGCACTTGCTTTAGATGAATGCCATAATCCTTGAGTGTTTGCTTCATCCACAGAAGCTGAGCGCAGCAAGATCCAGCAGCAATGTATTCAGATTCAGCAGTGGAGAGTGATACACAGTTCTGCTTCTTTGAAGACCAACATACAAGTGATCGTCCCAGAAAGTGACATGTGCCTGATGTAGACTTGCGATCAACTTTGTCACCAGCATAATCAGCATCCGAAAATCCAACTAAATCAAACTCTGAGCCCTTTGGATACCATAATCCTAGAGTTGGGGTGTGAGCCAAATATCGAAGAATTCGCTTCACAGCTAAGTGATGCGGCTCCTTTGGTGTCGCTTGAAATCGAGCACACATGCAAACACTAAGCATGATATCTGGCCTAGATGCACATAAATAAAGCAAAGACCCAATCATGGAGCGGCATACCTTTTGATCGAACTCTTTACCATTGTCGTCGGGACCCAGATGATGCTTGGCTGGCATTGGTGTTGTGAAGCCTTTGCAGTCTTGCATACTGAACTTCTTCAGGCACTCTTTAAGATATTTCTCTTGAGATATGAAGATGCCGTTGCGTTGTTGCCGTATTTGAAGACCGAGGAAGAACTTCAGCTCCCCCATCATGGACATCTGATATTGCTCTTGCATCATATATCCAAACTCTTCACTATACTTCTGATTGGTGCAGCCGAAGATAATGTCATCCACATATATTTGGCACACAAACAGTTCACCATCATATGTCTTCGTGAAAAGAGTGGGATCCAGGGAACCAGGTATGAAGCCTTTGCTTTTCAGAAAGTACTTGAGTGTATCATACCAGGCCCTAGGGGCTTGTTTGAGGCCATACAGTGCCTTGTTGAGCTTGTATACCATATCAGGATGTTTTGGATTTTCAAAGCCAGGTGGTTGTGCAACATACACTTCTTCTTCAATCTTGCCATTGAGAAAGGCACTTTTCACATCCATCTGATAGAGAAGTATGTTATGATGATTTGCATAGGCCAGCAGTATGCGTATGTCTTCAAGCCTAGCCACAGGAGCAAATGTTTCATCGAAGTCAATGCCCTCCACTTGAGTATATCCTTGAGCAACGAGACGAGATTTGTTTCTGACAACTTGACCATGCTCATCTTTCTTGTTGCGGTATATCCATTTGGTGCCTATTATGTTGTGCTTCCGTGGATCAGGACGCTTAACCAGTTCCCATACATTATTCAGCTCAAACTGTTGAAGCTCTTCTTGCATAGCTTGAATCCATTCAGGTTCCATGAAGGCTTCTTCAATTTTCTTGGGTTCTGATATTGAGACGAATGCGAAATGCCCACAGAAGTTTGTTAGCTGAGTTGCCCTTGAACGAGTGAGTGGACCAGGTGCATTGATGCTGTCCAGTATTTTGTCAATTTGTTCTTCATTTGCAACACGAGGGTGTGTGGGGCGAAGACTTTGCTCTTGCTGATCTATGTGGTCATTTGAAGGTATATCGTCAGGCTGAGCATTGTCTTCATGTGGATCAGGTGCTGAGATGATAAGTTCTTCTTCAGGATGAGCTTCAGAAGGTACAATTTCTCCAGTTCCCATAAGCTTGATTGATTCATTTGCTTGAACTTCATCTAGCACATTTGGCAATTGCTCTCTTTGTGATCCATTGGTTTCATCAAATCGCACATCCACTGTTTCAACCACTTTGTAGTGGAAGAGATTGAAGACTCTATAGGAGTGCGAATCCTTTCCATATCCAAGCATGAAGCCTTCATGTGCTTTTGGTGCAAAGTTTGAGGTGTGGTGTGGGTCCTTGATCCAGCATTTTGCGCCAAATACTCTGAAATAACTGACATTTGGCTTCTTGCCAGTTAGGAGTTCGTAGGATGTCTTGTTCAGAAGCTTGTGAAGATAAACACGATTGATTGTATGGCATGCAGTATCAATGGCTTCAGTCCAGAACTTTCTTGGAGTCTTGTATTCATCTAGCATTGTTCTGGCCATCTCAATGAGTGTTCTGTTCTTGCGTTCGACGACGCCATTCTGCTGTGGCGTGTATGGAGCTGAGAATTCATGTGTGATACCCAAGGTATCCAGATATGTATCAAGGCCAGTGTTCTTGAATTCAGTGCCATTGTCACTTCTGATGTGCTTTATCTTGGCGCCAAAATTGTTCATAGCTCGATTTGCGAAGCGTCTGAAGACATCCTGCACTTCAGTCTTGTAAAGGATTATGTGCACCCAAGTATATCTAGAATAATCATCAACAATTACGAAGCCATAGAGGCATGCAGAGGTAGTAAAAGTTGAGTAGTGAGTGGGACCGAAAAGATCCATGTGGAGCAGTTCGAAGGTTTGAGTAGTGGTCATGATTGTCTTCGAAGCATGTTTTGCCCTTGTCATCTTCCCTGCTTCACAGGCACCGCATAAGTGATCTTTCTTGAACTTGACGCCCTCGATGCCTATGACGTGCTTTTTCTTCGCAAGGGTGTGGAGGTTCCTCATGCCAGCATGCCCAAGCCTTCGATGCCAAAGCCAGCATTCTGAAGCTTTTGCAAGAAGACATACTGCAAGTTGTGGTCCTGCTGAGAAATCTACCACATACAAATCACCTTTCCTATACCCTTCAAACACTAGAGATTTGTCAGATTCCATTAGCACCAGGCAGCGATATTTGCCAAACATTACAATCATATTCAAATCGCAAAGCATTGAGACAGACATTAAGTTGAAGCCAAGGGATTCAACAAGCATGACTTTATCCATGTGTTGATCCTTTGAGATTGCAACTCTACCTAGACCCAATACCTTACTTTTACCAGTGTCAGCGAATGTAATGTGGCTCTTGTCGGATGGACGTAAAGTTGAGTCCATAAGAAGGCTTCTTCTGCCAGTCATGTGATTTGTACACCCACTGTCAATAATCCATTCTAAAGACATTGAAGTCGCTGGTGTCGTACCCTACAGTGCAGTTAGGGGGATAGGCTTCACGAAGAGTGTTGTGAAGCATAAACATTTGACGAACCAGTGGGTTATGAAAACTTAGATCCAGATTAGGACTAATGGGGAGAATAGCATGCGATTCAGGAACGAAGTACATAATGATGCCATTTGGGCAGTTTATCTTGTGCCCCACAAGATTTTTATGGTCCCCAGCAATAGCGTCAGACGATTTTGTTTTTGTGCTGGAGACCTTTCCCTGCAAAAGAGAGTTAAGCTTTCTTAACCACCCACATCTTCAAGGGTGGCTTAGAAGCTATGAGTCTAAGTGCAGCATCTGAGAATTTTGGCTTTGAAGCCTTAGCAAATAGTCTAGCAGGGGGACAATAATACTCATAGGCATAAGCAGAATAATTTTTGGTCATATGAACATGACAGTTCGATGAACCGCTCTCATATTCATATGCCTGAGTGTGGTTTCCCTGCAAAACATTTGCGTTAGTGTGACTCAGGTGAGTCCTCTGTCTGTATGAAGCCTTTGGACCGAGGTTTGTCTTCTTGAAGTGAGGTGTCATGAAGACATTCACAGGAAGATTTTCCAGACATGTTTTCGGAACCCAGATCTTCTTCATAGGCGGTCCATTCCTGCAGTTAGTACCAATGTACCTGGCAAACACTTCACCATTGTGATTCTTAAACAGTTTATAGTTTGCATCAAAGGATTCATCAATGATAATTGGGTTAGCACTAGTGAAGCCAGATAAATTGGATGGATCTGCTGAAAGTTCCTTTGCAGCAACCCATGTAGTTTTGGGGTACTGCTCAGGTTTCCAGTAAGAGCCATCTGCATTGATTTTCCTTACGAACCCAACACCCTCTTTCCTAGGGTTTCGGTTCAGAATCTGCTTCTTAAGGACATCACATAATGTTTGATGCCCTTTCAGACTTTTGTACATCCCTGTTTCAAGCAATGTCTTCAACCTAGCATTCTCATCAGCAATAGCAGTGGTATCCTTAGCAAAGGGGTTAGTTGCCACATCAACAGTTGAAGATATTGGAACAGTAGTAGCAGTGGAACATTCAGCAACAGAATTAGCATTATTACGCTCAATGCATTTAAGACATGGTGGTTCAAATCCTTCCTGAGCGGGACTGATCTGTTCGGCGTGAAGTGACTCGTTTTCCTTTTGAAGATCTTCATGAGCCACCCTCAATTTCTCAAGTTCTTGCTTCCTTTGAAGATAGTCATAGGAAAGCTTTTCATGAGTTGTTGAGAGAGTATCATGACGATCTTCAAGTTCCTGATACTTAACGTGAAGGTTTTTTATGTCTTCAATTAAGGATTCAGATCGAGTCATTTCAGCACCCAACAGATCATCGCTTCTGTCTAACAGTTTTTGAATGTGTTCCATAGCTTTCTGTTGTTCAGTTGCAATTTTAGCAAGTCTTTTGTAGCTAGGTTTTGAATCACATTCAGAGTCATCGTCACTGGATGTTTCATAGCGAGTGGTGCGTGTGTTTACCTTGGCACCGCGTGCCATGAAGCAGTAGGTAGGAGTGGAGTCGTTCTTGTCATTTGCGTCGGTGTCGGTGATGCAATTATTGTCTTCAGTGTTGAAGATGGACTTGGCGACGTATGCTGTAGCTAGACTCGCAATGCCAGAATCAGACTCCTCCTCAGATTCCACCTCTGCCTCCTCAGATGCGGATTCCTCCTCTGAATCCATCTCCTTGCCTACAAACGCACGCGCCTTGCCAGATGAGCTCTTCTTGTGTGATGAAGACTTTGATGAAGACTTGGAAGAAGACTTTGAGTTTTTCTTCTTTTTCTTGTCGTCAGAATCATATTCCTTGCTCTTCTTCTTCCTTCTATTCTCATTGTCCCACTGTGGACACTCAGAGATGAAGTGCCCAGTTTTCTTGCACTTGTGACATGTTTTCTTCTTGTAGTCATGAGTAGAAGCTTCATCATTCCTTGAGCTTGATCGTGAAGATTTTCTGAAGCCTTTCTTCTTGGTGAATTTTTGAAACTTCTTCACTAGCATTGCAAGTTCTCTTCCAATGTCTTCAGGATCATCAGAACTGCAGTCAGATTCTTCTTCAGATGAGGAGACAGCTTTTGCCTTCAAGGCACGAGTTCGCCCATAGTTTGGACCGTAGATATCTCTTTTCTCAGAAAGCTGAAACTCATGTGTGTTGAGCCTCTCAAGTATGTCAGACGGATCGAGTGTCTTGAAATCAGGACGTTCTTGAATCATTAGGGCCAGAATGTCAAACAAACTATCAAGTGATCTCAGCAGCGTCTTGACGATTTCATGTTTGGTGATCTCAGTAGCGCCGAGGGCTTGAAGCTCATTTGTGATGTCAGTGAGCCGATCAAAGGTGTGCTGGACATTCTCATTGTCATTTCGTTTGAAGCGGTTGAAGAGATTGCGAAGGACACTGATTCTTTGATCTCTCTGGGTTGATATGCCTTCATTAACTTTGGAGAGCCAATCCCAGACCAGTTTGGATGTCTTCAAGGCACTCACACGGCCATACTGTCCTTTAGTCAGATGACCACAGATGATATTCTTGGCAGTAGAGTCCATTTGAACGAACTTCTTGACATCAGCAGTAGTGACACCTTCTCCAGCCTTGGGAACGCCGTTTTCGACGACATACCATAGGTCGACGTCAATGGCTTCAAGATGCATGCGCATATTATTCTTTCAGTAGGGATATTCAGTTCCATCGAAGACGGGACAAGCAGCGGAGACTTTGATTATCCCTGCAGTCGACATAGCTAAAACTCCAGGTGGTTAAACCGAATCACACAGAACAAGGGAGCACCTTGCTCTGATACCAATTGAAAGTGCGTTATATCGACTAGAGGGGGGGTGAATAGGCGATTTTTATGAAAGTCTTCAAAACGTGAGAGTTGTGAAGACAAACAGTGAAGATCATGCCTATTACTATGCAGTGGAAGTTAGATTACACTATGCCAGCCATGGTCATATATTCAATAGAGTGAAAGCGCAATGACAAACAGCTTCAGTGTAATGAGGATCAGGTAGGAAGAAGTTATGAAGCCGAACAGATCATACATTCATGTTGTGAAGACAAAAGATAAAGCAAGCATGCAATGGCTTCACAATGAATAACTGTAAGTGAAAGGAAATGAAGATGAAACCAGTGGCTCTGGGTGGTTAGGGCTTTTCTCCTCACTGGGAATTTTTCTTTCAAAGGCTTCGAGGTGGGTTGCTCTCAAACGACAAAAGCCGTGCACTGAAATCTGAGCAGCCAACCGTTTATGGTTGTGGGGGTGGACTATTTATAGCCACTTGGCAACCCGACCTGATCTGTCCAAAATGACCCTGGGTCACTAAGGAACTGACACGTGTACCAACGGTCGAATTTTGAACTCACACGACAACTTTACTTGGGCTACAAGTAAAGCTGACTTGTCTGACTCTGGACAAGATTTTCTCTCAAAGTCTTCGCTCGAAGACATAGGATTTGAATTAGGCATCACTTCAGTCATTCTGACTGGTTCTTTTGGACCCCACTTAACAGTACGGTGATTCCTATGACACAACATAAATGAAATAAAACTACGAAGGATCTAAGTCTTCGAGTTCCATAAGCTTCATAGGGAGTCTTCTCATGTCATTGTCTTCAATATGAATATCTTCATAAACCACCATTGTCTTCAATGTCTTCGTACATTTTTAGGGGTCATCTCTGGTAATAAAACCGAATCAATGAGGGACTTCTACCTGTGTTTTCCTGCAATTCTCACAAACACGTTAGTCCCTCAACTAGGTTTGTCGTCAATACTCCAAAACCAACTAGGGGTGGCACTAGATGCACTTACACATATAATGCTATAAGTTTGGGGTGCCGCACTTGTTAAAGTGTTCGGACTTCTCACACCATATTGAGGGGTACTAAAGCCCCTGGCGTATTTAGGCCGTAGCAAAGTGTACGGGTGCAATATGTTGTTAAGGAACATATATACATATATATATATATATATATATATAAAGAGTAATGCAATAATAGACAAAAGCTATGCATTGTTTATCAAAGAGGGCTGCGATCAAAGCAGAATGATACAAATAATGCGATAAGCAAAAGGTTGGACTATGTAACATGTCCGTTCCAGGGGCAAGCTGCGGATAGTATGCGAAACAGGTATACTGCTCGTGATAGAGACCACCTGGGAGTTTCGTAATGCGGCGCGGCTTGTCTGCTTCCCTGGTTCTTGCATTGTTTGTGCGGCAATTGAACTGCCGAACAGGCCTTCCGAAGTGTGGAGTCCTGAAAGTAATAGAAAATTAAAAAATCGGCAGCCCCTGGTGCGGTTTAAGCCATGTTTCGGGCATGCCGTGATGGTGCCCCTTCCCCTGTACCCATGGTATTTCTAGAGCGTAGTTATGTACGCGAAGTACTGGTGTCGCGTTTTTGCGAGGGCTGGGGTTGGGGCCGCATTGCTACACCTGCTCGGATCGTGCCAGGCGGTCTCGTTGTAGGTTACTCCGGGCGCGCTTGACGGTGTCCGGTCGTTTAATGGCCGGACTAGAGAACTGCCTGGAGAGGCTGCTTTGTACTTCTGCTGCCAGGGCCGCCGTGTGCTCCTTCGTTCGGAGGGAGCGTTCGGTATTTCCATTGACCGTAATTACTCCTTGAGGGCCTGGCATCTTGAGTTTAAGGTATGCGTAGTGCGGTACCGCATTGAACTTGGCGAATGCGGTTCGCCCGAGCAATGCGTGATAGCCACTGCGGAATGGGACTATGTCGAAGATTAACTCCTCGCTTCGGAAATTATCCGGAGATCGGAAGACCACTTCAAGTGTGACTGAGCCTGTACAGTTGGCCTCTACACCTGGTATTACGCCTTTAAAGGTCGTTTTGGTGGGCTTAATCCTCAAGGGATCTATGCCCATTTTCCACACTGTATCCTGGTAAAGCAGGTTCAGGCTACTGCCGCCGTCCATAAGGACTCTAGTGAGATGAAATCCGTCAATAATTGGGTCTAGAACCAATGCGGCGAATCCGCCATGACGGATGCTAGTGGGATGGTCCCTTCGATCAAAGGTGATCGGGCAGGAGGACCATGGGTTGAACTTTGGGGCGACTGGCTCTACCGCGTATACATCCCTTAACGCGCGCTTCCGCTCCCTTTTGGGGACGTGGGTTGCGTATATCATGTTCACCGTCCGTACTTGTGGGGGAAAACCCTTCCGTCCACTGTTGTTCGGCGGCCGGGGCTCCTCGTCGTCATCGCTATGCAGCCCCTTGTCTTCATTTTCGGTGTTTAACTTGCCTGCCTGCTTGAACACCCAACAATCCCTGTTGGTGTGATTGGCCGGCTTTTCGGGGGTGCCATGTATCTGGCACAAGCGGTCGAGTATTCGGTCCAAACTGGACGGGCCCCTAGGATTCCTTTTGAATGGCTTTTTCCGCTGACCAGATTTAGAGCCTCTGAATCCGGCATTAACTGCCGTATCCTCAGCATTGTCGCCGTTAATGCGGCGCTTCTGCTTGTTGCGATGCGACCTGCCACTACTGTCCCTGGTATCCGAATTACCAGGGTTCTTGGTCATATTGCTGATACGAGCAAGCCAGCTGTCTTCTCCCGCGCAAAAGCGGGTCATGAGTGTCGTGAGTGCTGCCATAGACTTCGGCTTTTCCTGTCCGAGGTGCTGGGCAAGCCACTCGTCACGGATATTGTGCTTGAAGGCTGCTAGGGCCTCAGCGTCCGGACAGTCGACTATTTGATTTTTCTTTGTTAGGAACCGTGTCCAGAATTGCCTGGCCGATCCCTCTGGCTACTGAATTACGTGACTTAGGTCATCGGCGTCTGGGGGTCGCACATAAGTGCCCTGGAAATTGTCGAGGAATGCGGCTTCCAGGTCCTCCCAACAACTGATTGATCCTGTTGGCAAGCTGTTAAGCCAATGCCGAGCTGGTCCTTTAATCTTGAGTGGGAGGTATTTGATGGCGTGGAAATCATCGCCATGGACCATGTGGATATGAAGGAGATAATCCTCGATCCATACCGCAGGATCTGTTGTGCCATCATATGATTCGATATTTACGGGTTTGAAACCCTCGGGGATTTGATGATCCATTATTTCGTCTGTGAAGCATAGTGGGTGTGCGGCGCCTCTGTACTGGGCTATATCATGACGTAGCTCCAATGAGCTTTGTCTACTGTGTTCGGCCCTGCCGAATTTGTGGCCGGCGTGACGGTTACCGTCTTGAGCCGTGGGGCGCCCACGCGATCCATAGATCGATCTTGTTTGCCTTGCCTTGTCCTCCAACATATCTCGTAAGTCCGGCGCATATTCTCGTGCCTTGGTACGGGGTGCGGCTTGAGTGGAGGGCCAAGAGGCCTCTCTGTCGCGGCCATGAGGTGGCCGGTCGGCCGCATCGAGTGCTTCCTCCTCTAATCAGGGTAGCAACTTGCGCTTTGGGTAGCTCTTGGAGGGGCGTTCGAGTTTATGCTCTTCGGCCGCAAGGACTTCAGTCCATCTGTCGACTAGCAAATCTTGATCAGCTCTAAGCTGTTGCTGTTTTTTCTTGAGGCTTCTTGCCGTGGCCATAAGCCTGCATTGAAAACGCTCTTGTTCGACGGGATCCTCTGGCATGACGAATTCGTCGTCGTCGAGGCTTGCCTCGTCTTCAGAGGGAGGCATATAATTATCGTCCTCGACCTCTCTGTCAGCCGCTCTCTCATGAGGGCTGGTTTCTCCATCCTCCTATGCTAAATCTTGCTGGAGGGGGTTTTCTTCGGCACTTTCCGGAGTATTATTATCTCCCGTGCTGGAATCACCATATTTGTTTTGGCGGGATTTTGAGCGGCGCCGCTGACGCTGGCACTTAGGCTGTTTCTTGGAGGGGTCATCCTCCGCTGTTCCATCACCATCTCCTTCTTTTGGGGTGTCCACCATGTATATATCATATGAAGAGGTGGCTTTCCAGGGCCTGATAGGCGCTGGTTCTTTATTGTCTCCTTCATCGGTGTCCATACCGTCGATGTCTTCGGAGTCGAAGTCGAAGTCGAGCATGTCGGTTAAGTCATCGACAGTGGCTACAAAGTGGGTGGTGGGTGGGCTTTGGATTTCTTCATCGTCCGAATCCCAACCTTGCTGACCATAGTCCGGCCAGGGCTCTCCTGATAAAGAGAGATAACTCAGTGCCTTCAGAATATCGCCGAAAGGCGAGTGTTGAAAGATGTCCGCGGTAGTAAACTCCATAATCGGCGCCCAATCGGATTCGATCGGCAGGGGCGCAGAGGGTTCGGAGTCCGGAGAGGAGTCCGGCTCCTTGGAGTCATGAGTCTCGCGGAGTGCGGGGCTGGTGTTCGGCTCGATCGCCGTTGGGATCGCAGCCCCTGAGGCGGCGTCCAACCACCCATCCTCGATCGGCACAATTGGCTCCGAATTAAGGGTCGAAGCCGATGCGGGTGCGGCCTCTAGGGCATTGTTCGGCGGCAGAGCTAGATCATGCTCATCGTGACAGTGCGGCGCGCTCGGCAGTGGCTCGAATCCGTCAAAGATCAAGTCCCCGCGGATGTCAGCCGTGTAGTTTAAACTTCCAAATCTGACCTGACGGCCATGGGCATAGGTTTCGATCTGCTCCAGATGGCCAAGTGAATTGGCCCGCAGTGCGAAGCCGCCGAAGACGAAGATCTGTCCGGGGAGGAAGGTCTCACCCTGGAGTGCATCGCCATTGATGATCGTAGGAGCCATCAAGCCTGACGGCGACGACACAGAGGAACTCTCAATGAAAGCACCAATGTTGGTGTCAAAACCGGCGGATCTCGGGTAGGGGGTCCCGAACTATGCGTCTAGGCCGGATGGTAACAGGAGGCAAGGGACACGAAGTTTTACCCAGGTTCGGGCCCTCTCGATGGAGGTAAAACCCTACGTCCTGCTTGATTAATATTGATGATATGGGTAGTACAAGAGTAGATCTACCACGAGATCGGAGAGGCTAAACCCTAGAAGCTAGCCTATGGTATGATTGTTGTTGTGTATGTTGTCCTACGGACTAAAACCCTCCGGTTTATATAGACACCGGAGAGGGTTAGGGTTACACAAAGTCGGTTACAATGGTAGGAGATCTACATATCCGTATCGCCAAGCTTGCCTTCCATGCCAAGGAAAGTCCCTTCAGTCTTCAATCTTGTATCTTCATAGTCCAGGAGTCCGGCTGAAGGGAAGTCCGGCTATCCGAACACCCCCTAATCCAGGACTCCCTCAGCGGGCACGGCTTTCGAAAGTTCAAATCCCTGTAGGGGTGTCCCAACTTAGCCCATCACAAGCTCTCATGGTCAACGAAGGATATTCCTTCTAGCGGGAAGACCCGATTAGGCTCAGAATCCCGGTTACAAGACATCCTCGACAATGGTAAAACAAGTCCAGCAAGACCACCCGATGCGCCGACATCCCTATAGGAGCTGCACATATCTCGTTCTCAGGGCAACACTGGATAAGCAATCCGTACAACTAAAACCAGCCCTCGAGTTTCCCCGAGGTGGCGCTGCAAGGGGCTCTAGTTTGGACCAACGCTTAGACAAGCACTGGCCCGGGGGGGTTAAAATAAAGATGACCCTCGGGATGCGCGACTCCCAAGGGAAAAAGGCTAGGTGGCGAATGGTAAAACCAAGGTTGGGCCTTGCTGGAGGAGTTTTATTCAAAGCAAACTGTCAAGGGGTTCCCATTATAACCCAACCGCGTAAGGAACGCAAAATCCGGGAACATAACACCGATATGACGGAAACTAGGGCGGCAAGAGTGGAACAAAACACCAGGCATAAGGCCGAGCCTTCCACCCTTTACCAAGTATATAGATGCATTAATTAAATAAGAGATATTGTGATATCCCAACAAAATATCCATGTTCCAACATGGAACAAGCTCCAATCTTCACCTGCAACTAACAACGCTATAAGAGGGGCTGAGCAAAGCGGTAACATAGCCAAACAACGGTTTGCTAGGACAAGGTGGGTTAGAGGCTTGGCTCAACAATATGGGAGGCATGATAAGCAAGTGGTAGGTATCGCAGCATAGGCATAGCAAAAGAGCGAGCAACTAGCAAGCAAAGATAGAAGTGATTTCGAGGGTATGGTCATCTTGCCTGAGATCCCGCAAGGAAGAAGAACGAGTCCATGAAGAAGACAAACGAACGTAGTCGAACGGTTCCTCACAAACGCGACGTTATCGGAACCAACCCGAAGAAACAACACCGGAAAGAAGCACACAACATAGTAAACAACCACCACATAAGCATGGCATGATGCACAACCAAGTATGATGCATGTCCGGTTTAAATATGCATGGCATGGCAACGGGCACAAACAACACTACAAGTTAAGTGGAGCTCAATATGCATCAGGATGCATATTGACAAAACACCACATTCCATTATTTAGTTCACTCCCGGTTAGGTACTCAACAATATTAAATGTTGTTAAACATGGCAAGAAGTGAGGCATAACAAAACTACATCATCTAAACAATTTAAATGGGGCCGGATATAACACATAACGAATCCGGTAAATCCCCATATGCCTTAGTAATTTATTGCAACAACAATTTAAACATTTTAATTGTTGTTATCATGATGCGGATGACATGAACAAGTTTATGAAATTTTTATTAAAAGTTGACAAGAGCATTATGAAACATTTGTCATCGTGATGGAAATGAAAGGGGTGCCACGATGACGATAATGAAACGGTGCCACGGCAACATTCCGGTTCCGACAACTCATTGAGACGTCGGTGCAAAAGAAAGTGACGGGAGCGTGTCATGTGATGAACGGTGGGGTGCTCCCGGTAACCGGGTTCCCACGGGTTAGGGGCATGGAAACGAGTGACAAAACGAACACGGTGCATACAAAGGGTGCGTCTCATACAACACAAGCATTCGTTCTCGGACGCCGATCTCGGTGGTTATACCTTTGTAGCGTGCAAAGGGGACAGTTCTCGTTCGTAGAGGGAAGTAGGCGTTCTCGCGACGGCGGTAGTGGAAGTAGTCAATCTCGCATGCTCTAGGGTCGACGGTAGAGGTTCACGTTACGTAGATGTTTGGGGTCGCCGATAGTTGTACCCATTCGTTGTTGGACTTGACGGATCCGATGTCTCCGAACGTAGTGGTACATTCTCGTTTTTCGGAGAGGTACTTGGCGTTCTTCGGTCATAGGTACTTGATGTTTTGCTACCCGGTTCTTCGGCGACGGTCGTTGTACACATGACGTTGGGGTACTTGTCAATCCGGGTCTTGACGTCTCCAAAATGGTCGTCGGTGGTGGAGCTTGGCGCTAGAGGTTCCAAATCCGATTTCAAAAGCGTCCACGCAAGACATCACAGGTGCAAAGAGGCAACAACTTGGCGCGGTTCTGGTCGTCGTGTGAGGGTGCTCCCGGCGCTCGTGCATGGCGTGTGGAGGTGCAGGAAGGACGCGACGGAGGCGAGCGGTTGGGTCGTAGTGGAGGCAGGGGCAGGGGCTTGGACATGTAGAGGCGCTGGAGGTGACGAGCCCCTGGACTTGGCATGGAGGAGGCTGAAGAAGAACGGCGGGAGCTGCAGGGCGCTGGCGGCGGTAGACTTGGAGGCGGGGCGCCGACGTGGTCCTGGTGGAGCTCGGCGACGACGTCACAGGCCGGCGCGGCAGAGGTACGGGAGGACCTCGGGAGGTTGAAGACGTCGGCAAACACGGGGCGATGCGCAGGCGTCGATGAAGGGAGCAGCAGGCGGCGCCATGGGTCCTGGCAAGCGGCTGCGAGGTGGAACGGGCAAGGGCATGGAGAGGTCCCGGTGCTGAAGCTTGCCGGCGGAGGGAGGTGGGTGGTGCCCCAGCTTTGGTCGCCGCTGAGTGGTGAGGTCGAGGGATGGGGATCGGGCGCTATGAGCTGCGGCCCCGTGCACAAGAGAAGAGAGGGAAGGAGATGGGAATCGGGCAGGAGCGCGATGGGGATCGAGGGGAGATAGTGGCACGGCCGAGAGGAGGGGTCGAACGTGGGTTCTCCTGGCGGCGGAGGGAGAGGGGATCAGGAGAGGTTGCTTGGGGCCTAGGGTTAGCGCAGGTTGGGCTGCGGGAGACCTTGGGCCAGATGGGCCGTAGGAGGCCCAAGTTGCCAGGCTGGGCTCTCTCTCTCCCTCTTCTTAAAAACTTCTTTATTTCCTGATTTAACAAATAAACCGAGAAATAAGAAATGTAGAGAGAGATAGGTGAAGAATTTGTGCAGGGTGCCAATTTTCTTAGACTCGAAAAAGGAGCTTGATGCAAGAAAAATTCATTTGGCACCGTTTGGAAGGATTGCATTCGAACACATTTGAATGTGAGTCAAATGAGTTTGAATTAGGAAATCATTTTTGGAGAGTCCAAAAATGTTTGGAATTTTTGAGGAGAACGGGAAAGCGGTGATAGAAATTATGGACAAAGTTTGGGGACCAAACTTGAAGTATAAAATACATGGAATTATTTTGCAAATGTGTTAGAATAATTATTATAGCTCCCTAATATATTGGGAGGATATGTTATATAGAGAAATCACTATGTGAGTTCCCTCAATTTAAATAGATCAAAGATCTATGCATTTTATTTAGTTGAGTTTAAAAAAAAGAAATGGCATGATGACATGATGCAATGCACATGATGCAAAGATGAAATGCAACGGACCAAACAAATCACACGACGAAACCCGGAAACCCTGGAAGGCATCTGAAGCTCTGGTCTTGGGGCGTTACACGGCTATTCGAATAGTTTTATACCCTGCAGGGGTGTACTTCATCACACATGTTTCCACCACTTAGCGTCTGCACACGACATGTGCTCGGCAGACTTCAAGCGAAAACCGACATGGGTGTAGACCACGACCTGACTAACCGCACAAGTCTCTAGTCCAGGTTTATCGCCTATTCAGGTTCCATCCGCAAGGAAATCCGGCCGGGGTGTCCTCAACGGCCCCAAACGATGTGTACAGGGTCCCCAGATGCTAAATGGGCGCCCAGCATACCTGGCCACAATGTATCTACCGCATCATAGCCCACCCCTAGGGTCAGCGCTACGCACGGCCGCCAACACATAACCTACAAACACCAGAAACTAGTTGCAACTCCTGGACAGAGGGCGAGAGGGGTCAGTAAGTCGAGCGGGGTCATATTTCAGGGCCCAATGCGTGGTAGTAGCTGAATCTTAAATCACGCATACAGATCTCAGTTCTTATGGACGGCCTCAATGAAACAACCCACCATGTACTCCTACATGGCCTCTCATCGATACCTTTACCAAAACATGTTCAACACATCCCTGACATTACCAACATAATCATTTCACTCTAGCCCATGACCCAGATGAACCAGACCTGACACAACTCTAAGCATAGCAGGCATAGCAAGGTAGGAATCACATACATGGCTCAATCAACTCCTACACATGCTAGTGGGTTTCATCTAGTTACTGTGGCAATGACAGGTCATGCAGAGGATAAGGGTTCAACTACCGTAGCACACAGCAGTTTGAATCGCGTTGTCTTAATGCAGTAAACAAGAGCAGAAGCGAGAACATGGGTTTGTATCGGAATGATCAATGGGTTGCTTGCCTGATGTAGTGGTAGTAGGGTACTGCCCTTCAGACGGATACTTGGGGTTATCCTCGGAGGCAGAACCTACCACGAAAGACACACCGAACATAATCAACACATGACAATATGCAACAATATGATGCATGCTATGACATGGCAAAATGAATGTGTCTTGTCCTAATGCAAGCTAAAACAGAAAGGAATGAACCCATTTGAATCAAAGATTCAAATGTTAGTTCATTTAACATAGTCTTATTAGTGCATTATCTTATTTTGCTTAAACAGCAAGGTTATCTTGTTTTGTCATGCATGAAACCATTACATTTGGATAGATTGAATTTTTCTGATCATTTTTCATATATAAATTGTTTGATTTGGAGCTATGGTTGATTTTCTATGATTTTTAGAAGTTTTGGCTATTTTCTGGAATGTCCTATTAAAGAATAAATCCAGAAAAGGATTTATTGCGTCAGCCTGGCGTCAGTGTGACGTCAGCGGTCAACAGCGCCTAGTCAGAGTCAAACCTGACAGTGGGACCCATATGTCATTGACTCAGCTAATTAATAAGGTTAATTAACCTTAAAATAAGCCTAACTAAAATGTCAATGGGCCCGGGGCCCACATGTCAGCGGCTAACCTAACTAAATTAGTGTTAGTTTAACTCCTAATCTAGGTTTGACCAGGGGGCGGGGCCCACATGGTCAAATGGGTCAAACCCACCGGCAACATGACGCCGGCGAGGCCCAGACGGCGGAGAGCGTCGGAAACGCTGCTTCGGCCACGGTTCGATGCGCAGGTGGGTGCTACGGATAGCTGGCGATGTGGCGCATCCAACGGTGGCGTTGGTTGGTGCTGGGGTGGCCGGAAACGACGACGGCGTCGAGCCGGGCAGCGGCCGGAGCTCGGCCGTAGGTGGTTTTGCTGCTGTAGCGAGCTAGCGGGGAAACTGACGCACTAGCGAGGCGCTACGAGGTGCGGTGAGTGCGTTAGGCACCTGCGCCTGACCAAATGGTCACCGGAGTGATGCTGGCGACGAGTTTGGCGGCGACCGGAGCTCGGGTGAGCTCGGACTCGTCGCCAGGGGGCACGGAGAGGCGCATGGGTTAGTGCGTTGAGCTCCTGGGGGTGCGGTAGGGCTAGTGGACAGGGTGGCGCGGCCACTGGGTGGCCGGAGCCTCGTCGGCGACGAGCTCTGCGGCGGCGCGTGCGGGTGAGCTACGTGCGGTCGCTACGGGGCTCGAGAGAGGGAACGGAGAGGGTGGGGAGGTAGCTGGGCTCACGGCGGTTGCGACGGAGCTGACGGTGAGGTCGGGGAAGAGCTGGAGCGAGCGGGGCGGCGAGGGGGATCTCCGGCGACCGAGGTTGAAGACGAGCTCGGTGCAGCGTCTCTGGGGCGAGCGAGCGCTCGGGGATGGGTCAGGGCGAAGCAGTGGACGACGGCGGAACTTTTTGGCATGACGAGGCAACGAGTGGACGGCGGTGGCTGCGGGTTTCAGTTTCACGACGGCGCGGGCGCGGCTGCGTCGGCCATGGCGTCAAGGGAGCGAGGGAGAGAGGCAGGGGGAATGGGCGTGTCCAGGGGCTTCGGTGCACGACGTGGAGGCGTTCGCGGCGTCGAGGCGGTGGCCAGGTGAAGCAGGGAAGCAGGGAGGTGGCATGGCGAGCTCCTATGCTCGCCGTCGAGCACCTGCTCGCCTCGCTGGCTAGGCGAAGCAGCTGCGTGGAGCGGCTGCTAGGCCGGGCCAGCTAGGTGGGCCGCTGGTGGGCTGGGTGGGCTGCGCCAGGTAAGTTCCTTTCTCTCTCTTTTTCTGTTTTTTATTTATTCTATTATTTCTGTAACTTCAGGGCTTTATTAAAAATGCCAGGGCATTTCCAAAAATCATAAAATTAATCATGGCTACTGCTTAGAATATATCCAACAGCAAACATTTTAGTTTATGATTATTTGAGCATTTAAAATATTTTATAGCATTTAAATGCCCAAATGCAAATACTATAAGAATTAATCCAATGACCTTAAGATGTCCTAGAAAAATGTGCACCATTTTTGTCAAAGGTTTTAACCCAAAACAAAGGGTGGGCGTTTTAGAAGGGCATTTCAGGTTCATTGATTTTTTTAGTAAACCCTAATTGTTCCACGGGGGGTGCTGGGGGTTCTGTCATCCCCATTTCAGTTTTCTGGGAATTTAAACATGATGCAACACTCTAATGCTTGAACTAGCTAGGGTGTGACAACTCACCCCCACTCAAAAGAATCTCGTCCTGAGATTTAGGATCCGTTGGGAAGAAGGGGGTACTCGAGTCGAAGACGATCCTCCCTTTCCCAAGTGGCTTCTTTCTCGGAATGGTGTGACCATTGAACCTTGAGAAACCTGATATTATGGCGTCGAGTGGTACGCTCGGCTTGATCAAGGATACGAACAGGATATTCCCGATATGAAATATTATCTTGTAGATCAAGCGTTTCGTGGTCCACTCCACGGATAGGATCCGCGAAGCAACGCCTGAGTTGAGAAACATGGAAGACATCGTGAACTCTGTAAAGATGCGAAGGTAGTTCCAATTGGTAGGCAACTTCTCCTCGTTTGGCAAGAATGCGAAAGGGTCCAATGTAACGAGGAGCCAATTTGCCTTTGATACCGAAACGATGGGTTCCCTTTAACGGAGTAACCCGAAGGTAAGCCTTCTCGCCGATTTCATAAGTCATGAGCTTATGTTTACGATCATATTGGCTCTTATGACGAGATTGGGCTGTTTTCAATTTCTCACGAATAACGCGAACCTGCTCTTCTGCTTCCTGAATCATATCCGGGCCAAAGAGTTGTCTTTCCCCGGTTTCTGACCAGTTAAGAGGCGTTCGACATTTTCGTCCATAGAGAACTTCGAAAGGAGCTTTGCCCAAGCTAGCTTGATAACTATTGTTATAGGCAAACTCCGCGAATGGAAGGCATTTCTCCCAACCCATTCCGAATGAGATGACAGAAGCTCGGAGCATATCTTCCAGAATTTGATTGACTCGCTCTACTTGACCACTTGATTGAGGATGGAAGGCGGTGCTAAAAGAGAGATGAGTTCCCATAGCATTTTGGAAACTTTCCCAAAATCGAGAGGTGAAGAGACTCGCACGGTCCGAGTTAATTTCCAATGGGACACCATGAAGCGATACTATTTGGGAGATGTATAAATCAGCTAGCTGGCTAGCGGTGATACTCTCACGAACAGGTAGAAAGTGGGCTACTTTGGAAAGACAGTCGATCACGACGAAGATAGCATTATTCCCTCTCTTGGTCCTGGGAAACCCAGTAATGAAATCCATACTGATTTTATCCCATTTCCACTCAGGAATAGCCAAAGGTTGAAGGGTGCCAGCAGGTCGTTGATGCTCTGCTTTAATACGACGACAGACTTCGCAGCTAGCAATGTATTGAGCAATTTCTCTCTTCATCCTAGTCCACCAAAACCTCTGGCGTAGGTCTTGATACATCTTGGTACTACCGGGATGAATGGTGAGAGGGGAGTCATGAGCTTCCTTAAGAGTCAATTGGCGTAAATGTTGTTTCTTGGGAACCACCAAGCGGTTCTCAAAGAAGACAACACCTCGCTCATCCATGGAAAAACATTTAGCAACTCCGCTAGCGATGTTTTCCTTAATTCGGGATATACCCTTATCACGCTTCTGGGCAGCTATGATTTGATCCGTAAGGTTAGGCTTCGCCACCAGGGTGGATAGAAATCCTCGAGGAACAATGTGAAGATTAATCTTACGAAATTCCTCATGGAGAAGTGGTTGACTTTGTTGTAACATCAGGTTGTTACAATAGGACTTACGACTTAGTGCATCAGCCATGACATTGGCTTTGCCCGGGGTGTAAGTTATTCCTAAGTCGTAATCCGAGATCAACTCGACCCAATGTCTTTGCCCGAGATTAAAATCCAGTTGGGTGAAGATATATTTCAAACTTTGATGATCGGTGAAGATCTCGCAACGATTACCGAGGAGGTAATGTCGCCAAGTTTTAAGTGCATGGACTACAGCTGCAAGCTCTAGACCATGTGTGGGATAGTTTTCCTCATGTGGGTGTAATTGCCGTGAAGCATAGGCAATTACCTGACGATCTTGCATGAGTATGCAACCTAGTCCTTGTCGCGAGGCATCGCAATAGATAATAAAGTCCTTGGAGAAATCTGGTGGTACCAGTACGGGAGCAGATGTCAGGCGTCTTTTCAGTTCCTGAAAGCTGAATTCGCACTGTGGGGTCCACTCGAACTTTTTATCTTTCTTGAGGAGTTCAGTTAGAGGTTTAGCAACCTTGGAGAAATTCTCGACGAAGCGGCGGCAATAGCTCGCTAAGCCAAGGAAGCTCCGAACTTGCTTGACCGTCTCAGGTGGAGTCCAATCAAGGACGGCTTGAACTCGCTCAAGATTGACAGCAATACCCGTACTAGAGATTACATGGCCTAGATAGGTCACTTCTGGCAACCAAAATTCACACTTGGAGAATTTGGCATAAAGGCGATGCTCTCGAAGTTTCGTCAATACCAGCCTTAGATGTTCGGCATGTTCCTCTTCATTCTTGGAGTAGATGAGTATGTCATCGAGGTATACTATGATGAATTTATCCAAATACTCCATGAAGACCGAGTTCATTAACCGAGAGAAGGTGGTTGGGGCATTGGTTAGACCGAAGGACATAACGGTGTACTCATATTAGCCCTAACGAGTAACAAAGGCCGTTTTGGGAATGTCCCCGTTTCTGATTTTGATTTGATGGTAGCCCAACCTCAAATCCATCTTGGAAAAGACTGAGGATCCATCGAGCTGATCATACAGATCGTTGATCCTGGGAAGCGGATACTTGTTCTTGATGGTGACCAAGTTGACAGGTCGATAATCTACAACCATCCGATCCGTTCCATCCTTCTTCTTGACAAAGAGGACGGGGAAAGCCCAAGGAGAGGAACTAGGACGGATGAAACCCTTTTTCAAGGACTCATTGAGTTGGTTCTTAAGCTCGGCTAGTTCTAAGGGTGCCATCTTATAGTGTCTTCTAGAAATTGGAACGGTTCCTGGAACAAGGTCTATCACAAACTCGACATCCCTGTCAGGTGGAACACCTGGCAGTTCTTGTGGAAAGACATCCGGAAAGTCTCGGACTACCGTAACATCCTCAAGGTCTGGAAGGGGGTTGGCATTTAGGGAGTAAAGCTGGCGCTTGGCCACTTGAGTTAAGACATTGACTGTCTTGCCCGATGGGTGAGTAAGTTGAATGGTTCTAGTGGCACAATCAATCTTAGCATAATGAGCTGACATCCAGTCCATGCCCAAGATGATGTTTATGTCCGAGGACTTGAGAGCTATTAAGGATGCAAGGAAGACAAGTCTATCAACAAGAATTTCGTTCCCATGGCTTACTCTAGAAGTTTGCCATCTAGAGCCAGGGGTTTGAATTTCCATGGTAGTGGGCATGTCACAGAATGTCGTGTTATGCAATCGAGCATAGTTCTCGGATATGAATGAATGAGATGCTCCAGTATTGAAAAGAACAGATGCCGGATGGCAATTAACAAGGAGCATACCAAGGACGACGTTAGGATCCTCATGAGCCTCCTCGGCTGAAACATAGTTGACATGGCCACGTGCAGTGGTGACCGGCTTGGCGTTGAATGTCTTTCCCGCTGGCTTACCACGGCCAACGGACTTTCCAGACTGATTGGGGTTGTTGTTCTGGGGACACTCTCGACTATAGTGACCCAGCTCTCCACACTTGAAACATGTCACAACATTGGGGCGTGGAGCAGCATTAGCAGCGGGGCCACCATAGGGCTTGGGCGGTGCAAACTGCTGGTTGGGACGAGGCGCCTCAAAGGATGGCCTCGGAATGAACCCGGGTGGCAGTGCCATGCTTGGAATCCACACCCGGCGCTTCTGAGATCCGGAGCCGGATGAAGATCCAAAATCACGAGAGTGCTTGCGTGAAGCGTCATAATCAGACTGTCCTGTCTCAGCACTGATGGCTTTGTTGACCAACTTCTGAAAGGAGGTGCACTCGTGCAGACGAAGATCGCGGCGAAGCTCCGGGCTAAGTCCCTTGCGGAACCTTGCCTGCTTCTTAGCGTCGGTAGATACTTCTTCAGGAGCATATCATGCCAGATTCTCAAATTCACGACTATATGCATCCACAGTCAGTCTTCCTTGGGTGAAATTGCAGAACTCTTCCCTCTTGCGATCTATGAGACCTTCCGGAATGTGATGCTCACGGAAAGCCTCACTGAATTCAGCCCAAGTAGTGATTTGGCCGACCGGGCGCATAGCTTCAAAATTTTCCCACCAAAGGCTAGCAGGGCCTTCGAGGTGATAGGCAGCATAAGTAACCTTATCAGCTTCGGCTACGTTGGCAGAATGTAGCTTGTGGGTGATGCTGCGAAGCTAGTCATCCGCGTCGAGGGGCTCGACGGAATGGTTAAACTTTGGTGGGTACAACTTGATGAAGTCATTGATTGACACCAAGTCATTTTGCCGATGGCGTGCAGTGTTCTGCTCAATCCGCTCCAACAAGCAGTTAGTCTCACGCTTGTTTCTTTCCGCCTCCAGCATCACTTCGGCCAGAGAAGGCAAGTGAGGCAGATTTTCACCCCTAACTGCACTGGCTTCGCCCTGCTCCGGGGCAGCAGGGTTGCTGCGGGTGTTGACCATCCTAGGAGAAAACAAGACAACGGTTTAGATAAGGATGGCACAACTTAGCAAGGAAGTGCAGAATGTAATGGATAACATGGAATTCTAAGATGTTCATTGCACGACATGGTAATATAGAAACTGCCATATATATACCATTGGTCATACACGCCGTACATAGTTTAGTACAAGCCCAGGCTAGAGTACAACTACGGTGAAAGACATTACATCTCATCGGAGGCATTCCAAGCTCCTATACATTATTTGTCTACACCTCCGGAATTGATTACACACTAAGTCATATTCCACAAGTCACGCAGGACAGTGGAGATACAACTATTACAATACTAGTGATACTACTACTAACTAAGGCAGCTCCGTAGTAGTCCTCATAGAAGTCACCTCCATAGCCTGGAAGTTCAACGTGATCATCCGGGAACAGACGGTCCTGAGGAGCTTGTGGACCAAAGGGGCTAGGATGAGGTCTTGGACCAACAAACGGTGGCCTGCGGGGACCACGGGGTGGGGTGATGCCTCCCACATCACGCCAATCCACCATGTCTGGCAGAGCAGATCTCACAGGATACAGATCCCTTGTATCCATACATCCAGCTTGCACCGCAGGTGCAAACCGAGTCAAAGTGGCCCAATGATCAGCACGGGTGTTGAAAAGCTCCAGCCTTAAGGCCCGATTCTCTCGGTCTTTATCCTCGAGCATCTCGGCAGTGGTACGAGTTAGTGAGTCCTCCTGAGTGGAGTCAGCATAGATAGCCTGGAGATACCCTTGCGCTCCCGTGAGTGAAGCTGGCATATAACGGAAGTCGGTGTTCCGAAGCAGGCCAGTCCGGACTCGCATGATGGTCATCATGGAATAGGCAGCATCCTGCACAGCCATCTCAACAGTAACCCTGAGTCCATAGGAACAGTGGAGGGGCTCGGTAGATCCAGGATAAGAAGGAAATATCCTAACGGTGCAGAAATATTGGCTTTGATTAAAGTCTCGGAATTGCTCTTCGACAGTGTATTCGGGATACCAACGGTAACCCATCTCGATCATTACCCGGACTAACATAGCAGTATGACCGGGCACATCGAGGCACCGGGTCAGACGAACCACTTGGTTTTGAGCATGAGTGGCCATCTGAAAGCACAACCACAATGCAAAGACATTAGAATTTCTAGGGAAAATTTGACAGCATAACAGCTATAAATGCTCAGAAAAAGATTTGAGACATCCACAACAGTTTGCAATACCACTCAACAACATCATATCAGGGTTCTGATTCAACTGGCAACATACTAAAAGTAGTAGAAACTGTACTGAGGCTTGTAACAACAATCCTATAAGCTACTACGGATTAGTAACACCTTAACCTGACAGAAGAAGAGAGCCTAGTCCTTAACCCACGTTGAATGAGAAGAGAATGACTCAGATCAGAGGGCATAAGGTAAAGGAGTAAAAGATGAAGGAAATATGCCCTAGAGGTAATAATAAAGTTATTATTTATTTCCTTATATCATGATAAATGTTTATTATTCATGCTAGAATTGTATTAACCGGAAACATAATACATGTGTGAATACATAGACAAACAGAGTGTCACTAGTATGCCTCTACTTGACTAGCTCGTTAATCAAAGATGGTTATGTTTCCTAACCATGGACAAAGAGTTGTTATTTGATTAACAGGATCACATCATTAGGTGAATGATCTGATTGACATGACCCATTCCATTAGCTTAGCACCCGATCGTTTAGTATGTTGCTATTGCTTTCTTCATGACTTATACATGTTCCTATGACTATGAGATTACGCAACTCCCGTTTGCCGGAGGAACACTTTGTGTGCTACCAAACGTCACAACGTAAATGGGTGATTATAAAGGTGCTCTACAGGTGTCTCCAAAGGTACATGTTGGTTTGGCGTATTTCGAGATTAGGATTTGTCACTCCGAATGTCGGAGAGGTATCTCTGGGCCCTCTCGGTAATGCACATCACATAAGCCTTGCAAGCATTGCAACTAATGAGTTAGTTGCGAGATGATGTATTACAAAACGAGTAAAGAGACTTGCCGGTAACGAGATTGAACTAGGTATTGAGATACCGACGATCGAATCTCGGGCAAGTAACATACCGATGACAAAGGGAACAACGTATGTTGTTATGCGGTCTGACCGATAAAGATCTTCGTAGAATATGTGGGAGCCAATATGAGCATCCAGGTTCCGCTATTGGTTATTGACCGGAGACGTGTCTCAGTCATGTCTACATTGTTCTCGAACCCGTAGGGTCCGCACGCTTAAGGTTTTGATGACAGCTATATTTTGAGTTTATGCATTTTGATGTACCGAAGTTTGTTCGGAGTCCCGGATGTGATCACGGACCTGACGAGGAGTCTCAAAATGGTCGAGACATAAAGATTGATATATTGGAAGCCTATATTTGGATATCGGAAGTGTTCCGGGTGAAATCGGGATTTTATCGGAGTACCGGGAGGTTACCGGAACCCCCCGGGAGGTATATGGGCCTTAGTGGGCCTTAGTGGAAGAGAGGAGAGGTGGCCAGGGCTGGTCCGCGCACCCCTCCTTCCTATTCCGAATAGGACAAGGAGAGGGGGGCGGCGCCCCCCTTCCTTCTCTCTCTCCTCTTTCCACCTTCCCGAATCCTATTCCAACTAGGAAAGGGGGGAATCCTACTCCCGGTGGGAGTAGGACTCCTCCTGGCGCGCCCTCCTCCTGGCCGGCCGCACCCCCCCCTTGATCCTTTATATACGGAGGCAGGGGGCACCCCATAGACACAAGTTGATCCACGTGATCATATTCTTAGCCGTGTACGGTGCCCCCTTCCACCATAATCCTCGATAATATTGTAGCGATGCTTAGGCGAAGCCCTGCGACGGTAGTACATCAAGATCGTCACCACGCCGTTGTGCTGACGGAACTCTTCCCCGACACTTTGCTGGATCGGAGTCCGGGGATCGTCATCGAGCTGAACGTGTGCTAAAACTCAGAGGTGCCGTAGTTTCGGTGCTTGATCGGTCGGGCCGTGAAGACGTACGACTACATCAACCGCGTTGTGCTAATGCTTCCTCTATCGGTCTACAAGGGTACGTAGATCACACTCTCCCCTCTCGTTGCTATGCATCACCATGATCATGCGTGTGCATAGGAAATTTTTGAAATTACTACGTTCCCCAACAGTGGCATCCGAGCCTGGTTTTTATATGTTGATGTTATATGCACGAGTAGAACACAAGTGAGTTGTGGGCGATATAAGTCATACTGCTTACCAGCAAGTCATACTTTGGTTCGGCGGTATTGTTGGACGAAGCGGCCCGGACCGACATTACGCGTACGCTTACGCGAGACCGGTTCTCCCGACGTGCTTTGCACATAGGTGGCTTGCGGGTGACAGTTTCTCCAACTTTAGTTGAACCAAGTGTGGCTACGCCCGGTCCTTGCGAAGGTTAAAACAGCACCAACTTGACAAACTATCGTTGTGGTTTTGATGCGTAGGTAAGATTGGTTCTTGCTTAAAGCCCATAGCAGCCATGTAAAACTTGCAACAACAAATGAGAGGACGTCTAACTTGTTTTTGCAGGGCATGTTGTGATGTGATATGGTCAAGACATGATGCTAAATTTTATTGTATGAGATGATCATGTTTTGTAACCGAGTTATCGGCAACTGGCAGGAGCCATATGGTTGTCGCTTTATTGTATGCAATGCAATCGCGCTGTAATGCTTTACTTTATCACTAAGCGGTAGCGATAGTCGTGGAAGCATAAGATTGGCGAGACGACAATGATGCTACGATGGAGATCAAGGTGTCGCGCCGGTGACGATGGTGATCATGATGGTGCTTCGAAGATGGAGATCACGAGCACAAGATGATGATGGCCATATCATATCACTTATATTGATTGCATGTGATGTTTATCTTTTATGCATCTTAACTTGCTTTGATTGACAGTAGCATTATAAGATGATCTCTCACTAATTATCAAGAAGTGTTCTCCCTGAGTATGCACCGTTGCGAAAGTTCTTCATGCTGAGACACCACGTGATGATCGGGTGTGATAGGCTCTACGTTCAAATACAACGGGTGCAAAACAATTGCACACGCGGAATACTCAGGTTATACTTGACGAGCCAAGCATATACAGATATGGCCTCGGAACACGGAGACCGAAAGGTCGAGCGTGAATCATATAGTAGATATGATCAACATAGTGATGTTCACCAATGAAACTACTCCATCTCACGTGATGATCGGACATGGTTTAGTTGATTTGGATCACGTAATAACTTAGAGGATTAGAGGGATGTCTATCTAAGTGGGAGTTCTTTAAGTAAATTAATTGAACCTAAATTTATCATGAAACTTAGTACCTGATAGTATCTTGCTTGTTTATGCTTGATTGTAGATAGATGGCTCGTGCTGTTGTTCCGTTGAATTTTAATGCGTTCCTTGAGAAAGCGAAGTTGAAAGATGATGGTAGCAATTACACGGACTGGGTCCGTAACTTGAGGATTATCCTCATTGCTGCATAGAAGAATTATGTCCTGGACGCACCGCTGGGTGCCAGGCCTGCTGCTGGAGCAACACCAGATGTTATGAACGTCTGGCAGAGCAAAGCTGATGACTACTCGATAGTTCAGTGTGCCATGCTTTACGACTTAGAATCGGGACTTCAACGACGTTTTGAACGTCATGGAGCATATGAGATGTTCCAGGAGTTGAAGTTAATATTTTAAGCAAATGCCCGGATTGAGAGATATGAAGTCTCCAATAAGTTCTATAGCTGCAAGATGGAGGAGAACAGTTCTGTCAGTGAGCATACACTCAAAATGTCTGGGTATAATAATCACTTGATTCAATTGGGAGTTAATCTTCCGGATGATTGCGTCATTGACAGAATTCTCCAATCACTGCCACCAAGCTACAAGAGCTTCGTGATGAACTATAATATGCAAGGGATGAACAAGACTATTCCCGAGCTCTTCGCAATGCTGAAAGCTGCGGAGGTAGAAATCAAGAAGGAGCATCAAGTGTTGATGGTTAACAAGACCACTAGTTTCAAGAAAAAGGGCAAAGGGAAGAAGAAGGGGAACTTCAAGAAGAACAGCAAGCAAGTTGCTGCTCAGGAGAAGAAACCCAAGTCTGGACCTAAGCCTGAAACTGAGTGCTTCTACTGCAAGCAGACTGGTCACTGGAAGCGGAACTGCCCCAAGTATTTGGCGGATAAGAAGGATGGCAAGGTGAACAAAGGTATATGTGATATACATGTTATTGATGTGTACCTTACTAGAGCTCGCAGTAGCACCTGGGTATTTGATACTGGTTCTGTTGCTAAATATTTGCAACTCGAAACAGGGACTACGGAATAAGCGGGCACTGGCAAAGGACGAGGTGACGACGCGCATAGGAAACGGTTCCAAAGTCGATGTGATCGCGGTCGGCACGCTACCTCTACATCTACCTTCGGGATTAATATTAGACCTAAATAATTGTTATTTGGTGCCAGCGTTAAGCATGAACATTATATCTGGATCTTGTTTGATGCGAGACGGTTATTCATTTAAATCAGAGAATAATGGTTGTTCTATTTACATGAGTAATATCTTTTATGGTCATGCACCCTTAAAGAGTGGTCTATTCTTATTAAATCTCGATAGTAGTGACACACATATTCATAGTGTTGAAACCAAAAGATGCAGAGTTGATAATGATAGTGCAACTTATTTGTGGCACTGCCGTTTAGGTCATATCGGTATAAAGCGCATGAAGAAACTCCATACTGATGGGCTTTTGGAACCACTTGATTATGAATCACTTGGTACTTGCGAACCGTGCCTTATGGGTAAGATGACAAAAACACCGTTCTCCGGTACTATGGAGAGAGCAACAGATTTATTGGAAATCATACATACAGATGTATGTGGTCCGATGAATGTTGAGGCTCGTGGCGGATATCATTATTTTCTCACCTTCACAGATGACTTAAGCAGATATGGGTATATCTACTTAATGAAACATAAGTCTGAAACGTTTGAAAAGTTCAAAGAATTTCAGAGTGAAGTTGAAAATCATCGTAACAAGAAAATAAAATTCCTATGATCTGATCGTGGAGGAGAATATTTGAGTTACGAGTTTGGTGTACATTTGAAACAATATGGAATAGTTTCGCAACTCACGCCACCCGGAACACCACAGCCTAATGGTGTGTCCGAACGTCGTAATCGTACTTTACTAGATATGGTGCGATTTATGATGTCTCTTACTGATTTACCGCTGTTGTTTTGGGGATATGCTCTAGAGACGGCCGCATTCACGTTAAATAGGGCACCATCAAAATCCGTTGAGACGACGCCTTATGAACTGTGGTTTGGCAAGAAACCAAAGTTGTCGTTTCTGAAAGTTTGGGGCTGCGATGCTTATGTGAAAAAGCTTCAACCTGATAAGCTCGAACCCAAATCGGAGAAATGTGTCTTCATAGGATATCCAAAGGAAACTATTGGATACACCTTCTATCACAGATCCGAAGGCAAGACTTTTGTTGCTAAATTCGGAATTTTTTTGGAGAAGGAGTTTCTCTCGAAAGAAGTGAGTGGGAGGAAAGTAGAACTTGACGAGGTAACTGTACCTCCCTTATTGGAAAGTAGTACATCACAAAAACCTGTTTCTGTGACACCTACACCAGTTAGTGAGGAAGCTAATGATGATGATCATGAAACTTCAGAACAAGATACTACTGAACCTCGTAGATCAACTAGAGTGAGATCCGCGCCAGAGTGGTACGGCAATCCTGTTCTGGAAGTCATGCTACTAGATCATGATGAACCTACGAACTATGAAGAAGCGATGGTGAGCCCAGATTCCGCAAAATGGCTTGAAGCCATGAAATCTGAGATGGGATCCATGTATGAGAACAAAGTATGGACTTTGGTTGACTTGCCCAATGACCGGCAAGCAATTGAGAATAAATGGATCTTCAAGAAGAAGACTGACACTGACGGTAATGTTACTGTCTACAAAGCTCGACTTGTCGCAAAAGGTTTTCGGCAAGTTCAAGGGATTGACTACGATGAGACCTTCTCACCCGTAGCGATGCTTAAGTCTGTCCGAATCATGTTAGCAATTGCCGCATTTTATGATTATGAAATTTGGCAGATGGATGTCAAAACTGCATTCCTGAATGGATTTCTGGAAGAAGAGTTGTATATGATGCAACCAGAAGGTTTTGTCGATCCAAAGGGAGCTAACAAAGTGTGCAAGCTCTAGCGATCCATTTATGGACTGGTGCAAGCCTCTCGGAGTTGGAATAAACGCTTTGATAGTGTGATCAAAGCATTTGGTTTTATACAGACTTTTGGAGAAGCCTGTATTTACAAGAAAGTGAGTGGGAGCTGTGTAGCATTTCTGATATTATATGTGGATGACATATTACTAATTGGAAATGATATAGAATTTCTAGATAGCATAAAGGGATACTTGAATAAGAGTTTTTCAATGAAAGACCTCGGTGAAGCTGCTTACATATTAGGCATTAAGATCTATAGAGATAGATCAAGACGATTAATTGGACTTTCACAAAGCACATACCTTGACAAAGTTTTGAAGAAGTTCAAAATGGATCAAGCAAAGAAAGGGTTCTTGCCTGTGTTACAAGGTGTGAAGTTGAGTAAGACTCAATGCCCGACCACTGCAGAAGATAGAGAGAAAATGAAAGATGTTCCCTATGCTTCAACCATAGGCTCTATCATGTATGCAATGCTGTGTACCAGACCTGATGTGTGCCTTGCTATAAGTCTAGCAGGGAGGTACCAAAGTGATCCAGGTGTGGATCACTGGACAGCGGTCAAGAACATCCTGAAATACCTGAAAAGGACTAAGGATATGTTTATCGTTTATGGAGGTGACAAATAGCTCATCGTAAATGGTTACGTTGATGCAAGCTTTGACACTGATCCGGACGATTCTAAATCGCAAACCAGATACGTGTTTACATTAAACGGTGGAGCTGTCAGTTGGTGCAGTTCTAAACAAAGCGTCGTGGCGGGATCTACGTGTGAAGCGGAATACATAGCTGCTTCGGAAGCAGCAAATGAAGGAGTCTAGATGAAGGAGTTCATATCCGATCTAGGTGTCATACCTAGTGCATCGGGTCCAATGAAAATCTTTTGTGACAATACTGGTGCAATTGCCTTGGCAAAGGAATCCAGATTTCACAAGAGAACCAAGCACATCAAGAGATGCTTCAATTCCATCCGGGATCTAGTCCAGGTGGGAGACATAGAGATTTGCAAGATACATACGGATCTGAATGTTGCAGACCCGTTGACTAAGCCTCTTCCACGTGCAAAACATGATCAGCACCAAGGCTCCATGGGTGTTAGAATCATTACTGTGTAATCTAGATTATTGACTCTAGTGCAAGTGGGAGACTGAAGGAAATATGCCCTAGAGGCAATAATAAAGTTATTATTTATTTCCTTATATCATGATAAATGTTTATTATTCATGCTAGAATTGTATTAACCGGAAACATAATACATGTGTGAATACATAGACAAACAGAGTGTCACTAGTATGCCTCTACTTGACTAGCTCGTTAATCAAAGATGGTTATGTTTCCTAACCATGGACAAAGAGTTGTTATTTGATTAACGGGATCACATCATTAGGTGAATGATCTGATTGACATGACCCATTCCATTAGCTTAGCACCCGATCGTTTAGTATGTTGCTATTGCTTTCTACATGACTTATACATGTTCCTATGACTATGAGATGATGCAACTCCCGTTTGCTGGAGGAACACTTTGTGTGCTACCAAACGTCACAACGTAAATGGGTGATTATAAAGGTGCTCTACAGGTGTCTCCAAAGGTACATGTTGGGTTGGTGTATTTCGAGATTAGGATTTGTCACTCCGAATGTCGGAGAGGTATCTCTGGGCCCTCTCGGTAATGCACATCACATAAGCCTTGCAAGCATTGCAACTAATGAGTTAGTTGCGAGATGATGTATTACGAAACGAGTAAAGAGACTTGCCGGTAACGAGATTGAACTAGGTATTGAGATACCGACGATCGAATCTCGGGCAAGTAACATACCGATGACAAAGGGAACAACGTATGTTGTTATGCGGTCTGACCGATAAAGATCTTTGTAGAATATGTGGGAGCCAATATGAGCATCCAGGTTCCGCTATTGGTTATTGACCGGAGACGTGTCTCGGTCATGTCTACATTGTTCTCGAACCCGTAGGGTCCGCACGCTTAAGGTTTTGATGACAGTTATATTTTGAGTTTATGCATTTTGATGTACCGAAGTTTGTTCGGAGTCTCGGATGTGATCACGGACATGACAAGGAGTCTCGAAATGGTCGAGACATAAATATTGATATATTAGAAGCCTATATTTGGATGTCGGAAGTGTTCCGGCTGAAATCGGGATTTTACCGGAGTACCGAGAGGTTACCGGAACCCCCCGGGAGGTATATGGGCCTTAGTGGGCCTTAGTGGAAGAGAGGAGAGGTGGCCAGGGCTGGGCCGCGCGCCCCTCCCCCCTAGTCCGAATAGGACAAGGAGAGGGGGGCGGTGCCCCCCCTTCCTTCTCTCTCTCCTCTTTCGACCTTCCCGAATCCTATTCCAACTAGGAAAGGGGGGAATCCTACTCCCGGTGGGAGTAGGACTCCTCCTGGCCGGCCGCACCCCCCCTTGATCCTTTATATACGGAGGTAGGGGGCACCCCATAGACACAAGTTGATCCACGCGATCATATTCTTAGCCGTGTATGGTGCCCCCTTCCACCATAATCCTCGATAATATTGTAGCGGTGCTTAGGCGAAGCCCTGCGACGGTAGTACATCAAGATCGTCACCATGCCGTCGTGCTGACGGAACTCTTCCCCGACACTTTGCTGGATCGGAGTCCGGGGATCGTCATCGAGCTGAACGTGTGCTAAAACTCGGAGGTGTCATAGTTTCGGTGCTTGATCGGTCGGGCCGTGAAGACGTACGACTACATCAACCGCGTTGTGCTAACGCTTCTGCTGTCGGTCTACAAGGGTACGTAGATCACACTCTCCCCTCTCGTTGCTATGCATCACCATGATCTTGCGTGTGCGTAGGAAATTTTTGAAATTACTACGTTCCCCAACAAAAGATCCTTACGTTCCCTCCCACAATCAATTCCCCTACATATAACTAAAGCATTTCTAGACTCGACATCGACCAGTTTGGCTCAACGAACCTACAGGCAGTCCGGCTCTGATGCCAATGCTGTCAGGACCCCGATTCCAAGTCACATCGATCTAGCCAGTAACACCTCATATCACATTGCGGCCTCACGCACGGTATCCCACGGGTGTCGCCTTACCATGGCCCGGGACCGTTTGCGCCTTTTGGCTCACGTATATGATAGTGTCGCTAGCATCCATATGACAGAGAACCCGGGCCGACATGGCTAGTTGTGAACCCAAAGCGGCACAGACCTATGGAGACAGACATACATGAATCACATCGAACATGTCGGTCATCAGCGAGTGAATCCGGGCTGTAGAACTGGGCTAACAGGACTCTGGGGAACCCGGGCTGTAGCAGGCTAGGCAGGACTCCGGATGTCACCGCGTGACATTTCCCCGAAGGGACAGACATAGGAACGAAGTGAAACACATGCCGACCAGTCAAGTGTCCAAAGCAGTAGTGCTGGGCTAGCAGGACTCCGGTGAACCGGGCTGTAGCGGACTACTATCGCTCAGGAAGCACTAGACTACATTTCCCCATATGAGAGGCTGCCAAGGATAAACAACTAGATTGTCGGATCCCACTCATACCGAGCATTTCAATCATACACACAATATGCCCCATATGAGTACATACAACATGGCATCACAACAAAACTCTACAACTCAAGTACTTTGTTTAAAGGCTCCAGAGAGCCATACACAACATGTTCATATAGGTAGGGGTCACATGACCCGACACTCAAGTCATACAAGCATACGAGCACATGCGGAAGCAACTAGTCTGAGTACAGACACTAGAAAGAAAGAAGGCTTCTCGAAGCCTGTCTATCTACATAGGGCCCTCCATGGCCAGGATCACCACCTGGGTGGCTAGTCACTCGTCGACATCAAGGTCTACGTAGAACCCATCAGAGGGGGCGGTGTTGTCGTCTGAAAACAGTAATTAAGCAAACATGAGTACAAAGGTACTCAGCAAGTCTTACATCAGAACCTACTATACATGCTCATTCTCAAGAAGGTGGTGGAGTTATTGCAGCAAGCCAGCTTTGACTCTTGGCTAAGCTATCCTACGAGACTCCACTAGTAAAATAGTTTTCGCACACGAGTCCACTAATCACCAACACAATACTCCACCGGGGATCCTCCCTCGTCATCCTACGAGAGGGCCATCCTCGGTACTCACACTAATCTTGAATCTTTTAGTAGTAACCATTAACTTGTCTATGAACTGTATAGGCAACCAAGTAGTCCTTTACCGCGGACACGGCTATTCGAATAGTTTTATACCCTGCAGGGGTGTACTTCATCACACATGTTTCCACCACTTAGCGTCTGCACACGACATGTGCTCGGCAGACTTCAAGCGAAAACCGACGTGGGTGTAGACCACGACCTGACTAACCGCACAAGTCTCTAGTCCAGGTTTATCGCCTATTCAGGTTCCATCCGCAAGGAAATCCGGCTGGGGTGTCCTCAACGACCCCAAACGATGTGTACAGGGTCCCGAGACGCCAAACGGGCGCCCGGCATACCCAGCCACAGTGTATCTACCGCATCATAGCCCACCCCTAGGGTCAGCGCTACGCACGGCCGCCAACACATAACCTACATACCCATCCACAGGGCGCGTGGGTTAGTGCGTTGAGCTCCTGGGGGTGCGGTAGGGCTAGTGGACAGGGTGGCACGGCCACTGGGTGGCCGGAGCCTCGTCGGCGACGAGCTCCGCGGCGACGCGTGCGGGTGAGCTACGTGCAGTCGCTACGGGGCTCGAGAGAGGGAACAGAGAGGGTGGGGAGGTAGCTGGGCTCACGGCGGTTGCGATGGAGCTGACGGTGAGGTCGGGGAAGAGCTGGAGCCAGCGGGGCGGCGAGGGGGATCTCCGGCGACCGAGGTTGAAGATGAGCTTGGTGCAGCGTCTCCGGGGCGAGCGAGCGCTCGGGGATGGGTCAGGGCGAAGCAGTAGACGACGGCGGAACTTTTTGGCACGGCGAGGCAACGAGTGGACAGCGGTGGCTGCGGGTTTCACGACGGCGCGGGCGCGGCTGCGTCGGCCATGGCGTCAAGGGAGCGAGGGAGAGAGGCAGGGGGGAATGGGCGTGTCCAGGGGTTTCGGTGCGTGACGTGGAGGCGTTCGCGGCGTCGAGGCGGTGGCCAGGTGAAGCAGGGAAGCAGGGAGGTGGCGTGGCGAGCTCCTGTGCTCGCCGTCGAGCACCTGCTCGCCTCGCTGGCTAGGTGAAGCAGCTGCGTGGAGCGGCTGCTGGGCCGGGCCAGCTAGGTGGGCCGACTGGTGGGCTGTGTGGGCTGCGCCAGGTAAGTTCCTTTCTCTCTCTTTTTCTGTTTTTTATTTATTCTATTATTTCTGTAACTTCAGGGCTTTATTAAAAATGCCAGGGCATTTCCAAAAATCATAAAATTAATCATGGCTACTGCTTAGAATATATCCAACAGCAAACATTTTAGTTTATGATTATTTGAGCATTTAAAATATTTTATAGCATTTAAATGCCCAAATGAAAATACTATAAGAATTAATCCAATGACTTTAAGATGTCCTAGAAAAATGTGCACCATTTTTGTCAAAGGTTTTAACCCAAAACAAAAAGGGTGGGCTTTTTAGAAGGGCATTTCAGGTTCATTGAAAAAGTTTTTAGTAAACCCTAGTTGTTCCAGGGGGGTGCTGGGGGTTCTGTCATCCCCATTTCAGTTTTCTGGGAATTTAAACATGATGCAACACTCTAATGCTTGAACTAGCTAGGGTGTGACAGCGCGCTTAAAGTTCGCTGACGATTGGTATTATGTGTTTATGTGTTTTGATGTACCGAGGTAGTTCGAAGTCCCGAATATGATCACAGACAGGACGAGGAGTCTCGAAATAGTCGAGACATAAATATCGATATATTGGAAGCCTATATTTGGACATCGGAATAGTTCCGGGTGAAATCGGGATTTTACCGGAGTACCGGGAGGTTACCAGAACCCCCCGGTAAATGTATGGGCCTTATTGGGCCATAGTGGAGAGAGAGAGAGGGGACGAGGGCAGGCTGCGTTCCCCTCTCCCTCTGGTCTGAATTGGACTAGGGGGGGGGGCGCCCCCTTTCCTTCCTCCCTCTCTCCCCCTTCCTTCTCTCCTAGTCCAACTAGGGAAGGGGGGAATCCTACTCCCGGTGGGAGTAGGACTCCTCCTGGCTCGCCCTGCTAGGGCCGGCCGGCCTCCCCCTTGTTCCTTTATATATGGGGGCAGGGGGCACCCCAAGACACACAAGTTGATCATTTGATCTTTTAGCCGTGTGCGGTGCCCCCTCCACCATAATCCACCTCGGTCATATCGTAGCGGTGCTTAGGCGAAGCCCTGCGTTGGTAGCATCATCATCACCGTCATCACTCCGTCGTGCTGACGGAACTCTCCCTTGAAGCTCTGTTGGATTGGAGTTCGTGGGACGTCACCGAGTTGAACGTGTGCTGAACTCGGGGGTGCCGTACGTTCGGTACTTGGATCGGTCGGATCATGAAGACGTACGACTACATCTACCGCGTTCTCATAATGCTTCCACTTACGGTCTACGAGGGTACGTGGACGACACTCTCCCCTCTCGTTGCTATGCATCACCATGATCTTGCGTGTGCGTAGGATTTTTTTTTGAAATTACTACGTTCCCCAACCGTGGCATCCGAGCCAGGTTTATGCGTAAATGTCATATGCACAAGTAGAACACAAAGGAGTTGTGGGCGTGGGTATATACATATTGCTCGCCGTCACTAGTTGATTCTTGATTCAGCGGCATTGTTGGATGAAGCGGCCCAGACCAACATTACGCGTACGCTTACGTGAGACTAGTTCTATCGATGTCCTTCGCACACAGGTGGCTAGTGGGTGTCTATTTCTCCAGCTTAGTTGAATCGGATTCAATGAACAGGGTTCTTTCTGAAGATCAAAAAGCAATCACTATACCGCGTTGTGGTTTTTGATGCGTAGGTAAGAACGGTTCTTGCTCAGCCCGTAGCGGCCACGTAAAACTTGCAACAACAAAGTAGAGGACGTCTAACTTGTTTTTTCAGGCCATGTTGTGATGTGATATGGTCAAGACATGATGCTAAATTTTATTGTATGAGATGATCATGTTTTGTAACACAGTTATCAGCAACTGGTAGGAGCCATATGGTTGTCGCTTTATTGTATGAAATGCAATCGCCATGTAATTGCTTTACTTTATCACTAAGTGGTAGAAATAGTCGTGGAGGCAATAGTCACTACAAAAAAAGACACATCCATGACATTTTGGGCCGAACGAATTTTTTTCTGTCATACATATGACACTTCTATGACGATAATTGTGACAAAACCCGATATCATCATAGATGTGGCGGGCTCCTACTTCTATGACAAAAAATCATGACAGAAAATGGGATTTTCGTCCTAGGCGGGCCAGAGACGCAACTGCATGACATTCTTTGGGCCGTCCATGACGGAAAAAACCGTGGTAGAAGCGAGGGGGAGGAAAATTTCGGGGAGTTCCCGGTTACGGTGGGAGGTCGGGGGCCGAGCGATGCGCGTTTCTCTCGTACACGTACGCGTGTGTGTGCGAGGCGTTGGCTCTAACTGAACCCGAGCGAGGCGTTGGGCTCTAACTGAACCCGAGCGATTACACTGCAGGCTACGCGTTACTGAACCCGAGCGATCGATCGATGGCTGTTAACTAAACCCGATCGATGGATTCCTTCGCTACTGCTGCTAACTGAAGCCGATCGATTGGATGAATAATGAGTGTTGCGGGGGGGGGGGGGGGGTTGGATGAATAGTGAGCGGTGGCATTGCCTCTGGATGAACAGGACCCCGTGGTGTGGAGGGCTGGATGAACAGTAGTCGGTGAAGGGGTGCCCGTGGTGTGGAGGGCTAGATGAACAGTAGACGGTGGAGGGGTGCCCGTGGAGGGGTGGTTGAACAGGACCCCGTGGTGTGGAGGGCTGGATGAACAGTAGACGGTGGAGGGGTGGTTGAACAGTAGCTGGTGGAGTAGCGCGTGGTGGAGGCTGGATGAACAGGAGCCCGTGGAGGCTGGAGGAGGTCGACGGTAGCCCGTGGAGGCTGGAGGAGGTCAACGGTGGAGATGAATAGTATCCCGTGGAGTCCCGTTTTGCGGTACGCCACACCCCTCCCGATGAACAAGACCCCCGTTTCGACCGTAGGAGGTCGTTTCATCCGTTTTGCGGTACGCCACACCCCTCCCTATCAACAAGACCCCCGTTTCGACTGTAAGAGGTCCGTTTCCTCCATTTTGCGGTACGCCACACCCCTCCCGATCAACAGGACTCCGTTCCGAATGTAGGAGGTCTGTTTCCTCCGTTTTGCGGTACGCCAGGCCTCGTTTCCATCGCCTGTTCCGTCTAAGCCCTCCTGATGAACACGCCCACGCATTCTGTTCCGACCCAGTCGGTTGGCTCCCACGCGTTCCGTTGCCTCCCGATGAACATGATGCATTCCGCTGCCTCCCCATGAACACGACGCATTCCGTTGCCTCCCCATGAACATGACGACGATGCTGTTTCTCTGTTCCGACCCATCCATGTACACGAGCCCTGGCCGTAGGTATGCGCGAGTAGGCGTTCGAGACCCCGCCCGTATGTACACATACATGGCCGCATTTTCTTTCTTGCACCCTGGCCGCTGTACGTACGTGTACATGCTATGTGCGTGCCTCTACTACGACATGTGCGCGCCTCTACATCCACCAGTATATATGTACGTACACGTTCGCGACCAGAATGACAACGCTACGTACGCTTCCACCAGGTGGGTCCCGATTGTCAGGCACTTCCTTGCGTGCGAAGATGTAGCTGGTGGGTCCCAGCAGTCAGGGGGGAAACGTTTTTTTGCGAAATACGGTGGCCCGTCCGGTGGGTCCCCACTGTCATGTGGAGGAATAATTATTTTGCACGTAATAAGGAGGCACTTCCTTGCTGCGGCCGTGGACCCAGCTGTCAGCCTCTCCACGTACAGTCCACGTCCGATGGAAGTCATTCCTTGACCACGTTGACCACGCCGCGCCGATAGCACCAGAGTGGTGGACGACGGCGAGGCCTAGGAAGGGGACGACACGGAGCCGGGGAAGACGGGACATTGGATGCCCACACGTAGAGGAGTACGAGGGTTCACTGGTTCGCTGCGGTGTGAGGCTGCCATCGCCGCAGAATAACAGGGGGTGTGGGTGAGTAGAGGGATGGCCTGGCCAACGGTGGGGGTAGTAGGGGGCGGTGAGTCCTCCGCCGCATCGCAGCCGGCCACGGGAGGCAGGAGCACGAGGCACGACAGGCGCTGGTTAGGGCGGCTGGAGCAAGAAGACCAGAGGTTGAAGAAGCACTATGGCCGTTGGATGGACATCATACTGTAACTAGAGATAGAATCGTGCATATTGACTAAGTTGACAAAGCCCTCCGTCCCCATCAACTTAGTAGGCCCACAAGTCAGCCTGCCACTATACTGGGTCCTAGCTAACAAGGGGAGTATTCACTTTTTTGTGCGTAATAAGGAGGCACTTCCTTGCGTGCGAAGATATAGCTGGTGGGTCCGAGCTGTCAGCGGCGGTAATGTTTTTTTCGCGAAATACAGAGGCCCTTTCGGTGGGTCCCTGATGTCAGGTGGAGGAATCATTATTTTGCGCGTAATAAGGAGGCATTTCCTTACGTGCGGCCGTGGACCCAGCTGTCGACCTCTCCACGTACAGTCCACTTCAGATGCATGTCGGTCGTTGACCACGTTGACCAGGCCGCGCCGAGAGCGCCGGGGCGGTGGACGACGACGAGTCCTAGGAAGGGAACGACATGGAGGCAGGGAAGACTCGGCAGTTGTTTCCCACGCGGAGGGGAGTACGACTGTACGAGGGTTTACTGGTTCGTCTGCCGTCTCCGGAGAATAACAGCAGGTGTGGGTGAGTAGAGGGATGGCTAGGCCAGCGATGGGAGTACGGTGGGGCGGTGAGGCCTGCGCGGCAGCAGAGCCGGCCGCGGGGAGGAGGGAGCAGGCAGTCCCGCCGGCGCTTGTTTGAGCGGCTGGGGCAGGAAGAGCAGAGATTGAAGAAGCACGACGGCCGTTGGATGGCCATCCAACAGTCACTGCTTGTGCGTCAACCCCCTTTTTAGGAAAGCCTCAAATCTGTGGAAAACAGCATACAACCCATCTGCCGTTATTTCTAATAATTTACAGCCCATTTGCTAATTATTAAGGTTTTTTTGGAGCCCATATTCTTTTTGTTAGCATTACAACCCATATTGTGGCCACGGTTAAAAAATTATACGAAATTTTACATATTTCGGTGCGGTCCGAACTGTTTTTAATCCCGAAATTTCGACTCACATTCAAACTGATTTTAAAAATAAATGTATATCAATATAAAATCCAACAAATTCTCCACACATAAAATTAATGTAATTTAAAATCTCGAAATAAAAAAAGATATTTGAAACTAATTGTCGGTTTGATGTGTTTTAAAAATGTACAACCCATTTCTCATTATTGATGGGCCATTTTCTCGGCCAGCCGAATGAAAGCTCTCCTCGTCTTGAAAGATTTGCAGCCCAACAGGCCTGACAAAGCGATTTACTTGGCAAATCACAAAAAAACTGGGCTGTGGCCGTGGACCCAGCTGTCAGCCTCTCCACGTACGGTACTCTTCCGATGGAATGTCGTTGACCACGCCGCGTCGAAAGCACCAAGGCGGTGGACGACGGTGAGGCCTAGGAAGGGGACGACACAGAGCGGGGGAAGACGCGGCAGTGGATGCCCACACGGAGAGGAGTACGAGGGTTCACTGGTTCAGCTGCGGTGTGAGGCTGCCGTCGCCGCAGGGCCTGGCTAGCGGTGGGAGTAGTAGGGGGCGATGAGGCCTCAACGGCAGCACAGCCGGCCACTGTAGGCAGGAGCAAGCGGTCTCCCCGGCGCTGGTTTGGGCGGCTGGTGCAAGAAGAGCAGCGATTGAAGAAGCAGTAGGACCGTTCGATTCAAATCCAACGGTTACTGCTGCTAGAATCATTTGTTGACTAAGTTGACAAGCCCTGCGTACGCGTCAACTTAGTAGGCCCACAGGTCAGCCTCCCAACCGGTGCGCCCCAGATGTCAGTGGGAGGAATCATTTTTTTTCGCGTAATAAGGAGGCAGTTGATTGCGTGCGGCCAGGCCAGCGGAGGGAGTAGGGTGGGCCGAGGAAGCCTGCGCGGCATCACAGCGGGCCACAAGAGGAGGGAGCAGGCAGTCCCGCTGGTGCTAGTTTAGGCGGCTAGAGCAGGAAGATCAGAGATTGAAGAAGCACATCGGCCATTGGATGGACATCCAACAGTCACTGCTGCTAGAATCGTGTGTTCACTGACAAAGCCTTGCGTAAACAAGTCAGCCTCGAAATCTGTGGCGTGTACAGCCCATTTGCTATTATTTTTATAATTTTTACTCATTTTCTAATTCATATGGAATTTATTGCGGCCCGTTTTCCATTTTTAGAATTGTTGGCCATTTTCTAGTCAGCACTAGGGTCAAAAAATTAACTAAATATGTGGGAAATTTTGAAAATTCGCAAATTTTTGCTGGGGAACGAAATATTCTTAATCCAAAAATCAATAGCCATACTAAAACAACTTTAAAAATAAATTAGTACTATGTCATGTTAAATCCAATGAAATACGTATAAGATATCAGTGAAGAACAAAAACAAAAAAAAGAAACTTATATCTCATTTGCTATAATTTTTTTTGGAATTTTTAACCCCTTTTGATATTACTTTTAACAGACATTGACCATACTATTAAGCCAGGCCAGAATGCATCCCTCCTCGTCTTGAAAGATTTGCAGCCCAGTAATTCGGAGAAAACAAATAGGCCTAGCTTGGGTATTCTTCAAAAAGAAATACTGTGCTACCTATTTTCCCAAAGAACTGGTGCATGAGCATTTAGCTTTATTTATTTATGTATTTATTTACTTATTTATGTTTAGGGACCATGAGCATGTACCTGGGACCGGATTCATGTGAGAGCCTCCCTTCCAGTTAATTATGGGCTTCTCTATTGGGCCTTCATCAGTGGGCTGCATGTTATCAACAAGTGGAAAATGTGTTCCGTACAAAAAATAGTATGCGCTACGTACGGTACGGGGAACTAAAGGATCGAACCGTGCAACGACTTCCAAAACATTGTGTTTGTCGTTCTAACAACACATTTATTCAACCAATAGACGAAATATACTACTGATTGTACATTGAAAACAGCAGCAGCAGCAACCAGTGCTGGGGGTGCAACAGAAGCAGTAAGCAGGTCAGAAGAGTGAAGACGCAGCTCTCTCTTCCAAAGCAAACATCAGCCATCATTAAAAAAGGGCTACCAAAAAAGAACAAGTGTATGCATCAAACTAAATAAAGATCCTACTACACCAAGTATGCATCTAACTAACTGGTTCAGTTAGACATTACTATTTATTAAGCTATGGAGATTGGCTGACGGCTTGAACCAGATGGGTGCCTGACAGGGGAAACTACAGCTAGCAGGTCGAAGTCTGATACTTGCGACCCTCTCTCCTACTTTGGGCTGCAGAGCATGGCGGCACATATCAGGGCATGGTGCATGCAGAGACGCATGGTACGCTGTGTACACACAGTTTTGCCTGATGAAAGAAACTGCGTTGCCATCATGATCCTTGCCGTCGGTTATCTCCTGGTTAATCGGATAATTCAGTCCGACAAATAGAGAGCGTGTACCAAGGCTACTTACCAGCCTCCAGTCAAAAATTCCTGAAGGCCCAGAGAAGCTGGGATCCTGCTAAAAGACCTTGTAGTGATTGTGATTGTATTCCGTGAAACAACACGTCCGGTACGTGCGAACGATCATCAATCTTTCGCCATCGTCTGATCAAGTCAGGAACCACCTGCAACTGCCATGCCGCTTTTCTTTGAAAGGTTCTGGGATTAGGAAGGGTAGGGACACCAGGCGGCCTACAACATCATATCAAGTTGGAGTCAAATAAAAAGGGCTCTTGATTTAGTCAATCTTAAGAACAACATGTTATGATCATGAATATTTTTTCAGCAAATGTTGACAGTAATATAAGCAAGCCATCATGATATCATAGGGAAGTAACATACTGCGGTAACAGCCGTTTGTAGCGATGACTGGAGTAGGCCAGCAATACATCCAGCCATAGAAGGAGTCGACATCGTAAATGAAACCCTTGTGTTCAATGGCATCAGAGAACCATGGAGGATGTATGATCTAGCGATGGACGTGCAGATTTATCCACTTACCGCAGTGACCTGTCAGATAGGCGAGACCGCGGTTGAAGAACGCAATTAGCCTGAAGTCTTTATAATTCGCAGATCTTGTGGGCACTTGGCAGATTACAACCTTGAGCAAATCAAACTTGGTATCATGTTGGCTACTGTAAGATTCCGAGTATTCTAGGCCGTGGTGCCAAAGCAGTGCAGTGTTAATCGAAGGAAGGGGGATCAATCGCCGGGTGTAGACCTCCACGAGCATCCAGCTGCCGCGACCGTCGATGAGCACCATCCAAGACGTGTTCATGCCGACCCAGTACATACCGTTAATGTAGTTGAGGCTGACGGGGACCGGATCGCAGTCAAGGGGGTTGATGCTCGCCACCCTACAATCGTTATGCTATGTGACACGCCGTTTCTGAAGATCAGGCGGCATCAGCAAGCAAGGAGCTGGCTTAAAAAGCTCCGGCCTGAGGGCTTTGAGTAAACGGTACAACCCCGACGAGAACGCGGCGACGGCATGGTACTGAGATTGTCCACATGCGAAACAATGAGCTTCATTACCTCTGTGGGGAGCGAATTCCAGCCACTCTTTCGAAGGACGCTGCTCGGTTCTGCCATTGTTAGTGCTTGGGTTTCGGACAAGGGGGGAGGCGCCTTAGCGGGGATGGAAGATTGGACGAGATTATGTGCAGACAAAGAAGGAGAAGCGAATATGTGCTACGGTAAGTGGACAGGTGATGATGACTACAACACGCTGCTTGACTTACGAGACACATACCAGCAGCGTAGGGTCATGTCGATGCCAGACAACTTGCTTGAGTGATCACAATACTGGTACTCCCTACAGTGCTATGCCCTAACTTGCTTGAGTAGAGTAGTAGAGTAGGACTCTGCTCTACTACTAGCACCGGAGGAGCAATATATTCTAATCTAAGATAGTTACAAACTTTAATGCCCGAGCATGGAACGACTACGAACCGTGCTCAAAGACCGTGTCTACGTGGTGTTTGGACATGGGCGACAACCTCAACGCCAACGGTGCTGCTCCCGTTGCACCGTATGTGTTTCTGTCCTTCCTGTTCGAAATCGTGGTAGAATTCATGTTTCTACTCTGTATCCTACTACTATGCTAGTCCACATGATTAGTTTCATCTCTGTTATAGCCGTCATGATTTATTTTGTGCTTATTCAGATTAAATCTCGTAGTAACTTGCTCATATATTCAACTGGCGCAACGTGCCCTACAGCCACTCCCGTTTCATGGAAGGCCTGGTCGATGCCTCCAAGGAGCCCTTCATCCACTGCTATGAGTGCCCGATGCCGTTTTATGGCTCGCCGGCGGACATGGTGCATCACCTCACGGATGCGTGCAGCAGTCACTGCTGGCCCTTGGCGAAGAACATCAAGTACGAGACGTGCTACTCGTTCATCATGCCGGAGTTGCTGGAGGATCACCGCCGCCTGCTAGTCTTGGAGGAGGACGACAGCGTCTTCCTCTTGATCATGGGCACCGGCGAGGCCCGCGCAGGCCGCCGCCCCGTCTCTGTAATGTGCGTCAGGGGCGACGCCGCTGACACTGACACTGACACGAGGCTGATGTACGAGTGCGTGGTCAGTGTTACTACCCCTCCGGGTCGCGTGGGCGGCGACACCGGCCTCATCGAACGGACTTGGACTCTGGGGAGCTGGGACTATCCTGCCAATGTGGACTTGGAAAACCCATGGCATCCTTTACCCGCCGACGCGGTGCACGAGGACTCCAAGGAGGTTCACCTGGACATACGCATTATCAAGTTAAATGTTGATCATTAGTCTTCGCTCAATGTAACCTGTTGTCTAAGCATGTGGAGACTTCCATGCAGGATCTTGCTCTATTGGAGTATCGCGCATGATTAAAAGTGTATCCATTTATGGTTTAGTCTAGAATCTTCCATGTATGAATTTTTACTACAGTACTGGTGAAAGACTTACGATGAACCATTTCTTACATCTCCTCTGCCCGCTTGCAAGTCATCCTAATTTAATCCCTCCGTCTAGGTGTATAAGGGCATGGTTAATATTACTTAATAGTATAGCCAACTGTTGACTATAAGAAAGTGCCATGTCATCTGTAGCCAACATGTATAACAATCGATACTCAAAAACTAATTCTTAAAGATCATTTCTAGCAAAGCACAATAAGTGTTATTTCTTCACAAGTTTTGGATGCAGGTTGAACAGTTGAACGCTTTTGTTTGCAAAAGATACCTTTTATCGATTTCACCCGGATGTTTGTGAGCTCTAGAGATGAAATAATATCCGAAGAAACCTATCGATACCCGTTACACATGAGATGACCCCCACATCCTTTGTCAAAATAAACTCCCCGATCAATGCATTTCACTCTTCGGTGCAACGCACGGGCACCTTACTACTATAGATTAGTACGACCAAAAATTGAACTAACATTATATATAGTACGATAAATGCTGATGCATGTCACCTAAAATATAATTCAAAACTATGTTCAAATACGAATCCAATGATATAGTTTTTGTTGACATGCACTAACATTTTGTCAGTTAAATCTTCAGTCAAATTCAATGGGGGACTAATAAACCACGACCGATGTAGTACAAGTGGTGAGGGCGGCGCTGCACGGGAGTCTCACCTCTCACCCCGCTCGTGGCGCAACAGTAAAGCCTTCATATCACAAAACCCAACCACTCCCAGTAATAAGTGGCCTAGTAAAATAAACGAACAAGCAACCATCACATCCCTCCGTCTTTTTTGCATTTCATCTCTCTGCATTTACTTTCTCCGGTTCATCTCGCACACTCGATCCCTAGCTACTACTCCTAGGGCCAGTTCTTTTGGCGGCTTCCCCAGCTTTTCCCACAAGACTAGTCACAGTGGAGAGTAACAATAAGGTGCCTCACTCATTTATTTGGGCTTCTAAACTACTACTCCGTCCTGGTTTATTCCTCACCATTGTAATTTGTGCTAAATTTTGACCAAAGATTTAACTGGTTTATTCCTCATCATTGTAATCCCTCCGTCTAGGTGTGTAAGTCATCTTACGAAAACCAAATAATCCCAAAACACTTAGGCGCGGTGCATTAACTTCTACCTCATTTCTTGTTTCTTGACATATCAACCAATAAGAGATAAAGAGTGTGCATGCTTTTAATGACTTGAGATATCAAACACGACATGCAGTGGTTAGTTCATTGCATGCAATACTATTAATTAGCAAATAAAAATTAACGTTTCTCGTTTTCTCCTCCTCCTTGGTCACGGCGCACAGCCTAAGATGACTTACTCACATAGACGGATGGAGTAGTGCATGTGACATGCACTAACATTTCATTAGTTAAATTTATGATCAAAATTTGACACAGATTACAATCGGGACCAATAAACCAGGACAGAGGTAGTAGTTATGGGATTACTAATCTAGAAGCCTAAAAGAACTGGCCCCTGGTACTCCTACTAGTAGTAGTACTCAAGTTGGAATTCCAATTGCACGGCACAACTTGTTAGGCAAAAAATTCAATACAGGGTGTAGGAAGCGGTTTGGGAATTTGCATGCCTTTCCAACCAGTGAGACACTCCGTACAAAGTACGACAGAGAAATAACCACAGAGAAGGAAGCTAAAAGTAAACAATCAAACAAGCATTTTTGCATTTGTTTTGCATTGAATCATTTCACAAGCTTGACTACTGGTGTTTTTCTACTTTTACAAAAACCGCATCGTAATGTTAAAACGTGCATTTGCACGTACATAAGTAATAGTAGTACTCCCTCCGTCTAGGTGTATAAGTCTTCCCTCCTTCTTGTTCATGGTTTTTTTTGAATATTTACCGTGGGGTAAAACCCCACAACCCATTTATTAGAAAAGGAAAAGGTCCAACAAAATACAAAGCACTGAGAAAATGCCAAAACAAAACAAAGGTCTTATCTAATACTTACCTATAGTTACAAAGGGCCATGACCCAAGGTATGGGCTGAAGCTAACCTACATTACAGAAGTGTATTGACCCAAGCTCTGAGTTGAGCTCTAACGCTAACATTCAACCTATGAGCCAAAAGAAGGATATCATGAACAAAATTGCATCTCCAAGGAGTAAAACAAGCCTGCTCTCCCCTAAAGATCCTCCCATTTCTCAGGATCCAAATATTCCATGCTGCTATGAGCATCACCTCAAAGAAGAATGGTTGGCCAAAACTGGTTCTGGCATTGGAAACACACTCCTGGGTGTTAGACCCCTGGGACCAGTCAATCTGAAGATAGTTCCACACTCTGGAGCTGAAATTGCACTGGAAGAACAAGTGAGATATGTCCTCATGGACATAAGCATTACATATAACACAAAGATTATCCTCATCTGGTGTCCTCCAGTGTCTTCGAACCAGCATATCTTTGGTGTTAAGTCTATCAAAGAACAATAACCAACCAAAAACTTTAACCTTCATTGTGCATCTGCTCTTCCATAACCATTTGCATGGCATAATAGTGGGCATATGAGAGTGCATGATAGTATAAAACCCTTTGGCTGAAAAGGACCCAGATTTGGAAGGCCACACCCACTGATCAGGAAGGAGAGGATCTCTTTGCAGGTTTAGCAGCCAACCTTCCAGAATTGTTAGCTCAGCACCAGCTTCTTGGGAGATGGGCAGGTAAAACATGGAGAAAAGGTCCTGGGTCTGAAGCACATCCCTGACTGAGACCTTATCATCAATCACAAAATTGAACAACCTGGGAAGCCTCCTTATAAGGGGCAAGGAAGAGCCAGCCACATGCCATGCATCATGCCAGAACATAGCAGTGTCCCCCATGTTAATATGAACAGAAGCAACGGACCTGTATGTATCATTCAGCTTGAAAACATCCCTCCACCAGAAAGATCCAGTCAATACAGGTGCCTGAGGAACAATGTTGTCATAGTAGGAATCCCAAATTAAAGATACCCAAGGTATATCATGCTTATTGAAGAATTTATGGAGATGTTTCATGAGCAGCCCCTGATTCTGTATATTTAGATTGAGGATGCCCAACCCTCCCTTATCTTTAGGCCTGCAAACCAGGTCCCAAGCTGCCAGAGATTGTTTTGGTGTATCTGTATTTCCTCGCCAAAGGCATTGCCCGAAAATCCTATCCAACTGCTTGATGATTCCAAGAGGTATATGCAAAGTGCAGGGGAAATAAATTGGCATGGAAGTTAAGACTGAAGTCAACAGTTGTAACCTGGAGCCTTGGTTAAGCATTGCAGAACTAGCAGAGAGCCTTCTTTCAATATTATCCACTAGGGGGAGGAGATCCACAATTCTTGGTCTGGTGGTACCAAGGGGTAAACCAAGATAAGTAAAAGGGAGATCACCTATATTGCAACCCAGGAGAGCAGCCAACCTGAGGGCCTCATCATTAGATATATTCAAAGGTATCATAGAGGACTTGGAAAAATTCACCTTGAGGCCAGTAGACTGTTGGAACACAGCCAACATATTCTTGAGAGCCACCAATTGCTCCTCCACAGCAGGCAGAATGATAATTGTGTCATCAGCATACTGGATGATTGGGTAGTTAGGATCATGGGATGGTATTGGGAGTGTCAGAGACCCTTGATCCATCATATGGTTAACCACATACTGTAAGAGATCAACAGCAATAACAAAAAGGAGAGGTGACAATGGATCACCCTGTCTGACCCCACACTTACATTTAAATTGCTTCCCTGGAATGCCATTCAGTAAAACAGAAGATGTCCCAGATGACAGAATCTCCCTAACCCAAGCAATCCATTTGCTATCAAAACCTTTATGATGAAGAACTTGCAGAATTACCTCATGCTCCACTGTATCAAAAGCCTTGGCAAAGTCAAGCTTAAGGATTATGATAGGTCTTTTTGATTGCTTGCATTGATGGATGTACTCAAATGCCCATGCAAGGCAATCCTGAATGGACCTACTTTTCAAAAATCCATACTGGTTCTTATGAATGCACCGCAAAATTACCTTCTGCAACCTATTTGCCAACAGTTTGGTGAGTAACTTCAGACAGCTTTTTGTAAGGGAAATGGGCCTGAAATCATCTAGCCCCTCAGGAGAAATCATCTTGGGAATAAGGGTGATGAGTGATCCATTGATGTTCTCCAAAGATAACTCTCCATCATAAAAAGCCTGGATGAGCTGCAAAAAATCCTGCTCAATGATAGGCCAACATTTCTTAATAAACATGCCATTAAAACCGTCCGGACCAGGTGCTCTTTCAGTGGGCAGCTCCTTTAAAACCTTGTTTATCTCCTCCTGAGAGAAAGGAGCAGATATCACATCTAGCCCATCCACTTGCTGGATCAACTGTGGGAGATCAAAGCCCATGTTAATGCCTTGAGAATGACCCATCCTATTCTTAAAAGAGGACCACAAAATTCCAGCCATTTGTGTACGATCTGAGAAGGATCATTCCCATCAACCTTAAGACTAGCAATTGCATTTTTTTCTCAATCTTTCCGAGGCCATTGCATGAAAGAACTTTGTGTTGGGGAACATTGCAGAAAACAAAAAAAATTCCTACGGTTTCACCAAGATCCATCTATGAGTTCATCTAGCAACGAGTGATCCAATTGCATCTACATACCTTTGTAGATCACGCGCGGAAGCGTTCAAAGAACGGGGATGAGGAAGTCGTACTCGACGTGATCCAAATCACCAGAGATCCTAGCGCCGAACGGATGGCACCTCCGCGTTCAACACACGTACGGTCAGCGTGACGTCTCCTCCTTCTTGATCCAGCAAGGGGGAAGGAGAGGTTGATGAAGATCCAGCTGCACGATGGCGTGGTGGTGGATGCAGGGGTCACCGCAGCAGGGCTTCGCCGTTCTACTGCGAGAGGGAGAGGTGTAGCAGGGGAGAGGGAGGCGCCAAGAGTCAAGGGTGCGGCTGCCCCTCCCCCCCTTTATATAGGCTCCCCAAGGGGGGGGGGGCGCCGGCCCTAGGAGATGGGATCTCCTAGGGGGGCGGTGGCCAAGGGTGGAGTGGCCCCCAAGGCAAGTGGGGCGCCCCCCACCCTAGGGTTTCCAACCCTAGGCGCAGGGGGTGGGCCAAGGGGGGCGCACCAGCCCACTATGGGCTGGTTCCCCTCCCCACTTCAGCCCATGGGGCCCTCCGGGATGGGTGGTCCCACCCGGTGGACCCCCGGGACCCATCCGGTGGTCCCGGTACAATACCGGTGACCCCCGAAACTCTCCCGATGGCCGAAACTGCACTTCCTATATATAATACTTCACCTCCGGACCATTTCGGAACTCCTCGTGACGTCCGGGATCTCATCCAGGACTCCGAACAACTTTCGGGTTACTGCATATTCATATCTCTACAACCCTAGCATCACTGAACCTTAAGTGTGTAGACCCTACGGGTTCGGGAGACATGTAGACATGACCGAGATGGCTCTCCGGTCAATAACCAACAGCGGGATCTGGATACCCATGTTGGCTCCCACATGCTCCTCGATGATCTCATCAGATGAACCACGGTGTCGAGGATTCAAGCAACCCCGTATACAATTCCCTTTGTCAATTGGTACGTTACTTGCCCGAGATTCGATCGTCGGTATCCCAATACCTCGTTCAATCTCGTTACCGGCAAGTCACTTTACTCGTACCATAATGCATGATTCGGTGACCAGACACTTGGTCACTTTGAGCTCATTATGATGATGCATTACCGAGTGGGCCCAGAGATACCTCTCCATCATACGGAGTGACGAATCCCAGTCTTGATCCGTGTCAACCCAACAGACACTTTCGGAGATACCGGTAGTATACCTTTATAGTCACCCAGTTACATTGTGATGTTTGGTACACCCAAAGCACTCCTACGGTATCCGGGAGTTACACGATCTCATGGTCTAAGGAAAAGATACTTGACATTGGAAAAACTCTAGCAAACGAACTATACGATCTTGTGCTATGTTTAGGATTGGGTCTTGTCCATCACATCATTCTCCTAGTGATGTGATCTCGTTATCAATGACATCCAATGTCCATAGTCAGGAAACCATGACTATCTATTGATCAACGAGCTAGTCAACTAGAGGCTTACTAGGGACATGTTGGTGTCTATGTATTCGCACATGTATTACAATTTCCGGATAACACAATTATAGCATGAATAAAAGACAATTATCATGAACAAGGAAATATAATAATAATCCTTTTATTATTGCCTCTAGGGCATATTTCCAACAGTCTCCCACTTGCACTAGAGTCAATAATCTAGTTACATTGTGATGAATCGAACACCCATAGAGTTCTGGTGTTGATCATGTTTTGCCCTAGGGAGAGGTTTAGTCAACGGATCTGCGACATTCAGATCCGTATGTACTTTACAAATTTCTATGTCTCCATCTTGAACTTTTTCACGGATGGAGTTGAAGCGACGCTTGATGTGCCTAGTGTTCTTGTGAAACCCGGGCTCCTTGGCAAGTGCAATAGCTCTAGTGTTGTCACAGAAGAGCTTGATCGGCCCCGATGCATTGGGTATGACTCCTAGGTCGGTGATGAACTCCTTCACCCAGATTGCTTCATGTGCTGCCTCCGAGGCCGCCATGTACTCCGCTTCACATGTAGATCCCGCCACGACGCTCTGCTTGCAACTGCACCAGCTTACTGCCCCACCATTCAAAATATACACGTATCTGGTTTGTGACTTAGAGTCATCCAGATCTGTGTTGAAGCTAGCATCGACGTAACCCTTTACAACGAGCTCTTCGTCACCTCCATAAACGAGAAACATTTCCTTAGTCCTTTTCAGGTACTTCAGGATATTCTTGACCGCTGTCCAGTGTTCCTTGCCGGGATTACTTTGGTACCTACCTACCAAACTTACGGCAAGGTTTACATCAGGTCTGGTACACAGCATGGCATACATAATAGACCCTATGGCTGAGGCGTAGGGGATGACACTCATCTCTTCTATATCTTCTACCGTGGTCGGACATGGAGCTGAGCTCAATTTCACACCTTGTAATACAGGTAAGGACCCCTTCTTAGACTGATCCATATTGAACTTCTTCAATATCTTATCAAGGTATGTGCTCTGTGAAAGACCTATGAGGTGTCTTGATCTATCTCTATAGATCTTGATGCCTAATATATAAGAAGCTTCTCCAAGGTCCTTCATTGAAAGACTCTTATTCAAGTAGGCCTTAATGTTGTCCAAAAGTTCTATATCATTTCCCATCAAAAGTATGTCATCTACATATAATATGAGAAATGCTACAGAGCTCCCACTCACTTTCTTGTAAACGCAGGCTTCTCCATAAGTTTGCATAAACCCAAACGCTTTGATCATCTCATCAAAACGAATGTTCCAACTCCGAGATGCTTGCACCAGCCCATAAATCGAGCGTTGGAGCTTGCACACCTTGTCAGCATTCTTAGGATCGACAAAACCTTCCGTCTGCATCATATACAATTCTTCCTTAAGGAAACCATTAAGGAATGCCATTTTGACGTCCATTTGCCATATCTCATAATCATAGTATGCGGCAATTGCTAACATAATTCGGACGGACTTTAGCTTCACTACGGGAGAGAAAGTCTCATCGTAGTCAACCCCTTGAACATGCCGATAACCCTTAGCGACAAGTCGAGCTTTGTAGATGGTAACATTACCATCCGCGTCCGTCTTCTTCTTAAAGATCCATTTGTTTTCTATCGCTCGCCGATCATCGGGCAAGTCTGTCAAAGTCCATACTTTGTTTTCATACATGGATCCTATCTCGGATTGCATGACTTCAAGCCATTTGTTGGAATTTGGGCCCGCCATCGCTTCTTCATAGTTTGAAGGTTCACCGTTGTCTAACAACATGATTTCCAAGACAGGGTTGCCGTACCACTCTGGTGCGGAACGTGTCCTTGTGGACCTACGAAGTTCAGTAGCAACTTGATCTGAAGTTTCATGATCATCATCATTAACTTCCTCCCTAGTCGGTGCAGGCACCTCAGGAACATTTTCTTGAGTTGCACCACTTTCCGGTTCAAGAGGTAATACTTCATCAAGTTCTACTTTCCTCCCACTTACTTCTTTTGAGAGAAACTCTTTCTCTAGAAAGGATCCATTCTTGGCAACAAAGATCTTGCCTTCGGATCTGAGGTAGAAGGTATACCCAATAGTTTCTTTAGGGTATCCTATGAAGACGCATTTTTCCGACTTGGGTTCGAGCTTTTCAGGTTGAAGTTTCTTGACATAAGCATCGCATCCCCAAACTTTTAGAAACGACAGCTTAGATTTCTTCCCAAACCATAATTCATACGGTGTCGTCTCAATGGATTTCGACGGAGCCCTATTTAAAGTGAATGCGGCAGTCTCTAAAGCATAGAGCCAAAATGATAGCGGTAAATCGGTAAGAGACATCATAGATCGCACCATATCTAATAGAGTGCGATTACGACATTCGGACACACCATTACGCTGAGGTGTTCCAGGCGGCGCGAGTTGTGAAACTATTCCACATTTTCTTAAATGTGTGCCAAATTCGTGACTCAAGTATTCTCCTCCACGATCTGATCGCAGGAACTTGATTTTCCTGTCACGTTGATTCTCAACCTCACTCTGAAATTCCTTGAACCTTTCAAAGGTCTCAGACTTGTGTTTCATTAAGTAGACATACCCATATCTACTCAAGTCATCAGTGAGGGTGAGAACATAACGATAACCACCGCGAGCCTCAACACTCATTGGACCGCACACATCAGTATGTATGATTTCCAATAAGTTGGTTGCTCGCTCCATTGTTCCTGAGAACGGAGTCTTGGTCATTTTACCCATGAGGCATGGTTCGCATGTGTCAAATGATTCGTAATCAAGAGACTCTAAAAGTCCATCTGCATGGAGCTTCTTCATGTGTTTGACACCTATGTGACCAAGGCGGCAGTGCCACAAGTATGTGGGACTATCATTATCAACCTTACATCTTTTGGTACTCACACTATGAATATGTGTAGCATTACGCTCGAGATTCATTAAGAATAAACCATTCACCATCGGAGCATGACCATAAAACATATCTCTCATATAAATAGAACAACCATTATTCTCGGATTTAAATGAGTAGCCATCTCGTATTAAACGAGATCCTGATACAATGTTCATGCTCAAACTTGGCACTAAATAACAATTATTGAGGTTCAAAACTAACCCCGTAGGTAAATGTAGAGGTAGCGTGCCGATGGCGATCACATCGACCTTGGAACCATTCCCGACGCGCATCGTCACCTCGTCCTTCGCCAGTCTCCGCTTATTCCGCAGCTCCTGCTTTGAGTTACAAATGTGAGCAACTGCACCGGTATCAAATATCCAGGAGCTACTACGAGTACTGGTAAGGTACACATCAATTATATGTATACCACATATACCTTTCGTTTTGCCGGCCTTCTTGTCCGCTAAGTATTTGGGGCAGTTCCGCTTCCAGTGACCACTTTCCTTGCAATAAAAGCACTCAGTCTCGGGCTTGGGTCCATTCTTTGGCTTCTTCCCGGAAGCTTGCTTGCCGGGCGCGGCAACTCCCTTGCCGTCCTTCTTGAAGTTCTTCTTACCCTTGCCTTTCTTGAACTTAGTGGTTTTATTCACCATCAACACTTGATGTTCGTTTTTGACTTCTACCTCTGCTGATTTCAGCATTGCAAATACTTCAGGAATGGTCTTTTCCATCCCCTGCATATTGAAGTTCATCACAAAGCTCTTGTAGCTCGGTGGAAGCGACTGAAGGATTCTGTCAATGACCGCGTCATCCGGGAGATTAACTCCCAGCTGAGTCAAGCGGTTATGTAACCCAGACATAGTGAGTATGTGCTCACTTACAAAACTGTTTTCCTCCATCTTACAGCTGAAGAACTTGTCGGAGACTTCATATCTCTCGACCCGGGCATGAGCTTGAAAAACCATTTTCAGCTCTTCGAACATCTCATATGCTCCGTGTCTCTCAAAATGCTTTTGGAGCCCCGGCTCTAAGCTGTAAAGCATGCCGCACTGAAAAAGGGAGTAATCATCGGCACGTGTCTGCCAAGCGTTCATAACGTCTTGTTCTGTAGGGAGAGCAGGTGCTTCACCTAGCGGTGCTTGTAGGACATAGTCTTTCTTGGCAGCTATGAGGATGATCCTCAGGTTCCAGACCCAGTCCGTATAGTTGCTGCCATCGTCTTTCAGCTTGGTTTTCTCTAGGAACGCGTTGAAGTTGAGGACAACGTTGGCCATTTGATCTACAATACATGTTGTAAAGATTTTAGACTAAGTTCATGATAATTAAGTTCAACTAATCAAATTATTCAATGAACTCCCACTTAGATAGACATCCCTCCAGTCATCTAAGTATAACATGATCCGAGTTAACTAGGTCGTGTTCGATCATCATGTGAGACGGACTAGTCAACATTGGTGAACATCTTCATGTTGATCGTATCTTCTATACGACTCATGCTCGACCTTTCGGTCTTCTGTGTTCCGAGGCCATGTCTGTACATGCTAGGCTCGTCAAGTCAACCTAAGTGTTTGCATGTGTAAATCTGTCTTACACCCGTTGTATGTGAACGTTGGAATCTATCACACCCGATCATCACGTGGTGCTTCGAAACAACAAACTGTTGCAACGGTGCACAGTTAGGGGGAACACTTTCTTGAAATTATTATGAGGGATCATCTTATTTACTACCGTCATTCTAAGTAAACAAGATGCAAAAACATGATAAACATCACATGCAATCAAATAATAATAGTGACATGATATGGCCAATATCACATAGCTCCTTTGATCTCCATCTTGGGGCTCCATGATCATCTTGTCACCGGCTTGACACCATGATCTCCATCATCATGATCTCCATTATCGTGTCTCCATGAAGTTGCTTGCCAACTATTACTTCTACTACTATGGCTAACACGTTTAGCAATAAAGTAAAGTAATTTACATGGCGTTTCTCAATGACACGCAGGTCATACAAAAAATAAAGACAACTCCTATGGCTCCTGCCGGTTTTCATACTCATCGACATGCAAGTCGTGATTCCTATTATAATAGCATGAACATCTCATACATCACATATATATCATTCATCATTCATCACAACTTTGGCCATATCACATCACAAAACACTTGCTGCAAAAACAAGTTAGACGTCCTCTAATTATTGTTGCAAGTTTTACGTGGCTGCAAGAGGCTTCTAGCAAGAACGTTTTCTTACCTACGTTAAAGCCACAACGTGATTTGTCAACTTCTATTTACCCTTCATAAGGACCCTTTTCATCAAATCCGCTCCAAGTAAACTGGGAGAGACAGACACCCGCCAGCCACCTTATGCAACTAGTGCATGTCAGTCGGTGGAACCGGTCTCACGTAAGCGTACGTGTAAGGTTGGTCCGGGCCGCTTCATCCCACAATACCGTTGAAGCAAAATAAGACTAGTAGCGGCAAGAAAGTTGACAACATCTACGCCCACAACAAATTGTGTTCTACTCCTGCAAAAAGAACTACGCATAGACCTAGCTCATGATGCCACTGTTGGGGAACGTTGCAGAAAACAAAAAAAATTTCCTACGGTTTCACCAAGATCCATCTATGAGTTCATCTAGCAACGAGTGATCAGATTGCATCTACATACCTTTGTAGATCACGCGCGAAAGCGTTCAAAGAACGGGGATGAGGAAGTCGTACTCGACGTGATCCAAATCACCGGAGATCCTAGCGCCGAACGGACGGCACCTCTGCGTTCAACACACGTACGGTCAGCGTGACGTCTCCTCCTTCTTGATCCAGCAAGGGGGAAGGAGAGGTTGATGAAGATCCAGCTGCACGATGGCGTGGTGGTGGATGCAGGGGTCACCGCAGCAGGGCTTCGCCGTTCTACTTCGAGAGGGAGAGGTGTAGCAGGGGAGAGGGAGGCGCCAAGAGTCAAGGGTGCGGCTGCCCCTCCCTCCCCCCTTTATATAGGCTCCCCAAGGGGGGGCGCTGGCCCTAGGAGATGGGATCTCCTAGGGGGGGGCGGCGACCAAGGGTGGAGTGGCCCCCAAGGCAAGTGGGGCGCCCTCCCACCCTAGGGTTTCGAACCCTAGGCGCAGGGGGTGGGCCAAGGGGGGCGCACCAGCCCACTATGGGCTGGTTCCCCTCCCCACTTCAGCCCATGGGGCCCTTCGGGATGGGTGGTCCCACCTGGTGGACCCCCGGGACCCATCCGGTGGTCCCGGTACAATACCGTGACCCCCAAAACTCTCCTGATGGCCGAAACTGCACTTCCTATATATAATTCTTCACCTCCGGACCATTCTGGAACTCCTCGTGACGTCCGAGATTTCATCTGGGACTCCGAACAACTTTCGGGTTACTGCATATTCATATCTCTACAACCCTAGCATCACTGAACCTTAAGTGTGTAGACCCTACGGGCTCGGGAGACATGTAGACATGACCGAGATGGCTCTCCGGTCAATAACCAACAGCGGGATCTGGATACCCATGTTGGCTCCCACATGCTCCTCGATGATCTCATCGGATGAACCACGATGTCGAGGATTCAAGCAACCCCGTATACAATTCCATTTGTTAATTGGTACGTTACTTGCCCGAGATTCGATCGTCGGTATCCCAATACCTCGTTCAATCTCGTTACCGGCAAGTCACTTTACTCGTACCGTAATGCATGATCCCGTGACCAGACACTTGGTCACTTTGAGCTCATTATGATGATGCATTACCGAGTGGGCCGAGAGATACCTCTCCGTCATACGGAGTGACAAATCCCAGTCTTGATCCGTGTCAACCCAACAGACACTTTCGGAGATACCCGTAGTATACCTTTATAGTCACCCAGTTACGTTGTGACGTTTGGTACACCCAAAGCACTCCTACGGTATCCGGGAGTTACACGATCTCATGGTCTAAGGAAAAGATACTTGACATTGGAAAAACTCTAGCAAACAAACTATACGATCTTGTGCTATGTTTAGGATTGGGTCTTGTCCATCACATCATTCTCCTAATGATGTGATCTCGTTATCAATGACATCCAATGTCCATAGTCAGGAAACCATGACTATCTATTGATCAATGAGCTAGTCAACTAGAGGCTTACTAGGGACATGTTGGTGTCTATGTATTCACACATGTATTACGATTTCCGGATAACACAATTATAGCATGAATAAAAGACAATTATCATGAACAAGGAAATATAATAATAATCCTTTTATTATTGCCTCTAGGGCATATTTCCAACACTTTGAATTTTCCTCACCCACCTTGATATATCTGATTGTACACCGCCGCTTCCAATAAATGTAATGAACACGCAACAATTTTTCATGGTGCAACTTAACTATCCTTCTTGGTCACGGTGCACAACCAAAGATAACTTATTGACCTCGACGGAGGGAGTAGCACAGTCTGCAAGCATATATTGAGAGAGACGTGTAGTGCAATAGTATATAGTAAAGTTTGTGCTATATGCACGTACTTGCAAAATGCGTACGAATACACAAGGTTTCCAAACTTTCCCTTTTACATACTTAATTAAGGACGCTAAAAATTCCTGAACGTTCAGGATTTATCATTTGCGTCCCAAAACTAATGAGATCGCCTTACGAAACAAAAATTATACTCCTCCTAAAAGCCACGGCGCTCGCAGGAGCGCTTGCGGCGCGCCACGAGTGCCCTGGTGCGTGGCCGTTTCCCAGCGCGCCGACACAACGCCTCTTCCTCAGCCTCGCAACTCGCGAGGTGCTGATTGGTGGCTTGTCGGCGGGCGAGCGCGATCTCACCGGTGTGGTGATCCGGCACCAACAGGTACTCCTCCTCGCTGGAAGCGTGCACCCGGTACACGTACTGCCAAGCGTAGATGAGGAGCTTGGGCCCGACTGCACTCAGGGCGTCGGCACGGGCATCCTCCGCCACCCTCACGGCCCTCGCACGAGCCTTCTGCCAAAGAGCCAATTGCCTGACTCTCTCGGATGCGACATAGGCCTCCCAGGCAGCTCGTTCCGCGGTGAGCTTCTCTTCCTCGGCCTTCTTCTCCGCCTCTATTTTGGCGCGCTCTGCTGGAGGCAAAGCCTCCCACAAGGCGACATCCATTTCTTTCCAAAGCTCCTCAAGGCTGGGGGGGCTCGGCGGGCAGCGCGACGTTCTCCTCGTAGCAGGGAGCCGACGCGTCCTCCGGCGCGCGTGCTGGCGAGATTGGGAACGCCGACGCGTCCACCTTGACGCGTCGCGGCGAGGAGTGGAATGCCTGTCGGAGTAAATAACGATGGGTAGCCTAGCCGGCTCCCCCTGGCCCTTCTGAAAAAATTACGAGCCGATTCGACTCTCCAGAATCCAAGACACGGGGCCGCCTTCCCCTTGCCGGCTGTCTCCCAGGCCGGCTATCGGAAGGCGGCCCGACTCCAACCCTCATGAAGGAAAGCCACGGGAGGGCCGGCTCCGAGAAGCTGTCCGCGAGAAGGCCGACTACAAGAAGCCGGCTTCCCCAAAGCGGTCAAGATCGTACCCTCGAAGTCTGCATCCACATTACAGCGATGTGACGGGGCGTGGCTACAGTGAAGCCTGCCACCCCCGAATCCCGGAGCATGCCTGGCACAGTGCGCCGTACGGGTGGCCATGACCCGTCCGGCGCGGCACTGTTGCCACGTTGACCCTGATGTCATCCACGACGGGCTGCCAGCATGGCCCACGGGCGGTGGGCCCCTTCGGGCAGAGAGACACCCGAAGGCGGCCAGGCCTCCCCCAGTCGGCCCAAGATAGAGCCGGCTCCCCCCAGCCGGCTTGCCACCTCCCTCAAAGAAGACGCCCCATTAAGGAGACAAGACGCGGTGAGGCTACAGCGATCACCCGCCGGACGGCGACACTGTAGCCACGCCCACCTCGGTGAAGCCCTCGTCACCAAGATTGAGTAACAGTAACCAGCCCCCGACAAGGCCCTGGACAGGGGGGCCTGCCTGTCGACCCAGGAGCCGGCAGCCGGCGGGACCCACCAGCCGGCGGGCCCCAGCAGTCGGCGCAGAAGCCGGCGAGCGTAGACACAGACGGCTGGGCCCCACGCCCAGCCGGATTACCATTGTACCCCCGGGGGTTAGGCCTATATAAACCCCCCGGGACACCCATGCAAAAGAGAGATCGATCCCCGCTAGTCTTAGACACCACACAGGGAGGAGAAGAGAGCGAGCCTTGCCCTTCTTCCTCCTCTCGCCAAACAGCTCAAGGAGCATCGTGTAGCTACTTGTTCATCTAGTGATCATGCGGAGACCCCGCAGAGCAGCAGTAGGGGTGTTATCTCCACGGAGAGCCCCGAAGCTGGGTAAGATTCGCCGGCGTGCATGTCTTCGCCTCATCCTGTTTCCAGGCACCGGCGACGTCTTACTGGCTTCCACAATGATAAGCCACCCGTTGGCATATGTCGCACCTACTACCCGACATTTGGCGCCCACCATGGGGCCAGGTGCACCGTCGTCCGGAGATCTATTCTGGACGGGAACCCTTTTCCTTCCCCGCGAGCGTAGCCAGCCCGGCACGCCCGATGGCGCTTGCCACGACGCGCTGCAAGGCGTCACCAACATCTGTGCGGTGAGCAGCCTCGCCGATCTCCTTGACAAGACCCTCATCTCCGACGAGCTCGCCTCCAACGCGGGCACCGACCACCTCGTCAACCTCCTCGGCCAACTCCACGTCTTTGGCGAGCCTGCTGTGGACTTGGAGTCGGTTGGCTCCACCGATCCGATGCCTGTCGACTCCGACATGACCTCACTCGACACTTTCCCCACCAACGTCGCAATCTACAACGACCCGCTTCCTCGTGCCGATGGCTGCGATGCTGTCACAACCGAGGTGATGGTCATCGGTCACGGCGGCGCTTCTGACGAGAGCGCCCACGACGCCCCGCGCGCGGCGGTCCACGACTTGTCCATCCCCCTCCCGGCCGATGCCGACGCCGAAGCACTGGAGGCTCGCCGCCTCGCCCTCCTCGCGGAGGGCCGGAAGTTGGTTTCCATGAGACGCCTCACTGAGGCCCACCGACGCGAGGCCCACCGCGCCGCCTTTGGCACGCCGCCCCCAGGCGGGCCTAGCCGGGCCGGCGTTGTCAAACAGCGCGGCGCTGTCGTCGCCGATACGCTAGGAGTCGACCGCCCAGTCTACGCCACTCCGCTCGAGAACCTGCGCGCCGCCCAGGCGGCCGTAGACGAGCTGGATGGACTGGGGGCCGAAGAACTCCCCCACATGACCCGACGCATCCAGCAGCTAATCGATGCAGCCGCGCAGCGGCACGAAGCCTACGCCCGCGCGGAAAGCCCTCCCCCGCGCCGAGATCACGGCGCGACGTCCCGGACACCGACTACGGGTAAAACCCGCGCGCAGCGTGAGAAAGAGCCGTCTGCCAGCCAAAGCCGAACCCGAATCTCCATCGAGCGAGACACAGAAGGTCACCCCCAGGCCGTGGAGTGGCGGGGCAACCCGCCTCCGCCTCGGCCCCGTGGAGAGAGATATCCCACCCCGCCGCCTATTGCGCATCCGACTCTCAGCGGCCGGCTAGGTCGCCGCGAGGGAGTCGGCGAGAACGACGCCCGCCATCGGATCGACCGCCTGGCACGATCCCTGGCGCTGGAAGAAGAAGACGATGTCGGCCCACCTTGCTTCGGCCCCCGCATCCGCGACGAGCCTTTCCCCAAAGGGTTCTCGCTCCCAAGAGACATGCCCAAGTACAACGGCTCCGTGAAGCCGAAAGATTGGCTGATCGACTACTCCACGGCGGTTAGCATAGCCAATGGCAACAGGCACGTTGCCGTGAAGTACGTGCCCCTCATGCTGCAGGGCGCGGCACGGACCTGGCACAACAACCTCAAGCCATACAGCATCAACAGCTGGCTAGACTTCACAGAAGCTTTCGTCCGCAACTTCACCAGCACCTACAAGCGGGCTCCCAAGCCTAGACAGCTCTCCTTGTGCGTACAAGGCCCCGCCGAGTCCACTCGCGATTACCTCACGCGTTGGGCCGAGCTCCGCAACTCTTGCGAAGGGGTGGATGAGGTGCAAGCCATAGAATACTTCACTGCTGGGTGCCGAGAAGGCACCCTCCTTAAGCACAAGCTCCTCTGCGACGAGCCGACTACCCTCGACGAGCTTCTGGTCATAGCGGACAAGTACGCCATCGCCGACTCCTCAATGAAGACCGAACTCCGGGTAGACATGTCCGGGAAGGTACTCAACCCGGCGCCCAAGACGCCGGCTGGGGACTCCAGCCGGCGCCCACACCAGAACGACCACAAGCGCAAGGGCCCCGTGCCACCCTCCACCAGTCGGCAGGTGGCCACAGTCGAAGACGAGCAGCCCGAGGCGCGGCCCGCACCCAAGAAGCAGAGGGGCGGCAAGCCAGCTTGGCAGCCGGCCTTCTCCTACGAGCAGACTCTCGACGCCCCGTGCAAGTTCCACAGCGGCGCGAAGCCGTCCAACCACACGACCAGGAAGTGCCACTGGCTCACCCGAATTTCCAAAGGCGAAGGGCTTGTGCCGCCTCCTCCTGCCGGTTCGCCGCCTCCGGCTCCGCAGCCGCCGGCCGCTCGTCCCGCAGTCGGAGCCGTGCACGATGAGTTCCCCGACGAGCATGCCGCCTATGTCATCTTTACAAGCCAGCCCGAAGACCGGCGCAGCAGACGCCGAGAGCACCAAGAAGTCAGCGTTGTCGCTGCCAACCCCGCCGAGCACATGCACTGGTCAGAAAAACCCATCAGCTGGAGCCAGGCCGACCACCCAGAGGTGATGCCGTCTCCCAGCTCTTATGCGTTGGTTTTGGATGCCACCCTTGCAACGGATAGACGTGCCGCCCGTTTCTCCCGCGTGCTGATAGACGGCGGGAGCAACATTAACATCCTGTACCGTGACACCATGGAGAAGTTAAATGTCAAGACGAAGCAACTCATGCCTACTCGGACTGTGTTCCATGGCATCGTACCCGGCCTGTCCTGCGCCCCCATTGGCAAGATCAAGATTGATGTACTTTTTGGGGACAAGGAGCATTTTCGCCGGGAAGCGATCTGGTTTGAAGTGGCGGACCTGGAGAGCCCCTACCATGCACTGCTTGGCCGACCTGCCTTGGCCAGGTTCATGGTAGTTCCCCACTACGCATACCTCAAGATGAAGATGCCAAGCACCAAGGGCATCATCACCATAGCCGGCGATTACAAGAAGTCCTCCGAGTGCGCAGCAGCAAGCAGTCGGCTGGCCGAGTCCCTTGTGATTGCCGAAGAAAAGAAGATGTTGGACCGAGTCGTGGCCATGGCTGGCAAGCAGTCGGCCTTGTCCCCCGATCCCAAGGAGCATGATGCTCAGGGGTCTTTCCAGCCGGCCAAGGAGACGAAGAAGATACCTCTTGACCCCGAGCACCCAGAGAGGTTCACCGTCATTGGGGCAAGCCTGAACAGCAAATAGGAAGGCGAGCTCGCCGGTTTCCTCCATGAGAATCGGGACATCTTTGCATGGTCCCCCAAGGACATGCCGGGTGTTCCGAAGGAATTCGCCGAGCACAAACTACACGCCCGAGAAGACGCAAAGCCAGTCAAACAACCCCTCCGCCGACTGTCAGAGGAGAAGAGAAGGATTGTGGGAGAGGAGATAGCCCGGCTTCTGGAAGCCGGCTTCATTATGGAAGTTTTCTTTCCAGAGTGGCTCACTAACCCGGTCCTCGTGCTAAAGAAGAACAACAAGTGGTGCATGTGCATAGACTACACGAGCCTCAACAAGGCCTGCCCCAAAGATCCCTTTACTCTGCCAAGGATTGACCAAGTGATAGACTCCACGGCCGGATGCGAGCTGTTGAGTTTCTTGGATGCTTAATTAGGATACCACCAGATAAAGTTAGATCCGGGAGACCGCCTGAAGACCGCCTTCATCACGCCATTCGGAGCCTTCTGCTACCTGACTATGACATTCGGCTTGAGAAATGCCGGTGCCACTTTTCAGCGTTGCATGCAGAAGTGCCTCCTCAAGCAGCTCGGCAGAAATGCCCACGTCTACGTAGACGACATTGTGGTGAAGACGGAGAAGCGCGGCACCTTGTTGGAAGACCTCAAGGAAACATTTGAGAACCTACGCCGATTCCAAATCAAGCTCAACCCCGAGAAATGCGTGTTCGGAGTGCTAGCCGGCCAGCTCCTAGGCTTCCTGGTCTTCGAACGCGGCATCGAATGCAACCTAGTAAAGATCAAGGCCATTGAGAGAATGGCGATTCCCACCAAACTTCAAGACGTCCAGAAGTTTACCGGATGCTTGGCCTCCCTGAACCGCTTCATCAGCCGGCTCGGAGAGAAAACTCTTCCCCTCTACCGCCTCATGAAGAAGACCAACCACTTCGAGTGGAATGACCAAGCCGACCAAGCTTTTCATGAACTGAAGAAGATGCTGGCTACGCCGCCTGTCCTGGCGGCACCGACTGAGAAAGAGCCCATGCTCCTCTACATCGCCGCAACCAGCCGGGTGGTCAGCACCGTCATCGTAGTCCAACGCCCAGAAGAAGGCCGAGCCCAGCCGGTCCAGAGGCCGGTGTACTATTTGAGCGAGGTGATGTCTACCTCGAAGCAGAACTACCCTCACTACCAAAAGATGTGCTACGGCATGTACTTCGCCGCCAAGAAGCTGAAGCCCTACTTCCAAGAGCATCCCATCACGGTCGTATGCACCGCCCCGCTGGCCGAGATCATAGGCAGCCGGGATGCATCTGGCCGAGTGTCGAAATGGGCCATCGAGCTGGCCCCCTACACGATCTTCTACCAGCCTCGCACCGCCATCAAGTCCCAAGCATTGGCCGACTTCCTTGTCGACTAGACCGAGACCCAGTACCTACCGCCAGCTCCCGACTCCACTCATTAGCGCATGCACTTCGATGGTTCCAAGATGCGCACCGGCTTGGGGGCCGGCGTCATCCTCACCTCTCTCAAAGGCGACAAGCTCAGATACACGCTGCAAATTCACTTTGCCGCCTCCAACAACGTGGCCGAGTACGAGGCACTCATACACGGGCTCCGGCTTGCCAAAGAAGTCGGCATTCGCCGGATCCTATGTTATGGCGACTCGGACTTGGTGTTCCAGCAATCATCCGGCGACTGGGATGCCAAGGACGCAAATATGGCAAGCTACCGCTTCCTCATTCAGCAGATCAGTGGGTATTTCGAAGGATGTGAGTTCCTCCACGTACCACGAGCCGACAACGAGCCAGCTGATGCCCTGGCTCGAATAGGCTCCACTCGGCAAGCAATACCAACCGGTGTCTCTCTACAACGCCTCCTCAAGCCGTCTATCAAGCCGTCTCCAGAGTCCGATTCCATCTTCGTGCCACCTGACCCCGACGCAGCCGGAGCCGGCTCGAAGAACCAAGCAGGTGACCCGGGGACTTCGATAGTCGGCCAGGGGGCATCAGCAGGCGGCTCGGGGACTTCCGTAGTTACGCCCGACCCGGGGACTGCCACACCCGGCTCGGGGACTGCGGTAGTCGGCCCGGAGACTACACCAACACAACAGGCGGCGGCCGACTCCAGCATTTCACCACCCAGCCCGCCCGCCCTGGTCGCAGTAGCCGTGTTGGCAATAGAAGAGGTCGCAGCGCCATCATGGGCTCAATCCATCCTCAACTTCCTAATAAACCAAGATCTGCCGGCTGACGAAGCAGAGGCAAGACAAGTCCAACGCCGAGCCGGAGCATACACAATCGTCAACAGAGAACTCGTCAAGCGCAGTGTCACTGGAGTCCTCCAGCGATGCGTCGAGCAAGAGAAGGGCATTGCAATCCTCAGAGACATCCACCAAGGAGAATGCGGCCACCATGCGGCCTCAAGATCACTCGTCGCCAAAGCCTTCCGCCATGGTTTCTTTTGGCCGACTGCTTTGGATGAGGCCAAGGAGTTAGTTAAACATTGCAAAGGGTGCCAACTCTTCAGCTCCAAGCAACACATGCCGGGTTCAGCACTCAAGACCATTCCCCTCACTTGGCCCTTCGCCGTTTGGGGACTGGACATGGTGGGCCCATTCAAGATGGCGCGCGGCGGCATGACACATCTACTTGTCACCGTGGACAAATTCACCAAATGGATTGAGGCAAAGCCGATCAAGAAGCTGAATGGGCCGACTACCGTCACATTTATCGCATATATAACAACTCGGTACGGCGTGCCACACAGCATCATCACCGACAATGGCACGAATTTTGCCAAGGGAGCCTTGGCACGTTTCTGCGCGACGCAAGGCATCCGGTTGGACCTAGCATCCGTTGCCCACTCGCAGTCAAATGGCCAGGTCGAGCGAGCCAATGGCCTCATCCTTTCCGGCATCAAGCCCCGACTGGTCGTACCACTGGAGCGTTCAGCCGGCTGTTGGCTCGATGAGCTGTCGGCCGTTCTCTGGAGTCTGCGCACTACACCAAACAAGTCAACCAGCTTCACTCCTTTCTTCCTCGTGTATGGTGCCGAGGCGGTCATCCCAACTGACATCAAGTTCGACTCGCCTCGGGTAGCCATGTACACGGAAGCGGAGGCCAAGGAAGCACGAGAAGACGGCGTCGATCTGCTGGAAGAAGGCCGGCTGTTAGCCCTCAGCCGGTCCGCCATCTATCAGCAGGGCCTGCGCCGCTACCACAGCCGGAAGGCCAGGCCAAGATCCTTCCAAGAGGGTGATCTTGTGCTCCGGCTGATCCAGCGAACAGCCGGCCAGCACAAGCTCTCGGCCCCTTGGGAGGGCCCCTTCGTCATCAGCAGAGCCTTAGGCAATGACTCCTACTACCTAATCGACGCGCAGAAGCCGAAGGCATGAAAAAGAGACGACTCCGGCAAGGAGTCGGAATGACCATGGAACGCCAACCTCCCCCGAAGATTTTACAGTTAAAATGCAATATGTATCACGCTAACTTTTGTACTAAGCACGAGACAAATAGGCCCCCCGAGGAGAGCTCGGGGACTGCCATCTTTTTAGCTATGAATGAAAAGTGTCGCGCTTATGACCTTGTCATTACATTCACTTTTTCCGTCCGGCACCGGGTTCGACTAGTCGGCCCGGGGACTGGCCGCCTGGAGTTATATTAGAAGTCCTACCCGCAGTCAGACAAGTAGTGTGCCGGCTCCCAAGCCTTATCTTGCCAAAAGTCACAGTTCGAAGAACCGGCTGTCCGGCTGGCAAGAGTTAAAGGCACGAAAGGGCGCCCACACGAAAAACGGCTAGGGACTAACGGACTAATATAACAAAAGCCGGTTTTTCTCCCACCGCCGACCGACTACCAGAGTAGCCGGCCGGCCGGCTTCCATTCACCTCGCTTCAATCTAAGAAAGCTCGAGTACTTGCCTTCCCAAAAGGGGAAGGGGGCAAAGGAAACAGCCTAAGGATAAAAAGCATACATGAATGGAAACTAAACACGTACACAATAATATTTACATAAAAGACCTTCAAAAGGCCAACATTCAACATAGTTCGAATACACCCCCAGTGGGTTGAACTGCGCAAGTTTAATACAAATTGTTCAAAAGACAACAAGCAGGAAAAAACAAGGACGACAGACTAAGCCAAGGGAGCGACTGGCGAGTCGGGCAGGTTGGTGCAGACGGCAGTGCCGGCTGGAGGAGTGGCCGGCTGGCGAACCTCGGCATGATCACCGCCTCCTGCAGAGGGCGCTCTCGCACGCGCCTCGTTGCTGGAGGCACGATCAGGCTGACGCCGGCTGCCCGCTTCACTAGTCGGCTCAACGTCTTCACCTTCCTCTCCTTCGTCGTCTTCGCCTTCATCGCTAGAGGCGATCTCCTCTGCCGAGTCTTCACCCGCTGCCGGGTCCAGCCCGAACCACTCCTCCGGCTGGGCAACGCTGTCGTCATTAATCTCAGGAGTGAAGACGCTGATGTCAGTACACTCGGCGATCATCGAAGCGTGCTGAGCGATAGCCGGCCGCACCTCCTCCAACTCTTCGTCGGCCTCCAGCCGCCAGGTGCGCAGCTGGTCCAGGTTCAGCCCCGGATACCAGGCTCGGACGAACTCCAGCGCCCGCCCAGCTCCAAGCCGGGCTGCCGACGCCTTCCAGGCCTCGAAGCGGCCAACCGCCACCTCCAGCCAGTCGGCAGTCCGACTCGGGGTGCGGGGAATCGTCTCGCTTGGCCAGAGGGCGGCCAACACCTGCGCCCCGGCGCGCTGGAGGCGGCGGAGCATACGGTGAGCCGGCTGCAGTCGGGCTTGGACCGCCAAGAGCTGCTCCTCAAGCGTCCGGCTCGCGTCCGGCGCGATTTCAGCCCCCGCCTGCCGGCGTGCCTCGCGATGGGCCTCGATGGATTGGGTGGCGAAGACGGAGTAGCCGGGAAAGTAGTCTGCACAGAGAACAAAAAGCAGCACAAGTCAGAACACAAATCAGGGATCAAGGGGCAAGCAGGGAGTGAAGAAGGCGGCTTACCGTTGATCAGATCTTCGATACGACTGAAGCCCTCGCTCAACGCCTGCTTCGCTTCAGCCCAGCCCGCCGCTTCGGTCTCGAACTCGGCCTTCAGGGCATCCTCGTTGTACCGCGCCTTCTTCAGGGCCGCCTTGTGGCTCTCCTCCTGGCCGGCCAACTTCTTGGCCAGGCGGTCACGCTCCAGGACCAAGGCGCTATACTCGGCTTCCTTGGCGCGAAGGGCGGCCTGGGCTCACTGAGCTGCTCCCTCAAGTCGGCATTGGCTCCTGCAAGCATGAAGACAAAGGAAATTAATAAGGTGAAGTCGTCAAGGAAGATCCGACCCGGCTGCTTAGCAGTCGGTCCGAATCTCGGGGACTACAACCAGTGGGTGCGCTGACGCGCCCCCACAGGAGATGAACGAGACAAACACACACTCCGGCTGCTGGTCAGGTCCTCGGTTCTCCGGCCCAGCTCCTGAGCCTGGGAGTTGAAGGCGGCTGCACGGAGGTTATGATACTCCTGGAAGATTATACAGGAGGCAAGGATAAGTTAAGTTGTCAGAACCTAGTAAGTTCCAAGCCGGCTGTGCAGCAACCGGCTTGGAACTCGGGGACTACACCCAGTGGGTGCGCTGACGCGCCCCCACGGAAGAAATCAAAAAGAGCAAAATAACCAAGGCCAGAAGACTCACCCGGATGACGGCCCGCGTCGAGAGAAACTCCTGGGTGTATCGTTGCAGCGAGGCGGCCTAAGCTTGAAGCCGGTTCCGGACCTCCTGGGCCGCCGCGTTCAGCTCGCCCGTCCCCCCGCTAGGAGTCCACTCGGACGTGCTGGCGCTGGCCGCCTCCAGGGCCTCCGCCGTCTGGCTGGCGCCCGCTGCTCGGTGCGGTTCCGGTGCGGAGGCGCCACCCCCAGCACGCCGTCGCGATGCCGGCTGCACCTCGAGGCCGGCCCCTGCCTCCGGCTCGCCCCCGGACGGCTGCTCTGGCGCCGCAGCTGATTGGCCACTTTGGCCCGCTCCAGTCGGCGCCGTCTGCGGCGCCCTCTCCATGAAGATCGCGTGGTCCTCCCTCCTCTCCATCACCGGCGGGCCTTGGTCGACCTCCTCCGACGGGGGCACGGGAATGTTGGGGGCCACGGCGCAGAGGGGAACGACGAGCAGCGGAGGCCGGTTGTGCGAGGCCTCCGCCTCCGTCTCCGCGGCTGCCGCCTTCGCCCGGGCCTTGGCCGCCGCGTCGGCCTGCTCCTTCGTCGCCTGGGCGGTCCTTCGCTCCGCCGCCTCCCGCTCCTCCCGTGCCTCCCGTGCGTTCCGCTCCATGGCCTCCCTAAGGTCGGCATGGGGATCCACGCGGCGGGAGCTTGAGGACCCTCCAGTCGGCCCGACTACGGAGCCGCCAGGACCTCGCTCAAGAGAAAGCGGTGCCCTGTCCGGCAAGCAAAGAAAGGCTTAGAAAAAGCTTCGGTCGAAAAAGATAAGAAAAATATATACGCAAGACATTCGACGACTTACGCCGAGATCGCCTGCGGCTGCTTTACCGCCTTGCGGAAGCGGGCCGCCTTCGCGGCCGCCTCATCCCGCCTGGTCACCGCCGTGGAAGCCTTGGATTTCTTCGGCCGAATGCCGAAGAATGTCGACGCGGCCCGACGCTTCTGCGCCGCCGCGGGCAGCCAGCACGGCAGATGAACCCGCGCCTTGATGATCAGGCGCCGGCTGGCGGTTCGGGGCGGCTTCGACCTCGTCGTCATCCGGCCAGTATTCGAAGCTGGCCCCGAGTCCTGCGCCTCCGGCCTCGTCGCCTTCCCCCATGATGGCGTCTTCCATGGCGGCCGCTCCCAGGTCCGGATCGTCGGCGTCGTCCACCGTGCAGTCGGGGAGGAGTTGGCGCTCTACCCCTGCGGCCCCGGCTGTCGGCGGAAGAAGAGGGTTCTTCTAAAGGCAAACCAATTGATCAAGAGTCGGCTATCATGAGGCCGGCTACAAAAAAAAGAAAAGAAGAAAAAACTTACGGCAGGCGGAGGGTTGGCGCGGGAATACGGCTCCTTGCCGTATCACCAATCCTCGGCGAGCTTGCAGTTGGAGATGTAATTCACCATGTAAGACACCTCTGCATGAGGCATCTCCCTGGTGCTCAGCCGGCATGGGTCGAAGCGGCCGCTCATCTGACAGATCATGTGAGGCCGGCCTTGGAGCGGAAGAACCCGGCGCTCCACGAAGGCGGCCACCAAGTCGGCTCCGGTCAGGCCCTCCGACTGGATCATCACCCGAAGCTGGGAGATGGCTGCGTTCCCGGCCTGAGACAGCGACCTGGCCCGGTAGCTCCATGAAGGTTGCCTCCCAGCCGGCGGGCCGGCTACGTAAGCCTGCAGGTTGACGTAGTCGCCTTGCTGGGCGATGTTCTTCACATAAAAATAAGACTTCTGCCAAAGCTTCACCGACTGGATCATCGGAATGGACGGGAACGAATTGTTCTCGCTCGCCCGCCTCATGGCGATGAAGGCCCCACAGGGGGCGGGCACGCCCGCGACAACGGTGCCGAGCTTGCTTTGGAAGAATTCCCCCCAAAGCTCGAGCGTTGGGACAACTCCAAGAAAACCCTCACACAGGGTGACGAAGGCCGACAGCAGCATCACCGCGTTGGGCGTGAGGTGATGCGGCTGGAGGTGGTAGAACTCGAGGAAGGCTCGAAGGAATCCGCTCGCCGGGAGGCCGAAACCGCGCAGGCAGTGCAAGCAGAAGATCACCCGCTCACCCTCCTCCGGTGCCGGCGAAATCTCCCTCGCCGGCGCTTGACGAACCCGCACTAAGTTCTCGCCCGGCAAGCGCTGCGTCCGGCGGAGGAACTCAACGTGGTCCTCGTGGACGTTGGAGCCATCCCACGAGCTCGACAGCGCCATGGGGGCGATGTGGCGGAGAGCAAGACGAAGCGACGGCGGAACGGCGTGGCAAAGAGTTGCTACGGCGAAGAGAAGAAGAAGGAGGGCAAGAAGGGGCGGAGTGAGGGAGAGCGCGCGAGCCTCTACCGCTCCCCCTCCTCCTCCTACTTATAGACCCGCGCGACGGAGCCGAGGAGGCGCGGCGTGGGGGAACGTGGGGATCAACTGTGCCCACTCCCCCACGTCCCGCGATTATTATGCCCTAATGGCATAATAAAACCGCCGCGGGAAGGCGAGCGGTCCAAGTGGGCCGCAGAAGATCCGCGCTCGGGCCGAGGCCTATGAGTGGCGGGCCCGGGCCTGCGGCGGCGTCCCGTCGCGCGCGTGCGTTGGCAGGACTTCCTTGCCACGTGGCCCGTGGAAAGGCGCGCGGTCAGCTCGCAGGGCGACCCGCATTCCAGCCTACAAGAAACAGAGCTTTCCGAAGACGGCGCGCACAAGCAAAGCCGGCCCCTCGGGACAAGAAGCTGACCTAGCTTCTCGCCCTTTTGTCAGCCTCGAAGCTCGATCAGCTTCGGGGACTACTATCGGAGTAAATAACCATGGGTAGCCTAGCCAGCTCCCCCTGGCCCTTCTGAAAAAATTACGAGCTGATTCGACTCTCCAGAATCCAAGACACGGGGCCGCCTTCCCCTTGCCAGCTGTCTCCCAGGCCGGCTATTGGAAGGCGGCCCGACTCCAGCCCTCATGAAGGAAAGCCACGGGAGGGCCGGCTCCGAGAAGCCGGCCGCGAGAAGGCCGACTCCAAGAAGCCGGCTCCCCCAAAGCGGTCAAGATCGTACCCTCGAAGTCTGCATCCACATTACGGCGATGTGACGGGGCGTGGCTACAGTGAAGCCTGCCACCCCCGAATCCCGGAGCATGCCTGGCACAGTGCGCCGTATGGGTGGCCATGACCCGTCCGGCGCGGCACTGTTGCCACGTTGACCCTGATGTCATCCACGACGGGCTGCCAGCGTGGCCCACGGGCGGTGGGCCCCTTCGGGCAGAGAGACACCCGAAGGCGGCCAGGCCTCCCCCAGTCGGCCCAAGATAGAGCCGGCTCCCCCCAGCCGGCTTGCCACCTCCCTCGAAGAAGATGCCCCATTAAGGAGACAAGACGCGGTGAGGCTACAATGATCACCCGCCGGACGGCGGCACTGTAGCCACGCCCACCTCGGCGAAGCCCTCGTCACCAAGATTGAGCAATAGTAACCAGCCCCCGACAAGGCCCTGGACAGGGGGCCTGCCTGTCGACCCAGGAGCCGGCAGCCGGCGGGACCCACCAGCCGGCGGGCCCCAGCAGTCGGCGCAGAAGCCGGCGAGCGTAGACACAGACGGCTGGGCCCCACGCCCAGCCGGATTACCATTGTACCCCCGGGGGTTAGGCCTATATAAACCCCCCGGGACACCCATGCAAAAGAGAGATCGATCCCCGCTAGTCTTAGACACCACACAGGGAGGAGAAGAGAGCGAGCCTTGCCCTTCTTCCTCCTCTCGCCAAACAGCTCAAGGAGCATTGTGTAGCTACTTGTTCATCTAATGATCATGCGGAGACCCCACAGAGCAGCAGTAGGGGTGTTATCTCCACGGAGAGCCCCGAAGCTGGGTAAGATTCGCCGGCGTGCATGTCTTCGCCTCATCCCGTTTCCAGGCACCGGCGACGTCTTACTGGCTCCCACAATGATAAGCCACCCGTTGGCATATGTCGCACCTACCACCCGACAATGCCGACGCGTCCTCCTCGACTAGTGGCGGCAAGGAACGGAATGGTGACGCGTCGTGTCGCGGCGAGGAGTGGAACACTGACGCGTCCTCCTCGACTAGTGGCAGCGAGGAACGGAACGACGACGCATCGCGTAGCGGCGAGGAGCGGAACACCGACGCATCCTCCTCGACTAGTGGTGGCGAGGAAAGGAACAGGGACGCGTGACCGTCCGCGCGGTGCAGCGAGGGGCTCCTAGGGCTTGGGAGGGGTGATGCCATGGTGGTCGACGTGAGAGGGAGGGGGAGGAGATAGCGATGAACGTGAACGTGAGGGGGAGGAGATAGCGATGTCATGGGAGGCGCAGTATTTATAGCGAGCAATGGCACACCTACATAAGATATGGACTCAGCTGCACTGACTTAACTATAGGTCCAGTTGCGTCACTGACATGTGGGCCAGACCCCTATTTGGCCCATATGTCAGTGACCCAATGCACCTTCAGTTAAGTAACAACTACGTGGGCATATTTGTTGGAGTAAATTACGGGGGAGCGAAGGGGTGGAAATATTGCTGGTCACAACGGATTGGACGAGCATGGGGGGAGGAGTCATGCATGCAGATTTTTTCACACGGGGTGGAGTGGTGGGACCGCCGGAGGGAGAAGGAGAGTTTGTCAGGCATATTGTTTCCACACATGGAGAGGAAAATATTTGGAGACGAACGGGCTTCCTGCAGGTATGGGGAACGGTGCATAATAAGTCATCTTGCATGCCGGGCTTGGTATAGTCTCAAGTCATTAAATTATTGCATGCGGAGTTCATATTTCAAGGTGCACTAAATTATTGCATGCGATGATTAAGGCTGGCCATAATGGTGGTATCTTAGCTGGTATCATGCACACGGGAATAGCAAACATGCTGATGTGGCAAAGAATTAAAGAAGAGAGGGGGGGTTAGAGTAACTAGTGTTCATGCATGCATTGGTAAACACATTTTTTTGTGAAGAACGGCAACACTAGTTGAGTACTTTTGCAGACTTCAAAAACTATTCCACCGCCTCTACTATCTTGCTAAGAGTAGGTGAAAATTTTGAATCGAGCCCTTTAAACTAGAAGGGAGGTAGTGGTACTATAATAGCTAACCTTATTGTGATGACAAGATAGGACATGGCACGCACCTGGACGGAGGAACTAGTCTGCATTGTGCATTTAAGTTTTGTCTGAAGTCAATGTACCTCTACTTTCACCAGACTTATAGAAAAATGTTTCAACATTCACAATGTCAAATCAATATTTTTACACTCATTATAAAACATAGTTCTTATATTCATTATAATCAGTATTGTAGATATTGATATTTTTAGTATAAATTTGGTCGTGAGATTTCATTGATGCATGTCAAAGCGTGGAGGAAGCGGAGCTTAGGGCTTGCATTGCCGGTCTCTAGATACGTATTTCTCTTCATAATCCTGTAATTTTAGAGACTGATTGCGCTTTTGTGGTAGCGTCTCTTGCATCGGGGGACTATGACAGGTCTACTATGCGTGACCTGAAGATGAAAGCGTTGAGCATCTCGAAGTTGATCAACAATCTTCAATTGTCAAAGATTAGCCGTTCGACCAATAAGGTGGCACACTTAATCGCTAAGTATAGCTTTGATAATAGATTAGATGGTATTCTTGTAAATAACGTACCGCCATGTGTGGTGAATATTGTATCGAATGAGTGTACTGGTGTGGCTGGTTAATTAATATAAGGTGGTGTTAAAAAAAGTATAAATTTGGTCAAACACTTTGCAAATGGTTGACAAGAGTAAAAAGGACCAGAGGGATTATCATGCATGCGGAGTAGGCAAAAAAAAATTTGCTTGTCTAAAAAAAGGCAAAAAAAAATTGCTCATTTATAGTCGGTCGAAGTCTCAACGGGCGCGACCGCGCGAGGGAGGCAAAGGTCGTGGGAGGCGCGACGTTTGACGGAATTAAGTGAAGTTACATCCATGCACCGGCATGGCGTGCGAACAGGCAGAAGCTATACCGTGAGGCCTACGATATGGGTCTAGTAGACATGACATCTAGTGGGTCCCGCATAGTTCTCGAGAAATCTTTGGGGGCTTGCAGCCGTTTATCCACCGGGCAAGCCAGCAACCCCACACCATTCGAACGCCCTACTCGTCCCCGTCTTCTACCTTACAACAGTTCGCTCCCAGTCGTCCCATCCTTTCACATTAGTTTGCTCCCAGTTTTTTTGCGGGGTACAACAATTCAACTTCTCCTAACCCTCCTCCAAAATCCATGGCCTCCCAAATATCCATGGTCGCTGTTGAGTACCAGGTTAGAGCCATCACCGATGATCAGTTCATCATCATCTACACACGTGGATCCGAGACGGTGAAAGCATGGCTTGCTCGCTTCCTACGCATGTTCAACAGTTCAACGGATGAGTGGGTCGCTGGGCTAGATGTTGAGTACACCACAGTCCTAGGACGAGAGAAGGATCTAAAGGACTAAGAGAGGAAGAAGCCCGCCATGATCCAGGTTTGCATACATAACGTTTGCTTGGTCTACCACATATGCCATGCCGACGTTGAGTGCCAGGATTTTAAGAACTTCCTCAAGGACAAAAGAGTGAAATTTGTTACTGTAGGCTTTAAGAACGACAGGGATGTCCTGCGTCGGATAGGTCTCATTGTAGGCCAGCCCTTCGATCTCCAGAAGGCAAGCCTGGTGTCCTCCTTTCAACCTTCAATGCTGACCCTGGCAGCAGCCATGATTGATCCTTCATACGCTAAACTAAAGAAACCTCATCACGAGTTTCATCATGCATGGGAGTCGAAGACATTAGATGAAGATCACATCATGTGCGCAGCAATGGATGCCTACCTTTGTTTAAATATCTACAAGGGTTGGATGAAGAAGCAGAGCCCAGTGTCCGGTTCAAGCAAAGAAGCATCGGCGAAGAGGAAGAGGAAGAGGGACGAGGATGAAGTCGAGGACATGGACTCAGACTCCGAGTAGGTGGCAGTGCAGTCGCTCATGCTGGTTCTACTGAAGTGTCAAGCGGACTAGTTGCTTAGTTTATTTTCAAGGGTGTGTTGTGCTGAGGCCCCAGCAGAACTATGTTTATGTTCTTTCTCGTTATTTGAACTCTTTAGTATGTACAGTAGTACTAGTACTATGTCTTACTATTGTTCTTCTTGAAGTTGGTACTACTGCTCGTATCTTCGTGTTCCTACTGTACTTAATACGTTCGTACTAGTAGTATAATTTGGGTCAGTCGATTTGTGAAAGAAGTTCAACGGAGCGAAGGAAGAAGACGGCAGAAGAGGTGGAAGAAGCCCTTCTAGCCATCCATGTTGCATCAAACAACTCACATGAGTCGACTGACCCAAATTGCTCCTTCAGATTGCAGGATCCACGTGGCATTCAAGGTCTCGACACGCGCACCCGGTTTGCGTGCTCGGCGCGCGCGCGACCGGCTTCCGCCGCGACAGCCACCATGCGCGCCTCCTCTGTGCGGACGGAGACGACAATGACACGCTAGTTCCTTCTCGCCGGCATGCTGGAGCACGCGCTCGTCCTCCTCTTCGTATGCCGTGTGCATAGACGCGGCTCCACCAGCTGCTCGCGTGCTTGGCAGCACGGTGGCATCACGAGGAGGGACTGCAGACGACGTGAGCGGGCGAGCCTTCGGCTTCATGGCATAGGGATGGCGGTGACACGGCGGTGATGGGCGAGAAATTGTTGGCCGGAGCAGGCGGGCGCCGGCATGCGCAACGGCGGCGGCGGCATATTGATGAGTGCGCGTGTGGGAGCTTACTTTAATTTTATATATAAGGTTGGTCAAACTTAAAAGAAAACCGTACTAGTACACGTAAACATTAGACTTAGGCAGCGCTTTTATTAGTTAGTACCACAACCATGATACGGAATCCTGTGCAAGCGCGTGAACCGTGGCCGCGCGGTCGATCGAACGATGCGTCACCGTGTCGCGCTCGAAGGACATCCACCGAACCTTTTTGTGTGTGTGAAAACAATCCTCGAATATTACTCAACTTTTTTTCCTGTGAAAGTTCTTGACGCTGCAATATTTCCATATATTTGAATTTAGCTCCAGTTCGTGTTTATTTGGATTTGGACGTTTTAGGTGCGCCCTAGTTTTTTTAATACTAATTTTGTGTGTGTGACTGAGAGAGAACGTGTGTATGTGTCCATATGTGTGTTGTGGCGGAAGGGCAATGTGGAGACGGTGTGCGTGTGATATAAACATAGAGAGGTGTGAATGTGCAAATGATCATGCATGAGTGAGACATACACAGATGCCGATACGTTGTGTATACATGAGAGAACGGTCTTCTAGTTTACTTGTGTGTGTGTGTGTGAGGGAGGGAGAGAGAGACAGAGAGAGGAGCATCCGTAACACGACAACCATCTCTCTCGATTCGTCCGTCCCTCGCACGGTCGCATGCAACACATGCATCAACGCGCACATTTTGACACCCTCACCCGGCCCCTGCCCACCTCAAGGCCCACACAATCTCTTCGTGAATACCCATTTCTCTCCATAGGTTTGTTTTCTCTCAATATCTGACACACACACACAGACACACGCAGCACAACACACACACACACACACACACACCCTCGAGCACACAATTCATCCCCATCCAAGGTTATACGGCGACCACTCTCGCTTGTGCTTCTTTGCACCCCAACATGCAAAACACCTCAATCTTCAAAGAGGGCATCGAGCAGACCAAAGACGGCGACCACACCACGCTAGAGAATGTGGGGTCATTTGGAAGCAGGGTGATGTGATGACGGCTGACTGACTCCTCCCCCACCCTCTCTCTCTCTTGCACAAAATTACCAATCCCTCTCTCCCCCGCACAAAATTGTCAATCCCTCAACCCACGAGATCCTTCCCCTCTCGTCCATGTTTTTCTAGCTCTCTCATCAAACATGTTGTCTCTTCTCCTTCCATGTATACAGAATCCAGATGCACACGCATCTCATGTATATTACATGTATCCATCTTTCTCACAGACCTAACTTCTTCCTCTCTCTTTCTCTCTCTATCTCTCTCTCTCTCTCTGTCTCGTTAGGTTTGTCTCCTACTCTCTCGTCCACATACATACAATCTTTCCCACCCTATCTGCTCCATCTTCAAAAGCTCTCTCTGCACATTTCATTCGCACATTGGGATATGTCAAAATGTTGCTTCTATAATGGATGATGTAGAGTTATGGTTGTTTTTGTTGCATCCTACAAAGTACTCCCTCTGTTTCTTTTTAGTCCGCATATAAGGTTTGGTCAAAGTCAAGCTTTGTAGAGTTTGATGAACTTTATATTAAAAAATATAAACATTTACAATATGAAATCAATATTATCAGATGCACCATGAAACATATTTTCATACTATACAGTTTTAGTATTGTAGATGTTCATATTTTTTATATAATTTTGGTCAAACTTTGTGTAGTTTGACTTTGACCAAATCTTATATGCGGAGTAAAAAGAAACGGAGGGAGTAATAACTATGAAATGCATTTAGATTCTCATTTGACTGGGATTATGTGAGTTTGAGCATGTTGTGAAGTACTATAGACCTTGTATACATCTTGGGATTCGACAATGATTGTAACTATTGAATTGTATAGACCATTACATTCGAATTCAATAGCCTAATATATTTATTTCACAATTTGAACAAATGATTAGTTCACTACAAACTAAGAAAACAAATGTGTACTCCCTCCATTTTTATTTAAGTCCGCGTATTAGCATTGGTCAAAGTCAAGTTTTGTAAACTCTTAGAAAGCTTATAACAAAAAATATTAACATATAAATAACAAATAAATACCATTAGATTCATTATCGAATGTACTTTCACATCATACATATTTGTTATGGTAAATGTTTATATTTTTCTATAAACTTGGTCAAACTTTAGGAAGTTTGACTTCGGTCAAACCTAATATGCAGAGTTTACTACTACTACTCGCTAGTTTCTTAGCCAAATCACTCAAAACGCCACACGGGGAGTCCAGTGTCACAAAATTTTGAGGTCGGCGGGAAAATCTCCTGCGACCCTGTTTCGAGCAGTGGGAAGTTACCATCATAGCCTTCGGAACAGGCCTACGGATGACGCTTGGTAGGGGGCTGTTTCCGTAACTTCAGGTTCACCCTACCCAGCCAACCCCACCCCGACACACAGAGTAGTACACCTGAATACTCCCCATTTTCTATCCCCACCGCAAAATAGACTTCTCCACAGCACCGCAGCCTTCGTGCTCCTCCCCTTTACATCAGCGCACTTGTCCACCGTAGTGCATCTGCCTCATCGACGACCTCGTACGCCGCACTGGAGCCGGTCCACCGTCGTCGTTGTACACGGAGCCTCTTCCCCGGCATCGTCTTCCACGGTCTCGGATCTGCTTCCCGGAAGCCGACGCCAAGCGCAGAAGTACCACCGTCGTGGACAATGAACTGACTCCCGTTGCCGACCATGACTCACAGAGGCCGCCGCGACCATCGTTCTCCTCCTCGATTGGTAATGTGTGTATTGAATCACTTAGCAGTACATGTGCAGTTCCAATTTTGTTCATACCTACCCTTCAAATTTCCTGGGTGCTATTGTTCCTATAAAAGTATTGGTTATAGCCTCCATTGTCCAACAGAATATCAGCTTGTAATTGTGCGTCGCTCCTGTATCGCGCTGTGCTTGGGTAGGTTTTTCATCTGCAACCAGTAGTGTGGCAAATGATGGAAATGTTTTTAGAACTAGCAAGATGCCCATGCGTTGCACGCATCAAGATGCATTTGTATGAGTAGTTTATCTTGTGGGAGAAAAGGATGGACGAGGGAAGGCCTTATTTGCAAATCTGGAGAGGGGTATGGGTATCTTTTTGCAAAATTCCCATTTGTTTCCTTCCTATCTGTCAGATATTCGGACGGCCTATATTGCAAGAAAAAAAGTATAGAGAAAAAAAGTAGACAGTAAAGGAAGTAGAGATAAATATTAAATATAAAATATAAAATAAATATAACAGTAGAGAAGAGAGTAGAGATAGCAGAGACGTCGGGAAAGGATCGCGCGCGTGGGGGAAATAGCGGCCGGTCGTGCGCTAGTTTTGGCGCACGGCGTCCGGCGCGCTTTATAAAATCCAACGCCCTCCCACCGCTCTGTGCCTTGCCACCGCTCTCTCCCCGCTCTTTTTCGCCTCGCCGCCGCCGCGCCACCATGTCGCCACATCGCCAAAGGCTAGGAGCAGCTTCGCCCTGGGAATCCGACGATGATCGGTATCTTCACGCCTACAGTCATACGTCGGAGGAGGACATCACCGAGGAGGAGTCGTACGACGAGGAGTAGTTGAATTATATTTTTTATCTATCTATGCTGAGAACTATCCTCTACTCTCTAGTATCTACTTCTCGATCTTAGCACTGTAAATGCTTTTTTAAAGCGCCACGCATTGCGATTCTGTTGGAGATGCTCTAACATGGCAGACGAGTGCTTTAATGTTGCCCACAAGATGCGCGAGTATTACTAGTAGTATATTTTTCTTGCCATGTTGAGATTTTAAAACCACGAGTGCGAACATGCAGGTGAGCAATGAAGACCAAACACGGGATATTCGGACATCTTCAAGGAGCGTGGCAAGTTAAAGAGGAGCTGCACCGAACCTATAAAACGAGCTTTGGTAAGTAACACCCTTTCAATTACTTTTGTGTAGCCTCGTGTTCTTCGATGTGTATATGTTGTATTTTCTGTTTCTCTTAAGCGTGATGTTCTTCGATGTGTAATAAGAAGAGTCTTAATCATCCTAATGCTTTCGCTTTTAGCTTGATGTAGGAAGTGGGTGTTCTCACCTTGTAGTCTGTTTTTATTTTTTTCCTTTTGAATTCACTTCTCCGAGTTCTGTTTATCTGCCTTCTACTAAATGGATCTAGGTTGCTCTGAGTATTGATCTAAAAAAGAAGTAACTTCATGTCAGGATGCAATTCCTGCAAGGAGGGACGTATGGTCAACCTCGAGATCATGTTTCCAAAATGAGGCTGGATTACACACAAGGTGCCAGTTCCCTAATGATGCTGGATTGGACACAAGGTGCAAATTCCCACATGATACTGGATTACACACAAGCCAGGTGGAGTCGTCAGCTGTTCGTGTCCTCATGGCATTAGTAAAGGCTGAAAGAAAGCGTGCAACAGCCCTTGAGAATGTAGCTGAGTTCCCGAAGAAGTGAAAAGAGCAATCAGATGCTCTCTTCACCCAAGCCAAAGAAGAGATGGAAGAAGCCAGAAATAAGCTAGCAGAGGCAGAGCAGGCTAGGCGTCTCCTGCTATCTAAAACTGTTGTCAATACAAAATTTCCTTCATAATAGCTAGGTTCAAATGTTTATCCAGTCAGCATGCCTGTTGTGATGTCCGTGCATCTATTGATGTGGCACAAAATGTTTTTTTCAGGTCATGTAATAACAACAATTACTTTCCAAACAATAACAGACGAAGCATTGGACATGGTATAGTTCACGCGCAAGACCGACATTCCAAGTTCAACTTCCACATCAAACTCATGTTCACAGATATCTGCACATTCATACATAATGTCCACAACCATGATTCACTTCAAAGCCAAAAAAATATGAGGAGAGTTATAAATAAAGAAAATCCTCTACTAGTTCCTGCTACCAGTGCGAGCATAACAAGTCAAGACCATGCGTAAATTAATTATATTTTAGTCATTTTTTGGGTTCTAAAATGCCTGCCGGCTCGCGGAAGGACGTGTTGCTGGACACGCGCGGATTCAATGAAGGCAGGCGGGGTAGTCTTAGGGCCAGTTCTTTTGGGCAGCTTAAAAAATAAGCTGCCTCTCCCCAGCTTAAAAAATAAGCCGCTCCCAAAATTCATGCAGGCTTCTAGATTACTAATCCCATAACTAGTTCAGAAGCCCCAATAAATAAGGGATGGGGATTATGACAAAAGCTAGGGAGGAGGCGGCTTATTTTTTAAGCCGCCAAAAGAACTGGCCCTTAAGCTGGTTGCACGCGGCGAGGAGGCGTGCTCAGCCGGGCCTGCAGCGAGTGCGGCCCTCTTGGCCGGCGTGCCGGTTCAATGCCTGCGCTATGAGAGGTCGCGTCCGTGTCAGAGCAATCACTCCCTCCAGTCCTTTTTTGTTTGGGTATAACAAAATCTCGTTTTCCATTCACATTTTACAAGTAAAATTCGTGGACAAACTTTGACCCAAAGTATGATGGGGACTAGTAAACCAGAATGGAGGTAGTAGTTTTTTTAATCAAAGAAGGGTTTCCCCTTCTAATTTTCATTATTGAAAATCAGCATCTAAATCTAAACCATAGTATTTTCCCTAGAACTACCAGATTCAACATCTCGCAACATAAACCCATACAACCTCCATCACAAAAAAACCATACAACCATACGCCAAGGAGGTATGTAGTACTATGAATTCCATTTGCGCTCCATACCAATCATTCTAAAAACTACTTACTACTTATAACACGCCATTGAAAATCGGAACTCTTAACCCCGCTGAAAAAACGATATTTTAAACGTGGCTACTCGATCTGTGGCAACTGGCGAGCCACCGCGCTCCAAGTCGTTCACCTGTGGTCCCGACCATCAACTCCTACGGATCAAATTATCACGCGAGCTGACTATTCCTACAAAGGTGCTCCACCACGTACCCGGTACCCGCAAATGCAGCAATCGTGCACCTAGGGTTTTAGGGTTTATTTGTTAACGTCGCCTTTACATAACACTCATGTGTGCGAGACAACGAGAGGCCGACTGCATGCGTGCGCCTCTTCTCTTCGTATATGTACTCCACTGTTTGTCTGATGTCCAAAAAATTATAATAACTACTAGCAATGTGCCAATGCGTTGCCACACGATCAAAGTAGATTAATACATATTCACCGATTTGATAGAAAAAGTCTAGTTTTGAAATACGTATATCACTAAAAATATGTTATGTTTCACTCAAAATATATTCTTTGGCGGTTTTGATGAGATAAGGGAGGAATGTTGTTGGTTTCAAGATTCGAGAAGTGGTATATGTCTAATTTATACTCTTACTAGCAAGATGACCATGCGTTGCACGGAACATCAAGATCTTGTGGGAGAAAAGGATGAACGAGGGAAGGCCTTATCTGCAAATGTGGTGAAGAGTGCGGGTAAATTGCCATATTTTCCTTCATATCCGTCAGATATAAATCGGACGACCTACATTTCAAGATGGCAGGCCCACCATCATCACCAACTCTATTTTTATCCCTACTCTTATAAAAAGCATTGTCGGTGATGATCGTGTGCCTGCCATCCTGCAATATAGGTCGTCCGATCTATATCTGGCGGATAGGAAGGAAACTATGGCAATTTTGCAAAAAGATACCCACACCCCTCTCCACATTTGCAAATAAGGCTATCCCTCGTTCATCCTTTTCCCCCACAAGATAAACTACTCATACAAATGCATCTTGATGTTCCATGCAACGCATGGGCATCTTGCTAGTTGTTGCAAAAATCCCATGTGTGTGTGAGAGAGAGGGAGAGTGGAGGAGGACGGAGTGCATGTGTGACAAAGACACAAGGAGTGTGTGTGCGATACGTATCAGCTTAAAATGAGGCGATAGTGTGTGTGTGCACGATCGAGAGGGCATGTCTCAAGAAGGGAAGAAAAATCTACATAGATACAAGGAGCGGGAGAGAGACATGTATGCGATGGTGGAAGCACGAGTGTGCGGGTGTATAAACCTATCTAGAGGCTAGCTAGTCGATAAATGTTTGTGAGAGAAATACGAGTCGGGGTGTGAAAGCAAGAGTTTTGTGTGTGTGTGAGAGAGAGATGGTAGTCGGGAAGGGGAGTGGAAGCAGGAGTTGTGTGTGTGTGTGTGTGTGTCTGTGAGAGAGAGTGAGGGAGTCCTGGATTAGGGGGTGTCCGGATGGCCGGACTATACCTTCAGCCGGACTCCTGGACTATGGAGATACAAGATTGAAGACTCCGTCCCGTGTCCGGAAGGAACTTTCCTTGGCGTGGAAGGCAAGCTTGGCGATGCGGATGATTAGATCTCCTACCATTGTAACCGACTTTATGTAACCCTAACCCTCTCCGGTGTCTATATAAACCGGAGGGTTTTAGTCCATAGGACAACATACACATCAACAATCATACCATAGGCTAGCTTCTAGGGTTTAGCCTCTTTGATCTCATGGTAGATCAACTCTTGTAATACCCATATCATCAATATTAATCAAGCAGGACATAGGGTTTTACCTCCATCGAGAGGGCCCGGACCTGGGTAAAACTTCGTGTCCCCTGCCTCCTGTTACCATCCGGCCTAGACGCACAGTTCGGGACCCCCTACCCGAGATCCGCCGGTTTTGACACCGACATTGGTGCTTTCATTGAGAGTTCCTCTGTGCCGTCACTGTCAGGCCCGATGGCTCCTACGATCATCAATGGCGATGCAGTCCAGGGTGAGACCTTCCTCCCCGAACAGATCTTTGTCTTTGGCGGCTTCGCACTGCGGGCCAATTCACTTGGCCATCTAGAGCAGATCGAAAGCTACGCCCCTGGCCGTCAGGTCAGATTCGGAAGTTTAAACTACACGGCCGACATCCGCGAGGACTTGATCTTCGACGGATTCGAACCACTGCCGAGCGCGCCGCACTGTCACGACGATCACGATCTAGCTCTGCCGCCGAACAGCGCCCTGGAGGCCGCACCCGCATCGGCTCCGACCCTTAGTTCGGAGCCTACCGCACCGATCGAGGATGGGCGGTTGGACGCCACCTCGGGGGCTGTGATCCTAACGGCGGTTGAGCCGAACACCAGCCCCGTACTCCGCAAGACTCGTGATTCCATGGAGCCGGATTATTCTCCAGCTTCTGAACCCTCTGCGCCCCTGCCGATCGAATCCGATTGGGCGCCGATCATGGAGCTCACGGCCGCGGATGTCTTTCAGCACTCGCCTTTTGGCGATATCCTGAAGTCATTGAAGTCTCTCTCTTTATCGGGAGAGCCTTGGCCGGACTACGGTCAGCAAGGTTGGGATACGGACGATGAAGAAATTCAAAGCTCACCCACCACCTACTTGGTAGCCACTGTCGACGATTTAACCGACATGCTCGACTTCAACTCCGACGACATTGACGGTATGGACGCCGATGAAGGAGACGATGAAGAACCAGCGCCTATCGAGCCCTGGATCGCCACCTCGTCATATGACGTATACATGGTGGACGCACCCAAAGATGACGACGAGGAGCGGAAGGACGCACCGAAGGATTGTTCCCTCGAAAAGCAGTCAAAGCGGCGACGCAAGCGCTGCCCCAAATCCCGCCTCGACAGAAATAGTGATCACATTGATCCAGCGCTGGAGCAGGGCGAACCGCTGCCAGACAACGGCAATCCGGATAATCAAACCGAACAAACAAATCCTATCAATGACAATGGTCCGGACGACATAACGCCGGACAGGCACTCGGAGCAGCAGAATGCCCGTAAAAGGCTCGTTGCCACCGCAAGGAGCTTCAAAAAGCAGAAGCGGAGGCTCAAGGCCGCGCAAAACACGCTCCAATTCAGATGGAGCAAAATACTCAACACTGTAGCAAGGTACAGCGACAATCGCCCCTCCAAGAGCTACCCAAAGCGGAAGCTGCTACCCGAATTCGATGAGGAGGCCTCAGACCCCCCACAACCGAATATTAAAACAGCCACCTGGTCGGATAGACGACCCCTTTACCAACACATAACGACATTCAACGCCGCTCACAATACAACACGCGACCCATGCGAGGGCTCGCACCCAAAGGACGGTGCAACAAGATCCATCTATGGACCACGCAAGCGCGCCCCAGCATACAATGCAACACAACAAACATCCGAACAACGTGGCACACCCAGCTACAGGGGTGCCGTGCACCCCCTATGTTTCACCGATGAGGTGCTGGACCATGAATTTCCAGAGGGATTCAAGCCCGTAAACATAGAGGCATACGACGGAACAACAGACCCTAGGGTCTGGATTGAAGACTATATCCTTCATATCCATATGGCTCAAGGGGATGATCTCCATGCCATCAAGTACTTACCTCTCAAACTCAAAGGGCCAGCTCATCACTGGCTCAATGGCCTCCCCGTAAGCTCCATTGGAAGTTGGGAAGAGCTCGAAGACGCCTTTCGGGCAAACTTTCAAGGGACTTATGTCCGACCTCCGGATGCGGACGACCTGAGTCACATAACTCAACAGCCCGGAGAGTCAGCCCGAAAGCTTTGGAATAGGTTTCTTACTAAAAAGAACTAGATTATCGACTGTCCGGACACCGAAGCCTTAGCGGCTTTCAAGCATAGAGTCCGCGACGAATGGCTCGCCAGACACCTTGGCCAAAACAAGCCGAGAACGATGGCCGCATTAACAAACCTCATGACCCGCTTTTGCGCGGGTGAGGACAGCTGGCTAGCCAGATGCAGCACCAGCGACCCCAGTACATCTGAAGTTAGAGATGGAAATGGGAAATCACGGCGCCACAGCAATAACAAACGCCGGAATAAAGAAGACAGCACGAAGGGTACGACTGTAAACGCCGGATTCAAAGTCCCTCGGCCAAATCAAAAGCCGCCCCCAAAGGCACCAGGGATGAACTGTCCAGCCTCAACAAAATTCTGGACCAAGTATGTCATATCCATAGTACCCCTGGCAAACCTGCTAATCATACCCACAGAGAATGTTGGGTCTTCAAGCAGTCCGGCAAGCTTAACGCCGTACACAAGGGGGAGGATACACCAAGTGAAGACGCGGACGAACCCCCCACGCAAGACAAGGGGGAACAGAAGAAATTTCCACCCGAAGTCAAAACAGTAAACGTGTTAGACGTGATCAAGAGAAAAAACAACGCGGCACTCCCAGAAAAAATATACCGAAGTGCCTGTCCCCGCGAAGTCCCGCCACTGGTTGTCTCAACCAATCACCTTTGACCATCGCGATTACTCCTCAAGTATCCGGCATGCAGGATGGGCTGCCCTGGTATTAGACCCAGTAATTGGCGGATACCACTTCACACGAGTCTTGATGGATGGCGGCAGTAGCCTAAACCTAATATACCAGGATACAATCCGCGGGATGGGACTAGACCCAACACAATTTCGCCATAGCAATACTACCTTTAAAGGAGTAACGCCAGGCCCAGGGGCTCGTTGTACGGGCTCCCTCCTACTACAAGTTATATTCGGCTCCCCCGATAACTTCCGTCGCGAGCATTTAACTTTCCACATCGCTCCATTTCAAAGTGGCTATCAAGCACTACTCGGACGCGAAGCTTTTGCTCGCTTTAATGCAATACCACACTACGCCTCCCTAACACTAAGGATGCCCGGTCCACGTGGCATCATTTCAGTGCACAGAAATATCAAGCGATCTCTGCGTGCCGAAGAGAGTGAGGCTGCCTTGGCAGCCGCACACTAAAGGCGCCCGGACCATCAAACGCATCCAATAGGTCGTCAAGACCTCAGACACAACTAGTCAAGTCTGGTGCCACTACTCATATCGAATAAACGGTCACACCCCTATTTTTCAAAAATACAAGGGGCTCAACGCACGCAGACAAGTGGCAATTTCTTCCTATCTTGAATTATACATGGTTTCTTTAGAAAACTATCCTTTTGCATGACAACCTTTTTACCTAAATTCTTCTCTTTTATAGATGATCATCGTGCTACACCCGTCCAGGATACGGCACAACGGAGACACAGGCGCAGACGTGCAGCAGGGACCCGCCCCAAGGATTCTTTTTAGATTGAGACCATGCGTAAACCTTTTTACTATCTCTTGTTGATACATATCCACCGTTGAGAAGGATGCTGACATCTTGGCATGTGGCCACGCCATAACAATGCACATACCTGGACACAAGGGGCTTCTTACAAAGGCCATTCTTCAGGCCCGGTTTATACCATAAAGACCGAATACCTTAGGGAGTGTTCGGCGTCGCGAGTTTGGCCCTATATGCATTAGCTTTGAATCATTGTCTTTGGTCAAATGTTGGGTTTGCCCGTCTCCTGTGTTTTGGTGCCTTACGTTTCGCTTTACCGGCTAAGGTAGCACCAGGAGAACTACTGCGATTGTGCCCTGGTTCATCCGGACAAGCACCTCAGTAGAGAAAGCCGAAAACTGACTGTCATGATCTAGCGTGAGACTGGTCAACCACTCGATGACCCATGGGAATGTTAGAATTCCTCCACCTTAACGAAGGGCCGCTTTCCGGCCAGGCATATACGCACCCCGGGATCGGGAGAGTGCGGAGCCACCAGGGGCTATCTAGTAGCCCTACTGTCAAACTCCTATGGCTAAGTGAAAGTGTTAAAGCATTATAGTCCGGTTGCCTCGCTCGCTCTGCTATCACCTCCTTAATAGGACCAAGACGTTGGGTTAAGTGTGAACGCGCGTTTCTGCAAACACCTCCGCATTATATGCGTGGGGGTTGAAGCCGACGACTCCAATCTTTCAGGTTATACACATGTATACATAAATGGCCGCCCAGGAGGCATCACATTACTTTCAGGCAAAAGTATAAAAGTAGCCTTATAAAAATTTATAAAAGCATTTTGCTTACAATGAGATTACATGTCATGCAAACATAATATTTTTTGAGCACTGGGTCTCTATCAAACGAGCACCCTCAAGAACTTCCTCAAAGTAGTGCTCAGCAGCCCTTCGACCTATGGCCGAATCCTGCGCTGCAACAGTGGTAGCATCCATCTCTGCCCAGTATGCTTTAGCACGGGCAAAGGCCATCCATGCGCCTTCTATACACGCCGACCTCTTCATCGCATTTATGCTCGGCACCACGTCGAGGACCTGCTGCACCAAGCTGAAATAGCTGCTCGGTTTTGACCTTCCCGGCCATAGCTGATCCACAACAGACCTCATGGAGAGTCCGGACAACCTATTTAGTTCGGACCATTCGGCTAATTGGTCCGTCAACGAAAGCGGACGCTCGGGAGAAAGGAATTGTTTCCAAAACAGCTGGTCTACTTCACGGTCCGTCTGCCTCTGGAAGTACTTGGCCGCACCGGCAGCGCTCGCTGCCAAATCCATATACGCATCCTCCAAACTCCACAGCCGATCCAGAGGGGCATACCGTGGATCTCCGTACTTCCTCTGCAGGATAAAGGACTTCCCAGCTACAATATCCCCGGCTTCCCGCAGCTCCTCCTTCTTTGCCCTCATAGCAGAGCGGAGGTCCTTTCCCGTTGCAGCAGCCTTCTCAAGGTCCGATGCCTTCGCCTGGTTTTCCTTTTCAAGAGCCCGACAATGGTCTACGGCGGCTTTTAATTCTACGGCCATATTGTCCATCTTATCCCGGCTATCGCCATGTGCGGCCTTCTCGGCTCACAACTCTTCGGCCACCTTCAAAGCAGCCGCATTACCCAATCTTGCTTGTTCCTTGGCTCGGGCAAGTTCCGCCCGCAAGGCTTCAACAGCGGAAGCTCCATCTGCAGTCATAACATGTTAAAAACATTGGCATCATAATCTTCATATGTGGCGTTTACCAGACAAGGATACTTACCCTGCGCCTCGTCAAGCCTTTTGTTAACAAGCTCGATGTCGGCATCTGCCGCATCCAACTGCCGTTCTAAACGGGCAAACTGGCTAGTCCGGCTGGCCACCGGAGCTTCCATCTCCTGCACATAGAGGTAGTATGGTTATTACCTGGGAATATGATCCTCCGTTCGTCATCGTTTCCGACGAAAACCAGAGTCTCAGGGGCTACTATCTACACAGGGCACACCTAGCATGTGCAGGACTATTACACATTCCTTTTACGTACCTCAAAGCCTGTCAGTAGACTCATAAAGGCTTCATGCAATCCGCTTTCGGCGGACGATATCCTCTCCATCACCATATTCATCGGTACACAGTGATCGTCTGAGATGGCTGCTCGCCCCACCAACTCCCTCAGAACGTCCGATCACACACTAGACAGTGCCAGACTCTTTTGTCTGCTCTCTTCGGGAGTCGGACACTGGGAGCCTCGGGGATCAATAGGATTACCTTCTGGCCTCACCGGACTCGGAGAGGCCCTCCGCGACGACACTTCAGGGTCGCCCGCTTCCGGAGCGGAGGAGTCTGGAGGAGGTGTCTCGCTCTCCATCATCTCTGGAAGAAGATCCCCCAAAGACGAGCTCATTTTAGAGGGGCTAAGGCCCGAACTGCACAAATATATGCGGTGGTTATTTTCTCAGAAGAAAAGAATGGCATATCTGTACTATTAAAGTTTTCGGGTCACTTACGACTCCCGGGAGAATTGATCCCCCCGCGGACTTTGTGCGGCAGCAGCGCCCCCCAAGGTAGGGCCCCTGGTGGAAGATTTCTTCTCCCGTTTGGAAGCTTCGGCTTCCGAATTCCTGGGCGTAGCCCTTTTCCTCTTCCGGTCGTCTTCCTTCACGGAGACGCTCGCTCCCTCGGTTAGAATAGGCAGCGTTGGGGGCCCGCGTCCGGCCGCATTATCCTCCACAGTATCTTCCTTCAAGGGATCCGGGAAAGGTGTGGTCTGGAGCATCTTTTCCAATACCGGATTCTCCAAACCCTCAGGGAGGGAGGCCAAACACCGAATCAACTTCGCCTTTGTTAGCCAGTCCTGGTCGAGAAAGCAAACTCTTAGAAATAACTTCGTAACGAAGGAAAGATAATATGTTCGGCCGGAGGATTCCTTACCTGTTCGGCGGCACGGTTACTACTCAGGCCCACGTCCTCGGTGATTTCTAGACACTCTACTTGAGGTCCGAAGAATAACTTATACATATCCTCGTGCGTCAGGCCAAGAAAATTTTGAATGGCACACGAACCCTCGGGATTGAACTCCCATAAGCGAAGGGGTCGACGTTTGCAAGGCTGGACTTGACGAGCCAGCATAACTTGTATTACCGCAACCAAACTGAGATCTTCGTTGAAGAGATCTCGAATGCGGCTTTGCATTAAAGGCACGTCCTTGGCTGGACCCCAGCTCAGTCCTCTGCTGATCCATGACATCAGTCGTGGTGGAGGGCCGGAGCGAAAAATGGGGGCGGCCGCCCACTTGGCACTTCTAGGAGTCGTGATGTAGAACCACTCCTGTTGCCACAATGCAGACACCTCTGGGATGGAACCTTTGGGCCACGGAGCTCCCGTCATATTGCGTATTGAGGCGCCTCCACACTCTGCATGTTGCCCTTCGATCATCTTCGGCTTTACTTCAGAGGTCTTGAGCCATAAGCCAAAGTGGGGGGTAACCCAGAGGAAGGCCTCGCATACGACAACAAAAGTCGTGATATGCAGGAGTCCGGAGCTAGATCATGGAAATCTAGCCCGTAATAAAACATCAACCCCCTGACGAAAGGATCCAGTGCAAAACCTAGACCTCGGAGGAAGTGGGAGACGAACACGACGCTCTCGTTGGGTTTGGGAGAGGGGACGGCCTGCCCCCGGGGAGGCAGCTGATGCGACATTTTGGCGGTCAGATACCTGGCCTCCCTCAACCTTTTGATGTCTTCTTCCGTGACGGAGGAGGGCATCCATCGGCCTTGAAGGCTGGATCCGGACATGGCTGAAGGTTCGGAGCACCTGACCTGAGCTTTGGGCGTTTGAGCTTGAGGCGGGGGAAGGATTCGATTGAGCACGGGAGGGAAAAGTAAAATCTTTGTCCCTTCATAAAGAGGGTGGATATCAAGCATCCTCCCTGAGTCCGTTTGGACTTGCCTATGATCTAGGAGTCCTAGAAGCGGTTGGGTTACCCACGCCCGTATTGATGAGAATCCCGTAATGAGGGGACACGATCTTCGCTTCAACAAGACGTGCCAAGGAAACCGCCTCGCACAACGCACTGAGGTGGGATAATTAAATGGATAAAGGCTTGGCCGTGGCGTGTCGCACCACAGAATACGTCAACAGATTAGATTTGTGTTAGTATTATTATTCTCTCTATGGCAATATGTGGAAACTTATTTTGCAGAACCGGACTCTATCTTTGTGTTTGAGATCTTCTATGAAGTACTTGGAGGAGGAACCCGCCTTGCAATGCCGAAGACAATTTGCGCGCCGGACCCGTCGTCATTGAAGCCTGGTTCAGGGGCTACTGAGGGAGTCCTGGATTAGGGTTGTCCGGATGGCCGGACTATACCTTCAGCCGGACTCCTAGACTATGAAGATACAAGATTGAAGACTCCGTCCCGTGTCCGGAAGGGACTTTCCTTGGCGTGGAAGGCAAGCTTGGCGATGCGGATGATCAGATCTCCTACCATTGTAACCGACTTTATGTAACCCTAACCCTCTCCGGTGTCTATATAAACCGGAGGGTTTTAGTCCGTAGGACAACATACACATCAACAATCATACCATAGGCTAGCTTCTAGGGTTTAGCCTCTCTGATCTCGTGGTAGATCAACTCTTGTAATACCCATATCATCAATATTAATCAAGCAGGACGTAGGGTTTTACCTCCATCGAGAGGGCCCGAACCTGGGTAAAACTTCGTGTCCACTGCCTCCTGTTACCATCCGGCCTAGACGCACAGTTCGGGACCCCCTACCCGAGATCCGCCGGTTTTGACACCGACAAAGAGAGAGAGGAGACGGTAGTCGGGGTTGTCTGATCCATAAACAAATGAATAATGTCAGTCTAGGATGGAGACGAAAAGGAGACCGCAACAAATGTTGTGTCTATAGGAGAGAGAGAGAGAGTAATTTTAGTGGTATGAGTCATATGTAGAGACATATAGGGTGTGTGTGAGAGAATCCCATAGAGAGAAAGACAAAGTGAAAGACGAGTGGAGACTGTGTGTGTGGCGGTGAAAAAGAAAGATTAGGTACCGAGTGATACTAGAGAACAGTAGAGACGTGAGAGATAATGAAAACCATGTAATGTATAATGATAGGGAGAGTGTGACACTTCTCAAGGGAGATGTCGAGAGACCATGTTTGCGAGGATAGGAGAAACATGAAGTGAGCGTGCGGGTGAGCTGGAGAAAAGAGAGTGATAGCTACCCGAAGGAGCATGCATGCGAGAGAGATGGGCGTGAAAGGAGTGAACAAAAAAGGGATTCAAATATTTGAATTCGAGATGATGATAGATGTAATCCATACTCGAACCAAAATTGATCTATCAAACATGCATACTCATATGAATTCACGCACATCTATGTTATTTAATATGTAGATATTACTGATCCATACATTTTAGTAGAACATAATTTGGTTAAATTGTTTCGAATTCAACCTTAATATTTAGAGATCGTTGTATTTGTAAATCATATTATACATATAAAGGAGCAGAATTCTTTGTTGTGCTTTTGAAAGTATATATAAAAAATGATGTATATAGAATGTAATTCCAATTGAAAATGGATCCCGCCCGAAAAAATGGAATACAAACGGGATTCGAATTGAGTTGGCATGGTAAACGTGCACTTTGCAAAATTTGAACGAAGCAGGGAAAGTTGCAGTAACCGCCCGAAACCAAAATTTGCGACATCGAAATCACTACTGCCTATCCTTGCCACGCAAAGCCTATCTGCTGGATTTCTATAGGTTTCGATAGGGGTAGGTTTGTAATTTCACCCAAACGTGACGTAACCGCCTCTCACCTGGATTCATACACGGTGGGCGCCAAAACACATTGTGTCCTCGGCCGAAATCGACTCCCTCCCTGATTCATATTCATACACGGTGGGCGCCAAAAACAAACTTTCATCGGCAAATATTCGGTGTATGCGAGATTACCGTCCTATCCCCAACCGACTAATGTTGTTGTGATGTAGTAGAAATTTGAAACGGAGGCTAAGTTTGTAAATTTCCTCGCATTTTAGACAAGCGCGCCCTGAATACATGGTTCCCCCTTCCTCTCTACCTCCCTTTTTCCCCATTCGTACTCCGTGGGCGCCAAAACACCCTCTCCACCACACCCTCCTCCGTCCGCCGTTGTCCGCCACCCCATCCACCGCCGTCCTCCTCCACCATACCGGAGTTGATACCCCGACGCCGCCGTCCATTACAAGAGATCGACCTCTCTCATCCACGGCATCGGACCGGGATCCTTGCATCCCGTCCTCTCGCTTCATCCCCGCCGTCGTCCACCTTGCCGGCGCCGCTCCTACGACCGTATCGTCCACCGCACCCCGCCGCCACCGTCTACCCTCCTAGATCTGCTTCCATGCCGCCGACAGCCATCGCTACCGCAACATCATGAAATTCTCAGCAGATGCGTACACGGCGCCGCACCAGAGGCGGTACTCTTTCGTATCTGCTCAACTTATTTATCGCAGCAAGAAAATAGATCGCCACTGCTTTACTCTGATTTCTTGTCTTGGTTGCGAAGTTGCCTTTGTCCGGTTTGCACCTTCAGATCCGCCATGGCATGCTCAACACTATACTCCCAATGCTTATGGTTTTCCCCTTTTATATTCCACACTAGTTAAATCACAGTAGACTAAATTTCAAAATTGGGTCAGTCGATTTTTCAGAGCTCGCCGGAGTTCGCTGGTGCGATCGAAGGGGCTCGGGTGGTTGTGGGGCCTTGCCGAACGAAGAAAACTCGGCGCGGGTGGGGGTTGGGGCGGGGGTGGGGGTGGGGGTGGCGGAGGAACACAGGCGGTGGGGGCCGGTGGTCCGGCCGGCGACCCGTGCGGTGTTCTGTATGGGAAGAATCAGAGACGAGGAATAAGAAGGGTTAGGAGACGTAGGATCTTCATCCAACCGCCTGAAATGGTCGAGAGACAACTGGGAGTTGCATTCTTAATGCGCTCTGGTTCATCATGTGTGGGCACTACACAACCAACATTTTATTATCCAAAATCTGCTTGCTCTTCTTTACCATGTTCCTCTTCTGTTCTTATTTAATATGTACTCTCTCCGTTCCTAAATACAAGTCTTTGTATATATTCCACCATGGACTGCATATCGAGCAAAATGAGTGAATATACACTCTAAAATGTATTTGGATACATCTGTATGTGATCCATAGTGGAAATCTCTACCAAGACTTATATTTTGGAACGGAGGGAGTATGATAGTAGTACAGTATGTTCCTTGTACTAAAGATGAGCAGGGACATTTGCAGTGTAGAGGTTTATACGGTCGGTTGTGATGGACATTTTGAGCCTCTTTGATTCGTAGGATCTTGTAAACATAGGAATAGGATTTGTAGTGGCCTGCCCACTTGAATCCTATAAGAATAGCAAGGAAATGCGGGGAGCTGTGTCGCCTTTGAGAGTTACACTGATATTAACAGTACCGCACCTTCACTTGAATAGAGCTGGTATCCGAAGCCTCTCTAGCCGTACCAGCAATACTAGCACATATATTCCAGCAAGTTCCACTTTGCTGATTTTACTCTGATGCTTAAGGTTTTCCCGTTATATCTACACTATGATCTATGTAGCTATTTTGTGTCGCACTAGCAGCAGTCCACTCTTGAAGCTAAACACTGCAATGACTTACAAAATTGGCACCAAGGCATTGAATTCCATTCTGGATGCAATGAAACTCATACGCTCCCCACCTGTTGATTCTTGTTCAGAATATGATCCTAATGACTATTCTAACCTCGAGAAGCAAAGGCAGATGGCCTGTCCTGTTCACCCATCAAGATGCCTGTTCTAATTTGGCAATGTTTTATTGATTGCGGGTATCTTGCATATGTTGTCTTGCATTTCTTCTACTTTGTTGCACCGCCATCTACTTAGTTTACTCATCATATATGTCGAGATGCCATGCCCATCCATTATCAATACATATTCCATCTATCATCATACCATGTTTTCCACTCAAATGCTATTCTTGTGCATCAGACATCAAAAAGGAAGAGGGTGATTGCCGAACCTGAAGGACCACCAGCAAAGTCCTTGAAAAACGTGGTGGTGCCAGAGAAATCAGACAGCACCCCACTTATATTGGTTGTACAACCAGTGACACAAAACGTAGGACCGATTCCAGCAGACTATACCCATACTTCACTGGCCACACCACTAGCCCCACCACATAGGACCTGCACTCCAGAAAAAGGTATACCGATTTCATTTGCCATAGCACCAGCTGTACCACAGAAAAATCCCACTCCAACAAAAAGTACAGCAAGTCCACCGGCCGAAGACCTATCCCAACTGCAGAGACGGCCAATTCCTACAGATTGGAACCCCATTCCATTTATTCCCAGTTTAAAATACAATGCTTTCAATGTTGTTAGGGACTACGTGCATATATTCCCATCATGGGAATATTATTATGAGACAAACACCATTTTCACATCTTCCTGTCCAACTTACGTGTAAGTGCTATTATTCATGGCTATTATTTTCCTATTTTCTACTGATTGAACACATCAATGATTTACATTACATTGTTGTAACTAGGCGAGGGTCAATCTGGATAGTCATGACGAGCAAAGCTTGCTTGTGCTTTTCAAGGAAGCATTGCAGTAGTATCGGTGTTACCTGAGGAAATCACACTTTGATGGCAAGTCTATAAACGAATTTCCGGTGAAGTCTCCTGTGCTAAATTTAGAAGACATTGAATGGAAAAACCTTCTTATGCATGCTACCTCTTGAGCACTGCGTTGGTTTTCCCCGAAGAGGAAGGGATGATGTAGCAAAGTAGCATAAGTATTTCCCTCAGTTTTTGAGAACCAAGGTATCAATCCAGTAGGAGGCTACGCGCGAGTCCTTCGTACCTGCACAAAACAAATAAATCCTTGCAACCAACTCAAATAGGGGTTTTCAATCCCTATAAGGCCACTTACGAGAGTGAGATCTGATAGATATGATACAATAATATTTTTTGGTATTTTTGTGATAAAGATGCAAAGTAAAATAAAGGCAAAGTAAATAGCAAAGGAAATAACTAAGTAGTAGGAGATTAATATGATGAAGATAGACCCGGGGCCATAGGTTTCACTAGTGGCTTCTCTCGAGAGCATAAGTATTCTACGGTGGGTGAACAAATTACTGTTGAGCAATTGACAGAATTGAGCATAGTTATGAGAATATCTAGGTATGATCATGTATATAGGCATCACGTCCGAGACAAGTAGACCGACTCCTGCCTGCATCTACTACTATTACTCCACTCATCGACCGCTATCCAGCATGCATCTAGAGTATTAAGTTAAAAACAGAGTAACGCCTTAAGCAAGATTACATGATGTAGAGGGATAAATTCATGCAATATGAAGAAAACCCCATCTTGTTATCCTCGATGGCAACAATACAATACGTGCCTTGCTTCCCCTACTGTCACTGGGAAAGGACACCGCAAGATTGAACCCAAAGCTAAGCACTTCTCCCATTGCAAGAAAGATCAATCTAGTAGGACAAACCAAACTGATAATTCGAAGAGACTTGCAAAGATAACCAATCATACATAAAAGAATTCAGAGAAGATTCAAATATTATTCGTAGATAGACTTGATCATAAACCCACAATTCATCGGTCTCAACAAACACACCGCAAAAAGATTACATCGAATAGTTCTCCACAAGAGAGGGGGAGAACATTGTATTGAGATTCAAAAGGAGAGAAGAAGCCATCTAGCTACTAACTATGGACACGTAGGTCTGAGGTAAACTACACACACTTCATAGGAGGGGCTATGGTGTTGATGTAGAAGGCCTCCGTGATCGATGCCCCCTCCGTCGGAGCTCCGGAACAGGCCCCAAGATGGGATCTCGTGGATACAGAAAGTTGCGGCGGTGGAATTAGGGTTTTGGCTCCGTATCTGATCATTTGGGGGTACGTAGGTATATATAGGAGGAAGGAGTACGTCGGTGGAGCAACAGGGGGCCCATGAGGGTGGAGGGCGCGCCTGGGGGGGGGGGGGTAGGCGCGCCCCCTACCTCGTGGCCTCCTCTTTTCTTTCTTGATGTAGGGTCCAAGTCTCCCGGGTCTTGTTCGTTGATAAAATCACGTTCCCGAAGGTTTCATTCCATTTGGACTCCGTTTGATATTCCTTTTCTTCAAAACCCTAAAACAGGCAAAAAAAACAACAATTCTGGGTTGGGCCTCCGGTTAATAGGTTAGTCCCAAAAATAATATAAAAGTGGATAATAAAGCCCAATAATGTCCAAAATAGTAGATAATATAGCATGGAGCAATCAAAAATTATAGATACGTTGGAGACGTATCAAGCATCCCCAAGCTTAATTCCTGCTCGTCCTCGAGTAGGTAAATGATAAAAACAGAATTTTTGATGCGGAGTGCTACTTGGCATAATTTTAATGTAATCCTTCTTAATTGTGGTATGAATATTCAGATCCGAAAGATTCAAGACAAAAGTTCATATTGACATAAAAATAATAATACTTCAAGCGTACTAACTAAGCAATTATGTCTTCTCAAAATAACATGGCCAAAGAAAGTTCATCCCTACAAAATCATATGGTTTAGTCATGTTTCATTTTCGTCACACAAGAATGCTCTCATCATGCACAACCCTGATGAAAAGCCAAGCAATTGTTTCATACTTTAGTAATATCAAACCTATAAACTTTCACGCAATATATGAGCGCGAGCCATGGACATAGCACTATGGGTGGAATAGAATATAATGAGGGGGGTTATGTGGAGAAGACAAAAAAGGAGAAAGTCTCACATCAACGAGGCTAATCAATGGGCTATGGAGATGCCCACTGATTGATGTTAATGCAAGGAGTAGGGATTGCCATGCAACAGATGCACTAGAGCTATAAATGTATGAAAGCTCAATAAAAGAAACTAGTGGGTGTGCATCCAACTTGCTTGCTCACGAAGACCTAGGGCACTTGAGGAGGCCCATTGTTGGAATATGTAAGCCAAGTTCTATAATGAAAAATTCCCACTAGTATATGAAAGTGACAAAACAAGAGACTCTCTAACATGAAGAATAAGGTGCTACTTTGAAGCACAAGTGTGGCAAAGGGTAGTAACATTGTCCCTTCTCTCTTTTTCTCTCTTTTTTTTTATTTTTTTGGGCCTTCTCTTTTTATGGCCTTTCTCTTTTTTTGTTATTTATTCCTCACTTGGGACAATGCTCTAGAAAATGATGATCATCACACTTCTATTTATTTACAACTCAATGATTACAACTCAATACTAGAACAAAAGATGACTCTATATGAATGCCTCCGGCGGTGTACCGGGATATGCAATGGACCAAGAGTGACATGTATGAAAGAATTATGAACGGTGGCTTTGCCACAAATACTATGTCAACTACATGATCATGCTAAGAAAATATGACAATAATGAATGTGTCATGATGAACGAAATGATGGAAAGTTGCATGGCAATATATCTCGGAATGGCTATGGAAATGCCATAATAGGTAGGTACGGTGGCTATTTTGAGGAAGATATAAGGAGGTTTATGTGTGAAAGAGCGTATCATATCACGGGGTTTGGATGCACCGGCGAAGTTTGCGCCAACTCTCAATGTGAGAAAGGGCAATGCACGGTACCGAAGAGGCTAGCAAGGATGGAAGGGTGACAGTGCGTATAATCCATGGACTCAACATTAGTCATAAAGAACTCACATACTTATTGCAAAAATCTACAAGTCATCAAAAACCTCGGTACTACGCGCATGCTCCTAGGGGGATAGATTGGTAGGAAAAGACCATCGCTCGTCCCCGACCGCCACTCATAAGGAAGAGAATCAAATAACACCTCCTGTTTCAAATTTTTTGCATAACGTTTACCATACGTGCATGCTATGGGACTTGCAAACTTCAACACGAGTATTTCTCAATTTCACAACTACTCAACTAGCAGGACTTTGATATTATTACCTCCATATCTCAATACAATTATCAAGCATCAAACTTCTCTTAGTATTCAAAACACTCTTAAGAAAATTTTACTAATCTTGAACACCTAGCATATTAGGATTTTAAGCAAATTACCATGCTATTAAGACTCTCAAAATAATCTAAGTGAAGCATGCGAGATCAATAGTTTCTATAAAACAAATCCACCACCGTGCTCTAAAAGATATAAGTGAAGTACTAGAGCAAAACTATAGAACTCAAAAGATATAAGCGAAGCACATAGAGTATTCTAACAAATTCCAAATCATGTGTGGCTCTCTCAAAAGGTGTGTACATCAAGTATGATTGTGGTAAACTAACAAGCAAAGACTCAAATCATACAAGACGCTCCAAGTAAAACACATATCATGTGGCGAATAAAAATATAGCTCCAAGTAAAGTTACCGATAGAAGTAGACGAAAGAGGGGATGCCTTCCGGGGCATCCCCAAGCTTTGGCTTTTAAGTGTCCTTAGATTATCTCGGGGGTGCCATGGTCATCCCCAAGCTTAGGATCTTGCCACTCCTTGTTCCATAATCCATCAAATCTTTACCCAAAACTTGAAAACTTCACAACACAAAACTTAAAGTAGAAAATCTCGTGAGCTCCGTTAGCGAAAGAAAATAAAAGACCACTTCAAGGTACTGTAATGAACTCATTATTTATTTATATTGGTGTTATACCTACTGTATTACAACTTCTCTATGGTTTATAAACTATTTTACTAGCCATAGATTCATCAAAATAAGCAAACAACACACGAAAAACAGAATCTGTCAAAAACAGAACAGTCTGTAGTAATCTGTAGCTAGCGCAAGATCTGGAACCCCAAAAATTCTAAAATAAATTGCTGGACGTGAGTAAATTATCTATTAATCATCTTCAAAAAGAATTAACTAAATAGCACTTTCCAAACAAAAATGACAGCAGTTCTCGTGAGCGCTAAAGTTTCTGTTTTTTACAGCAAGTTCAACAAGACTTTCCCCAAGTCTTCCCAACGGTTCTACTTGGCACAAACACTAATTAAACACAAAAAACACAACCAAAAAATATGCTAGATAAATTATTTATTGTTAAACAGGATATAAAAGCAAGGAATAAAAATAAAATTGGGTTGCCTCCCAACAAGCGCTATCGTTTAACGCCCCTAGCTAGGCATAACAAGCAAGAATAGATCTAGGTATTGTCATCTTTGGTAGGCAATTCTTCAATTAGGCATCTACCATATTTAGGAATTTCTTTATTTTTATTAATTATCGAACTTTTAGGCACAAGATCGAAAAATTCATTTGTAACAAATGGTTCCTTAATGATAGCAAAAAGATTGGGATGAATACTTATAGATTTGAGATCCGCATTTTCCTTACTAGAGGATTCACCCTTATTTTTAGGAACGTACATAAGCTTAGCAACTTTAGTGGAAGGACTTGGAGTATTATTTACGGAAGAAAAAGCGGTTCCCAAGTTGGTAATAATATCCTCAAGTTTATCGATCCTAGTAGAATCGTGATTTATTTTCTCATTAACTATGGGTTCCTTTTCTTTAATATTTTTCAAAGTAACTCCTACTTTAGATCCATATTGAGAGATTCAGCTGTGAATCTTTTTATCCAAATTTTCAATTAACTCTACGGTAGCAACCTTATTTTCAATAATTTCAAGCTTTTGCATAACATGACCCAAATTTAATACAGTTCCATTAACCAAGAGAGGGGGTGAGCCAAATAAATATATCATAGCAATATAAGAATCAAAAGTATGGCTACCCAAGAAGTTCCCTCCAGTAATAGTATCAAGAACATATCTGTGCCAGAGAGTAATGCTTACATAAAAATTGCGAAGGAGAATAGAAGTAGATTGCTTCCTAGTAGATCTATTTTGAGCATTGCGAATTCTATACCAAGCATCTTTTAGATTTTCTCCCTCCCTTTGCTTAAAATTTAGAATTTCATTCTCGGGAGACAACGGAGAAGATAAGGGACTAGCCATAACGACAAGCAAACAAACTAACACACAAGCAAACAAAAAGCAAGCGGGCAAAAGGAGGCAAATAGAGAAAGAGAGGGAGGATAGAGAGAGAGAGGGCGAATAAAACGGCAAGGGTGAAGTGGGGGAGAGGAAAACGAGAGGCAAATGGCAAATAATGTAATGCGGGAGATAAGGGTATGTGATGGGTACTTGGTATGTTGACTTCTGCGTAGACCTCCCCGGCAACGGCTCCAGAAATCCTTCTTGCTACCTCTTGAGCACTGCGTTGGTTTTCCCCGAAGAGGAAGGGATGATGCAGCAAAGTAGCGTAAGTATTTCCCTCAGTTTTTGAGAACCAAGGTATCAATCCAGTAGGAGGCTACGCGCGAGTCCCTCATACCTGCACAAAACAAATAAATTCTCACAACTAACACAAATAGGGGTTGTCAATCCCTACAAGGTCACTTACGAGAGTGTGATCTGATAGATATGATAAGATAATATTTTTTGGTATTTTTGTGATAAAGATGCAAAGTAAAATAAAGGCAAAGGAAATAGCAAAGGAAATAACTAAGTAGTAGGAGATTAATATGATGAAGATAGACCCGGGGGCCATAGGTTTCACTAGTGGCTTCTCTCGAGAGCATAAGTATTCTACGGTGGGTGAACAAATTACTGTTGAGCAATTAACAGAATTGAGCATAGTTATGAGAATATCTAGGTATGATCATGTATATAGGCATCACGTCCGAGACAAGTAGACCGACTCCTGCCTGCATCTACTACTATTACTCCACTCATCGACCGCTATCTAGCATGCATCTAGAGTATTAAGTTAAAAACAAAGTAACGCCTTAAGCAAGATGACATGATGTAGAGGGATAGACTCATGCAATATGAAGAAAACCCCATCTTGTTATCCTTGATGGCAACAATACAATACGTGCCTTGCTGCCCCTACTGTCACTGGGAAAGGACACCGCAAGATTGAACCCAAAGCTAAGCACATCTCCCATTGCAAGAAATATCAATGTAGTAGGCCAAACCAAACTGATAATTCGAAGAGACTTGCAAAGATACCAATCATACATAAAAGAATTCAGAGAAGATTCAAATATTATTCGTAGATAGACTTGATCATAAACCCACAATTCATCGGTCTCAACAAACACACCGCAAAAAGAAGATTACATCGAATAGTTCTCCACAAGAGAGGGGGATAACATTGTATTGAGATCCAAAAAGGGAGAAGAAGTCATCTAGCTACTAACTATGGACCCGTAGGTCTGAGGTAAACTACTCACACTTCATCGGAGGGGCTATGTTGTTGATGTAGAAGCCCTCCGTGATCGATGCCCTCTCCGGCGGAGCTCCGGAACAGGCCCCAAGATGGGATCTCGTGGATACATAAAGTTATGGCGGTGGAATTAGGGTTTTGGCTCCGTATCTGATCGTTTGGGGAAGGAGTACGTCGGTGGAGCAACAGGGGGCCCACGAGGGTGGAGGGCGCGCCTGGGGGGGGGGGGGGGGTATGCGCGCCCCCTACCTCGTGGCCTCGTCTTTTCTTTCTTGATGTAGGGTCCAAGTCTCCCGGGTCTTATTCGTTGAGAATATCACATTCCCGAAGGTTTCATTCCGTTTGGACTCCGTTTGATATTCCTTTTCTTCGAAACCCTAAAACAGGCAAAACACAACAATTCTCGGCTGGGCCTCTGGTTAATAGGTTAGTCCCAAAAATAATATAAAAGTGGATAATAAAGCCCAATAATGTCCAAAACAGTAGATAATATAGCATGGAGCAATCAAAAATTATAGATATGTTGGAGACGTATCAATGCACTGGTCTCGTTCCCAGGATGAGGTACTGTCTATGAAATCACATGACAATTTGAACTTCTACTTTTCCGCATGTGCCTTACGGATCTTTTTTGCAGGAAATCTGCTCGAAGAAGAATTCCGGTTTGACAAGAACGACAGGATATCGCAAATATGCTGCCCGCTGCTTTGCTCTTTTTAGTACATGTTGTCCTGTATCACTGTACTTGCATACATACCTGGTTCATTATGTGACAGCAGTATGCATGATAGCTTGCTTATCAATTGTTCGCTCCAAATTATCTGATCTGTATGAATGGTTACATTAGTGTAGAATATATCCAATGCCAATGTTTTTTAGCTCTGCATTGTTCTTGTAAGTACATGCTGTCGTTTATCAGTGTACTTATAATGACAGGTAGTTGTTCATGTACCATCACTCTGCAGCTTATTTTTCTTTACCCTCCATTTTCTACACATCAGATCTATATATACTCTTACCATAAGGTTGGTACTGAAGAAGTTTAGCTGTGCATTGCTCTTGGCTGTACCTTTTGCCTGTATTGCTGCACTTAAATTTATAGCTACTTGGTTATGTAGCATCACTCTTCATCTTATCTTAAATATTCTCCATTTTTTCGTATATTATCACATCTATATTTACTCTTAACAAAATGTAGAATAAAGGCAATGCTTTTGAAGAAGATTCTGTGGTAAAGTTCTTGAATTGCCCCCCCCCCCATCAGCATGGACAAGGCCTTTATAGAGCCTGTCTTCACCAATAATGTAAGTTTGTCCATCTCAAGCCTTCAAACTTTGTTGTATATATTTGGTTAGGCATGACTGCAACAGCTGTTTATTTTTGGTGTTTGCATCAAATTGCTTGTTTAAAGTTTATTATGTAGTTCATAAACAAAAGTTTGTCCTTTCTCAATTTAAGTTTTCAGTTGTACAACCAAGTTCCTTCTTCATACCATGTAAATTAAACTATACAGAGCAAGTGATCTTCTTTTGCACTGCATGTATGCTTCTGTTCTTCATCCGTAATCCAGTGGTGTGGTGAACCTACCCACTACAGCACAATGTCATATTCTGCAATGTCTTAACTATGAACAATGTCATATCACTCTACTATTACTTAAACCGTCTCTTTATTTGCCCATCTGAAATGGTATAAATTGACAGCACACTAACCATTGATACTTATGAGTTCTTGATCTGTACTCCAGTGGTGTCGTGAAGCTGCCAACTCCTTCACAATGTCATTTCCTGCCATGACTTGACCTGAACAATACCATATTGTGTTAATGCAATTTTAAACTGTGTCACTTTATTCGTCAGTAAGAAATGTGATGAATTGTCAGCACTGATACTTTTATGTGCAAAACATGTCATCTGTCTGCTTGTTTATCTTTCAGAGTGAGGAAGATATAAGTGTTGAACAAGCGCAGTCTCATCATCTTGCTCAGCTGCTTGCGCTATAGCTCCCCAGCAGGGCTAACCTTTCTTGAACTCTATTGAAGTGCTATCGGTTTTGTATATTATTTTCTCGGCGTGTTTATTTGCACTGGTGGCGATCTTTGATGCCCAGTGTATGTAATCTGCTGTCTGCTTGTGCTTTATTATCATAGTGGTGAACTTTGATGCCCAGTGGATGTAATATGTCGTAATTTCTTTATTGTATAGTCTAGGTTTTTTCTTATTCACGATGCTGCAGTTATTTTACTGTATATATATCCTGTCTTCGCAGTAAACCCGTCAAACCGTAAAATTACGGTACATAATCGGGCCGTCATGCAATCACGATGTAGGTTGGGCCTGAAACGTGCCGAACAGCTCATAGGCCGGTAGCAGCCCGAAATGAACCCCGGCCCATGATTGTGCGAATCAAATCACGGGCTTTTAACAGGCCAAAATTGTCTCGGTCCTTGTTTGGCCCAATTAGATATTGGCTGCGAGCAGGCCGGATGCAAGCCGGGCCGTAGTTAGGCCCAACTATATGACGGGCTTTTAACAGGCCGAAATTAATATAGGGACGAAATTTTAAACGGGCCCTTAACAGGACAAAACTAATATCAGGCCGAATTACTAAGTGGGCCTTTAACAAGTGAGCCCAAAAGCATAGTGTCCAGATGATGGGCCGAATCTGATATGGACCATAATTGAGCCCAAAGGCTCTTAAAGGGTCGGACCTGATCTGGGCCGTAATTTGGCCCAGAACGTGGTAGGCTTTTGATGGGCCAGATCTCATATGGGCCACTATTAGGCCCGGAGCGTGGCAGGCCATTAATGGACCAGATCAAATATGGGTCGGCATTTGGCCCAAAACATAGCAGCTAGTTAATGGGCCGGCCTACTAGGGTCCTCAAAATCTTGTGGGCCTACAGCTGGGCCGGCCCATTAATGTCGGCGAAATCTCGTGGGCCTTTAGCTGGGCCGGCCCATTATGATCCGCAAGAATCTTGTGGGCCTTTACCTGGGCTGGCCCATTATGGCACACAAAAATCTTGTGGGCCTTTACCTGGGCTGGCCCATTATGGCCCGCAAAATATTGTGGGCCTTTAGCTGGGCCAGCCCATTATGGTCCGCAAAATCTCGTGGGCCTTTAGCTGGGCCGGCCCATTATGGTCCGCAAAATCTTGTGGGCCTTCAGTTGGGCTGGCCCATTTAAACTTGATGGGCCAGTCCACGTGTCAACATATCATAGGCACATCTCGCCCATTGGATGAGTGACACCTGTGCCAACGCGGACCTGACACGTGTCTCCTCCAGCCAATGATGATTTTACACGTGGAAAATCCCCATTGGTCGGGGCTGTTAACGGGTTATCGGATCCAAAACCCGACCCGATAGCTTAACGGCGTTCCGTTACGGTGGATGCCACGTGTCGGTCACCCTTGACGAAAGCACTTTTGTGATGCACGATCTATCGTCATGGAAGTGGACACTTCCGTGATGATAATTTTGGTAATGTCATGGAACACTTCTACGACAACACAGGTATGACTATCTTGATTCTGTCATAAAATCGTCATGGATGTACATGCATGACAGAAAACGTGACCTACTATGACAAACACGTATCATTACGGAGGTGTGTTTTTTGTAGTGAGTTGGCATGAAGACAACGATGCTTCGATGGAGATCAAGATGTCAAGCCAATGACGATGGTGATCATGAATGTGCTTTGGAGATGGAGATCACAGGCACAAGATGATGATGGCCATATCATATCAGTTATATTGATTGCATGTGATGTTTATCCTTTATACATCTTATTTTGCTTAGATCGACGGTAGCATTATAAGATGACCTCTCACTAAATTTCAAGGTATAAGTGTTCTCCCTGAGTATGCACCGTTGCGAAAGTTCGTCGCACCGAGACACCACGTGATGATCGGGTGTGATAAACTCTACGTTCACATACAACGGGTGCAAGCTAATTTTGCACACGTAGAATACTCAGCTTAAACTTGACGAGCCTAGCATATGCAGATATGGCCTCGGAACACTGAGACCGAAAGGTCGAGTGTGAATCATATAGTAGATATGATCAACATAGTGATGTTCACCATTGAAAACTACTCCATCTCACGTGATGATTGGACATGGTTTAGTTGATATGGATCATGTGATCACTTAGATGATTAGAGAGATGTCTGTCTAAGTGGGAGTTCTTAAGTAATATGATTAATTGAACTTTAATTTATCATGAACTTAGTACCTAATAGTATTTTGCATGTCTATGTTGTTGTAGATAGATGGCCCGTGTTGTTGTTCCATTGAATTTTAATGCGTTCCTTGAGAAAGCAAAGTTGAAAGATGATGGTAGCAATTACACAGACTGGGTCCGTAACTTGAGGATTATCCTCATTGCTGCACAGAAGAATTACCTCCTGGAAGCACCGCTAGGTGCCAAACCCGCTGCAGGAGCAACGCCAGATGTTATGAACGTCTGGCAGAGCAAAGCTGATGACTACTCGATAGTTCAGTGTGCCATGCTTTACGGCTTAGAATTGGGACTTCAACGACGTTTTGAACGTCATGGAGCATATGAGATGTTCCAAGAGTTGAAGTTAATATTTCAAGCAAATGCCCAGATTGATAGATATGAAGTCTCCAATAAGTTCTACAGCTGCAAGATGGAGGAGAATAGTTCTGTCAGTGAACATATACTCAGAATGTCTGGGTGCCACAACCACTTGACTCAACTGGGAGTTAATCTTTCTGTTGATAGTGTCATTGAAAGAGTTCTTCAATCACTGCCACCAAGCTACAAGAGCTTCATGATGAACTATAATATGCAAGGGATGGATAAGACGATTCCCGAGCTCTTCGCAATGCTAAAGGCTGCGGAGGTAGAAATCAAGAAGGAGCATCAAGTGTTGATGGTCAACAAGACCACCAGTTTCAAGAAAAAGGGTAAAGTGAAGAAGGGGAACTTCAAGAAGAACGGCAAGTAAGTTGCTGCTCAAGTGAAGAAGCCCAAGTCTGGACCTAAGGCTGAGACTGAGTGCTTCTAATGCAAAGGAACTGGTCACTGGAAGCGGAACTACCCCAAGTATTTGGCGGATAAGAAGGATGGCAAGGTGAACAAAAGGTATATGTGATATACATGTTATTGATGTGTACCTCACTAATGCTCGTAGTAGCACCTGGGTATTTGATACTGGTTCTGTTGCTAATATTTGCAACTCGAAACAGGGGCTACGGATTAAGCGAAGATTGGCTAAGGACGAGGTGACGATGCGCGTAGGAAATGGTTCCAAAGTCTATGTGATCACGGTCGTCATGCTACCTCTACATATACCTTCGGGATTAATTTTAGACCTGAATAATTGTTATTTGGTGCCAGCGTTGAGCATGAACATTATATCTGGATCTTGTTTAATGCGAGACAGTTATTCATTTAAATTTGAGAATAATGGTTGTTCTATTTATATGAGTAATATCTTTTATGGTCATGCACCCTTGAAGAGTGGTCTATTTTTGATAAATCTCGATAGTAGTGATACACATATTCATAATGTTGAAACCAAAAGATGTAGAGTTGATAATGATAGTGCAACTTATTTGTGGCACTGCCGTTTAGGTCATATTGGTGTAAAGCGCATGAAGAAACTCCATTCTGATGGACTTTTGGAATCACTTGATTATGAATCACTTGGTACTTGCGAACCATGCCTCATGGGCAAGATGACTAAAACGCCGTTCTCCGGAACTATGGAGCGAGCAACAGATTTGTTGGAAATCATACATACTGATGTGTGTGGTCCGATGAATATTGAGGCTCGCGGCGGGTATCGTTATTTTCTCACCTTCACAGATGATTTGAGCAGATATGGGTATATCTACTTAATGAAACATAAGTCTGAAACATTTGAAAAGTTCAAAGAATTTCAGTGTGAAGTGGAAAATCATCATAACAAGAAAATAAAGTTTCTACGATCTGATCATGGAGGAGAATATTTGAGTTACGAGTTTGGTCTTCATTTGAAACAATGCGGAATAGTTTCGCAACTCACGCCACCCGGAACACCACAACGTAATGGTGTGTCCGAACGTCGTAATCGTACTTTACTAGATATGGTGTGATCTATGATGTCTCTTACCGATTTACCACTATCGTTTTGGGGTTATGCTTTAGAGACGGCTGCATTCACGTTAAATAGGGCACCATCTAAATCTGTTGAGATGACACCTTATGATCTATGGTTTGGCAAGAAACCAAAGTTGTCATTTCTTAAAGTTTGGGGCTGCAATGCTTATGTGAAAAAGCTTCAACCTGATAAGATCGAACCCAAATCAGAGAAATGTGTCTTCATAGGATACCCAAAGGAGACTATTGGGTACACCTTCTATCATAGATCCGAAGGCAAGACATTCGTTGCTAAGAATGGATCGTTTCTAGAGAAGGAGTTTCTCTCGAAAGAAGTGAGTGGGAGGAAAGTAGAACTTGATGAGGTACTGTACCTGCTCCCTTATTGGAAAGTAGTTCATCACAGAAATCTGTTCATGTGACTCCTACACCAATTAGTGAGGAAGCTAATGATGAAGATCATGTAACTTTAGATCAAGTTACTACCGAACCTCGTAGGTCAATCAGAGTAAGATCCACGCCAGAGTGGTACAGTAATCCTGTTCTGGAAGTCATGTTACTTGACCATGACGAACCTACGAACTATGAGGAAGCAATGATGAGCCTAGAATCCGCAAAATGGCTTGAGGCCATGAAATCTGAGATGGGATCCATGTATGAGAACAAAGTATGGACTTTGGTTGACTTGCCCGATGATCGGCAAGCCATCGAGAATAAATGGATCTTCAAGAAGAAGACTGACACTGACGGTAATGTTACTGTCTAAAAAGCTCGACTTGTTGTGAAAGGTTTTCAGCAAGTTCAAGGAGTTGACTACGATCAGACTTTCTCACCCGTAGCGATGTTTCAGTCCGTCTGAATCATGTTAGAAATTGCCACATTTTATGATTATGAGATTTGGCAAATGGATGTAAAGACTGCATTCCTGAATGGATTTCTGGAAGAAGAGTTCTATATGATGCAACCCGAAGGTTTTATCGATCCAAAGGGAGCTAACAAAGTGTGCAAACTCCAGCGATCCATCTATGGACTGGTGCAAGCATCTTGGAGTTGGAATAAACATTTTGATAGTGTGATCAAAGCATATGGTTTTATACAGACTTTTGGAGAAGCCTGTATTTACAAGAAAGTGAGTGGGAGCTCTGTAGCATTTCTAATATTATATGTGGATGACATATTTTTGATTGGAAATGATAAAGAATTTCTGGATAGCATAAAAGGATACTTCAATAAGAGTTTTTCAGTGAAAGACCACGATGAAACTGCTTATATATTGGGCATCAAGATCTATAGAGATAGATCAAGACGCTTAATTGGACTTTCACAAAGCACATACCTTGATAAAGTTTTGAAGAAGTTCAAAATGGATCAAGCAAAGAAAGGGTTCTTGCTGTGTTAAAAGGTGTGAAATTGAGTCAGACTCAATGCCCGACCATTGCAGAAGATAGAGAGAAAATGAAAGATGTTCCCTATGCTTCAGCGATAGGCTCTATCATATATGCAATGTTGTGTACCAGACCTGATGTGTGCCTTGCTATTAGTTTAGAAGGGAGGTATCAAAGTAATCCAGGAGTGGATCACTAGACAGCGGTCAAGAACATCCTGAAATACCCGAAAAGGACTAAGGATATGTTTCTCGTTTATGGAGGTGACAAAGAGCTCGTCGTACATGGTTACATCGATGCAAGCTTTGACACTGATGCGGATGACTCTAAGTCACAAACCGGATACGTATTTTTATTGAACGGTGGAGCTGTCAGTTGGTGCAGTTCTAAGCAAAGCGTCGTGGCGTGATCTACGCGTGAAGCGGAGTACATAGCTACGTCGGAAGCAGCAAATGAAGGAGTCTGGATGAAGGAGTTCATATCCGATCTAGGTGTCATACCTAGTGCATCGGGTCCAATGAAAATATTTTGTGACAATACTGGTGCAATTGCCTTGGCAAAGGAATCCAGATTTCACAAAAGAACCAAGCACATCAAGAGACGCTTCAATTCCATCCGCAATCAAGTCAAGGAGGGAGACATAGAGATTTGCAAAATACATACGGATCTGAATGTTGCAGATCCATTGACTAAGCCTCTCTCACGAGAAAAACATGATCAGCACCAAGACTCCATGGGTGTTAGAATCATCACTGTGTAATCTAGACTATTGACTCTGGTGCAAGTGGGAGACTGAAGGAAATATGCCCTAGAGGCAATAATAAAGTTGTTATTTATATTTCCTTATATCATGGTAAACGTTTATTATTCATACTAGAATTGTATTAACCGGAAACTTAGTACATGTGTGAATACATAGAAAAACAGAGTGTCACTAGTTTTCCTCTACTTGACTAGCTCGTTGAATCAATGATGGTTATGTTTCCTAACCATAGACATGAGTTGTCATTTGATTAACGGTATCACATCATTAGAGAATGATGTGATTGACTTGAACCATCTGTTAGCTTAGCACGATGATCGTTTTGTTTGTTGGTATTGCTTTCTTCATGACTTATACATGTTCCTATGACTATGAGATTATGCAACTCCCGAGTACCGGAGGAACACTTTGTGTGCTACCAAACGTCACAACGTAGCTGGGTGATTATAAAGGTGCTCTACATGTGTCTCCGATGGTGCTTTTTGAGTTGGCATAAATCGAGATTAGGATTTGTCACTCCGATTGTCAGAGAGGTATCTCTGGGCCCTCTCGGTAATGCACATCAGTATAAGCCTTGCAAGCATTGTGACTAATGAGTTAGTTGCAGGATGATGTATTACGGAACGAGTAAAGAGACTTGCCAGTAACGAGATTGAACTAGGTATGAGGATACCGACGATCGAATCTCGGGCAAGTACATACCGATGACAAAGGGAACAACGTATGTTGTTATGCAGTTTGACCGATAAAGATCTTCGTAGAATATGTAGGAACCAATGTGAGCATCCAGGTTCCGCTATTGGTTATTGACCGGAGACAAGTCTCGGTCATGTCTACATAGTTGTCGAACTCGTAGGGTCTGCACGCTTAAAGTTCGGTGACGATCAGTATTATGAGTTTATGTGTTTTGATGTACCGAAGGTAGTTTAGAGTCCCGGATATGATCACGGATAATGACGAGGAGTCTCGAAATGGTCTAGACATAAATATCGATATATTGGAAGCCTATATTTGGACATCGGAATAGTTCTGGGTGAAATCGGGATTTTACTGGAGTACCAGGAGGTTACCGGACCCCCCGGTAAATGTATAGGCCTTATTGGTCCATAGTGGAGAGAGAGAGGAGACCAGGGCAGGCGAACGCCCCCTCTCCCTCTAGTCCGAATTGGACGAGGAGGTAGGGCGGCGCCCCCCTTTCCTTCCTCCCTCTCTCCCCCTTTGTCGGTGTCAAAACCGACGGATCTCGGGTAGGGGGTCCCGAACTATGCGTCTAAGGCGGATGGTAACAGGAGGTAGTGGACACGATGTTTTACCCAGGTTCGGGCCCTCTTGATGGAGGTAAAACCCTACGTCCTGCTTGATTTGTTCTTGATGATATGGGTATTGCAAGAGTTGATCTACCACGAGATCGGAGAGGCTAAACCCTAGAAGCTAGCCTATGGTATGATTGTATGTTGTCCTACGGACTAAAACCCTCCAGTTTATATAGACACCGGAGAGGGTTAGTGAGGGAGTCCTGGATTAGGGGGTGTTCAGGTAGCCGGACTATACCTTCAGCCGGACTCCAGGACTATGAAGATACAAGATTGAAGACTTCGTCCCGTGTCCGGATGGGACTTTCCTTGGCGTGGAAGGCAAGCTTGGCGATGCGGATATTCAAGATCTCCTACCATTGTAACCGACTTTGTGTAACCCTAACCCTCTCCGGTGTCTATATAAACTGGAGGGTTTTAGTCCGTAGGACAACTTCATCATACAACAATCATACCATAGGCTAGCTTCTAGGGTTTAGCCTCCTTGATCTCGTGGTAGATCTACTCTTGTACTACCCATATCATCAATATTAATCAAGCAGGACGTAGGGTTTTACCTCTATCAAGAGGGCCCGAACCTGGGTAAAACATCATGTTCCTTGCCTCCTATTACCATCCGGCCTAGACGCATAGTTCGGGACCCCCTACCCGAGATCCGCCGGTTTTGACACCGACATTGGTGCTTTCATTGAGAGTTCCTCTGTGTCTTCGCCTTTAGGCCCGATGGCTCCTTCGATCATCAACAACGATGCAGTCCAGGGTGAGACTTTTCTCCCCGGACAGATCTTCGTCTTCGGCGGCTTCGCACTGCGGGCCAAGTCGCTTGGCCACCTTGAGCAGATCGAAAGCTACGCCCCTGGCCATCAGGTCAGGTTTCGAAGCCTAAACTACATGGCTGACATCCGCAGGGACTTGATCTTCGACGGATTCGAGCCACAGCCAAGCGTGCCGCACTGTCTCGATGGGCATGATATAGCTCTGCCGCCGAACAGCTCTTTGGAGGCCGCACACGCATCGGTTCCGACCATTGATTCGGAGCCTACTGCGCCGATCAGGGATCAGCGGTTGGACGCTGCCTCAGGGGCTGCGATCTCAGAGGTGATCGAGCCGAACTCCAGCCCCGCACTCTGCATGGCCCGTGACTCTGAGGAGCCGGATTCCTTTCCAAACTCCGAGCCCCCCACGCCCCTGCCAATCGAATCCGATTGGGCGCCGATAATGGAGTTCTCCGCCGCAGACATCTTTCAGCACTCGCCCTTCAGCGACATCCTGAATTCGCTAAAGTCTCTCTCTTTATCAGGAGAGCCCTGGCCGGACTACGGTCAGCAAGGATGGGATTCGGATGATGAAGAAATTCAAAACCCACCCACCACCCACTTCGTAGCCACTGTCGACGACTTAACCGACATGCTCGACTTTGACTCCGAAGACATCGACGGTATGGACGACGATGCAGGAGACAACCAAGAACCAACGCCTATAGGGCATTGGACAGCCACCTCATCTCACGATGTGTACATGGTGGATACCCCTAAAGGAAGCAACAACGAGGAAAACGGGGATGGAAAGAGGGATCGATCTCTCGAAAAACAATCAAAGCGTCAGCATAAACGCTGACCCAAGCCCCGCCTCGATAAAGACCCAGCCATAGAGCAGGATGAGCCGATAGACGACGAGCATGCCTTAGAGAAACCGTCCCAACAGGACAACTCGGATAGAGAAACCGAACATCCCTCCCCCGGCGAAAATGGCATTCCGGATGACCCTACGCCGGACAAGCCCACGAAGCAGAAGAACCTCCACAAATGGCTCGTTGCAACCGCACGCAGCCTGAAAAAGCAGAAGCGGAAGCTAAAAACTGCAGAAGATGCACTCAGGATCAGATGGAGTAAAGTAATCAATACCACAGACAAATACGGCGACAGTCGCCGCACTAAAAGCTATCCGAAGAGAAAGCTACTGCCTGAATTCGACGAGGAGGCCTTAGAGCCCTCGCATTCCAAAAGTGAGAAAGCCACACGGTCGGATAGACGACCCCATGGCCAGCATAAAGCGGCAAGCAGCGCCGCACTTAAGCCGGCATGCGACCCACTTAAGGATTCGCATCATGGCCCAGCTAGGTCCATTTTACGGGCCAAGAAAGCAAGCTCTCGTAAGCAATGCAATAAAGCCATTATCAGAATCCGGCACACCCAAATACAGGGGTGCCGCACACCCCCTATGTTTCACCGATGAGGTCATGGATTATGAATTTCCAGCGGGATTCAAACCCGTAAACATAGAGGCATATGATGGAACAACAGACCCTGGAGTCTGGATCGAGGATTATATCCTCCACATACATATGGCTAGAGGAGATGACCTCCACGCCATAAAATACTTACCCCTCAAGCTTAAAGGGCCAGCCCGGCATTGGCTCAAAAGCCTTCCTGAAAACACAATCGGAAGTTTGGAAGAGCTCAAGGACGCTTTCCGAGCAAATTTTCAAGGGACTTATGTCCGCCCACCGGATGCAGACGATCTTAGTCACATAACTCAACAGCCCGGAGAGTCAGCTCAGCAATTCTGGAATAGATTTCTTACTAAAAAGAATCAGATAGTCGACTGTCCGGACGCTAAAGCCTTAGTGGCTTTCAAGCATAATGTTCGTGATGAATGGCTCGCCAGACACCTCGGCCAAGAAAAGCCAAGAACAATGGCCGCACTAACAAGCCTCATGACCCGCTTTTGTGCAGGAGAGGACAGCTAGTGGGCAAGATGCAGCACCAGTGATCCAAGTACATCCGAAACTAGGGATGGAAACGGAAAACCACGACGCAATAAGGACCGTCGCCGGACTAAGGAAAAAAGTCCGAAGAGCACGGCAGTCAACCCCGGATTCAAAAGCTCACGACAGAATCAGAAAAAGCCGCCCCTCCAAGATAACAGGGACGACCTATCCAACCCAAACAAAATCTTGGATAGGATATGTCAAATACGCAGCACTCCCGGAAAGCCTGCTAACCATACCCACGGAGATTGTTGGGTTTTCAAACAATCCGGCAGACTCAACGTCGAACACAAGGGGCTCGACATACCAAGTGAAGACGAGGACGAACCCCAAAAGTAGAGTACCAGGAAACAAAAGAATTTCCCACAAGAAGTAAAAACAGTAAACTTACTCCACATAACAAAACGTGTGGCGCCCATAAAGGTACGCGCCCCACGGCCTATCCCAAAGGAATCCCGCCACTGGTTGTCAAAACCAATCATCTTCGATCATCTGGATTATTCTAGAAGTGTCAGGAACCCAGGCTGGACTGCCCTGGTACTCGATCCAATAATTGCCGGACCCCAGTTTTCAAATGTCCTTATGGACGGTGGCAGCGGACTCAACCTGATATATCAGGACTCAATCCGCCACATGGGGATCGACCCAAAAAGAATTCGCCATAGCAAAACCTCCTTTCAAGGAGTAATGCCAGGTCCGGACACCCATTGCATGGGTTTTCTCCGGCTCGAGGTTATTTTCGGCTCTGCCAATAACTTCCGTCGCGAAAAGCTGACTTTCCACATCGTCCCATTCTCAAGTCGCTATCAAGCACTACTGGGACGCGAAGCTCTCGCCCGCTTTAACGCAATACCGCATTATGCATCTCTTACGCTTAAGATGCCTGGTCCACGCGGCATCATCTCCTTAAAGGGGAAGCAATGAGAACACCTCCCCCAAGCGGAGGATTGTGCGACCGCTTTAACAACCCCACAATACAATGGCTTCACCAGCCAGAACATTGGAACAGGTCATTAAGACCACGGACACGGATAGACGAGTCCGGCACAAAAGTATCGTTGATAAAGGCTTAGTGGCCATATACCCCTACACTAGGGGCTTCACACGTATAAAATAAGAGACAATAAAGCTCAATTTTTCATATTTTACTTTACACTTTGTTTATTTCATATAACTTTTGTTCGGCACGCCCCTTTTTCAACTTAGTTGCTCTCTTTTACAGATGAACGTCGTGTTGCGCCCGTCCAGGATACGGCACAACGGAGACACAGGCGCAGACGTGCAGTAGGGACCCGTTCCAAGGATTCTTTTCAGATTAAGACCCTGCGTAAACCTTTTTTACTGTCTCTTGTTGATACACATCCCCTGGTTCTATGACCAAGGAGGAGGCTGGCATCTTGGTATGTGGCCACGTCAGAATTCTTGCGCGTACCTGGACACTAGGGGCTTATACCTCAGAGCGTTACCTCGCCCGCTCTCATAAAGACCGAATACCTTAGGGAGTGTTCGGCGTTGCGAGTTTAGCCTTATATGCATCAGCTCCGAGTCATGATTTTGGTCAAATGTTGGGTTGCCCGGCTCCTGTGTTCAGCCGCCTTACGTTCCGCTCTATCGGCTAAGGCGACACCAGGAGAACTACTGCGATTGTGCCCTGGTTCGGCCAGGCGATCACCTTAGTAGAGAAAGCCGAAAACTGACTATCATGATATGGCATGAGACTGGTCAACCACTCGATGACTCTCCGGAATCTGTAGGATTCCTCCGCATTAACGAAGGGCCGTTTCCCGGCCAGGCACATACGCGCCCTTAATTCGGGCGAGCGCAGTCGCCACCAGGGGCTACCTAAATAGTCCCATTGTCAAGCTCCTATGGCTAAGTGAAAGTGTTAAAGCATTATAGTTCGGTTGCCTAGCTCGCTGCGCTATCACCTCCTTTGTAGCACCAAGACGTTGGATTAAGTGTGAAAATGCGCCTTCTGCGAGCACCCCCGCACTATGTGCGTGGGGGCTGAAGCCAACGACTGCAATCTTTCAGATTTTGTACATATATCTTAAAACGGCCGCACAGGAGGTGTTCCAAATACTTGAAGGCACAAGTATAAAAGGCTACTACAATTCATCAAAATATTGCTTTATAATTACATATGCTATCAGAACATAGCATCCTTCGAGCACTGCGTCTCTATTACACGAGCGCCTTCAAGGACTTCCTGAAAATAGTGCTCGGAGGGCACTCGGCTTTTGTCCGAATCTCGGGATGCAACAACGGTGGTCTCCATCTCTGCCCAGTATGTCTTGACACGGGCAAGAGCCATCCGTGCACCCTCTATGCATGCTGACCTCTTCATCGCATTGATACGTGGCACCGCGTCAAGGAATTGCTGCACCAAGCTGAAATAACTCTTCGGCTCCGATCTCCCCGGCCACAGATGACCCATGATGTACTTCATGGCGAGTCCGGACAATCTATTCAGTTCGGCACATTGAGCCAGACGATCGTCCACTGCCAGTGGACGCTCTGGATTCTGGAACTGCGACCAGAAAAGCCTTTCCACTTCGCGATCTTCTTGATCTCGAAAGTATTCGGTCGCATCAGCAGCACTCGCTGCCAAATCCAGATAGGTGTCCTCCGCACTCCACATCCGGTCCAACAGAGCAAACTTCGGATTGCAAAACTTCCTCCGCAGCATAAAGGGCTTTCCAGCCGCAATCTGTCCGGCCTGACGCAGCTCCTCCTTCGCAGCTCTCATCACAGAGCGAGCATCCTTGGCATCAGCAACGGCCTTCTCTAAGTCCGTCTGTCTCGCCCGGTCTTCTTTCTCAAGAAACTTGCTACGGTCAGCAGCACTTTTTAACTTCACGGCCATCACGGCCATCTCCTTCTTGCTTCGGCAGTAAGCAGCCTGTTTGGCTCTCAGCTCTTCAAGGGCCTTCTCGGCAGCCGCATCACTTTTCCTGGCTTGTTCCTTAGCTCGGGCAAGTTCCGCCCGAAGACTCTCCACGGCGGCCGCACCATCTGCGTCAAGCACACACATTGTAAGATACTGGCATAAAGCTCCTCTTACCAGATGCCGCCCGAGGAATTGCATACCTTGAGCCTCATCAAGCCGCTCGTTGACGAGCGCGATGTCGGCATCTGCCACGTCAAGTTGCCGCTTTAGTTCGGCAAAATCATCAGTTCGGCTCGATTCTGGACACTTCGCCACCTGTATACAAAGGCGACATTTTAGACCTGGGATTATGATCCTCTGCGCGCCGTCAATTTTGACAACGCACAGAGTCTCAGGGGCTACTATCTACACAGGGCGCATCTTGTTTATGCGCAACTGACAAAGAAGTACATTATCAAACATACCTCAAAACCTGTCAGCAAACTTCTGACGGCCTCATGCAATCCGCTTTCCGGGGACGAAATCCTTCCAATCACCGTACCCATCAATGCACGGTGCTCCTCTGAGATAGAAGCTCGCCCCAGCAGAATCATTAGCTCCTCCGACCGTGCATCGGACGGTGCCGGACTCGTCCTATGACCTCTATCGAAGGCCGGACGCGAAGAACCTTGGGGGGACATATGGCTACCTTCCACCCCTGCCGAATTCGGAGAAACCCTCCGCGACGACACCTCAGGGTCGCCCGCCTCGCTAGGCGGTACGGCAGGGGGAGGTGTTCCACTCTCCATCATCTTCGGAAGAAGATCCCCCGAAGACAAGCTCTGCTGAGAAGGGTTGAGGTCCGAGCTACAAAGTAAAATTTCGGTTAATCTTCTCAGATGAAAAGCAAGGATTTCTCTCATCCCTCTAAAGGAAAATCTTTCTCTACTTACGGCTCGCTGGAGGGCTGATCCCTTTGAGGGCGTAGTTCGGCCGAGGATCTCCCCGGCGTCGGACCCTCTGACAAGGACTTTTCCCCCCGCTTTGAGGCCATGGTCTCCGGGTCGTCAGAGGCGGCCCTCTTCTTCCCCTTAGGAGAGGAATTGTCGGTTCTTCCCTTCGGAGCAGCCTCCTTCGAGGAGGCCATAGTTTCCTTGTCCTCCCCCTCACTTCCCTCCAAAGGCACGATCTTCAACATCCTGACTAGCACGGGATCCAGCCTGGTCTCAGGAAGGGGAGCCGGACACCTGATCAGCTTTGCCTTCGCTATCCACTCTTGTTTAAAAGGACAGCCCTTTTAGGGGCGAATTTATGACAATTTTACGGATAGCGAGTCCGGGCACAAGGTTACTTACTTGAGTATCCGGGCGATTGCAGCTTAAAGCTGCATCCTCGGTCAAATCCGGACACATTGCTTGTGATCCGAAGAACATTTTATACATCTCCACGGGCGTTGCGCCCATAAAATGCTGGAGAGCTCGTGGTCCCTCCGGATTAAACTCCCATAGACAAAGGGAGTGACGTTTGTCGGGCAGTGTTCGGCGAATCAGCATGACCTGCGTCACCTTGACCAGGCTGAGGTCTCTTTCTAAGAGATCCCTAATGCGGCCCTACAACAAGGGCACGTCTTTGGATAACCCCCAATCTAATCCTTTGTTGACCCATGACTCTAGCCGTGGTGGGGGGCCCGAGCGAAAGGCAGGAGGCGCCACCCACTTGGTGCTCCTGGGAGCGGTGATATAGAACCACTCTCGTTGCCACAAGCCGAGCTCCTCTTGAAAGGAGCCCTCGGGCCATGGAGCATCATCATTCTTACTTATGACAGCGCCTCCGCACTCTGCGTGCCGTCCCTCGATCATCTTCGACTCCACTCCAAAAGTCTTGAGCCATAATCCGAAGTGAGGAGTAACACGGAGGAACGCTTCGCACACAACGATGAATGAGGAAATGTGGAGGATGGACTCCGGGGCTAAGTCATGAAATTCCAGCCCATAATAGAACATCAGCCCCCTCATGAAGGGATCCATCGGGAAGCCTAACCCCCGAAGGAAGTGAGACATGAACACTACGCTCTCACTGGGCTGGGGACTGGGAATAGCCTGCCTTTGAGCAGGCAACCTATGCAAAATTTCGGTGGTCAAGAACTTAGCCTCTCTCAACTGTAGAACGTCCTCCTCCGTGACGGAGGAGGGCATCCATCGGCCTTGAAGGTCGGAACCGGACATTGTCGAAGGTCCGAAGCACCTGGAATCTGGAGCCTAGGGTGTTGGAACTCAAGGCGACGGGCGAACTTGTTTTGAGATTGGAGAAAAGGAGTAAGGCCTTGGTCTCTTTATAAGAGGTTGAATACCAGGAGCCCTCCCCGTAACCGTTTGGGACTCGCCTTTAATCGAGAAGACATGCTAGCAGGCACGATTGGGTTACCCACGTCCGTATTGATGAGAATCCCGTAAATAAAGGGGACACGATCTCTGCATTGACAAGACGTGCCAAGGAAACCGCCTCGCAAAACACGCTGTGGTGGGAAAGTGAAAACGATTCGACTAAAGGCTTGGCCATAGTGTGATGTCACGCTGCAGAATACGTCAGCGGATTAGATTTGTGTTAATATTATTCTCTCTGTGGCAATACGTTGAAACTTATTTTGCAGAGCCGGACACTACTCTTGGTGTTTAAAAACTTTTATGAAGAATTTGGAGGAGGAACCCGCCTTGCAATGCTGAAGACAATCTACGCGCCGGACTCATCGTCATTGAAGCCTGGTTCAGGGGCTACTGAGGGAGTCCTGGATTAGGGGGTGTTCGGGTAGCCGGACTATACCTTCAGCCGGACTCTAGGACTATGAAGATACAAGATTGAAGACTTCGTCCCGTGTCCAGATGGAACTTTCCTTGGCGTGGAAGGCAAGCTTGGCGATGCGGATATTCAAGATCTCATACCATTGTAACCGACTTTGTGTAACCCTAACCCTCTCCGGTGTCTATATAAACCGGAGGGTTTTAGTCCATAGGACAACTTCATCATACAACAATCATACCATAGGCTAGCTTCTAGGGTTTAGCCTCCTTGATCTCGTGGTAGATCTACTCTTGTACTACCCATATCATCAATATTAATCAAGCAGGACGTAGGGTTTTACCTCCATCAAGAGGGCCCGAACCTGGGTAAAACATCGTGTTCCTTGCCTCCTGTTACCATCCGGCCTAGACGCACAATTCGGGACCCCCTACCCGAGATCCGCCGGTTTTGACACCGACAGTTAGGGTTACACAAGGTCAGTTACAAAGGAGGAGATATCCATATCCGTACTGCCTAGTTTGCCTTCCACGCCAAGTAGAGTCCCATCCGAACACAGGACGAAGTCTTCAATCTTGTATCTTCATAATCCAACAGTCCGGCCAAAGGATATAGTCCGGCTGTCCGGAGACCCCCTAATCCAGGACTGCCTCAGTAGCCCCTAAACCAGGCTTCAATGACGATGAGTCCAGCGCGCAGTGTTGTCTTCAGCATTGCAAGGCGGGTTCCTCCTCCGAATACACCATGGAAGAATTTGAATACAAGGATAGTGTCCGACCCTGCAAAATAAGTTCCACATACCATCATAGAGAGAATAATATTTCCACAAATCTAATTTGCTGACTTGTTTTGGCAACACGACATTATGCCATGGCCCGGTGATTATTCGAACCGTTTCCTTTAACTAGCCCCGCACATAACGCGAGGCAGTTTTTTGACACGTCTTGTCAAAGCAGAGATCATGTCCCCCATATTACGGGATTCTCATCAATATGGGCGTGGGTAACCCAACCGCGCCATTGATTACGGCGCTTGGGGGATAAGCGAGTCTTACCAGGCTCGTGGGGTGCATAGTTTCGGCCGCCCTTATAAAGGGACAAGGTTTAACCTTTTTATGCCCACGCCTTCTTCCTCCTTGCTCATCCTCTCTTGCGCACTCGAGATCCAACGCCCAAGTCCACATCTTTCTCCTCAACCTTCTCCAAACATGTCCAGAGCAGGAGGCAAGTGGATGGCTTCCTCCGTTACGAAGGGACACATCAAAAAGCTGCACGGAGCCGGATACCTAGCCGCGAATATCGCGCATCGGCTGCCCGCTGCAGGGCAGATCGTCCCTACCCCAAAACCTTATGAGAGGGTAGTTTTCCCCAACCACTTCCTCCGCGGACTGGGGTTTCCCCTCCATCCATTCGTTTGTGGTCTCATGTTCTACTATGGGCTGGACTTCCATGATCTGGCCCCGAACTTCGTCCTCAACATTTCGGTGTTCATCGTCGTGTGTGAGGCTTTCCTCCGCATCCGGCCCCACTTTGGCCTGTGGTTAAAGACCTTCAATATCAAGCCGAAGGTGGTGGGCGGCCAACAAGCAGAATGCAGTGGAGCCATGGTGGGCAAGATGCCAAACGTTATATGGCTTGAAGGCTCCTTCGTGGAGACCATAAAGGGGTGGTAATCGGCGTGGTTCTACATCACCGAGCCGCGTGACACCAAATGGGTGGCTGCCCCCAAGTTTTGATCCGGATTCCCCACACGGCTCACTTCCTGGAAAGAGAAGGGCTTGTCGTGGGGTTTATCGGTGGAGCTGGACGGACTCCAGAAATGTATCCTGAACATGGCAAGCAAGAAGCTCAAGCTTGTCAACATAGTCCAGGTCATGCTCGTCCGCCGGATCCTCCCGTGCCAACAACGGGACTTCAACTTGTGGGAGTTCGACCCTGCCCAGCACCAGACTCTGAGCGAGCTCTTCGACACAATGCACAAGGACGTCTGGAAGGTGCTGTTCAAGGGCGCAGAGGTCCCTCCCTCTCTCATCGAGGACCGTAGGCTAAGCGCGAAGCGCCGAGCGCATTCGGTGAGTTCTATACATCCGATAGGATATTTTATTTCCCCTAGCTTAATCATGCGCGGGGTCTATTCTCCATGCCTTTGACAAGACTGGGTGGAGACGTCGGGGCAAATTAACTGTCCGTCCCCTCTGCCTGAAGACACTTCGGATGCTCTCCTTGCGGAGATGCTAACTCCGGCGCCTTATAAGGTGCCGGAGAAGACCAAGAAGGCCAAGGGAACCCGAAAGAGTTCCCGCTGCCAGGCGTCATCGGACTTATCATCCGATAACTCCGCGACGCACTCCTCCCCCGAAGACGAGGAGGAAGATGAAGATGCTCCCCCTCCAGTCAGGGGAGACAAGAAAAGGAAGGCCGCCCCTACTGGGGGGCTGAAGGGTCCATGAAGGGAAGCACTCTCCTTCCGGATTACTCCACCACCGCCGCCAATGGAGAAGACGAGTGGCTGCTCAGGGCCAAGCCCCTAGCGAAGTCGTAAGTATTCGGATACCAGAGTAACTCATAGCATTCCTTTGTCACACTGCTTCTCCTAACGCCGAATTATGATTATGCAGACCGCCACGAGCCCGTATCGACGTATCGTTGGACGACTCCCTGGGCTCGTCGGGTATGGATAGCGATCCACTTCCGACCGCCACCTCCCCTTGCCCTACGGACAACGCCAAGGTATTGTCTCAAGAGGCACCGGGTCGAGGGGAGACAGTCCCGGAGGCGCCTCAAGGCGACCTTCCGGACTCCGGGAGCAGAGGGAGCAAGGCTCCCGAGGGCTCCGAGTTCGGCCCTCAGCCGAACACCGCGCCGGAACCTCCAATGGTTCCGAACTTAGGCAGGCGGCCTCCTTCCAAAAGGAGCAAGACGCCTGTGCCGGTGACCTCTGTCTATCTAGAGGCACCGGACAATCTGCTGGGAGCGCTTCACAGCACCTCCATCAACAAAGAGCACCGCACTATTATGAGTGCGGTGATCAAGAAGGTTCAGTCCGCTAAGAGCGGATTGACTGAAGCCTGTGCCAGCCTTCTAACAGGCTTTGAGGTAAGTATTTAAAATATAGGAAAAATATTACCGCATAGACAGTAGCCCCTGATGCTCTGTTCGGTGTTCACAAAGAAAAACCGAATGGAGGATCAAACAATATCGCAGGAGTCTAACATAAGTATGTCTATATGCATATGCAGGCTTCGCTGCTGGCCCCTGCCGCACAGATTGCGGAGGTTGCTGCATTGAAGTAGGACCTCGAGGGGTCCAAGAAAGAGCTCGGCCTTGCCAAGAGGCAGCTCGAGGAAAACAAGGTAAGTAATACCCTGTCTATAGATATGTATATATAAAAGAAGACGCGGTTGCAAAATGACAGGATCATCGTCAATTTGCCAGGGGCCACGACCGAGGTGGCGACCTTGAAGCAAGTGCTATCCGAGGCCGAAGACAAAGAGGCCAAGGAGCGCACCGAGCGGGAAAGGCATGAGGCACGGGTGGGCGAGGTGCAGCAAGAGCTCCAAGCTCTCGTGACGAAGCACGAGGCGTTGGAGCCTGACTTGAAGACGCGAGAGTCCGAGCTTGCCACGACCCTTGAGAGTGCAAAGAGTGCCAAGGCCGAAGCCCAGAAGGCCCTCCAGGAGATTGATGCGATGAAGAAGATAGCGGCGGGTAAGGCATTCTATATGCAAAGCAAACATGTGAAAGTAAATTACTTGTTACTTACCCGAATCCGGAGCTCTCCAGGAGCGTTCACAGATTTGCCCCGCAGCGTGTCGGATGCCGCACAGTTTTACTAGGCCGAGGAGGGAAGCTCAACGGCGAAGTTGTTCTGGTCTTAGTATACTGGGGCCAAACACCCGGTGCCCATGAGCGACCGGCTAAAGCAGCTGGTCGAGCTACACAAGGCGGCCGAACAGGCCATGAAGGGCTTTATAGTCCGGATGTGGCCTGGCGACGCCCTTCCCAACAGCTACTTCGGCCTGGTGAGGCGGCTTGTAGATGCCTGCCCACGGCTAGAAGTCATCAAGCGGTCCATCTGCATCGAAGGTGCATGCCGGGCTTTCGCCCGTGTGAAGGTGCAATGGGCCAAGCTGGATGCCGTGAAGCTGATTAAGCAAGGGCCGCCGGCGGGCAAGGAGCATCGCCACCCCGAGATGTACTATGAGGGTGTCCTAAAGGGTGCCCGTCTCATAGCGGACGAGTGTACGAAAGATGTAATATTTGAGTAAACTCGCTCGTGTAATCATGTATCTATGAAAACTTGTTCATATGCGCTATGCAATGCTTGTTTGAATTTAAAATATTACCTTCTATTTGGCTGTTTATCAAATCTGAGAGATGGCTAGTCGTCGGCTTCTGCCCCCATGCCACGAGTGCTGGGGTGTTCGGGATAAACCTGAGCACTCTTGTTCCCATTGTTGGGTCCTTCGAGGGAGGTGCTCAGCACAACGAACAAGGCAATCACACTATAATGCGTTATCATTCTCACTTAGCCATAGAATTCTATAATTTTAAATTTCGGCGAAGCCCCTAGTATTCGGAAGGCTGAATTCGGGGCGCGATACACGCCTTAAGCCGGACAGGGCCGACTCCTCGCTCTAAGCGGCATAAGTCTCTTAGGGACTCGAAAACCTCTCGAACAGCGACCAGTCTCTCGCCTTATCATGACAGTCAGTTTTAGCTTTCTCTACTGAGGTGCTTAGCCCAGCTGAACCGGGGCACAATCGCAGTAGTTCTCCCAGTGCTACCTTAGCCGATATAGCGGAACATAAGGTACCAAAACATGGGAGCCGGGCAAACCCAACTATTGACCAAAGACATGATTCGGAGCTGATGCATATAATGCTATAAGTTCGGGGTGCCACACTTGTGAAAGTGTTCAGACTTCTCACACCATATTGTGGGGTACTTAAGCCCCTGGTGTGTTGGCCATACCAAAGTGTACGGTTGCAAGGTGTCATTAATGAACACACATATATATATATATAAAAGGAAGAATGCAATAATAGTCTTAATGCTATGCATTGTTTATTCAAAAAGGTGCGTTAAAGCAGAATGACACATGCGGTGCAATAAGCAAAAAGTAGGACTATGTCCCCTCGAAGGGCAAGCTGAGGAATAATATTAAAGCAAGTATTTTCACTCGTTATCGTAATCCACCTGGGAGTTCCGTGGTGTGATGTAGCTTTCTACCTCCTTGGTTGCTGCATCATGTGTTCGGCAATAATGCTGCCGGACAGGGTTTCCAGAGATTAATGTCCTGAAAGAGAGAAAAATAACAAAGCGGGAAGCCCCTAGTGTGGTTTAAGCCCCGTCTTGGGGCGTGCCGTAGTCGTGCCCCCTCCCTACCTATGCCCATGGTATTTTTAGTGCGTAATTATGTACACGTGGCACGAGTTTCGCCGTTTGGCTTGGGCCGGGGTAGAGCCGATTCGTGCCAAGACGTCTGCTTGGTCGTTGTCATTTCTTGGCACATGGAGGAACTCGCACCCTTTGAAATATCCGCTGAGTTGCTGCACGAGGAAACAGTAACTTGCCATGTTTGCATCTTTCGCGTCCCAGTCGCCAGATGACTGCTGGACCACTAAGTTTGAGTCACCATAACACAAGATCCGGCGGATGCCAATTTCTTTGGCAAGCCAGAGCCCGTGAATGAGGGCCTCGTACTCAGCGACGTTGTTGGAGGTGGCAAAGTGGATTTGCAGCGCGTATTTGAGCTTGTCGCCTTTGGGAGAGGTGAGGACGATGCCGGCTCCCAAGCTGGTGCGCATCTTGGAGCCGTCGAAATGCATCCGCCAATGGGTGGAATCAGGCGCTGGAGGTAGGTACTGGGTCTTGGCCCAGTCGACGAGAAAGTCGGCCAATGCTTGTAACTTGATAGCGGTGCGGGGCTGGTAGTGAATGGTGTAGGGAGCCAGCTCTATGGCCCACTTGGCCACTCGGCCAGAAGCATCTCGGCTACCAATGATCTCGGCAAGCGGGGCCGTGCAGACCATCGTGATTGGATGCTCTTGAAAGTAAGGCTTCAATTTCTTGGCAGTAAAGTGTACACCATAGCACATCTTCTGGTAGTGGGGGTAGTTCTGCTTGGAGGTCGACAGTACTTCAGTCAGGTAATATACCGGTCTCTGGATAGGTAGTGCCTTGCCTTCCTCCTTGCGTTCTACTACAATGACCGTGCTGACCACCCGGCTGGTGGCGGCGATGTACAGGAGCATAGGTTCCTTGGGGGTCGGAGCCGCCAGGACGGGTGGAGTAGTCAGCATCTTCTTCAACTGGAGAAAAGCTTCGTCTGCCTTATGGTTCCACTCGAAAAAATGGTCTTCTTCATGAGTTGGTATAAGGGGAGAGCTTTCTCGCCCAGCCGATTGATGAATCGGCTGATGGACGCCAAGCAGCCGGTGAACCTTTGCACATCCAGCAGTCGGCTGGGTACCTCCATTCTCTCAATGGCCTTGATCTTTACTGGGTTGCATTCTATGCCGCGTTCAAAGACCAGGAAGCCAAGGAGCTGGCCAGCTGGTACTCCGAAGACGCACTTCTCGGGATTGAGCTTGATCTGGAATCGGTGTAGGTTCTCAAAGGTCTCCTTGAGGTCTTCCAGCAGCGTTCCGCGCTTTTCCGTCTTCACCACCACGTCGTCTACATAGACGTGGGCGTTTCTGCCGAGCTGCTTGAGGAGGCACTTCTGCATGCAACGCTGAAAGGTGGCACCGGCATTCCTTAAGCCGAACGTCATGGTGAGGTAGCAGAAGGCTCCAAACGGTGTGATGAAGGCGGTCTTCAGTCTATCAGCCGGGTTCAGCTTGATCTGGTGATATCCTGAGTATGCATCCAAAAAACTCAACAGCTCGCATCCGGCTGTGGAGTCTATCACTTGATCGATTCTTGGTAGAGCAAATGGGTCCTTGGGGCAGGCCTTGTTGAGGCTCGTGTAGTCAATACACATTCGCCACTACTTGTTCTTCTTCAGTACCAAGACCAGATTTGCTAGCCATTCTGGAAAGAACACTTCCATAATGAAGCCGGCTGCTAGGAGTCGGGCTATCTCTTCTCCGACAACTCTTCTCTTCTAATAGGCGGCGCAGGGGCTGCCTGACCGGCTTTGCATCAGATCGGACATGTAACTTGTGCTCAGCGAATTCCGTCGGTACACCTGGCATGTCTTTGGGGGACCATGCGAAGATGTCCCGATTCTCACGGAGGAAATCGACGAGCTCGCCTTCCTATTTGCTGTCGAGGTTTGCACCTATGACGGCGTACCTCTCTGGGTGCTCCGGATCCAAGGGTATCTTATTTGTCTCTTTGGCCGGTTTGAAGGAACCCTCAGCCTCCGACTCTTTTGGGTTGGGCAACACCTCAGGCTGCTTGCTGGCCATCGCCACAACTCGCTCAAGGAGCCGCTTCTCGGCCACGATTACCAGGGACTCGGCCAGCTGACTGCTCTCAGCCGTGCAAGCAGACGACTTCCGGTAGTCGCCAGCCACAGTCAGAATTCCTCTGGAACTGGGCATCTTCATCTTGAGGTAGGCGTAGTGGGGGACCGCCATGAACTTGGCCAAGGCGGGTCGGCTGAGTAGCGCATGGTATGGGCTCTCGAGGTCCACCACCTCAAACCAAACAGACTCTCGACGGAAGTGATCTTTGTCTCCAAAGAGGATGTCCATCAGGATCTTGCCGATTGGTAAGCAGGAAAGCCCAGGAACAATGTCGTGGAACACAATTCGGCTGTACTGAAGCTGTCTTTGCTTGATTCCTAACTTCTCCATGGTGTCCTTGTACAGGATATAGATGCTGCTGCCTCCGTCTATCAGAACTCGCGAGAAACGCGCGGCTCGCCTGTCCGTAGAAAAGGTGGCGACCAGGACCCAGGCATAGGAGCCCGGACTCGGCATCACTTCTGGGTGGTCAGCCCTGCTCCAGCTGATGGGCTTCTCGGACCAGTGCATGAACTCTGGCGTCTCCGATGCTACTGCATTCACCTCTTGTCGTTGCAGCCGCCTGCTGCGTCGATCATCAGCCATACTAGTAAAAACCACGTAGGCTCCGTGCTCTTCAGGGTATTCGTCTTGTACTGCACCGACTAGCCTAACAGCCGGCTGCTGGGGCGGAGGCGGAGGCGGCAGCCCAGCAGGCGGGGGAGGCAGGAGGCCGTCTCCCTTAGCGATCCTGGTGAGCCAGTGGCACTTCCGGGTGGTGTGATTTGACGGCTTCGCGCTGCTATGGAACTTGCAAGGTCCATCCAGGGTCTGCTCATAGGAGAAGGCTGGCAACCAGTTTGGCATGCCGCCTTTCTGTCGCTTGGGCGGAGGCTGCTCATCTGGCTGCTGGGCTTCAACGGTCATGACCTGCCGGCTGCTGGAAGCCGGCTGCGGGGCCTTGCGCTTGTGGTCGCCCTGCTGTTGTCGCCGGTTGGCGTCTACCACCGGAGTTCCTGGAGCTTGAGGGGCCACTTTGCCAGTTGTGCTGATTTGAATCTCCGCCTTCATGGAGGAGTCGGCCGTGGCGTGCTTGTCCGCTATGATCAGCAGCTCATCGAGGGTTTCTGGCTTGTCGCAGAGGAGCTTGTGCTTGAGGAGGGTGCCTTCTCTGCACCCGGCTGTGAAGTACTCGATGGCCTGCACCTCGTGCATGCCCTCACAGGAGTTCCGAAGCTTGGCCCAACGCGTGAGGTGATCGTGAGTCGACTCGTCGGGGCCTTGCACGCACAAGGAGAGCTGACGAGGCTTGGGAGGATGCTTGTACGTGCTGGTGAAGTTGCGGACGAATGCTTCGGTGAAGTCGACCCAGCTGTTGATGCTGCGGGGCTTCAGGCTATTCAGCCATGTCCGGGCCGTGCCCTGGAGCATGAGCGGAACGTACTTTACGGCGACACGCTTGTTGCCGTTTGCTATGCTGACAGCCGTGGAGTAGTCGACTAGCCAGTCTTCCGGCTACACGGAGCCGGTATACTTGGGCGTGTCTCTTGGGAGCGTGAACCCTCTGGGAAAGGGCTCGTCCCGAATGCGGGGCCCGAAACAAGGCGGACCCAGCTCGTCTTCTTCTTCCAGCGCTAAGGATCGATGAAGTCGGTCGATCCGGTGGCGAGCGTCATTCTCTCCAACTCCCTCTCGGCGGCCAAGGCGGTCGCCGAGAGTCGGGTGGTCAATAGGCGGCGGGGAGACACGCCTCTCCTTGCGGGGAGGGGGAGGCGGACAGTCGTCCCGTCGTTCCACTGCTCTCGGGCGGCCGTCTCGGTCGCGCTCTATGGTAATGCGAGTCCAACTGTGGCTGACAGCCGGCTCCTTGTCTCTTCTTCCTCGGGCGCCGCCAGTCGGCGTCTGAGACGTCACGCCTTGATCTCGGTGAAGGTCATCGTATGGCCGCTGCGGCGCCTCCGTGCGGCAGCCGGCCTCGTTCTGCGCGGCGGCCGCGTCGAGGAGCCGCTGGACTCGCTCCATCATGAGGCGGCATTCTTCGCCCTCGAAATTGTCCAGCTCATCCGCCGCTGCCTGGGCGGCTCGGATGTTCTCCGCTGGTGTAGCGTACATAGGGCGGCTTGCCCCAAACAGGTTGGCGATGTCTACGCCGCGCTGCTGGACCGCGCCAAGGCGGCTGGGCCCCGCCGGGGCCGGCGAGCCGCCGACGGCACGATCCATCTCCTGCTGGTAGGCTTCTGACAAGCGCCTCATGCTGGCCAGCTTCTTGCCGCCTTCAACGAGCTGAAGGCGGTGCGCCTCCAACGTCTCTGCGTCAGCGTCTTCCGGAATGGGCGCAGTTAGGTCTTGTAGCGCCACGCCGAGTGAGTCGTGCGCTCCTCCGCCGGGGAGCTCGTCATGACTGATGATGAGCACCTCGGTGCGGTGCTTCCGTTGCTCTCTGCGCGAGGGAGAGGTTCGTCGTAGACCACCACATTGGTGGGGAACGCGTCGAGCGACGCGGTGTCAGAGTCGACCAGCATCGGGTCGGTGGAGCCTACGGACTCTAAGCCTACGGTAGGCTCGCCGGAAACGTGGAGCTGATCGAGGAGGCCCGCGAGGAGGCTCTCGGGGCCGCCCGTGCCTGCGTTGGATGCAGGTTCTTCGGAGAGGCGAACCTCGCCGACAAGTTCAGCCAGGCAGCTGGCTGCACAGGCGATCTCAATGCCAGTTAGCGCATCGGCGCAAACTCCGTCTGGCGTGCCTGGCTGGCTGCGCTTGCCAGGGAGAAAAAGGGTTCCCGTCCAGAACAGGTCTCCGGACGGCGGTGCACCAGGCCCCATGGTGGGCGCCAAATGTCGGGGGTTTGGTGCGACATATGCCAAAGGATGGCTTATCATGGTGGGGGCGAGTAGAACGTCGCCGGTGCCTGGAAACGGGATGAGGCGAAGGCATGCACGCCGGCGAATCTTACCCAGCTTCAGGGCTCTCCGGGGAGATAATACCCCTACTGCTGCTCTGCGGGGTCTCCGCATGATCACTATGGCAAAGTGTTTACACGGTTGCTCCTTGAGCTGTTTCTTGAAGGTAGGAGAGAGCAAGGCTAGCTCTCTCCCTTCTATATGATCTGGCCTAGAGCTAATGGGTTCCAACCCTTTGCATGGGTTCCCTGGGGATTTATATAGGCCTACCCCCAGGGGTACAATGGTAATCCGGTGGGACATGGGCCCAGCCGTCAGCGCCTCTGGCCTCCGTCTTCCCCGCCGACCGCTGGGGCCCGCCGACTGGCCTGGTACGGAGCCGACAGGCCGCGTCCGCCGCGGGCGGGTCTTGCCGGCTGCTGATTACTGTGTCATGCTTCTGATGACGCGGGCTTGATCATGGGGTCGTGGCAACAGCCCCACCGCCTGGCGGGCGATCACTATTGCCACTCTCCATCACATCTTGATTAATGGTGCGTGGGCCTCGGGGGAGGGCTCGGCCGACTCCCCGGGGTCGACTCCCGACGGGTCCGACTGGTGGTCCTCTTGCCGTATCCTGGGGTCTCACCGACTGGTGGGACCCACTGCCTCTGAGCCGTACAGACAAGGCGTCGTGGGTCCAGGATTCGTTCCTGCGGTGCTGATGTCAGGGCCGGCATGGCAACAGTGCCACGCCGTACGGAGATCTTCCGGGGTACGGCGTGATGTGGCCATGCCCGCCCTTGGTAAGGGGCGGGAGTGGGCTTCACTGTAGCCACTCTCCCGCCCCGTCCCCCTTGATGAGGTCACGAGGTTTGTTGGAGTCGCAGGCCGACTCCCCAAAGCCGGCTTCTTTGGAAGTCGCCAGTCAGGAGTCGGCTTACCCTGCGGTCATCCCTGGGACTCGGCCGCGAGTGGTCAGTCGGCCGTCTTGCCATTGACTTCTTGAAGGCGGTTCTTCGTCCTTGGGCCTTGAGGGGCGCAGCCTGCCCCGATGTCTTGAAAGGTTCTGGGGCTCAGGTTGGCCTACCCGTGGCCCATTACTCCGACAGTAGTCCCCGAAGCTGATGAGGCGCCGCGGACGATCGACCGAGAAGCCTCAGCAGTTTCTCCTTCCGGGTGCTCAACACATGGTCTTGGATGGACTTCTGCTGGGCCGACTAGAAGGAGTCGGACTCGCTCAACTCGGATTTGCTCAATTCCGACTCGCAGAATATTTCGAACGTCGCGGCAGGATCCAAGTAGCATGCTAGCTAAGCCTCTAGGCCGCCGCCCGTTCTAGGCCTGTCATGCGATGACACGTGGCTGGGCCATTCTGCCAACCTACGCGTGCGACAGGACAGGACCATAGGCGGGGCCCGCCACTACTGTGCCTCGGCGCCCGAGCGGATCCGTCATGGCCCCGGTGGACGGTTGGGATTCTCATGGAGTTACTGCACGCAGTAACTTTGTCGTGGAACGTGGGGCTCGTGGGGCCGTGGGCGCAGTAAATCCCACGACCGCCCCCTCGGCTTCGCAGCCCACGAGGCTATAAGTAGGGGAAAGAGGGGGGCACGCGCGCTCCTCCTTCCCACCACTCCTCGCTCTCTTCCTTCTCACTGCTCCTCGCTCTCCTCCTTCTCACTGCTCCTCGCTCTCCTCCTTCTTCGCTCCGCCGCGCGCCCAAGCTCCGACAAACGCCGTGGCGATCAGCTCGCGATGAGCTCTTCCTCTGCCGCCGCACCTCTCCCGGTGCGCTCCGGCACCTGGGACGGCTCCGAAGTGCACGACGACCACGTCGAGTTCCTCCGCCGGACTCGTCGGCTCCCCGGCGAGGATCATGTGCGGGTGCGTCTTGCGCTGAAGGGGGAGATTTCCCCCGCGCCGCAGGAGGGCGAGCGGGTCATCTTCCGCTCGCACTGCTTGCGCGGGTTAGGGCTGCCGGCGAGCAGTTTCTTCCGATCCTTCCTAGAGTTCGACGGCCTCCAACCGCACCACCTCACCCGCAACATAGTGGTGTTGCTGTCCGCCTTCGTGGCCTTGTGCGAAGGCTTCCTCGGAGTCCTCCCCACCCTCGAGCTCTGGGGGGAGTTCTTCTTCTCCAAGCTCGGCACCCAGGCTGCAGGCGTGCCGGCTCAATGCGGCACTTTTATCATCGTGCGAAGGTCGGGGGCCGACAACCCCTTCCCCTCCATCTCGCTGATAAAGTCGGTGAAGATGTGGCAGAGATCGTACTTCTATGTCAGGAGCGTCTCCGCGAGGGGCGACTGGGTCAACCTGCCGGCTTTCGAAGCCGGCCCACCGGCTGGGAGACTGCCCAACTGGTCGTACCGGGCCAAGTCGCTGACGCCTGCGGGAGCCGGCGCCATCGCGCGACTCCGACTGCTGACGTAGTCGGAGGGCTTGACTGGTCCAGACCTGCTGGCCGCCTTCGTGGCGCGCCGAGTTCTCCCGCCCCAAGGCCGCCCCCATATGATATGCCAGATGAGCGGGCACCGCGACCCAAGTCGGATGTGCACCAAGGACATGCCTCACGAGGTGGCCTTCATGGTGGACTACCTCTCGGACAGCAAGCTCCAGGAGGATTGGCGATTCGGCAAGGAGCCGTACTCCCGCGCCACCCCCCCGCCTGTGGTGAGTTACCTTTCCTTTCTTTCTTTGGATTGTCTTTTTTCTTGCCGAGTTTGTTTTGACCAGTCGGCTTTGGTCAAAATCCCCTCCTCCACCCGCCAGCCGGCACCTCGGGGCCGGACCGTGAGTTCCTCACCGATCGGGCGGAGAGCGACGTCGACGACCCCGATGGGGGGGCGGCGGCTCTGGAGGACGACGTCGAGGGAGGAGGAGGAGCAGCAGGCGACTTCGGGCCTTCATCCACTTTCGCCGACTGGCCTGACGACGACGCCGAGGGAGAAGTCGCCCCCGCCATCGGCCAGGAGCCGGCCAGCCTAGCGCGGGCTCTTCTGCTGCGCCGGGGGCTCCAGGCGGCGGGAAGAAGCGCAGGGCCGTGCCGACCTTGTTCGGCAGTCGGCCGAAGAAGCCCAAGGGTCCGGCTGCGGCGACCCGGCGGGACGAGGCGGCTGCGAAGGCCATCCGCTTCCGTAAGGAAGTGAAGAAGCCGCCATTGGTCTCCGCGTGAGTATTCTGTCTTAATGGTTTATTCTTCTTTGTGGCTTTGTCTGAGTCTTTGCTTGCTCCCCTTGCTTCAGGGCTCCCCTCACTCTTGAGAGGGTCACCACCGCCTCCGTCATGGGGTCAGCGGAGACGTCCGCCACCACTCGGCGGATTGACCCCGCTGCGGACCTCCGGGAGGCGACAGAGCGGAATGCGCAGGAGAAGCGCAACGAAGAAGAGGCCGTTCTCCTGGAGAAGGCGGAGGCCGATAGGGCGGAGGCCTCCGCCAAGAAAAAACTGGCGGAGGCCGAAGCCGCCGCCGCGACGAAGCGGCAGGCTGAGGAGGCCGCACGCCGCCAATCGGCGGTGTTCGTCACCCCGTTGAACTCTGCGCCGCCGCCTCCGGAGTTCACGGGGCAGACTGGGGAAGCCGGCGACGAGAACCCCGCCGTGGAGAGGGAAGGTGGCGACCCTTCTACGCCGGACATGATCGTTCCGCCGCCGCCTCCGCCGCCGTCTGAGGGAGCGCAAGGCAAGCAGCCAGCGGACCCTCCGGTGCCGCCGACCGAAGGCGAGGCCGTGGTGAGGTTACTCCTCCAAGTCGGCTCGCCGACACGCTGCCGTCTGGAGAAGGCGACTTCGGCACCCCGCCCCCTGGAGGACGGCACCGCCAGCTCGGCGATCCTAGACGCCGAAGCGACGAGCGTCGTGCCCATTGGGTGGGTGCGAGGAGGCGGCACAGGGCCGCTGAACCAGGCGCTTCTGGACGTCCAGGCGAAGCTTCGTGCCGAGGGCGACGCTCTCCAGTATTGCACCAAGGCGTACCTGGAGTCGCGGGGAGCCGTCCGGGTATGTTTTTTCCTTTGGTCCTTGTTTCCTTGTTCCTCTCTGTGGGGGCGCGCCAGTGCACCCACTGGGTGTAGTCCCCGAGTTCCGGGCTGGCTGCTGAGCAGGCGGCCCGGAACTCCAATTGATGAACTCTGGGTATTAATTTTTTGTCTTAAATGCTTGATGCAGGATTACCACAACCTCCGCGTCACTACCTTCAACCGTAACGTTGAAGAGCTGGGCAAGCGGACCGCCGATTTGTCGGAGAGCCGGAGTAAGTCTTTTTCCTTCTTTGCGGGGGCGCGCTGGCGCACCCGCAGGCTGTAGTCCCTGAGATTCAAGCCGACTGCTGAGCAGTCGGGCCGGATCTCCCCGGCGATCTTCTTTATTGATGACTTAACGCCTTCTTTCTTTTTTCTTTTCAGGAGCCAATGCTGCTCTTCAACAGCAGCTGAGCGAAGCCAACTCCGCATTGCGCGCCAAAGGGGAGGAGTGTAGCAAGCTCGCCACGGAGCGCGATCTGCTGGCCACTCAATTGGAAGAGCAGAAGGAGCTGCTTGTGAAGACGCAGAGGGAGGCGGAAGAGACGGAGACCGCCCTCCTGGCCGAGTTCGCGAGCGAGCGCTCCTCCTGGTCTGACAAGGAGGCGATGCTGGCCTCCGTTTCCATGAGACTGAAGACATCGTTGATGGTGAGTTTCTTTACTTTCTTTCTTCGAGCTGCCGATTATAAGTCGTGCCGACTCCTGGTTTTTGACTTGCTTCTTCGTTTCTTCCATCTTGGCAGACTTCTTTCCTGGGCACTCGCAGGCCGCCATCCAAGACATCGAGGCTGATCATGAAGGTCGGAGGGCGGAGGGCGCAGAGATCGCCGCCGACGCCCCCCGAACCCTTGACGAGCACATCCTGAGCATCGAGGCTCGCCTTCGGCCGACTCACCGGATGTTGCGCCGGCTTCAGCGTGCCGGTGCCCAGGCGATTGCCGCCCTGTGGCCGGACATGCAGGCTCCGCACACCCCCAGCCTGACGGCCGACTGGCTAGAGGTCGCGGCTGGTCGTCTTGAGGCCTGGAAGGGCTCTTCGGCCCGAGCTGGAGCGCGCCGGGCCTTGGAGTTCGTCAAGGCGTCGTATCCGGGGTTGGATCTAGACCGGCTGGCCACACTTCGGTCGGAGGACCAGCTGGAGCTGGCAGCTGCGGAAGACGCCCTCGTCAAGCGTGCTGCGGCGATCGCCGAGTACACCGACACTAGCATCTTCGTCCCCGAGCGGTCTGAAGACGGCGAGGAGGTACTGCCGGAGTGGTTTGGGATGAACCCAGACTACGGCGAAGACTCGGCGGAGGTGATTGGCTCCAGCGTCGAGGAGGAAGGCGAGGCGGAGGACGGAGGCGAGACGGAGGCACCGGAAGACGGAGCAGACGGCCAGCCTCAGCTCGACCGCGCCTCCAGCAACGAGCCGCGTGCGACCGACCCGACTGCCGCCGGAGGCGATCAAGCCGAGACTAGCCAGCCGGCCGCCCCGACGCCTGACGCTGCCGCCTCGTCCGACCCTCCGAATCCGTCAGCTACTTCCTAAGCTGTCGCTTTACCTTTATTTTATCTGCTTCAGTAGTCTTTGAAGAACTTGTTAATTCGCACAATTCCACCCGCGGGGTGTATTTTGAACTTCTACTCGAAGATTCGGCCAAGGGCCTATGCTATGTAAATATATTTATCCGAGTTCTATCTTTTCTTGCTCATTGCTCTTTTGGCTTTTTTTCCTTTGCTGCTTTCTCTTAGTTGCCTGCCTTGCCAATCGGACAGCCGCTCTGCGGACTGCCGCTGGATCAAATGCTTGGCTACTTTGGGAAGGCAAGTACTTAGCCGTTTTTAAGAGTTTTTGAGAAAGTTGAATAGGAGGCGGCAATCCGACTACTCGAGAGTCGGTTTGCAAAAAGGCTAGAAGCCGTCTTGAGCTATGTTTTATGCTTTGAGTCCTTAGCCATTTTTCATGCGAATGCCCATTCTACCTTACTTCTGCCCATCGTACAGTCGCTCTGCGAGCTGCGGCTTCTGACAGGAGACGGTTTAGGCGTTTACACACTACTTGTCCGACTGCAGGAAGCATTTCATAGTGCAAGGCGGCAAGTCCCCGGGCCGACTTGTCGAGCTCGGTGCCAAACAGCATAAAAAGGAGTAACATACTTGCAGGCATAATTTTTATCATACAGACAAAAGAGGGCAGTCCCCGAGCTCGTCTCGGGGGGGCCGAAGTCTTGGTACTTTAATACAAAAGGTAGCGTGGTACATACTGCATCAACTGTAAAATCTTCGGAGGAGATTTGCATTCCATGGCCGCTTTGTCTCCTTGCCGGAGTCGTCCCTCTTGCGTGCTTGGGGCTTCTGAGCATCAATCAGGTAGTAGGAGTCGTTGCCCAGTACTTTGCTGATGATGAAAGGGCCTTCCCAAGGCGCCGACAGCTTGTGCTGGCCGGCTGTTCGCTGGATCAGCCGGAGCACAAGGTCGCCTTCTTGGAAAGTTCTTGGCCTGACCTTCCTATTGTGGTATCGGCGCAGGCTCTGCTGGTGGATGCTGGATCGGCTGAGTGCCAACAGCCGGCCCTCTTCCAGCAGATCGACGCCGTCTTGTCGTGCTTCTTCTGCTTCCTCCTCGGTGTACATGGTGACTCGTGGGGAGTCGAACTCTATGTCCGTTGGGATGACGGCTTCGGCACCGTAGACGAGGAAGAAAGGCGTGAAGCCGGTTGACTTGTTTGGAGTTGTGCGCAGACTCCAGAGGACGGCTGGTAGCTCATCGAGCCAGTAGCCAGCCGAGCGCTCTAGAGGCTCGATCAGCCGGGGTTTGATGTCGGACAGGATGAGGCCATTTGCTCGCTCCACCTGGCCGTATGACTGTGGATGGGCGACGGATGCTAGGTCCAGTCGGATGCCCTGTGTTGCGCAAAAACAGGCCAAGGCGCCTTTGGCGAAATTTGTGCCGTTGTCGGTGATGATGTTGTGTGGTATGCCGTACCAAATTGTGATATCGGCGATGAAAGTCACGGCAGTCGGGCCGTTCAGCTTCTTGATTGGCTTCGCTTCTATCCACTTGGTGAACTTGTCCACTGCGACAAGTAAGTGAGTTAAGCCACCTCGTGCTGTCTTGAATGGTCCCACCATGTCTAGACCCCAAACTGCGAAAGGCCAGGCAATGGGGATGGTCTTGAGTGCAGAAGCAGGCTGGTGCGGCTTGGAGCTGAACTTCTGGCACCCTTTGCATTTTTGGACTAACTGCTTGGCCTCTTCTAGGGCAGTCGGCCAAAAGGATATAGTCCGGCTGTCCGGAGACTCCCTAATCCAGGACTCCCTCACCCTTCCTTCTCTCCTAGTCCAACTAGGGAAGGGGGGAATCCTACTCCCGGTGGGAGTAGGACTCCTCCTGGCATGCGCTGCTAGGGCCGGCCGGCCTCCCCCTTGCTCCTTTATATACGGGGGCAGGGGGCACCCCAAGACACACAAGTTGATCAGTTGATCTTTTAGCCGTGTGCGGTGCCCCCCTCCACCATAATCCACCTCGGTCATATCATAGCGGTGCTTAGGCGAAGCCCTATGTCGGTAGCATCATCATCGTCGTCATCACGCCATCGTGCTGACGGAACTCTCCCTTGAAGCTCTGCTAGATCGGAGTTCGTGGGACGTCACCGAGCTGAATGTGTGCTGAACTCGGAGGTGTCGTACGTTCGGTACTTGGATCGGTCGGATCGTGAAGATATACGACTACATCAACCGCGTTCTCATAATGCTTCCACTTACAGTCTACGAGGGTACGTGGACGACACTCTCCCCTCTCGTTGCTATGCATCACCATGATCTTGCGTGTGCGTAGGATTTTTTTTGAAATTACTACGTTCCCCAACAGTAATAGTAGTAGATGCAGGCAGGAGTCGGTCTACTTGATACGAACGTGATGCCTATATTCATGATCATTGCCTTAGATATCGTCATAACTTTGCGCTTTTCTATCAATTGCTCAGCAGTAATTTGTTCACCCACTGTAATATTTTCTATCTTGAGAGAAGCCTCTAGTAAAACCTATGGTCCCGGGGTCTATTTTCCATGATATAAGTTTCCAATCTACTGTTTTAGTTTCCGATTTACTTTCTTTGCAATCTTTTACTTTCTGTTCCATAAACCAAAAATACCAAAAATATCACTTTACCGTTTATCCATCTCTATCAAAACTCACTTTGCAAATAACCATGAAGGGATTGACAACCCCTTTATCACGTTGGTGCAAGTTGGTGTTTGGTTGTGCAGGTATTCTGTGACTTGAGCATTATCTCCTACTAGATTGATGCCATGGTTCTCAAAACTGAGGGAAATACTTACTCTACTTTGCTGCATCACCCTTTCCTCTTCAAGCGAAAAACCAACGCAAGCTCAAGAAGTAGCAAGAAAAATTTCTAGCGCCGTTGCCGGGGAGATCTACGCCAAGTCAAGACATACCAAGTACCCATCATAAACTCTCATCTCTTGCATTACATTATTCGCCATTCGCCTCTCATTTTCCTCTCCCCCACTTCTAAAATGATTTTCGAAAAGATTTGCCTTTTCTTCGCCCCTCTTCCGTTCGTCTTCTTCGTTTGCCTTTTGGTTGCCCATCTGCTAGATCTGTTTGCTGCCACCATGTCTGAAATTGGGGAGGTTATCACTGAAAGAGATAGTAGTAATGATGAGGAAAACTTTGATGCTAATCCTAATCCTCATGAAGAATCTACTATCTTGCACGCAAAAAAATTCGCATTGGTAGCAGAAATATTATTGGAAAAAGGGTTATTCAAGATTTATTTACTTGTGCCGGTGCGCTTCCCACTTTGGGTGGGTCTATTCTTCATAAAAATAATAGTCTCGCGAATGCTATATCTTTGCTCATAGTTGAACTTGAAAGACAATTTTTTCACATGCATCCATCCATTCAAAGGATCTTTCTAGAGTTTTCTAATATTGAGCATTCTTTTGCTAAGCGCGCCGCCACTATATTCCTAGCACATGAGTTTACATTTATTATGAATTTTTCACGCATTATAAAGTAGATGGTGGTCGTCCTCCCATAGAAGGAATTCTCTTTAATCAAGAGGACATAATGCATTTGCGATCTTTAGATCATGTTGCTTATAATGAAAAAGTAAGAAAGAGGGTCCCTACCGATGTTTTGGTTAATAAGATTTTCGAGCTTAATGATAATTTGCTACAACAACGGATTGGGCTTTTCTCTTGGTCACAAGCTCATGACTTTTTGTCAAAAGAATGCTTATAATGATGAGTTGGTCATACAATATGAAGGGCCGAAGGAGGAACCAATTCCTCCCGAAATCGATATTGGGGATTCTTATCCTATTAAATTTAGCCATTTTGATTACTTTTGCTTGCCTCAAAGAAAACTTGCTGCTGAACGAAGAGAATATGAGATGAATTTTGGAGATTTGCCTTATCATTATTACGATTATATCTAGATCTTTTCGTGTTTTATGCCTAGCTAAGGGCGTTAAACAATAGCACTTGCTGGGAAGCAACCCAATTTTATTTTTGTTTTTACTTTTTAGGTTCTGTTTTGCATTAAATAATTTATCTAGCCACTGGTTAGATGTGGTTTTATGTTTTAATTAGTGTTTGTGCCAAGTAAGACCTTTGGGATAGCTTACGGTGATAGTTGATTTGATCTTGTTGAAAACAGAAACTTTTGCGCTTAGGAAATTAATTTTCATTTTAGCAGAAGCGCGATAAAATACTGATTATTTTGCAAAAGATTAATAAACAAATGTCTTAGGTCTACCTAATTTGTCAGAATTTTCGGAGTTAATAAGTATTCTGAATCTCCAGATTGCTATAGACTGTTCTATTTTTGACAGATTCTGTTTTCTATGTGTTGTTTGCTTATTTTGATGTATCTATGGCTCGTATCGGGGGGTATGAACCATGAAAAAGTTGGAATACAGTATATATTACACCTATATAAATAAATAATGAGTTCACAATAGTACCAAAAGTGATGATTTATTTTCTTATACTAATGGAGCTTATGAGATTTTCTATTGAGTTTTGTGTTGTGAAGTTTCCAAGTTTTGGGTAAGGATTTCAAGGACTATGGAATAAGGAGTGGCAAGAGCCTAAGATTGGGGATGCCCAAGGCACCCCAAGGTAATATTCAAGGACAACCAAGATCCTAAGCTTGGGGATGCCCCGGAAGGCATCCCCTCTTTTGTCTTCGTCTATCGGTAACTTTACTTGAGGCTATATTTGTATTGACCACATGATATGTGTTTTGCTTGGAGCGTCTTGGATGATTTGAGTCTTTGCCTTCTAGTTTGCCACAATCATACCTGCTGTACACACCTTTTGAGAGACACACACATGAATCATAATTTATTAGAATACTCTTTGTGCTTCAGTTATATCTTTTGAGCTAGGTAATTTTTCTCTAGTGCTTCACTTATATATTTTTAGAGCACGGCGGTGGTTTTATTTTATAGAAATTTATGAACTCTCATCTTCGCTTATATTATTTTGAGAGTCTCTAAACAATATGGTAATTTCCTTTGGTTATAAATTTAGTCCTAATATGATAGGCATCCAAGATGGATATAATAAAAACTTTCATATAAAGTGCATTGAATACTATGATAAGTTTGATTCCTTATGATTGTTTTGAGATATGAATATGGTGATATTAGAGTCATGCTAGTGAGTAATTGTGCATTTGAGAAATACTTGTGTTAAAGTTTGTGATTCCCGTAGCATGCACGTATGGTGAACCGTTATGTGATGAAGTCGGAGCATGATTTATTTATTGATTGTCCTCCTTATGAGTGGTGGCCGAGGACGAGCGATGGTCTTTTCCTACCAATCTATCCCCCTAGGAGCATGAGCGTAGTACTTCGTTTCGATAACTAATAGATTTTGCAATAAGTATATGAGTTCTTTATGACTAATGTTGAGTCCATGGATTATACGCACTCTCACCCTTTCACCATTGCTAGCCTCTCTTGTGTCGCGCAACTTTTGCTGGTACCATAAACCCACCATATACCTTCCTCAAAACACCCACCATACCTACCTATTATGTCATTTCCGTAGCCGTTCCGAGATAATATTGCCATGCAACTTTCCACCGTTCTGTTTATTATGACACACTCCATCATTGTCATATTGCTATGCATGATCATGTAGTTGACATCGTATTTGTGGCAAAGCCACCGTTTATAATTCTTTCATACATGTCACTCTTGATTCATTGCACATCCCGATACACCGCCAGAGGCATTCACATAGAGTCATATTTTGTTCTAAGTATCGAATTGTAATTCTTGAGTTGTAAGTAAATAAAAGTGTGATGATCTTCATTATTAGAGCATTGTCCCATGCGAGGAAAGGATGATGGAGACTATGATTACCCCACAAGTCGAGATGAGACTCCAGACGAATAAAAAAAGAGGCCAAAAAATGAGAGAAGGCCCAAATAAAAAATGAGAGAAAAGAGAGAAGGGGCAATGCTATTATCCTTTTACCACACTTGTGCTTCAAAGTAGCACCATGATCTTCATGATAGAGAGTCTCCTATGTTGTCACTTTCATATACTAGTGGGAATTTTCATTATAGAACTTGGCTTGTATATTCCAATGATGGGCTCCCTCAAATTTCCCTAGGTATTCATGAGCAAGCAAGTTGGATGCACACCCACTTAGTTTCTTTTTGAGGTTTCATAAACTTATAGCTCTAGTGCATCCGTTGCATGGAAATCCCTACTCACTCATTGATATCTATTAATGGGCATCTCCATAGCCCGTTAATATGCCTAGTTGATGTGAGACTATCTCCTTCTTTTTGTCTTCTCCACAACCACCATCTGTTCCATCTATAGTGCTATGTTTTATATGCATTATTCCTTCGTTTTGGATGTTTTATATGCATTATTATGCTATTTTATATTATTTTTGGGACTAACCTATTAACCTAGAGCCCAGTGCGAGTTCCTATTTTTTGCTTGTTTTAGAGTTTCACAGAAAAGGAATATCAAATGGAGTCCAAACGGAATGAAACTTTAGCGATGATTTTTCTTGGACCGGAAGACATCCAGAGGACTTGGAGTACACATCAGGGAAGCCACAAGGTGGCCACAAGGACGGAGGGCACGCCCAGGGGGTAGGCCGCGCCCCCCACCCTTGTGGGCCCCTCATGACTCCACCGACCTGTTCTTCCGCCTATATATTATCAAATATTCCCAAACCCACCAGGAGAGCCACGAAAACACTTTTCCACCGCCGCAACTTTCTGTACCCGTGAGATCCCATCTAGGGGCCTTTTCCGGTGTCCTACCAGAGGGGGATTCGATCATGGAGGGCTTCTACATCAACACCATTTCCTCTCCGATGAAGCGTGAGTAGTTTGCCGCAGACCTACGGGTCCATAGCTAGTAGCTATATGGCTTCACCATGAGAGATAGGACTAGCATTTTTACCTTCACCATGAGGGGCCTGGACCCCTATATATGATCTTGTGTCACCCATTTGCATCTCAGTAGATCAAGCTCCATTCATACACCCCTTTTAATGTCGGATTTGGAACCACGACAACGGCGGCTGTTCGATGATTCTGCACACGGTGACTACTAGGTGGCGACCGGGGTGATGTTGCAAGTGGTGATGGCCAAGGTTACGATCAGAGAGACGTCATACCATGATAGGCCATGTGACGGTGTTGCCAATGGACACAATGATGCAAGCCAAGCTGCACTGCCATGAAGTTGTCGGTGTTGCGAGTATGATGGCGTCCTGCTGCGAGCAGAATGACACGATGGTGTTGCGAGCAGTGACCTGTGATGCTACGAGGGGGGGGTTCTTCGCGGACAACAAAGAGGGAGGAGTATGGGAATCCATCTCCAAGCGCTTAGCACATGAATAAGATCCGGTGCAACAAAGCGGATTGAATATAAACCAAAAGAATTACTCCCTCCAATCCATAAGTGTCGTAGTTTTCAGCTCTCTTGACAACATATCCACCTGGATTACTGGTGCTTGGATGGTGGTGGGGGACTTCAATATGTACCGCTAAGCTTTCGAGAAGAACAATGATCGCATCAACTAGTCTTTGATGGAAGATTTTAATGATTGGATTAATAATCAGGGGTTGATTGATGTCAACATTGCTAACAGGCAATTCTCCTAGTCTAATAAGCGCAGAGACCCGACGTTGGTTAAGCTAGACCGCGTGCTTATTAACGCTGACTGGAATTTGGCATTCCTGGACACTTCAGCTACCTCTGCCTCATCGGTCACCTCGGATCATGTGCCTATCTGTATCACTTTTGGAGCCGCTATACCTAATGCCAAGCTATTTTGTTTTGAGAATCATTGGTTGTTGATACGCCTCCAACGTATCTATAATTTTTTATTGTTCCATGCTATTGTATTATCTGTTTTGGATGTTTTACATGCATTATTATGCTATTTTATATTATTTTGGGGACTAACCTATTAACCTAGAGCCCAGTGTGAGTTCCTGTTTTTTCCTTGTTTTAGAGTTTCGCGGAAAAGGAATATCAAACGGAGTCCAAACGGAATGAAACTTTGGCGATGATTTTTCTTGGACCAGAAGACATCCAGAGGATTTGGAGTACATGTCAAGTAAGCCACGAGGTGGCCACAAGGACAGAGTGCACGCCCAGGGGGGTAGAGTGTGGCCCCCACCCTTGTGGGCCCCTCATGAGTCCACCAACCTATTTCTTCCACCGATATATTCTCAAATATTCCTCAACCCGCCAGGAGAGCCACAAAAACACTTTTCCACCACCGCAACCTTTTGTACCCATGAGATCCCATCTAGGGGCCTTTTCTGGTGTCCTGCCAGAGGGGGATCCAATCACGGTGGGCTTTGATACGTCTCCATCGTATCTATTTTTCCAAACACTTTTGACCTTGTTTTGGACTCTAACTTGCATGATTTGAAGGGAACTAACCCGGACTGACATTGTTTCCAGCAAAATTGCCATGGTGTTATTTTTGTGCAGAAATAGAAGTTATCGGAATGACCTGGAAATTTACGGAGACACATTTTGGAATTTATAAAAATACTGGCGAAAGAATCAACACCAGGGGTGCCACACCCTGTCCACAAGGGTGCAGGACGCGCCCCCCTGGGGCGCGCCCCCTGCCTCGTGGCCCCACTGAGGCTCCACCGACGTCAACTCCAACTCTATATATTCACGTTCGAGGAGAAAAAAATAAGAGAGAAGGATTCATCACATTTTACGATACGGAGCCGCCGCCAAGACCTAATATCTATCGGGAGGGCTGATCTGGAGTCCATTCGGGGCTCCAGAGAGGGGAATCCGTCGCCATCGCCATTATCAACCTTCCTCCATCACCAATTCCATGATGCTCACCACCGTGCATGAGTAATTCCATCGTAGGCTTGCTGGACGGTGATGGGTTGGATGAGATTTATCATGTAACCGAGTTAGTTTTGTTAGAGTTTGATCCCTAGTATCCATTAAGTTCTAAGATTGATGATGCTATGACTTTGCTATGCTTAATGCTTGTCCCTAGGGCCCGAGTGCCATGATTTTAGATATGAACCTATTATATTTTCATGAATATATGTGAGTTCTTGATCCTATTATGCAAGTCAATAGTCACCTACTATGTGTTATGATCCGTTAACCCCGAAGTGACAGTAATCGGGACCACTCCCGGTGATAACTATAGTTTGAGGAGTTCATGTATTCACTAAGTGTTAATGCTTTGGTCTGGTACTCTATTAAAAGGAGGCCTTAATATCCCCTAGTTTACAATAGGACCCCGCTGCCACGGGAGGGTAGGACAAAAGATGTCATGCAAGTTCTTTTCCATAAGCATGTATGACTATATTTGGAATACATGCCTACATTGCATTGATGAACTGGAGCTAGTTTTGTGTCACCCTATGTTATAACTATTGCATGAGGAATCGCATCCGACATAATTATCCATCACTGATCCATTGCCTACGAGCTTTTCACATATTGATCTTTGCTTAGTTACTTTTCTGTTGCCACTGTTACAATCACTACAAAAACTACTACTGTTACTTTTGCCACCGTTAACGCTACTTCCATATTACTTTGCTACTAAATACTTTGCTGCAGATATTAAGTATTTCAGGTGTGGTTGAATTGACAACTCAACTGTTAATACTTGAGAATATTCTTTGGCTCCCCTTGTGTCGAATCAATAAAATTGGGTTGAATACTCTACCCTCAAAAACTGTTGTGATCCCCTATACTTGTGGGTTATCAGGCTTCTACATCAACACCATTGCCTCTCCGCTGAAGTGTGAGTAGTTTACCACAGACCTACCAGTCCATAGCTAGTAGCTAGATGGCTTATTCTCTCTCTTTGATTCTCAATACCATGTTCTCCTCAATGTTCTTGGAGATCTATTCGATGTAATACCTTTTTGCGGTGTGTTTGCCGAGATCCGATGAATTGTGGATTTACGATCAGCTTATCTATGAATATTATTTGAATCTCCACTGAATTCTTATATGCATGATTTGATATCTTTGCAAGTCTCTTCGAACTATCGATTTGGTTTGGCCAACTAGATTGGTTTTTCTTGCAATAGGAGAAGTGTTCAGCTTTGGGTTCAATCTTGCGGTGCTTGATCCCAGTGACAGAAGGGGAACCGACACGTATTATATTGTTGCCATCGAGGATAACAAGATGGGGTTTTCATCATATTGCTTGAGTTTATCCCGCTACATAATGTCATCTTACTTAATGCGTTACTCTATTCTCTATGAACTTAATACTCTAGATGCAGGCAGGAGTCAGTCGATGTGTGGAGTAATAGTGGTAGATGCAGGCATGAGTTGGTCTTCTTGATACGGACGTGATGCCTATATTCATGATCATTTCCTTAGATATCGTCATAACTTTGCGCTTTTCTATCAATTGCCTGGCAGTAATTTGTTCACCCATCGTAATAGTTTCTATCTTGAGAGAAGCCTCTAGTGAAACCTATGGCCCCCGGGTCTATTTTCCATCATATAAGTTTTCGATCTACTGTTTTAGTTTCCGATTTACTTTCTTTGCAATCTTTTACTTTCCGTTCCATAAACCAAAAATATTACTTTACCGTTTATCCATCTCTATCCGATCTCACTTTGCCAATAACCATGAAGGGATTGACAACCCTTTATCACGTTGGGTGCAAGTTGGTGTTTGTTTGTGCAGGTATTCTGTGACTTGAGCGTTGTCTCCTACTGGATTGATACCTTGGTTCTCAAAACTGAGGGATGATACGTCCATTTTGCATCATGCTTTTATATCGATATTTATCGCATTATGGACTGTTATTTCACTTTATGTCACAATACGTATGGCTATTCTCTCTTATTTTACAAGGTTTACATAAGGAGGGAGAATGCCGGCAGCTGGAATTCTGGTCTGGAAAAGGAGCAAATATTAGAGACCTATTCTGCGCAACTCCAAAAGTCCTGAAACTCCACGGAACATCTTAAAAGAAATAAAGAAAAATCCACGCCAAAGATGAAGGCCAGGGGCCCACACCCTGCTCACGAGGGTGGGGAGCCCCCTAGGGCGCGCCCCCTACCTCGTGGGCCCCCTGGTGGCTCTCCGACGCCCACCTTCTCCTATATGAGGTCTTTCGATGAGAAAAAAATAGGAAGGAACTTTTCGGGACGAGACTCCGCCGCCATGAGGCGGAACCTTGGCGGATCCAATCTAGAGCTTCGGCAGAGCTGTTCTGCTGGGGAAACTTCCCTCCGGGAGGGGGAAATCATCACCAACGCTCCTCCCATCGGGAGAGGGCAATCTCCATCAACATCTTCACCAGCACCATCTCATCTCCAAACCCTAGTTCATCTCTTGTATCCAATTATTGTCTCAAAGCCCGGGATTGGTGCTAGTAGTGTTGATTACTCCTTGTAGTTGATGCTAGTTGGTTTAATTGGTGGAAGATCATATGTTCAGATCCTATATGCATATTATTACCCCTCTGATTATGAACATGAATATGCTTTGTGAGTAATTACGTTCGTTCCTAAGGACAAGGGAGAAGTCTTGCTATGAGTAGTCATGTGAATTTGGTATTCGTTTGATATTTTGATAAGATGTATGTTGTCTAGCCTCTAGTGGTGTTATGTGAACGTCGACTACATAACACTTCACCATTATTTGGGACTAGAGGAATGCATTGGGAAGTAATAAGTACATGATGGGTTGCTAGAGTGACAGAAGCTTAAACCCTAGTTTATGCGTTGCTTCGTAAGGGGCTGATTTGGATCCATATGTTTCATGCTATGGTTAGGTTTACCTTAATACTTTTGTTGTAGTTGCGGATGCTTGCAATAGAGGTTAATCATAAGTGGGATGCTTGTTCAAGTAAGAACAGCACCCAAGCACCGGTCCACCCACATATGAAATTATCAAAGTATCGAACGTGATGAAAACTAGCTTGACGATATTCCCATGTGTCCTCGGGAGCGCTTTTCCTATTATAAGAGTTTGTTCCGGCTTGTCCTTTGCTACAAAAGGATTGGGCCACCTTGCTTCACTTTACTTACTTTTGTAACTTGTTGCTCGTTGCAACCTATCTTATCACAAAACTATCTGTTACCACTTATTTCAGTGCTTGCAGAGAATACCTTGCTGAAAACCGCTTATCATTTCCTTCTGCTCCTCGTTGGGTTCGACACTCTTACTTATAGAAAGGACTACGATAGATCCCCTATACTTGTGGGTCATCAAGACTCTTTTCTGGCGCCATTGCCGGGGAGTGTAGCGCCTTTGGTAGGTGGAATTTGGTAAGGAAAAATTTATATAGTGTGCTGAAATTTACTGTCACTTGTTACTATGGAAAGTAATTCTCTGAGGGGCTTGTTCGGGGTATCTTCACCCTGACCAATAGAGCAAAGAGTTGCTCCTCAACCTACTAAACCTATTGAAAATGAAATTCCTTATGAGTATCCTTCGGGTATGATAGAAAAACTGCTAGCTAATCCTTGTACAGGAGATGGAACAAAGCATCCTGATGAGCACTTAATATATGTGGATGAAGTTTGTGGATTATTTAAGCTTGCAGGTATATCCAATGATGTTGCTAAGAATAAGTTCTTCCCTTTATCTTTGAAGGGAGACGCATTGATATGGTATAGGCTATGTGATGATATGGGATCATGGGACTATAAAAGATTGAAGCTGGAATTTCATCAAAAGTATTACCCTATGCATCTTGTTCATCGTGATCGCAATTATATATAATTTATGGCCTCGCGAAGGAGAAAGCATCGCTCAAGCTTGGGGGAGGCTTAAATCAATGTTATATTCATGCCCCAATCATGAGCTCCCGAGAGAAATAATTATGCAAAGTTTTTTATGCTCGGCTTTCTAAAAACAATCGCACCATGCTCGATACTTCTTGTGCTGGCTCTTTTATGATGAAGACTATTGAATTTAGATGGAATTTATTGGATAGAATTAAACGCAACTCTGAAGATTGGGACCTCGACGAAGGTAAGGAGTCAGGTATGCCACCTAAGTTTGATTGTGTTAAATCTTTTATGGACACCGATATTTTCCGTAAGTTTAGCACTAAATATGGACTTGACTCTGAGATAGTAGCTTCTTTCTGTGAATCTTTTGCTACTTATGTTGATCTCCCTAAGGAAAAGTGGTTTAAATATCATCCTCCCATAGAAGTAAAAGTAGCCGCACCTATTAAAGTTGAAGAAAAGACTGTCACTTATGATGTTCCTATTGTTCCTACTTCTTATATTGAGAAACCACCTTTCCTTATTACAATAAAGGATCATGCTAAAGCTTCAACTGTTGTTCGTAAAAGCAATATTAGAACTTATACACCTCTTGAGCAAGTTAAAGTAGAACCTAATATTGTTATTGTTAAAGATCTCTTGTATGATAATATTGATGGGCATGTTATTCAGTTCGAAGGTGAAACTGCTAGAATTGCTAAACCTTGTGCTAAAGATAAACATAGACCTATGGTAGGCGTGCCTGTTATTTCTGTTAAAATAGGAGATCATTGTTATCATGGCTTATGTGATATGGGTGCAAGTGCTAGTGTTATACCGCATACTTTATACGGAGAAATTAAGAATGAAATTGCACCTATTGAGTTAGAAGATATTGATGTTACTATTAAACTTGCCAATAGAGATACTATTTCACCAATTGGAATTGTTAGAGATGTTGAAGTCTTGTGTGGGAAAACTAAATATCCTGCTGATTTTCTTGTTCTTACTTCTCCGCAAGATAGCTTTTGTCCCATTATATTTGGTAGACCCTTCTTAAATACTATCAATGCTACCATAGATTGCACTAAGAATGTTGTTACTGTTGGCTTGGATGATATGGTTCATGAGTTTAATTTCTCTAAATTTAGTAAACAACATCGTGAGGAAGAATTACCTAGTAAGGATGAAATTATTGGTCTTGCTTCTATTGCCGTACCTCCTAGTGATCCTTTAGAACACTATTTGCTAGACCATGAAAATGATATGTTCATGAATGAAAGAAGGGAAATAGATGAAGTATTCTTTAAACAGGAACCTATTCTGCATCACAATTTGCCTGTTGTAATTTTAGGGGATCCTCCTCCACCCAAGGGTGATCCCGTGTTTGAGCTTAAACCTTTGCCTGATAATCTTAAATATGCTTATCTTGATGAAAAGAAGATATACCCTATTATTATTAGTGCTAACATTTCAAAGCATGAAGAAGAAAGATTATTGAAAACTCTGAAGAAGCACCGTGCTGCTATTGGATATACTCTTGATGATCTTAAGGGCATTAGTCCCACTCTATGTCAACATAAAATAAATTTGGAAGCAGATGCGAAACCAGTTTGTGATCCTCAACGACGTTTGAATCCTAAAATGAAAGAAGTGGTAAGAAAAGAAATACTAAAGCTTTTGGAGGCAGGTATAATCTATCCCATTGCTGATAGTGAGTGGGTAAGCCCTGTCCATTGTGTCCCTAAGAAGGGAGGTATTAATGTTGTTCCCAATGATAAAGATGAATTGATTCCACAAAGAATTATCACATGTTATAGGATGCTAATTGATTTCCGCAAATTAAATAAAGCTACTAAGAAAGATCATTACCCCTTACCTTTTGTTGATCAAATGCTAGAAATATTATGCAAACATACACACTATTGCTTTCTAGATGGTTATTCCGATTTCTCTCAAATACCTGTGTCGGCTAGAGATCAATCAAAGACTACTTTTACATGCCCTTTTGGTACTTTTTCTTATAGACGTATGCCTTTTGGTTTATGTAATGCACCTGCTACCTTTCAAAGATGCATGATGGCTATATTCTCTGACTTTTGTGAAAAGATTTGTGAGGTTTCATGGACGACTTTTCCGTCTATGGTTCCACTTTTGATGATTGCTTGAGCAATCTTGATCAAGTTTTGCAGAGATGTGAAGAAACTTATCTTGTCTTGAATTGGGAAAAGTGCCACTTTATGGTTAATGAAGGTATTGTCTTGGGGCATAAAGTTTCTGAAAGAGGTATTGAAGTTGACAAAGCCAAGGTTGATGCTATTGAAAATATGCCATGTCCCAAGGACATCAAAGGTATAAGAAGTTTCCTTGGTCACGCTTGATTTTATAGGAGGTTCATTAAGGACTTCTCAAAAAAATTCTCGGCCCCTGACTAATTTATTGCAAAAAGATATACCATTTGTCTTTGATGATGATTGTGTAGAAGCATTTGAAATACTTAAGAAAGCATTAGTCTCTGCACCTGTTGTTCATCCACCTGATTGGAATTTACCCTTTGAAATTATGTGTGATGCTAGTGATTATGCTGTAGGTGTTGTTCTAGGGAAAAGAGTTGATAAGAAATTAAATGTTATTCATTATGCTAGTAAGACTCTAGACAATGCTCAGAGAAATTATGCTACTACTGAAAAAGAGCTTTTAGCAGTTGTATTTGCTTGTGATAAGTTCAGATCTTATATTGTTGATTCTAAAGTAACTATTCAAACTGATCATGCTACTATTAAATATCCTATGGAAAAGAAAGATGCTAAACCTAGACTTATTAGATGGGTTCTCTTGCTACAAGAATTTGATTTGCATATTGTTGATAGAAAAAGGGAGCTGAGAACCCCGTTGCAGACAACTTGTCTAGGCTAGAGAATATTCTTGATGACCCACTACCTATTAATGATAGCTTTCCTGATGAACAATTAAATGTTATAAGTACTTCTCGTGGTACTCCATGGTATGCTGATTATGCTAATTATATTGTTGCTAAGTTTATACCACCTAGCTTCACATACCAGCAAAAGAAAAAGTTCTTCTATGATTTGAGACATTACTTTTGGGATGACCCACATCTTTATAAAGAAGGAGTAGATGGTGTTATTAGACGTTGTGTACCTGAGCATGAACAGGAACAGATCCTACGCAAGTGTCACTCCGAGTCTTATGGAGGACACCACGCTGGAGATAGGACTGCACATAAGGTATTGCAATCTGGTTTTTATTGGCCTACTCTCTTCAAGGATGCACGTAAGTTTGTCTTGTCTTGTGATGAATGTCAAAGAATTGGTAATATTAGTAGACGTCAAGAAAATACTATGAATTATTCTCTTGTTATTGAACCGTTTGATGTTTGGGGCTTTGATTATATGGGACCTTTTCCTGCCTCTAATGGATACACACATATTCTAGTTGATGTTGATTACGTTACTAAGTGGGTAGAAGCTATTCCAACTAGTAGTGCGGATCATAACACTTCTATTAAAATGCTTAAAGAATTTATTCTTCCGAGGTTTGGAGTCCCTAGATATTTAATGACTGATGGTGGTTCACACTTTATTCATGGTGCTTTCCGTAAAATGCTTGCTAAATATGATGTTAATCATAGAATTGCATCCCCTTATCACCCTCAGTCTAGTGGTTAAGTAGAGTTGAGCAATAGAGAGCTCAAATTAATTTTGCAAAAGACTGTTAATAGGTCTAGAAAGAATTGGTCCAAGAAACTTGATGATGCATTATGGGCTTATAGAACTGCATATAAAAATCATATGGGTATGTCTCCATATAAAATGGTTTATGGAAAAGCATGTCACTTACCTCTCGAACTAAAACATAAGGCATATTGGGCTATTAAAGAGCTCAACTATGATTTTAAACTTGCCGGTGAGAAGAGGTTATTTGATATTAGCTCACTTGATGAATGGAGAACCCAAGCTTATGAAAATGCCAAGTTGTTTAAAGAAAAAGTTAAAAGATGGCATGACAAAAGGATACAAAAGCGTGAGTTTAATGTAGGTGATTATGTATTGCTATACAACTCTCGTTTAAGATTTTTTGTAGGAAAACTTCTCTCTAAATGGGAAGTCCCCTATGTTATCGAAGAGGTCTATCGTTCCGGTGCCATAAAAATCAACAACTTCGAGGGCACAAATCCGAAGGTGGTAAATGGTCAAAGAATTAAACATTATATCTCAGGTAATCCCATAAATGTTGAAACCAATATTATTGAAACCGTAACACCGGAGGAATACATAAGGGACAATTTCCGGAGTGTTTCAGACCCCGAAAAGGAATAGGTATGTGGTACGGTAAGTAAACCGACTCCAAAACAATTTTATGGCAATATTTCTCTGTTTTGGAATATTTAGAAAAAATAGAAAAATAAGTAGCAGTCTGGGAAGGACACGAGGGCCCCACGAGGGTGGTGGGCTTGCCCTACCCCCCTGGGCGCGCCCCCCTACCTCGTGAGCACCTCGTGTGCCTTCTGGACTCCGTTTTCTTGCACGATACGTATTTTGGTCGGTAAAAATTCATTATATAATCTCCCGGGGGTTTTGACTCCCGTATCACGCAAAAATCTCATGTCTTTGTTTCGAGCTGTTTTTCTGACAGATCTAGATTATCATGACGTCCCCAAGTGCTTCCAAGGACAAGTTCTTCGAGAAGGTCATCAACCCTTACCTCGCGGAGGTGCTGCGACACCCTCAATCCATTGAGATGCGTGATGGGTTGTTGCACATCCGCAATGTTGAGGGACCAAAGGGAACCGGAAGCGTGGAGATGAGGCTCGAAGCAATGGAGCAGCAAATTTTCAAGTGCCAGGGGATGGTGGAGCGTGGAATCAACGCTAGCCACACGATGCTCGCGGAGTTCACTAACAACTACAAGCCGGATGCCAAGAACACCGAGGAGGCCATCTTCAAGCTATATGAGAAGATCGAGCACCTCCAAGCCCAAATCTATGACCTGCAAAACCAAAACTGTGAGTATAAATATAGATTCAAAAGAATGAGTTTGGCTGCAGATTCGAGGATTCCGGAGACTCGATCATCCTTCTATGATGGTGAACCTATGCCTTGGAAGATGGATGGCAAGCCCGCATCATCAACAACACCACCACCTTCTTCACCGACAAAGGAGATATAATCACATGGGTATAGGCACTCCCCTTGGCAACTGCCAAGCTTGGGGGAAGTGCCCCGGTATCGTATCACAATCACAACTCCGATCTTTACCGTTTTTCTTAGTTCGATCCTATTAGTAGTATCTTGATCTAGTAGAATAAAGTTTATGGCATGATCTAGTTTTGAGTTTTGCTTTATGATCTTTCTTTCTAATCGAGTCCGTGAGCTATATATAATAAAGATTAGTGTTGAGTCAAGGGCTTGATTATTTTGCCATGATCTTGGGTGAATAAAAGAAAAGAGAAAAAGAATAAAAAGAAACAAAAAGTTCATATTGATCTTATTGAGAGTAATGACTTCACATAGAAAGAGTATGATGATTAAAAGTTGTTGGGAGTTGGCAGACATAGCTTTGGTCATTGTTGCAATTAATAGGAAGTAATAAGGAAAGAGAGGTTTTCACATATAGATATATTATCATTGACATGTTTTATGATTGGGAGCACTCATTAAAATATGACATGCTAAAGAGTTGATGTTGGACAAGGAAGACAACGTAATGAGTTATGTCTTTCTTATATCTGAGGTAAAGTATGTTTTCATGGATCCTCTAACTTGTTGAGCTTGCCTTTCCCCCTCATGCTAGCCAAATTCTCAGCACCAAGTAGAAATACTACTTGTGCCTCCAAATATCCTTAAACCAGTTTTGCCATGAGAGTCCACCATATCTACCTATGGATTGAGTAAGATCCTTCAAGTAAGTTGTCATCGGTGCAAAGCAATAAAAATTGCTCTAAATATGTATGATTGATTGGTGTGGGAGAAATAAGCTTTATACGATCTTGTGATATGGAAGTAATAAAAGCGACGAACTGCATAATAAAGGTTCATATCACAAGGGGCAATATAAAGTGACGTTCTTTCGCATTGAGATTTTATATATCCAACCATAAAAGTGCATGGCAACCTCTGCTTCCCTCTGTGAAGGGCCTATCCTTTATTATTATCTTCTACCTTATGCAAGAGTCATGGTGATCTTCACCTTTCCTTTTTCATTTTATCCTTTGGCAAGCTCAGCATGTTGGAAAGAACATGATATATATATATATATCTAATTGGATGTACGGGAGCATGAACCATTATTGTTGGCATTACCCTTGAGGTAAAAGGTTGTGGGGCAAAACTATAAGCCCCTATCTTTCTCTGTGTCCGATTAAAACTCCTTAACCACAAGTATCGCGTGAGTGTTAGCAATTATGGAGGACTAAATGATAGTTGAGTATGTGGACTTGCTTTTTAGCTCTGACATAGACTCTTTCCGATGTTATGATAAATTGCAATTGCTTCAATGACTGAGATTACAGTTTGTTGGAGCCCAATAAGGTTTATGATTTATGCTTTTGCATTGTGAATAGATCATCACTTGAACATAAGTAATCATATGACAAAATCTATATATGTTGCTGTTATGAGAATAATCATGATGCCTTCATGTCCGTATTTTATTTTTATCGACGCCTCTACATTTAAACATGAGGACATATTTATTGTTATCGGCTTTTCGCTTGAGGACAAGCGAGGTCTAAGCTTGGGGGAGTTGATACGTCCATTTTGCATCATGCTTTTATATCGATATTTATCGCATTATGGACTGTTATTTCACTTTATGTCACAATACTTATGGCTATTCTCTCTTATTTTACAAGGTTTACATAAGGAGGGAGAATGCCGACAGCTGGAATTCTGGTCTGGAAAAGGAGCAAACATTAGAGACCTATTCTGCGCAACTACAAAAGTCCTGAAACTCCACGGAACGTCTTAAAATAAATAAAGAAAAATCCACGCCAAAGATGAAGGCCAGGGGGCCTACACCCTGCTCACGAGGGTGGGGGCCGCCCCCCCCCCCCCCTAGGGCGCGCCCCCTACCTCGTGGGCCCCTTGGTGGCTCTCCGACGCCCATCTTCTCCTATATGAGGTCTTTCGATGAGAAAAAATAGGAAGGAACTTTTCGGGACGAGACTCCGCCGCCATGAGGCGGAACCTTGGCGGATCCAATCTAGAGCTCCGGCAGAGCTGTTCTGCCAGGAAAACTTCCTTCCGGGAGGGGGAAATCATCACCATCGTCATCACCAATGCTCCTCTCACCGGGAGAGGGCAATCTCCATCAACATCTTCACTAGCACCATCTCATCTCCAAACCCTAGTTCATCTCTTGTATCCAATTGTCTCAAAGCCCGGGATTGGTGCTAGTAGGTTGCTAGTAGTGTTGATTACTCCTTGTAGTTGATGCTAGTTGGTTTAATTGGTGGAAGATCATATGTTCAGATCCTATATGCATATTATTACCCCTCTGATTATGAACATGAATATGCTTTGTGAGTGATTACGTTCGTCCCTGAGGACAAGGGAGAAGTCTTGCTATGAGTAGTCATGTGAATTTGGTATTCGTTTGATATTTTGATAAGATGTATGTTGTCTAGCCTCTAGTGGTGTTATGTGAACATCGACTACATAACACTTCACCATTATTTGGGCCTAGAGGAAGGCATTGGGAAGTAATAAGTACATGATGGGTTGCTAGAGTGACAGAAGCTTAAACCCTAGTTTATGTGTTGCTTCGTAAGGGGCTGATTTGGATCCATATGTTTCATGCTATGGTTAGGTTTACCTTAATACTTTTGTTGTAGTTGCGGATGCTTGCAATAGAGGTTAATCACAAGTGGGATGCTTGTTCAAGTAAGAACAACACCCAAGCACCGGTCCACCCACATATCAAATTATCAAAGTATCGAACGTGAATCATATGAACGTGATGAAAACTAGCTTGACGATATTCCCATGTGTCCTCGGGGGTGCTTTTCCTATTATAAGAGTTTGTTCCGGCTTGTCCTTTGCTACAAAAGGATTGGGCCACCTTGCTGCACTTTACTTACTTTTGTTACTTGTTGCTCGTTACAACCTATCTTATCACAAAACTATCTGTTACCACTTATTTCAGTACTTGCAGAGAATACCTTGCTGAAAACCGCTTATCATTTCCTTCTGCTCCTCATTGGGTTTGACACTCTTACGTATCGAAAGGACTATGATAGATCCCCTATACTTGTGGGTCATCAAGGGAAATACTTACTCTACTTTGTTGCATCACCATTTCCTCTTCAAGGGAAAAACCAACGCAAGCTCATGAGGTAGCAGTTGCATATTCCTGAGATTGATCATCTTGTGTTGTACTCTTGGCAAGCCGGACACCGTTAGATTTTGTCGGCAGCATCCAGACTGAATTTCAAGTTTAGACGGCTTCATGCAAAAATCAGGCAGTGGGCTAAGAGTAAAGGAAACCTACAGCTTCTTATTGACAACAACAAGCTGCTCGTTGACATTTTGAATGCAATAGAGGAGAGACGAAATCTCACAGATTTAGAGTTCGTCCTTCGTATGCATGCCACTACAAAACTCAAGACGCTAATCAGATGGCAAGCTGCGTTCTGGTAGAGAAGGGCTTAACTCAACTGGTATACTTTTGGGGATGAGAACTCACTTTTTTGCACATAGCAGCTAACTTCCATGCTAGAAACAATAAGATTCGTGTGCTGGTCCACAATGGAATAGAGCATTTCAACAGTTCTAATAAGCTGGATATTGCAACGAATTTTTTTCAGAACATCTTCAGCAGCCGCCCGAATAGCCCACTAGCGGTCAACCTTGCTGCCATATATTCTCAGGTCGACACAGTTGATCTCTCCCCTCTCGACCAGCCCTTCAGCTAGGAGGAGATCCTTCGTGTTATCAAGCTCTCCCCGAATAACAGAAGGCCCAACCCGGACGGATTCACCGATGAGTTTTATAAGAAGTACGCCTCAGTTCTCAAAGATGACATTTTGTCATTCTTTGATGACTTCTTCCAGGGGCACACGGATTTATCTGGCATCAATTGGGCATATATCACACTGCTTCCTAAGATTGAGTCCCCTCTGTCGGCGTTCTGGGAACGGGGGTCCCCAGACTTGCCTGACTGCGGCCCGTGGCGTGGCTCCCCCAGCGGCCCTGTACGGCCCATCTTCACCAGCAAACACTCAAGACCCTCGTGAGGGGCCAAGCCTCGCGAGGCAGATGATGCAAGACCTCCTCAGGGGCGGCCTCACCAGGCTGGCTGATGAGGGGCGGAGAGATCAAGGAAAGGGACACCTCGCGAGGTTTGTGTGACGCAAGCCATGACGACTGGAGCCAGGCGGGCGCTAGCACGTGCAGTGTCCTCGTTTCCTCTTTGGTGCTAAAGAGGCAAGCGCAGGCGGGGAGTCCTGAGGCATTAGGAAAAGCTTTCCATATCGGTGCAACAAGACCAAGACCAGCAGGACATCAGGAAGGAGGTCACAGTGAGCCTTTATAAATAGGACTAGCCACCACCATAGAAAGGGGAAGACACAGCATCGGATCTTGGACTGGACCCATGCCACCAAGGCAACCACACCAGCTCACCAAACACAAGAACACCTCTCCTCAGGAGGCTGTTCTTCCCTTGTAACTGTTCATCCTCAGCCCGAGAGGCAATCCACCACACCACACTGGAGTAGGATATTACACCACAACGATGGCCCGAACCAGTATAAATCTTGTGTCTCTCGTTCTTCGGATTCGTCGAGCTAGGCCATGAGATCGTGGAGTGTGCAAGCTAGGGAGGGAGAGAGATCTTTGTGCGCACCCCAGTGTTTGAACCTCAAGGGTTTTGCCAGAACCCAAAATCCGACATTTGGCGCGCCAGGTAGGGGTGCGCTTAAGCTTTCCTCTTCGTCAATCCGCGCTTCGCCACTCCACCGAGTTCATGGCCGACGCTCGTTAGGTCCGCGCTAAGCGCCGGGCCGCCCTCGCCACCCGCGTCGCTCAGACAACCCTTGTCGATGGACCTCCCCGTCGTTCTCCGTCACCCGCTGCCAACGCTGCCACCGGCCCGGCGGCAAACTGATACGTCTCCAACGTATCTATACTTTTTGATTGTTCCATGCTATTATATTATCTGTTTTGGATGTTAATGGGCTTTATTTTACACTTTTATATTATTTTTGGGACTAACCTGTTAACCGGAGGCCCAGCCCAAATTGCTGTTTTTTGCCTATTTTAGTGTTTCGCAGAAAAGGAATATCAAACGGAGTCCAAACGGAATGAAACCTTCGGGAGCGTTATTTTTGGAACAAACGTGATCCACGAGACTTGGAGTGGACATCAAGAAACAATCAACGAGGCCACGAGGCAGGGGGAGCGCCTACCCCCCTAGGCGCGCCCTCCACCCTCGTGAGCCCCTCGTTGCTCCACTGACCTACTTCTTCCTCCTATATATATATATATATATATATATATATCCATATACCCCGCAAAGATCCAGGAGCACCACGAAACCCTATTTCCACCGCCGCAACCTTCTGTACCCAAGAGATCCCATCTTGGGGCCTTTTCCGGAGCTCCGCCGGAGGGGGCATTGATCACGGAGGGCCTCTACATCAACTCCATGGCCCCTCCGATGATGTGTGAGTAGTTTACTTCATACCATCGGGTCCATAGCTAGTAGCTAGATGGCTTCTTCTCTCTCTCTTTGCATCTCAATACAAAGTTCTCCTCGATTATCTTGGAGATCTATTCGATGTAATCTTCTTTTGCGGTGTGTTTGTCGAGATCCGATGAATTGTGGGTTTATGATCAAGTCTATCTATGAACAATATTTGTATCTTCTCTGAATTCTTTTATGTATGATTGGTTTATCTTTGCAAGTCTCTTCGAATTATCAGTTTGGCTTGGGCTACTAGATTGATCTTTCTTACAATGGGAGAAGTGCTTAGCTTTGGGTTCAATCTTGCGGTGCTCGATCCCAGTGACAGAAAGGGAAATGACACGTATTGTATTGTTGCCATTGAGGATAAAAATATGGGGTCTATATCATATTGCATGAGTTTATCCCTCTACATCATGTCATATTGCTTAAGGCGTTACTCTGTTCTTATGAACTTAATACTCTAGATCCATGTTGGATAGCGGTCGATGTGTGGATTAATAGTATCTTGTCACGAACATGATGCCTATATACATGATCATACCTAGGTATTCTCATAATCATTCGCTTTTCTATCAATTTCTCGACAGTAATTTGTTCACCCACTGTACTACTTATGCTATCTTGAGAGAAGCCACTAGTGAAACCTATGGCCCCCGGGTCTATTCTCCATCATACAAGTTTCCAATCTATTTTATTTTGCAATCTTTACTTTCAATCTATATCATAAAAATACCAAAAATATTTATCTTATTATTATTATCTCTACCAGATCTCACTCTTGCAAGTGGCCGTGAAGGGATTGACAACCCCTTTATCGCGTTGGTTGCAAGGTTCTTATTTGTTTGTGTAGGTACGAGGTGACTTGCGCATGGTCTCCTACTGGATTGATACCTTGGTTCTCAAAAACTGAGGGAAATACTTACACTGCTTTGCTGCATCACCCTTTCCTCTTCAAGCGAAAACCAACGCAGTGCTCAAGAGGTAGCACAAACGAGCAGCAAGCCTCTTCGTTGCACCCCTCCGTGGGCCATGACGGCCGCACCGCCACCCCGTCGCTGACTCCGGCCAGCTCATCATCTCACGCTCGCCGCGCCCCACGGACGCGCAAGCCGCGCTGCTCATGGCACGCGAGCTCCTATGTTACCGCCCGGTTGACGACCACTACGAGGTCTGGTTGGACCGCATCGCCGAGCTCGTCAGTGCCATGGGGGGCTCCCCTGCACCATCCCTCTCGATGCCTCGCCCGCCCCCGGCTGCGGGCGATGTGGCTCACGGAGCGCCTCTGCCTCCTCCGGAACAAGATGGTGCCCTCGTGATGTCTACTACACAACCTTCTTCTTGTAGACGTTGTTGGGCCTCCAAGTGCAGAGGTTTGTAGGACAGTAGCAAATTTCCCTCAAGTGGATGACCTAAGGTTTATCAATCCGTAGGAGGCGTAGGATGAAGATGGTCTCTCTCAAGCAACCCTGCAACCAAATAACAAAGAATCTCTTGTGTCCCCAACACACCCAATACAATGGTAAATTGTATAGGTGCACTAGTTCGGCGAAGAGATGGTGATACAAGTGGTATATGGATGGTAGATAAAGGTATTTGTAATCTGAAATAATAAAAAAAGCAAGGTAACTAATGATAAAAGTGAGCATAAACGGTATTGCAATGCTAGGAAACAAGGCCTAGGGTTCATACTTTCACTAGTGTAAATCCTCTCAACAATACTAACATAATTGGATCACATAACTATCCCTCAACATGCAACAAAGAGTCACTCCAAAGTCACTAATAGTGGAGAACGAACGAAAAGATTATGGTAGGGTATGAAACCACCTCAAAGTTATTCTTTCCAATCAATCCGTTGGGCTATTCCTATAAGTGTCACAAACAGCCCTAGAGTTCATACTAGAATAACACCTTAAGACACAAATCAACCAAAACCCTAATGTCACCTAGATACTCCAATGTCACCTCAAGTATCCGTGGATATGATTATACGATATGCATCACACAATCTCAAATTCATCTATTCAACCAACACAAAGGACCTCAAAGAGTGCCCCAAAGTTCCTACCGGAGAATGATGATGAAAACATGTGCCAACCCCTATGCATAGGTTCATGGGAGTAACCCACAAGTTGATCACCAAAACATACATCAAGTGAATCACGTGATATCCCATTGTCACCACAGATATCCACGGCAAGACATACATCAAGTGTTCTCAAATCTTTAAAGACTCAATCCGATAAGATTACTTCAAAGGGGAAACTCAATTCATTACAAGAGAGAAGAGGGGGAGGAGAAACATAGGATCCAACTATAATAGCAAAGCTCGCGATACATCAAGATCGTGCCAAATCAAGAACACGAGAGAGAGAGAGAGAGATCAAACACATAGCTACTGGTACATACCCTCAGCCCCGAGGGAGAACTACTCCCTCCTCGTCATGGAGAGCACTGGGATGATGAAGATGGCCACCGGAGAAGGATTGCCCCCTCCGGCAGGGTGCTGGAACGGGTCTAGATTGGCTTTTGGTGGCTACGGAGGCTCAATCTCTATTGTGTGTTTTGGAAGTTTTACAATACGTAGGTATATATGGGTGCAAGGGGTACGTCGGAGGAGCTACGGGGGCCCCACGAGGCAGGGGGCGCGCCCCAAGGGGTGGGCGCGCCCCCTACCCTCGTGAGCTCCTCCTTCATCTTCTGACATAGGGTCCAAGTCTATCCGGTAGGTTTCCTTCCAAAAATAACTTCTCCAGTTGATTTCGTTCCGTTTCGACTCCGTTTGATATTCCATTTCTTCGAAACACTGAAATAGGCATAAAATAGCAAATCTGGGCTGGGCCTCCGGTTAATAGGTTAGTCCCAAAAATAATATAAAAGTGGAAAATAAAGCCCAATATTGCCCAAAACAGTAGATAATATAGCATGGAGCAATCAAAAATTATAGATATGTTGGAGACGTATCAAGCATCCCCAAGCTTAATTCCTGCTCGTCCTCGAGTAGGTAAATGATAAAAAAGATAATTTTTGATGTGGAATGCTACTTGTCATAATTTCAATGTAATTCTTCCTACTTGTGATATGAATATTCAGATCCGAAAGATTCAAGACAAAAGTTCATTTTGACATAAAAATAATAATACTTCGAGCATACTAACAAAGCAATCATGTCTTCTCAAAATAACATGGCCAAAGAAAGCTATCCCTACAAAATCATATAGTCTGGCTATGCTCCATCTTCACCACACAAAATATTTAAATCATGCACAACCCCGATGACAAGCCAAGCAATTGTTTCATACTTTTAATGTTCTCAAACTTTTTCAATCTTCACACAATACATGAGTGTGAGCCATGGACATAGCACTATAGGTGGAATAGAATGGTAGTTGTGGAGAAGACAAAAAGGGAGAAAGTCTCACATCAACGAGGCTAATCAATGGGCTATGGAGATGCCCACCGATTGATGTTAATGTGAGTGAGTAGGGATTGCCATGCAACGGATGCACTAGAGCTATAAGTGTATGAAAGCTCAACAAAATAAACTAGTGGGTGTGCATCCAACTCGCTTGCTCACGAAGACCTAGGGCATTTTGAGGAAGCCCTTCATTGGAATATACAAGACAAGTTCTATAATGAAAGATTCCCACTTGTATATGAAAGTGACAACATAGGAGACTCTCTATCATGAAGATCTTGGTGCTACTTTGAAGCACAAGTGTGGTAAAAGGATAGTAGCATTGCCCCTTCTCTCTTTTTCTCTCATTTTTTTATTTTTTGGGGGCCTTCTCTTTTTTTATGGCCTCTTCTTTTTTTTAATGTGGGCTTCTTTGGCCTCTTTTTTTTCGTCTGGAGTCTCATCCCGACTTGTGGGGGAATCATAGTCTCCATCATCCTTTCCTCACTGGGACAATGCTCTAATAATGATAAACATCACACTTTTATTTTCTAACGACTCAAGATTTACAACTCAATACTTAAGACAAGATATGACTCTATATGAATGCCTCCGGCAGTGTACCGGGATGTGCAATGATGCATGAGTGACATGTATGAATAATTATGAATGGTGGCTTTGCCACAAATACGATGTCAACTACATGATCATGCAAAGCAATATGACAATGATGAAGCGTGTCATAATAAACGGAACGGTGGAAAGTTGCATGGCAATATATCTCGGAATGGGTATGGAAATGCCATAATAGGTAGGTATGGTGGCTGTTTTGAGGAAGGTATATGGTGGGTTTATGATACCGGCGAAAAGTGCGCGGTATTAGAGAGGATAGCAATGGTGGAAGGAAGGAAAGTGCGTATAATCCATGGACTCAACATTAGTCATAAAGAACTCATATACTTATTGCAAAAATCTAGAAGTTATCAAAGCAAAGTATTACGCGCATGCTCCTAGGGGGGTAGATTGGTAGGAAAAGACCATCGCTCGTCCCCGACCGCCACTCATAAGGAAGACAATCAATAAATAAATTATGCTCTGACTTCATCACATAACGGTTCACCATATGTGCATGCTACGGGAATCACAAACTTCAACACAAGTATTTCTCAAATTCACAACTACGCAACTAGCATGACTCTAATATTATCATCCTCATATCTCAAAACAATCATCAAGTATCAAACTTCTCTTAGTATTCAACACACTCATAAGATAATTTTATTATTCTTGAATACCTAGCATATTAGGATTTTAAGCAAATTACCATGCTATTTAAGACTCTCAAAATAATATAAGTGAATCATAAGAGTTCATCTATTTCTTCAAAATAAAACTACCACCACGCTCTAAAAGATATACGTGCAGCACTAGAGCAAACGACAAACTACTCCGAAAGATATAAGTGAAGATCAATGAGTAGTCAAATAATTATGCAACTATGTGAAGACTCTCTCATTTAATAATTTCAGATCCGGGTACTTTATTCAAACAGCAAGCAAGTCTAAAGAAAATAAAATGACTCTCCAAGCAAAACACATATCATGTGGTGAATAAAAATATAGCTCCAAGTAAAGTTACCGATGAACGAAGACGAAAGAGGGGATGCCTTCCGGGGTATCCCCAAGATTAGACGCTTGGTTATCCTTGAATATTACCTTGGGGTGCCTTGGGCATCCCCAAGCTTAGGCTCTTGCCACTCCTTATTCCATAGTCCATCGAATCCTTACCCAAAACTTGAAAACTTCACAACACAAAACTTAACAGAAAACTCGTAAGCTCCGTTAGTATAAGAAAATAAATCACCATCATAAGGTACTGTAATTAACTCATTCTAAATTCATATTGGTGTAATATCTACTGTATTCCACCTTATCAATGGTTTATAAACTATTTTACTAGCCATAGATTCATCAAAATAAGTAAACAACACATGAAAAACAGAATATGTCAAAAACAGAACAGTTTGTAGTAATCTGGATCAAACATATACTTATGGAACTCATAAAATTCTTAAATAAATTGCTGGACCTGAGGAATTTATCTATTAATTATCTTCAAAAAGAATTAACTAAATATCGCTCTCCAAATAAAAATGGCAGCAATTCTCGTGAGCGCTAAAGTTTCTGTTTTTTACAGCATGATCAACAAGACGTTCCCCAAGTCTTCCCAAAGGTTCTACTTGGCACAAACACTAATTAAAAGCATAAAAACACATCTAAACAGAGGATAGATGAATTATTTATTACTAAACAGGAACAAAAAGCAAGGAACTAAAATAAAATTGGGTTGCCTCCCAACAAGCGCTATCGTTTAACGCCCCTAGCTAGGCATGATGATTTCAATGACGCTCACATAAAAGATAAGAATTGAAACATAAAGAGAGCATCATGAAGAATATGACTAGCACATTTAAGTCTAACATGATTCCTATGCATAGGGATTTTGTGGGCAAACAACTTGTGGGAACAAGAATCAACTTGCATAGGAAGGTAAAATAAGCATAACTTCAAAACTTTAAGCACATAGAGAGGAAACTTGATATTATTGCAATTCCTACAAGCATATATTCCTCCCTCATAATAATTTTCAGTAGAATCATGAATGAATTCAACAATATAACTATCACATAAAGCATTCTTTTCATGATCTACAAGCATAGAAATTTCATTACTCTCCACACAAGCAAAGTTCTTCTCATGAATAATAGTGGGGGCAAACTCAACAAAATAATTATCATGTGAGGCATAATCCAATTGAAAACTAAAATCATGATGACAAGTTTCATGGATATCATTATTCTTAATAGCATACAAGTCATCATAATAATCATCATAGATAGCAACTTTGTTCTCATAATCAATTGGAACCTCTTCCGGAATAGTGGATTCATCATAAAATAAAGTCATGACCTCTCCGAAACCACTTTCTTCAACATAATCATCATAAATAGGAGGCATGATTTAATCATAATAAATTTGCTAATCAAAACTTGGGGAACAAAAAAATATCATCTTCATCAAACATAGCTTCCCCAAGCTTGTGGCTTTGCATATCATTAGCATCATGGATATTCAAGGAATTCATACTAACAACATTGCAATCATGCTCATCATTCAAATATTTAGTGCCAAACATTTTATAGATTTCTTATTCTAGCACTTGAGCACAATTATCCTTTCCATCATACTCACGAAAGATATTAAAAAGGTGAAGCGTATGAGACAAACTCAATTGCATTTTTTTTGTAATTTTCTTTTATGAACTAAACTAGTGATAAAACAAGAAACTAAAAGACTCGTTGCAAGATCTAAAGATATACCTTCAAGAACTCACCTCCCCGGCAACGGCGCCAGAAAAGAGCTTGATGTCTACTACACAACCTTCTTCTTGTAGACGTTGTTGGGCCTCCAAGTGCAGAGGTTTGTAGGACAGTAGCAAATTTCCCTCAAGTGGATGAACTAAGGTTTATCAATCCATAGGAGGCGTAGGATGAAGATGGTCTCTCTCAAGCAACCCTGCAACCAAATAAAAAAGAGTCTCTTGTGTCCCCAACACACCCAATACAATGGTAAATTGTATAGGTGCACTAGTTCGGCGAAGAGATGGTGATACAAGTGGTATATGGATGGTAGATAAAGGTATTTGTAATCTGAAATAATAAAAACAGCAAGGTAACTAATGATAAAAGTGAGCGTAAACGGTATTGCAATGCTAGGAAACAAGGCCTAGGGTTCATACTTTCACTAGTGTAAGTCCTCTCAACAATACTAACATAATTGGATCACATAACTATCCCTCAACATGCAACAAAGAGTCACTCCAAAGTCACTAATAGCGGAGAACGAACGAAGAGATTATGGTAGGGTATGAAACCACCTCAAAGTTATTCTTTCCAATCAATCCGTTGGGCTATTCCTATAAGTGTCACAAACAGCCCTAGAGTTCGTACTAGAATAACGCCTTAAGACACAAATCAACCAAAACCCTATTGTCACCTAGATACTCCAATGTCACCTCAAGTATCAGTGGGTATGATTATACAATATGCATCACACAATCTCAGATTCATCTATTCAACCAACACAAAGGACCTCAAAGAGTGCCCCAAAGTTCCTACCGGAGAATCACGACGAAAACATGTGCCAACCCCTATGCATAGGTTCATGGGCAGAACCCGCAAGTTGATCACCAAAACATACATCAAGTGAATCACGTGATATCCCATTGTCACCACAGATATCCACGGCAAGACATACATCAAGTGTTCTCAAATCTTTAAAGACTCAATCCGATAAGATTACTTCAAAGGGGAAACTCAATTCATTACAAGAGAGAAGAGGGGGAGGAGAAACATAGGATCCAACTATAATAGCAAAGCTCGCGATACATCAAGATCGTGCCAAATCAAGAACATGAGAGAGAGAGAGATCAAACACATAGCTACTGGTACATACCCTCAGCCCCGAGGGAGAACTACTCCCTCCTCGTCATGGAGAGCACTGGGATGATGAAGATGGCCACCGGAGAAGGATTGCCCCCTCCGGCAGGGTGCTAGAACGGGTCTAGATTGGCTTTTGGTGGCTACGGAGGCTTCTGGCGGCGGAACTCCCGATCTATTGTGTGTTTTGGAAGTTTTACAATACGTAGGTATATATGGATGCAGGGGGTACGTCAGAGGAGCTACGGGGGCCCCACGAGGCAGGGGGCGTGCCCCTACCCTCGTGAGCTCCTCCTTCATCTTCTGACGTAGGGTCCAAGTCTATCCGGTAGGTTTCCTTCCAAAAATAACTTCTCCAGTTGATTTCATTCCGTTTCGACTTTGTTTGATATTCCTTTTCTTCGAAACACTGAAATAGGCATAAAACAGCAAATCTGGGCTGGGCCTCCGGTTAATAGGTTAGTCCCAAAAATAATATAAAAGTGGAAAATAAAGCCCAATATTGCCCAAAACAGTAGATAATATAGCATGGAGCAATCAAAAATTATAGATACGTTGGAGACGTATCACCTCGCGCCGAGGCGTGCAGCTCATGGAGCGCCTCCGCCTCCTATGCGTCAAAGACGACGTCCTCGCTCCAAGGTGTGCAGTCCCGCGGCGTGATCCACCACACCATGTGCCTGCGCACGAAGAAAGAAGCCGCCAAGAGGTTCCTCGTCCGCAAGAATATGCTCCACCACTCCCAGCACCACCACGTCGGGATCGCTTGCTGCGGCAAGGCCATGTGCCACTTTCCGTGGCGGCGCAGGGACACCAAGATCAAGCTCCGCCTCCACGACAAGCCCAGTGGCCACGGCAGGCTGCCACGCCTTCACTCCCGAGCTATGTAGCATTGTCCGGCCAAGCAAGTTCAAGCCAGATCTGCCTCCTCGCTACGACGGTACCCTCGACCCTACGGAGTTCTTGCAGTTCTACGAGCTGAGCATCAAGGCAGCCAACGGCGACGAAAAGGTCATGGAGAACTGGTTTCACATGGCTCTCAAGGACGGCGCTCTCTCATGGCTCCTGAACCTGCCTCCAGGCTCGATCTCCTCCTGGGATGAGATGCGCGACCGCTTCGTCGCCAACTTCTAGGGCACTCGCGACCGCCCCCCGGTCGCGGGTGACCTACGCCGCATCAAGCAACAGCCGAGGGAGACCCTGCAGAAGTACATTCAGCGCTTCAACAGCTTGCGCATGAAGATCCCCAAGGTGACGGGCGAGGCCATCATCTCAGCATTTTCCGACGGCGTCCACGACATCAAGTGAAGGAGGAGCTCGCCATCCATGAGGATTTGTGCACGACTTTGGAGCTGTTCAACATAGCAACCAAGTGTGCAATAGCTGAGGAGGGGCATCTCGCCCTCCTCGAGCTCCCCGCCGCGGATCCAGAGGAGAAGAAGGCCAAGGTCAAGGACGTGAAGCGCAAAGGGGTGGCCGTGCTCGCGGTAGAACCAGACACCAAGCGCGGCCGAGATCTTCCCGAGTCATCCAAGGGCAACCGTACGTTCTGCGCCTTCCACAACGTGCGCACCCAAAACACCAACGATCGTCAAGAGCTCAGAGCCATTCGAGATGGACGCTTCGGTCGATGCCCCGAGTGCAACGACCAGAGCTTAGGCCGAGGAGGTGGATGAGGTGGAGGACGTTGGGACGACCGTGGGCCCTGCCAGGAGTGGCGTGACCAACCTCGCGAGGACCGCTGGCAGGGCCAGCCTCGTGAGGACGCCTGGCGTGACCAGCCTCGTGAGGACCGTCCTCAGGGCAACCCTGGTCTCCCTTCGCTGCCGCCGCCACCAAGGAGGAACGACGACCACCAACAGGATGAAGGGGCTGGGGGCTTCCAGGAGCCGCGTGCCATCGCCTGCGTCTCGGGTGGCGCTCAGGCCCCAGCATCCTAGCGCATCTTCAAGCAATTCTCTCGCGAGGTGAATGCAGTCCTCCCCAAGCTCGAGGCCACGCGCCCGCTTAGATGGTCCAAGTACGCCATCACCTTTAGCTCGGTGGACCAACTCAAGTGCGCGGCAACCGCTGGCGTTCACCCGATGCTCTGTTCACCAATCATCTGCAATGTCCAAGTCATCAAGACCCTCATCAATGGCGGCGCAGCGCTCAGTGTCCTGTCCGTCGAGACGTTCGACAGCCTTCAAGTGCCATATGATCACCTCCAGCCCACCAGGCCTTTCTCAGGAGTGACTAACGGCTCCACCACCCCGATAGGGCAAGTTCATCTCCCTGTCACCTTCGGTCAGCGCGACAACTACCACACCGAGCTCGTCGACTTCGACGTTTCCTGCCGTACAATGCCATCCTCGGGTACCCGGCGCTAGCCAAATTCATGGCAGTCACACACCATGGTTACAACGTCCTCAAGATGCCGAGAAGCGGCAAAATCATCACAGTCCCCTCTGAAGAAAGAGAAGCGGTGTGCTCCCTCGAGCGCGCCTTCCAAGCTGCGTCAATCGAAGACCGTGACAGCGCGGGTGCGTAGTACCCTCCTGAGGCCAACCCCAAGAAGAAGAAGCAGCTACTCCACATTGGACCTCAAGGGAGCGGCGCCACCTCAGGATTTGCGCCCGCGCCTGGGGTGCCTCCCTCCCGCGCATAGGGAGGCGCGCCCGGTGCCATCCTCGGGCAAGACTCGGGGGCTCTCTTCAGGAGGGCCTTGGACCTGGCCAACGTCACGAGGGAGGCGCTCGGGCACCACGTGGAAGCGTGCTTCGCGGCACGTTTCCCTCAGGAGTGCACCGGGCGAGGAGCGCCCGGCGCTCAGGAGTTCATCGTCAAGGCCACTCAGGAGCTTCAGGAAGCAAGGGCAATACATGGTGACCGCCGCCCACCTGGCGCTGCTCCCCACCCAGGCGAGGGTAGTGAGCTGTGTGTCTGCATCGACATCCCAGGGCTCAACAGGGCCGCATCTCAGGAGTGCTTCTAGCCTTCGCGTGCTGGCCGGTGTGAGGGTCCGCCTCACAGCTACGTTCGCATGCCGTTCGGCCTGCCGAGCGTGGCTGCCGCCTTCCAGTGCAATCTGCAGAGCATCCTGGTAGGTCAGGAGGCGAGGCATCACGCAGTCCTGGCGGAGATGGAGATGGTCCTCAGGAAATCACCCGAGCCTCCGGAGCCTCTCGAGGCGCAGGGCCGCGACAGCTCGTGAGGAGCAGCTCCTTCAGCGAGCGTCTTCAGCTACCCCAACACTCTTTCGACAACCAAACTAGGTGACATTTTTCCAAGTTCATTCAGCTGGGAGCGCCCGCTGGGCTGCATCATTCCCAGGCTGCGTGGGTCCGTCCCTGCGGCATGTATCTGCTTGCATATTTATTTCACCTTGCTGGGGGCGCCCCTCGGACTGCATCGTTGAAGGAAATATGCTCTAGAGGCAATAATAAAGTTATAATTTATTTCCTTATATCATGATAAATGTTTATTATTCATGCTAGAATTGTATTAACCGGAAACATAATACATGTGTGAATACATAGACAAACAGTATGTCACTAGTATCCCTCTACTTGACTAGCTCGTTGAATCAAAGATGGTTAAGTTTCCTAGCCATAGACATGAGTTGTCATTTGATTAACGGGATCACATCATTAGAGAATGATGTGATTGACTTGACCCATTCCATTAGCATAGCACTTGATCATTTAGTTTGTTGCTATTGCTTTCTTCATGACTTATACATGTTCCTATGACTATGAGATTATGCAACTCCCGTTTACCGGAGGAACACTTTGTGTGCTACCAAACATCACAACGTAACTGGGTGATTATAAAGGTGCTCTATAGGTGTCTCCGAAGGTACTTGTTGGGTTGGCGTATTTCGAGATTAGGATTTGTCACTCCGATTGTCGGAGAGGTATCTCTGGGCCCACTCGGTAATGCACATCACTATAAGCCTTGCAAGCATTGCAACTAATGAGTTAGTTGCGGGATGATGTGTTACGGAACAAGTAAAGAGACTTGCCGGTAACGAGATTGAACTAGGTATTGAGATACCGACGATCGAATCTCGGGCAAGTAACATACCGATGACAAAGGGAACAACGTATGTTGTTATGCGGTTTGACCGATAAAGATCTTCGTAGAATATGTAGGAGCCAATATGAGCATCCAGGTTCCACTATTGGTTATTGACCGGAGACGTGTCTCGGTCATGTCTACATAGTTCTCGAACCCGTAGGGTCCGCACGCTTAAAGTTCGATGACGGTTATATTATGAGTTTATGTGTTTTGATGTACCAAAGGAGTTCGGAGTCCCTGATGAAATCGGGGACATGACGAGGAGTCTCGAAATGGTCGAGACCCAAAGATCGATATATTGGACGACTATATTAGGACATCGGAAAGGTTCCGAGTGATTCGGGTATTTTCGGGAGTACCGGGGAGTTACGGGAATTCGTATTGGGCCTTAATGGGCCATACGGAAAAGGAGAGAAAGGCCTCAAAGGGTGGCCGCACCCCTCCCCATGGGCTGGTCCGAATTGGACTAGGGAGGGGGGTGCCCCCTTCCTTCCTTCTCCTTTTCCCTTCCCTTTGCTTCCCTCCTACTCCTAGTACTTGGAAGGGCTCCTAGTTCTACTAGTAAAGGGGGAATCCTACTCCCGGTGGGAGTACGACTCCCCCAGGGCGCGCCATAGAGAGGGCCGGCCCTCCCCTCCTCCACTCCTTTATATACGGGGGCAAGGGGCACCCCAAAGACACAACAATTGATCTCTTGATCTCTTAGCCGTGTGCGGTGCCCCCCTCCACCATAATCCACCTCGGTCATATCGTAGCAGTGCTTAGGCGAAGCCCTGCGTCAGTAGAACATCATCATCATCACCACGCCGTTGTGCTGATGAAACTCTCCCTCAACACTCGGCTGGATCGGAGTTCGAGGGACGCCATCGAGTTGAACGTGTGCAGAACTCGGAGGTGCCGTGTGTTCGGTACTTGATCGGTTGGATCGTGAAGACGTATGACTACATCAACCGCGTTGTGCTAACGCTTCTGCTTTCGGTCTATGAGGGTACGTGGACAACACTCTCCCCTCTCGTTGCTATGCATCACCATGATCTTGCATGTGCGTAGGAAATTTTTGAAATTCTACGTTCCCCAACAGTGGCATCCGAGCCAGGTTTTATGCGTTGATGTTATATGCACGAGTAGAACACAAGTGAGTTGTGGGTGATATAAGTCATACTGCTTACCAGCATGTCATACTTTGGTTCGGCGGTATTGTTGGATGAAGCGGCCCGGACCGATATTACGCGTACGCTTACGCGAGACTGGTTCTACCGACGTGCTTTGCACGTAGGTGGCTGGCGGGTGTCAGTTTCTCCAACTTTAGTTGAACCGAGTGTGGCTATGCCCGGTCCTTGCGAAGGTTAAAACAGCACCAACTTGACAAACTATCGTTGTGGTTTTGATGTGTAGGTAAGAACGGTTCTTGCTAAGCCCGTAGCAGCCACGTAAAACTTGCAACAACAAAGTAGAGGACGTCTAACTTGTTTTTGCAGGGCATGTTGTGATGTGATATGGTCAAGACATGATGCTCAATTTTATTGTATGAGATGATCATGTTTTGTAACCGAGTTATCGGCAACTGGAAGGAGCCATATGGTTGTCGCTTTATTGTATGCAATGCAATCGCCCTGTAATGCTTTACTTTATCACTAAGCGGTAGCGATAGTTGTGGAAGCATAAGATTGGCGAGACGACAACGATGCTATGATGGAGATCAAGGTGTCGCGCCGGTGACGATGGTGATCATGAAGGTGCTTCGGAGATGGAGATCACAAGCACAAGATGATGATGGCCATATCATATCACTTATATTGATTGCATGTGATGTTTATTTTTTATGCATCTTATCTTGCTTTGATTGACGGTAGCATTATAAGATGATTTGTCACTAAATTTCGAGATAAAAGTGTTCTCCCTGAGTATGCACTGTTGCCAAAGTTTGTTATGCCCAGACACCACATGATGATCGGGTGTGATAAGCTCTACGTCCATCTACAACAGGTGCAAGCCAGTTTTTGCACACGCAGAATACTCAGGTTAAACTTGACGAGCCTAGCATATGCAGATATGGCCTCTTAACACTGAGACCGAAAGGTCGAGCGTGAATCATATAGTAGATATGATCAACATATTGATGTTCACCATCAAAAGCTACTCCATTTCACGTGATGGTCGGTTATGGTTTAGTTGATTTGGATCACGTGATCACTTAGAAGATTAGAGGGAATACTTTCTAAGTGGGAGTTCTTAAGTAATATGATTAATTGAACTTTAATTTATCATGAACTTAGTCCTGATAGTATTAGCATATCTATGTTGTAGATCAATAGCTCGCGTTTAGCTCCCCTGTTTTATTTTTTATATGTTCCTAGAGAAAATTAAGTTGAAAGATGTTAGTAGCAATGATGCGGATTGGATCCGTGATCTGAGGTTTATCCTCATTGCTGCACAGAAGAATTATGTCCTTAATGCACCACTAGGTGACAGACCTATTGCAGGAGCAGATGCAGACGTCATGAACGTTTGGCTAGCTCAATATGATGACTACTTGATAGTTTAGTGCACCATGCTTAACAGCTTAGAATCGGGACTTCAAAGACGTTTTGAACGTCATGGATCATATGGATGTTCCAGGAGTTGAAGTTAATATTTCAAGCAAATACCCGAGTTGAGAGATATGAAGTCTCCAACAAGTTCTATAGCTAAAAGATGGAGGAGAATAGCTCAAGCAGTGAGCATGTGTTCAGATTGTCTGGGTACTACAATCGCTTGAATCAAGTGGGAGTTAATCTTCCAGATAAAATAGTGATTGACAGAATTCTCTAGTCACCATCACCAAGTTAGTAGAACTTCGTGATGAACTATAGTATGCAAGGGATGATGAAAACGATTCCCGAGCTTTTCATGATGATGAAATCGATGATGGTATAAATCAAGAAAGAGCATCAAGTGTTGATGATTAACAAGACCACTAGTTTCAAGAAAAAGGGCAAAGGGAAAAAAAAGGGAACTTCAAGAAGAAAGGCAAGCAAGTTGCTGCTCAAGTGAAGAAGCCCAAGTCTGGTCCTAAGCCTGAGACTAAGTGCTTCTACTGCAAAGGGACTGGTCACTGGAAGCGGAATTGCCCCAAGTATTTGACAGATAAGAAGGATAGCAAAGTGAACAAAGGTATATTTAATATACAAATTATTGATGTGTATTTTACTAGTGTTCGTAGCAACCCCTCGGTATTTGATACTGGTTCAGTTGCTAAGAGTAGTAACTCGAAATGGGAGTTGCAGAATGAACAGAGACTAGTTAAGGGTGAAGTGACGATGTGTGTTGGAAGTGGTTCCAAGATTGATATGATCATCATCGCACACTCCCTATACTTTCGGGATTAGTGTTGAACCTAAATAAGTGTTATTTGGTATTTGCGTTGAGCATGAATATGATTTGATCATGTTTATTGCAATACGGTTATTCATTTAAGTAAGAGAATAAATTGTTGTTCTGTTTACATGAATAAAACCTTCTATGGTCATACACCCAATGAAAATGGTTTGTTGGATCTCGATTGTGGTGATACACATTCTCATAATATTGAAGCCAAAAGATGCAAAGTTAATAATGATAGTGCAACTTATTTGTGGCACTGCCGTTTAGGTCATATTGGTGTAAAGTGCATGAAGAAAATCCATGTTGATGGGCTTTTGGAATCACTTGATTATGAATCATTTTGATGCTTGCGAACCATGCCTCATGGGCAAGATGACTAAGACTCCGTTCTCCGGAACAATGGAGCGAGCAACTGACATATTGGAAATAATACATATTGATGTATGCAGTCCGATGAGTGTTGAGGCTCGCGACAGGTATTGTTATTTTCTGACCTTCACAGATGATTTGAGCAGATATGGGTATATCTACTTGATGAAACATAAGTCTGAAACAATTGAAAAGTTCAAAGAATTTCAGAGTGAAGTGGAGAATCATCGTAACAAAAATAAAAGTTTCTATGATATGATCGCAGAAGTAAAATATTTGAGTTACGAGTTTGGCCTTCAGTTAAAACAATGTGAAATAGTTTCACTACTCACGCCACCTGGAACACCATAGTGTAATGGTGTGTCCGAACGTCGTAATCGTACTTTACTTGATATGGTGCGATCTATGATGTCTCTTATAGATTTACCGCTATCGTTTTGGGGTTATGCATTAGAGACAGCTACATTCACGTTAAAAAAGGGCACCATCTAAATCTGTTGAGGCAACACCGTATGAACTGTGGTTTGGCAAGAAACCAAAGTTGTCGTTTCTTAAAGTTTGAGGTTGCAATGCTTATGTGAAAAAGTTTCAACCTGATAAGCTCAAACCCAAATCGGAGTAGTGCGTCTTCATAGGATACCCAAAAAGAAAATGTTGGGTACACCTTCTATCACAGATCCGAAGGCAAGATATTCGTTGCTGAGAATGGATCCTTTCTAGAGAAGGAGTTTCTCTCGAAAGAAGTGAGTGGGAGGAAAGTAGAACTTGATTAGGTAACTGTACCTGCTCCCTTATTGGAAAGTAGTTCATCACAGAAATATGTTCCTATGACGGAAGCTAATGATGATGATCATGTAATTTTAGATCAAGTTGCTACCGAACCTCGTAGGTAAACCAGAGTGAGATCCGCACCAGAGTGGTACAGTAATCATGTTCTGGAGGTCATGTTACTTGAACATGACGAACCTACAAACTATGAGGAAGCAATGATGAGCCCAGATTCCGCAAAATGGCTCGAGGCCATGAAATCTGAGATGAGATCCATGTATAAGAACAAAGTATGGACTTTGATTGACTTGCCCAAAGATCGGCGAGCCATTGAGATTAAATGGATCTTCAAGAGGAAGATGGACGTTGATAGTAGTGTTACTATCTACAAAGCTAGAATTGTCGCAAAAGGTTTTCGACAAGTTCAAGGTGTTGACTACGATGAGAGTTTCTCACTTGTATCTATGCTTAAGTCTGTCCGAATCATGTTAGCAATTGCCGCATTTTATGAAATCTAGCAAATGGATAAACAAAACTACATTCCTTAATGGATTTATTAAAGAAGAGTTGTATATGATGCAACCTGAAGGTTTTGTCAATCCTAAAGGTACTAACAAAATATGCAAGCTCTAGCAATCCATCTATGGACTGGTGCAAGCATCTCGGAGTTGGAATATGCGCTTTGATAAGTTGATCAAAGCATATAGTTTTATACAGACTTGCGGTGAAGCCTGTATTTACAAGAAAGTGAGTGGGAGCACTACATCATTTCTGATAAGTATATGTGAATGACATATTGTTGATCGGAGATAATGTAGAATTATTCTGCAAAGCATAAAGGAATGTTTGAAAGGAGTTTTTCAAAGAAAGACCTCGGTGAAGCTGCTTACATATTGAGCATCAAGATCTATAGAGATAGATCAAGACGCTTGATAAGTTTTTCAATGAGTACATACCTTGACAAGATTTTGAAGTAGTTCAAAATGGAAGAGTCAAAGAAGGAGTTCTTGCCTGTGTTACAAGGTGTGAAGTTGAGTCAGACTCAAAACCCAACCACGGCAGAAGATAGAGAGAGAGAATGAAAGTCATTCCCTATGCCTCAGCCATAGGTTCTATAAAGTATGCCATGCTGTGTACCAGACCTATTGTATACCCTGCCCTGAGTTTGGCAAGGGAGTACAATAGTGATCTTGGAGTAGATCACTGGACATTGGTCAAAATTATCCTTAGTGGAATAAGGATATGTTTCTCGATTATGGAGGTGACAAAAGGTTCATCGTAAAGGGTTACGTCAATGCAAGTTTTGACACTGATCCAGATGACTCAAAGTCTCAATCTGGATACATATTGAAAGTAGGAGCAATTAGCTAGAGTAGCTCCGTGCAGAGCATTGTTGACATAGAAATTTACAAAATACATACGGATCTGAATGTAGCAGACCCGTTGACTAAACTTCCCTCACAAGCAAAACATGATCACACCTTAGTATTCTTTGGGTATTAATCACATAGCGATGTGAACTAGATTATTGACTCTAGTAAACCCTTTGAGTGTTGGTCACATGACGATGTGAACTATGGGTATTAATCACATGGTGATGTGAACTATTGATGTTAAATCACATGGCGATGTGAACTAGATTATTGACTCTAGTGCAAGTGGGAGACTGAAGAAAATATGCCCTAGAGGCAATAATAAAGTTATTATTTATTTCCTTATATCATGATAAATGTTTATTATTCATGCTAGAATTGTATTAACCGGAAACATAATACATGTGTGAATACATAGACAAACAGTATGTCACTAGTATGCCTCTACTTGACTAGCTCGTTGAATCAAAGATGGTTAAGTTTCCTAGCCATAGACATGAGTTGTCATTTGATTAACGGGATCACATCATTAGAGAATGATGTGATTGACTTGACCCATTCCGTTAGCATAGCACTTGATCGTTTAGTTTGTTGCTATTGCTTTCTTCATGACTTATACATGTTCCTATGACTATGAGATTATGCAACTCCCGTTTACCGGAGGAACACTTTATGTTCTACCAAATGTCATAACGTAACTGGGTGATTATAAAGGTGCTCTACAGGTGTCTCCGAAGGTACTTGTTGGGTTGGCGTATTTCGAGATTAGGATTTGTCACTCCGATTGTCGGAGAGGTATCTTTGGGCCCACTCGGTAATGCACATCACTATAAGCCTTGCAAGCATTGCAACTAATGAGTTAGTTGCAGGATGATGTGTTATGGAACGAGTAAAGAGACTTGCCGGTAACGAGATTGAACTAGGTATTGAGATACCGACGATCGAATCTCGGGCAAGTAACATACCGATGACAAAGGGAACAACGTATGTTGTTATGCGGTTTGACTGATAAAGATCTTCGTAGAATATGTAGGAGCCAATATGAGCATCCAGGTTCCGCTATTGGTTATTGACCGGAGACGTGTCTCGGTCATGTCTACATAGTTCTCGAACCCGTAGGGTCCGCACGCTTAAAGTTCGATGACGGTTATATTATGAGTTTATGTGTTTTGATGTACCGAAGGATTTCGGAGTCCCGGATGAAATCGGGGACATGATGAGGAGTCTCGAAATGGTCAAGACGTAAAGATCGATATATTGGACGACTATATTCGGACATCGGAAAGGTTCCGAGTGATTCGGGTATTTTCGGGAGTACCGGGAAGTTACGGGAATTCGTATTGGGCCTTAATGGGCCATACGGAAAAGGAGAGAAAGGCCTCAAAGGGTGGCCGCACCCCTCCCCATGGGCTGGTCCGAATTGGACTAGGGAGGGGGGCGCCCCCTTCCTTCCTTCTCCTTTTCCCTTCCATTTCCTTCCCTCCTACTCCTAGTACTTGGAAGGGCTCCTAGTTCTACTAGGAAAGGGGGAGTCCTACTCCCGGTGGGAGTAGGACTCCCCTAGGGTGCGCCCTGGAGAGGGTCAGCCCTCCCCTCCTCCACTCCTTTATATACGGGGGAAAGGGGCACCCCAAAGACACAACAATTGATCTCTTGATCTCTTAGCCGTGTGCGGTGCCCCCCTCCACCATAATCCACCTTGGTCATATCGTAGCAGTGCTTAGGCGAAGCCCTGCGCCGGTAGAACATCATCATCGTCACCACACCGTCGTGCTGACGAAACTCTCCCTCAACACTTGGCTGGATCGGAGTTCGAGGGACGTCATCGAGTTGAACGTGTGCAGAACTCGGAGGTGCCGTGCGTTCAGTACTTGATCGGTCGGATCATGAAGACGTACGACTACATCAACCGCACTGTGCTAACGCTTCCGCTTTCGGTCTACAAGGGTACGTGGACAAAACTCTCCCCTCTTGTTGCTATGCATCACCATGATCTTGTGTGTGCATAGGAATTTTTTTGAAATTCTACGTTCCCCAACAATCATCCCCAGGCTGCTCGGGTCCGACCCAGTGGCATGTATCGTTCTTGCATTTACCTAAGCCAGTTTGCTTCTCATGCATAATCTATCTATGGTTATCACCTGCTTGATTGTCACCCACCATGGGAGCCGCACGACGATCGTCTTTCTTCAGAATCCTTCGCATAAGAAGGCTAGGCATGTTGTCTGTGCGGGGGCCCGTCCCTGCAGCGTCGATAAATCCAATGGCTGAGCTCTGTCTGGCGGGCCGGCCCGGTTCACGTCACCTCCTGGGGTCATTAGTGCTTGGCCTTCTCATGCGATAACATCGGGAAATTCATTTGGCGCAGGTTGTCTAACCATCTCGCAAGAACGCCACAACCATCAAGAACCAAGACCAGGCGCAACCCGCCTTGAGGTAGGGCCTCGTGAATCCCGCGCTGGCTCACGAGTGCCCAGACACACCTCGTCTAGCCCTATCGTGCAAGCCACGTGTCAGGGCGGGGCTGTATACGCCCCGGGGGCTCTCCGCAGTAGGGAGTCTCCTCCCACGTGCCAGTGGAAGCACCATGCTCCACGCTGGCAGTCGACACTGCCGAGGAGCGGCTATGCCCGTGCAAGTGCGGAAGCCTATGCTCCGCGCTGGTGATAAACAACCGAGGGCGGCCTCACGGTCGTATCAACCTCAGGGATCCTCCGAGCTTGGTGTCTGGCCCCATCGCAACACCTCACCTCGGGAGAGTAGCGTGAGCGGGCTGGGCACGGGGGATGCGCTTGGGTCACGCCCAAGCATACGCCACCCTGCCAGGTCCCTCGTACCTGGTCGTCACGCGCCCTCCCAAGCGGAGCCAAGGTAGGAAGGTCGTTTGAACGTCAAGGAGGACTCCTGAGCATCGCGACTCAGGAGCCTAACTGACCATGTAGCCCCTCACTCCTTGGTCCGTCCTGGTGATCCGGTCGGCCCAATGGTGATTGAGGTACGCGCGGGGTCGGGCCCTGCCGACGTAGAACACTAGGCCTACTCCCGGATCTCCTTTCTATAGGTTGTTTGCGTGTCAAGGGGGACTCGTAAGCATCGCGACTCAGGAGCCTAACTGATCACGTAGCCCCTCACTCATTGGTCCGTCCTGGTGATCTGGACGGCCCAATGGCGGCTGAGGTATGCGCAGGGTTGGGCCCTGCCGACGTAGAATGTAAAGCAAATGGAAAGGAAATCACAGAATTTCAAAGAAAATGTTACAAGACATATTGTTCTCCTGAAACCAAACGCGAGTTTAACGCCTCCACGAGGCATGGTGCACATTGCAGAAACTAAACATGAAAGGAGTCACCAGCAAGTCATCCCTGGACATCACCGTCGCCTGCAAGGGATGCCCCTCCTTCAACGGCGCCGCCTTCGCCTGTGCCACCGGCCGGAGTTGCAGGATCAGCAGCACCGCCGGTCGGGGGCGCGGGAGCGAAGGCGCGGAACCTCTTCAGCAGGGCCTCCACCTGACCCTTCACGACTGCAGCAGCGGCCTCGTAATGCTCATCGTCCACGGGCTCCAGCAGCTCGTCAAGGCGGGCGGCAGGATCGCGGAGATGGAGGTGGCTGAAGACGCGCGTCAGCGCGGCCGTGGAAAGAACGCGGGCTTCTTCCTCTGCCATGGGGCCGATACCGCTCATGGTGTCCTCAAGTGCATCAACCAGAAAAGGAAGCAGCTGGGTTGGACCCTCGTCGCTGCCGGCCAGCGGATCATACAAGCCCTTCTCGTAGAGCGACGGCACTGCCGTCCGAGACCTCTCCTCGAGGAGCTTGAAGGCCGCGCGGTCCTCGGCCAGGACCTTTGCCTTGGAATCAAGCTTGGCCTTCTCCGCCCGCAGCTTCTGCTCCAGCTCCTCCAGTCGGCTGCGCTCCGTGGCCTCTGCCTCCGCCAACTGCTCCATCTCGGCGTCCTCTCGGGCCTTCATCTTCTCCTCCTCCGCCTTGCGGCCTCGGACTTCTTTCGCGCGCTCCCTCCCCACGGTCTCCAGCTTGGCCGCCAGCGACTGGCAACGGTCCTAGGCGGCCCCGGCATCGTTCAGCGCCACCTCGCGGGCGGCCATAGCCTGGGCGACGGCCTCCCTATCCTTCTCGGAGTCCGCAGCAGCCTGGCTCAGCGCCGCCCGAACGGACGCATCAGACTGAAGCCAGCTAGAGATCAGCTCCAGGCGCCCGGCCACCAGGCGACGGTCGGTGCCTTGAATATCTTCTCGCGACAGGGTCATCGCAGAAAGAGCGCGCTCCAGGACATCAAGAGAAGCAGAAGAGCCCGAAGACAGCAATGCGGCTGGAGGAGGAGGAGGCGATGTCGTCACCATGGCCTGGGAGACCAGAGGCTCCTGAGCCTCGGGGACCCCAGCACCCGAGCTGGGCGTTGGCACCTCCGGAGCCAGCGGGGCCTCAGGGGCTGACCCTTCCCAAGGGTGCTCCACCAAGTCTCGCGAGGATGATTGGGCTGGAGAAGCACGAGCGTCGTCGCCGCCCTTATCCATGGAGGGAGGCGCGGTCGCAGGAGGCGATCTGGTCTCGAGCAGCACCACCTCGTCCTCCCTTCTCCTCTTCGCCACTGGCATCGGCCTAGTTGCACAACGAAGAAGCGTTAAGGACGAGCAGCAGAAGCAAGAACAAGGCACGGCAAGAACACTTACTGGTCCACCGCGGCATAGTCCCTCTGCTTCGTAAGCTTGAAGCCGGAGAGCTTCGCAGCCCAAGGCGCGGGCGCGCGAGCTCCAGGAGCAGAAGCAGGGGCAGTAGATGGACCGAAAGCAGCTTCAGGCGGCGGCGAGGCAGGAGCGTCGTCCTGGGAGAACAGCACCGACCTGCCCTTCGTCGGAACCACGGGCGGCTCCTCTCTCTCTGGGAGGGCGTCGGCCTCATCATCGTCGTTAGGAAGGAGGCGGAGGATGTCGGCCTTGCGCAAGGGGGAAGTCTCCCCCATCCCCTCGAGGGTCGCCTCCGGGTCGCGCCCCTCGCCCTCCTCCTCTTCCCCATCCTCGCGGGAATCGCCAGAAGACACGTCCACCATCGCTGTCGCCATCGGGACCAAAGGGGGCGCCGGCGGCACCAGGCTGCGCTCGTCAAAGATGCGCATGGTGGCCACGACCTGCGCCCCATCCTTCCGAAGGAACAAGGGAACGTGAGCATTCGGCGGATACTCTTGGTCGTCCCCGACCAAGAGGCAAAGAGCCACAGCCAGCTCCTCTTCAAACAAGGCCTCCGGGCTCAAGCCAATCTTGTCTCCTCCATCCCCGAGCGCCCACAAGGAGCGCGAGCGCGCCTGGAGAGGATACACCCGCAGCACCAGGAATTCCTCTTAGGAGCATGGCCCCCGTCAGCTTTGCTGCCTTCGCGTTGCCCGGCCTCAAGTCGGCGGTCATCTTCTCCAGCACCAGCTTCGCCCGGTCGTCGGTAAGCTTTTTGCGGGACCACTGTCGGTGTCAAAACCGGCGGATCTCGGGTAGGGGGTCCCGAACTGTGCGTCTAAGGTCGATGGTAACAGGAGACAAGGGACACGATGTTTACCCAGGTTCGGGCCCTCTCTATGGAGGTAATACCCTACGTCCTGCTTGATTGATATTGATGAATATGAGTGTTACAAGAGTTGATCTACCTCGAGATCGTAATGACTAAACCCTAGAGGTCTAGCTTGTATGGCTATGATAATGAGTCTCCTATCTGGACTAAGTCCTCCGGTTTATGTAGACACCGGGAGGATCTAGGGTTACACAAGGTCGGTTACAAAGAAGGGAATCTATATATCCGGTCGTCAAGCTTGCCTTCCACGCCAAGGAGAGTCCCGTCCGGACTCGGGTGCAGTCTTCGGTCTCCGTATCTTCACAGCCCATCAGTCCAGCCCATGGCTAATAGGCCAGATGCCCGAGGACCCCTTAATCCAGGACTCCCTCAGTAGCCCCTGAACCCGGCTTCAATGACAAGGTATCCGGCGCGTAGTGCTGTCTTCGGCATTACAAGACGGGTTCCTCCTTCCGAACTCTAGAATAGTCTTCAGACGAATTGATTGTGTCCGGACCTGTAACACACACCACACACAACCGTAGAGAGAGTATAATAATACACGAGTCCAATCTGCTGACAACTTTTACAACATGACATCACGTCAATCTGGCCATAATTTCGAACCGTTTTTTGCCTGCCGCTCCATGTTTCGAGACGCGGTTGCCATTGGCACGTCTTGTTGAAGCAGAGATCATGTCCCCTTATTACGGGATTATCATCAATATGGGCGTGGGTAAGCCAACCGTGCCGTTTACACAGCCCTCAGGAGCAGGCGAATTTTGAGGTGAGTGGGGTGGCGTTCAATATTCACTGCCCTTATAAGGAGATAAGATTCCCCTTTCTTCTCCCACGCCTTCTCTCTTCTTCTGCCTTTCCACCCTTGAGCTCCAGCGCCCAAGTTCTCATCCGTTTCCCACTCGAGAAAGCACTCCGACCATGTCCGGATTAGGAGCTGGTGGCAAGTGGATGGCTTCTTCTGTTAAGAAGAAAGACATCAAGGAGCTTTGAGAGGCCGGATACCTAGCCAAGGAGATCGTTCACCGTCTCCCAGCCGAAGGACAGATCGTCCCTGCCCCAGAGCCCCATGAGAGGGTAGTATTTCTCGCACACTTCGTCCGCGGGATGGGATTCCCTCTCCACCCATTTGTCCGCAGACTGATGTTTTACTATGGTCTAGATTTCCATGATCTAGCCCCCAATTTAGTCCTCAACATCTCAGCATTCATAATCGTTTGTGAGGCCTTCCTCCATATCCCGCCTCACTTTGGCCTATGGCTGAAGACGTTCAATGTAAAGCCGAAGGTGGTGAGAGGCCAACAAGCAGAGTGCGGAGGCTCCATGGTGGGCAAGATGCCCAACGTGATATGGACCGAAGGTTCCTTCATGGAGACAGTGAAGGGGTGGCAATTGGGGTGGTTCTACATCACCGAGCCGCACGACACCAACTGGGCAGCGGCCCCCGAATTCTGATCCGGAACTCCGTTGTGGCTCACCTCCTGGCAAGAGAAGGACCTCGCCTAGGGCTCTTCGAGCGAGCTGACTGGGATCCAGACGTGCGTTCAGAACATGCTAACCAAGAGGATCAAACTCGTCAACGTGATCCAGGTTATGCTAATTCACCGGATCCTTCCCTGCCAACACCGGACTTGCTTTTTGTGGGAGTTCAATCCGGCCAAGCATTAGATGCTACGAGAGCTCTTCAGCACAACGCACGAAGATATCTAGAAAGTGCTCTTCAAGGCTGGCGAGACACCACCGCCCACGACCGAATATCGCAGGCTCAGTTTAAAGCGCTAGGCTAATTCGGTAAGTTCAGGTATTCAAGGTATAGCCTTTACTGGCGTATTTTGGGGAGGAGTCTAAGCCTTTCTATCAATTTTTAGGCCTGGATCGACATAGCGGAGCGGATTAATTGTCCCGCTCCACTTCTCGAAGACGAGGAAACCTCACTCCTAACGAAGATGCTACTCCTGATGCCTTATGATGTGCCAGAGAAGAAGGCCAAGAAGACGGCCAAAGGGAGAAGGAGCGGCCTTCGCCGAAAGGGTGCTTCAGACATGTCATCCGAAGACGAGACTAACTCTTCGGTCGTCGAAGACGACGGTGAGGAGGAAGAAGAAATCGGCTTTCCCCGGAGGGGGGAAAGAAGAAAAGAGAGGCCTTCACGGATCTGGAGGCGAAAGCACCCAAGAGGGGGAAGGGCTCCCTTGCGGATAACTCTGCATGGGATGTCGAAAGCAGTACGGAGCGAATGCCCCAGACCAAGCCTCGGGCTGCCTTGTAAGTACTAAAACCCTATGCACCTCCCCATACCTAGCCTTTACCGTTTATAATATTAATATGTTTAAACTATGCCATTACAGTCCGGCCCGTGACGGCTCCCCGCGATCCTCGACAGAGGATTCGCTAGACTCAAAGGAGATGGCTAGCATGTCTCCGCCGCCCACTCATTCTGCCTCAACCAAGGGTGATGACGAGGTGGCGTCCCAAAGGATCTTCCCAGACTAGGGGGAGATTCCAGAAATCATTAAGATGCCGCAGGATGACTCCTCGCCTGCCGGACACATGGGGGAAAAAGCCCCCACGGAGACTGGTAGTGGGGGCCAAGTTCCCTTCGGCCCTCAGTCGGATACCATTCCGTAGACTTATACGGCTCCGGAGTCCAGCGAATGGCCTTCCCCGAAAGGAGGAGGCGTGTCTGTTCCATCGATGACCTCTGTCCAACCAGAGGCATCGGACAACCTGCTGGAGGAGCTGCGAGGCGCCGCCATTGTGGACGAGCACCGTGTTCTTATGGGTACGGTGATCGAAAAGGTTCAGTCCGCCAAAAGCGGACTGACCAAGGCCTGCACTAGCCTTTTAACAGGCTTTGAGGTAACAATTATAGAAAAAATATCACAATGTGGACAGTAGCCCCTGATGCTCTGTTCGGTGTCCGAAAAGGGAAAGCCGAATAGGGGATCAAAATAATTTTCGCAGGAGTCTAACATAATATGTCTATGTGAATAAGTAGGCGTCGCTGGTGGCTGCTGCCGCTCATACTGCGGAGGTCTCCGGACTGAAGCAGGACCTGGACCGGACCGAGAAAGAGCCCGGCCTCGTGAAGAAGCAGCTGGAGGACAGCAAAGGTATGCAGTAACATGCGTGTATGTTTAGGAAGGATGAATGGTTCGTGTTGACTAAAGTGCCACGAACTCTATTAGGGGCCACGACCGAGGTGGCAGCCCTCAAGAAGGCATTAAAGAAAGCTGAGGACGAATCGACCAAGGAACGCGTCGCGTGCGAGAAGCACGAGGCCCGGGTTGGCGAGGTTCAACAAGAGCTCCAAGACGCCGTTAAGAAGTGTGAGTCCTTGGAGCGTGATTCCAAGACGCAAGCGTCCGAACTTGCGAAGGCCCTCCAGAGCACGCAGGAGGCTCGAGCCGAAGCCTAGAGCGCCCTTCAGGAAATCCAGGCGGCCCAGAAGATCGCGGCGAGTAAGGCTTTTGCTATGCAAAGCAGGTCTGTGAAAGAAATGTTCCTATTACTTACCCGAATTTGGAGTTCTCCAGGGGCGTTTACGGATTTGCCGCGTAGCATATCAGATGCTGTCGAGTTCTATCGGGCTGAAGAAGGGAGTTCTATGGAGAAGCTGTTCTGGTCTCAATATCTTGAAACAAAACATCTGTTGTCCTTCAGCGACCAGCTGAAACAGCTGGTCAAGCTGCACAAGGCGGCCGAGCTGGCCATGAAGGAGCTTATAGTCCGACTGTGGCCTGCCGCGCCGATGCCCAGCAGCTACTTCAGACTTGTGAAGCGGCTTGTTGATGCCTGCCCACATCTTGAGGTGATAAAGCGGTCGGTCTGCATCGAAGGTGCACAGATGTCCTTTGCCCGCGTCAATACACATTGGGCGAATATGGATGCCAAGAAGCTAATGACCGAGGGGCCACCTGAGGGCAAAGAGCACCGCTGACCCAAGTTATATTTGGATGGTGTCCTGGAGGGATCCTGCATTGTTGCGGATCACTGTGCGAAAGACACTATCTTTGAATGAATGTATGCGAGTTCCCTCTGCCTTGTATGATAAAAAAAGTGTTTATGCAATATAATGCTTTATGTTTTTAAATTTTTACTTCCTGTGTAGCCGTGTTGTATGAAATCTAAGGGTTAACCAGTCGTCGGCTTCTGCCCCCACGTAGGTAGTACGGGGGTGTTCGGGATGGAATCTAAACAATTTTGATCCAATTAGATGGTCCTTGAAGGAGTTGTTTAACGTAACGAACCAGGAAACCAGACTATGCGGCTGTAATGCCCTCACTTAGCCATAGGAGTGCGACAATAAAAACATGGGCGCAGCCCCTAGTATCCGAACTAGAGTGCTATAAGCGTCTGATCGAGAAGTACCAATCCTTCGCGTAATGCGGAAGAAATCTCCAATGATTTGCAACTTCCGAACAGCTGACCGGCTCTCGTCGCATCATGACAGTCAGTTTTTGGCTTTCTCTATTGAGGTGCTCCTTTGGATAAACCAAGGCACAATCGCAGTAGTTCTCCCTTTACTACCTTAGCCGATATAGCGAAACGTAAGGTAACAAGCACAGGAGCCGGGAAACCCAACTATTGACCAAAGACATGATTCGGAGCCAATGCATATAATGCTAAATTCGGGGTATCGAACTATACTTATAAAAAGTGTTCGGATTTTTGTTGCCGTAATGTGGGGTGCAATGGAGCCCCTAGAAAACATCAAGCGTACCAAAGTGTATAGGTGCTACCTGATAGGATTATCCACAGGGGAGCTGAAAAGGGAAAAAAAGAAGGAAAACAGAAAAGGTACAAAAAAGTTGGAGTCCTACAGCTCCAGCCGCAAACTGTTCTCGTTGTAATTTAATTAGTACGTCAAGGCGCATTGATACATGTAGTGCGATAAGCAACAGGCTATTTGACATGTCGAAACCAAGGGAGAGCTGCATGAGGGTCCTAAAAAACAGGTAAAGTTATCCTTAACGAAATCACCTAAAGAGTCCCCCATACCTCTGCGTTTCTCGCCGTCTTGGTGTGTTTATCCTTCAAGAGGACCGATGACCAGGCCATCAGATGGTGCCCGTGGGATTGAGACCTGAAAAAGGAAACAACTAAAAATGAAAGTATATGTGTATCCAACATCGGTTGAGCCATACTACAGACCACAAGCTAGCTATGCCTCCGTCGATGCTCATGGGATTTTGAGTGCGTAATTATGTACGCGCGGCACAAATGCCACCACTTGATCGGAACTGCGACGAAGGCCGGATTGCTCGTCGAGCTCTTGACGAGCCGAGCTCTCCTACTGCAGAGTAGTTCGGACCCTCTTAACGGTGTCCGCGGGCTCGGCAGCCGAATTAAGGTTCTGCTTGAGAAGGCCGCTCTGTACTTCTGCTGCTAAGGCAGCTGTGTGCTCTTCTCTACGAAGGGAGCGTTCCGTATTTCCATTAATTGTTATGATGCCATGTGGACCGGGAATCTTGAGCTTGAGATAAGCATAGTGTGGTACTGCGTTGAATCGAGCAAACGCAGTTCGTCCGAGCAGTGCATGATAGCCGCTGCGAAAGGAGACGATATCGAAGATTAACTCCTCGCTTCAAAAGTTGTCCGGAGATCCGAAGACAACCTCGAGTGTGATTGAGCCCGTACAGCGGACCTCTACACCTGGTATGACTCCTTTGAAGGTAGTCCTGGTGGGCTTGATCTGGGATGGGTTAATGCCCATTTTTCGCGTTGTATCCTGATAGAGCAGGTTAAGGCTGCTACCTCCGTCCATAAGGACGTGAGTTAGGTGGAACCCGTCGATTATCGGGTCTAAGACTGCGGCTGAGCCACTGTGATGGATACTGGTCAGATGATCCCGGCGATCAAAGGTGAGCGGGCATGACGACCATGGATTAAATTTTGGGGCGACTGGCTCTATCGCGTAGACGTCCCTGAGCGCACGCTTGCGCTCCCTCTTAGGGATGTGGGTAGCGTATATCATGTTCATCGTTTTGACCCGAGGGGAAAACTTCTTCTGTCCCCCTGTGTTCGGTTGCGGGGGATCTTCGTCGTCATCATCGCTTTGCGATCCCTTTTCCCTATTCTCGGCGTTTAATTTGCCGGCCTGTTTAAAAACCCAGCAAGCTCTATTTGTATGATTGGGTGGCTTGTCTGGGGTGCCATGAATCTGGCACGGGCGATCGAGTATGCGGTCCAAGCTGGATGGGCTAGAATTTTTATTTTGGAACGGCTTCTTCCGCTGACCGGACTTAGGGCCTCTAAATCCGGCATTGACTGCCACGTCCTCGATGTTATCACTATTGTTTCGACGCTTGTATCTGTTGCGTCGAGACTTGTCTTTGCTAGTTTTGGCTTCAGGGGTGTTGGCTTCGCTTGCATTGTTTTTGTTACGGGCCAACCAACTGTCCTCGCCCGCACAAAAGCGGGTCATGAGTGCCGTGAGGGCTGCCATGGATTTTGGCTTTTCTTGGCCGAGGTGGCGAGCGAGCCATTCGTCGCGGATGCTGTGTTTGAAGGCTGCTAGGGCTTCGACATCCAGACAATCGACGATTTTGTTCTTTTTAGTTAAGAACCTAGTCCAGAATTTCCTGGCGTACTCTCCGGGCTGTTGAACTATATGGCTTAAGTCATCAGCGTCCGGAGGTCGAACATATGTACCTTGGAAGTTATTGAGGAAAGCCTCTTCCAAGTCCTCCCAACTGCCAATGGAGTTTGCAGGCAGACTGTTGAGCCAGTGCCGAGCTGGCCCTTTGAGTTTTAAAGGGAGGTATTTGATGGCGTGGAGGTCATCGCCGCGGGCCATATGAATGTGGAGAATGAAGTCTTCGATCCACACCGCGGGGTCCATGGTTCCATTGTATGATTCTATATTCACAGGTTTGAACCCTTCTGGGAATTCATGATCCAGGACCTCATCAGTGAAGCAATGAGGGTGTGCGTGATAACCCACAAGTATACAGGAGGGCAACAGTTTTCGAGGGTAGAGTATTCAACCCAAATTTATTGATCCGACACAAGGGGAGCCAAAGAATATTCTCAAGTATTAGCAGCTGAGTTGTCAATTCAACCACACCTGGAAACTTAATATCTGCAACAAGGGGTTTAGTAGCAAAGTAGTATGATAGTAGTGGTAACGGTAGCAAAAGTAATATTTTTGGTGTTTTATAGTTGTCGTGGAAACGTCACGGTAGATTTCCTAGTGTGAGGACTTAGTCGTGAGGCCAACGCATCTAGGCGGTAGCTTGAAGGGGTTGATCAGAATCGAGAGACGCAACACGCAAGACGAAGATTTAGACAGCTTCGGGCCCCGGGAAACATCATCCGGTAACAACCCTACATGATGTTTGTGGCTAGGTCTCATTATCATCATGAGGGAGTCGCCGTAACTCCGGCTCTCCTAGTTGTGTCTAGACTTAATGATTATTCAACCTGTCCCCCTTGGGGTGCCCTGCCCCTCCTTATATATGTTGAAGGGGCGGGTTACATGTAGAGTCCAACTCAGACTTAAGACTTAACTATTCTGTCTTCTCTCCATGGGCTTCTTAACATTTCGGGCTTCTTAACTATTGACTTACAACCTGGCTTAACTGTCCGGCTTAACTGGCTGGCTTAACTGTCTGACTTAACTGTCTGGCGGGTTACATGACTATGTCTGCCGAGTTACCTGACTATATCTGCCGGGTTATCTGACTGTGTCTGCCGGGTTACCTGACTGTGGCCGCCGGGTTACCTGACTGTGTCTGCCAGCTTACAATGCTTAATTGTTCCCGCTGGCTTATAGTCTGCCGGGTCACCAATGAAACATCAAGTCCCAGCCGGGTCATATCTCCGGCCGGGTCACACCGCGGGGTATATCCCCCACATTAGCCCCTAGTTTAATTTGGATTCATCCATGTTAAACTGATCCTGTAAACAAAACACAAGAACAATTTTAACAGGTTATGCTCCGGGTTAAACATATTTGTAAGCCAGCACCTGATCATCCTTAACCCCTTGTTATTTCCTTCTTCAAAAATCCAGGTCAATAAGCCAACTTCATAATCAATTTGCTGACGTTGGTTTCTCACAGAGAAAGACTGAAGAATAACTCATTTGACTCAGCTCCCAATGCTTAAAAATATTGGTCTTGAAATACTCATGTGACCTTCAACCGGCTTAAAGATGAAAAAACTTGTAGGGTTTATAAATAGATGATGCCAAGTCATAATTGTTGCCGATGTCGGGTCAAAACTGAGAATTTTGAAGATTTCTCTCCCTCATATCCATATTACCTATAGCCCCCAAGTCTTGAGCAGAACAAAGTAATGACTTAAGATTTGCTTCAACAAAAATATTATCACTTTGAAGAAATCCATATTGTTTATCTCAATCACTAGTCAAAACTGAGTATTCCACATATGTAGCCCCCAAGTGTCGGGTTGTCATGCTTGCAGCAACCTGGGACTTGTAATTGCCTTATACTCATAAAAACTTCAACCAGTGTAGCCCCCAAGGGCCGGGTCATTATGCAATAATGAGCAGGGACTTTATAAATATGATCATATAGACTTGAACAATAACGTGTAGCCCCCAAGGGCCGGCTCATTATGATATGATAAGTCAGGTCTTCAATAAGGCCGGTAAAAATGACTTTGCATTAGCCCCCCAGTGTCATGGTGCATGCTTGCAGCGACATGAAACTTGCACATTTGATGTAATCTCAACTTGAATAATGTAGCCCCCAAGTGCCGGGTCATAAGCCTGCAGCGACTCGGGACTATTCCTTCCATTGTAGAATAATCATATCCATTGATAAAATAATAGCCATTGCGCTTAAAGAGACTTTGAAAACCTCAATCATAACACTGGTTCTTGATAACCATAATAAAAATCCAGCCATGTTGGCTATTAAATATTTGAATAATATAATCCGGTTTAGGATACCTGTGCAGTGAGGGCGATAACCCAATCTTTAGAAGCCAAAAACTTCCAAATATTTATGATTGTCATATATGGCGACTTATCATCCAAAGTCAAGCCGGGTTAATCGAAACCACATATATGCTTCAGATATGAACAAAAAGGTCTCAAGACAAACCCAAAAGACTGTTTTGAAAAAACTTAAGCCAAATAAAAAGAAAAATCGAAGCTTCTGATTCGAATACGATCAGTAAACCGTTCCAAAGGGGTTAAGCTAGGATTCGAATACGATCATGTAGCCCCCAGTGGCTTTGGCGTTGTGCCGATCAAGAGGGTACCGACAGTTGTGTTCTCTTTGGTTCTAATACGACCTATGTTTGAACAGGAAGCCCCCAAATGACCTTGAGAGGTTTTTAACGACCCTGATTTGAATACGATCCAAGTCGGACCCAAAAGGGGTTAAGCTATGATTCGAATACGCTCAAGAAGCCCCCTAGTGAGTTTGGCATTGCGCCGATCAAGAGGGTACCGACAGTTATGTTCTCTTTGGTTCGAATACGACCTATGTTTGAACAAGAAGCCCCCAAATGACCTATGAATGTGGCTATGAGCCGGATCAAAGGGTAATCATAGCTTAGCTCAATAAGCCGGAAGCCCCCAAGTAATATATTTCTGAGTTGTGCTCACTGGGTGTCTATGTTTGAGTTGTGCTGTGTAACAAACTCTCTTTGGTCCTCGTAATTTTTCTGAAAACTCGAACTTGCGAGAGATGAATTCTTTTTAAACCGGAATTTCAAACCGGATATTTAGAGCTTCAAAGCTTTGTGGGAGACAGGTTTACCTTGAGCCGGATTGTAAACCGGAATTATTCATTTTGAGCCGGAAATTTTTCTGACGGCCTTTACACCGGCAACATTTACTGAGCCATGTCATCGTAGCCCCCGAGTCTTAAGACTGCTCAAGGAGTTGGCTCGAGACTCTCCATGCTTGACCATGATATGACCAGTAGATTGTTGGAATATGTTGAATTTCAGTGGGTTAAAATTGACCCTCTCCATTGACCCGTCTGGTGTAAGCAAGGGTCATAGCTTGATGGTCTCTCTTTGCAATGATGAATTCTTCTGCATAAGAAAACTCACAAACAAGAGTAATTGTTCTTGGAGAAAATAAAAATGTATCAAATAGAAACTTAACAGGATGGATTTCACCTGATATGGTTTATCGAAAAATTTCAGCCGTAAAGCTGCAGCAATGACGACAGAGGCGGCAGCTTAAAGAACAGCAACATGCGGCTCAGAAGAGACCCTCCGGGTTATATTACTCAACCAACCCTTATTTCTTTTCTTTTCTTTTCTCAACCCCCTTTCCTTCAGTAAGAGTCGGGCGGTTCGACAGAGACTGGCCCAGCGTGAGGCAGCTACGGCGAAGGCGGGTCAGTGATCCCTGGCGGCTTAACCTGCAATGACAATAGCGGCATGCAATAGAGGCAGCGACGTCTCAGACAGCTGCCGACGACTCAACGCTTTGGAGGTGACTCAGCGTGTGTTTGACAAATTTCTGTAAACCGACTCAACCGCGGCGGAGGCGGGTCAGCGCCGTGGCGAAGTAAGCTCGATGGCGGCTGAACTGGCCAGGCAAGGTCTTGGCTGCAACTTGGCGGCATGAAACGACCGATTTGAGGAGTCCGGGCGACTCAAAACAGAGGAGGCCGGCCATGGCAGTGACTTGAGGAGCGGGGCAGCTCCAGCGCGGCAGCTCGGGAAGGCCCCCGGCAAGGCGGAGCAGCAAGCCGGCAGAGAACTGAGAGGCGTTGCGAGCCGTCGGTGGGTGGAGAGGCGGCGCGGCCAAGGCAAGACGGCCTGTGGCGCGCCAGGCGGAGCTGGCGAGGCGGCCAAGATGAGGCGCGGCCATTCGCGGCAGCGGCAAGGTCGGTTCAACGCGCGGGCGACTCAAGGTCATGACGGCGGCTCAATGCAACGGCGAGGCCAGCTCGAAGCGGAGGTGTTGCCGGCGGCCCGGGGCTCATAGAGGTAGAAAATAAACAACAGAGGCCGGCTCGGTAGGGGACGGGCGCCCGGCTCAAGGCATAGCCATGGAGGACGTCTCGGAGGCAAGGCGAGGCGGCAGCAGCAACTTGACGGGGCTGCGGCCACGCGGTAGGGGTGGCACTGAGGCCCGCCTGTGGATATGGCGTAGGCGAGGAGGAGGCGTGGTCGTGACGGCCACACCGGAGGTGGGCGGCTCAGCATGGCCACGCAGCGTCTTGGACGCAGAGGCGATGGTGACTAGCAGTGCGGACACAAAGTGAGCATAACACGAGGGCAGCACCTCAAAGGCAATGTCAGTAGAGTCGGTACGGCAACCGCGGCAGCTTCCATGAGGTGAGGGCGGCATGGAGCATTGTTGAAGCAGCTCCACGGCACGAGGCGGAGGCATACCAGCAATAGCCGAGGCGTTGGCCCGGTGAGACCGGATCAGAGGCGATGGTAATTTGAGGTAGGTTCACGGGTCGGCTTGGACGCTCGCGCAGGTGAAAGCGACGAGGCGGGTTGAACACCGCAGAGGAGAGGCGGCGGCTCTCCTACAACAGAGACGGAGCGACGGGTGTGCCGGCTCAGTGGCGCACTGGCGACGGGCAGCTTCGGCGTCGGGCGCCTCGCAGTCAAAATCTGTAGCGAGGTCGGCTTTAGCACTGCTGCGGTTGAGGAAGACTCAGTGCGACCACGGCGGCGGAGGCGCGAGGTTAAGGCGGGCTGAAGTGGCAGTTTGGCATGCCGGAAAGGCGACTCCAGGCGGCGGCGTCTTTCAGGCAAGGCCGGAGAACCAGAGAAGTGGCAACTTGGCGACTTGAGGCTGAGACGGAGGCGTTCGGGGCGGTAAAAACAGGTGAAGGTGACGCCGGCTTGAGGCTTCTCACTGGCAAGGGCGAGGCGAACGCTGTGGCGTCGAACGGTGGGAGCAGAGATGGCGTCCGAGGCGGGGTTCGGGCAGCGGCTCACAGGCACGGCGGCGGGTCAAGGCCGCAGCGGCGTGGCGGTTCAAGGCGTGGCGGGACGCAGCTACGGGGGCGACGCCGGTGCAGGCAGTAGAGGCGGCAGCCGGCTCACAGCCAGGGGCGGCCCGAGGCCTGCTCCGGCAGGGGCCGCGGCGGCTCTTAGCCACTGGGGGAGGCTGGAACGAGGTTGCGGCAGCTTGGCGCCGCTTGCCGCTGCGGAGGCCCGCGACGAAGTAGAGCAAGGTGGCTCGTAGCTGACTCGAAACAACTCTCAGTCACCGGGGCGGAGGCGAAATCCGGCGGGCTGAGGAAGTGGAGCCGCGAGGCGGAACAAGGTAAATCTGAATCATGGCTGGCTCCGTTTCCGGGTCGTGGGCATCTCCCCTTTTTTTATGGTAATTTTCCCCTGATGGACTTGAGTGCCCTGTTGATTCCATGTGATGACTTGTCTTCATCTTGGTGTCCGTCCAGCACATGAGAAGCACTAGTTGTATTAGTACTTTGATTTAAGAAGCGATTTAGATCTTTCACGTGAGGACGTGGTAGCTGGCAGCGACTTGCAATTTTACCACTTGCCAGGCGCACAGTACGCTCCAAAAATTCCTTTTGTACTTTTGTCGGTCTTGGTAATTTGATCCTTGCGTTGATCGATCTCAGGCACGTCTTCGAGTTGCAACAGAAGCGATGCACCCGATGCAAACCTAATTTTCCCTTGACCAGGCGGCGGCTCCTGGCGCAACAGAAGAGGGGTCGGCGGGTCACTCAGTGGTACCGTGAATAATTGCCTCCAGATTCAAGGGTCCGCCGGGTCACGTTCATCCAAGTGTAACCCTAATTTCTCTTGACCTCAAATTATAAGTCCAAACCGATGAATTTGAAGCTGACGCAGATCCTTCCAAATCAACTCTTCTTCATTGAAAAATTATGAACTTCTCGATCCCTGTGAGAGATCCCTCTAAAAACTCAACACCACCGTGCGCTGGCCCCATGGTGGGCGCCAACTGTCGTGGAAACGTCACGGCAGATGTCCTAGTGTGAGGACTTAGTCATGAGGCCAACGCATCTATGCGGTAGCTTGAAGGGGTTGATCGGAATCAAGAGACGCAACACGCAAGACGAAGATTTAGACAGCTTCAGGCCCCGGGAAACATCATCCGGTAACAACCCTACATGTTGTTTGTGGCTAGGTCTCATTATCATCATGAGGGAGTCGCCGTAACTCCGGCTCTCCTAGTTGTGTCTAGACTTAATGATTATTCAACCTGTCCCCCTTGGGGTGCCCTGCCCCTCCTTATATATGTTGAAGGGCGGGTTACATGTAGAGTCCAACTCAGACTTAAGACTTAACTATTTTGTCTTCTCTCCATGGGCTTCTCTGTTGGGGAACGTTGCAGAAAATAAAAAATTTCCTCCGGTTTCACCAAGATCCATCTATGAGTTCATCTAGCAACGAGTGATCGGATTGCATCTACATACCTTTGTAGATCACGCGCGGAAGCGTTCAAAGAACGGGGATGAGGAAGTCGTACTCGATGTGATCCAAATCACCGGAGATCCTAGCGCCGAACGGACGGCACCTCCGCGTTCAACACACGTACGGTCAGCGTGACGTCTCCTCCTTCTTGATCCAGCAAGGGGGAAGGAGAGGTTGATAAAGATCCAGCAGCACGACGGCGTGATGGTGGATGCAGGGGTCACCGCAGCAGGGCTTCGCCGTTCTACTGTGAGAGGGAGAGGTGTGGCAGGGGAGAGGGAGGCGCCAAGACTCAAGGGTGCGGCTGCCCCTCCCTCCCCCCCCCCTTTATATAGGCCCCCTTGGGGGGGGGCGCCGGCCCTTGGAGATCAGATCTCCCAAGGGGGGCGGCGGCCAGGGGGGTTGGAGTACCCCCCAAGGCAAGTGGGGCGCCCCCCACCCTAGGGTTTCCAACCCTAGGCGCAGGGGTGGGCCAAGGGGGGTGCACCAGCCCACTATGGGCTGGTTCCCCTCCCCACTTAGCCCATGGGGCCCTCCGGGATGGGTGGCCCCACCCGGTGGACCCTCGGGACCCTTCCGGTGGTCCCTGTACAATACCGGTGACCGCCGAAACTCTTCCGATGGCCGAAACTGCACTTCCTATATATAATTCTTCACCTCCGGACCATTCCGGAACTCTTCGTGACGTTCGGGATCTCATCCGGGACTCCGAACAACTTTCGGATTACTGCATACTCATATCCATACAACCCTAGCATCACCGAACCTTAAGTGTGTAGACCCTACGGGTTCGGGAGACATGTAGACATGACCGAGACGGCTCTCCGGTCAATAACCAACAGCGGGATCTGGATACCCATGTTGGCTCCCACATGCTCATCGATGATCTCATCGGATGAACCACGATGTCGAGGATTCAAGCAACCCCGTATACAATTCCCTTTGTCAATCGGTACGTTACTTGCCCGAGATTCGATCGTCGGTATCCCAATACCTCGTTCAATCTCATTACCGGCAAGTCACTTTACTTGTACCGTAATGCATGATCCCGTGACCAGACACTTGGTCACTTTGAGCTCATTGTGATGATGCATTACCGAGTGGGCCCAGAGATACATCTCCATCATACAGAGTGACAAATCCCAGTCTTGATCCGTGTCAACCCAACAGACACTTTCGGAGATACCCGTAGTATACCTTTATAGTCACCCAGTTACGTTGTGACGTTTGGTACACCCAAAGCACTCCTACGGTATCCGGGAGTTACACGATCTCATGGTCTAAGGAAAAGATATTTGACATTGGAAAAACTCTAGCAAACGAACTATACGATCTTGTGCTATGTTTAGGATTGGGTCTTTTCCATCACATCATTCTCCTAATGATGTGATCTCGTTATCAATGACATCCAATGTCCATAGTCAGGAAACCATGACTATTTGTTGATCAACGAGCTAGTCAACTAGAGGCTTACTAGGGACATGTTGGTGTCTATGTATTCACACATGTATTACGATTTCCGGATAACACAATTATAGAATGAATAAAAGACAATTATCATGAACAACGAAATATAATAATAATCCTTTTATTATTGCCTCTAGGGCATATTTCCAACAGTCTTCCACTTGCACTAGAGTCACTAATCTAGTTACATTGTGATGAATCGAACACCCATGGAATTCTGGTGTTGATCATGTTTTGCTCTAGGGAGAGGTTTAGTCAACGGATCTGCTACATTCAGGTCCGTATGTACTTTACAAATATCTATGTCTCCATCTTGAACATTTTCATGAATGGAGTTGAAGCGACGCTTGATGTGCCTGGTCTTCTTGTGAAACCTGGGCTCCTTGGCAAGTGCAATAGCTCCAGTGTTGTCACAGAAGAGTTTGATCGGCCCCGACGCATTGGGTATGACTCCTAGGTCGGTGATGAACTCCTTCACCCAAATTGCTTCATGCGCTGCCTCCGAGGCTGCCATGTACTCCGCTTCACATGTAGATCCCGCCACGACGCTCTGCTTGCAACTGCACCAGCTTACTGCCCCACCATTCAAAATATACACGTATCCGGTTTGTGACTTAGAGTCATCTAGATCTGTGTCGAAGCTAGCGTCGACGTAACCCTTTACGACGAGCTCTTCGTCACCTCCATAAACGAGAAATATTTCCTTAGTCCTTTTCAGGTACTTCAGGATATTCTTGACCGTTGTCCAGTGTTCCTTGCCGGGATTACTTTGGTACCTACCTACCAAACTTACGGCAAGGTTTACATCAGGTCTGGTACACAGCATGGCATACATAATAGACCCTATGGCTGAGGCATAGGGGATGACACTCATCTCTTCTATATCTTCTGCCGTGGTCGGACATTGAGCTGAGCTCAATTTCACACCTTGCAACACAGGCAAGAACCCCTTCTTAGACTGATCCATATTGAACTTCTTCAATATCTTATCAAGGTATGTGCTTTGTGAAAGACCTATGAGGCGTCTTGATCTATCTCTATAGATCTTGATGCCTAATATATAAGCAGCTTCTCCAAGGTCCTTCATTGAAAAACTCTTATTCAAGTAGGCCTTAATGTTGTCCAAAAGCTCTATATCATTTCCCATCAAAAGTATGTCATCTACATATAATATGAGAAATGCTACAGAGCTCCCACTCACTTTCTTGTAAACGCAGACTTCTCCATAAGTCTGCATAAACCCAAATGCTTTGATCATCTCATCAAAGCGAATGTTCCAACTCTGAGATGCTTGCACCAGCCCATAAATCGAGCGTTGGAGCTTGCACACCTTGTCAGCATTCTTAGGATCGACAAAACCTTCCGGCTGCATCATATACAGTTCTTCCTTAAGATAACCGTTAAGGAATGCCGTTTTGACGTCCATTTGCCATATCTCATAATCATAGTATGCGGCAATTGCTAACATGATTCGGACAGACTTCAGCTTTGCTACGGGACAGAATGTCTCATCATAGTCAACCCCTTGAACTTGTCGATAACCCTTAGCGACAAGCCTAGCTTTATAGATGGTCACATTACCATCCGCGTCTGTCTTCTTCTTAAAGATCCATTTATTTTCTATGGCTCGCCGATCATCGGGCAAGTCAGTAAAAGTCCATACTTCGTTTTCATACATGGATCCTATATCGGATTTCATGGCTTCCAGCCATTTGTCGGAATCCGGGCCCGCCATCGCTTCTTCATAGTTCGAAGGTTCACCGTTGTCCAACAACATGATTTCTAAGACAGGGTTGCCGTACCACTCTGGTGCGGAACGTGTCCTTGTGGACCTATGAAGTTCAGTAGCAACTTGATCTGAAGTTTCATGATCATCATCATTAACTTCCTCTCTAGTCAGTGCAGGCACCTCAGGAACATTTTCTTGAGTTGCACCATTTTCCGGTTCAAGAGTTAATACTTCATCAAGTTCTACTTTCCTCCCACTTACTTCTTTCGAGAGAAACTCCTTCTCTAGAAAGGATCCATTCTTGGCAACAAAGATCTTGCCTTCGGATCTGTGGTAGAAGGTATACCCAATAGTTTCTTTAGGGTATCCTATGAAGACGCATTTTTCCGACTTGGGTTCGAGCTTTTCAGGTTGAAGTTTCTTGACATAAGCATCGCATCCCCAAACTTTTAGAAACGACAGCTTAGGTTTCTTCCCAAACCATAATTCATACGGTGTCGTCTCAACGGATTTCGACGGAGCCCTATTTAAAGTGAATGCGGCGGTCTCTAAAGCATAGCCCCAAAATGACAGCGGTAAATCGGTAAGAGACATCATAGATCGCACCATATCCAATAGAGTGCGATTACGACGTTCGGACACACCATTACGCTGAGGTGTTCCAGGCGGCGTGAGTTGTGAAACTATTTTCTTAAGTGTGTGCCAAATTCGTGACTCAAGTATTCTCCTCCATGATCTGATCGCAAAAACTTGATTTTTCTGTCACGTTGATTCTCAACCTCACTCTGAAATTCCTTGAACTTTTCAAAGGTTTCAGACTTGTGTTTCATTAAGTAGACATACCCATATCTACTCAAGTCATCAGTGAGGGTGAGAACATAACGATAGCCACCACGAGCCTCAACACTCATTGGACCGCACACATCAGTATGTATGATTTCCAATAAGTTGGTTGCTCGCTCCATTGTTCCTGAGAACGGAGTCTTGGTCATTTTTCCCATGAGGCATGGTTCGCACGTGTCAAATGATTCGTAATCAAGAGACTCTAAAAGTCCATCTGCATGGAGCTTCTTCATGCGTTTGACACCTATGTGACCAAGGCGGCAGTGCCACAAGTATGTGGGACTATCATTATCAACCTTATATCTTTTGGTATTCACACTATGAATATGTGTAGCATTACGCTCGAGATTTATTAAGAATAAACCATTCACCATAGGAGCATGACCATAAAACATATCTCTCATATAAATAGAACAACCATTATTCTCGGATTTAAATGAGTAGCCATCTCGAATTAAACGAGATCCTGATACAATGTTCATGCTCAAAGCTGGTACTAAATAACAATTATTGAGGTTCAAAACTAATCCCGTAGGTAAATGTAGAGGTAGCGTGCCGACGGCGATCACATCGACCTTGGAACCATTACCGACGCGCATCGTCACCTCATCCTTCGCCAGTCTCCGCTTATTCCGCAACTCCTGCTTTGAGTTACAAATGTGAGCAACTGCACCGGTATCAAATACCCAGGAGCTACTACGAGTACTAGTAAGGTACACATCAATTACATGTATATCACATATACCTTTCGTTTTGCCGGTCTTCTTGTCCGCTAAGTATTTGGGGCAGTTCCGCTTCCAGTGACCACTTCCCTTGCAATAAAAGCACTCAGTCTCGGGCTTGGGTCCATTCTTTGGCTTCTTCCCGGCAGCTTGCTTACCGGGCGCGGCAACTCCCTTGCCGTCCTTCTTGAAGTTCTTTTTACCCTTGCCTTTCTTGAACTTAGTGGTTTTATTCACCATCAACACTTGATGTTCCTTTTTGACTTCTACCTCTGCTGATTTCAGCATTGCAAATACTTCAGGAATGGTCTTTTCCATCCCCTGCATATTGAAGTTCATCACAAAGCTCTTGTAACTTGGTGAAAGCGACTGGAGGATTCTATCAATGACCGCGTCATCCGGGAGATTAACTCCCAGCTGAGTCAAGTGGTTATGTAACCCAGACATTGTGAGTATGTGCTCACTGACAGAACTATTTTCCTCCATCTTACAGCTGAAGAACTTGTCGGATACTTCATATCTCTCGACCCGGGCATGAGCTTGGAAAACCATTTTCAGCTCTTCGAACATCTCATATGCTCCGTGTCGCTCAAAACGCTTTTGGAGCCCCGGTTCTAAGCTGTAAAGCATGCCGCACTGAACGAGGGAGTAATCATCAGCACGTGTCTGCCAAGCGTTCATAACGTCTTGGTTCTGTGGGACGGGTGCGTCACCTAGCGGAGCTTCTAGGACATAATCTTTCTTGGCAGCTATGAGGATGATCCTCAGGTTCCGGACCCAGTCCGTATAGTTGTTGCCATCGTCTTTCAGCTTGGTTTTCTCTAGGAACGCGTTGAAGTTGAGGACAACGTTGGCCATTTGATCTACAAGACATATTGTAAAGATTTTAGACTAAGTTTATGATAATTAAGTTCATCTAATCAAATTATTCAATGAACTCCCACTTAGATAGACATCCCTCCAGTCATCTAAGTATAACATGATCCGAGTTGACTAGGCCGTGTCCGATCATCACGTGAGACGGACTAGTCAACATCCGTGAACATCTTCATGTTGATCGTATCTTCTATACGACTCATGCTCGACCTTTTGATCTACTGTGTTCCGAGGCCATGTCTGTACATGCTAGGCTCGTCAAGTCAACCTAAGTGTTTGCATGTGTAAATCTGTCTTACACCCGTTGTATGTGAACGTTGGAATCTATCACACCCGATCATCACGTGGTGCTTCGAAACAACGAACTGTCGCAACGGTGCACAGTTAGGGGGAACACTTTCTTGAAATTATTATGAGGGATCATCTTATTTACTACCGTCATTCTAAGTAAACAAGATGCAAAAACATGATAAACATCACATGCAATCAAATAATAATAGTGACATGATATGGCCAATATCACATAGCTCCTTTGATCTCCATCTTGGGGCTCCATGATCATCTTGTCACCGGCATGACACCATGATCTCCATCATCATGATCTCCATCATCGTGTCTCCATGGAGTTGCTCGCCAACTATTACTTCTACTACTATGGCTAACACGTTTAGCAATAAAGTAAAGTAATTTACATGGCGTTTCTCAATGACACGCGGGTCATACAAAAAATAAAGACAACTCCTATGGCTCCTGCCGGTTGTCATACTCATCGACATGCAACTCGTGATTCCTATTATAATAGCATGAACATCTCATACATCACATATATATCATTCATCACAACTTTGGTCATATCACATCACAAAACACTTGCTGCAAAAACAAGTTAGACGTCCTCTAATTGTTGTTGCAAGTTTTACGTGGCTGCAATAGGGTTCTAGCAAGAACGTTTTCTTACCTACGTGAAAGCCACAACGTGATTTGTCAACTTCTATTTACCCTTCATAAGGACCCTTTTCATCGAATCCGCTCCAACTAAAGTGGGAGAGACAGACACCCGCCAGCCACCTTATGCAACTAGTGCATGTCAGTCGGTGGAACCGGTCTCACGTAAGCGTACGTGTAAGGTTGGTCCGGGCCGCTTCATCCCACAATACTGCTGAAGCAAAATAAGACTAGTAGCGGCAAGAAAGTTGACGACATCTACGCCCACAACAAATTGTGTTCTACTCGTGCAAAGAGAACTACGCATAAACCTGGCTCTGATACCACTGTTGGGGAACGTTGCAGAAAATAAAAAAATTCCTATGGTTTCACCAAGATCCATCTATGAGTTCATCTAGCAACGAGTGATCGGATTGCATCTACATACCTTTGTAGATCACGCGCGGAAGCGTTTAAAGAACGGGGATGAGGAAGTCGTACTCGATGTGATCCAAATCACCGGAGATCCTAGCACCGAACGGACGGCACCTCCGCGTTCAACACATGTATGGTCAGCGTGACGTCTCCTCCTTCTTGATCCAGCAAGGGGAAGGAGAGGTTGATAAAGATTCAGCAGCACGACGGCGTGGTGGTGGATGCAAGGGTCACCGCAGTAGGGCTTCGCCGTTCTACTGTGAGAGGGAGAGGTGTAGCAGGGGAGAGGGAGGCGCCAAGACTCAAGGGTGCGGCTGCCCCTCCCTCCCCCCCCCCTTTATATAGGCCCCCTTGGGGGCGGGCGCCGGCCCTTGGAGATCAGATCTCCCAAGGGGGGCGGCGGCCAGGGGGGTTGGAGTACCCCCCAAGGCAAGTGGGGCGCCCCCCCACCCTAGGGTTTCCAACCCTAGGCGCAGGGGTCGGCCAAGGGGGGCGCACCAGCCCACTATGGGCTGGTTCCCCTCACCACTTAGCCCATGGGGCCCTCCGGGATGGGTGGCCCCACCCGGTGGACCCCCGGGACCCTTCCGGTGGTCCCGATACAATACCGGTGACCCCCGAAACTCTCCCGATGGCCGAAACTGCACTTCCTATGTATAATTCTTCACCTCCGGACTATTCCGGAACTCTTCGTGACGTTCGGGATCTCATCCGGGACTCCGAACAACTTTCGGATTACTGCATACTCATATCCATACAACCCTAGCATCACCGAACCTTAAGTGTGTAGACCCTACGGGTTCGGGAGACATGTAGACATGACCGAGACGGCTCTCCGGTCAATAACCAACAGCGGGATATGGATACCCATGTTGGCTCCCACATGCTCCTCGATGATCTCATCGGATAAACCATGATGTCGAGGATTCAAGCAACCCCGTATACAATTCCCTTTGTCAATCGGCACGTTACTTGCCCGAGATTCGATCGTCGGTATCCCAATACCTCGTTCAATCTCGTTACCGGCAAGTCACTTTACTCGTACCGTAATGCATGATCCCATGACCAGACACTTGGTCACTTTGAGCTCATTGTGATGATGCATTACCGAGTGGGCCCAGAGATACCTCTCCGTCATACGGAGTGACAAATCCCAGTCTTGATCCGTGTCAACCCAACAAACACTTTCGGAGATACCCGTAGTATACCTTTATAGTCACCCAGTTACGTTGTGACGTTTGGTACACCCAAAGCACTCCTACGGTATCCGGGAGTTACACGATCTCATGGTCTAAGGAAAAGATACTTGACATTGGAAAAACTCTAGCAAACGAACTATACGATCTTGTGCTATGTTTAGGATTGGGTCTTGTCCATCACATCATTCTCCTAATGATGTGATCTCGTTATCAATGACATCCAATGTCCATAGTCAGGAAACCATGACTATCTGTTGATCAACGAGCTAGTCAACTAGAGGCTTACTAGGGACATCTTGGTGTCTATGTATTCACACATGTATTACGATTTCCGGATAACACAATTATAGCATGAATAAAAGACAATTATCATGAATAAGGAAATATAATAATAATCCTTTTATTATTGCCTCTAGGGCATATTTCCAACATTCTCTCCATGGGCTTCTTAACGTTTTGGGCTTCTTAACTATTGACTTACAACCTGGCTTAACTGTCCGGCTTAACTGTCTGGCTTAACTGTCTGACTTAACTGTCTGCCGGGTTACATGACTATGTCCGCCGAGTTACCTGACTGTATCTGCCGGGTTATCTAACTGTGTCTGCCGGGTTACCTGACTGTGGCCGCCGGGTTACCTGATTGTGTCTGCCGGGTTACCTGACTGTGTCTGCTAACTTACAATGCTTAACTGTTCCCGCCAGCTTATAGTCTGCCGGGTCACCAATGAAACATCAAGTCCTAGCCGGGTCATATCTCCGGTCGGGTCATACCGCAGGGTATATCCTCGACAATAGTGATGATAACAATAGCAGCGGAAAAGTAAATAAGCGAAGAACAATATATGGAAAGCTCGTAGGCAATGGATCGGTGATAGAGAATTATGCCGGATGCGGTTCATCATGTAACAGTCATAACATAGGGTGACACAGAACTAGCTCCAATTCATCAATGTAATGTAGGCATGTATTCGGAATATAGTCATACATGCTTATGGAAAAGAACTTGCATGACATCTTTTGTCCTACCCTCCCATGGCAGTGGGGTCCTAGCGGAAACTAAGGGATATTAAGTCCTACTTTTAATAGAGTACCGTACCAAAGCATTAACACATAGTGAATACATGAACTCCTCAAACTACGATCATCACCGGTAAGTATCTCGATTATTGTCACTTCGGGGTTAACGGATCATAACACATAATAGGTGACTATAGACTTGCAAGATAGGATCAAGAACTCTCATATATTGATGAAAACATAATAGGTCCAGATCTAAAATCATGGCACTCGGGCCCTAGTGACAATCATTAAGCATAGCAAAGTCATAGCAACATCAATCTCAGAACATAGTGGATACTAGGGATCAAACCCTAACAAAACTAACTCGATTACATGATAAATCTCATCCAACCCACCACCGTCCAGCAAGCCTATGATGGAATTACTCACGCATGGAGGTGAGCATCATGAAATTGGTGATGGAGAATGGTTGATGATGATGATGGCGACGGATTCCCCTCTCCGGAGTCCCAAACGGACTCCAGATCAGCCCTCCCGAGAGAGTTTAGGGCTTGGCGGTGGCTCCGTATTGTAAAACGTGATGAATCCTTCTCCCTGGTTTTTTCTCCCTGAAAGTGAATATATGGAGTCAGGGTTGAGGTCGGTGGAGCATCAGGGGGCCCACAAGGCAGGGGGCGTGCCCAGGGGGGTAGGGCGCGCCCCCCACCCTCATGGATAGGTGGAGGCCCCCCTGACGTGGATCTTCCTTTCAGTATTTTTTATATATTCCAAAATAATTCTCCGTTGATTTTCAGGTAATTCCGAGAACTTTTATTTCTGCACAAAAATAACACCATGGCAATTCTGCTGAAAACATCGTCAGTCCGGGTTAGTTCAATTCAAATCATGCAAGTTAGAGTCCAAAACAAGGGCAAAAGTGTTTGGAAAAGTAGATACAACGGAGACGTATCGACTCCCCCTAGCTTAAACCTTTGCTTGTCCTCAAGCAATTTAGTTGATAAACTGAAAGTGATAAAGAAAAACTTCTACAAACTCTGTTTGCTCTTGTTGTTGTAAATATGTAAAGCCAGCATTCAACTTTTTAGCAAAGATTATGAACTAACCATATTCACAGTAACATTTAGGTCTCATGTTTACTCATATCAATGACATAATCAACTAGCGAGCAATAATAATAAATCTCGGATGATAACGCTTTATTAAAACAATCATGATATGATATAACAGGATGGTATCTCGCTAGCCCTTTCTAAGACCGCAAAACATAAATGCAGAGCACCTTTAAAGATCAAGGACTGACTAGACATTGTAATTCATGGTAAAAGAGATTCAGTCAAGTCATACTCAATGTAAACTAATAGTAATGAATGCAAATGACAACGGTGCTCTCCAACTGGTGCTTTTTAATAAGAGGGTGATGACTCAACATAAAAGTAAATAGATAGGCCCTTCACAGAGGGAAGCAGGGATTTGTAGAGGTGCCAGAGCTCGGCTTTGAAATAGATATGAATAATATTTTGAGCGGTATACCTTCATTGTCAACATAACAACCAAGAGATGGCGATATCTTCCATGCTACACACATTATAGGCGGTTCCCAAACAGAATGGTAAAGTTTATACTACCCCTCCACCAACAAGCATCAATCCATGGCTTGCTCGAAACAACGAGTGCCTCCAACTAACAACAGTCCCGGGGGAGTTTTGTTTGCAATTATTTTGATTTGATTTGCATAAAGCACGGGACTGGGCATCCCGGTGACCAGCCATTTTCTCGTGAGTGAGGAGCGGAGTCCACTCCTCTTGAGAATAACCCGCCTAACATGGAAGATACGGACAGCCCTAGTTGATACATGAGCTATTCGAGCATACAAAACAGAATGTTTATTTGAAGGTTTACAGTTTGGCACATACAAATTTACTTGGAACGGCAGGTAGATACCGTATATAGGTAGGTATGGTGGACTCATATGGAACAACTTTGGGGTTTATGGAATTGGATGCACAAGCAATATTCCCGCTTAGTACAAGTGAAGGCTAGCAAAAGACTGGGAAGCGACCAGCTAGAGAGCGACAACAGTCATGAACATGCATTAAAATTAATCAACACCGAATGCAAGCATGAGTAGGATATAATGCACCATGAACATAAATATCGTAGAGGCTATGTTGATTTTGTTTCAACTACATGCGTGAACATGTGCCAAGTCAAGCTACCCGAATCGTTCAAAAGAGGATATCACCCTATCATACCACATCACAACCATTTTAATAGCATGTTGGCACGCAAGGTAAACCATTATAAGCTCCTAGCTAATTAAGCATGGCATAAGCAACTATAATCTCTAATTGTCATTGCAAACATGTTTATTCATAATAGGTTGAATCAGGAACGATGAACTAATCATATTTACAAAAACAAGAGAGGTCGAGTTCATACCATCTTTTCTCATCTCAATAAGTTCATCATATAATCATCATTATTGCCTTTCACTTGCATGACCGAATAGTGTGGATAATAATAATAGTGCACGTGCATTGGACTAAGCTGGAATCTGCAAGCATTCAATTCAAGAGAGAAGACGAGGTAAGATGGGCTCTTTGTTAGATCAACAATAATGCATATAAGGGCCACTCAACATTTTCATTATGGTCTTCTCCTATCGACCCCCAAAGAACAAGAAGAGAAATAAAACTATTTACATGGGAAAGCTCCCAACAAGCAAAAGAAGAACGAGAAATCTTTTTGGGTTTTCTTTTTAATTACTACTACAAGCATGGAAAGTAAACTAATTAAAAGCTACAACTAATATTTTTTTATTTTTCTTAAGGTTTATTAAACACACAAGAAGAAAGAATAAAAAGGAAAATAAACTAGCATGGATGATACAATGAAAAAGTATGAGCACCGACAACTAGCAATAAGTGTGTGAACATGAATGTAATGTCGGTGAGAAGTACATACTCCCCCAAGCTTAGGCTTTTGGCCTAAGTTGGTCTATGGCCACGGCTGGCCTGGCAGATATCCAAAGTAATAGTTGGGGTCGTACTGTGAAGAAGCCTCAGATTGCCACTGGTTGGCAATCACCTCCGGATCCCACTGGTAATCAAACTATCGTGGAGAATCAAATTGTGGTTCCGGCTCTGGCTCTGTAGCTGATGTAGGGTTCCGGTAGGCGTGAATGGCCTCCAACGGAACAAGGTACTTGCCTGCAGATAAATCAAACAAGGAAGGAGCAGGCAAGGTAATAGTCTCATGATGATTTTTACCAAATATTAATTTGTACTTAAGCGCCTTTTCCCTATTCTTAACAATAAAAGCATGTGCTACCATACTCTTATAATCTAAATAAACACGAGGCAACAACTTCTCTTCCTTCTCATAATGCCTAATAGGTATGTTATAGTGTGCAGCGAGGCACGAGGCGAAGATGCCTCCAAGGACGGGGCCCTTAGTATGGTTAAGATTTAACCGCTTTGCAATAATAGCGCCCATACTGAATGTGTCATCACGAAATAAGGCATGGCACAAAATAACAATATCAGGGGCACTCAGGTTTCCACAGTTTCCGCGCCCAATTAAGCATCTACTAGCAAATATAGCAAAGTAACGTAGAACAGGAAAGTGTATGCTAGTAATTCGTGCGTCGGAAACCTTCCCCGTTTCCCCTACAGTAATGGTATCAATAAACCCATCCACATCGTCACTATGTGGTTCCTCTATGCTTCCCTTGAAAGGGATCAAACAAACCCGACAAAAATCACGAAGTGACATCTCCTTATGCTCATCATATAAATAAAATTCCATCATAGGTGGTGAGCTCCTAGCATGGAAATGAAAGTTTTGCACAAAGATATTAGTGAGTAAGAGATATTGTTCATGTTGGTTGTGGAGGAAGGCGGTGAGGCCTGCATTCTCAGCCAATTCATAGAAACCATCATAAATCTCGGCTGCTCTCAAGAAATCATCACAAGGCCATTCACATGGTCGAACCTCCGCGGTGCAAGGAAGATTATATTTGGGCCTCTTATCCTCCTCACTTTGCTTATCCTTTGAGCTTCGGCTCGATGAGCCCCTCAAAAATCTCTTCATCTTTTTCTGAAAATTTCTGAAATTTTTAGTAACTTCAAAATAAAAGTGAATCAAACTCAACAAAATTGATAGCAACTACTCCTACAAGTGCCTAGAGGCAATATCATGCATCAAAACTACTTTTGACCATATAAATTTGACATGCAAGCTCAAGAATAGGGTCACCTAAGCATCAAAAATATGCAATGGATAAAGCACTAGAACAAAAACTAATTGGACCATTGGAGGAGTCGCATACCAAGGAACAAATGGAGCTTTGAGCAAGGAGATCGAAAATGGCAGCAAAATGAGCTTGGACTCGGGTTTGAGCTGGTTAGTGATGTTTGTGGGAGGAAGAAGTAGTGTGTGGTAGCTGGAATAAGTAGAGGGGAGCCACCGTGGGCCCACGAGGCAGGGGGCGTGCCCAGGGGGTAGGGCACGCCCTCCACCCTTGTGGCCAGGTGCTTGCTCCCCCTGCTGTGTTCTCAGTGCCAGATATTCTCAAATATTCCAGAAAAGATCATATTTAAATTTCAGGGCATTTGGAGAACTTTTATTTTCGGGGTATTTTTATTGCACGGATAATTCAGAAAACAGACAAAGATTACTATTTTTTCTTTATTTAATATAAATAACAGAAAGTAAAAAGAGGGTACAGAGAGTTGTGTTTTCTAAATTCATCCATCTCATGCTCATCAAAAGGAATCCACTAACAAGGCTGATCAGGTCTTGTTAACAAACTCATTCCGAATAACATGGAACCGGAGAATTTTCGAATAACACTAGGTTACCTCAACGGGGATATGCACATCCCCAACAATAAGAATATCATATTTCTTCTTAACAGTAGGAAGAGGAAATTCAAAACCTCCAAAAATAATCGATGGAATTTTTCCAATAGAGTTTATACTATGAACTTGAGGTTGTTTCCTTGGAAAGTGTACCGTACTCATTGCCATTAACATGAAAAGTGACATTTCCTTTGGTGCAATCAATAACAGCCCCTGCAGTATTCAAAAAGGGTCTTCCAAGAATAATAGACATACTATCGTCCTGGGGAATATCAAGAATAACAAAGTCCATTAAAATAGTAACGTTTGCAACCACAACAGGCACATCCTCACAAATACCGACAGGTATAGCAATTGATTTATCAGCCATTTGCAAAGATATTTCAGTAGGTGTCAACTTATCCAAATCAAGTCTACGATATAAAGAGAGAGGCATAACACTAACACCGGCTCCAAGATCACATAAAGTAGTTTTAACATAGTTTCTTTTAATGGAGCATGGTATAGTTGGTACTCCGGGATCTCCTAGTTTCTTAGGTATTCCACCCTTAAAAGTATAATTAGCAAGCATGGTGGAAATTTCAGCTTCCGGTATCTTTCTTTTATTAGTAACAATATCTTTCATGTACTTAGCATAAGGATTCATTTTGAGCATATCAGTCAAACACATACGCAAGAAGATAGGTCTAATCATTTCAGCAAAGCGCTCAAAATCCTCATCATCCTTTTTCTTGCATGGTTTAGGAGGAAAATGCATGGGTTTCTGAACCCATGGCCCTCTTTCTTTACCATGCTTCCTAGCAACAAAGTCTCTCTTATCATAATGTTGATTCTTTGATTGTGGGTTATCAAGATCAACAGCAGGTTCAATCTCTAATTCATTATTATTGCTAGGTTGAGCATTGACATGAACATCATCATTAACATTTTCACTCAGTTCATGCTCATTACCAGATTGTGTTTCAGCATCAGAAATAGAAATATCATTGGGATTCTCAGGTCTGTCATCAACAGGTTCACTAGAAGCATGCAAAGTCCTATCATTTTTCTTTTTCTTCCTCTTAGAAGGACTAGGTGCATCAATATTATTTCTCTGAGAATCTTGTGTTGGAAATATGCCCTAGAGGCAATAATAAATTGGTTATTATTATATATTTCCTTGTTCATGATAATCGTTTATTATCCATGCTATAATTGTATTGGTAGGAAACTCAGATACATGTGTGGATACATAGACAACACCATGTCCCTAGTAAGCCTCTAGTTGACTAGCTCGTTGATCAATAGATGGTTACGGTTTCCTGACCATGGACATTGGATGTCATTGATAACGGGATCACGTCATTAGGAGAATGATGTGATGGACAAAGACCCAATCCTAAGCCTAGCACAAAGATCGTGTAGTTCGTATGCTAAAGCTTTTCTAATGTCAAGTATCATTTCCTTAGACCATGAGATTGTGCAACTCCCGGATACCGTAGGAGTGCTTTGGGTGTGCCAAACGTCACAACGTAACTGGTTGGCTATAAAGGTACATTACAGGTATCTCTGAAAGTATCTGTTGGGTTGGCACGAATCGAGACTGGGATTTGTCACTCCGTGTAAACGGAGAGGTATCTCTGGGCCCACTCGGTAGGACATCATCATATGCGCAATGTGACCAAGGAGTTGATCACGGGATGATGTGTTACGGAACGAGTAAAGAGACTTGCCGGTAACGAGATTGAACAAGGTATACGGATACCGACGATCGAATCTCGGGCAAGTACAATACCGCTAGACAAAGGGAATTGTATACGGGATTGATTGAGTCCTTGACATCGTGGTTCATCCGATGAGATCATCGTGGAACATGTGGGAGCCAACATGGGTATCCAGATCCCGCTGTTGGTTATTGACCGGAGAACGTCTCGGTCATGTCTGCATGTCTCCCGAACCCGTAGGGTCTACACACTTAAGGTTCGATGACGCTAGGGTTATAAAGGAAGCTTGTATGTGGTTACCGAATGTTGTTCGGAGTCCCGGATGAGATCCCGAATGTCACGAGGAGTTTCGGAATGGTCCGGAGGTAAAGATTTATATATAGGAAGTCCTGTTTCGGCCATGGGGACAAGTTTCGGGGTCATCGGTTTTGTACCGGGACCACCGGAAGGGTCCCGGGGGCCCACCGGGTGGGGCCACCTATCCCGGAGGGTCCCATGGGCTGAAGTGGGAAGGGATCCATCCCAAAGTGGGTTGGGGCGCCACTTCCCTTATGGCCCATGCGCCTAGGGTGAAGGGGGAACCCTAAGGAAGAGTCCCAAGGAGGGAAGGCACCTCCTAGGTGCCTTGGGGGGAGGGAAACCTCCCCTGGCCGCCGCCCCCTAGGAGATTGGATCTCCTAGGGCTGGCGCACCCCCCCCCTTTGGGATCCCTATATATAGTGAGGGTAGGAGGGCCTCTTTAGACACCGCTTATGCCTTTGGTGCAGCCCTCCCTCTCTCCCAAGTTCTTCTCCTCTCCCGTGGTGCTTGGCGAAGCCCTGCAGGATTGCCACGCTCCTCCATCACCACCAAGCCGTTGTGCTGCTGCTGGATGGAGTCTTCCTCAACCTCTCCCTCTCTCCTTGCTGGATCAAGGCGTGGGAGACGTCACCGGGCTGTACGTGTGTTGAAAGCGGAGGTGCCATCCGTTCGGCACTAGGATCATCAGTGATCTGAATCACGACGAGTACGACTCCATCAACCCCGTTCACTTGAACGCTTCCGCTTAGCGATCTACAAGGGTATGTAGATGCACTCTCCTTCCCCTCATTGCTAGTCTCTCCATAGATAGATATTGGTGACACGTAGGAAAATTTTGAATTTCTGCTACGTTCCCCATCAGTGGCATCATGAGCTAGGTCTATGCGTAGTTACTATGCACGAGTAGAACACAAAGTAGTTGTGGGCGTTGATTTTGTTCAATATGCTTACCGTTACTAGTCCTATCTTGATTCGGCGGCATCGTGGGATGAAGCGGCCCGGACCAACCTTACACGTACTCTTACGTGAGACCGGTTCCACCGACAAACATGCACTAGTTGCATAAGGTGGCTGGCGGGTGTCTGTCTCTCCCACTTTAGTCGGATCGGATTCGATGAAAAGGGTCCTTATGAAGGGTAAATAGCAATTGGCATATCACGTTGTGGTATTTGCGTAGGTAAGAACCGTTCTTGCTAGAAACCCATAGCAGCCACGTAAAACATGCAAACAACAATTAGAGGACGTCTAACTTGTTTTTGCAGGGTATGCCATGTGATGTGATATGGCAAAAGGATGTGATGAATGATATATGTGATGTATGAGATTGATCATGTTCTTTTCAAGGGAATCACGACTTGCATGTCGATGACGAGACAACTTCAAGAAGACACGATGATGGAGATCATGATGATGGAGATCATGGTGTCATACCGGTGACAAGATGATCATGGAGCCCCAAGATGGAGATCAAAGGAGCTATATGATATTGGCCATATCATGTCACTATTATTTGATTGCATATGATGTTTATCATATTTATACATCTTATTTGCTTAGAACGACGGTAGTAAATAAGATGATCCCTTACAACAATTTCAAGAAGTGTTCTCCCCTAACTGTGCACCGTTGCTACAGTTCGTCGTTTCTAAGCACCACGTGTTAATCGGGTGTGATGGATCCTTACGTTCACATACAATGGGTGTAAGACAGTTTTACACATGCAAAAACACTTAGGGTTAACTTGACGAGCCTAGCATGTACAGACATGGCCTCGGAACACAGAAGACCGAAAGGTCGAGCATGAGTCGTATAGAAGATACGATCAACATAAAGATGTTCGCCGACGTTGACTAGTCCGTCTCACGCACAGATCGGACACGGCCTAGTTGACTCGGATCATGTAATCACTTAGATGACTAGAGGGATGTCTATCTAAGTGGGAGTTCATAAGATGAACTTAATTATCTTGAACATAGTCAAAAGGATTTTGCAAATTATGTCGTAGCTCGCGCTTTAGTTCTACTGTTTAGTTATGTTCCTAGAGAAAAATTAGTTGAAAGTTGGTAGTAGCAATTATGCGGACTAGGTCCGTAAACTGAGGATTGTCCTCATTGCTTCTTAGAAGGCTTATGTCCTTAATGCACCGCTCAGTGTGCTAAACCTCGAACGTTGTCTGTGGATGTTGCGAACATCTGACATACACGTTTTGATAACTACATGATAGTTCAGTTAAACGGTTTAGAGTTGAGGCACCAAAGACGTTTTTAAACGTCACAAAACATATGAGATGTTTTGAGGGCTGAAATTGGAATTTCAGGCTCGTGCCCACGTCAAGAGGTATAAGACCTCCGACGATTTTCTTAACCTGCAAACTAAGGAGAAAAGCTCAATTGTTGAGCTTGTGCTCGGATTGTCTGAGTACAACAATCATTTGAACAAGTGGGAGTTGATCTTCCAGATAAGATAGTGATGTTTCTCCGAAGTCATTACCACCAAGCTGCTAGAGCTTCGTGATGAACTATAATATATCGGGGACATGTATGATGATCCTTGAGATGTTCGTGATGTTTGACACCACAAAAGTAGAAATCAAGAAGGAGCATCAATTTTTGATGGTTGGTGAAACCACTAGTTTCAAGAAGGGCAAGGGCACGAAGGGATACTTCATAAAACGGCAATTCAGCTGCTGCTCTAGTGAAGAAACCCAAGGTTGAACCCAAACCCGAGACTAAGTGCTTCTGTAATAAAGGGAACAGCCACTGGAGCAGAATTACCCTAGATACTTGGTAGATTAGAAGGCTGGCAAGGTCGATAGAAGTATATTGGATATACATTATGTTAATGTGTACTTTACTAGTACTCCTAGTAGCACTAGGGTATTAGATACCGGTTCGGTTGCTAAGTGTTAGTAACTCGAAATAAAAGCTACGGAATAAACGGAGACTAGCTAAAGGTGAGCTGACGATATGTGTTGGAAGTGTTTCCAATATTGATATGATCAAGCATCGCACGCTCCCTCTACCATCGAGATTGGTGTTTGCGTTGAGCATAGACATGATTGGATTATGCCTATCGCAATACGGTTATTCATTTAAGGAGAATAATGGTTACTCTGTTTATTTGAATAATACCTTCAATGGTCTTACGCCTAAAATGAATGGTTTATTGAATCTCGATCATAGTGATACACATGTTCATGCCAAAAGATAGTAATGATAGTACCACCTACTTGTGGCACTGCCACTTAAGTCATATCGGTATAAAACGCATGAAGAAGCTCCATGTTGATGGATCTTTGGGCTCACTCGTTTTTGAAAAGTTTGAGGCATGCGAACCATGTCTATTGGTAGATATGCATGAAGAAACTCTATACAGATGGATCGTTTGGACTCACTTGATTTTGAATCACTTGAGACATGCAAATCATACCACATGGGCAAGATGACTGAAAGCCTTGTTTTCAGTAAAATGGAACTAGAAAGCAACTTGTTGGAAGTAATACATTTTGATGTGTGCAGTCCAATGAGTGCTAAGGCATGTAGTGGATATCGTTATGTTCTTACTTCACAGATGATTTGAGTAGATGTTGAGTATATTTACTTGATGAATCATGAGTCTGAATTATTGAAAGGTTCAAGTAATTTCAGGGTGAAGTTGAAAGATCGTCGTGACAAGAGGATAAAATATCTATGATATGATCATAGAGATGAATATCTGAATTACGAGTTTGGCACAGAATTAAGACATTGTGGAAATTGTTTCACAACTGATACAGCCTGGAACACCATAGTGTGATGGTGTGTCCGAACATCATAACTGCACCCTATTGGATATGATGCATACCATGATGTCTCTTATCAAATTACCACAATAGTTTATGGGTTAGGCATTAGAGACAACCACATTCACTTTAAATAGGGCACCACGTAATTCCGATGAGATGACACCGTATGAACTATGGTTTAGAGAAACCTAAGCTGTCATTTCTTAAAAGTTTGGGGCTGCGACGCTTATGTGAAAAGGTTTCAGGCTGATAAGCTCAAACTCAAAGCGGATAAATACATCTTCATAGGACACCCAAAACAGTTGGGTATACCTCCTGTCTCAGATTCGAAAGCAATAAGGGATTGTTTCTAGAATCAGGTCCTTTCTCGAGGAAAAGTTTCTCTCGAAAGAATTGAGTGGGAGGATGGTGGAGACTTGATGAGGTTATTGAACCGTCACTTCAACTAGTGTATAGCAGGGCACAAAGAGTTGTTCCTGTGGCACCTACACCAATTGAAGTGGAAGCTTATGATATTGATCATGAGACTTCGGATCAAGTCACTCCCAAACCTCGTGGGATGACAAGGATGCGTACTACTTCAGAGTGGTACGTAATCCTGTCTTGGAAGTCATGTTGCTAGACAACAATGAACCTACGAGCTATGGAGAAGCGATGGTGGGCCTGGATTCCGATAAATGGCTTGAGGCCATATAATCCGAGAGAGGATCCATGTATGAAAACAAAGTGTAGACTTTGGAAGAACTACTTGATGGTCGTAAGGCTGTTGAGTGTAGATGGATTTTAAAAGGAAGACGGACAATGATGGTAAATGCCACCATTAAGAAAGCTCGACTTGTCGTTAAGATGTTTTTTCGACAAGTTCAAGGAGTTGACTACGGTGAGATTTTCTCACTCGTAGCGATGCTAAGAGTCTGTTGGAATTATATTAGCGATTACTGCATTATTTATGAAATCTTGCAGATAGGATGTCAAAACATTGTTTCCTCGACGATTTTCTGAGGAAAGGTTGTATGTGATACAACCGGAAGGTTTTGTCAATCCTGAAAGATGCTAATAAGTATGCAAAGCTCCAGCAATCCTTCTGAGGACTGGAGTAAGCATCTCGGAGTTGGAATGTATGCTTTGATGAGATGATCAAAGATTTTGGGTGTATACAAAGTTTATGAGAAACTGGTATTTCCAAAGAAGTGAGTGGGAGCACTATAGAATTTCTGATGAATATATGTTGTTGATCGGAAATGACGTAGAATTTCTGGAAAGCATATAGGGTTATTTGGAAAGTGTTTTTCAATGGAAAGCCTGGATTAAGCTACTTGAGCATTGAGCATCAAGATCTATAAGGATAGATCAAAACGCTTAATAGTACTTTCAAATGAGCACATGCCTTGACGTGATCTTGAAGGTGTTCAAGATGGATCAGTCAAAGAAGGAGTTCTTGCCTGAGTTGTAAGGTATGAAGTTAAGACTTAAAGCTCGACCGTGGCAGAATAGAGAGAAAGGACGAAGGTCGTCCCCTATGCTTAAGACATAGGCTCTACAGTATGCTATGCTGTGTACCGCACCTGAAGTGTGCCTTGCCATGAGTCAGTCAAGGGGTACCAGAGTGATCCAAGAATGGATCATAGGACAGCGGTCAAAGTTATCCTTAGTAACTAGTGGACTAAGGAATTTTCTCGATTATGGAGGTGGTAAAAGAGTTCGTCGTAAAGGGTTACGCCGATGCAAACTTTGACACTAATCCAGATTATTTTGAGTAGTAAACTGGATTCGTATAGTAGAACAGTTATTTGGAATAAGCTCCAAATAGAACGTGGTAGCTACATCTAGGAGATGACATAGAGATTTGTAAAGCACACACGGATCTGAAAGGTTCAGACCCGTTGACTAAAACCTCTCTCACAAGCAACATGATCAAACCCAGAACTCATTGAGTGCTAATCACATAGTGATGTGAACTAGATTACTGACTCTAGTAAACTCTTTGGATGTTGGTCACATGGCGATGTGACCTGTGAATGTTAATCACATGGCGATGTGAACTAGATTATTGACTCTAGTGCAAGTGGGAGACTGTTGGAAATATGCCCTAGAGGCAATAATAAATTGGTTATTATTATATATTTCCTTGTTCATGATAATCGTTTATTATCCATGCTATAATTGTATTGATAGGAAACTCAGATACATGTGTGGATACATAGACAACACCATGTCCCTAGTAAGCCTCTAGTTGACTAGCTCGTTGATCAATAGATGGTTACGGTTTCCTGACCATGGACATTGGATGTCATTGATAACGGGATCACGTCATTAGGAGAATGATGTGATGGACAAATACCCAATCCTAAGCCTAGCACAAAGATCGTGTAGTTCGTATGCTAAAGCTTTTCTAATGTCAAGTATCATTTCCTTAGACCATGAGATTGTGCAACTCCCGGATACCGTAGAAGTGCTTTGGGTGTGCCAAACGTCACAACGTAACTGGGTGGCTATAAAGGTACATTACAGGTATCTCTAAAAGTGTCTGTTGGGTTGGCATGAATCGAGACTGGGATTTGTCACTCCGTGTAAACGGAGAGGTATCTCTGGGCCCACTCGGTAGGACATCATCATATGCGCAATGTGACCAAGGAGTTGATCACGGGATGATGTGTTACGGAACGAGTAAAGAGACTTGCCGGTAACGAGATTGAACAAGGTATACGGATACCGACGATCGAATCTCGGGCAAGTACAATACCGCTAGACAAAGGGAATTGTATACGGGATTGATTGAGTCCTTGACATCGTGGTTCATCCGATGAGATCATCGTGGAACATGTGGGAGCCAACATGGGTATCCAGATCCCGCTGTTGGTTATTGACCGGAGAACGTCTCGGTCATGTCTGCATGTCTCCCGAACCCGTAGGGTCTACACACTTAAGGTTCGATGACGCTAGGGTTATAAAGGAAGCTTGTATGTGGTTACCGAATGTTGTTCGGAGTCCCGGATGAGATCCCGAATGTCACGAGGAGTTTCGGAATGGTCCGGAGGTAAAGATTTATATATAGGAAGTCCTGTTTCGGCCATGGGGACAAGTTTCGGGGTCATCGGTTTTGTACCGGGACCACCGGAAGGGTCCCGGGGGCCCACCGGGTGGGGCCACCTATCCCGGAGGGTCCCATGGGCTGAAGTGGGAAGGGATCCATCCCAAAGTGGGTTGGGGCGCCACTTCCCTTATGGCCCATGCGCCTAGGGTGAAGGGGGAACCCTAAGGAAGAGTCCCAAGGAGGGAAGGCACCTCCTAGGTGCCTTGGGGGGAGGGAAACCTCCCCTGGCCGCCGCCCCCTAGGAGATTGGATCTCCTAGGGCTGGCGCACCCCCCCCTTTGGGATCCCTATATATAGTGAGGGTAGGAGGGCCTCTTTAGACACCGCTTATGCCTTTGGTGCAGCCCTCCCTCTCTCCCAAGTTCTTCTCCTCTCCCGTGGTGCTTGGCGAAGCCCTGCAGGATTGCCACGCTCCTCCATCACCACCACGCCGTTGTGCTGCTGCTGGATGGAGTCTTCCTCAACCTCTCCCTCTCTCCTTGCTGGATCAAGGCGTGGGAGACGTCACCGGGCTGTACGTGTGTTGAACGCGGAGGTGTCGTCCGTTCGGCACTAGGATCATCGGTGATCTGAATCACGACGAGTACGACTCCATCAACCCCGTTCACTTGAAAGCTTCCGCTTAGCGATCTACAAGGGTATGTAGATGCACTCTCCTTCCCCTCGTTGCTAGTCTCTCCATAGATAGATCTTGGTGACACGTAGGAAAATTTTGAATTTCTGCTACGTTCCCCATCATCTTGCTCAATTCTCTTAGGATGGCCCTCAGGATACAAGGGTTCCTGAGTCATTTTAGCACCTCTAGTCATAACTCTAACAGCATTATCATTTTTCTTACTATTCAATTCATTGAGCAAATCATTCTGAGCTTTAAGTAATTGTTCTACTTGAGTGGCAACCATAGAAGCATGTTTGCTAATAAGTTTAAGTTCACCTTTAATATTAGCCATATAATCACCCAAGTGTTCAAGCATATCAGCATTGCGTTTTAATTATCTAACAAAATAAGCATTGAAGTTTTCTTGTTTAACCATAAAGTCATCAAACTAATCCAAGCATGGGCTAGCAAACTTAGTAAATGGGATTTCAGCTTTATCATATCTATAGAGAGAATTTACCTTTACTACATGTGTCAGGTTATCAAGACCATGTACTTCTTCAACGGGCGGTAAATTAAGACCATGTATTTCTTCAATAGGAGGTGAATTCTTAACATCTTCAGCTTTAATGCCTTTTTGTTTCATAGATTTCTTTGCCTCTTGCATATCTTCAGGACTGAGAAATAGAATACCCCTTTTCTTCGGAGTTGGCTCAGGAGTTGGTTCAGGAATTGGATCAAGGATTGGATCAGGAAGTGTCCAATTATTTTCATTAGTCAACATATTATTCAATAGAATTTCAGCTTCATCTGGTGTTCTTTCCCTGAAAACACAACCAGCACAACTATCCAGGTGGTCTCTGGAAGCATCAGTTAGTCCATTATAAAAGATATCAAGTATTTCATTTTTCTTAAGAGGATGATCGGGCAAAGCATTAAGTAATTGGAGAAGCCTCCCCCAAGCTTGTGGGAGACTCTCTTCTTCAATTTGCACAAAATTATATATTTCCCTTAAAGCAGCTTGTTTCTTATGAGCGGGGAAATATTTAGCAGAGAAGTAATAAATCATATCATGGGGACTACGCACACAACCAGGATCAAGAGAATTAAACCATGTCTTAGATCACCCTTTAATGAGAACGGAAATAATTTAAGGATAGAATAATAGCGAGTTTTCTCATCATTAGTGAACAGGTAGCTATATCATTTAATTTAGTAAGATGTGCCACAACAGTTTCAGATTCATAGCCATAGAAAGGATCAGATTCAACTAAAGTAATTATCTCAGGATCAATAGAGAAATCATAATCCTTATCAGTAACAAAGATAGGTGAAGTAGCATAAGCAGGATCATACTTCATTCTAGCATTCAGAGTTTTTTGTTTCAGCTTAGCTAATAATTTCTTAAGATCACTCCTATCATTGCAAGCAAGAAAATCTCTAGCAGTTTCTTCATCCATAACATAGCCCTCAGGCACAACAGGTAATTCATATCTAGGGGGAGAATCTTCATCATCACTTTCATCAATATTATTAGTTTCAATAATTTCATTCTCTCTAGCCCTAGCAAGTTGTTCATCAACAAATTCACCAAGTGGCACAGTAGTATCAAGCATAGAAGTAGTTTCATCATAAGTATCATGCATAAAAGAAGTGGCATCATCAATAACATGCGACATATCAGAATTAATAGCAGAAGCAGGTTTAGGTGTCGCAAGCTTACTCAAAACAGAAGGTGAATCAAGTGCAGAGCTAGATCGCAGTTCCTTACCTCCCCTCGTAGTTGAGGGATAAATCTTGGTTCTTGGATCTTTCAAGTTCTTCATAATAATAAGCAGATATAAATCCCAAGTGACTCAAAGAATAGAGCTATGCTCCCCGGCAACGGTGCCAAAAAATAGTCTTGATAACCCACAAGTATAGAGGATCGCAACAGTTTTCAAGGGTAGAGTATTCAACCCAAATTTATTGATTCGACACAAGGGGAGCCAAAGAATATTCTCAAGTATTAGCAGCTGAGTTGTCAATTCAACCACACCTGGAAACTTAATATTTGCAGCAAAGGGTTTAGTAGCAAAGTAGTATGATAGTAGTGGTAACGATAGCAAAAGTAATATTTTTGGTGTTTTATAGTGATGATAACAATAGCAACGGAAAAGTAAATAAGCGAAGAACAATATATGGAAAGCTCGTAGGCAATGGATCGGTGATAGAGAATTATGTCGGATGCGGTTCATCATGTAACAGTCATAACATAGGGTGACACAGAACTAGCTCCAATTCATCAATGTAATGTAGGCATGTATTCGGAATATAGTCATACATGCTTATGGAAAAGAACTTGCATGACATCTTTTGTCCTACCCTCCCATGGCAGTGGGGTCCTAGCGGAAACTAAGGGATATTAAGTCCTACTTTTAATAGAGTACTGTACCAAAGCATTAACACATAGTGAATACATGAACTCCTCAAACTACGATCATCACCGGTAAGTATCTCGATTATTGTCACTTCGGGGTTAACGGATCATAACGCATAATAGGTGACTATAGACTTGCAAGATAGGATCAAGAACTCTCATATATTGATGAAAACATAATAGGTTCAGATCTGAAATCATGGCACTCGGGCCCTAGTGACAATCATTAAGCATAGCAAAGTCATAGCAACATCAATCTCAGAACATAGTGGATACTAGGGATCAAACCCTAACAAAACTAACTCGATTACATGATAAATCTCATCCAACCCACCACCGTCCAGCAAGCCTACGATGGAATTACTCACGCACGGAGGTGGGCATCATGAAATTGGTGATGGAGGATGGTTGATGATGACGATGGCGACGGATTCCCCTCTCCGGAGCCCCGAACGGACTCCAGATCAGCCTTCCCAAGAGAGTTTAGGGCTTGGCGGCGGCTCCGTATCATAAAACACGATGAATCCTTCTCCCTGGTTTTTTTCTCCCCGAAAGTGAATATATGGAGTCAGGGTTGAGGTCGGTGGAGCGTCAGTGGGCCCACGAGGCAGGGGGGCGCGCCCAGGGCGGTAGGGCGCGCCCCCACCCTCGTGGATAGGTGGAGGCCCCCCTGACATGGATCTTCCTTCCAGTATTTTTTATATATTCCAAAATAATTCTCTGTTGATTTGCAGGTCATTCCAAGAACTTTTATTTCTGCACAAAAATAACACCATGGCAATTCTGCTGAAAACAACGTCAGTCCGGGTTAGTTCCATTCAAATCATGCAAGTTAGAGTCCAAAACAAGGGCAAAAGTGTTTGGAAAAGTAGATACGATGGAGACGTATCAGTGCAGCCCCTCTATATCGGTTCGTATCATGACGTAGCTCGGATGGAGTTCGTCTATGGTTTTCGGCCCGTGCGTGACTAAGTTTGTCACGTCCAAATAGGTGGCCGTTGTCGTGGTTCTAAGAGTGGCAGTAGAATAGGGGGGTAGGAATGTAGAGGCAAGATCCTAGCTATGGAGGAGTTGTACGCACGAGTTTTACGAGTTCAGGCCCTTCTCGGAGGAAGTAAAGCCCTACGTCTCGGAGCCCGGAGGCGGTCCACTGAATATATGCGTGTGAATTACAGAAAGTGCGAACCCCTGTCCCATAGGAGGGGGTGGCTTATATAGAGTACGCCAGGACCCCAGCTCCCCTCTGTTACACAAGGTTCAATGCTCATAAAGGAGGGGCGTTACTGGTAACGTCTGCAGTAAAGTGTTGTAAATGCCCATAAAGCTATGGTTTAAGCCCTGACCGTTGCAGAGTGGAGGGTTTCTCGTCTTCTGGTGGTCGAGTGTCTTCAAGGTGGTCGAGTGAGCACATCTTCATGGTCGAGTGGATGATGGTTTCTCTTCGACTGCTTCTGATTCTTTGTAGAGATGTCCTTGGGGAGGGTACATTGGACAGATCCATGACCCTACCCTAGGTACATAGCTTCATCATTAGCCCCCGAATGGATCAGGGTTTGAGTGAGGAAGGAGTTGGGAACACTTCCGACCCATTCTTTGTGCTATGAGTATATCTTGTTCTGGAACAATGAGTTGAGGTGACGACGTCGACTCCTTTCTCAGCCGCCTTGGTCCATTCTTGGTTTTCGTCGAGTGAATTTTCATGGTAGAATTCCGAATGATAATGTAGAGGATGTTTGTCTTCTATCTGACAGGTTGCTCTGCTCTCCGCGGATTTCGCGGGATTTGAATTTTGGGAAGTGCGCCAGACGGACGGAACCGAGGTTATCGGGACGGATTAGGCAAGTCTCCTCGATCCCCGCGCCACCTTTTTCGCCACGTACTGCACGTGCGACTGTTGCGGGATTTGTTTAGATCGTCTGGGTCCACCAGTCAGTCACTCGGGGGACGACCTTATAAAAGGCCCCAGACCAGGCCTCTGCCCCGTGCGCTCCCATTCTCTCTACTTCTTCTCCCGATCTCTCCGCCACGCTCGCTTCTGCTCTCGTCGCCGGACTCTCGCTCGAGCTCGACCCGTCGCCATGGGGAAAGAGAAGATGGTGGCGCTGGAGCGCGCGAAGAAGGTGACCGCTAAGGCGAAGGGCAAGCAGACCAGCCGGGGCGGATCCTCGTCGAGATCCGGCCTGCCGCCGGGCTAGATCCAGGGCAACTGGATCCGCTCGACAATCACCCACGACGACCTCGACGACCTGGTGGAGGGGGGACTGATCCCCCACAAGTCGGCACGGCTCTCGGGGAACGAAACCGAGCCGCAGCCAAGGGAGGGTGAGTGTGTTCTCCTCGCTACCCACGTAGATCACGGATTCTCACTGCCCCCCCCCCCATCCTTTATTCCGGGGTTTTTTGAACTTCTTTGGGGATCAACTTCACCATTTCACTCCAAACACCATAGTCTATCTGGCTGCTTTTGTGTCGATGTGTGAAAATTTCTTGGGCTGTCGACCGCACTGGGGTCTTTTCAAACACATCTTCACCTGCCGCTCCCAGTCGGTCAAAAAGGCCAATCCGAGTGACGAGAGGACACAAGTGATCCAGATGTGCGGGTGTCTGGGGATCCAGATGAGAAGCAAGAGTACCTTCCCAGCCATGATCCTTCCCGACTCGGTCCGGGGCTGGTAGTCGACTTGGTTCTACTGCAAGGATCAGCCGACCCCGGGTTAGTCGACTGGACTTCCTCCCTTTTCCTTGTCTCAAGTGGAGAAGCCCGCCCCCCTGAAGGTAGTTCCAGAAGAGAAGGCGCGGGTCAAGGTGCTGGTCGAGCGGGTCATCCAACTCGTCCGCAACAGGGTGACCGGGATGGACCTGCTGGAGGTCTTTCTCGGTCGACGCATCCAACCGCTTCAGGCGCGTGATCATCCGATGTGGATGTACTCTAGGCTCGAGGATTCCACTCGGATCCACCCGGAGGATGTCAGCGAGGATACCTTGGAGAAGTGGTTGATGGGGATCACCAGCAATAAAGACAACCCTCGGGGGTCTAGGAGGGTGATTCCATTCGACAACTCGCACCAGCCGGAGCAGGTACAATTCTGTTTTATCAAGTATCTTTCCGATTCACTATGTGACATCTTGTTTATGGTCAACTGAATTTCCTTTGATTGTTGTCTTTTCAGGCCCTCATCGACATGTACTCAATGCCCAACGGAGTGCAGGAGCAAGACGTCGAGGAAGAAGCTAGCGGGGGCGAGAGCGGAGAGGGGCACTCGAATGCCGAGGAGGACGAGGAGAGCGACGAATCGACTGATGATGAAGAAGTCGACTCGCCTTCTCGCAGGGAGAGGAGATCCAAACACGCCCATGACCCGGCGAGCGCTCCGAACTTCGTGGCCGCACCGATTGGACAGTCTTCGAAGCGTCCCAGGACGTCTTCCCCAACGCCGACTGAGAAGGCTCCAAAGCAGTCCAAAGTTGTGCCGCCTCCAACGCCGAAAGCACCGAAAGCCACCTCCTCCAAACCGGCCAAAGCTTTGCCCAGGATCAAAGTGACCGTCCCTACTATCTCCGGGTAATCATCTGACTTGTCATTTTCGTCGACTTGATTAACCGGACGTAACCGATTGAATGCGGGTCTTTGCAGTGCTACTACGTCAGGAACCTCTTCTCTCCAGTACCGGGACGAGGAGATGGAAGATGCGGTAACCTCCAACCCAGGTATAAACTCTTGTGATTTTGTTCTTGATTCCTTCGTCGATTGTGTTCTAGTGGTTCACTTGGGGTCGAATGATCTGCCTTGCAGCTCCACCCAACGTCATCGATCTTCCAGATGATGATGAAGATGTGGCTCTTAATCCCAGGAAGAGCAAGAAGGTAGCAGCTGGTAGGATGTCTCGGCAAGAACCAACTACGACACCTCCCGTCCGTCAACCTGAAGACATGGGCAGGGCCTCTGTGACCTTCACTGCACCCTTGTTGAGTGAGCACTCCGCGCCGTCGACTGCGCTTGTGATTCCTTCAGTCGTCCAACTCCATGCCACGGAGCTCCAAGCCGCCGCACCTGGGTCATCTGCTCACTTTTTCACCAGTTATCCTGTCCCGGACAACCAGTCGGAAGCGGCTGCGGAAGCCATCCGACAGGCTGACATGATGATGGAGCAGGTGAAGACGGTGCATGAGAATAGCCAGGCTGCCTACGACGCCAGTGCTGCTCTTCGGGCCAATGTCCAGGTGAGTAGACTTTCCGACTGTTTTTGCTCTATGAGGAAATGTTACCCGAAAAATCTTCTTCTACACAATCTCCTGTTGTTTGCGTCGAATTAGAGCACCCGTTGGGTGTTTTATTGTTTTTGGTAGTTTCGTTCTTCCACTCAGTCTGGGTGAGTGGGATCTGAACCGGTGGGGGCACGCTAAGTGCACCCACTGGGTGTAGTCCCCGAGACCGCGGTCGACTGCTGGCAGTCGACTGGGGTCTGAGTTCTACTTTCCTTTCTTTTTCACTTCTTACACTCGACTCAGGCGGACCGGTCGAGTAGGATCTGAACCGGTGGGGGCACGCCAAGTGCACCCACTGGGTGTAGTCCCCGAGACCGCAGTCGACTGTGGTCTGAACAACTTTTTTTTGACTTGGTCCGGGCGGACCGGTCGAGTTGAGTCTTAGTCAGCGGGGGCACGCCAAGTGCACCCGCTGGGTGTAGCCCCTGAGACCGTAGTCGACTGTGTGCAGTCGGCTGGGGTCTAAGCAAACTTCTTTAGGTTTTATTCACTCGGAAGTAAACAACCTTTGATCTTATCGACTGATCCATCTTTTGCCTTCTGCAGAAGTCTTGTACTCTTATTTCGAAGTTTGCTGAACTTGAGGAGAAGCAGAGGCAACTCAACCTCGACTTGGAATTGGCCCAGCAGAATCTGAAGAAAGCTCAAGGCGAAGCCGCTGGTATGGAAGGTAACTGACTGTCGACTGACTTTCAATATATTTCTTTGATCTCTTCTTTGATTCGATTGTTTCTTTTGCAGAAAAAATGAAGTTAGCTCTGGAGAAGAAGGACTCGGACCTCGCCGCCGCGCAAAAAGCAGCCCAAGATAAAACTGCTCTCGCAGACCAGAAGCTTGCTTCAATCAGAACGCTGGAAGGGGAGGTGAACAAACTGAAATCTTGTCTTAATGAAGCTAACGCGAAGTGACCAGTCTGAAGAAGGACAAGGTTGTCCTGAATGAAAAGTTGGAGTCTGCGATCCGCAAGAGGAATGACACGGAAGCTTATCTGAGGACTCTTGCCAAGAAGCTCTATCTCCCGCTGGAAGGTATTTCTTCTAAACCGACTGTGTTGATGCTTGCGATCGGATCTTGCTCGGTCGATTCACTAATTTTTGGCTGCAGAATTCTGCCAAGACTTCGACGAGGAAACTGGAAGGGTCGAGACGGGTCTGGACCCTATCGCTTCTCTAGTCTGCGACGAAACTGCAATGAACGTACTCCGACTGGAGTCCCGTATCGCCAGCGCCACAAGCTACCTCGTGCGCCTGAAGGAGGTAGTCTCCCGAATCGACTCACCGCTTTGGCCGAGGGCAACGCTTCAAAATGACCTGGAATCCCTGATGACTCGACTGAATGAGATCACTGACCGAGTGCAAGAATGGAAGAAATCCTCCGTCCGGTGTGGTGCTGACGTGGCACTGTCCTTGGTGCGAGTCCATTGCAAGGAGGCTCGTGAAGACAAGCTGGCTGCGATCAAAGTTGCTAACACCAAAAAGCATGACTTCCAGTCCTTCATGGAGACTTTCATTGCTGCCGCCACTCGGATCGCTGATGAGATCAACCTGGACTCATTCGTGGAGCCTGCCAGCCCTCCTCCGGTCGAGTGAACAAACTTATGAAACTTGAATCTGCTTTAAATTTGCCTCGGAATGCCGAGTGATTGCTGTATTCGTTGAACTCCTTCGGGCTTGATGCCCGAGTACTTTTGATTTGCTGCTTGGAACTTTTAGGATTTATCTGAATTTGGTTTTATCTCCGAATGTGCTTGCATTTGCCTTCAAATGGACTTTGCTCACTGCTCGGAATGCTTCGTCGTCCTTGCGGATAGGGATGGAGCGGACGTTGTACTTGTGCCGTAGCTCCGAAGGAGAAGGTTGCAGTCGACCTGCACTTCGTCGTCCTTGCGGATAGGGATGGAGCGTATGTTGTACTTGTGCCGTAGCTCCGAAGGAGAAGGTTGCAATCGACCTGCACCTCGTCGTCCTTGCGGATAGGGGTGGAGCATACATTGTACTTGTGTCGTAGCTCCGAAGGAGAAGGTAGAAGTCGACCTGCACCTCGTCGCCCTTGCAGATAGGGATGGAGCGTACGTTGTACTTGTGCCGTAGCTCCGAAGGGGAAGGTTGCAGTCGACCTGCACCTCGTCGCCCTTGCGGATAGGGATGGAGCATACGTTGTACTTGTGTCGTAGCTCCGAAGGAGAAGGTTGCAGTCGACCTGCACCTCGTCGTCCTTACGGATAGGGGTATGTTTCGGACTTAGGCGAGTAGTGGACTGCAGCTAAGACCCCCGAGTGGGAGGACTGCTCTCCACTCGGTAAGATTTTTTCAAACTTAGGTGAGTACTGGACTGCAGGTAAGTCTCCTAGTGGGAGAACTTGGGCGAGTACTGGACTGCAGCTAAGCCCCCGAGTGGGATGATTGCTCTCCACTCGGTATGATTTTTTTCAAACTTAGGCGAGTACTGGACTGCAGCTAAGCCTCCTAGTGAGAGAACTTAGGCGAGTACTGGACTGCAGCTAAGCCCCCGAGTGGGAGGATTGCTCTCCACTCGGTAGGATTTTTTCAAACTTAGGCGAGTACTGGACTGCAACTAAGTCTCCTAGTGGGAGAACTTGGGCGAGTACTGGACTGCAGCTAAGCCCCCGAGTGGGAGGATTGCTCTCCACTCGGTAGGATTTTTTCAAACTTAGGCGAGTACTAGACTGCAGCTAAGCCTCCTATTGAGAGAACTTAGGCGAGTACTGGACTGCAGCTAAGCCTCCTAGTGAGAGAACTTAGGCGAGTACTGGACTGCAGCTAAGCCCCCGAGTGGGAGGATTGTTCTCCACTCGGTAGGATTTTTTCAAACTTAGGCGAGTACTGGACTGCAACTAAGTCTCCTAGTGAGAGAACTTAGGCGAGTACTGGACTGCAGCTAAGCCCCCGAGTGGGGGGATTGCTCTCCACTCGGTAGGATTTTTTCAAACTTAGGCGAGTACTGGACTACAGCTAAGCCCCCGAGTGAGAGAACTTAGGCGAGTACTGGACTGCAGCTAAGCCCCCGAGTGGGAGGATTGCTCTCCACTCGGTAGGATTTTTTCAAACTTAGGCGAGTACTAGACTGCAGCTAAGCCTCCTAGTGGGAGAACTTAGGCGAGTACTGGACTGCAGCTAAGCCCCCGAGTGGGAGGATTGCTCTCCACTCGGTAGGATTTTCTTTCAAACTTAGGCGAAACGGATTTGCGACTAAGCCCACCCACTGGGGGATTTCAGAAGTAAATAAGAACACAACAATCGAATGATAGGACCATAAGCTCTTGTCTTTGATAAACAAATTACAAAGGTGTTTCTTATTACATTTTATTCGAACGAGTGCTTAAGTATAAAAGGGGCGGAGCAGCTCCGCGTTCCAAGCCCGTGGCTCGTCTTTCTGATGCTCAATACTGTAAAGATGGTATGCTCCATTGTGGAGAACTTTGGTGATGATGAAGGGGCCCTCCCAAGTCGGGGCAAGCTTGTGTGGTTTCTGTTGATCCACTCGAAGAACTAGGTCTCCTTCTTGAAAGGCTCGACCCCTCACATTTCTGGCGTGGAATCGACGCAAGTCTTGCTGATAAATGGTCGACCGGATCAAGGCCATCTCTCTTTCCTCCTCTAAGAGATCGACTGAATCTTGCCGGGCCTACTCTGCTTCCTCTTCGGAGAAGAGCTCGACTCGGGGTGCGTTGTGGAGCAGGTCACTTGGCAGAACAGCTTCGGCTCCATAGACTAAGAAGAAAGGAGTTCGTCCGGTCGACCGAGTAGGAGTTGTCCTTAAACCCCACAGAACTGACGGAAGTTCATCAACCCAAGCGCCTACTGCGTGTTTGAGATCACGCATCAGTTGGGGTTTCAGTCCTTTGAGAATTAGGCCATTCGCTCTTTCTGCTTGTCCGTTCAACTGCGGGTGAGCGACTGAAGCATAGTCGACTCGAGTGCCCTGAGAGGCGCAGAAAGCTCTGAACTCATCGGAATCGAAGCTCGACCCGTTATCCGTGATGATGTTGTGTGGGACTCCATATCTGAATGTCAATTCTCTGATAAAACTGACAGCGGTGCTAGCATCAAGGTTCTTGATAGGTTTAGCTTCGATCCATTTGGTAAACTTGTCGACTGCAACGAGCACATGAAGCCGCTCCTGCCAGTTCTCAGTGGTCCAACCATATCCAGTCCCCAAACAGCAAAGGGCCAGATGAGGGGGATGGTCTTCAGGGCTGTCGCTGGCTTGTGAGACATGTCGGAGTAAAACTGGCAGCCTTCACATCTGTTGACTATATCTTTCGCCATTTCATTTGCCCATGGCCAATAGAATCTAGCTCGGTATGCTTTAGCCACGATGGCCCGAGAGGACGCATGATGACCACAGGTCCCCGAGTGGATGTCATTGAGGATCATTTGACCTTCTTCTGGTGTTATGCATTTCTGACCGACTCCAGTCACGCTTTCCCTGAACAGTTGTCCTCTTATCACAGTAAAGGCCTTGGATCGACGGACGATCTGTCGAGCCTCTTCTTCATCCTCTGGGAGTTCTTTCCTGAGGATGTACACAATGTAGGGCACCGTCCAGTCGGGAGTAATGGCCAGAACCTCCATGATCAGGTCGACCACGGCTGGGACCTCAACTTCAGTCGGATCTGTGGCGCTCTTAGGTTGCGGGGGCTCTTCAGTAAAAGGATCTTCCTGAACTGTCGGCGAGTGAATATGCTCCAAAAACACATTGCTGGGAATGGCTTCTCTCTTGGAACCTATCTTTGCCAAGTCATCGGCTGCTTGATTTTTCAATCGGGGTATGTGGTGGAGTTCTAACCCCTCAAACTTCTTCTCAAGCTTTCTCACCGTGTTGCAGTAACCAGTCATGGCTGGGCTTCTGACGTCCCACTCCTTCATCACTTGATTAACTACCAAATCTGAGTCGCCATAGACCATGAGGCGACAGACACCGAGTGAGATGGCCATGTGCAACCCATACAGGAGTGCTTCATATTCTGCTTCATTGTTGGAGGAATCAAAGTGAATCTGGAGGACATATCTGAGCATGTCTCCTCGGGGGGATACCATAACTACCCCAGCACCAGAACCATTCAGCATTTTGGATCCGTCAAAGAACATGGTCCAGTGCTCAGAGTGAACTTGAATCGGCAGTTGCTGTTCGATCCACTCGGCGAGGAAATCTGCTATTGGTTGGGACTTGATAGCTTTCTTTGCCTCAAACTTGATATCCAAGGGAAGGAGTTCAATCGCCCATTTTGCCACTCGACCAATGGCATCTCTGTTGTGCAGAATCTCTGACAATGGAGCGTCGCTGACGACTGTAACAGAGTGATCCGAGAAATAGTGTGCAACCTTCTTCGTGGTCATGTAAATCCCATAGACAAGCTTCTGATAATGAGGATATCTCTGCTTTGACGGGGTCAGGACTTCAAAAATATAATAAACTGGGCATTGAACTTTATAAGCTTTTCCTTCTTCTTCCCGCTCAACCGTAAGTACTGTACTGACAACTTGTCCAGTGGCTACTATATAAAGTAGTAGAGGCTCTTTGCTGATTAGAGCAGCAAGCACCGGCTGGGTGGAAAGCAGGGCTTTTAGCTCTACAAACGCTGCATCAGCTTCTGGGGTCCACTCGAACTTATTTGATTTCTTCATCAGTCGGTAAAGAGGCAGCGTCTTTTCACCGAGGCGAGAAATGAATCGACTTAGGGCGGCCAAGCAACCAATAAGCTTCTGGACATCATGCACACGCACATGGCGTTTCATTCGGAGTATAGTGCCTACTTTCTCTGGGGTAGCATCGATTCCTCGTTCGGAAACAAGGAAACCGAGTAACTTTCCGCCTGGAACTCCAAACGTGCACTTTGATGGATTGAGCTTGATATCAGACCTTCTGAGGTTGGCAAAGGTTTCAGCAAGGTCAGTCAGTAGGTCGGAACCTTTACGTGACTTGACCACAATGTCATCCATGTATGCTTCCACATTCCGACTGATCTGAGTGAGCAGGCACTTCTGAATCATCCGCATGAATGTGGCTCTGGCATTCTTCAAACCGAATGGCATTGTGACATAACAAAAGCACCCAAACGGGGTGATAAAAGTTGTGTTTATCTCGTCGGGTCCGTACAGACGGATCTGGTGGTACCCGGAGTAGGCATCCAAAAAGGACAAACGCTCGCACCCTACAGTCGAGTCGACTATCTGATTGATGCGAGGGAGAGGAAAGTGATCTTTCGGGCAGGCCCGATTGATATGCTTGAAATCAATGCACATGCGAAGTGAGTCGTCTTTCTTTCGGACCATGACAACATTGGCTAAGCACTCGGAGTGGTAAATCTCTCGGATAAACTCAGCTGCCAAAAGCCGAGCCACCTCTTCACCGATTGCCTTTCTTTTCTGTACGGCGGACCGTCGAAGATGCTCTTTGACTGGTTTCACCTTCGGGTCGACTCGCAAACGATGCTCAGCCAGTCCCCTGGGAACACCCGGCATGTCAAAAGGCTTCCATGCAAAGATGTCCCAGTTCTCACGGAGGAACTGGATGAGCACTTCTTCCTATTTGGAGTCGAGTGTGGTTGAAATGTGAGTCGGAGCAGCATTGGGATCTGTCGGGTGAATGTGAATCGACTTCGTTTCACCAGACGACTGGAATGCTGAATCTGTGGCTGGCTTCTTGGCTCGCAGCAAGTCACTCGGATCTGCATTTTTCTGGTATTCTTGCAATTCTACCACGGCCATCTGGGCATCGGCGATCTTTGAGCCCTTCTGGAAGCACTCTTCTGCCTTCTTCCGATTACCAGAGATAGTGATCACTCCTCTGGGACCAGGCATCTTCAGTTTGAGGTACACGTAACATGGTCGAGCCATAAATCATGCATAAGCTGGCCTGCCCAAAATTGCATGATAAGCACTCTAGAAATCCACAACTTCAAATGTCAACTTTTCTTTGCGGCAATTTTTGCAATCACCGAAAACCACGTCGAGCGCAATCTGACCGAGGGATGCAACCTTCTTGCCTGGAATGACCCCATCGAAACTCATATTGCTTTCACTGAGTCTGGACATCGGAATGCCCATTCCCTTCAACGTCTCTGCATATAGTATGTTCAGGCCACTGCCACCGTCCATCAGGACCTTTCTCAGTCGAGTGCCTTCGACCACCGGGTTGACCACTAGTGCTTGCCTCCCAGGGGTGGCTATGTGCGCTGGATGGTCAGACTGATCGAATGTAATGGCAGTCTGTGACCACTTCAAGTAATTGTGTGTCATCGAAGCGACCATGTTCACTTCCCTGTTGATGACTTTCAACCGACTTTTGCTCTCAATGTCAGCAAAAATCATCAGAGTGGAATTCACGTGGGGATAACCATCATCATCCTCTTCCTCATCCTCAGCCTTGTCTGCTTCCTTCTCCTTTTCCTTGGGTTGTTTCTCTCGGAACTGCTGGATTAGGAGCCAACACTGCCGAGTGGTGTGCTTCGGGTAAATGAAATTACCTTCTTCATCTTTTTGGTGTGGATATGGCACGGCAGATCCAACACGTCATTTCCATCTTGATCTTTTACTTTCTTGGGGTTCCACGGCCCTTTGGGCTTACCCTTGAACTTTCCTTGAACCACAGCCAAGGCTTCACTCGGAGCAGCTGGCTCGACCTTGCGCTTCTGTTTCCGATCGGAGTTTCCTCCTCCGGCTTCGTGGGCGACTGCTTTGTGCTTGCCACTCCGGAGTCGCTCTTCTTCTTCACCATTGGCATACTTGGTGGAAATTTCCATCATCCGAGCCAGAGTCATATTTCTTGTCCGGCCGAATTTCATATTCAACTCCCGATACCTGACGCCTTCCTTAAAGGCGCACATTGCATGATGATCTGACACATCTTCTACCATGTGGTGTAGGATGATCCATCTCTGGATATAATCCCTCAAAGTTTCATTCGGTTTCTGAACACAACACTGTAATTCTGTCAAACCTGCCGGCCGTTTGCAAGTGCCCTCGAATGTTCTGACAAACACTCGGGCGAGATCTTCCCAAGTATAGATGCTGCCAGGCGCTAACTGATTCAGCCATGCTCTAGCCGAGCCCTCCAACATCAGAGGAAGGTGTTTCATGGCCACTTCATCATTGCCGCCACCAATCTGGACAGCCACTCGGTAGTCTTCAAGCCAAGTGTCAGGCTTGGCCTCTCCGGTGAACTTACTGACTCCGGTCGCCAACCTGAAGTTGGGGGGAATCACCGTAGCTCTGATAGCTCTGCTGAAGCACTCTGGACCAGAGACATGCACCCTGTTGCTGGTTTGCGGATCTCTGTCATGGCCCTCTCGGTGAGCTCTGTTTCTATCGACCAAGCCCTGCACGAGAATAGATCTCGCATCAAAGCCTAGCTCCCTGGGGTCGACTAGAATACCTCGTCCGACACTGTGAGGGCGTCTGTCTTCATGTGGCCGAGGCACGTATGACCCACTCCTTGGAGGAGGCGTGGGCACTCGATGGCGATCATCCCGATCGGCACGGCGGTCATACTGCTCTCGGTTTCTGTACTGATCACGCCGATCTCCACGTCCCTCACGTCTCAGGGGCGATCTTGGGCTATGGGCCAACTGAACTGTGTCTGCGACCACGGATTTGCTATGGATCCTATTCCATGACTGAGATACGACCATATTCTGCTCTCCCGCTGCCCGGAGCAAGGCTCTGATCTGCACCAGACCTCGGCCAGCTTCTGATTGGGAAGGTTGGATCGACTCTACTATCCAGGCAGCAGCTGCTAGATTCTGGATCGGTGTTCAGTATACCTGAGTCGGAGGTGGAAAAAGATGGCGTCGACTGGACTCAGGAGCACGTTGTCGAGCGCGATCGTCGAGTGCGTGCTGGAGGTTCTCCAGTCGAGTGCGCTCAGCCAGGTTGGCCAAGCGTGCCTGCTCCAAGGCCTGGGCCTCAGGGGTTTCTCCAACTATAGGAGTATGCAGTGCATCCATGTTTCGGCGGTGAAGTTCCTCCCTCTGCTGCGAGGAGAGGGGTTCGGGGAGGTACTCCTCGTGAACGCGTGACAGGTCGCCGTTCCCGTCGCCTCCGTCTTCACGGTTGAAGCCAGGAGGGCTGCGTGGTCCATTGACCATCAGGACTTCCGCCGTCAGGTCGCTGCTATCGCACTCGGATGCGGTCTCTACGGAGCCAGTCGACAGATCGAACAGGCCGTAGATAGTTTCGTCGGGCTCGATCGCCGCGACTTGAGGGGTGGCCGACTGGCGGGCCACCGCATGCTTCACCCACCGCTGAAGCCTCGACCGACCGGAGCGTTTGCTCCGTCGGGCCGCAGGAAGGGGGAAAGCTGCTGGAGTCGACTGATACTGGGTCAACGGCTGCCGCAGGAGGACGCCGCGGACGCACGCGCGAAAGTGCGTTGCCCCGCGGGCGGGGAGCGCATCGGCGTCGAGTGGTGCCTCCTGAAGCCAAGCGGAGTCGTCGGCGACAAACACGAGCGTGCCGAGACGGATCTCGCGGCCCTCAGCCAAACCTCCGCCTGGAACCATGATGAAGGGGATCGGAAAAATTGCAACTTCGCCAACAAGTCGCTAAGACACCTGCCCCACGGTGGGGGCCAACTGTCGTGGTTCTAAGACTGACAGTAGAATAGGGGGGTAGGAATGTAGAGGCAAGATCCTAGCTATGGAGGAGTTGTACACACGAGTTTTACGAGTTCAGGCCCTTCTCGGAGGAAGTAACAGCCCTACATCTCGGAGCCCGAAGGCGGTCGACTGAATATATGCGTGTGAATTACAGAAAGTGTGAACCCCTGTCCCAGAGGAGGGGAGTGGCTTATATAGAGTACGCCAGGACCCCAGCTCCCCTCCGTTACACAAGGTTCAATGCTCATAAAGGAGGGGCGTTACTGGTAACGTCTGTAGTAAAGTATTGTAAATGCCCATAAAGCTATGGTTTAAGCCCTGACCGTTGCAGAGTGGAGGGTTTCTCATCTTCTGGTGGTCGAGTGTCTTCAAGGTGGTCGAGTGAGCACATCTTCATGGTCGAGTGGATGATGGTTTCTCTTTGACTGCTTCTGATTCTTTGTAGAGATGTCCTTGGGGAGGGTACATTGGACAGATCCATGACCCTACCCTAGGTACATAGCTTCATCAGCCGTTGTCGCGTGTCAAGGCACGCCCTCGCGATCCGTAGATTGATCTAGTGTGTCCTGGTTTATTGTTCAGGGTTTGCCGGAGGTCATATGTATGCCCCTGGGCTAGTTTACCTCTGCCTGTGCGCTGAGGTGGGGCTGGCTGGTGTTCAGCGTGAGTTGTCGTTTTGTCTTGACCATGTGGTGGTCGGTCAGCCGCATTGTACGATGGAGGTATGTAGTTCGGCGCCTCCTCGTCAAACTGAGGTAGCAATTTGCGCTTTGGGTAGCTTTTGGTTGGGCACTTGAGGCCGTACTCTTCGGCTGCTAGGACATCGGTCCATTTATCATTGAGCAGATCTTGGTCAGCTTGAAGCTTTTGCTGCTTCTTTTTCAGGCTCCTTGCAGTGGCAATTAGCTGGCGCTTGAAGCGCTCCTGCTCAAGAGGTTCCTCAGGCACGATGAAATCCTCGGTGCCGGGGCTCACCTCATCCTCAGAGAGTGGAAGGTAGTTATCATCCTTCGAATCTTCATGCATGCCCTGTTTACCAGGGCTAACCTGCCCGCCCTCCCGTTCATCTTGTTCATTAACTGGATCAACGGGGTCTTCGTTGTCTTTGGCACCTTCTAGAGTGTTGTCTTCTCCTGTGCCGGTACTGCTGTCTTTACTACGGCATGACTTAGAGTGGCGCCGCTGACGCCGGCACTTGCACTGTATTTCAGAAGGTTTATCCTCAGGTGGATCTTCCTTGTCTTCGCCGATGTCCTCCTTTGGTGCATCCACCATGTATACATCATACGAGGAAGTGGCCGTCCAGCGTCCGGTGAACGGCGGGTTCTGGACCTCTTCTTCTCCGGCATCGTCGTCCATACCGTCGATGTCCTCGGAGTCGTAGTCAAGTTCGTCGGTCAAATCCTCGACAATGGCTATGAAGTGGGTGGCGGGTGGGAAGCGAAATTCTCCACCGTCAGCCCCTAGTTCGAGCCGGATATAGTTCGGCTGTGAGTCCTTAGTCAAGGACAGGTTTTTTAACGAGTTTAGCACATCGCCCACAGGCGAGCGCTGGAAGATGTCTGCGGCACTGAATTCAAAGATTGATAAACGATCAAGCTCAGCGTCCACGGCCTCACGTGGTTCGGAACTTACGGCCGGCGACGAGTCCGGAGTTTCGCTGACAGAGACGTCGTGAGAGGTTAAGTCTATATGCGGCTCCAACGGCGTGGAATCTGTGGCCTCCATGGTGGGGTTGATCTTCCCGTCCTTGGGTGGCGCAGCTTGCTCTGGATCTAGGGCCAGAGCGGTTACATGAGCAATCTCCTGGATGCAGCCTGATGACAGATTTAGGTCATGATCATCGGGGCGACCGGGAGCGGCTACCACGGTCTCGAATCCAGCGAAGATCAAGTCTCCACGGGTGTCCGCAACGTATTTCAAGCTCCCAAATCTGACCCGATGGCCAGGGGCGTAGCTTTCGATCTGCTCCAGATGGCCAAGCGAATTGGCCCGCAGTGCGAAGCCGCCGAACATGAAGATCTGTCCGGGGAGGAAAGTTTCTCCTTGGACAGCGTCATTATGGACGATTGAAGGGGCCATCAAACCTTTTAGCGACAGCATAGTGGAACTCTCAATGAAAGCACCAATGTCGGTGTCAAAACCGGCGGATCTCGGGTAGGGGGTCCCGAACTGTGCGTCTAAGGTCGATGGTAACAGGAGACAAGGGACACGATGTTTACCCAGGTTCGGGCCCTCTCTATGGAGGTAATACCCCACGCCCTGCTTGATTGCTATTGATGAATATGAGTGTTACAAGAGTTGATCTACCTCGAGATCGTAATGACACCCTAGAGGTCTAGCTTGTATGGCTATGATAATGAGTCTCCTATCCGGACTAAGTCCTCCGGTTTATATAGACACTGGGCGGATCTAGGGTTACACAAGGTCGGTTACAAAGAAGAGAATCTATATATCCGGTCATCAAGCTTGCCTTCCACGCCAAGGAGAGTCCCATCCGGACTCGAGTGCAGTCTTCGGTCTTCGTATCTTCACAGCCCATCAGTCCGGCTCATGGCTAATAGGTCGGACGCCCGAGGACCCCTTAATCCAGGACTCCCTCAACCACCCCTCGTCAGACTGGGGCATCTCCGCCGGCAGCTTCAACCGTGGGTGGACACACTTGGCATCCATCATGACCCGCTTGCTCCTGAAGCCATCGGCCTTCTTTCCGGCCTTTGAGATCTTGTTAGCCTTGCCGGCTGCAACGAAGTTGGCGCACCCCGTGGTGTGGCCATCGTTGATCCGGAGGAAGAAGTGGCGCAGCAGTGCCACGGACGGCATCACCCCGACATACGCCTCGCAGTAGAATGCAACGATCGACAGGAGAAGAACGGAGTTGGGATGGAGATGAAGACCCTGCAACCTGTAATGTTGGAGGACGGAGTAGAAGAAGTCGGAGAAGGGGGGAACCAGGCCCGCAACGACGCTGCTCATGAAGAAGGGGTAGAAGGAGCTCTTCGAAGCCTCCGGCATGGCGGAGCCAGCCCGGAGCTCGGTCTTCCCCTTCTTGTTGTTTTCCCTCACCGTCAGCAGGCGCGTGGCGGCAAGGTTCTTCTCCGAGACATTGGGCGCGTCCAGAGCCGGCTCGTACCAGGCAGGCGACGAAACGGCCTTGGGCTTTCGGGGCGCCATTGGTCGGAAGCTCGGAAGGGGATTGGAGCAGATCTGGAGGTTTTGGAAGTAAGGAGCGAGAGAGGGGATCTGGAGCAAGACGAAGGAAGAAATGAAGGCAGGCGTTGCCCGCACCGACCTTTTTGACAGATGGGCAGTTGCCGAGGCAGCATAGGGAAGCGGAGACGCCCATGTACAATCAGTCGCCACGCGCCAACCGTGGTCGCAGGCTATTGGGGCCCGTGGCACTCCGCATTTGCCCTTTGGCTTCGCCTCCAAGCCAAGCCCGAGCGCGCCTTGGGCCCGGGGGCTACTGTCGGCGTTCTGGGAACGGGGGTCCCCAGACTTGCCTGCCTGCGGCCCGTGGTGTGGCTGCCCCAGTGGCCCTGTACGGCCCATCTTCACCAGCAAACACTCAAGACCCTCGTGAGGGGCCAAGCCTCGTGAGGCGGACGACGCAAAACCTCCTCAGGGGCGGCCTCACCAGGCTGGCTCGCAAGGGGCAAAGAGATCAAGGCAAGGGATACCTCGCGAGGTTTGCGTGACGCAAGCCATGACGACTGGAGCCAGGCGGGTGCCAGCACGTGCAATGTCCTTGTTTCCTCTTTGGTGCTAAAGAGGCAAGCGCAGGTGAGGAGTCCCGAGGCATCAGGCAAAGGTTTCCATATCGGTGCAACAATACCAAGACCAGCAGGACAGTAGGACGGAGGTCACAGTGGAGCCCAAGATGTCGTCACCACGAGAGCCTTTGGCAGGCGAAGACTACTTTTGCCAGGATAGCTTGTACTAGCTGCCCCCCTTCAAATTGGCCGTTGTGGGATCCCTTCCCGCTCAATATTTGGGAAGAGTACCCGTGCCTCTATAAATAGGACTAGCAACCACCATAGAAAGGGGAAGACACAGCATCGAATCTTGGACTGGATCCATGCCACCAAGGCAACCACACCAGCTCACCCAACACAAGAACACCTCTCCTCAGGAGGCCGTTCTTCCCTTGTAACTGTTCATCCTCAGCCCAAGAGGCAATCCACCACACCACACTGGAGTAGGGTATTACACCACAACGATGGCCCGAACCAGTATAAATCTTGTGTCTCTCGTTCTTTGGGTTCGTCGAGCTAGGCCGTGAGAACGTGGAGTATGCGAGCTAGGAAGGGGAAGAGATCTTTGTGCGCACCCTAGTGTTCTAACCTCAATGGTTTTGCCGGAAGCCGAAATTCGACACCCTCTGGAGATCACTAACTTCAGACCCATTTCTCTAGTGCATAGCGCCATCAAGGTGCTCACCAAAGTGCTCGCCGTGAGGTTACAACAGTACATATCTATGTTGATTCACTGCATGCAATCTGGCTTCATTAGAGGAAGGGCAATTGTGGAAAACTTTGTGTTAGCCTCCGAACTGGTACAATGCGCGCGGAAGAGGAAGATCCCCATGATTGTTCTTAAGTTGGACTTCAAGAAAGCTTTCGACAGCGTAAATTGGGACTACCTTACCAATCTGCTACAACAAAGAGGTTTCGGCGATCAATGGATCTCCTGGGTCTCTATTCTCCATTCCGGCAGGGCCAAAGTCATGATGAATGGCTGCCTTGGGAATGATATTCTCTTCAACTATGGTGTTTGATAGGGCGACCCGCTATCTCCATACCTCTTCATCCTGGTTGCAGATATACTTCAATGGTTATGTGTTGCTGCAGCAGCTGATGGGGTTCTGGAATGTCCTATAAGTGGTTTGGATTTCTTCCCAGTGTTACAGTACGCAGACGGCACTTTGATTCTTTTGAAAGGTATAGGCACACAAGCTGCACGGATCAAGGATATCTTGTAGGAATTCTCTGACTTCTCTGGATTACAAATTAATTACCACAAGAGTACTTTCGTACCTATCCACATGAATGAAGACGATGCAAAGGAGGCAGCAAGTATTCTGGGGTGCCCGGTCAGTTCGCTCCCATGCAATTATCTTGGCTTACCCCTTTCTATTCACAAAATCTCCAACTCAGTTTTGATGTTGTGATTCAAAAGATCGACCAGCGTTTAGTGGGTTGGCTGGCCACATATCTTTCTTGGGGAGGGCGCCTCACTATGATTGATGTCGTTCTTTCCTCCATTCCAAATTACTACATGACATGCATCAAATGTAATAAGAGCAGCCTGGCCAAAGTAGACAAGCTCAGGAGAAACTTTCTTTGGCAGAAGAAAGCTGACAAACAGCGGGTTGACTGCTTGGTAGCCTGGGAACAGGTTGTTTCTCCCAAGAAGTGTGGTGGTCTTGGGATTAGAGATGTGGAAGCACACAATGATGCCATGCTCTGCAAGTTCACCAACAGAATTCTGCAAGGTTCATTGATACGTCTCCTACGTATCTATAATTTATGAAGTATTCATGCCGTGTTTACAACAATTTTATATGGTCTTGGTATGGTTTGATTAGAACTAACCCAGACTGGCACTGTTTTCAGGAGAACTACCATGGTGTCATTTTTTGTGCAGAAATAAAAGTTCTCAGAATGGGCTGAAAATTTACGGTGATTTTTTTATGGACCAAAAGAGAACCCCGAAGCACAAGAGTTGGACCAGAAGCTTCACGAGGAAGCGGAAAGGGTGGGGGCGCGTTCACCCCCTAGGGCGCGCCCCCTGGCTTGCCGCTGCCTCGTGGACCCCCTTGACGTGAGGCCGACGCCAAAAATTCCTATAAATACCAAAAACCCCAGAAAGAAACCTAGATCGGAAGTTCTGCCGCCGTAAGCCTCTGTAGCCACGAAAAATCAATCTAGGCCCTCTCCGGCACCCTACTGGAGGGGACCATCATCACCATGGAGGCCAAGGATCAGAGGGAGAACCTCTCCCCATCTAGGGGGGTATGGAGGAGAAAGCACAAGGGGGAGACCCTCTCCCCCTCTCTCTCTCGGTGGCGTCGGAGTGCCACCGGGGGAACCACCGCCGCGGTGATCGTCTTCATCAACATCACCATCTTCATCGCCTTCCTCGTCTCTTTTCGGTGGTCCACTCTCCCTCACCCCGCTGTAATCCCCTACTTGAACATGGTACTTTATGCCACATATTATGATCCAATGATTGTTGCCATCCTATGATGTTTTGAGTAGATTTCTTTTGTCTTTGGGTTGATTGATGATCTACATTGGTTTGAGTTGTATGTTTTATTTTGGTGTTGTCCTATGGTGCCTTCCGTACCGCGCGCACGTGAAGGATTCCCGCTATAGGGTGTTGCAATACGTTCATGATTCGCTTATAGTGGGTTGCTAGAGTGACAGAAGCTTAAACCCGAGTAAGTGGGTTGTTGCGTATGGGATAAAGGGGACTTGATACTTTAATGCTATGGTTGGGTTTTACCTTAATGATCTTTAGTAGTTGCGGATACTTGCTAGAGTTCCAATCATAAGTGCATATGATCCAAGGAGAGAAAGTATGTTAGCTTATGCCTCTCCCTCATATAAACTTGCAATAACGACCACCGATCTTGTTAACAATTGCCTAGGATAAATTCCGCACACCGACCCATCATTATTCCACACTCGCTATTTGTAATATGTTATAATATATTCTAACTTTATGTTAACAGCACCTATTTTTATGTTTTAGCTCTTCGGTATCATGCAAAGCTATCCTCTTCATACCCACAACGTAGTTTTATTTCTCGTTTCTAGATGAAGCAAACGTTCGGTGTACGTAGAGTCGTATCAGTGGTAGATAGGACTTGAGAGAATATTGATCTTACCTTTAGCTCCTTGTGGGTTCGACACTCCATACTTATCACTTCCGCCTTTGGAAATTGCTACGATGATTCCTTGCATTTGGGGATTATCATTCATCAATTCCATGCTATCGATGGTTCCAATATAGATATCTAAGCAAAAGTTTGCCTGACAAACTGAGGGCAACAGACACGCCTATCTGGAGAGCCATGGCAAAATATATACGTATGGTGCAACAAACATCTTTTTGTCATGTAGGAGATGGGAAACTAACTGCTTTTTAACAAGACAAATGGTGCCACGCACTTCAAATCAGCTCTTCCCCACTCTGTTCTCCTTTGCCAAAAATAAGCAGTGTTCGGTTGCCTCGCAATACCCCAGTCGTTGGACCTTGGAGCTTCACCCCAATCTCTCAAGGACTGCTACACAATACCCCAGTCGTTGGACCTTGGAGCTTCACCCCGATCTCTCAAGGACTGCTACGCAGGAGCTTCATGCTTTGAGTGAGCTACTCGCCTCTGCCCACACACCTTCTGCAGGCCTCTCCGACTCTCGAGTTCATATCTTTTCTGATAAGCCTGCAGCAGTTAGAGATTTCTACAGTTTGCTCACCTTCAGGGGGGCCCTTTGGGCACCGGCCGACGTAGTTTGGAACAAGGTGATTCCGAAGAGATGGAGAGTTTTCTTTTGGCTTGCTCACAGATGGCGTTTGAACGTCAGAACGACCATGCTCCGCAAGCAATGGAATAATATTGAGTACCCTTTCTGCGATCTCTGCCCGGCGGAAGAAACTATTGATCATATTACTCTGCGATGCGCACCCGCTCACTACACTTATGGCAGAAGCTCGGGCTACTTCAGCAAGCAATTGCATCACTCTCCTTGCAGGACTTTGTGCCCAAAATGAAGGCGGTCTGTCATCACTGGGTTGTGCTGATCGCTGCATGTGCTGCTCAACTCTGGAAAGTGGCGCAACGCCAAAATATTTGACAAAGTGGCCATATCACATACTGCTTCCGGGGCTGCTATAGCGGAGATGCTACGTCTCTGGTGCACCAGAACGAACGACAGTTCCTTGCAAACTTTTCTTCTGTGCAAAGCGGATTCTTTTTCAGCCGCTTCTTAGACCAGTTCATCTTTATCCTGCTGTACTCTTTTTCTGATGCAGCGATCTAGCTAGCATCCTTTGTACTCTAACAATCCTCAGACCTTATGGTCTGGCTTTGGAATATATACAAGGTAGACTGCGGCCTGCCTTTTTATGCAAAAAAAAAAAACACAGACACACTTATTATGGACCGGAGGGAGTAGCGATTACCAGTGAACAAACTCGATTCAGCTAGCTGCTTTCGATGAAATAACTGGCCAGACAGCTCTTGATGCCAGTGGTCAACTGCCATTGCACCAAACGACAGCGTCACTGAGACAGTGACAACCAAACGTCGCACACCGCCATACGGCTCATGCCCCCCGGTTCAATAAACCAAAAATAAATCAATGTCTGGGACTTAGACTATGGATTTCCTGAGGCAGTAATTATTTTTGAAATGGTCACCGGGGGGGAAGACTCCCCACCTGAATATATTTCAAAGGTAGCAGATGTTACAGAGTTCACAGATGGTTCGAAGAGAGGAACTCACGCCACAAAGAAGAACATCTTTAGCAATTAGAGATACTTAAGATTTTCTGACTAATAAAGAACTGAAAGTGCATTTTCAAAAGGAATACTACATGTGGAGACAACAAAATAATCTGATCAGAGAACAAGATCTATAGTTTGTTAGATCTAGTAAGAAGCAGAGTCCTGCTCCTGGCAACTAAAAGAACTACAAACTTAACCAGCTCCTCCTTCACCATAAAAAGGACCGAGGCGGCAAGAACACTCTGTACAATCTTTGTACCCATTCCTTTGTAAAATCCATGCAATCCCTCGTAGCGAATCATCTTCAATATTGCATCTAATGTACCTGGTAAATACAGGCGGTCAATCTCACGCCACTTTTGAACAGAGGTGACAGGAGTAGATGCACAAGCATAAAACGAGGATACAGCAGATCGTGCACAATCAGAGCACACTGGTTCAGAAAGCCATTAAAACTCCGACGTTTTTTACAAGTTTTGGTTAAATGCTGGTGAAAGATACCTGTATATCTGGACGCCGCGTTCCTGCCAATTTCCTGTTTTGCCTGCAACCTAGACTGCAAGGGGTAAAATACATGATCAAAAGAGATTGAACATAACATAATTTCTTTGCTGTTAAAGTAAACCCCATTTCAAACCACACGGAATAGGCTGTGTAGTTGCATGCATGCCTGATCAACTAGTTGCATTCACATTCCACAGCAGATCTAGATTAAACTCTTTTTGAGTGAAATTTGCATGCTGTTGTGTGGTCACATAGATGACAGAACCAGACATTCATGATGCTATGCGTCAGGTACTAGATGGTGAGCCTACTGATGGGGCTATTTTTCTCAATACTGCACTGCGGGAGATCAAGTAGTAGTTTCTTTGCTAGAACTGGGAAACAAGGTAACAAAATGGAAAGAAACCCCTTTTTATCAGAGTCTGCTTTGCAGTTCAGCTTGGTATAATCCAATTGAGTCATTTGGATAAGTTCACAAATACCATATGTTTCAGATTTTCCCAAAATTTTCTAACTAGGGGCATCTTTCTACCATAAATTATTTTTTAAAGATGTGCTTCAAATAAGTATGGGTAGGGCAGCACATTAGTGATAAACTTTGCAGGTGATGAACTGCCAAATACTCCCTCCGTTCCAAATTACTCATCATAGAAATGGATGTATCTAGAACTAAAATACATCTAGATACATCCATTTCTGCGACGAGTAATTCGGAACGGAGGGAGTATATTTTTACCTTGACCACTAACAACGGGTAGGTCACAAGAGTAGCTCCCAGCTTTGCCATTGCACCTATTAAGAATACCTGTTCAAGGGAAAATACTGAGAATGAAACATAGAAATATATGTGAGAATATTTCCAAAAGCTTGTACTGTTGTTTAGCTTTGGATTTGAAGTACAAATAAACAAATATAGATCTGGGATGTGGAATGAGACAAAGAGAAATAACTAATTGTCTAACTGCAATAAACAGATATGCATTGCATTTGTACCAAAATGGAGCAAGAAATAACCAGGAGTCAAGGATCCTCCTCCCTGAAGTCACCTCCCAAGCTGGACATTGTACAACATGCAAGCATGCCTAAAAACAGTATATATAATGTCCTGACCCTTTGTGCCAATAAAAGATCTAGCTTTCTCAAATAATCACAGTGTGTATGTTGAAATACAATCATGTAACGGAGAAGTGATCTGAGATAACTGCATCACCAATGAAGAATATTTACTATATGAAGCATCAAGCAAGTACTTCTATTCATATATATAAGAGATATAAACCTGCACTTGGATAAATAGTACATAGAAAACAAAGTTTCTAGGAAGACAGTCACAGGTACATGCAAATTTCTAGAAACAGAAAAATAAAGCTTCTAGGAAGACAGTATGCTAACAGTTAACAGTCAGTAATTAAACAGTCCAAAATAACATATATTCGTGAACATAGAGACATGAACTATAGATAAACATCCCTTACCTCCATAGCAGTGATATTCTTCTTGGGGAATCGCTTTCCAGACCGCTTTGACTTGAGATGCTTTGACAGTGTTTCATATATCATAAACTGAATTGATGGATTGCATACCTGAAGGTTCACATGGTTCAACCAATGTTATTACATATATGTCCACTAAATTTTGGTTCTGATGTTCTTGAAACAGATAACTAACCATAATTAGTGTCGGAATAAGTCCTTTCCAGAATCCACTTATGCCTGATTCACGATAGACCTCCCGGATCTGTTTAACACTGATAGTAGTAAGTATAATTATGTCTCGTAACTTCAGTTGAGAAGTAGAAAGTTAATTAGCAAGACTGGACACTACGGTGTTCTAATGCCAGTCATCATTACTGTTCAAATATACAGATGGAAGTTTTAGCAGATGATATTTGTCATATAGGGTGCAGTAATCAAGCCTACAGAAATAAGGTGATCGAACAAATGTAATTCGAGATAAATAGTTGGTGGAGTGGATCTAGATGAATGCTCGGCCTGTCTGGTGCTCATGGGCTCTACAGGCAAGCTTAATGTAACTTGAAGTTTAAACTCAACAATTCCAGCAGAAACGTCATCAGTGATTACATTTTAAAAAGAGAAACGGTATTTTAATTTCTATGTTTAGTATTTTCTAAGGAATCCGAATAGTAAGAACATTCGACAACTTGAGAAAAAGAGTGCTCACTGCTTGAAGTGTGCCATATGGGCGAGGTTTTTCAGAATCAAGCTTAGCTAATCTATCCTTAAGAATATGAGCATCCATTGGATTGGCCCTGGATATTTCCTTAAGCAAAAGCTCCCTCTTGGACTCTATCACCTTCCTTTCTGCCTGTGTATGTGTCTGAAAAGTAGGAGGGGAAATCATCTGCTGATCAGATATAAGTAAAGCATTACTTTCTATGGAATAGCATATAGAGACATTGCAAACTATTAGTGGTTGCGTTATAATTGTTATTCTTAGAGTGAGCAAAACCTTTGCACAGTTTTTTGTAATAGTGGTTGCATTACTAGTACAGGCCTGGTAACGACCGTATGGACTTCCAACTAATTTCACAAAAGGATGGCGTGGCCTAATAAGTACTCCCTCCGTCCCATAATGTAAGACGTTTTTTGACACTACACTAGAGTCAAAAAAAGTCTTATATTATGGGACGGAGGGAGTAGTAACCATTGTGCTTTGGTAGTGGAATGGGGCCCGTTTGTGGACTCCTTGTCATCATCAAAGACAGAGCAAACACAGTACACACGTATTAGGATGTAGTGGAAATCGTCGCACTGCTTTCACTACAATAGGGTCTCGTTAAGCCTATTTCGAATCTTGTAGTCTTCTGGTAACTCTTTTGTTCAACAAAATTCAGTGGTTCTCATGCCAAATTTTTAAAGGAAGTTCGTTTAATAAAGTTTACCTGCATACGTGTGACAAGAACCCATATTGGAATTGTAAGAAGAACATTGATTGACCTGAAGCACAGAAAGGATTCCATGAGCATGCCTAAGGATCAATCTCAGTATCTCATGCAACTCGGTTTTTTTTATTCATACAGATGCTTCAGTTTTTACCAATAAATAAACCAAGATAACTGCCAAGAACTGAAACACACGGCACGATATTCATGAATAACTTAAAGATGCATAATCCAAACAGATACAACCTGGATGAAAGGACTGCAGAGCTACAACAGAGGTAATGAAACTAGATGGCTGAGGGGAAATAGAACCCTGATATCCTTATGGAATATTCCTATTATTTAGTAGTTTACGCATTATGTTCATCCCTGGTTGGTTATTCCCGTTATACTTGTCCCTGCAACGAACCCAACACATGTCACTAAAGATAAATTTCATCTAGAAGTTGTCTCTGATCTTTCTTGTGAAGGGGATATAATCCACTAGACGACTATGAAGGAGTGTAAGGTGATTGAGTTTGGGATATGGTATAAAATTATAATTCATCAGAACAGAAACAGCCTTGGCTGGACAGAATTACAAGCTTACAGCTTAATGTGAACCATTGCTTCGGTCAGTCACAGGCAGGATCAGGGCAACAGTCATAGGCTCATAGCTGCCCATACATTAGCATTAATTGCATATTATCATCTGCTATCTAGTTCAAAATGATTTCAAGTTTCAACAGTCAGTGAACATTTACATGTTCATGTCAAAGTCAAAGCTTCCACAGGCAAGTGCACAACTCTTCTGCAAAAGCCTTTGTTTGATTGCATCCATGCTGCTGGAATGCCCTCTTACACTAACACCAATAGATAACTGAACAGCCCCATCCAGGATTTCTTACATTATCATTTCAAGAAAAATAAGTGACTGGTCCGTTGAACGAATGCAAGTAGGTTGACTTACCCAGCAACAGCTGCAATAACAAGCCAAGAAAACATCCCAACAGTGCCATCCCCTAGGCCCTTTTTCCCACGAGCAGCTGCCACATCTTCCACCTTGTTCTTGAGAAGCTGGTAGAAGTAGTAATAGATTCCCTGCAAATGAAAAAACACAAATATGATACTCCCTCCGTTTTTATTTAGTCTGCATATTAGGTTTGACTGAAGTCAAACTTCATAAAGTTTGACCAACTTTATAGAAAAAATTATAAGCATTTACCATAACAAATCTATATGATGTGTTAGTACATTCAACAATGAATCTAATAGTATTGATTTATTATTGTATATATTAATATTTTTGTTTATAAACTTAGTCAAAGTTTACAAAGCTTGACTTTGACCAAAGCTAATATGCCGACTAAATAAAAACGGAGGGAGTACTAGTACATAAGAAAATCAGACTAGATGGAATTATCAAGTGTCGCGTACTGGGAAAGAACACCATAGGTCTATGATTGTTCGAGAATAATGTTGCACATACAGAAAAACAGATCAAGAATTACAAAACTATTGTATTTACCTGCGAGGCAGCGGTGCCAATAAGTGAGGGTTTGAGGCCGCTGTACAACCCACCCCAGCCTTCCGTTTGGACCAGCTGCAGTTCCACAATTAACCACTAGGACATTAGCATTGGCAACTGTAAATAAATGATGATAAACCTAAGAGGAATCACCTGGAGCATCTGGAAGAGGGTGGAAGCGTCGGAGCCACCGCCACCGGCCTTCTTCTTCTTCGCTGACCTCTCTGTCTGCTGCCGGGTGTTCACCTGTCGAGACATCACCAGGAAGCGAGAGGAGTGAGCTGATTAGCGGGGAGTAGTGGAATTAGTTATAGAGAACGGGAGGGGAGAAGGGTTGGTACGGTCTGGAGGGGGTATGTGATGATCTGGGCGATGATGCCGCCGCCGGCGCCGGCCAGCCCGTTCACCACCGCGCTCGACATGCCCCCAACCTAACAATCGGGCGCAATCAGCAGGCGGTGTGGCAAATTGCTCCGAGCCAGTCGAGAGAGTGCCTGATAATAGCGGGGTCGCCTTGCTACTGGAACGCTACTGCTTGTCCGGCGGAGGCGCCCACCGTTGCGCCGAGCTGCCGCGGACGCGAGACAAGGCGCCAAGGTTGACCGTCGGCGCGCCGTGTGGAGCCGGAGCCGGAGCCGGACTGTGGAGCGAGATTTGGGGAAGGGGAGACCGAATTGGTTGCCACTGGCACTGGCGGACGACGGGGACGAACGAGGGTGTGCTCCGCGATTTTTCACATTTCGCTTTCCTTCGCGGGGATTAGGGGAAGAGAGAGTCAGGGTGTCAGATGGGCTTGGGCTATCCTCTCGCCGTCGACGTTTTTAGGCCTCCTTTGTTTTTGTTTGTTTGTTAGGGAATTTAGGCCTCCTTTGGTCGTAATACGACGATGGAGAACTATTAGAAATGAGATGATATGGATCTTAATTTTTATTAGCAAATAAATGTCACTTGATTCATAGGATATCATATTTTTCATTGAGTCTAGGCTATTTTTATTTCTTTGAAATGTGAAAGATTGGTTTATATCCTACTCTCTGTATCACGACACGTATTATGAAAAAGAGTGAGTACATAGGAATAGGAATCCATTTCTCTAAACCAAAGGCTTCAAAGTAGTTTTTTCAACAAATTACTATCCTCTAAAATTCCTACAAAATTTCTCTAAACCAAAGAAGGCCTTAGCTTAGACTCAATGAAAAAAATCTTTCTTTCACTGTAGGCATGTCAACTCACTTTCTTTGTCATATGATTCCTATTCTATGAACCAAGTAATAATGTTTTTCTTTCTTTCAAATGTGAATGATTGATCCCTATCCTACATAGGAACTAGATGATGTCCCGCGTGTTGCTGCGAGAACTGTTAACAAATAATTTGATGTTTAAAAATATGAAACATAGTATAAATTGATGACAAAGAATCATGTTTGAAATAAATGTTGTTTAGAGTAAGCATCTAAAGAAAACTTGATGAAAATGCTGAAAATGAGTGTGATCTTTGTTCTGTTAATTTGTTACATTGACAATATATCAAAGAAGCGATATGAGACGATCGTTGATTAGAGATGGCAAAGACATTTCAAACCTCGACTAAAGCTAAAACAACTATAGCAACTATAGATGTGCTTTCATAAAAAATACTCGCATAGAAAGATAAAATGCGAGTTGAATCAGTTTTGAGTAAATCATTCTTCACACCGATCAACCATGTGCAGTGTACTTTAGCCATGTGCGCAACCATGCATGCTTCCCCATTAGATAAAGCTTACTCCATCATTAAAAAGCCTGATTAGCTATCTAGTTGTATGCAATGGAACGAAATCGGGATTAAAAGGTTGCGCGGGAATAGTGGGTTTTTAAAAAATAAAAAAATTGATGAGCTACCTATCTGTATGCATTGGAATCAAACTGGTATTAAAAGGTTTCTTAGAACAATGGAGGTTCGAGGGAACGAAGGCATTTCGCGCAGTTTGGTGGCTTATAGGGAGAAAAAGATAAGGAGTAAAGAAGCCCAAGTCTATAAGAGGTCTTCATATGGAGGATAATGAGTGGTTGCCATGAGTCATGAATATTCAATCTTAGACTAGTCTTTATATACCCATGAGCCATCTTTTACTTAAGTGTACTAGTCATGATGGAGTTGCTGGATTTTCCCAAAGAGAAAGGGTGATGTAGCACAACAGTAGAAAGTATTTCCCTCGGTTAAGAACCAAGGTTTATCGAACCGGTGGGAGACACCGATCTAATAACGTTGGCAGTACCTGCACACAAACAAATAAATTTCCTGCACCCAACAAAGGCAAGGGGATTATCAATCCCCTTGTTTTAACTAGTTACAAGATTAAAAGCAAATAGTGATAGGGCAAAGTGGCAAAAAAGTAAAAGAGCGATTTTAGGAGTTTTTGTATGGATGGAAAATAGACTTAAGGGCCATAGGTTCACTAGTGTCATCTTTTGCAAAAGCATGCAGTGGCATGGTAGACAAATTATTGTTATGAAATTGTCAGAATATCGCAAATTATAACTATGATCATTCATGTCATAATCTCACATAGGCATTACGTATGTGATAAGTAAACCGTTAAACTTATTGACGTCCACAACTATTACTCCATCCCAAGACCATTATCCAACATGCATCTCAAAGTATTAAGTTCACAAGAAACAGAGTAACACAATAAGCAAGATGATATAATATAGACAGGAGAAAACCCAGTAATAAGATTAACCCCGTCGTTTATCCTTAGTGGCAACAACATAATATGTGACTTTGTCCTTTCTGTCATTGGACTAGATCACTGCAAGATTGAACCCACTACAAAGCACCTCCCCAACTGAAGATAAATTAATCAAACTAAAGTACACTAATAGACGAGAGAGAAATACAAAGGCATAAAATTACGCAACAAAGAAACTTCAAAAGACTCATATAGATTCAATGAAGAATTTGATCATAAATCCATAATTCATCGGATCCCAACAAAAAGGTCACAAGAACTACATCATATTGATTTTCAAAGAGATCACTGTATTAAAGACCAAGAGAGAGAGAGAGAGAAAGAGAGCTACCGTAGTTTGATAGAATTTTGAGTTTCTAGCATCCCAAAGCTTCTGTGGCATGAGGAGGATAATGAAGGGTCAAATCGAGGTTGTAGACCATTAGGTGTTTGAGTAGACCACACGCTTGCGAAGAGAAAGACGGGCGGATGCTAATAGCGCGCCCGAGACATCAAACACCAAAAGAACATATACTCGCGATCTTCCATCGCACATTGGCACCTGGGACAAGCAGGAGATTTGAGCAGCATCATCGAGAGTTGTGAGACTTCAAAAACACAATGTTATATGTGTCGAGTACTTCTCTCAATGTCTCCCCTCACATAAGACGTAGTTCACACGTTAGGAGACGGTTGGGCCTATTTAAAAACATCAACATGTCATTTGTAACCTTGGTATAAGGTTGTCGTACACACATATACTTACATTTCTTCAACCACACTACTAAGAATACCAAAATTGTTTATATAACAACATCAATGTATTATGATAATTGGTACTTTTTCTGTAGAAGTTACACATTATGAAGCTAATCTCTCCACTTGAATCAAAATGTCGTTATGATCCCTATCCACCATTCACCCCTTAAATAAAACACTCAGATGGCTGCCCCAAACGACCTTTCATCCTCCTAACCAAAACAAAATATTGGCTTCTCCCACCCACACACCCAAGCAGAAAAAATGGCTACCCCTAGCCAATTGGTTGGAATACTCGCAGTCACTCAAGCCTATCCTTTGAACCAACCACACTTTATGTAAGCACAAAAAAGTCAAAAAAAGGATATTTAACGTTGAATTAACTATTGACCGAAAGCTATAGCACTATGGGATAGCCACAATTTTTGGCAACTGGGTTGGGGTGTCATGCCATTCGAGAGGAGTCAGACACATATGAAGTAAACGAGATAGGATATGTGATGGAATGGTGCAGTGACCATCTTTTCACAATGCATAAACTTGCAACATGGGACCGGGAAGGTTGATTTCAAGCAATGTTTGTGAGAAGTTAATGAGATGGCACATGGAGTAGCTAGATTTTGTTTTGGTATAAAGTTTCTTGCAGGTGGAATGATGATCTCTCTAGCTTTAACCTTAAACAGTCTATGGATGATGTGTCTACTTGATGATCGCTAAACCATTGTTGCGCAAATACAATTTTAAAAAATGCACAATGCAGCCTTTTGGCTTATTCGAAGATGGCGACTTGGTTTTTCTTTACAAAGGAGAGCTAGTCAAAACCTAGGATAACTTTGGATTAGTGAAATTTTAAATAATTCAACCTGTCTTTTTTTTATCCTTTCGCAAGGCGACCGGTGCAAAGCCTTCCTCCTCTCGATCTCCACGCGGCGAACCCATGTATTCGCCTCCCTCTCCCTTGGTCGCTTTGACATACAATGGCGGGGAGGTGTATGTTGCTGCTTCGGCTAGGACTAGTTGATAGGTTAGGGATTTCAGTATTCACGGGGGTGACGCTGTTGGGGATCGTAGCAGAAATTTAAAATTTCCTACGCATCACCAAGATCAATCTATGGAGTAATCTAGCAACGAGGGGAAGGAGAGTGCATCTACATACCCTTGTAGATCGCTAAGCGGAAGTGTTGCAAGAACGCGGATGAAGGAGTCGTACTCGTAGCGATTCAGATCGCGGTTGATTCCGATCTAAGCGTCGAACCACGGCGCCTCCGCGTTCAACACACGTGAAGCCCGGTGACGTCTCCTACGCCTTGATCCAGCAAGGGGAGAAGGAGAGGTCGGGAAGACTCCATCCAGCAGCAGCACGACGGCGTGGTGGTGGCGGAGGAGCGCGGAACTCCAGCAGGGCTTCGCCAAGCACTACGAGAGACGAGGAGGGAGAGAGGTAGGGCTGCGCCAACAGGGGAAGAACTTCGTGTGTTGGGTTGCCCCTTTGCCTCCACTATATATAGGGGGGAGGGAGGTCTGCGCCCCCACCTAGGGTTTCCACCCTACGGGGGGCAGCAGCCCCAATCCCCATCTGGGGTGGCGGCCAAGTGGGGGGAGAGGGAGGCGCACCAGGCATGGGCCTTAGTGCCCATCTGCCCTTAGGGTTTGCCCCCTCTTCTCTCTAGGCGCATGGGCCTTTGTGGGGAGGCGCCCCAGCCCACCTAGGGGCTGGTCCCTTCTCACACTTGGCCCATGTATGCCTCCGGGGCCCGTGGCCCCTCCCGGTGGACCCCCGGACCCCTCCGGTGGTCCCGGTGATGCCCGGAACACTTTCGGTGGCCAAAACCATACTTCCTATATATCAATCTCTACCTCCGGACCATTTTGGAACTCCTCGTGACGTCCGGGATCTCATCCGGGACTCCGAACAACATTCGGTAACCGCGTACATACTTTCCCTATAAACCTTAGCGTCAACGAACCTTAAGTGTGTAGACCCTACGGGTTCGGGAGTCATGCAGACATGGCCGAGACAACTCTCCGGTTAATAACAAACAGTAGGATCTGGATACCCATGTTGGCTCCCACATGCTCCACGATGATCTCATCGGATGAACCACGATGTCAAGGATTCAATCAATCCCGTATACAATTCCCTTTGTCTATCGGTACGATACTTGCCCGAGATTCGATCGTCGGTATCCCGATACCTTGTTCAATCTCGTTACCAGCAAGTCTCTTTACTCGTTCCGTAACACATCATCCCGTGATCAACTCCTTGGTCACATTGTGCACATTATGATGATGTCCTACCGAGTGGGCCCAGAGATACCTCTCCGTTTACACGGAGTGACAAATCCCAGTCTCGATTCGTGCCAACCCAACAGACACTTTCGGAGATACCCATAGTGCACCTTTATAGCCACCCAGTTACGTTGTGATGTTTGGCACACCCAAAGCACTCCTACGGTATCCGGGAGTTGCACAATCTCATGGTCTAAGGAAATGATATTTGACATTAGAAAAGCTTTAGCATACGAACTACACGATCTTGTGCTAGGCTTAGGGTTGGGTCCTGTCCATCACATCATTCTCCTAATGATGCGACCCCGTTATCAACTACATCCAATGTCCATGGTCAGGAAACCGTAACCATCTATTGATCAACGAGCTAGTCAACTAGAGGCTTACTAGGGACATGGTGTTGTCTATGTATCCACACATGTATCTGAGTTTCCTATCAATACAATTCTAGCATGGATAATAAACGATTATCATGAACAAGGAAATATAATAATAACCAATTTATTATTGCCTCTAGGGCATATTTCCAATAGTCTCCCACTTGCACTAGAGTCAATAATCTAGTTCACATCGCCATGTGAATAACACTCACAGGTCACATCGCCATGTGACCAACATCCAAAGAGTTTACTAGACTTAATAATCTAGTTCACATCACTATGTGATTAATACTCAATGAGTTCTGGGTTTGATCATGTTATGCTTGTGAGAGAGGTTGTAGTCAACGGGTCTGCAATATTCAGATCCCTATGTATTTCGCAAAACTTTATGTCATATCGTAGATGCTGCTACCACGTTCCACTTGGAGCTATTCCAAATTGTTGCTCCATTATACGTATCCGGTATCTCTACTCAGAGCTATCTAGATAGGTGTTAAGCTTGCATCGACGTAACTCTTTACGTCGAACTCTTTATCACCTCCATAACCGAGAAACATTTTGTTATTCCTCTAAGGATAATTTTGACCGCTATCTGGTGATCCACTCCTAGATCACCTTTGTACCCTCTTGTCAGACATGTGGCAAGGAACACATCTGGTGCGGTACTCAGCATGGCATACCGTATAGAGCCTATGACAAAAGCATAGGGGACGACCTTCGTCCTTCCTCTTTCTTCTGTCGTGGTCAATCTTCGAGTCTTACTCAACTTCACACCTTACAACTCAGGTAAGAACCCCTTCTTTGACTGATCTATTTTGAACTCCTTCAAAAACATGTCAAGGTGTGCGTTCTTTGAAAGTATCATCAGGCGTCTTGATCTATCTCTATAGATCTTGATGCCCAATATGTAAGCAGCTTTATCCAGGCCTTCCTTTGAAAATCACTCTTCAAACAACCGTTTATGCTTTCCAGAAATTCTACATTATTTCGAATCAACAATATGTCATCCACATATACTTATCAGAAATGTTGTAGTGCTCCCACTCACTTTCTTGTAAATACAAGTTTCTAGCAAACATTGTATAAACCTAAAAGCTTTGATCACTCCATCAAAGCATATATTCTGACTCCGGGATGCTTGCTCTAGTCCATAGAAGGATCGCTGGAGCCAGCATTCCTTTTAGCATCCTTAGGATCGATAAAACTTTGATTGTATCACATACAACTCTTTCTTACGAAAACTGGTAAGAAAACTTGTTTTTGACATCCATCTATCAGATTTCATAATCGAAAAATACAACTAATGCTAACATGATTTCGACGGACTTAAGCATCGCTACGGGTGAGAAATTCTCATCGTAGTCAACTCCTTGAACTTGTGAAAAGACTCTTTCCCACAAGTCGAGCTTCATAGACGGTAACATTACCGCCCACGTCCATCTTCTTCTTAAAGATCCATTTATCTCAATGGCTTGCCGATCATCGGGCAAGTCCACCAAAGTCCATACTTTGTTCTGATACATGGATCCTATCTCAGATTTCATGGCTTCTAACCATTTGTCGGAATATGGGCCCACCATCGCTTCTCCATAGCTCGTAGGTTCATTGTTGTCTAACAACATGATATCTAAGACAGGATTACCGTACCACTCGGGACTAGTACATATCCTTGTCGACCTATGAGGTTCGATAGCAACTTGACCCGAAGCTTCATGATCACTATCATTAACTTCCTCTTCAACAGACGTAGGCGCCACAGAAAACATCTTTCTGTGTTGCATCACTCTCTGGTTGAAATAAAGGTTCGACAACCTCATCAAGTTCTATCTTCTTCCCACTCAATTCTTTCGAGAGAAACTCCTTCTCGAGAAAGGACCCGTTCTTAGCGACAAACAATTTGCCCTCGAATCTGAGATAGAAGGTGTACCCAACTGTCACCTTTGGGTATCCTATGAAGATGTGTTTGTCCGCTTTGGGTTCGAGCTTCTCCGGCTAAAGCCTTAAGCATCGCAGCCCCAAACATTAAGAAACGACAACTTTGGTTTCTTGCCAAACCAATGTTCACACGACGTCGTCTCAACGGACTTAGATGGTGTCCTATCTAAAGTGAATGCAGCTGTCTCTAACGCATAACCTCAAAATGAAAACGGTAGATCGGTAAGAGACATCATAGATCGCACCCTATCTCATAAGGTCCGATTACGACGTCCGGACACACCATTACAACTGTGGTGTTCCAGGTGGCTTCAACTGTGAAACAATTCCACAACGTCTTAAGTGATTGTCAAACTCATAACTCAGAAATTCTCATCGGTCAGATCGTAGGGATTTGATCTTCTTGTTATGATGGTTCTTAACTTCACTTTGAAATCGCTTGAACTTTTCAAACGTTTCAGACTTGTGCTTCATTAAGTAAATATATCTATATCTACTCAAATCGTCAGTGAAGATGAGAAAATAGCGATATCCACCGCACGCTTCAATTTTCATTGGATCACACGCATCAGAATGTATGATTTCCAACAAGTCACTTGCCCGTTTCATTGTACCTAAAAACGGGGTCTTAGTCATCCTGCCCATGAGGCATGGCTCGCATGTGTCAAGCGATTCAAAATCAAGTGACTCCAAACATCCATCGACATGGAGTTTCTTCATGCATCTTACACCAATATGACCTAAGCGGCAGTGCCACAAGAAAGTGGTACTATCATTATTAACTCTACATCTTTTGGCGTGAACATGCGTATTACCACGACCGAGATTCAATGAACCATTCACATAGGGTGCATGACCATGAAAGGTATTATTCATGTAAACAGAATAACCATTATTCTCTAACTTAAATGAATAACCGTATTGCAATGAACATGATCTAATCATATTCATGCTCAACGTAGACACCTGATAACATTTATCTAGGTTCAATACTAATCCCGAAGGAAGATGGAGCGTGCGATGTGATCTCATCAAATTTGGAAACACTTCCAACACACATCGTCACCTCGCCCTTAGCCAGTCTCCGTTTAGTCCGTAGCTTTTGCTTTAAGTCACCAATAATAGCAACTGAACCGGTATCCAATACCCAGGTGCTACCAGGAGTACTAGTGAGGTACACATTAATAACACGTATATACTTTGTTGAAGTTGCCAACCTTCTTATCTACCATGCATTTGGGGGTAGTTCCGCTACCAGTGACCGTTCCCCTTACAATAGAAGCACTTAGTCTCGGGTTTGGGTTCAACCTTGGGTTCCTTCACTAGAGCGGCAACTGGTTTGCCATTCATGAAGTTTCCCTTCTAGCCCTTGCCCTTCTCGAAACCAGTGGTCTTGTTAAACCATCAACACTTGATGCTCCTTCTTGATTTCTACTTGTTGCGGTCTTAAGCACCGCGAACAGCTCCGGGATCATCTCCATCCCTTGCATGTCATAGTTCATCATGAAGATCTAGTAGCTTAGTGATAGTGACTAGAGAACTCAATCAATCACTATCTTATTCGGAAGTTTAACTCCCACTTGATTTAAGTGATTGTAGCACCCAGACATTCTGAGCACATGCTCACTAGCTGAGCTATTCTCCTCCATCTTGTTGGCAAAAGAACTTGTCAGAGGTCTCATACCTCTCAACGCGGGCATGAGCCTGAAATCCCAATTTCAGCTCTTGGAACATCTCATATGTCTTATGGCGTTCAAAACGTCATTGGAATCCCGATTCTAAGCCGTAAAGTATGGTGCACTAAACTATCAAGTAGTCATCAGGACGTGTCTGTCAGGTGTTCACAACATCCACAGACGACGTTGTAGGGGTTTGCACATCGAGCGGTGCATCAAAGATGTAAGCCTTCTGTGTAGCAGTGAGGACACTCCTCGGACTACGCACCCAGTCCGCATCATTGCTTACAATATCTTTCAACTTAGTCTTTCTCTAGGATCGTATTGAAACAGGGAGCTACAACATGAGCTATTTATCTACAACATATTTGCAAAGACAATTTGGACTATGTTCATGATAATTAAGTTCATCTAATCAAAATATTTAATGAACTCCCACTCAGATAGACATCCCTCTAGTCATCTAAGTGAAACATGATCCGAGTCAACTAGGCCGTGTCCGATCATCACATGAGATGGACTAGTCAACATCGGTGAACATCTTCATGTTGATCGTATCTTCTATACGACTCATGCTCGACCTTTCGGTCTTCCGTGTTCCGAGGCCATGTCTGTACATGCTAGGCTCGTCAAGTCAACCTAAGTGTATTGCGTGTGTAAATCTGGCTTACACCCTTGTTTTCGAACGTTAGAATCTATCACACCCGATCATCACGTGGTGCTTCGAAACAACGAACCTTCGCAACGGTGCACAGTTAGGGGGAACACTTTCTTGAAATTATTGTGAGGGGTCATCTTATTTAAGCTACCGTCGTTCTAAGCAAATAAGATGTAAAACATGATAAACATCACATGCAATCAAATAGTGACATGATATGGCCAATATCATTTTGCTCCTTTTGATCTCCATCTTCGGGGCTCCATGATCATCGTTGTCACCGGCATGACACCATGATCTCCATCATCATGATCTCCATCATCGTGTCTTCTTGAAGTTGTCTCGTCATCTATTACTTCTACTACTATGGCTAACTCTTTAGCAATAAAGTAAAGTAATTGCATGACGTTTATGTTGACACGCAGGTCATAAATAAATTAAGACAACTCATATGGCTCCTGCCGGTTGTCATACTCATCGACATGCAAGTCATGATTCCTATTACAAGAACATGATCAATCTCATACATCACATATATCATTCATCACCCCTTTTGGCCATATCACATCACACGGCGCATGCTGCAAAAACAAGTTAGACGTCCTCTAATTGTTGTTGCAAGTTTTTACGTGGCTGCTATAGGTTTCTAGCAAGAACGTTTCTTACCTACGCCAAAACCACAACGTGATATGACAATTTCTATTTACCCTTCATAAGGACCCTTTTCATCGAATCCGATCCGACTGAAGTGGGAGAGACAGACACCCGCTAGCCACCTTATGCAACTAGTGCATGTCAGTCGGTGGAACCAGTCTCACGTAAGCGTACGTGTAAGGTCGGTCTGGGCCGCTTCATCCCACGATGCCGCCGAATCAAGATAAGACTAGTAACGGCAAGCAAATTGACAAAATCGACGCCCACAACAACTTGTGTTCTACTCGTGCATAGAAACTACGCGTAAACCTGGCTCTGATACCACTGTTTGGGATCGTAGCAGAAATTTAAAATTTTTTACGCATCACCAAGATCAATCTATGGAGTAATCTAGCAACGAGGGGAAGGAGAGTGCATCTACATACCCTTGTAGATCGCTAAGCGGAAGCGTTGCAAGAATGCGGATGAAGGAGTCGTACTCGTAGCGATTCAGATCACGGTTGATTCCGATCTAAGCGCCAAACCACGGCGCCTCCACGTTCAACACACGTGCAACCCGGTGACGTCTCCTACGCCTTGATCCAGCAGGGGGAGAAGGAGAGGTTGGGAGGACTCTGTCCAGCAGCAGCACGACGGCGTGGTGGTGGTGGAGGAGCGCGGAACTCCAGCAGGGCTTCGCCAAGCACTACGAGAGACGAGGAGGGAGAGAGGTAGGGCTGCGCCAACAGGGGAAGAACTTCGTGTGTTGGGCTGCCCCTTTGCCTCCACTATATATAGGGGGAGAGGGATGGCTGCTCCACCACCTAGGGTTTCCACCCTAGGGGTGGCGGCAGCCCCAATCCCCATCTGGGGTGGCGGCCAAGTGGGGGGGAGAGGGAGGCGCACCAGGCATGGGCCTTAGGGCCCATCTGCCCTTAGGGTTTGCCCCCTCTTCTCTCTAGGCGCATGGGCCTTGGTGGGGAGGCGCCCCAGCCCACCTAGGGGCTGGTCCCTTCTCACACTTGGCCCATGTATGCCTCCGGGGCCTGTGGCCCCTCCCGGTGGACCCCCGGACCCCTCCGGTGGTCCCGGTACACTACCGGTGATGCCCGGAACTTCCGGTGGCCAAAACCATACTTCCTATATATCAATCTTTACCTCCGGACCATTCCGGAACTCCTCGTGACGTCCGGGATCTCATCCGGGACTCCGAACAACATTCGTTAACCGCGTACATACTTTCCCTATAAACCTTAGCGTCATCGAACCTTAAGTGTGTAGACCCTGTGGGTTCGGGAGTCATGCAGACATGGTCGAGACAACTCTCCAGTCAATAACTTAAAGAACATGCGGTGCCCCCATGTTTGGTTTTGGTAATTGATGACAATCTCTATGGACTAATGGTTTCCTTGAGTTATATTTGAAGGTTTTGTCCATAGGCTTTTCTTGGAGTGCATGTGTTGATTTCAAGGAGAGTTTGTGTCGACCAAGGTGTTATTCAAGGAATTATCCAAAGATTGGTCATGTGAGAGTTGACTTATTGCAAGCATGTCTTGAAGAAGAAGATTGTGTGATCATTCATGTCTACCTTCAAGACATCATTCAAATGAAGAGAATTGGAAAGGTTCAAGGTTGATCAAGACTAAGTCAAGAGTGAATCAAGTTGATCAACTCACAAAGCGCAGAAGATGTACCGAGAGGGATCAAGTGATCCCATGGTATGGTAAGAATTGTCAATTACGCTTTGTGTACTAACCCATGGTCTTCATGAGAGTTCTTTGTGGGGTTAGGTTGCGGTGTGCAAGTTCAAGTGGAGCATCACGAAGAGATCAAATGCTTGAAGCTTGCCGTCCTTTGTGGTGATAATGGACTTGTGAAGATGTGCGGAAGAGTGGCTCACCCATAGTGGAGTGTGGGGGAGCAATCAACTAGTCTTCATCGAGTCAACACAATCAAGAAAGGTGGTCCAACTTGAGGGAGTCAAGATTGTCATCATCTAGCTCAAGTGGACCATGTGCAAGGCAAAGGTTTGCCCTTGATAGGTTTTCTATTTTACCGGTCTCATGATGGTAGTTGGGAGACCGGGTTATAGGATCGATTGCCGTACTATCAAGGGGGGCTCTCAATGAATAGCTTGATCGTATCGTTCATAGAGAGCTCAAACCATTGCATCCTTGCATCATCTTTCTTGGTTCTTGTTTGGTTCTATTTGTGAGTCTTAGAGCTTATGGTCATCTTGATGACAAGCTTGAGTTCATTGAAAACGGAGTTCGCATGCATCTTCTATGATGTTTTCGATGTTGGAGGTTTTGTCGATTCTTCTCGGTTGGAGGTTTCACTCCTTTTTTTGTTAGGCATACCTCCCCTGCCTCTTCTTACTATTACCAGTCGCTGTTTTGATGCTACTCGTCATCTTGTTTCCAACAAGCTTGAGTTTGCTCAATTCGGAGCTCATATGCAGAAGTTATGGCAGTTCTTGTTTTCTTGGAAGTGGTTTTTGTCTGGTCCCAGCGGTAGTACCACGAGCCCCAGCGGTAGTACCGCTTGGAGCTCTCAGTCGTTGTACCACTGCTTCCGGGTACCGCCATCTTGCTTAGCAAAGACTTGGGCGGTTGTTCCGGCCAGGCACCGCCCAAGTACCGGTCAGGCCTCTGTTTTGATGCGGTACTCGGGCGGTGGTGGCCCGGTTGGTCCGGTCGTACCGGTACCACCGGTGTCCGGAGCGGTTCTACCGCTCAGGACTTAGCCGCCCGAGCGCTCAAGGCCATGCGGTTGCACCGGCCCGGTACCGCTTGACTACCGCACTCAGGGGTGACTCCCTTCTGTTCCTATGCGGTGGTTGAGCGGTGGCTGGGCGGTTGCTCCAGTTGTTCTTCTCAACCGGTGCTACCGCCTGGTCGCCCGGTTGTACCGCCTGGTAGGGTTCTGCACGTATACTGTGAGTCCCGGTTGTACCGGGACCAGGAGCGGTAGTACCGCTCGTGTGCGGGCTGAGCACATGACGGTTGGATTTCCCCCCTCCTATAAAAGGGGGTCTTCTTCCCCAATGAACCATATCTCTTGAGCTTGTTTTTGCCTCCATTGTTGACCTTCTTTGAGCTTGCTAACTCTCACTCCCTCCATGGATTCTTGCTAGTTTTTGATGGAAAAAAGAGAGGAGATCTAGATCCACATTTCCACCAATCACTTTCTCCTCTATGTGAGGGGAACCCCTTGGATCTAGATCTTGGAGTTCTTGGTGTTCTCCGTCTTGTTCTTCCTCTCATTTCCCTCCCTAGCATTAGTTGCTCCGGTGGGATTTGAGAGAGAAGGACTTGGGCACTCCGTGTGCCCTTGCCATTGCATTTGGTGCATCGGTTTGAGTTCTCCACGGTGATACGTGGAAGTGAAGTTTGAGAAGCTTATTACTCTTGTGTGTTTGGGCACCCTAGAGCTTGTTCCTCTTGGGTGCCTTGGCGCCCTAGACGGTTGGTGTTGTTCGGAGCTCAATCATTATGGTGTAAAGCTCCGGGCAAGCGTCGGGGTCTCCAATTAGGTTGTGGAGATCGCCCCGAGCAATTTGACGGGTACCGGTGACCGCCCCCAAGGGTTGCCAAAGTGTACGGGTTCGGTGACCGCCCCCAAGGGTTGCCATTTGTACGGGTTCGGTGACCGCCCTTAAGGGTCCCTTAGTGGAATCATGGCATCTTGCATTGTGCGAGGGCGTGAGGAGATTACGGTGGCCCTAGTGGCTTCTTGGGGAGCATTGTGCCTCCACACCGCTCCAAACGGAGATTAGCATCCACAAGGGTGTGAACTTCGGGATACATCATCGTCTTCGCGTGCCTCGGTTATCTCTTACCCGAGCTCTTTACTTATGCACTTTACTTTGTGATAGCCATATTGTTTCTTGTCATATATCTTGCTATCACCTAGTAGTTTATCTTGCTTAGCATAAGTTGTTGGTGCACATAGGTGAGCCTAATTGTTTTAGGTTTTGTGCTTGACAAATTAACCGCTAGGTTTATTCCGCATTTGTTCAAGCCTAAATCGTAATTATTTTAAAACGCCTATTCACCCCCCCTCTAGGCGACATCCACGATCTTTCAATAACCAACAGCGGGATCTGGATACCCATGTTGGCTCCCACATGCTCCACGATGATCTCATCGGATGAACCACGATGTCAAGGATTCAATCAATCCCGTATACAATTTCCTTTGTCTACCAGTACGATACTTGCCCGAGATTCGATCGTCGGTATCCCGATACCTTGTTCAATCTCGTTACCGGCAAGTCTCGTTACTCGTTCCGTAACACATCATCCCGTGATCAACTCCTTGGTCACATTGTGCACATTATGATGATGTCCTACCGAGTGGGCCCAGAGATACCTCTCCGTTTACACGGAGTGACAAATCCCAGTCTTGATTCGTGCCAACCCAACAGACACTTTCGGAGATACCCGTAGTGCACCTTTATAGCCACCCAGTTACGTTGTGACGTTTGGCACACCCAAAGCACTTCTACGGTATCCGGGAGTTGCACAATCTCATGGTCTAAGGAAATGATACTTGACATTAGAAAAGCTTTAGCATACGAACTACACGATCTTGTGCTAGGCTTAGGACAGGGTCTTGTCCATCACATCATTCTCCTGACGATGTGATCCCGTTATCAACGACATCCAATGTCCATGGTCAGGAAACCGTAACCATCTATTGATCAACGAGCTAGTCAACTAGAGGCTTACTAGGGACATGGTGTTGTCTATGTATCCACACATGTATCTGAGTTTCCTATCAATACAATTCTAGCATGGATAATAAACGATTATCATGAACAAGGAAATATAATAATAACCAATTTATTATTGCCTCTAGGGCATATTTCCAACAGACGCTTAGACAAATGCTGATGCTTCTTCTTCGAGCCAATCTTCCGGACTCCGGTCCTCATCAATTTCATTTGTCAGGATGGATGATAACCCACCAGTATAGGAGACCAATTGTAGCCTTTTTCGATAAGTAAGAGTGTCGAACCCAAGAAGGAGCTAAAGGTAGAATTAATATTCTCTTCAAGTTCTATCGACCACGGATACAACTCTACACACACTTAGCATTCTCTTTACCTATAACAAGAATAAAACTACTTTGTAGGTATAAGAGGATAAGTTTGCAAGAATAAAACTAGAAGTACTTAGCGGGATAATAAAAGTTAGTTTATTTTCGTAGAGAGCTTTATGTAACACTAAGAGAAAAGATTGTCCATAGGCAATTGAATATAACACAATAGATACTTATCATGTGTAATGAGGGGGGGCATACACAAACACACTTTTCGTACTTGGATCATATGCACTTATTATTGAAAGTCTATCAAGCATCCGCAACTACTAAAGATCATTAAGGTAAAACCCAACCATAGCATTAAGTAACAAGTCCTCTTTACTCCCATATGCAACAACACCCTTACTCGAGTTTAAACTTTTGTCACTCTCGCAACCCACTATAAGCGAATTATGAATGTATTGCAACACCCTACATCGGTAATCCCACATGCTTGCGCGATACGGAAGGCACCATAGGACAACACCATATTAACATGCAACTCATATCAATCACACCATACCACAATTAACCTGTAGGATAAAAAGAATCTAGTCAAACATCATAGGATTGCCACACATCATTGGATAATAATACATAGCATTAAAAACCATGTTCAAGTAGAGAATTACAATGGGAATAGAGGTTACACCACTGCATAGATGGGGAGAGGGTTGGTGATGACGGCGACGAAGTTGTTGGTGTAGATCGCCGTCACGATGGTTCCCCCAGCGGCGCTCCGGCGCCACCGGAAGAGAGAGGGAGAGAGCCCCTCCTTCTTCTTGCTTGGCCTCCCCCTAGATGGGAGGAGGTTTCCCCTCTGGTCCATGGCCGCCATGGCTCCCAGAGGGCAGGAGCCCCTCCGAGATTGGATCTCTCGCTCTTAGTTTCTCTTATGTTCCGCGTTGTTGTTTCTGGCCAAAAACCGTTTTTTAAATATCAGGAGATCCGTAATTCCGATCGGTTTGAAATTTTAACATGATTTTTCTCGATATAAGCTTCCTTACAGCCGAAGAAGGGATCCAACCGACTTACGAGGAGGTGGCAAGGCAAAGGTTGTGGGCCTCCGTTTGCGTTGATTCTTCCTCCAAAAAATCACATATATTCCAAAAAAATCTCCATAAAATCGCGTTTGGAGTTCGCTTGATTGGTTTTCTGCGAAACAAAAAACATGCGAAAAACAGGGATGACACTGGGCACTGATCAATATGTTAGTCCAAAAAATAATATAAAATGTTGCCAAAAGTATATAAAAGTTGTAGAATATTGACATGAAACAATAAAAATTATAGATACGACGAAGACGTATCAATGGATTAGACGAAGCTCCGACATAGATTCGTGCCAGCTCCTCGGGCCAACGGTTTAGGGTTTCTCGTCGTGCGTACGCGACGGCGAGATTTGGTGTGAGGTTCTTTAAATCAATTCAATGGTTCAACTTCGATGCTGCAGCTCCATGGCGCTGGTCCTTAGGGGCACATGCCCAAAAAAATTCTGATTATTATCAACAAGGTTAGACTGGCTTCGATATGAGAGCGGCGAAAAGAATGCGTCGACGGTTTGTTGTAGCGGTGATAGTGCTCATTCGGTGGTCCAATGACCTTGATGTAATTTGCATTATGTTTGAAGTGCTTTGTACTTCTACAAAACCTTAGGATCCTGATAACTGACACAAGTGTGGCACGAACACATGGCAACTCCGATCGTTTTCTATGCCATGTTTAGCGACACGAGGATGGCAATTTCCTTTTCGGATGGCAAGCTTCAAATTTTTTTGTTTGTTTTTCTTTTCAGATGATAACTTTAGTTGTAAAAAACGTTAGATCCATAATTTTTTCAAGTGTGGCGCTTGTCGTTTGGGAACCTTTATAGCAGTGAGTCCTTTTAAAAAAATAAAATTTAAATAATGCATTTGGATTGCATGAAGAGTCGTAATAATCATATCTGAGGAAGTGACCTTTTCCATTTCTCTGGTTTTAAAACCATGTATTACACAAAGGCCCTTAGCTCCAACTAGCGTCTCCGTATTTCTATCTCTAAGGAGGGGCAAAACGCAAAGAAGAGAGAAAAGGAAGAAACTCAAAACACTAGTAAAACCCTAGCCTACCGGAGAGAGCGCCGAAAAAGGCCGGCTAGTCGGAGAGCTTGAGGTTGCCGCAGCACAGCTCGTCCGCCGCCAAAGATGTTCTCGCCGGCGATCCGGAAACCCCACCTCCACCGCAGGGAGAAGGAGGAGGCGACCCCTTCACCCCCTCCTCCCGCTCCCGCCCACTCCCCTTCCCCTGGTGGATTCATCCTCTCCGACCGCCCCGCCACCGGCACCCCGGCCCCATGGACCACCTCCTCCCTCCTCGCCAGGTGACCCTTCCGTCTCACCTGTCTTCGATTTGACCAGAATCGCCGCATTTCGCCGTATGCTTGTATCTAGTCGAGGCACCGGAAGCAAGCGATGCGCAGGAACCCCTTTGCCATCCTCACCGTAATAGGCTAGCGCGCTCACAGTTTGACACAGTTCGCCGAGGTATGATGTTTCTAAATTCTGTTTCTCTGTGCGAATTTTCAGGATTTCGACATCAAAGCAAACAGACAGGGCCGGCGATTCTGACCAGATCCAACCAGTGCGCGTAGCAGAGTTTCCCCAAGTCGTGAGGAATGCACAAGCCAACCTTCTGCAGAGGAATTTCGCCGGTAACTAGTTTCTCTTGGGCGCCCGCGCAATTTTTCTTTTGCTAGTTTGCTTCTACCATTCTGAACTGTAGATGCCGTTTATGTATCCCTTGTAGGCAAGAGCATGCTTGTAGGTGGCATTGACAAAGAGACATCCCTTGCATGGATGATATGTGGAAATGAGCTTTTTGTCTGGAGCTACTTGGCTGCTGTTGCAAAAGATTGTCTTGCATTTGAGATCCCGTCTTCGCTTGTGGGAGACAAAGACGGAAAACCCCTCTCTGGTAACCAGTGGACGGTTTGCATCATGAGATGGCATAGTAGTGGTCCATCAACAAGGAACAGTGGAGATATGTTGCACCGAAGAAGTTCAACTGGTGTTATCCTCTGCAACAGAAGAACACAAGCTATTGCGTATTGGCCTGATATCTATGATGAAAGTAGTGGCAAGGGTCCAGTTCTTAGTTCATTTGGCCACAGTGACACATCTGCAAGTGATGCCATATCTGGCTGTTACAGGTTTAACTCGGTAATTGCAGCTTCCGTTCCAGGAGCTGCTCATGAATGTATTGCGATTGCTTCTGAGCCAACAGGTGCTTTATGGTTGTTTCAGTGTTCACCACTGAGAATTCACCGAAGAGAAGTCCATCGTGATACATTAGGAGATAATGCTACTGATCATTCTCAGAAAAATAATGGTGGAAGATCCTTGGTTTGGCTACCAAGCAATGAATCATCCGAGGCTGCTGAACGGAAGTTCTTTTTGTTGACTAGCCAGGGGATACAATGTTGGGGCATCTCACTCTTGCATGGAATCAATGTAAAAATATTAGGGTCTCAGGAAATTGTTGGTAGTGATGGGGAGTTGGGCATAAAAAAGGACATAGCTGGTCAAAAGAACATCTGGCTTTTGGACATGCAGATAGATGAGCGCGGGAAGGAATTTAATATTCTTGTTGCTACCTTCTGCAAAGACCGGGTGAGTGGGTCAAACTACACTCAGTATTCACTTCTGACAATGCTGTACAAATCTAACCAAAAGTTTCCATCCGAAAACAATGTGGTTAAACGCGAAAGGTTTTTGGAGAAAAAAGCTCCTGCTCAGGTGATAATTCCTAAAGCTCGAGTGGAGGATGAAGAATTTTTGTTCTCCATGAGGCTAAAAACTGGCGGCAAGCCTTCTGGCTCAGTGATCATCTTATCAGGTGATGGAAAAGCAACGGTGGCCATTTATTGGAGGGGCTCTACCCGACTCTATCAATTTGATCTGCCTTGGGATGCTGGAAAGGTTTTTGATGCTTCCATTATCCCATCTGCTGAGGATAGGGATGAAGGAGCTTGGGTTGTTCTGACAGAAAAGGCAGGAATCTGGGCAATACCTGAAAAGGCTGTATTAGTAGGTGGGGTTGAGCCTCCAGAGCGCAGCTTATCACGAAAAGGTAGCTGTAATGAAGCGGTCGCTGAAGAGAAAAGGAGAAGTCAAGCATTCAGTGCCAGTATTGTTCCCAGAAGAGTTAGCTCTGAGGCTTGGAGTGCTGGAGACAGGCAAAGACCAGCATTAACTGGCGTAGCCCAGCAGGCTGTGGTTGATGAAGAGGCTGAGATGTTACTTAATAGGCTGTTTCATGATTTTATTTTGTCAGGCGCTATTCATGAGGCACTTCAAAAGCTTAGAGTAGCAGGGGCATTTGAGAAAGAGGGTGAGATGAACGTATTTGTTCGAGTAAGCAGATCTATTGTAAACACATTATCTAAGCACTGGACAACAACTAGAGAAGCTGAATTTCTTGCTTCAACTATTGTTTCATCCCTTGCCGAGAAACGTCAAAAACATGAGAAATTCCTTCAATTTCTTGTCTTGTCCAAGTGCCATGAAGAACTCTCTTCAAAACAAAGTATGGATCTTCTCTTGCCATTATTATCTTTTTTTTTCAAATTTTGGACTCGTATTATCCCTGTTACAAATAATCAAACGGACCCATTGGTTATGTTACTAATTGTTCTTGCCTCTGCTATCTATATTGCACATTGTTGTCAGAATTGATGTGATCTTTCTATTATGGTATATTGTGTATGCTATAGTATCTGTTCATCATTAGGCATTTGTCTTAGAACACCCCTCCCCCTTCTCTTTAAATCATTAAATTTGTAATTGTAACAATGTGATAGGACCTAGAGACTACAATATCAATTTATATAGACGTAAGGGGAACTGATACTGTTCTATGAGTTCATTTTCTGACCGAATAATTTTCATTATGCTTTTATTCCATAGGAGCTGCAATGCTAAGTGTCATGGAACATGGAGAAAAGCTCTCTGGAATGATCCATCTTAGAGAATTACAAAATGAGCTTAGCCAGCAGAGTTCAAGCACACGTTTATCACCACAGTCCAAAACTCCAACTGCTGGTGCACTGTGGAATCTCATTCAGCTGGTCGGTGAGAAAGCTCGACGGAACACCGTTCTATTAATGGATCGTGATAATGCTGAAGTTTTCTACAGTAGAGTTTCTGACATAGAGGATCTATTTTATTGTTTGTCGCATCAACTTCGGTATATTATAACCGGAGAAGAACACCCATCTGTTCAGATGCAACGTGCACTTGAGTTATCAAATGCCTGTGTGACCTTAGTTCAGGCAGCATTACACTACAGAGCGGAGTACAAGGACTGGTATCCTTCTCCTGAAGGGCTGATAACATGGAACAGTCAGCCTGTAGTGCGGTCTGGAATCTGGAATCTGGCATCATCTGTGATGGAGCTTTTGAGAGAACCAGGATCTGCAGGCATGCCAATGAAATCTAATCTATGGTCTCAGCTGGAAGGACTCACAGATATGCTACTGGAGGGATATATTGGTGTATTAACTGCCAAATTTGAACGTGGGGAGGACCATGGTGTGCTAGCCCAAGAATACTGTGAACGGAGAGATGAGCTTCTTGGATCCCTTTATGACCTTGCAAAGCAAATTATAGAAGCAAAATATCAGGTTTGGTCTAATTCTATGCCACTATGTTCTTAATGTTTTTCTTGCGCGTTTATATTTTGCAAGTTCATGATGTCTCTTTATTTCCTTGTACTCTTATCTTATTGTTCTATCTTAGAATTCAGTCTATCCTTTATTCCCTCAGAAAATGGTGTGGTTAGGTCCATAGCTTATTTTATATGATTATAAGCTGCCCCGTACCAATTTGCGGACTGTTGAGGTTCAAACTTGTGTTATACTTGTATGTATGCAATGGTAGTTCTGGAGCATTTTGTTATTTATGTAGCAACTCACCCTTTCACTACGCAATCTGCGACATCGACATTCAGATGAGATTTTAGTAGTTTGCTGCTTGGTTGGCTCTTTGGTTGATTTCCCCTAGTGTCATTTTCATTGAAGTGAATATGGACTATACAAGCATGCATTGACTAGTAATCTCTGATCATAGCACATGTATCAGTGTATGTTTTGTTCATCTGACATGAATGTAAGTTTGTATGCATCAATATAGTGGATGATAGCTTGACATCAAGTAACAAAGGGCAGTTTCAGCTAGAATGACATTCCAAATAAAAAAGAACCATGGCAAAGGCCTATTTGGACAATTTGTAATTTAATTAACTCAACATTTTTCTGGATTGCCCATCTGCTGTTGACAGTTTCTTGACATGATGCGTTCATACTTAACATGTACTCCCTCTGTCCCATAATATAAGAACGTTTTTTACACTAGTGTAGTGCCAAAAACGCTCTTATATTATGGGACGGAGGGAGTATCATTTTATAAACACTGTCAATGTTGGCTCTTCGGTTTTACTTGATTTTAATATGGTACTACCTAATACATGCCCATATCTACCAGGAGTCAAGTGAAGGCAATGACAATCCTGATCTGAAAGAATCTATATTTAGAGAGGTCACTTCTCCTATTTTGGCAACAGCTAAACGGCATGAAGGGTACCAAACGTTGTGGCAGATTTGCTATGATATCAGTGATACGGTTCTCCTCCGCAATCTTATGGTAAAATCATGTGATCATATCCCCAATTTGTCTAGGATCATTTTTATGCCTTGTTGTATATTTTTTCAGTGACCTAGCATATTATCCACTTTCGACCAAAAAATTGTTATGGAACACGGCTCTTATGTTGATCTTATGTTGCAGCATGATAGTATAGGACCTCATGGGGGATTCAGTTTCTACGTTTTTAAACAGCTAATCAACAGTCGGCATTACGCTAAGCTGTTAAGGCTGGGAGAAGAATTCCAGGAAGAGCTAGCTAATTTTCTGAAAGACCGCAGCGATCTTTTGTGGCTTCATGAGATATGCTTAAATCAGTTCTCAACTGCTTCAGAGACTCTTCATACCTGTGCTCTGCTTTCAAGTCCTGGAGAAGATGCTGACCTAACAAGCACCAGAAAGTCGCTGTCCTTTGTTGAAAGAAGACGTCTTCTCTATCTCTCTAAAATTGCTGCAACAGCAGGTTAACTATTTCTTCTGTTATACTTTCCTTCTATACCTCCAGCTATGCCATGATTGATGTAACCACATATTGTATAATAAGTTTATGTAAAACTGGCTTCCAGTATCACTTTTAAGATGGACAGCAGTAGTTTATCAAGTGCTAAATAAATGCGATGAATTCTATAATTCTCTCCATCATTGAATTTTTCACATGCTTAGGACTTGTAGCTGTTGCATATTCTTATGGGTGTGCTGCTTAACCTTTTATTATATGGTAAGAGTTTATTTCATGATTCTGCTGAACTTTCTGCAGCACAGGAAATGCCTGATTTTCTAGAAGATAATTTTTGTTAAGGAACAGAATGTTGCATCATTCTTTTGTATTAATTCCCGTTTCTTCAATGATATGTTCTGTTCTTTTCGTGGTAAATGGACTCCTGACAAATTGCAGTTTTTAACAAGTAGGTAAGGATGTTGATTATGAAGTGAAGGTTGCACAGATAGATGCTGATATCCGGATTCTAAATCTTCAGGTGAAGCGTCTTAAACAGAAAAAGATGATGTTACTTCTGTTCTCTATAATTAATTATCTGCCTCCAGACTTCAGTGTTAACGGGCATGTATTGAAGTATTCCATGTTTGGAGGCATGGCAGTACTACCAAGTTTGAACTCCTACAAAGTTTTACAATGCTGTTTTATTTATCTTTGATGAAAATATATTCAAGCTATACAAAAGAGGATAACTTGCTTGATGGCATGTAGCTGGATGCCTTATCATTTCTAAGGGAAGTCAGAACGCATAGCTGACGAAATAATCTTTACCTTTTCTTTACAGGAAGAGATTGTTCAGCATGATCCAGAATATGCACAGGGCAAACATGCAAGCAAGCTTCTTCCGCCATCAGAACTGATTGAGATGTGCATGAAGAGAGGCCGCGAGCTTTCTCTCAAAGCCTTCGAAGTATTTGCTTGGACAGGCTCCTCGTTCCGAAGCTCCAACAAAGGCCTTCTAGAGGCTTGCTGGACAAACGCAGCCGACCAGGATGACTGGGTCGAGCTCTCACAGGCATCAGTTTCAGAAGGCTGGAGCGACGAGGTCATCCAAGAATCTCTTCAGGGAACGGTCCTCTTCAACGCTTCGAGGCTGTGCTACAGCTCAGACGCGGTGGTGTTCGACGGCACGTTCGAGGAGGTGCTCCCCGTGAGGAAAGAGGACGTGCAAGCGAGAGGCCTGGAGGCCAAGTGCTTCTCGGTGGAGGAGGTGCTGATGCAGCACGACGCTTTTCCGGACGCCGGTAGGCTGATGATGACGGCGGTGGTGATGGGCAAGGAGCTGTCCTATGCTGCCCCGGCAGATGAGCCTGTGGACATGGACTCATGATCATGCCGGAGAGGGAGGCGTGTATGTAGGCTGGAGTTCCAAATCATCAGTGCTCTTGCTTTGTGTGGCCATGCAATCGTCGGGGTTATTTGGTCGACTGGAATAGTAGTAAATTTTACTCCGTGATGGCCATGCAATAGTAAATTTTACTCTGTGATACTGATGCCCATTGTCGGCTGTAAACCTTTGTAGAGACTGCAACATTGTCAGCTCTTGCCTTTTTCTTTTAGCTCGAGCTGTGTTTTGAAAATTGAGGCATGCGTCACTCTTTTTTCTGGTGCTACAATTTTTTCTGAGAAATTCTGATACTACAACTAGCTGGCGTTTTGTTGATTAAAATATTGATGCGCGGAGTTGGAAAAAGCAAAAACACTCTTCCAGTGACAGTGGTAGGAAAAAATAAGTGTGAACCGAGAATTGTGGCCCATCTGTGGGTGGTGCAAGCCCACTTACTTGCCGGGCTTCTTGTGAGCTCTAAGTGAGCCTGCCTTCAAACCAACACTGACAGACCCACGGCGGCACGGCGGAAGCCTCACCTCCCCCAGATCCCAGACGGCCATCGCCAAACTCCTCAGCCGAAGGGAAGGGAGGACGGAGGGGAAGATCACCTTCGAATTGAGATCGCGAACTCGGCGGCGTTGCGCGCAGCGTCCGGGCGGCGGCCAAGCGGGGCAGGATGGCGGCGGCGCTGGCGCCGGGGGTGTCCCGGAAGCTGAAGAAGGTGCTCGAGACGCGGACGGACAGCCCAGATCTGCTGGCCTCTCTGGGCGCGCTCTCCACCTTCTACGAGCACAACACCCCGCAGGCGCGGCGCAACCTCAAGTCCTCCGTCGAGCAGCGCGCGCTCGCCATCAATCGCCACTTCCTCGACGCCTCCCTCCCCGCTCAGAAGGTGCGCGCTCTTGCCGCATTGCTGCCCGCCTCTCCTCCGCACGTCGTCCGTTGGTCGATTGGTACCTGATTGCTCGTTTTCCTTCTATTGTTCGCGTGCAGGCGTTGGATCGCGTCGAGGGGGAAGTGCACGCGCTGGACGATTCCTGGAAGAAGTGAGTCCATTCTGGCATTTTGCTCTTTTGCTCCGCCTGCCTGGAAATGGAACCTTAGTTCATTTTCTGATATTTTTTGCACTAGGTTCAGCTCAAACCTGTAGATTTAGGGGAATTGTCACATTGTGTGAACACATGTTTTCAGTACAACGGAGACCGTAAAACCTGCAACATTTGTGAGTTTAGATGTAGACCTGCAGTTAATTATTGGTCCTAACTAAGACATTGGAGTAAATATAGATAATGTTAAGCTGTAGATGCAAAAGGTTTCTACCAGGATCAACCGGTTTAACTTGAATGCTATTCACCACCATTGTGTTAGGATTGAGGAAGCATTGAGCAGCTGTAGTGCAAGTACAGGGGATATCATCAGCACAACGGAGAGGTTGCAACAAGAACTTGAGGTTATCACTCAGCGCCAAGAAATTGTATCATGTTTCCTGCGGGATTACCAACTTTCAAATGAAGAGGTACTACTCTCTACTTAAACGAAATCAGTTGTTCCAATGATTCTTTGGTTGCTATGGTATGATGTCTTGCCCATTTAGTGGCACGACAATCTGGAGTATGTTTATTCACAGAACCTTATGTTTAATAGATACATGCACTCCGGGAAGAAGATATAGATGAGAAATTCTTTAAGGCACTACTGCATGTCCAAGAAATCCATTCGAACTGCAAGGTTCTGCTGCGAACACACCACCAGGTACTTTCACTTTGTCCTTCAGATTTTTTCTTGCCTTAATTTTCGAGATCACAGCAACATCAACATTTTGTCTTGCCAGTCAACCCAATTAGAAGAATGGTTTTTCAGCTGTCTGTCATAAATAGGCTCTTCCTCGGGTGAAAGCAGTTAATAGGATATCTTAATTTGATTTTTTTAGTTTTGTATTTTCGGAAGTATGGAGTTCTATTAATCCATTTACTGGCATGTACATGGTCTGCTCAAATTATGTAGGGCTCATTTGGTTTACGAGATTTCCAGATCAAAGCAATAGGAAAAGTAAAAGATTTGGATGCCCTGTCCACTCCAATCTTTAGGAATTTTCCATGAGGTCTCACATAATGCTAAGAATCCTCAGAAATTAGGCCAATATGGACACAATCCTAAGGAATCTTAGTTCCTCCATTCCTATGAAATGAATGCCATATTCAGGAAAAAATCCTATTGGAATCCTAAAAAAGCCCTGCAACCCGAATGGGCCCGTAAGGATATGACCCTACACTCCACCAAGAACTAGACGCTTTGACACTGGGAACCTGCTTCTAATAGCTGATTCCATAGAATATTTGTGTTAATGCCCTATTTTATATTTATTCAGCGTGCTGGTTTGGAACTTATGGATATGATGTCCGTGTACCAAGAAGGAGCTTATGAAAGATTATGCAGGTACTGGCTATCTTTCTATAGTCATCTAATCTTTTGCTGTTCCTTTTCCTTACATTAGATGTCTTTATTTTTTACTGCATATTGGAGATATATTTCCACTCACCGCTTTTGATTGCTTTTACTGCTACTGACAATATGGTACCCTAACATTTCCTTTGGCTGTTTTTTTTAACTTTGTAATTCTTGTTTTGTGCTCTAATTTGACCTTACCTACTGTTGTAAAGCTAGTGTTCAACGTTCATCTGTACTTGACTTCATTCATTAGGCACTCTGAAAAATAATTAAGTTCTCATGATAAGTACTGTTGAATGAACTGTTGCCAAATACCTTGCTCGAATTTGTTATTGTGCTGTGTTCTATATAATATCATCAATTGATGTTTTATGTTGAAGTGTCGTAATTCAAATTTCCCTGTCATCAGGTGGGTTCAAGTTGAGTGTAAAAAACTAGGTGATACTGATAATCCTGAAGTAAGTGAACTTTTGAAGAAGGCTGTTCGGTGCCTGAAGGAAAGGCCTGTTCTGTTCAAGTACTGCGCAGAAGAGGTATGCCATGCCTTGTAAATAGTCATGATACCTGAGTTTACCTTCTATACACAGTAAAGTTGCAGTTAATTCAAATGGTGTCTGATAGTTTAGTTGTCCACATCCATAGGTTGCCAATATGAGGCATCATGCCTTATTCAGGCGGTTCATAAGTGCTCTTACTAGAGGTGGACCCGGAGGGCTCCCAAGGCCAATAGAAGTGCATGCTCATGATCCTCTTCGTTATGTAGGCGATATGCTGGGATGGCTGCATCAGGTGATTTCCTTGGTCTATCCTTGTTAATAGTCAGTATGCAATGAGCTAATTAATGTTTGTTAAATAAATTCCCTTTCAAATAACATGCACACATATGCATCATTCATCTGCAACTTAAAGATAGTCCTTTAGCCTTTCTGAACTTCTGGTTTTAATGTTTGAAGGCACTTGCATCTGAAAGAGAGCTTATAGCTGCGCTGCTTGATCCGGATGCAATAAGTGACAGTGGTCCAGCTAATCGTCGTCATTCTGTAAGAGAAGGTGATTCATCCAAAGGAGAATCTGATTTCACTTTTGTTCTCGATAGAATATTTGAAGGGGCATGCCGACCGTTTAAAGTTCGAGTTGAGCAAGTTCTGCAGTCACAACCAAGTCTGATAGTTTCTTACAAACTTAGTAATACCCTGGAGTTTTATGGTTACACGGTGAGTCTGAAATTCTAGTTCTGGCCATTTAGTAAAGCTAAGATTTATTCAGTTCACACATGGTCCTTTTCTATTCTAGATATCAGAACTGCTGGGTGTAGACACATCATTGTGCAATACAATATGGTCACTTAGAGATGCAACACAGCGGACATTCTTCAACATCCTGAAGAGCCGTGGAGAAAAGTTATTGCGATATCCTCCACTTGTTGCGGTTGACCTCTCTCCCCCGCCAGCAGTGAGGGAGGGAGTTTCTCTGTTGCTTGAGCTCATAAGTACCTACAATAGCATGATGGTTTCTGCCTCTGGAAAAGGGTTAAACTTTGATCCAGTCATTTCTGCAATACTGGATCCTATAATTCAGGTGAGCTTTCTGCATTCGGTGTACTTAGTTTGTACAGATGTCTAAAAAGCATGTCCGGCAAGCTGAAAATTTATTGCTCGATCTGACTAATTTTTATCCTTGGTGCAATTTTGAATTGTTATCCTATCCAGTATCCACTGAGCACTCTGTATTATTATTTTTGTAATAATAGGATTTATCTTCCTATCCTCTATGTCTACTGTGATGTTATGGGACAATTCTTGAAACTAGCAGTATTTCAGTGTCTGTATTCACCATCAAGTTATCTTCAGTTCAAGCAAGCTATCAGTATTACACAATTGCTTAATATCTCCAAAGTAATTATGTGTTTTAGTGTCACTTCCAAAACATTTCATTTCATTCTAGAAGTTTTTGGTGCTGTTCCATGTGGATGTTTTATTGGGTAATCATATAGTATAAAGTAACGCTAGACTGCACCTAATATGAAATAACAGGTGTGTACGTTTTACACATTTTGCATTGCATCAGTACCTGTGATTTGTAGAAACTAATATATTAGTATGTTCTAGTGGAGCCAGTTACTACAGATGACATGCGCTATCGGTTCAAAAGGTGTTCCATATTTGCTGTTCTTCTCTTTTACAAGTAGTTTTGTTATATCTTTATTCTTGTTACCACAGAATGTGATGTTATCTGCATTGTGGTTTATAGGGAGTCCTCATTTACATGTGGTACTGTTAGTGCTAATCCTGACTTCCTGACCTACTCTTCAGATGTGTGAGCAAGCCGCAGAGGCACAAAAGTCAAAAGGTGCACTTGCACGGCGTGGTAGAACTAGTTCTGAACCTATGGGAAGTAAGAGAGATTCAATCTCAGTTGATGCTATTCTATCAAAGAAATCATCTACATCGGTCCTGGTTAGTAGCATAATTCTTTTTGTTTGCCACGTGCATCGTAATGTGAATCCCTTGGACCTGTGACTATTGTGGAGCAACCTTTGTACTTTTGTTCTGGTCATGAACTGAACTAGTAAAACAGACTGCCTTTTTTCTTTCTGTTGCCAGTCACCACCACACACTATACAGTTACTAGACTAGTAAAATACAGATGGTACAAGTCAAGAAATTTCAGAAAGTTCCCTGTAGCTGCAACAGTGAAACTGGCACCTTTGTTAGTGCAAACTGTAGAGAAAAAAGAGGAGACAACTAGCGGGGCAGAGATGGATAAGATCAAACACTTCCAATCATTTTGTGGCTAGCACTATTAGACATGGGAAACACTTATGATTTAGTAATTGACAAGCTGATCCTACATATACTGATAGGCATGCAATCCCAATTTGCATTCCTTAGTACTCGCCTTATGGTCCCAGAATAAAAATATAACTGGCTTTATGAAAAACAGCCGGTGTTGTGGATTTCATGATTGCCTTTGTGTTCAATTTTATTTCATAACCTTTTGGGCACTGATCAGATTAAAGAAACTGTGATTTTTTATGCTCGGATCAGAAACCTTTTTGCTTTAAGCCTTTGACTGGGTAGACTAGCTCGCTTCAGCTGTGCAAATCAACTTGTAGACATTTGCTTACATCCAAGTAATTTCAGTACTTTTCCTTACATGATGCCATGCAATGTACAGAGTGGTGAATCTTCGTCCAAAGTTTACCTCATCAACTGCTTATCAGCTATTGAGGAACCACTGATGGATCAGGAGGTTGCTACAAGCTATGTTAACAACCTTCGCTCTATGATCGAAACACACACGCGTGCCTTAGTAGATAAAGAAGCTGATAGCATTCTCAGTAAATGTGGATTGTCAAGTAAGATGCCATACCTAAAGAACTACAGCTCCACTGACGGCAATGACGATGCAAGACCTCTGGCAGATGTCGTGGAGACATCACCACAAATGCTTCTGGAATGCTTGAAGGCATTCTATGGTATTGTGACTGGAACAGAAGGCTCCTTGCCGGAATTCGAGCAGCTGCAGGTTCCAAGGTTACGCTCAGACGCGTGCTACGGTTTGGCGAGAGCCCTAGCAGAAGCTTACGAGCTCATTTACAGGGCGGTGATGGATCCAAAGAACTGTTATCCTGACCCAAGATCGTTGGTCAAGCATTCGCCTGAGCAGATAAGAACGATACTGGAAATCTGAGGTCCACACACCATACCTTTTGATACATGTAATGAGAGGAGATTCATGTTCAGAATCACTGTGATGTATATTACTACCTGCTAAATCTGAGGTTGCAATTTCTTGAGAAATACTGAAGTGGTCACACCTTTGGTGAACTGTTATATCATATCGATACTCATGTATTACAGTTTTGCTTGTTTATAAAACCACATGAATCATTGTCGGATGAACAATAGTGTCAGAGAAGCATTCCGGTGGAAGATGAATGAAACCAGATTCCAGTATTTCTGGTTCTTGCTTGTGTAGGGTTGAAAGCGATGCCGAATAACTGCATCCAACTTGCCAACTAGAGTCAAGCAACTGCTAGTGGACCAGAGGCTCTCATGAGCAAATTGGCAGGGATGTCACTGTTTTCCTTCCCGCTGTAACCTTCCGCAAAACGTCGGAATTAATTGCATCCTTACTGTGTTACTTCCAATATTATTACTACAGACGAGCAGCTGATTTTGATGGAACTTTGTGTGTGGGCCCCCCGCTATCTGATCTCCTTTTTCGTGCTGATTTGGCGGATGCAAGCTGTAGCTGTTGACTGCAGCGACGAGCGGAACTCGGAACTTTGGCCGGTGTGGAAAGTGGAAGCCGCCGCTAATCAGGATCCAAGGCCGTTTCTTGGGGGATAACTAATGCTATCAGGGACAGGTTATCCAGGTATGGTTGAAAAGGTATTCAAGCTTGTCGGCAGTGTACATTTGTTTGTTTTCCTCCTACTTTTCTTTTGGCAACATGTTTTCCTCTTATTTTGTGATCAAATTTTCTCCTCTAAGGCAGCTGAAAAATATGATATATGTATAGTCAGTCAATCAAATCAACTAATTTAAATTATGGAGTAGCGTGGCTTGCAATAGCAGCATCAACCTCGTTGAATACTGCACAGCCCATCCATTAGCTGCTCATCAGCACCGTAGAGTAGGTTGACCTTGATTAATTAGTCCCCCTACAGCAAATTAAACTGCATTATGAAGCAGATAGTTGCACGGTTAGGTGGGTGTCTCCACCATCCTACGTGATTAGGGTGCCTCTAGCCGCCCCTAGTACGTGGTGCCACTAAACTAGCTTCTCCTAATCCTGAAAACCCTGTGAGGTCACGTCCCCTCTCTTAATCTAAGGCCACGGGCATACGTGCGCACTTCCACTACCCGTTTCCCGGACAAGAAAACGACCAGTTGCATGCCTTGCGTCGTCGGACCCCGGGTCGTCGTTTGGCCCGCCCGGGATTTTTCCATGCGTTGGCATGCGGCGCACGGCAAGTGGGCGCAGCGTGTGGAGAGGGTGGGACGGCTAGCTGGCGGCTACCCGAGGCCGAGGTCGAGGTCTCCGGTCCACGCCTGCGCGGCCACGGTGGAGGGATCACCGATGCAGAATGTAACAAGCTAACCGTGACTGTGCCTGTGGTGGGAACGGGCGCCCGTGAGCGGCGGGCGGACGACGACGACGACGTACGGCCCCGCATTCCCATGACGGCGAGGAGGCGAGACGGGAGGATGGACTGCTGGAGTGATTACTTGGATTCTCTCTCTGGGCCTAGCTAGAGTAGACGGGATAGTGATGAGCTGCGTGCCAGTGTGTTTGTGTGTGCAGTGCGGGATGGGGCAGCACAGCAGGAGCAGTAGGAGTAGGTTGGTCGTTGGTCTCGGCTTTCAATGCGGAAAATTCCACTGCAATGAACCAGCAAAAATGACAGCCGACGCGGCGGGGACGCAAGCGCGCGCACCACCACAGACACCATCAAGCCATTGTGCTGCCGCGCGCGCCTTCCTTTCCTTTCCTTCCCTGCGCCGCAGCTAGCAGCAGCACCAAGCTCGCTTGACTAGCTATAGGAACAAATCTAAGATGAGAGGGACGCCGTGCTCGGAGCTCGGGAGTAGGATAAGCTAAGGCAGCTAGCTACGGAGATGCGGTGCGCGGCGCTGCTGCTGCTGCCGCTGCTGGCGGCCGTGCTGCTGCACGCGGCGGCCGCGGCCGGCGGAGGCAACGGGAGCTGCGTGCGGAGCTGCGGCCGCATGACGCTGCCGTACCCGTTCGGCTTCTCCAGCGGCTGCACCGTACGCCTCGGCTGCCACGTCGGGGCCGACGGCGTCGGCGCCGCGTGGCTCGGCGGCGCGCCGGAGCTGGGCCTGCTCGTGCGCAACGTCACGCCGCGCGCGCTCACCCTCAACCTGCAGCCCGACTGCGCTCGCTCGTTCAATGCGTCCGTCGCGGCGCTCTTCTCGGACAGCTACGCGCCCTCCTCCCGGAACGGGCTCGTCGTCAGGTCATGCAGCAGCTCCGAGGCTGACCGCATCAGAAACTGCAGCAGCGACTACATCAACCGAACCACGTCCAACTGCACCGCCAACGAGCCCATCCGCTGCATCCTGCCCCCTTCCAACACCACCAGCGGCCACCATTTTCTGAACAAGAGCGAGGTGCTCAGGTCCAACTGCACCGGGCTGGTGACGGCGGTGAGCTACTCGGACGCGCAGGGGCCGTCGCTGCTGCTCGAAGCGCTGGAGCTGGACTGGTGGGTGCCGGGGCGGTGCGGCTGCGCCCCCAGAGCCACCTGCACCCAGTTCAACGCGACGACGGCGAGGCGGGAGGCGTTCCGGTGCGAGTGCCCGGAGGGGCTCGAGGGCGACGGCTTCGTCGACGGCGCCGGTTGCCGGGAAGGTCAGTGCTTCATCACACACACCACAACGAGTATTTCTTTCATCGTTTGTTTTCCTTCTCCATTTAGCGAGTCAAGTTGTGCGAGCTAGACGGACAGACTAGCCATTACTCTACGCCTTCGCTCTCGTTGACCACGCAACTAACAATCCGCGGCGTCGGCTGCGCACCTAGAATTGTGGACCATTGGCACCTTGAAGACAGACGGGCAGGAATTGATCATATCCCTTGGTTCTTTGGTTGTGTCACCCACATGTTCAATGGAGCCGCGAAAGGCTCTGCCCACCGACTTCTCTGACAAAAAAAACCTCACGGATAAGGTGGCTCCGCCCCCTTTCTTGGTAGCCATTTACGTTTCACACTGTCGACTAAAACGCACATTGCTGAATTCCCTCACGTTTCTCCCTCGCCCGTTAGCCGGCGAGATGTTAGGCGTCGCAAACGGCACCGGGACCTCGTGGCGTGCTGGTTCAAAAGGAGGATAACCTCCGGCCTCTGCATGGAGAGCAGCAGCGGGAATCATCACTTTTGGGTGTTTAGATGGTGCTTTTTGTTGTTGCGTCTTATTGCATTGTCAACACGTGCGGATTGCACTCGTTTCTCGGCCAGCTCTCCATGTTATTTTTAGAAAATGATCGATCGAATTGACCATCGGTCGGCCAACTCCCCAGGTTTTCCTCCACTCAAGTGCCTCCAGCACTTCATGGATGACCACATTGCGACTTTGCAGCACCAATGTTGGGAAGGCATTGTGAGTATGGGGAGTGGGTACCGGGTTGCGTGACTTAGCTCTTGGGGCTCCGGCGATCTAGGATCTAGGAAGGGTGGTGTCTCCATTGTTAATTGCGAGAGGTTAGTGAATTAGAGATTTTATTATGTTGCCTAGATATTTTTGACATGCATGCAAGCACATATGTCGTTTGTTGCATACACACCTTCATCTTGAAAAAAGGAACAAATTGTTTTGATGTTGCAAATGTGTTCCTTCGTTGTTGTATGTGTTGTTCACATATGTTGCTTAGGTTAGTCTTTTTATATATTACGAGTATGGTAGCAAATTTTCTACGCTTTTGTTTCAACGAACGGAGATTTTTGCATACATATAACTTTTGCTATGTGGCGTGTTTGAAATGCTGCATTATTGTTGAATGAGTTTTTACGAGTGTGGTGGTAAACACTGCAATGATGTTGCGTATGGGTATGATATGTATTCCTAGATTTGCCACTTAAAGTGGGATGGTGGATGAGGATATCGATCGGGTGAAATATCACCTGGCCGATGCCTGGGGTTAGCCATTCTTTTTCTTTTTAATGAAAATAATCATCTTGCATTTCATACTGTAAAAATCATGCATCACTGAATTTTCTCAGGAGGTTCTCACGTGCAATACAGAATGTGGTGGAATACATACATTGAAATTGGTCAAAAAAAATTACTTTGCAAAATATTAATCTTTGTTGACCAGCAAGTATCTATTGATAGCTGAGTTAACTTTTGATCACTGAATAAAATTGCGTGAAGTTTAACGTAATCTGATATTTGAGATCTGCCGGCGAGAGTAAATGAGTAGTTAACTAGCTCGTTAGCAGGCGGTTGGCCTTGGAATATTTTATTTTTGCATGCATGTCAATGTAATGTTATGAAAGGAGTTCTTCAAATTGCCGCTTAAATTATGTTGAAATTGCTAAATAATGTATGAAGTCAGACTCTTGATATCATTGCTACTCCCTTTTTCCCTCTTCTCGTCAATCTTACACCTGTGTGTCCAATGGTTACAGTTTCCAAGTCCAAGTGCGATCGCTCGAATTACCTATCAAGAGATTGTGGCAAGATCGTCCTCGTTGGTCTTATCATGGCAGGTAACTTGCTCATGCATCTTATAAGCTGATATAAAACTTAAGAAAGCTACATTATTTATTTTTTAGATTGCTTTTTTGGCACTGCCACTATACAATCCTCAGAAATGTCTCACCGGTTGAAAGTTTAGAACTGATCAAGGCTACAATAAGAAAGAAAAGCTCTATCGTAGCTACTAAAAAGAAAAGTTGTACAAGTGGCTACCATCGTGCAACACAAATGTCATCCACTCACATAGAATAGGATTGGTTTGCTCCCAATATTTGGCTAGCCAAATGTTGGCAATACCAACGCTTGCCAACTATTGGCAATTTTCTGTGAGATGGTAAGATGACTCGGTAACCAACCAAGTAGTAGCCAATATTTGGCACAATGCCAAACATTGGCATGCCAATTCTTGGCACCAAACCAATTATGCTTATATTGTGTGCATGTTTTCAACGGGACCTCCTATTTCGCGCACGGGTTGCTGGGTAGCGACCGAGCGCGCACCCCCCGCTACACGAGCGTGTGCTTTTGGGCCAACCCGTATGAGCGGCGGGTGATCCTGTTTTTTTATTTCTTTTTGTTATCTTCTGCCTTTTTGCTTCAATTAAATTGTTCGGGGTTTAAACACTCCTGAATTTCAAAAAATGGTTGGTATTAAAAAAACTTGAATATCAAAAAATGTTCCCAAGTTTTCAAAAATTGTTCTCAAATTCAAAAGGTGTTTCCAAGTTCGACAAATGTTTTTGAATTCAAAAAATGGTCTTGGAATTGAAAAAAAGTTCCCATATTCAAAAAAGGTTTATGATTTTGAAAAATGTTCAGGAATTCTAACAGATGTTCAGGATTTTGAATACATTATTGTGGATTAAGAAATGATCCAGGTTATTTTAAATGTTCAGCAAAAAATAAGAACCAAAAAATTGGAAAATGTTTGTGAATTTGAAAAAATGTTCGCGATCAAATAGATTTTTTTACGAATTCAATTTGTTTTTGTGCTTTAAAAAATGTTCACAAAAATAGAAAAATGTTCGAAAATGAACAAGAAAAAAAATAAAAGTAAAACAGAAAATGAACATGTAAAAAGAAAAAAATAAACGCTAAAACGTAAACGAAAAAGAAAGGAAAATAAAAAAGCGTAAAAAGAAAGAAAAACCGGCCTGGGAAGGTTTTAAAACCTTGAACCTTACCCAAAATGGCCCCCCTCTATCAGACGGCGACCTTGGGCCGGCCAGGTTTCAGACGGCATTCCCCTATTTTTTTCGTTTCTTTTCGTTTTCTGTTTTTTTTGCTTCTTTAGGAAAGTTCAGGATTCGAAAAAAAACTTTAGAATTTCAAAAAATGCCACGAATACAAAAAAATGTGCTTTAATTCAGAAAAAAATTCATAATTTCTGAAGCAATGAACATTTTTTTAGTTTCGATGGACATTTTTTGTATTTTGATAAACAAATTTATTTTTGGATGCCCATTTTTTATTTTTATGTACACAATTTGAATTTTGGATGAACATTTTTAGAATTTGTTTTATATTTGATGATAAAATTTTAAATTCAATGAATTATTTTTCGAAATTGATGAACACATTTTATTTTTAGTGAATTTGTGGTGAAATTAAGGTACACATTTTGAATTTGACCTACATTTTTTAGTATGATGAATTTTGTTAGAAAATTCATCATCATTTTTTGAACTTGATGAACATTTTTTGAATTTGATGAACAAAAGTTGAATTTGAAAAACTATTTGATTTTAAAATAGATTTGAAAAGGATGTTCCCAAATTTCAGAAAATGTTTGTGAATATGGAACGAAAAGAACAACAAGAAGGACAAACGAAAATTTAAAATCGTACAGATATCTCAAAAGAAAAGGAAAATTCGCACGGAAGCAGTTCGATCATGGGAAGAATTTGTTCTTATGTCTCATGAAATTTCATAATATTCCAACATTCACTCTAATATAATTTGCATTTTTTGTCCGTACAAGGTCTCTGTAACTTTTCTGCAAAACTGCAGCCCTTTCGGTTTTAATGAACATTTTGAAAATATAAAAATTAAAGAGATGATGAACATTTTGAAAATATAAAAATTAAAGAAATGATGAACATTTTGTTCATTTTGAAATAAATGAACGAATTTTGAATTTGACCTGCATTTTTTGATATGATGAGCAATTTTAAAAAATTCATCATTATTTTTTGAACTTGATGAACATTTTTTGATTTTGATGAACAAATTTTAAATTTGAACACTATTCTACTTTTTTTAAATAGAGTTGAAAAAGATGCTCCCAGATTTCAGAAAATGATTGTGGATATGGAATGAAAAAAACAAAAAGAAAGCAAAACGAAAATTTAAAGTAGATTTTTTTGGAGAAAGAGATAAACCCGCTGTTGCGAGTACATGTTAGGCTGAAGAAAGGACCATCTTTCCATTTATGTGGGCTCATTTGTCTCTCGGTCCTGTAAATAATATTATGGGCCACCATGCATGTGTACTGTTTAATATGATTTCTGAAACTGGGCTGTATTTTATATTCTACTCCATATGTAAAGAAATATAAGAGTGTTTAGATCACAAAATAGCAAGGTTGGGCTGTTCGTTCATTGATGGGCTTTTAACATAGCCCAGTATCACTTGGTTATTTAAAATGTAAAAATACTCTTTTGAGAATAAAATAGGTCCTCTCTGGAAGTTGCTAAAAAAATAAAGCAATGCTACACATACGTGATGTTACGTACAGATCTTACGTAAAAGACGATGTGGAGGTTGTTAGCAAGGAGTGTTTGATTTCACGGGAAAAACAAAAGAATTGTAAAAAGAGGTTGGAGTGGATGTTAGATTTTCTATGAAATGTAGTACACAAGATTCTATTGGAAAAATTCCTATGGGATTCAATCCTATGAATCAAAGGACAAACGTAGGAAAAATTCCAAAGGCTTTCAATCCTCCAAAATTCCTATAGAATTTCTTTGAATCAAAGAAGCTCTAAACTCCCACAAATAACACAGCAACAAGGAACAAAAAAACTGCGACAAAAAAAATAGACCACATACATAGTGGACATCAGGTTAGATGTGAGTGACATATGTCACATCTAAAATGTGTCCTAAACAGACCCTATTGAAAAAAATACTCTCCGGAAATCCTACGGACATCTCAAAAGAAAAGGAAAGTTCATACAGAAGCAGTTCGATCATTGGAAGGATTCGTTCTTATGTAACTTTTCTGCAAAACCCTTATCGGTTTTTGATGACATTTCTACAATATAATTTGCATTTTCTTGGTCCATACAAGGTTTCTGTAACTTTTCTGCAAAACCCTTATCGGTTCTTGATGACATTTCTGCACGTACTGTAGGAATAATTTTCGGAGCCATGGTGACGGGCATCGGCTGCGTGGTGTGCCACGTGCTGAAGCGCCGTTCCGCGTCCATCCGGTCGCAGCAGAGCACGAAGCGGCTCCTGTCGGAGGCGGACTGCACGGTGCCGCTCTACTCGTACCGCGAGATCGAGCGCGCCACCAGCGGCTTCTCCGAGGACCACCGGCTCGGCACGGGCGCCTACGGCACGGTCTACGCCGGCCGCCTCAGCGACAACCGCCTGGTCGCCGTGAAGCGGATCAAGCACCGCGACAACGCCGACGGCGGCCTGGACTCCGTCATGAACGAGGTGAAGCTGGTGTCCTCGGTGAGCCACCGCCACCTGGTCCGCCTCCTGGGGTGCTGCATCGAGCAGGGCCAGCAGATCCTGGTCTACGAGTTCATGCCCAACGGCACGCTGGCGCAGCACCTGCAGCGGGAGCGCGGCCGGCCCGCCGTGCCCTGGACGGTGCGCCTCCGCGTGGCCGCCGAGACCGCCAAGGCCATCGCGTACCTGCACTCGGAGGTGCACCCGCCCATCTACCACCGCGACATCAAGTCCAGCAACATCCTCCTGGACCACGAGTACAACTCCAAGGTGGCCGACTTCGGGCTGTCCCGGATGGGCATGACCTCCGTCGACTCGTCGCACATCTCCACGGCGCCGCAGGGCACCCCGGGGTACGTGGACCCGCAGTACCACCAGAACTTCCACCTCTCGGACAAGAGCGACGTGTACAGCTTCGGCGTGGTGCTGGTGGAGATCATCACGGCCATGAAGGCCGTCGACTTCAGCCGGGGCCCCAGCGAGGTCAACCTGGCGCAGCTCGCCGTGGAGAGGATCGGCAGGGGCTGCGTGGACGACATCGTCGACCCCTTCCTGGACCCGCACCGGGACGCGTGGACGCTCACGTCCATCCACAAGGTGGCGGAGCTGGCCTTCAGGTGCCTCGCGTTCCACAGCGAGATCAGGCCGTCCATGGCCGAGGTCGCCGACGAGCTGGAGCAGATACAGGTCAGCGGGTGGGCGCCGTCGGCGGACGACGCCGCGTTCATGTCGACCACGTCGTCGCTCTGCTCGTCGGCGCCGTCGCGCGGCACGGACAAGTCGCTGGGGCCGGACAAAGGCAGGGGCGAGGCGTTGCCGACGTCTGCCCCGGCGACGGCGGTGGCTGAGCGGGAGACGGAGAAGGGCGCGGCGGGGTCCTCCCCTGTGTCCGTCCAGGAGAGGTGGTTCAGCGACAGGAGCTCCCCTTCCTCCAATAGCCTGCTCGGGAATAGCAGCTCGCTTCACTGAACTGAAACACGCCGCCATTAGTCCTGACATCCATTCCGTCGTTGTTTAGTTTAGCTGTAAAATTTAGAGATGTACGATTTCTTCTAGTATAGCTACCAAAGAAAAGAAAACGTACGATTTCTGGGTCTCTTCTTGTGCCGCTCATTTCCTTTTCCGTTGGTTCCAGGCAATCTGTAAATGAAACTTTTTACCTAGTCTACTCAGACGTCAGGTTGAAGAGCCATTGATTCGACCAAGTCGACGTGCAGACGGAGAGATGATTGTCTAGAACGGAACTCGCTGACCAGTTGGGTGGAGCTGGCGGAAATCCGGTAAAACCCCCGGTAGAATTTGGTCCTTGGCTTACATTTCGTGGTCCAGATAAAAGTACGACGGGGTCAATTCTCGGCCAGGTGAAAAGTACGTGCCGGCCACGCTTGTGCACATTATACCCATACAATCGAAATCATTTTCCCTGCAGGCCCATGCTAGCTTCAAGTGTGGAAAATATGTTCTCTGGTGAAACAAACAAAACTGACGGTCCCGAGAACCTGCTAGCTAGGCTGCCCCGTCCCGTGCAAGTGGGGAAAATATCTTCTCTGGTGAAACAAACAAAACTAACGGTCCCGAGAACGGTCGTACGTGCTGACGGGCAAACCATGAAGCGGGAAAACCCTATACGACGCGCGCTGAGTCAAACTGCTGAGGCTTCGCACAGGGAGCTAACAACTACTCCCTCCATTTCAAAATAGTTGACTCAACTTTATACTAACTTTAGTGCAAAGTTAGTATAAAGTTGGGTCATCTATTTTGAAACGGAGGGAGTAGTGAATAACGTGGACAGGCCCAGTTACGAGATAAAACGCGCTACAGTTTCCGCTTTTGGGAACCTCCTAGAAGTTTCCTGATCGGTTTGGGAAGCTTCTAGAAGGTTTCTGAAGCGGTTTTTATTGGTTTTCACTTTTTTATTTGCAGTTTTTTCTTAAACTGTTTTTCTCATTTTCTTTTTTCCATTACATATTTTTTCATTTTTCATTTTTTGTATTTCTCTTTCTTTTCTCTTTTTTCTATTTATTTTATAATTCCTTTTTATACTAGTTTTTTTGTTCCTATTTTTCTCTTTCAGAATTTCAAATTTGATTGAAATTTCAAAAAATGTTTGGAAGTTCAAAACATGTTCCTGTTTTTTAATTACTATTCAGAAGGTCAAAAAATATTCGGGATTTCTAAAAAATGTGCGCATATTTGAAAACATGTTCATGTTTCAAAAAAAATCACAAATTCAAAAAGTGTTTTTGATATTTAAAAACTATGTTCATAAGTTCAAAAAATGTTCCTATTTTCAAATTTTGTTCACAAATTCAATAAATGTTCGTAAGGGTCACATGTTTAAATTTTGTTCAGAGTTTCAGATTTTGTTAAAGGATGCAAAAAAATTCCTTTTGTTCAAAATGTTCATGTTTTAAAAAAATGTTCCTTTTTGTCAACATTTTAACAGAAATTAAAGAAAGTTCCTGGCTTGAAATTTGTTCGTGTTTGTGAAAAAAATGGGAACTGGAAAATTGTTCCTGTTTTTCAAAATTTGTTCACAAATTCATACTTTCTTCCCTGTTTGAATTTTGGTAACAAATCAAAAAATTGAGCAATTTCTCCAATACTAGTTCATATTTTTCAAAAAAAAAAACAAAATTTTATTAAAAAGTATTCTTTATTTTCTTTAAATGTTTTTAAAAAAGGATTCTTCGATGTGGGTAGTTCTAAAAGATTTCACGCTGCAAATACAACACTCACTGATCTGCTCTACTGGTTACGCACCTGTCCATACAATCACCAAAGGAAAACTCTTTAATTCATCCGGCTGATTTCTAAGAAATCAAGCCTCCTCGTCTGCGTGCCACGTGCCAATGGTCCCGCCCAGGCTGGTGCGTCTCGGTCAACTACTCAGCCTCACATCCCGCATCCACGCATCCCACGAACTTCTCCATTTCTTCCCATTCTCCCACACGTTGAGCCTGATGAACCTCGCCGGAAATTCTTTCTCCGCCGTATCCCGCAAGAGGCCCTGGAGACTCATAGAAGTGCCTCTCCAATTGCAGCCACCGCGCCGCTGACACTCGCCGCAGGCCTCCATCTCCGCTTGACAACCCAATCTCACAGCAGACCTCCACCAGACGACCTGCGCCGACGCAACAGCGCCGCTGCTGCAACACAACACCGTCGTTCATGGCAGCTGTCGGTGTCAAAACCGGCGGATCTCGGGTAGGGGGTCCCGAACTATGCGTCTAAGGATCGATGATAACAGGAGACAGGGGACACGATGTTTACCCAGGTTCGGGCCCTCTTGATGGAGGTAATACCCTACATCCTGCTTGATTGATATTGATGAATATGAGTGTTACAAGAGTTGATCTACCTCAAGATCGTATGTTGTGGTCTAAACCCTACAACTATGATGAGTAATGTCCTAATCATCTATTGACTAGCCTGGCCTCGGCTTATATAACATACCAGAGGCCTAGGATAACAAGAGTCCTAGTCGAATACGTTGGTGAAGAGGAGTCCTTGTCTTCATCACCAAGTCTTGTGGAATCTTCCTCGTATATGTCTTCGGCTGTCCGAACTGGCCCATGAGTAAACGACCATGGGGGTCCTCGGCCCAATTCAACTGATCGGGAGATGATGTGGTGAGTACCCCCTAGTCTAGGACACCGTCAGTAGCCCCCTGAACCGGTCTTCAAGTTGGGGACGCTCCTCGGTTCTTCCGAACTATTCTTCGTCTTCGGTCGTCGGTCTTGAAAATTGGTTCAACAAATCTTCACATCTTCTATCTTGAGGATTGCCGAGCTAAATCTGAAGATCTAACACGTCGGGTATCCAGGAGCCATTTAATTCTTCGGCCTTTATCAATGCCTTGTTATTTTTATGCCACACCTCGGGTTTGAAGTTATTTCCGGGCGGCAGTGTCCTCTTGCGTCCGAGCTCCAACGCCAGACTATATTCGAGGTATCTTTTGCAGACGAGCACCAACGCCGGAATGTATCCGAGCTCCAACGCCGGACTATGTCCAAGCTCCAACGTCGGACTATATCCGAGGTGTCATAGATCACCTTGGTTCAAAAAAGTTGAAAGAGTTTAGCCGAGCTTAATGCCGGGAATGCCCTCTATGGAGCCAGCCACTGGCGCCCGAGCTTTATGCCGGATTGCTTCCGAGGTGGTACACCACCCCGACTATGGGCCGATTTTTTGTCAATATTTTTGATTGGTGCAATTTATTCTCTACCGAGATATATAGCCAGTAGCCCTCAAGGTGTGTATCGGTCTAAAACCCGAGATGCATCTGAAGGATGACATGAGACTGCTGATCCCAGTAGCCGCTGAGACTCAGGTTGATTTGCAAAATCGGTCTGAGGATCAACTCCTAGCTCGGCAGAATACTTCGGGACACAAAAAGCGATGTGCAGAGTCCTTGAGACTCAGGTTGGGTGTGGCCGACCAACCTGAGGATCATAATCTCCTCGAAAACTATTTTGCACTTAAATTTTCTGCACTGGATTGCCAATGCAATAGCCCCCGAGACACTGGTCGGGTGGCAACACCAGATCAGGGGATCGATACGCCCCTTTAATATTAGTAAATGATAAGCCCGAAGCCAAGTAGCCCATGAGCCTTAATGCGGGCATGGGTGGCCGAATTAAGGATCGATATCCAGAGTAAAATCACAAATTATGTGTAATGATTCTATGTATCCAAGTACTTTACATCATTAATGCTCGGATCCGCATTGTACAAAACTTTGTTGACCGATCATCGGCTTCCACCTCCTCGGCTAGGAGCCGAGGAGTGTTTGTCCTACTTTATAAAGCCTTTATGAGGGCAAAGGTTTACGACAAACAAGGCAATATGGCCATACGGTTTTATAAACAAAGGTATGCAGAGAGATATGTTATATCTTTGTTTAACATAAGAAATGTCTTCCAAAGAAAATAGTCCCGCTATCGATTCCTTTCTTTGGGTTGTCATGCTAAGCATGATCTTGAAACCTCAGCTCTAATGTAAGAGCAAAATATTGAGGATTTGGTTTGGGAGGCCACTTACTAGGCCCCGGTAGTGTTCGGCGACAGTCGAGGTCGAGCCGTAAACACTTCGGCCAATGTTATGAATGGCCCGTCATTTAACACAGTCATCGGATCGCTGACCAGTTTACACTTATTGTGATAGTTAGTTTTCGACTTTCTCCACTGAGGTGCTTAACCATATGAGCTGGAAGCACAATCGCAATGGTTCTCCCTTTGCACACCTAGCCAAACAAAGCGTAACGTAGGAGGCAAGCACAGGAGCCGGGCAACCCAACTATTGATCGAAGACACAATTCGAAACCAATGCATATATAGCAATATCCGAGAATGTTTTTGTTGGGGATCGTAGCAGAAATTTAAAATTTTCTACGCATCACCAAGATCAATCTATGGAGTAATCTAGCAACGAGGGGAAGGGGAGTGCATCTACATACCCTTGTAGATCGCTAAGCGGAAGCGTTGCAAGAACGCGGATGAGGTAGTTGTACTCGTGGCGATTCAGATCGCGGTCGATTCCGTTCTAAGTGCCGAACAACGGCGTCTCCGCGTTCAACACACGTGCAGCCGGTGATGTCTCCCATGCCTTGATCCAGCAAGGAGAGAGGGAGAGGTTGGGGAAGACTCCGTCCAGCAGCAGCACGACGGCGTGGTGGTGGTGGAGGAGCGCGGTACTCCAGCAAGGCTTCGCCAAGCACTACGAGAGACGAGGAGGGAGAGAGGTAGGGTTGCGCCTTGGGAGAGAGAGACTCATGTGTTGGGCAGCCCCAACACCTCCACTATATATAGGGGCAAGGGGGAGGGGAGGCGCCCTAGGGTTTCCCCTAGGGGAGGCGGCGGTCAGGGCAGATGGGATCTCCCCTTTGGGTGACTTGGCTCCCAAGCCAGGAGGTGGGAACCCTAGATGGGGCGCCCCAAACCCCTTGGTCACGTGGGAATAGGTGAGGGGGGCGCACAGCCCCTTAGTGGGCTTGTTTTCCCCTTCCCTTGGCCCATGAAGCCCCCCAACACTGTTGGGTTTCGTAGTAATTTCAAAAAAATTCCTACGCACACGCAAGATCATGTGATGCATAGCAACGAGAGGGGAGAGTGTTGTCTACGTACCCAACGCAGACCGACTGCGGAAGCGCTAACACAACGTAGAGGAAGTAGTCGTACGTCTTCACGATCCAACCGATCAATCACCGAAACTACGGCACCTCCGAGTTCGAGCACACGTTCAGCTCGATGACGATCCCCGGACTCCGATCCAGCAAAGTGTCGGGGAAGAGTTCCGTCAGCACGACGGCGTGGTGACGATCTTGATGTACTACAGCAGCAGGGCTTCGCCTAAACTCCGCTACAGTATTATCGAGGACTATGGTGGCTGGGGGCACCGCACACGGCTAAGGAATAGATCACGTGGATCAACTTGTGTGTTCTAGGGTGCCTCTGCCTCAGTATATAAAGGACTAGAGGGGGGAGGCTGGCCGGCCAAGGTGTGGCGCGCCAGGAGAGTCCTACTCCCTCTGGGAGTAGGATTCCCCCCCCCCCCAATCCTAGTTAGAATAGGATTCGCGGAGGGGGAAAAGAGAGAGAGGGGGCCGGCCACCTCTCCTAGTCCTAATAGGACTAGGGGAAGGAGGAGGCGCACAGCCCATGTAGGGCTGCCTCTTCTCTTTTCCACTAAGGCCCATCATGGCCCATTTAGCTCCCGGGGGGTTTCGGTAACCTTTCCGGTACTCCGGTAAAATCCCGATTTCACCCGGAACACTTCCGATATCCAAACATAGGCTTCCAATATATCAATCTTTATGTCTCGACCATTTCAAGACTCCTCGTCATGTCCGTGATCACATCCGGGACTCCGAACAACCCTCGGTACATCAAAATGCATAAACTCATAATATAACTGTCATCGTAACCTTAAGCGTGCGGACCCTACGGGTTCGAGAACAATGTAGACATGACCGAGACACGTCTCTGGTCAATAACCAATAGCGGGACCTGGATGCCCATATTGGCTCCTACATATTATACGAAGATCTTTATCGGTCAGACCGCATAACAACATACGTCGTTCCCTTTGTCATCGGTATGTTACTTGCCCGAGATTCGATCGTCGGTATTCCAATACCTAGTTCAATCTCGTTACCGGCAAGTCTCTTTACTCGTTCTGTAATGCATCATCCCGCAACTAACTCATTTAGTTGCAATGCTTGCAAGGCTTAAGTGATGTGCATTACCGAGAGGGCCCAGAGATACCTCTCCGACAATCGGAGTGACAAATCCTAATCTCGAAATACGCCAACCCAACATCTACCTTTGGAGACACCTGTAATGCTCCTTTATAATCACCCAGTTACGTTGTGACGTTTGGTAGCACCCAAAGTGTTCCTCTGGCAAACGGGAGTTGCATAATCTCATAGTCATAGGAACATGTATAAGTCATGAAGAAAGCAATAGCAACATACTAAACGATCGGGTGCTAAGATAATGGAATGGGTCGTGTCAATCAGATCATTCAACTAATGATGTGACCTCGTTAATCAAATAACAACTCTTTGTTCATGGTTAGGAAACATTACCATCTTTGATTAACGAGCTAGTCAAGTAGAGGCATACTAGTGACACTCTGTTTGTCTATGTATTCACACATGTATTATGTTTCCGGTTAATACAATTCTAGCATGAATAATAAACATTTATCATGATATAAGGAAATAAATAATAACTTTATTATTGCCTCTAGGGCATATTTCCTTCAGTCTCCCACTTGCACTAGAGTCAATAATCTAGATTACACTGTAATGATTCTAACACCCATGGAGCTTTGGTGCTGATCATGTTTTGCTCGTGGAAGAGGCTTAGTCAACGGGTCTGCAACATTCAGATCCGTATGTATCTTGCAAATCTCTATGTTTCCCACCTGGACTAGATCCCGGATGGAATTGAAGCGTCTCTTGATGTGTTTGGTCATTTTGTGAAATCTGGATTCCTTTGCCAAGGCAATTGCACCAGTATTGTCACAAAAGATTTTCATTGGACCCGATGCACTAGGTATGACACCTAGATCGGATATGAACTCCTTCATCCAGACTCCTTCGTTTGCTGCTTCCGAAGCAGCTATGTACTCCGCTTCACATGTAGATCCCGCTACGACGCTTTGTTTAGAACTGCACCAACTGACAGCTCCACCGTTTAATGTAAACACGTATCCGGTTTGCGATTTAGAATCGTCCGGATCAGTGTCAAAGCTTGCATCAACGTAACCTTTTACGACGAGCTCTTTGTCACCTCCAATACGAGAAGCATATCCTTAGTCCTTTTCAGGTATTTCAGGATGTTCTTGACTGCTGTCCAGTGATCCACTCCTGGATTACTTTGGTACCTCCCTGCTAGACTTATAGCAAGGCACACATCAGGTCTGGTACACAACATCGCATACATGATAGATCCTATCGCTGATGCATAGGGAACATCTTTCATATTCTCTCTATCTTCTGCAGTGGTCGGGCATTGAGTCTTACTCAATTTCACACCTTGTAACACAGGCAAGAATCCTTTCTTTGCTTGATCCATTTTGAATTTCTTCAAAATTTTGTCAAGGTATGTTGTTTGTGAAAGTCCAATTAAGCGTCTTGATCTATCTCTATAGATCTTAATGCCTAATATGTAAGCAGCTTCACCGAGGTCTTTCATTGAAAAACTCTTATTCAAGTACCCTTTATGCTATCCAGAAATTCCATATCATTTCCAATTAATAATATGTCATCCACATATAATATCAGAAATGCTACAGAGCTCCCACTCACTTTCTTGTAAATACAGGCTTCTCCAAAAGTCTGTATAAAACCAAATGCTTTGATCACACTATCAAAACGTTTATTCCAACTCCGAGAGGCTTGCACCAGTCCATAAATGGATCGCTGGAGCTTGCACACTTTGTTAGCTCCCTTTGGATCGACAAAACCTTCCGGTTGCATCATATACAACTCTTCTTCCAGAAATCCATTCAGGAATGCAGTTTTGACATCCATCTGGCAAATTTCATAATCATAAAATGCGGCAATTGCTAACATGATTCGGACAGACTTAAGCATCGCTACGGGTGAGAAGGTCTCATCGTAGTCAACCCCTTGAACTTGTCGAAAACCTTTTGCGACAAGTCGAGCTTTGTAGACAGTAACATTACCATCAGCGTCAGTCTTCTTCTTGAAGATCCATTTATTCTCAATTGCTTGCCGATCATCGGGCAAGTCAACCAAAGTCCATACTTTGTTCTCATACATGGATCCCATCTCAGATTTCATGGCTTCAAGCCATTTTGCGGAATCTGGGCTCACCATCGCTTCTTCATAGTTCGTAGGTTCATCATGATCTAGTAGCATGATTTCCAGAACAGGATTACCGTACCACTCTGGCGCGGATCTTACTCTGGTTAATCTACGAGGTTCAGTAGTATCTTGATCTGAAGTTTCATGACCATCATCATTAGCTTCCTCACTTATTGGTGTAGGTGTCGCAGAAACAGTTTTCTGTGATGTACTACTTTCCAATAAAGGAGCAGGTACGGTTACCTCGTCAAGTTCTACTTTCCTCCCACTCACTTCTTTTGAGAGAAACTCCTTCTCTAGAAAGGATCCATTCTTAGCAACGAATGTCTTGCCTTCGGATCTGTGATAGAAGGTGTACCCAACAGTCTCTTTTGGGTATCCTATGAAGACACATTTCTCCGATTTGGGTTCGAGCTTATCAGGTTGAAGTTTTTTCACATAAGCATCGCAGCCCCAAACTTTAAGAAACGACAACTTTGGTTTCTTGCCAAACCATAGTTCATAAGGCGTCGTCTCAACGGATTTTGATGGTGCCCTATTTAACGTGAATGCGGCCGTCTCTAAAGCATAACCCCAAAACGATAGCGGTAAATCAGTAAGAGACATCATAGATCGCACCATATCTAGTAAAGTACGATTACGACGTTCGGACACACCATTACGCTGTGGTGTTCCGGGTGGCGTGAGTTGCGAAACTATTCCACAATTTTTCAAATGTACACCAAACTCATAACTCAAATATTCTCCTCCACGATCAGATCGTAGAAACTTTATTTTCTTGTTACGATGATTTTCAACTTCACTCTGAAATTCTTTGAACTTTTCAAATGTTTCAGACTTTATGTTTCATTAAGTAGATATATCCATATCTGCTTAAGTCATCTGTGAAGGTGAGAAAATAACGATATCCGCCACGAGCCTCAATATTCATCGGACCACATACATCGGTATGTATGATTTCCAACAAATCTGTTGCTCTCTCCATAATACCGGAGAACGGTGTTTTAGTCATCTTGCCCATGAGGCACGGTTCGCAAGTACCAAGTGATTCATAATCAAGTGGTTCCAAAAGTCCATCAGTATGGAGTTTCTTCATGCGCTTTACACCGATATGACCTAAACGACAGTGCCACAAATAAGTTGCACTTTCATTATCAACTCTGCATCTTTTGGCTTCAACATTATGAATATGTGTATCACTACTATCGAGATTCATCAAAAATAGACCACTCTTCAAAGGTGCATGACCATAAAAGATATTACTCATATAAATAGAACAACCATTATTCTCTGATTTAAATGAATAACCGTCTCGCATTAAACAAGATCCAGATATAATGTTCATGCTCAACGCTGGCACCAAATAACAATTATTTAGGTCTAATATTAATCCCGAAGGTAGATGTAGAGGTAGCGTGCCGACCGCGATCACATCGACTTTGGAACCGTTTCCTATGCGCATCGTCACCTCGTCCTTTGCTAGTGCCCGCTTATTCCGTAGTCCCTGTTTCGAGTTGCAAATATTAGCAACAGAACCAGTATCAAATACCCAGGTGCTACTGCGAGCTCTAGTAAGGTACACATCAATAACATGTATATCACATATACCTTTGTTCACCTTGCCATCCTTCTTATCCGCCAAAAACTTGGGGCAGTTCCGCTTCAAGTGACCAGTCTGCTTGCAGTAGAAGCACTCAGTTTCAGGCTTAGGTCCAGACTTGGGTTTCTTCTCCTGAGCAGCAACTTGCTTGCTGTTCTTCTTGAAGTTCCCCTTCTTCTTCCCTTTGCCCTTTTTCTTGAAACTAGTGGTCTTGTTAACCATCAACACTTGATGCTCCTTCTTGATTTCTACCTCCGCAGCTTTCAGCATTGCGAAGAGCTCGGGAATAGTCTTGTTCATCCCTTGCATATTATAGTTCATCACGAAGCTCTTGTAGCTTGGTGGCAGTGATTGGAGAATTCTGTCAATGACGCAATCATCCGGAAGATTAACTCCCAATTGTATCAAGTGATTATTATACCCAGACATTTTGAGTATATGCTCACTGACAGAACTGTTCTCCTCCATCTTGCAGCTATAGAACTTATTGGAGACTTCATATCTCTCAATCCGGGCATTTGCTTGAAATATTAACTTCAACTCCTGGAACATCTCATATGCTCCATGACGTTCAAAACGTCGTTGAAGCCCCGATTCTAAGCTATAAAGCATGGCACACTGAACTATCGAGTAGTCATCAGCTTTGCTCTGCCAGACATTCATATCATCTGGTGTTGCTCCAGCAGCAGGCCTGGCACCCAGCGGTGCTTCCAGGACGTAATTCTTCTGAGCAGCAATGAGGATAATCCTCAAGTTACGGACCCAGTCCGTATAATTGCTACCATCATCTTTCAACTTTGCTTTCTCAAGGAACGCATTAAAATTCAACGGAACAACAGCACGAGCCATCTATCTACAATCAATATAAACAAGCAAGATACTATCAGGTACTAAGTTCATGATAAGTTTAAGTTCAATTAATCAAATTACTTAAGAACTCCCACTTAGATAGACATCCCTCTAATCTTCTAAGTGATTACGTGATCCAAATCAACTAAACCATAACCGATCATCACGTGAGATGGAGTAGTTTTCAATGGTGAACATCGTTATGTTGATCATATCTACTATATGATTCACGCTCGACCTTTCGGTCTCCGTGTTCCGAGGCCATATCTGCATATGCTAGGCTCGTCAAGTTTAACCTGAGTATTCTGCGTGTGCAAAACTGGCTTGCACCCGTTGTAGATGGACATAGAGCTTATCACACCCGATCATCACGTGGTGTCTGGGCACGACGAACTTTGGCAATGGTGCATACTCAGGGAGAACACCTCTTGATAATTTAGTGAGAGATCATCTTATAATGCTACCGTCAATCAAAGCAAGATAAGATGCATAAAAAGGATAAACATCACATGCAATCAATATAAGTGATATGATATGGCCATCATCATCTTGTGCTTGTGATCTCCATCTCCGAAGCACCGTCGTGATCACCATCGTCACCGGCGTGACACCTTGATCTCCATCGTAGCATCGTTGTCGTCTCGCCAAGCTTATGCTTCCACGACTATCACTACCGCTTAGTAATAAAGTAAAGCATTACATCGTGATTTCATTGCATACAATAAAGCGACAACCATATGGCTCCTGCCAGTTGCCGATAACTCGGTTACAAAACATGATCATCTCATACAATAAAATTCAGCATCATGCCTTGACCATATCACATCACAACATGCCCTGCAAAAACAAGTTAGACGTCCTCTACTTTGTTGTTGCAAGTTTTACGTGGCTGCTACGGGCTTAAGCAAGAACCAATCTCACCTACGCATCAAAACCACAACGATAGTTTGTCAAATAGACTCCGTTTTAACCTTCGCAAGGACCGGGCGTAGCCATACTCGGTTCAACTAAAGTTGGAAAGACAGTCGCCCGCAAGCCACCTATGTGCAAAGCACGTCGGGGGAACCGGTCTCGCGTAAGCGTACGCGTAAGGTTGGTCCGGGTCGTCTCGTCCAACAATGCTGCCGAACCAAAGTATGACATGCTGGTAGGCAGTATGACTTATATCGCCCACAACTCACTTGTGTTCTACTCGTGCATATAACATCAACATAAATAACCTAGGCTCGGATGCCACTGTTGGGTTTCGTAGTAATTTCAAAAAAATTCCTACGCACACGCAAGATCATGTGATGCATAGCAACGAGAGGGGAGAGTTTTGTCTACGTACCCAACGCAGACCGACTGCGGAAGCGCTGACACAACGTAGAGGAAGTAGTCGTACGTCTTCACGATCCAACCGATCAAGCACCGAAACTACGGCACCTCCGAGTTCGAGCACACGTTCAGCTCGATGACGATCCCCAGACTCCGATCCAGAGTGTCGGGGAAGAGTTCCGTCAGCACGACGGCGTGGTGACGATCTTGATGTACTACAGCAGCAGGGCTTCGCCTAAACTCCGCTACAGTATTATCGAGGACTATGGTGGCTGGGGGCACCGCACACGGCTAAGGAATAGATCACGTGGATCAACTTGTGTGTTCTAGGGTGCCTCTGCCTCAGTATATAAAGGACTAGAGGGAGGAGGCTGGCCGGCCAAGGTGTGGCACGCCAGGAGAGTCCTACTCCCTCTGGGAGTAGGATTCCCCCCCAATCCTAGTTGGAATAGGATTCGCGGAGGGGGAAAAGAGAGAGAGGGGGCCGGCCACCTCTCCTAGTCCTAATAGGACTAGGGGAAGGAGGAGGCGCGCAGCCCATGTAGGGCTGCCTCTTCTCTTTTCCACTAAGGCCCGTCATGGCCCATTTAGCTCCCGGGGGGTTCCGGTAACCTTCCCGGTACTCCGGTAAAATCCTGATTTCACCCGGAACACTTCCGATATCCAAACATAGGCTTCCAATATATCAATCTTTATGTCTCGACCATTTCGAGACTCCTCGTCATGTCCGTGATCACATCCGGGACTCCGAACAACCTTCGGTACATCAAAATGCATAAACTCATAATATAACTGTCATCGTAACCTTAAGCGTGCGGACCCTACGGGTTCGAGAACAATGTAGACATGACCGAGACACGTCTCCGGTCAATAACCAATAGCGGGACCTAGATGCCCATATTGGCTCCTACATATTCTACGAAGATCTTTATCGGTCAGACCGCATAACAACATACGTCGTTCCCTTTGTCATCGGTATGTTACTTGCCCGAGATTCGATCGTCGGTATTCCAATACCTAGTTCAATCTCGTTACCGGCAAGTCTCTTTACTCGTTCTGTAATGCATCATCCCGCAACTAACTCATTTAGTTGCAATGCTTGCAAGGCTTAAGTGATGTGCATTACCGAGAGGGCCCAGAGATACCTCTCCGACAATCGGAGTGACAAATCCTAATCTCGAAATACGCCAACCCAACATCTACCTTTGGAGACACCTGTAATGCTCCTTTATAATCACCCAGTTACGTTGTGACGTTTGGTAGCACCCAAAGTGTTCCTCTGGAAAACGGGAGTTGCATAATCTCATAGTCATAGGAACATGTATAAGTCATGAAGAAAGCAATAGCAACATACTAAACGATCGGGTGCTAAGCTAATGGAATGGGTCATGTCAATCAGATCATTCAACTAATTATGTGACCTCGTTAATCAAATAACAACTCTTTGTTCATGGTTAGGAAACATTACCATCTTTGATTAACGAGCTAGTCAAGTAGAGGCATACTAGTGACACTCTGTTTGTCTATGTATTCACACATGTATTATGTTTCCGGTTAATACAATTCTAGCATGAATAATAAACATTTATCATGATATAAGGAAATAAATAATAACTTTATTATTGCCTCTAGGGCATATTTCCTTCAAACACTTGCCGGGGCTCCCGAAATACCTTTCGGTCATGCTGGTCATCACCCGGTACCTCCGGAACACTTCCAGACTCCAAAACCCTTCGTCCAATATATCAATCTTCACCTCCGGACCATTCCGGAAATCCTCGTGACGTCCGGGATCTCATCTGGGACTCTGAACAATATTCGGTAACCGCGTACATAATTTCCCTATAACCCTAGCGTCATCGAACCTTAAGTGTGTAGACCCTACGTGCTCGGGAATCATGCAGACATGACCGAGACATCTCTCTGGTCAATAACCAACAGCGGGATCTGGATACCCGTGTTGGCTCCCACATGTTCCACGATCATCTCATCGGATGAACCACAATGTCAAGGATTCAGTCAATCCTGTATACAATTCCCTTTGTCTACCGGTATAGTACTTGCCCGAGATTCGATCGTCAGTATCCCGATACCTTGTTCAATCTCGTTGCCGGAAAGTCTCTTTACTCGTTTCATAACACATCATCCCGTGATCAACTCCTTTGGTGACATTGTGCACATTATGATGATGTCCTACCGAGTGGGCCTAGAGATACCTCTCCGTTTACACGGAGTGACAAATCCCAGTCTCGATTCGTGCCAACCCAACAGACACTTTCGGAGATACCCGTAGTGCACCTTTATAGCCACCCAGTTACGTTGTGACGTTTGGTACACCCAAAGCATTCCTATGGTATCCGGGAGTTGCACAATCTCATGGTCTAAGGAAATGATACTTGACATTAGAAAAGCTTTAGCAGACGAACTGTACGATCTTGTGCTAGGCTTAGGATTGGGTCTTGTCCATCACATCATTCTCCTAATGATGTGATCCCGTTATCAACGATATCTAATGTCCATGGTCAGGAAACCGTAACCATCTATTGATCAACGAACTAGTCAACTAGAGGCTCACTAGGGACATGGTGTTGTCTGTGTATCCACACATGTATCTGAGTTTCCTATCAATACAATTATAGCATGGATGATAAACGATTATCATGAACAAGGAAATATAATAATAACCAATTTATTATTGCCTCTAGGGCATATTTCCAACAGTCTCCCACTTGCACTAGAGTCAATAATCTAGTTCACATCGCTATGTGATTAACACTCATAGGTCACATCGCCATGTGACTAACACCCAAGAGTTTACTAGAGTCAATAATCCAGTTCACATCATTATGTGATTAACACTCAATGAGTTCTGGGTTTGATCATGTTATGCTTGTGAAAGAGGTTATAGTCAACGGGTCTGCAACAATTAGATCCGCATGTACTTCGCAAAACTTCATGTCATATCGTAGATGCTGCTACCACATTCCACTTGGAGCTATTCCAAATGGTTGCTCCATTACACATATCCGGTTTTTCTACTCATAGTCATCTGGATAGGTGTTAAAGCTTGCATCGACGTAACTCTTAACGTCGAACTCTTTATCACCTCCATAACCAAGAAATATTTCCTTATTCCTCTAAGGATAATTTTGACCACTGTCCAGTGATCCACTCCTGGATCACCTTTGTACCATCTTGCCAGACATGTGGCAAGGCACAAATCAGGTGTGGTACTCAGCATGGCATACTGTATAGAGCCTATGACAAAAGCATAGGGGACGACCTTCGTCCTTCCTCTTTCTTCTGCCGTGGTCAAGCTTTGAGTCCTACTCAACTTCACACCTTACAACTCAGATAAGAATCCCTTCTTTGACTGATCTATTTTGAACTCCTTCAAGATCATGTTAAGGCGTGCGTTCTTTGAAAGTATCATCGAGCGTCTTGATCTATCTCTATAGATCTTGATGCCCAATATGTAAGCAGCTTTATCCAGGTCTTCCTTTGAAAATCACTCTTCAAACAACCGTTTATCCTTTCCTGAAATTCCACATTATTTCGGATCAACAATATGTTATCCACGTATACTTATCAGAAATGTTGTAGTGCTCCCACTCACTTTCCTGTAAATACAAGTTTCTAGCAAACATTGTATAAACCTAAAAACTTCGATCACTCCATCAAAGCATATATTCCGACTCCGAGATGCTTGCTCTAGTCCATAGATGGATCGCTGGAGCTAGCATACCTTTTGCATCCTTAGGATCGGCAAAACCTTCTGGTTGTATCACATTCAACCTTTCCTCACGAAAACTGGTAAGGAAACCTCGTTTTGACATCCATCTGCCACATTGAAAAATGCAGGTAATGCTAACATGATTCCGACGGACTTAAGCATCGCTACAGGTGAGAAAATCTCATCGTAGTCAACTCCTTGAACTTGTGAAAAGACTCTTTGCCACAAGTCGAGCTTCATAGATGGTAACATTACCGTCCACGTCCGTCTTCTTCTTAAAGATCCATTTATCTCAATGGCTTGCCGATCATCGGGCAAGTCCACCAAAGTCCATACTTTGTTCTGATACATGGATCCTATCTCGAATTTCATGGCTTCTAACCATTTATCGGAATACAGGCCCACCATCGCTTCTCCATAGCTCGTAGGTTCATTGTTGTCTAACAACATGATATCTAAGATAGGATTACCGTACCACTCAGGAGTAGTACATATCCGTGTCGACCTACGAGGTACGATAGCAACTTGATCCGAAGCTTCATGATCACTATCACTAACTTCCTCTTCCACAGACGTAGGCGCCACAGAAACATCTTTCTGTGTTGCACCACTTTCCGGTTTAAGTAGAGGTTCAACAACCTCATCAAGTTCTATCTTCCTCCCACTCAATTCTTTCGAGAGAAACTCCTTCTCGAGAAAGGACCCGTTCTTAGTGACAAGAAATTTGCCCTCGGATCTGAGATAGAAGGTATACCCAACTGTCACCTTTGGGTATCCTATGAAGATGTGTTTATCTGCTTTGGGTTCGAGCTTCTTCGGCTGAAGCCTTAAGCATCGCAGCCCCAAACATTAAGAAACGACAACTTTGGTTTCTTGCCAAACCAATGTTCATACGACGTCGTCTCAACGGACTTAGATGGTGCCCTATCTAAAGTGAATGCAGCTGTCTCTAACGCACAACCTCAAAATGATAGCGGTAGATCGGTAAGAGACATCAGAGATCGCACCATATCTCATAAGGTTCGATTACGACGTCCGGACACACCATTATGCTGTGGTGTTCCAAGTGGTGTCAACTGTGAAACAATTTCACAATGTGTTAAGTGATTGCCAAACTCATAACTCAGAAATTCTCCGTTGATCAGATCGTAGGAATTTGATCTTCTTGTTATGATGGTTCTTAACTTCACTCTGAAATTGCTTGAACTTTTCCAAACGTTTCAGACTTGTGCTTCATTAAGTAAATATACCCATATCTACTCAAATCGTCAGTGAAGATGAGAAAATAGCGATATCCACTGCACGCCTCAATTCTCATTGGATCACACGCATCGGCATGTACGATTTCCAACAAGTCACTTGCCCATTTCATTGTACCTGAAAACGGGGTCTTAGTCATCCTGCCCTAGAGGCATGGCTTCGCATGCGTCAAGCGATTCAAAATCAAGTGACTCCAAACATCCATCGGCATGGAGTTTCTTCATGCATCTCACGCCAATATGACTTAAGCGGCAGTGCCACAAGAAAGTGGTACTATCATTATTAACTCTACATCTTTTGGCGTGAACATGTGTATTACCACGACCGAGATTCAATGAACCATTCACATAGGGTGCATGACCATGGAAGGTATTATTCATGTAAACAGAATAACCATTATTCTCTAACTTAAATGAATAACCGTATTGCAATGAACATGATCTAATCATATTCATGCTTAACGTAGACACCTGATAACATTTATCTAGGTTCAATGCTAATCCCGAAGGCAGATGGAGCGTGCGATGGTGATCTCATCAACTTTGGAAACACTTCCAACACACATCGCCACCTCGCCCTTAGCCAGTCTCCGTTTAGTCCGTAGCTATTGCTTCAAGTCACCAATGATAGCAACTGAACCGGTATCCAATACCCAGGTGCTACCAGGAGTACTAGTAAGGTACACATTAATAACACGTATATTCTTTGTTGAAGTTGCCAGCCTTCTTATCTACCATACATTTGGGGTAGTTCCGCTACCATTGACCGTTCCCCTTACAATAGAAGCACTTAGTCCAAGGTTTGGGTTCAACCTTGGGTTCCTTCACTGGAGCGGCAACTGGTTTGCCATTCATAAAGTTTCCCTTCTAGCCCTTGCCCTTCTTGAAACCAGTGGTCTTGTTAAACCATCAACACTTAATGCTCCTTCTTGATTTCTACTTTTTCCGGTCTTAATTACCGCGAACAGCTCCGGGATCATCTCAATCCCTTGCATGTAGTAGTTCATCACGAAGATCTAGTAGCTTAGTGATAGTGACTAGAGAACTCTATCAATCACTATCTTATCTGGAAGTTTAACTCCCACTTGATTCAAGTGATTGTAGCACCCAGACATTCTGAGCACATGCTCACTAGCTGAGCTATTCTCCTCCATCTTGTAGGCAAAGAACTTGTCAGAGGTCTCCTACCTCTCAACACGGGCATGAGCCTGAAATCCCAATTTCAGCTCTTGGAACATCTCATATGTTCTATGGCGTTCAAAACGTCATTGGAATCCCGATTCTAAGCCGTAAAGTATGGTGCAGTTAACTATCAAGTAGTCATCAGGACGTATCTGTCAGATGTTCATAACATCCACAGACGACGCTGGAGGGGTTGGCACACCGAGCGATGCATCAAATACATAAGCCTTCTGTGTAACAGTGAGGACACTCCTCAAGGCAACGGACCTAGTCCGCATCATTGCTTACAATATCTTTCAACTTAATCTTTCTCTAGGAACGTATTGAAACAGGGAGCTACAACGCGAGCTATTGATCTACAACCCTTTTTGCAAAGACAAATTAGACTATTGTTCATGATAAATAAGTTCATCTAATCAAATTATATAATGAACTCCCACTCAGATATACATCCCTCTAGTCATCTAAGTGATACATGATCCAAGTCAACTAGGCCATGTCCGATCATCACGTGAGACGGACTAGTCATCATCGGTGAACATCTTCATGTTGATCGTATCTTCTATACGACTCATGTTCGACCTTTCGGTCTTCCGTGTTCCGAGGCCATGTCTGTACACATGCTAGGCTCGTCAAGTCAACCTAAGTGTATTGCGTGTGTAAATCTGTCTTACACCCGTTGTATGTGAACGTTAGAACCTAAGTAGTAGTAGTAGTAGTAGTAGTAGTAGTAGTAGTAGTAGTAGTAGTAGTAGTAGTAGTAGTAGTAGTAGTAGTAGTCGTAGTGGTAGTGGTAGTCGTAGTGGTAGTGGTAGTGGTAGTGGTAGTGGTAGTGGTAGTAGTGGTAGTAGTAGTAGTAGTAGTAGTAGTAGTAGTGGTAGTGGTAGTAGTAGTGGTGCTTGGCGAAGCCCTGCCGGAGAACTGCAAGCTCCACCACCACGCCGTCGTGCTGCCGGAGCTCTCCCTCAACTTCTCCTCTCCCCTTGCTGGATCAAGAAGGAGGAGACGTCCCCGGGCTGTACGTGTGTTGAACGCGGAGGCGCCGTTGTTCGACGCTTAGATCGGAATCAACCACGATCTGAATCGCTACGAGTACGACTCCTTCATACGCGTTCTTGTAACGCTTCCGCATAGCGATCTTCAAGGGTATGAAGATTCGCTCCCCTCTCTCTCGTTGCTAGTCTCTCCATAGATTGATCTTGGTGATGCGTAGAAAAATTTCAATTTTTGCAACAATCCCCAACAGCCGGGTCCTCCACCGGCCGCAATCGCAACCGCTCCACCCCTCCTCCAGCTCGTACGACGTTCTGCATCATGCCGCCGCCGGCCGCGCATCGCGTATGGCCGTACGTGAAGGTGGAGATCTACAAGCGGTATCAGGAGACGAGCACGCCACTGTCGTGGTGATGGGGAACATTGCAGAAAACAAAAATTTTCCTACGGTTTCACCAAGATCCATCTAGGAGTTCATATAGCAACGAGTGATTGGATTGCATCTACATACCTTTGTAGATCACGCGCGGAAGCGTTCAAAGAACGGGGATGAGGAAGGCGTACTCGACGTGATCCAAATCACCGGAGATCCTAGCACCGAACGGACGACACCTCCGCGTTCAACACACGTACGGTCAGCGTAACGTCTCCTTCTTCTTGATCCAGCAAGGGGAAAGGAGAGGTTGAGGAAGATGGCTCCAACAGCAGCACGACGGCGTGGTGGTGATGGAGCTGCAGTACTCCAGCAGGGCTTCGCCAAGCGCTATGGAGGAGGAGGAGGTGTTGGAGAGGGAGAGGGAGGCACAAAAGGCAAGGGTAAGAAGTCCTCCATCTCCCCACTATATATAGGAGGGCCAAGGGGGGGGCGCCGGCCCTAGGAGATCCAATCTCCTAGGGGGGTGCGGCCAAGGGGAGGAATCCCTCCTCCCCAAGGCACCTAGGAGGTGCCTTCCCCTCCTAGGACTCTTCCTCCTTGAAACCCTAGGCGCATGGGCCTCTTGGGGCTGGTGCCCTTGGCCCATGTAGGCCAAGGCGCACCCCCTACAGCCCATGTGGCCCCCCGGGACAGGTGGCCCCATCCGGTGGACCCCCGGGACCCTTCCGGTGGTCCCGGTACAATACCGATGACCCCAAAACTTGTCCCGATGGCCGAAACACGACTTCCCATATATAAATCTTTACCTCCGGACCATTCCGGAACTCCTTGCGACGTTCGGGATCTCATCCGGGACTCCGAACAACATTCGGGTTACTGCATATACATATCCCTACAACCTTAGCGTCACCAAACCTTAAGTGTGTAGACCCTACGGGTTCGGGAGACATGTAGACATGACCGAGATCGCTCTCCGGTCAATAACCAACAGCGGGATCTGGATACCCATGTTGGCTCCCACATACTCCTCGATGATCTCATCGGATGAACCACGATGTCGAGGATTCAAGCAACCCCGTATACAATTCCCTTTGTCAATCGGTATGTTACTTGCCCGAGATTCGATCGTCGGTATCCCAATACCTCGTTCAATCTCGTTACCGGCAAGTCACTTTACTCGTACCATAATGCATGATCCCGTGACCAGACACTTGGTCACTTTGAGCTCATTATGATGATGCATTACCGAGTGGGCCCAGTGATACCTCTCCGTCATACGGAGTGACAAATCCCAGTCTTGATCCGTGTCAACCCAACAGACACTTTCGGAGATACCCGTAGTATACCTTTATAGTCACCCAGTTACGTTGTGACGTTTGGTACACCCAAAGCACTCCTACGGTATCCGGGAGTTACACGATCTCATGGTCTAAGGAAAGGATACTTGACATTGGAAAACTCTAGCAAACGAACTATACGATCTTGTGCTATGTTTAGGATTGGGTCTTGTCCATCACATCATTCTCCTAATGATGTGATCTCGTTATCAATGACATCCAATGTCCATAGTCAGGAAACCATGACTATCTGTTGATCAACGAGCTAGTCAACTAGAGGCTTACTAGGGACATGTTGGTGTCTAAGTATTCACACATGTATTACGATTTCCGGATAACACAATTATAGCATGAATAAAAGACAATTATCATGAACAAGGAAATATAATAATAATCCTTTTATTATTGCCTCTAGGGAATATTTTCAACAGTCTCCCACTTGCACTAGAGTCAATAATCTAGTTACATTGTGATGAATCGAACACCCATGGAATTCTGGTGTTGATCATGTTTTGCTCTAGGGAGAGGTTTAGTCAACGGATCTGCTACATTCAGGTCCGTATGTACTTTACAAATATCTATGTCTCCATCTTGAACATTTTCACGAATGGAGTTGAAGCGACGCTTGATGTGCCTTGTCTTCTTGTGAAACCTGGGCTCCTTGGCAAGAGCAATAGCTCCAGTGCTGTCACAGAAGAGCTTGATCGGCCCCGACGCATTGGGTATGACTCCTAGGTCGGTGATGAACTCCTTCACCCAAATTGCTTCATGCGCTGCCTCCGATGCTGCCATGTACTCCGCTTCACATGTAGATCCCGCCACGACGCTCTGCTTGCAACTGCACTAGCTTACTGCCCCACCATTCAAAATATACACGTATCCGGTTTGTGACTTAGAGTCATCCAGATCTGTGTCGAAGCTAGCGTCGACGTAACCTTTTACGACGAGCTCTTCTTCACCTCCATAAACGAGAAACATTTCCTTAGTCCTTTTCAGGTACTTCAGGATATTCTTGAACGCTGTCCAGTGTTCCTTGCCGGGATTACTTTGGTACCTTCCTACCAAACTTACGGCAAGGTTTACATCAGGTCTGGTACACAGCATGGCATACATAATAGAACCTATGGCTGAGGCATAGGGGATGACACTCATCTCTTCTATATCTTCTGCCGTGGTCAGACATTGAGCTGAGCTCAATTTCACACCTTGTTACACAGGCAAGAACCCCTTCTTAGACTGATCCATATTGAATTTCTTCAATATCTTATCAAGGTATGTGCTTTGTGAAAGACCTATGAGGCGTCTTGATCTATTTCTATAGATCTTGATGCCTAATATATATGCAGCTTCTCCAAGGTCCTTCACTGAAAAACTCTTATTCAAGTAGGCCTTTATGCTGTCCAAGAGTTCTATATCATTTCCCATCAAAAGTATGTCATCTACATATAATATGAGAAATGCTACAGAGCTCCCACTCACTTTCTTGTAAACACAGGCTTCTCCATAAGTCTGTGTAAACCCAAACGCTTTGATCATCTCATCGAAGTGAATGTTCCAACTCCGAGATGCTTGCACCAGCCCATAAATCGAGCGTTGGAGCTTGCACACCTTGTTAGCATTCTTAGGATCGACAAAACCTTCCGGCTGCATCATATACAATTCTTCCTTAAGGAAACCATTAAGGAATGCCGTTTTGACGTCCATTTGCCATATTTCATAATCATAGAATGCGGCAATTGCTAAAATGATTCGGACGGACTTTAGCTTCGCTACCGGTGAGAAAGTCTCATCGTAGTCAACCCCTTGAACTTGTCGATAACCCTTAGCGACAAGCCGAGCTTTATAGATGGTCACATTACCATCCGCGTCTGTCTTCTTCTTAAAGATCCATTTATTTTCTATGGCTCGCCGCTCAACGGGCAAGTCAGTCAAAGTCCATACTTCGTTTTCATACATGGATCCTATCTCGGATTTCATGGCTTCTAGCCATTTGTCAAAATCCGGGCCCGCCATCGCTTCTTCATAGTTCGAAGGTTCACCGTTGTCTAACAACATGATTTCCAAGACAGGGTTGCCGTACCACTCTGGTGCGGAACGTGTTCTTGTGGACCTTCGAATTTCAGTAGGAGCTTGATCAGAAGTACTTGATCATCATCATTAACTTCCTCTCTAGTCGGTGCAGGCACCTCAGGAACATTTTCTTGAGTTGCGCCATTTTCCGGTTCAAGAGGTAATACTTCATCAAGTTCTACTTTCCTCCCACTTACTTCTTTCGAGAGAAACTCTTTCTCTAGAAAGGACCCATTCTTGGCAAGAAAGATCTTGCCTTCGGATCTGAGGTAGAAGGTATACCCAATAGTTTCTTTAGGGTATCCTATGAAGACGCATTTTTCCGACTTGGGTTCGAGCTTTTCAGGTTGAAGTTTCCTGACATAAGCATCGCATCCCCAAACTTTTAGAAACGACAGCTTAGGTTTCTTCCCAAACCATAATTCAAACGGTATCGTCTCACCGGATTTCGACGGAGCCCTATTTAAAGTGAATGCGGCAGTCTCTAAAGCATACCCCCAAAAAGATAACGGTAAATCGGCAAGAGACATCATAGATCGCACCATATCTAATAGAGTGCGATTACGACGTTTGGACACACCATTACCCTGAGGTGTTCCAGGCGGCGTGAGTTGTGAAACTATTCCACATTTTCTTAAGTGTGTGCCAAACTCGTGACTCAAGTATTCTCCTCCACGATCTGATCGCAGGAACTTGATTTTCCTGTCACATTGATTCTCAACCTCATTCTGAAATTCCTTGAACTTTTCAAAGGTCTCAGACTTGTGTTTCATTAAGTAGACATACCCATATCTACTCAAGTCATCAGTGAGGGTGAGAACATAACGATAGCCACCGCGAGCCTCAACACTCATTGGACCGCACACATCAGTATGTATGATTTCCAATAAGTTGGTTGCTCGCTCCATTGTTCCTGAGAATGGAGTCTTGGTCATTTTACCCATGAGGCATGGTTCGCACGTGTCAAATGATTCGTAATCAAGAGACTCTAAAAGTCCATCAGCATGGAGCTTCTTCATGCGTTTGACACCTATGTGACCAAGGCGGCAGTGCCACAAGTACGTGGGACTATCATTATCAACCTTACTTCTTTTGGTACTCACACTATGAACATGTGTAGCAATACGCTCGAGATTCATTAAGAATAAACCATTCACCATCGGAGCATGACCATAAAACATATCTCTCATATAAATAGAACAACCATTATTCTCGAATTTAAATGAGTAGCCATCTCGTATTAAACGAGATCCTGATACAATGTTCATGCTCAAACTTGGCACTAAATAACAATTATTGAGGTTCAAAACTAATCCCGTAGGTAAATGTAGAGGTAGCGTGCCGACGGTGATCACATTGACCTTGGAACCATTCCCGACGCGCATCGTCACCTCGTCCTTCGCCAGTCTCCGTTTATTCCGCAGCTCCTGTTTTGAGTTACAAATGTGAGCAACCGCACCGGTATCAAATACCCAGGAGCTACTACGAGTACTGGTAAGGTACACATCAATTACATGTATATCACATATACCTTTTGCTTTGCCGGCCTTCTTGTCCGCTAAGTATTTGGGGCAGTTCCGCTTCCAGTGACCACTCTCCTTGCAATAAAAGCACTCAGTCTCGAGCTTGGGTCCATTCTTTGGCTTCTTCCCGGCAGCTTGCTTGCCGGGCGCGGCAACTCCCTTGCCGTCCTTCTTGAAGTTCTTTTTACCCTTGCCCTTCTTGAACTTAGTGGTTTTATTGACCATCAACACTTGATGTTCCTTCTTGACTTCTACCTCTGCTGATTTCAGCATAGCAAATACTTCAGGAATGGTATTTTCCATCCCCTACATATTGAAGTTCATCACAAAGCTCTTGTAGCTCGGTGGAAGCGACTGAAGGATTCTGTCAATGACCGCGTCATCCGGGAGATTAACTCCCAGCTGAGTCAAGCGGTTATGCAACCCAAACATTTTGAGTATGTGCTCACTGACAGAACTATTTTCCTCCATCTTACAGCTGAAGAATTTGTCGGAGACTTCATATCTCTCGACCCGGGCATGAGCTTGAAAAACCATTTTCAGCTCTTCGAACATCTCATATGCTCCATGTCTCTCAAAACGCTTTTGGAGCCCCGGCTCTAAGCTGTAAAGCATGCCGCACTGAACGAGGGAGTAGTCATCGGTACGTGCCTGTCAAGCGTTCATAACGTCTTGTTCTGCAGGGAGAACAGGTGCATCACCTAGCGGTGCTTGTAGGACATAATCTTTCTTGGCAGCTATGAGGATGATCCTCAGGTTCCGGACCCAGTCCGTATAGTTGCTGCCATCGTCTTTCAGCTTGGTTTTCTCTAGGAACGCGTTGAAGTTGAGGACTACGTTGGCCATTTGATCTACAAGACATATTGTAAATATTTTAGACTAAGTTCATGATAATTAAGTTTATTTAATCAAATTATTCAATGAACTCCCACTTAGATAGACATCCCTCCTGTCATCTAAGTATAACATGATCCGAGTTAACTAGGCCGTGTCCGATCATCACGTGAGACGGACTAGTCAACGTCGGTGAACATCTTCATGTTGATCGTATCTTCTATACGACTCATGCTCGACCTTTCGGTCTTCTGTGTTCCGAGGCCATGTCTGTACACATGCTAGGCTCGTCAAGTCAACCTAAGTGTATTGCGTGTGTAAATCTGTCTTACACCCGTTGTATGTGAACGTTAGAATCTATCACACCCGATCATCACGTGGTGCTTCGAAACAACGAACTGTCGCAACGGTGCACAGTTAGGGGGAACACTTTCTTGAAATTATTATGAGGGATCATCTTATTTACTACCGTCGTTCTAAGTAAACAAGATGAAAAACATGATAAACATCACATGCAATCAAATAATAACAGTGACATGATATGGCCAATATCACATAGCTCCTTTGATCTCCATCTTGGGGCTCCATGATCATCTTGTCACCGACATGACACCATGATCTCCATCATCATGATCTCCATCATTGTGTCTCCATGAAGTTGCTCGCCAACTATTACTTCTACTACTATGGCTAACGCGTTTAGCAATAAAGTAAAGTAATTTACATGGCGTTTCTCAATGACACGCAGGTCATACAAAAAATATAGACAACTCCTATGGCTCCTGCCGGTTGTCACACTCATCGACATGCAAGTCGTGATTCCTATTACAATAGCATGAACATCTCATACATCACATATAGATCATTCATCATTCATCACAACTTTGGCCATATCATATCACAAAGCATTTGCTGCAAAAACAAGTTAGACGTCCTCTAATTGTTGTTGCAAGTTTTACGTGGCTGAAGTAGGGTTCTAGCAAGAACATTTTCTTACCTACGTGAAAGCCACAACATGATTTGTCAACTTCTATTTACCCTTCATAAGGACCATTTTCATCGAATCCGCTCCAACTAAAGTAGGAGAGACAGACAGCCGCCAGCCACCTTATGCAACTTGTGCATGTTAGTCGGTGGAACCAGTCTCACGTAAGCGTACATGTAAGGTTGGTCCGGGCCGCTTCATCCCACAATACCGTTGAAGCAAGATAAGACTAGTAGCGGCAAGAAAGTTGACAACATCTACGCCCACAACAAATTGTGTTCTACTCGCGCAAGAAGAACTACGCGTAGACCTAGCTCATGATGCCACTGATGGGGAACGTTGCAGAAAACAAAAAATTTCCTACGGTTTCACCAAGATCCATCTAGGAGTTCATCTAGCAACGAGTGATTGGATTGCATCTACATACCTTTGTAGATCACGCGCGGAAGCGTTCAAAGAACGGGGATGAGGAAGGCGTACTCGATGTGATCCAAATCACCGGAGATCCTAGCACCGAACGGACGGCACCTCCGCGTTCAACACACGTACAGTCAGCGTAACGTCTCCTTCTTCTTGATCCAGCAAGGAGAAAGGAGAGGTTGAGGAAGATGGCTCCAACAGCAGCACGACGGCGTGGTGGTGATGGAGCTGCAGTACTCCGGCAGGGCTTTGCCAAGCGCTATGGAGGAGGAGGAGGTGTTGGAGAGGGAGAGGGAGGCACAAAAGGCAAGGATAAGAAGTCCTCCATCTCCCCACTATATATAGGAGGGCCAAGGGGGGGGCGCCGGCCCTAGGAGATCCAATCTCCTAGGGGGGTGCGGCCAAGGGGAGGAATCCCTCCTCCCCAAGGCACCTAGGAGGTGCCTTCCCCTCCTAGGACTCTTCCTCCTTGAAACCCTAGGCGCATGGGCCTCTTGGGGCTGGTGCCCTTGGCCCATGTAGGCCAAGGCGCACCCCCTACAGCCCATGTGGCCCCCCGGGACAGGTGGCCCCATCCGGTGGACCCCCGGGACCCTTCCGGTGGTCCCGGTACAATACCGATGACCCCAAAACTTGTCCCGATGGCCGAAACACGACTTCCCATATATAAATCTTTACCTCCGGACCATTCCGGAACTCCTTGCGACGTCCGGGATCTCATCCGGGACTCCGAACAACATTCGGGTTACTGCATATACATATCCCTACAACCCTAGCGTCACCGAACCTTAAGTGTGTAGACCCTACGGGTTCGGGAGACATGTAGACATGACCGAGATCGCTCTCCGGTCAATAACCAACAGCGGGATCTGGATACCCATGTTGGCTCCCACATACTCCTCGATGATCTCATCGGATGAACCACGATGTCGAGGATTCAAGCAACCCCGTGTACAATTCCCTTTGTCAATCGGTATGTTACTTGCCCGAGATTCGATCGTCGGTATCCCAATACCTCGTTCAATCTCGTTACCGGCAAGTCACTTTACTCGTACCGTAATGCATGATCCCGTGACCAGACACTTGGTCACTTTGAGCTCATTATGATGATGCATTACCGAGTGGGCCCAGTGATACCTCTCCGTCATACGGAGTGACAAATCCCAGTCTTGATCCGTGTCAACCCAACAGACACTTTCGGAGATACCCGTAGTATACCTTTATAGTCACCCAGTTACGTTGTGACGTTTGGTACACCCAAAGCACTCCTACGGTATCCGGGAGTTACATGATCTCATGGTCTAAGGAAAGGATACTTGACATTGGAAAACTCTAGCAAACGAACTATACGATCTTGTGCTATGTTTAGGATTGGGTCTTGTCCATCACATCATTGTCCTAATGATGTGATCTCGTTATCAATGACATCCAATGTCCATAGTCAGGAAACCATGACTATCTGTTGATCAACGAGCTAGTCAACTAGAGGCTTACTAGGGACATGTTGGTGTCTAAGTATTCACACATGTATTACGATTTCCGGATAACACAATTATAGCATGAATAAAAGACAATTATCATGAACAAGGAAATATAATAATAATCCTTTTATTATTGCCTCTAGGGCATATTTCCAACACGTGGAGCGACGTGCAACCCAACTACTGGCATCTCTCGGCGGACCGCGTGTCCATCCCTTCGATCCCCGTCGGCGGCTACGCCCGCCTGCTCCCGACCTCCTCCATGGCTCCAGGTACGCCGTGGACTCACCCCTGTGGGATATGTGGCTCCTGGATGAGCACAACTTGTGGCGGCAGTCCTACTTCGCCGGTAGCCCGCCACGGGCGCGAAGTGGCAGCCGTGCGCGTGCTGCCAGCCCGCGCCAGCCACGCTATCTTACGTGCGTCCGCGGGACCCTGACGCCGCCGCCCTCACTGTCTCTGCCACCACCACCTCCCACGACCGCCGAGGAGGAGGAGCTCGTGCGGCGTGTTCCCGAGGACTCCGTCCACGACCACGACGAGGCCCGGTGGGAGGGGCTCGAGGAGATGATGGCTTTCTCAGCCACCGGCGATGTTGCCATCTGCCCGAAGCTACGAGCCGTCAAGGAGGAGCCGGTCAAGGAGGAGGATGCCACCGATCCATGGTTTGCGGCAATGGTAGGGGCAGAGGTGGGCATGGACGGACACGGTGCCCTGCACGCCGGGGTACATGCCCATGCCGCTCTCGTGGGTGGGCGTCGAGGCGTGGTTGTCGTCCCCGCCACAATAAGAGGTTGTGTAGGCACCTCTAGCCATGCAGCCGCCGCTTGCCCACATCTGGCAACCACCGCCGTATGTCGACCTCACCAAGGATGACAACAAGTAGGACGACGACGGTGATATCAAATTTATACTTTTATGTATTTTATGTTAAGTTTAATGTGCAGCCGGGACTTGTTTGATCTTTTTAACTTTACTAGCAAAAGGGCCCGTGCGTTGCAACGGATACAAAATTATTTACGACTCAAAAAACTTTTTGTAAGTACAAAAACAATAAGCTACCTCGGGCAGCGGCATGCCAAGTGGCGTATGGGAGGATCGATGTTTTTTTTCCTACTTATCGATGGTATGGTGAGCAATTTCCTTTAACTTCAGGACTGTTTCAATCACTATTGAGAAAAGGCATCCCTCCCTTTAATAGAAGAATGTTATTGGAAAGAATTACCTCAAGTATCCATTTGCGTTGAGAGCTGTGGTACCAAGGATTCGGTTACTGGGCCGAAGATTGTCTGAATAGATCGTTATGTACCAATACACAATAATCGCCATTAACTCCAATATCTTTTAATTCATTGGATCTCTCTTTACTTCAGATTTCTTATACTTGGTTTATATCTTTCCACTTCCAATAGTACCAGAATATAATCCTAGTCCATGCAATTTTGAAAAGCAGAAGAAATATCACAATTTTGAGGATATAGACATATATATAGTGACCATAATTTACCATGCTACATAAAAGCTAAATTTAAGCCTCGAACTGAGCATATCGATCATGGTGCAACTTCTGCAATGTGGCCTTTATCATGTCCCTGCCCACCAGAATCTAGTCATTTACATGGTTTATAACAAACTCAGGAAATAAAAGAAGTTCATAACAAACTCAGGAAAGCTGAGCTATGAACTAATTAATGGAAGCTTACACGGTTTCCAAGTGAAATTTGTGTGGACACAATTTTTTTCCTCGGTTTTTTTGTGTGGACTCCTTTTTTTTACAGGAGACTCCTTTGTTGACCTAAAGAAGAATTAAAAAATTAGAATGAAATTAAACGGACTGCTTTCTTGGAAGGATTTGGGTGGAACCATTGCTAAGTTGATGAAAAACAAAATTAACTGAGAAAAAATAAATTAAGGGGTCGGTTTGTCAGGAGTTTATAGATGGAGTCGTTGAATTTTTTTCATTGATGTCCAGAAATACAAAATAAACTACAGAAAAATTAAAGAAGAGAGACAAAGGAACTGGAGTTCTCCTGTATAATACTCCCTCCGTTCCTAAATACTTGTCTTTCTAGGCATTTTAATAAGTGACTCATACGGAGCAAAATGAGTGGATCTACACTCTAAAATATGTCTACATACATTTGTATGTAGTAGTCATTTGAAATGTCTAGAAAAACAAATATTTAGAAACGAAGAGAGTACATGAATTTGATATAGATATAGCTATTAGCACAGTCACACACGTACCACGGTACCTAGGTGCTTCCTCGTACTGCAAGACTGGAGAAGGTAGAGACAGCATCGCCATCATAGATGAACGGCAAGGAGAGCAGCCGCCGCTGCTCTGGCGAGATGACAGCCGCCGTGTAGATGGCCTGTGGTCTCTGCGGAATGCCGCCAAGCATATTAGTAACTTAGCACGCGCACGCACCTACTCTCTTCATTTTTATTTACTCTGCATATTAGAGTTGATTGAAGTCAAACTTCATAAAGTTTAACCAAGTTTATAGAAAACAATATAAACATTTATCATAATAAATCTATACGATGTAAAGGTACATTTAATAATAAATCTGATGTTGTTGATTTGTTATTGTATATCTTAATATTTTTGTATATAAATTTGGTCAAAATTTGTAAAGCTTGATTTTGACCAAAGCTAATATGCGAACTAAATAAAAACGGAGGAAGTACATGAGCTACATACAAAACTGCACACGATTATGACGGACACGTACAAAAGAAACCGAGAAGCCAGTATAATCGGCGCCAAGGAAGATGACGCGGTGTGGATGGCTCGGCTACATGGAAGTTCATTGTGCTGTCGCGTGATTGTTCTGCCGGTGGCTGGGCAATCCGCACATGCCTGCAAGCTGGGAATCAAGGTGGGGTGGTTTTGTTGTGGAGATAGCCGGCGGCGACGGCATGGCCTAGTGATCTGGGCGGTGGGCTTCCCTGATCGCGCCCCTTCGCCGACGTGGAAAGCTCCTTGTCACTGGCGGCAGGGGCGAATCTACTAGACATGCTTTAACAGGCTTAAGCATGCTCTTCAACAAGAGTATATTTTTTTTAGTATCAAAGATTAGACAGCAGCGCAGCAAAACTGCTGTTTCCCAGCCCATCTCAATGGCATAATTACAGTTGAGCCTACCTTACATTTACTCCGTAGATTCGCCATTGACTGGCGGCCATGGTTGGTCCTCTCCGACTTCTACCGCCCGGATCTCCAACCCGAGCTCCATCGTTCCCCGGTGCGGCGCCATCATGCTCCGCAACAAACATGCTAAACATGCTGGCTCCCTTCACGGGCTTTGGTCCCGGCGGCAGGCCGACTCGGTTGATGGTGCCTGCCATGCATGGTCTTCTTCCGCGACGCGCGGGCGAGCAAAGGTAGGCAGTGGCCGCCATGGCATTTGCGAGTCGAGCTCGTGGCGTTGGGGAAGAGAGGCGACAGAGGAGATCGGGACGGCGGCGTGCGTTTGATGGCGGGTTGGGCTGCAAATTGAACGCGGGGGTCGGTGGCCGGTCGCTCGAGTCGTCCACGATAGCGCTTGGTGCGTGGCTCAAGGAACACGTGGAGGGAGTTTTTACGACTGTGCGTGGGACAGCGGGGCCGGCGAGAGGCACAATTTAGCTGGATTTCAGGTCGAGCCTTTCATCTTCTAACGATGAAATTATATGTGAAATCCGGGTCGGGGCACTCATGACTTCGTATTGGAATAGTTCTCGTATGATGATTATGTCCAAAACGTACACAGCGACAACGACGGTGGTGCCGTACACACTACGTCCTCTTAATGGATCAACCACCTAAGAAAACGTGGGCTGGTTGGCTGGAAACATATATGGGCCGGTGTAATAGTCTGAAAGAACGTGAAAGGACGGGCATACGTGACTATAATAACTTGTAGAAGAAATCTTTCCCTAATCTATTCCTAATCTATCTCTAATCTATCCCTATTTTTTTTAATAATAAAGCACGGATTGACTCCGTGGGTTCACCGTCACAATAGGCTTTTTTTCTGTTCACCATCACAATACGCTTTCTTTCTGTAAATTTACGCTTTCAGTTTAAATTTAAGACATATACACGAGGTGGTACTAATATTGCCATCGATATAGATTCGATAAATTACGTTTTTCTACCGTCATGGGCTTTGCCCCACATGGGGCGAGATTGTGAGCAACGACAGCGCAGCGCAAAAATTAGTTGATTTTCATGGGGATCAAACTCATGACCTGCTGTTTTCATCTCAACGTACAAAACCGACGGGCTAAAGCCATGCACGTGTTAGGTTATGAATTTCTTGTATGTTTTCCTATCGTTATGGGCTTTGCCCTACATGGGCCTAGATTGTGAGCAACAACTTTGCCCTTGCATATGGGCTGAGATTGTAGAGGAGCGCAGCGCAAAAATTAGTTGATTTTTTTAAAATTATTAGTTGATTTTCATGGGGAGTTAGGTTATGAATTTCTTGTATGTTTTCCTATCGTTATGGGCTTTGCCCTACATGGGCCTAGATTGTGAGCAACAACTTTGCCCTTGCATATGGGCTGAGATTGTAGAGGAGCGCAGCGCAAAAATTAGTTGATTTTTTTAAAATTATTAGTTGATTTTCATGGGGAGCGAACTCATGACCTGCTGTTTCATCTCAACATGCACAACCGACTGGGCTAAAGCCGTGAATGTGTTAGGTTATAAATTTATTGAAAAATAAGCATAGCTGCCCCGAGAATCTAAGAAATAAATGATTATCGGCAATTAGAAAGACAAGAAAGGAAGGAATAACGCTAAGAAAAAAAAAGGTAAATGAAGAAGTTGACTCCACGGGAAGGCAATGATTTAATTAGTGCAACTTGATTGCTTTCCTACTTAAAAGTGGAGATGCAGATCTAAAAAAAAGCAACATGCACGCGGGGATAATTATTGTCGCTGATTGCCTTCCTACTTAAAAAGCGGGCATATATATGCATGTCATAAAATTAATTAGTAGGAAATCCAACATTAAATTATTTTATTTTATACTTGAACTTTCTGTTATTAATCTGATTTTTAGATAAAATCAAGATTTTTAATTGTACAATTTTGAACAAAAGTTTCTAAGTTCCATAATTTTCTTAATCGGTTCCTGATTTTAGCTAATTTTCTTTTTTTCCTTTTAGTGAAACTCTGGCAGACACGATGACAATTACATTATGTTTACAGTATCACAAGAACAATCATTAGAGAGGAAAGTAACCTTTTTTGGCGGGGTGAGAAACCATATTTGTGACTTTTTAAGATATGGAGTGAACTATTTTTTTTTCAATTTTTTTACCTTCCTCTATCGATATAGATATATAATTTGTCACAGTTGCGCAGAAGAAGGGGGGATTTTTCAAAGTTGACTAGAAGAAGGTGCGCGTCGAGCAAGTTGGTGAAATGAACAAAATCGAACAATTCTCGCTAAATTTGAATCCACACCAAAAGTTACTCCCATTGCAGCGCACGGGCATCTGTGCTACAAAGATGACATATAAAGATGTAGGAAAATGACTGATGACCTTTTCTCTTTTTGTATGTATAGGTGATACCAAGCAATTGACTGAATTCATGTTGGAAGTCAACTTCTGTTAGGTAACTACATCTCAATCTTTTTGGAGCAATGAGTGTGCGCAAATTGATGTAATACAATTTCATCTAGGTGGATATATTGCAGTTTTATCTACAGTTATAGGAATTTACTTACCTCTGTGGTTTTGATAAAAGATCAGGATGTGTGTATTATAAACATGGTCAACCTAGCTGGAAATTTTTCACAAATGGGTATTATATGGTTGACTTAGTTGGAATTTTTTTAACAAAATTTCTATGAAATTCATATAGGTATTGTGATTGAGTTTGTCAGTAGAATAATGTCAATCTTTATTACCCCGTTGCAACACACGAGCGTATGTGCTAGTTAATAATCTACCCTAATCCCTAATCCCTAACCCTAATCCCTATCCCTAATCCCTAATCCCTAATCCCTATATAATATAATAATAATATTATTATAATAATAATATAATATAATATAATAACAATAATAATAATAATAATAACAATAATAATCTATCCCTAATAATAAAGCACAGATTGACTCCGTGGGTTCACCGTCACAATACGCTTCTTCCCGTAAATTTACGCTTTCAGTTTTTTCGCTCATATTATCCGAGGTGGTACTATTCATATGCTTTTTAGTAATTGAATCCCGCTATTAATTTGCTTTTTAGTACTTGGGCTGAATTTCGTCTGACTGTCCTGCATGGGCCAACCTGGGCCTTATTGGGGAGCAGCTAAAAATTAGGCGCTTGTGTGAGTTTCGAACTCACAAATGCAAAAAACAGAGGACTCCGTGGGTTCACCGTCACAATACGCTTCTTCCCGTAAATTTACGCTTTCAGTTTTTTCGCTCATATTATCCGAGGTGGTACTATTCATATGCTTTTTAGTAATTGAATCCCGCTATTAATTTGCTTTTTAGTAATTGGGCTGAATTTCGTCTGACTGTCCTGCATGGGCCAACCTGGGCCTTATTGGGGAGCAGCTAAAAATTAGGCGCTTGTGTGAGTTTCGAACTCACAAATGCAAAAAAAACAGAGGGCGGGTGGAGAATCGAACTCGAGACCTCCCATTTAGTACCCGCGCGCGCTTGCCATTGCACCACTAAATGTTATTTGCAAATGCTGAGCAGCAAACACTATAAGAACATAATCCACGACAGATCTAAACGTTTTTAGAAGTTTGAATGCAGTTCATTCTTTTCTTTGCAGAAAAAACGCAGTTTATTTTCAAAACCTGTATCTTTCTTTGAACGCGGACTATTCCAAAAATAGCGAATAATTATTTTAAAATGTTGAACATTTTTTGACCTGTGAACAAATTTTTGAAAAACAGCAAAGCCTTTTTGTAATGTTCAACAAATTTTAAAAACAAGAACATTTCATAAAATTTAGACGAAAAAAAGAAAAAGCGAACATTTTTTGAAACTTGGAACAAAATTAGAAGAAAGCGAACATATTTTTGGATCTGGAAACAATTTTTGAGAAAGGGAACATTTTTTGTAACTCTGAACAAAATTTGGCAATCGAACATTATTTTGAATTGTGAACATTTTTTGAAAAAGCAAACAAGATTTGAAACTCAAACATTTTTTGAATTAATTGAAATAAGATTTCAAATGTGATTTTTTTTGAAAATCTGAACATATTTTGAAAATGTGAGCAAATTTTGGAACTCGAACATTTTTTGAATTAATGGAAACAACGTTTGAAAATGTGAACACAATTTTGAAAATGCGAACAAGTTTTGAAACTCGAACATTTTTTAAATTAATAGAAACAAAATTTCAAAACGTGAACAAAAATTTGAAAATCTGAACATTTTTAAAAATGTGAAACTCAAACATTTTTTGTATTAATAGAACAAGTTTCCTATATTTGAACAAACTTTTGAAAATCTGAACATTTTTTATTTTTTATCATTTATTGAATAACATGATCAAAATTCAATTTTTCCGAACATTATTTGAAATTTTGTACTAAATTTGAAATTCCAAAGAAATTATGAAATTCTGAATTTATTTAAAATTGGAAACTGAAAAGGAAACAAAGAAGAACAGAAAAAGGAAAAAATGAAACAGAATTTTTTTTTGAAAAACGAACGAAAAGAAAACAAAAAAGAAACAAAAGAACCGGTTTAGGAACCTTCTAGAAGATTCCTCAAACCGGAAAAGACCGGCTGAAACCTCCTACTAGAAGTGTCCCGAAACCGGGAACGAAGAACACATGAACGGGCCGGGCCATCGCAACGCTAGATCGCGACCTCCTGTGCGAAAGGTCGACATCTTGACGCAGAATGCGTCATATAGGATTTTCCGGGAGCGAAGTCCGCAACCAGTAGAGCCAGCATGCCTCTCTGTTGAAAAACAAGGCTCTGTACCTAATAGTCTATAATTAAGAGAATAATTAATGCATGGAGGAACGCGCTGTTGGAAATATGCCCTAGAGGCAATAATAAAAGCATTATTATTATATTTCGTTGTTCATGATAATTGTCTTTATTCATGCTATAATTGTATTATTCGAAAATCGTAATACATGTGTGAATAACAGACACCAACATGTCCTTAGTAAGCCTCTAGTTGACTAGCTCGTTGATCAACAGATAGTCATGGTTTCCTGACTATGGACATTGGATGTCATTGATAACGAGATCACATCATTAGGACAATGATGTGATGGACAAGACCCAATCCTAAACATAGCACAAGATCGTATAGTTCGTTTGCTAGAGTTTTCCAATGTCAAAGTATCTTTTCCTTAGACCATGAGATCGTGTAACTCCCAGATACCGTAGGAGTGCTTTGGGTATACCAAACGTCACAACGTAACTGGGTGACTATAAAGGTAGACTACGGGTATCTCCGAAAGTGTCTGTTGGGTTGACATGGATCAAGACTGGGATTTGTCACTCTGTATGACGGAGAGGTATCACTGGGCCCACTCGGTAATGCATCATCATAATGAGCTCAAAGTGACCAAGTGTCTGGTCACGGGATCATGCATTACGGTACGAGTAAAGTGACTTGCCGGCAACGAGATTGAACGAGGTATTGGGATACCGACGATCGAATCTCGGGCAAGTAACATATCGATTGACAAAGGGAATTGCGTACGGGGTTGATTGAATCCTCGACATCGTGGTTCATCCGATGAGATCATCGTGGAGCATGTGGGAGCCAACATGGGTATCCAGATCCCGCTGTTGGTTATTGACTGGAGAGTCGTCTCGGTCATGTCTGCTTGTCTCCCGAACCCGTAGGGTCTACACACTTAAGGTTCGGTGACGCTAGGGTTGTGAAGATATGTATATGCAGTAACCCGAATGTTGTTCGGAGTCCCGGATGAGATCCCGGACGTCACGAGGAGTTCCGGAATGGTCCGGAGGTAAAGAATTATATATAGGAAGTGCTGTTTCGGGCATCGGGACAAGTTTCGGGGTTATCGGTATTGTACCGGGACCACCGGAAGGGTCCCGGGGGTCCACCGGGTGGGGCCACCTATCCCGGAGGGCCCCATGGGCTGAAATAGGAGGGAACTCAGCCCATAGTGGGCTGGGGCGCCAGCCCCTATAGGCCCATGCGCCTAGGGTTTCCACCATGGAAGAGTCCATGTGGTGGAAGGCACCCCTAGGTGCCTTGGGGGGGAGGGAAACCTCCCCTTGGCCGCCGCCCCCCCTAGTAGATCTCATCTACTAGGGCCGGCACCCCCCCCATGGCACCCCTATATATAGTGGGGGGGAGAGGAGGGATTTTACACCAGCCCCTGGCGCCTCCATCCCCCCCTGTTACGTTTCTCCCTCGTAGTCTTGGCGAAGCCCTGCTTCTGTGACGCCTTGCATCCACCACCACGCCGTCGTGCTGCTGGATCTTCATCAACCTCTCCTTCCCCTTGCTGGATCAAGAAGGAGGAGACGTCTCCCGTCCCGTATGTGTGTTGAACGCGGAGGTGCTGTCCGTTCGGCGCTGGTCATCGGTGATTTGGATCACGTCGAGTACGACTACATCATCACCGTTCTTTTGAACGCTTCCGTGCGCCATCTACAAAGGCATGTAGATGCATCCGATGACTCGTTGCTAGATGAACTCCTAGATGATCTTGGTGAAACGAGTAGGAAAATTTTTGTTTTCTGCAACGTTCCCCAACAGTGGCAACATGAGCTAGGTCTATGCATAGTTCTTCTTGCGCGAGTAGAACACAATTTGTTGTGGGCGTAGATTTGTCAACTTTCTTGCCGCTACTAGTCTTATCTTGCTTCAGCGATATTGTGGGATGAAGCGGCCCGGACCAACCTTACACGTACGCTTACGTGAGACCGGTTCCACCGACTAACATGCACTAGTTGCATAAGGTGGCTGGCGGGTGTCTGTCTCTCCCACTTTAGTTGGAGCGGATTCGATGAACAGGGTCCTTATGAAGGGTAAATAGAAGTTGACAAATCACGTTGTGGCTTTAACGTAGGTAAGAAGACGTTCTTGCTAGAACCCTAATTCAGCCACGTAAAACTTGCAACAACAATTAGAGGACGTCTAACTTGTTTTTGCAGCAAGTGGTTTGTGATATGATATGGCCAAAGTTGTGATGAATGATGAATGATCTATATGTGATGTATGAGATGTTCATGCTATTGTAATAGGATTCACGACTTGCATGTCGATGAGTATGACAACCGGCAGGAGCCATAGGAGTTGTCCTTATTCTTTTATATGACCTGCGTGTCATTGAAAAACGCCATGTAAATTACTTTACTTTATTGCTAAACGCGTTAGCCATAGTAGTAGAAGTAATAGTTGGCGAGCAACTTCAAGGAGACACGATGATGGAGATCATGATGATGGAGATCATGGTGTCAAGCCGGTGACAAGATGATCATGGAGCCCCAAGATGGAGATCAAAGGAGCTATGTGATATTGGCCATATCATGTCACGTTTATTATTTGATTGCATGAGATGTTTATCATGTTTTGCATCTTGTTTACTTAGAATGACGGTAGTAAATAAGATGATCCCTCATAATAATTTCAAGAAGTGTTCCCCCTAACTGTGCACCGTTGCGACAGTTCGCTGTTTCAAAACACCACGTGATGATCGGGTATTTTATTCAGACGTTCACATACAACGGGTGTAAGACAGATTTACACATGCAAACACTTGGTTTGACTTGACGAGCCTAGCATGTACAGACATGGCCTCAGAACACAGGAGACCGAAAGGTCGAGCATGAGTCGTATAGAAGATACGATCAACATGAAAATGTTCACCGACATTGACTAGTCCGTCTCACGTGATGATCGGACACGGTCTAGTTAATTCGGATCATGTAATACTTAGATGACTAGAGGGATGTCTAATCTAAGTGGGAGTTCATTAATAATTTGATTAGATGAACTTAATTATCATGAACTTAGTCTAAAATCTTTGCAATATGTCTTGTAGATCAAATGGCCAACGTAGTCCTCAACTTCAACGCGTTCCTAGAGAAAACCAAGCTGAAAGACGATGGCAGCAACTATACGGACTGGGTCCGGAACCTGAGGATCATCCTCATAGCTGCCAAGAAAGATTATGTCCTACAAGCACCGCTAGGTGATCCTCCCGTACCACAGAACCATGACGTTATGAACGCTTGGCAGACACGTGTTGACGACTACTCCCTCGTTCAGTGCGGCATGCTTTACAGCTTAGAGCCGGGGCTCCAAAAGCGTTTTGAGAGACATGGAGCATATGAGATGTTCGAAGAGCTGAAAATGGTTTTTCAAGCTCATGCCCGGATCGAGAGATATGAAGTCTCCGATAAGTTCTTCAGCTGTAAGATGGAGGAAAATAGTTCTGTCAGTGAGCACATACTCACTATGTCTGGGTTACATAACCGCTTGTCTCAGCTGGGAGTTAATCTCCCGGATGATGCGGTCATTGACAGAATCCTCCAGTCGCTTCCACCAAGCTACAAGAGCTTCGTGATGAACTTCAACATGCAGGGGATGCAAAAGACCATCCCTGAGTTGTTCTCAATGCTGAAATCAGCGGAGGTAGAAGTCAAGAAGGAACATCAAGTGTTGATGGTCAATAAAACCACTAAGTTCAAGAAAGGCAAGGGTAAAAAGAACTTCAAGAAGGACGGCAAGGAGGTTGCCGCGCCTGGCAAGCAAGCTGCCGGGAAGAAGCCAAAGAATGGACCCAAGCCCGTGACTGAGTGCTTTTATTGCAAGGGAAGCGGTCACTGGAAGCGGAACTGCCCTAAGTACTTAGCGGATAAGAAGGCCGGCAAATCAAAAGGTATATGTGATATACATGTAATTGATGTGTACCTTACTAGTGCCCGTAGTAGCTCCTGGGTATTTGATACCGGTGCAGTTGCTCACATTTGTAACTCAAAGCAGGGGCTGCGGAATAAACGGAAACTGGCAAAGGACGAGGTGACGATGCGCGTCGGGAATGGTTCCAAGGTCAATGTGATCGCCGTCGGCACGCTACCTCTGCATCTCCCTTCGGGATTAGTTTTAAACCTTAATAATTGTTATTTAGTGCCAGCTTTGAGCATGAACATTGTATTGGGATCTCGTTTAATTCGAGATGGCTACTCTTTTAAATCTGAGGATAATGGTTGTTCCATTTTTATGAGAGATATGTTTTATGGTCATGCTCCTATGGTGAATGGTTTATTCTTTATGAATCTCGAACGTGATGCTACACATGTTCATAATGTGAGTACCAAAAGAAGTAAGGTTGATAATGATAGTCCCACATACTTGTGGCACTGCCGCCTTGGTCACATAGGTGTCAAACGCATGAAGAAGCTCCATGCAGATGGACTTTTAGAGTCTCTTGATTATGAATCATTTGACACGTGCGAACCATGCCTTATGGGTAAAATGACCAAGACTCCGTTCTCAGGAACAATGGAGTGAGCAACCGACTTATTGGAAATCATACATACTGATGTGTGCGGTCCAATGAGTGTTGAGGCTCGCGGTGGCTATCGTTATGTTCTCACCCTCACTGATGATTTAAGTAGGTATGGGTATATCTACTTAATGAAACACAAGTCTGAAACCTTTGAAAAGTTCAAGGAATTTCAGAGTGAGGTTGAAAATCAACGTGACAGGAAAATCAAGTTTCTACGATCAGATCGTGGAGGAGAATACTTGAGTCACGAATTTGGCACGCACTTAAGAAAATGTGGAATAGTTTCACAACTCACGCCGCCTGGAACACCTCAACGTAACGGTGTGTCCGAACGTCGTAATCGCACTCTATTAGATATGGTGCGATCTATGATGTCTCTTACCGATTTACCGCTATCTTTTTGGGCTATGCTTTAGAGACTGCCGCATTCACTTTAAATAGGGCTCCATCGAAATCCGTTGAGACGACACCGTATGAATTATGGTTTGGGAAGAAACCTAAGTTGTCGTTTCTAAAAGTTTGGGGATGCGATGCTTGTGAAGAAACTTCAACCTGAGAAGCTCGAACCCAAGTCGGAAAAATGCGTCCTCATAGGATACCCAAAAGAAACTATTGGGTACACCTTCTACCTCAGATCCGAAGGCAAGATCTTTGTTGCCAAGAATGGGTCCTTTCTAGAGAAAGAGTTTCTCTCGAAAGAAGTAAGTGGGAGGAAAGTAGAGCTTGATGAAGTATTACCTCTTGAACCGGTAAATGGCGCAACTCAAGAAAATGTTCCTGAGGTGCCTGCACCGACTAGAGAGGAAGTTAATAATAATGATCAAGATACTTCTGATCAAGCTCCTACTGAAATTCGAAGGTCCACAAGGACATGTTCCGCACCAGAGTGGTACGGCAACCCTGTCTTGGAAATCATGTTATTAGACAACGGTGAACCTTCGAACTATGAAGAAGCGATGGCGGGCCCGGATTCCGACAAATGGCTAGAAGCCATGAAATCCGAGATAGGATCCATGTATGAAAACGAAGTATGGACTTTGACTGACTCGCCCGTTGAATGGCGAGCCATAGAAAATAAATGGATCTTTAAGAAGAAGACAGACGCGGATGGTAATGTGACCATCTATAAAGCTCGACTTATTGCTAAGGGTTATCGACAAGTTCAAGGAGTTGACTACGATGAGACTTTCTCACCGGTAGCGAAGCTAAAGTCCGTCCGAATCATGTTAGCAATTGCCGCATTTTATGATTATGAAATTTGGCAAATGGACGTCAAAACGGCATTCCTTAATGGTTTCCTTAAGGAAGAATTGTATATGATGCAGCCGGAAGGTTTTGTCGATCCTAAGAATGCTGACAAGGTGTGCAAGCTCCAACGCTCGATTTATGGGCTGGTGCAAGCATCTCGGAGTTGGAACATTCGCTTTGATGAGATGATCAAAGCGTTTGGGTTTACGCAGACTTATGGAGAAGCCTGCGTTTACAAGAAAGTGAGTGGGAGCTCTGTAGCATTTCTCATATTATATGTGGATGACATACTTTTGATGGGAAATGATATAGAACTCTTGGACAGCATCAAGGCCTACTTGAATAAGAGTTTTTCAATGAAGGACCTTGAAGAAGCTGCTTATATATTAGGCATCAAAATCTATAGAGAGATCAAGACGCCTCATAGGTCTTTCACAAAGCACATACCTTGATAAGATATTGAAGAAGTTCAATATGGATCATTCTAAGAAGGGGTCCTTACCTGTATTACAAGGTGTGAAATTGAGCTCAGCTCCATGTCCGACCACGGTAGAAGAAATAGAAGAGATGAGTGTCATCCCCTATGCCTCAGCCATAGGTTCTATTATGTATGCCATGCTGTGTACCAGACCTGATGTAAACCTTGCCGTAAGTTTGGTAGGAAGGTACCAAAGTAATCCCGGCAAGGAACACTGGACAGCGGTCAAGAATATCTTGAAGTACCTGAAAAGGACTAAGGAAATGTTTCTCGTTTATGGAGGTGACGAAGAGCTCGTCGTAAAGGGTTACGTCGACGCTAGCTTCGACACAGATCTGGATGACTCTAAGTCACAAACCGGATACGTGTATGTGTTGAATGGTGGAGCAGTGAGCTGGTGCAGCTGCAAGCAGAGCGTCGTGGCGGGATCTACATGTGAAGTGGAGTACATGGCAGCCTCGGAGGCAGCACATGAAGCAATATGGGTGAAGGAGTTCATCACCGACCTAGGAGTCATACCCAATGCGTCGGGGCCAATCAAACTCTTTTGTGACAACACTGGAGCTATTGCACTTGCCAAGGAGCCCAGGTTTCACAAGAAGACAAGGCACATCAAGCGTCGCTTCAACTCCATTCGTGAAAATGTTCAAAATGGAGACATAGAGATTTGTAAAGTACATACGGACCTGAATGTAGCAGATCCGTTGACTAAACCTCTCCCTAGGGCAAAACATGATCAACACCAGAATTCCATGGGTGTGCGATTCATCACAATGTAACTAGATTATTGACTCTAGTGCAAGTGGGAGACTGTTGGAAATATGCCCTAGAGGCAATAATAAAAGCATTATTATTATATTTCCTTGTTCATGATAATTGTCTTTATTCATGCTATAATTGTATTATTCGGAAATCGTAATACATGTGTGAATAACAGACACCAACATGTCCCTAGTAAGCCTCTAGTTGACTAGCTCGTTGATCAACAGATAGTCATGGTTTCCTGACTATGGACATTGATGTCATTGATAACGAGATCACATCATTAGGAGAATGATGTGATGGACAAGACCCAATCCTAAACATAGCACAAGATCGTATAGTTCGTTTGCTAGAGTTTTCCAATGTCAAAGTATCTTTTCCTTAGACCATGAGATCATGTAACTCCCAGATACCGTAGGAGTGCTTTGGGTATACCAAACGTCACAACGTAACTGGGTGACTATAAAGGTAGACTACGGGTATCTCCGAAAGTGTCTGTTGGGTTGACATGGATCAAGACTGGGATTTGTCACTCCGTATGACGGAGAGGTATCACTGGGCCCACTCGGTAATGCATCATCATAATGAGCTCAAAGTGACCAAGTGTCTGGTCACGGGATCATGCATTACGGTACGAGTAAAGTGACTTGCCGGTAACGAGATTGAACGAGGTATTGGGATACCGACGATCGAATCTCGGGCAAGTAACATATCGATTGACAAAGGGAATTGCGTACGGGGTTGATTGAATGCTCGACATCGTGGTTCATCCGATGAGATCATCGTGGAGCATGTGGGAGCCAACATGGGTATCCAGATCCCGCTGTTGGTTATTGACTGGAGAGTCGTCTCGGTCATGTCTGCTTGTCTCCCGAACCCGTAGGGTCTACACACTTAAGGTTCGGTGACGCCAGGGTTGTGAAGATATGTATATGCAGTAACCCGAATGTTTTTCGGAGTCCCGGATGAGATCCCGGATGTCACGAGGAGTTCCGGAATGGTCCGGAGGTAAAGAATTATATATAGGAAGTGCTGTTTCGGGCATCGGGACAAGTTTCGGGGTTATCGGTATTGTACCGGGACCACCGGAAGGGTCCCGGGGGTCCACCGGGTGGGGCCACCTATCCCGGAGGGCCCCATGGGCTGAAATAGGAGGGAACCCAGCCCATAGTGGGCTGGGGCGCCAGCCCCTATAGGCCCATGCGCCTAGGGTTTCCACCATGGAAGAGTCCATGTGGTGGAAGGCACCCCTAGGTGCCTTGGGAGGGAGGGAAACCTCCCCTTGGCCGCCGCCCCCCCTAGTAGATCTCATCTACTAGGGCCGGCGCCCCCCCCATGGCACCCCTATATATAGTGGGGGGAGAGGAGGGATTTTACACCAGCCCCTGGCGCCTCCATCCCCCCCCCCCCCGTTACGTCTCTCCCTCGTAGTCTTGGTGAAGCCCTGCTTCTGTGACGCCCTGCATCCACCACCACGCCGTCGTGCTGCTGGATCTTCATCAACCTCTCCTTCCCCTTGATGGATCAAGAAGGAGGAGACGTCTCCCGTCCCGTACGTGTGTTGAACGCGGAGGTGCCGTCCGTTCAGCGCTGGTCATCGGTGATTTGGATCACGTCGAGTACGATTACATCATCACCGTTCTTTTGAACGCTTCCGTGCGCCATCTACAAAGGTATGTAGATGCATCCGATGACTCGTTGCTAGATGAACTCCTAGATGATCTTGGTGAAACGAGTAGGAAATTTTTTGTTTTCTGCAACGTTCCCCAACACGCGCTTTGTGCATGGCTGGGGAAATTAAGAGGAATTTATCCCTAAGTAGTAAAAGGAATTGATTTGGTGAGAGTCGGCCGTTTGGATTTGTGCCTCTGATGTGTTACCATGAAAGCATCACCACAGGGATCGCAGCTGCCAGGACACGTACGTACATGACCAGCAGCGACCGGTGACCGCCGTGTTGCAAAGCCGACTATGCATACCCTACAAAGATGGTTGGTGGTATTTTAAGTCGGAAGGACGAGCCAATTATGCATACCTTACAAGGACGGCTGGTGGTATTTTAAGTCAGAAGGACGACATCACAAAGCTGACCACATGAACACGGTAAGAACGACCGACATTGATGTAAAGTCAGACGTATATCGTTGCGAGGTCAATCTATGTTACAGCAAATTGTATGTCATCCAATGCTATCATATCATGCATGTGGATATTTTGATGAACACGTCAATTTTCTCTCCTTTATTACCCCGTTGTAACGCACGGGCGTATGTGCTAGTTAATAATCTATCCTTAATTCCTAATCCCTAATCCCTAATCCCTATGCCTAATCCCTATATAATATAATAATAATATAATATAATAATATAATAATATAATAATAATAATAATATATAATAATAATAATAATAATAATAATAATAATAATAATAATAATAAAGCACGGATTAACTCCGTGGGTTCACCGTCACAATACGCTTCTTCCCATAAATTTACGCTTTCAGTTTTTTTACCTATATTATTTTCTATATTCAAGGTGGTACTAATATTTACATTACAGTGTTCGTTTCCTACGTTTGATCGTTCGTCTGATTCCACCTATCGATCGCTCGGCATGGGCCTTCATAGGTCGTGTGCTTGGTTTCCACCGATCAATTGCTAGGTATGGGCTGGCCCATTTAATTAAAAGCCAGCGCTGATCGTTATGTGTTTTTCTGCCTGTAAGTAGAGAGTCCCTAGCCTGGGGCATCTGGGCTGGCCCATTTGGAGTAACAAGCTTGTGACAGGTAAAAATATCGCAAAAGCTGTGGGAAAAATGGAAATCGAACTCACGAGCTACCTCTCTCGTCAAACAGAGACGCTAACCAGTTAAGCTAATAAACATTTTTGAAATAAAATATGAAACTCTTATTAATAGTAAAGCAGGAACAATTACATATTGCATTCTCTTTACTAGCTCTTTTTTTCTGTAACAAGATTTTCTCCAACTTAAATCTTCAGTATTTTATCTTTACAGTCTTTCTCGTGTCACCAATACGCTTCTTCCTGTGAATTTACGCTTCCGATCTTTTTCACCTATATTATTTTCTACATTCAAGGTGGTACTATTTTACCTGCGTATCCAACGGTTCGTTTTTGCCTCCACATCCACGCTCGCTGCATTGGGCTGCTTTGACCTGGCCCATCCATGTGCAACTTCCCGGCCCGTCTATGCCTCAATCAATTGTGCCAGCCTACAGTTACGCTAGAGGAGGGTCTTTCTACAGTCAAAATAATCCCACCTTGCTCTTTTACATCCAATATCGCCCATTTATATACCTACAACCTAGAGAATCAACAAGTGGCCTGAAATCAAGAAGGGAACGAAGGAAACGAAAAGGAAATCAACAAACGGCCTTTTGAAGAAATTAATTCAGCAACGCCACAGAGGAAGCCACATCGGAAAAAGGAATCAACAAACGGCCATGAAAGGCAGAAACGGGGCGGCTCGGTGGTGCATAGCCAAGGAGGAGGCTGGCAGCGATGGCCAGAAGCACAACAGCTGCATGAGGGGAAGGTCATGGCGGAGTAGGACGGCGCCGGGTAGTGGTGCCGGACGCCGACCCATAGCCAGCAGGATGCGGCGGGACTTCCATGGCGCTCCGGCAGGTCGCAGACGACAGAGGGGGGATCGGAGATGAGTGAGGGAGAGAGGCGCGCGGCTGCGGAGCTCACTCACCTCGCCGGTGAACCCCGCTGGGCGACGGCGAGCAAGGGGAGGTGCGGGAGACTGAGGGCGCACACAGGTGAGGAGGACCAAGGTAGGAGAAGGGGGCGAGACAAACTGCGAAGGAGAGATTAATCGTATGGAGAAGAGGCCGCGCAATGACCATCTTGTAGATAAGATAAGGCTCGCCGACGGAAGCGCAGGACAAGTCGTAGGCTGGATGGAGAGATTAATCGTATGGAGAAGAGGCCGCGCAATGACCATCTTGTAGATAAGATAAGGCACGCACTTGCCGATCGCCTACTGCTTTTTCTTATCGATTAAAAGCTGCTGGATGGACTATTATTACTTGGGCTGCTATTTGTTTGTATGACTAAGGCTTAATGTTCAAAGAGTGGCGTTTTGGCACATGGAAGCACGTGCTCCTGATTTTTTAAATGTGTTCTAATCATATTTTGAAATTTCAAAAAAAATTCAAACAAAAACTTGGCGCATACATCTCGATATTGTACATGCTCATAAAGTCGTTTCGCGAAAAACCGATAACTTATGTGTCGCGTGTGAAAAAAATAAAATCCGATGTTAAAAATTGTTTTTCACAAGACATCCTTTTATCTTTTTTACACAAGGCACAAAAAATATCGATTTTCTCCGAAACTTGACGTGCACATATATAATATCGAGATGTATGCGCCAAATTTTTGTTTAGAATTTTTCACGCTTTGAATTTTTTTTTCACGTGCAGGAGCGCGCGCTCCCGGGAGCACCAGTGGATTTTCGTTAATGTTCATGCCTATCATATCTTACAAATGCATTAGTAGTTATAATAATTAAAATACGTGTCACTGGAATATTAGAAAGAAATATTTCTTAAAGGAAATGATATTTGGAGCTCTCTTGTGGACTGGCTGGTTATCAATACATACCTCCACTCTAGATGTTACCGGTGCCATTGGTGAGATATAGAGGAGAGAGGGAGGGATGAAGATTTGAGAGAGTACGACAACGGTGCATGTTGCTCGAACTGGGTGAAGGAGGGGCCGCGTCCTATTTCGCCCCTATCGTCAGCTAGAGAGAGAGAGAGGCGTATGGTGATGGATACGACTACCATTTCCTTGGTCCTTCAGGTGGCTACTCCCCTTCGTTGTACCAACTCTCCCGCAGCTCTACATGCCTCAATCCTGGTCCTCCTTGAGCCCTGATGATGGTTTCAAGGGAAGTTGCTGCGTCGCGCAATCGGTGCGCTCCTACTGCCGACGACAGCGTAGGAACAAAAGAGCACCAAACATTGTAAACTCTTTACTGTCTAGCCGATCATCTTATATTCAAAGTGGGCAAGTATAAAATATGAATTCATGATAAGACGAGGAATAATCTAACGGATTTGAGAGATATAGCTCAGTATTTCACCACAGCAGATAAACTCTCAAATATCACGTGAACTCTGATATTTATTTTATACCCGTTGCAACAAACGGGCTCTTTTGCTAGAACACTTCTGCCAATAATGTGCACGCGGGTAATCAGGGCTTAAAAAGGATGTTGCTATATCAGTTCCATTTATTCACCAAGAGATAGATATGCAGATAGCCGGTTATGTAATATGCAAGACAAAGAAGGGACCCAGTTTCTTAACAGCTCCAAAAACCTGTTGGGGCGGCCGATTATTTTTTGTTAAGCAAGTGCTACAAAATTATATTTCATTTTCTGCTTTAAAATTGCATCGTTGCATCCTGATGAGTAACTTTAGTGATTTGGCTTTGCATAGATTTTATACAAAGATTTGCTCACATTGAGCATCATATTGGTAATTATGCATTTGAAAGGAAGTTCTTTTCTTGGAAAGTAAAGGTAGTAGAGTTTGATCCAAACCCAATGATTTTTTTCCTCAATTGCTTGTGCAATATATGGAAGTGGCATACACTTGATCGATAATCTGCTGAAAACTTTATAGGACAATGTCACATGTATATCTAAATCATATCATTTTCTGTTTTTTAAGGATCAGCATTGCATGCCAGCAGTTTCACACCAAAGTAAAGATAACGGAGGCAGAAGCGGATTGTGCACAATGAGGTAAACTATTGAGTAACGCAAACTCTCATTTTTTTATAATATCCATTGCAACACAAGGGATCTTTTTGCATGCACAATTTTCATGAACAATAGATGTATTTTGCACATAATTGAATACATATAAACTTTTCACCCGTTGCAACGCACGGGCATTTGTGCTAGTAATAATAAAGCACGGATTGACTCATGGGTTCAACGTCACAATACGCTTCTTCCCGTGAATTTACGCTTTCAGTGTTTTCTTCAACACGTCTATATTTATTTTCTATATCTAAGATGGTACTAATCTATCTATATAGTTCATATTCATATCTCGCTAAATAGCTACGTAAACTTCCCACCTGGGCCATCGTCTCATTGGGCCTCCGTGCGCCGCTCACGTTCGTCTAACTCACCCCGAGTTTCATATGTTTTCACAATAATACCACCTCGATTGTTGCACAGAATCATACCAATTTATATACGTAGGCAAATTGTCTGTAATATCAACTAGCCTCCCAATTTAACAAACACTGAACGAGAACAAAGGATAATTTGACAACGAGAGGCAGGGTGAGTGCATGCCTCGGGAAGAGGTGGGGCGAGGAAGGGGGACCCGAGATGGCCCGAGGAGCCAGGTAGGTCTGGCGCGGATGACAAAGGGCGGCGGCTGCTCACCGTCAGGATGACAGAGGAGTGGGAATCGGTGGTAGATTTATAGGGTGGCGGCGGACATGGCCGGAGGAAATAGGCGGGTCGAATGGAAAAGGGCGGCGACGGCCATGGCGCTCTTCACCGGCAGGATGAAACAGAGGGATCGGGGGTAGGTTCAGAGGGTGGCGGCAGAGGACATGGCTGGAGAAGGTAGGCGGGGTCGAACGGCAAAGGGCGACAACGGCCATGGCGCGGGTCGCCGGCAGGATGAAACATAGGACTGGGGATCGGGGGTTGGTTGAGAGGGCGGCGGCGGCGGAGATGGCCGGAGGAGGGAGGCGGGTCGAACGACAAAGGGCTCCGGTGGAAGGAACAGGAGACGGGAGGAACATGAGGCACGACGCCTGAGGCTCCCGGTCCTCTGTGTGGCGGCGCTGGGGGTTGGGATGAAGGGATCGAGGGAGTGGGCCTTAGTGGGATGCTTGGCCCAGCTGATTGTCTCTCTCTTTCCCATTGTCTCTCTTTTACCATTTACAGGAAAGGAAAGGGGACAATGATTACATAAGAAAGACAATGATGGAGGCTAGGGTGCATGTACAAATGTGAAAATGATTTATACTTAGCCCCACAGAACAAGTTTCAGCAAATTGGATAAGTTAAATTCAAACTCATTTGAATTTATTTCAAATGCGTTTGAATTAGGTCTAGGTTTTAGGAGTGTTTTTGGTGGAGCTTGAGAAAGTGATAAAAAAATTTGGACAAACTTTTGGGGGCAAACTTGAAGTAGAAAAGGCAAGGGTTTTCAGACAAGGTTGGTGGAAATTGGAAAAGTAATTAAATATAATATGATAAGGCTCAAATTATTTTATGAAATGTTCATAGATTTAATTTTGTGTGAAATATTTAATGGCATGATGAAATGCAAATGCAAAAATAAAATAAAAACATTATAATTGTGATTATGGAGAGATAAGAAGAAAAATTTCACACAAATTGAATAAGTTAAATTCAAACTCATACATGTCAATCTTGAACCCAACTTTGCATGTAGATCTTAAAAAAAATACTTTGCACATACATGTCAAATGAAAGCCTACATGGTGGACTCAATTTTTGCACGATGATTCCTTCGACATGGACCTAGCCGAACAAGTCAAGAGTGTAAGTGTGCATAGAGGAAAAAAAAATAAATCTTTCACGTGTATGCATATATGCATACATAACCAAAACATATGTACTCATGCATCTGTAAAGCTTGTAAACTAACAAAGTCACAACTAATGCCCCACTGTTCGATAAATAGGTCTAGGTTTTAGGAGTGTTTTTGGTGGAGCTTGAGAAAGTGATAAAAAAATTTGGACAAACTTTTGGGGGCAAACTTGAAGTAGAAAAGGCAAGGGTTTTCAGACAAGGTTGGTGGAAATTGGAAAAGTAATTAAATATAATATGATAAGGCTCAAATTATTTTATGAAATGTTCATAGATTTAATTTTGTGTGAAATATTTAATGGCATGATGAAATGCAAATGCAAAAATAAAATAAAAACATTATAATTGTGATTATGGAGAGATAAGAAGAAAAATTTCACACAAATTGAATAAGTTAAATTCAAACTCATACATGTCAATCTTGAACCCAACTTTGCATGTAGATCTTAAAAAAAATACTTTGCACATACATGTCAAATGAAAGCCTACATGGTGGACTCAATTTTTGCACGATGATTCCTTCGACATGGACCTAGCCGAACAAGTCAAGAGTGTAAGTGTGCATAGAGGAAAAAAAAATAAATCTTTCACGTGTATGCATATATGCATACATAACCAAAACATATGTACTCATGCATCTGTAAAGCTTGTAAACTAACAAAGTCACAACTAATGCCCCACTGTTCGATAAATAGGTCTAGGTTTTAGGAGTGTTTTTGGTGGAGCTTGAGAAAGTGATAAAAAAATTTGGACAAACTTTTGGGGGCAAACTTGAAGTAGAAAAGGCAAGGGTTTTCAGACAAGGTTGGTGGAAATTGGAAAAGTAATTAAATATAATATGATAAGGCTCAAATTATTTTATGAAATGTTCATAGATTTAATTTTGTGTGAAATATTTAATGGCATGATGAAATGCAAATGCAAAAATAAAATAAAAACATTATAATTGTGATTATGGAGAGATAAGAAGAAAAATTTCACACAAATTGAATAAGTTAAATTCAAACTCATACATGTCAATCTTGAACCCAACTTTGCATGTAGATCTTAAAAAAAATACTTTGCACATACATGTCAAATGAAAGCCTACATGGTGGACTCAATTTTTGCACGATGATTCCTTCGACATGGACCTAGCCGAACAAGTCAAGAGTGTAAGTGTGCATAGAGGAAAAAAAAATAAATCTTTCACGTGTATGCATATATGCATACATAACCAAAACATATGTACTCATGCATCTGTAAAGCTTGTAAACTAACAAAGTCACAACTAATGCCCCACTGTTCGATAAATAGGTTGTCTTTTACTGAATATCAGATGCGCAAAAAATCCGTTGTTGTAAGCTAAGAATATCTACGTGGTTGTTGTTGCATGTCGAGGTTATGATGACATTTCGCTACACTACAGAAACAAATTTAATATGACACTAAATAATTTTGAATGAAAACTACTATCCATAAGAAATCATTTCCTGGCTTCTAAATTTGATACAAAACTTTATTTAACATATACAATTTAGAATAATATTTTCTCTCATTTTCTATTTTCATTTATGAACAAAAATCATAGATAAGGATCTTGTAGGGGAAGGGATGGGGAAGGGTGTTTGATGTTTTGTTTTCTCCCGTTGCAACGCACGGGCATATGTCCTAGTTATGATATATATAGATAGATTATAGTACCACCTTGGATTTGGATTTTGGGAAAAATATGGACGCGTTGAAAAAAAACTGAAAGCGTAAATTTACGGTAAGAAGCGTATTGTGACGGTGAACCCACGGAGTCAATCCGTGCTTTATTATTAGGGAAAGATTGTACATTTAATTATGTTTATTGGATGTTTTTAAATGTGTGTTCTTTTTTTTTCAAAGTGCAAGTCGGACAATTTGCAATGCGACCGCCCGATTAAGTGTGCTAGCAGTAGGACGGCCAAAAACAGACACAGTTGTCCGTTTGTTTGACCCAAACAGACAAAATTTGGACATAACGGATGTCCGGCTGAAGTTGTCATTATAGACCAAAAGAAGGGGACGGCTATGGCTTAATCTGATGGAATTATTTTGCTGCTCTTTCTCTCTTTTGGTCTGTAATAACTCGCTATAGTTCTCTCTTTTCGTTCACAGTTTGCCGCTCCTGTTGGCGTTTGAACATTGTTTGTCTTTGGCTACTCTTGGCTGTGGTTTCGCCTCATTAATAAAATGGGGCGGGGGGAGGGAGCCCCTTTCATTCAAAAAAAGAAAGAAAAGAAAACGTACGATTTCTTGGTCTCTTCTAGTTGCGCTCTTTTCCTTTTTCCTTTTGCGTTGGTTCCGAGCAATCTGTAAATGAAACCTGTATCAGTCTACTCGGACGTCATGTTGACAAGCCATTGATTCGACCAAGTTTTTTTGATGCCTTTTTTTTAAGGCGATTCGACCAAGTTTGACGTGCAGACGGAGAGATGATTGTCTAGAACGGAACTCACTGACCAATTCTTCCACCAACGGTGCACCCGGGGAGAAAAGTAAACCCGGTCTCCCGGTAACATTCGGTCGCTTGCCCTATTTTTTGCAGCCAAGATAGAAGTTACAACTACGACGGGGTCAAATTCCTTACTCGGCCGGGAGAGAGAGAGCACGTGCTCCACGAAGACCCAGCAGGTACACGCGGCCCGCCTCGTAACATTCGCCACTGCAAGCGCTCGACCCATCTACTCCACAGAAACTCAACGAATGCGCCCGTACAGTCGATATTGTTTCCCCGGCCCGTGCAAGCGTGGAAAATATGTTGTTTGGCGTGGAACAAACAAAAACCGACGGTCCCGAGAGCAGTCGTACGCGCTGACGTGCACCCTAGCTAGCTGGCTAGGCAACATGCTTTTACACATGCGATGCAATCTCCTCACTGTAGCCGATCGTGGATCATTGACAACACGTATCGTTCGGGCCAAAAAGGAGGGCATCTATTAATTGGCCCTGCATGCGACGACGCGGCCGCTGCATCTGTCCGCCACGCCTATATCTCGGTGCGCGCGGCTAGCAAACAGGGTTGGCTTCGGTCGCGGTCCCGTGTGGTTGAGGCGCGAGAGCGATGGATCGACGCCCGAAAGCAGATTCACGTGTTGGTGCACATTCTTCGCTGGCCCGCCCGCTGGTCGGTCGGCACACGTAGCCAAAGCGAAATGGAAAACATAAACGTGTATATACGTTCGGTCTTGTTAAATCTCAGTCGACGGTATATCCGTGAGATCTTGCGGGAGACAGCGAACCATATCTCGCTGAGCTGTCCTTTCGCACGGCAAGTTTGGTTCTCGATGCTACTTTCCTGCCAGACTACACCGGTTCATGCCGCACGCTGAGCCGTGGAAGCTCGCGAGGAGGCGTGTATCGGTGGACGATGATGCGAGGAATGAGTAGTGTGCTTCTGTGCGGCGTTTGATCGCCTTTTTATGCAGCGCGCTAATCTCTATTATGTACATGACTTTGTATCGTGTTTCTTCCCTATCTTAATACTGATGACACACAGTTTGTGTGTTCTTGAAAAAGAGACCCGTGCAAAAAAAAATTATTCAGTGTTTTCTTTTTTTCACTTACATGTAATGTCACTTAATTGAAACTTGATTAAATCTTAGTTGAGTGAGATCTAGCCACATCCATGTATGTTACGGCAGCCTCCAGTCTCTTTTCGAAAACTGGGATCGCATGCACTCCCGGCATCTGCATCGATCATTGATGCACATGGCACCTAATTATAGTATATGCCAACGTTTATAAGATCCAACCAACAAATAATGTCACGCTGAAGTCCATGTCGGTCAGGGTACGTTGCAGCGATCAAGGGCCATGCATGCATAAAGGGCGCAGCACTCAAGTCCACATCGAGCTAGCAGTGCATGCATGCTGCGTTGGCAAAGCAGGCCACAACCTACGTGCCACTCATACCAATACTATTAGAGAAGTACTCCTTTCGTTTTTAAAAGAGTGTACTTTCAACTTTATTGAAAAATCAAACTTTTTATATTTAATTATATTTATATAATAATACATCAACATTTGTTCCACCAAAACAGTTGCATTAGAGTCATGATATAATATATTTTCGTCATATATCTATTTCGTTTCACAAACATTGATATATTTTTGCACAAACTCGGTTAAACTTTAAAATAGTCTAACAAAATTGAAAGTACACTCTTTCAAGAAGAGGGAATAATTGTCAAATGTAACTGAGATGTAAAGATTGAGAAAAACTTGCTGATTTTATTGATCAAGACGTACGTTTAATTATACCCTATGAACATGGTAATTACGTAGACTGTGGACTAACCATGCAACTAATGACGTACACTATGTCCAACATCGCATGCGTTTAATACGTTGATGTGATAGCAGAGGCATCTTACGATAACACATGCGGACGATTACAGAAGGGTGTATCTCACTGCTGAGGACAATTGCATATGGGAGTACAATTTCATGCAATCATGAAATCGGCCCTTAGTAGAAATTTCATAACAGCTAGGCGTGCCTAATATAGTCTCTACTATTCTGTATCGCCGCCCAAACAAAAAAAAAAAAGTCTCACAACGTTACAAATCAATACTGTCCTCATAGCAGCCCCCTCCCACTAGTACTACTATTTTGGCACGCTAAATAGACGATGATAAGCTAAATTATTTTGCGCGGTCTGCTACAGGTAAGTTGCCGGAAATTAGAATTTACATGCCTCGTGACGCTTGACCGATCAGGCTATCCATAACGAGAGTATCATAGTTACTGTGATGCATGCCAACTAAACAATTTGAGTGAGATGACATAAAATTAAACGAAAAAAAAGATTGAGTATCATATTATAATAAATGTTATGCTATTATGTGTTATGCATGTTAATAAATAAGATTTTTTATGATACTATGTAGTATTAAGGTAGTACTCCATCCGTTCCTAAATATTTGTCCTTTTTAGAGATTTTAAATGAACTACCACATACGAATGTATATAGACATATTTTAGAGTATAGATTCACTCATTTTGCTTCGTATGCAGTCACTTGTTAAAATATCTAAAAAAACAAATATTTAGAAATCGGAAAAAGTATTATACATTAATATTATATGCACGATACTTAGCCTCAGGGTAGCAACGATTGAGGACCCGTGCATGGCGTGGCGTGCTGAAGTCCGCATCAGGCACAGTAAATTCATGCCGCGTTAGCAAAACAAACCACAACCCATGTGCCCAGAGCCAGTTGCCACTGTTTGCCGAAACGGGCTTTTCGACCGTGCCTTGGCCGAAGAGGTGCGTAACTGGGCCGAAAAGATCTTTTTGGTCAGCAATAGGCCGAAAAGTTCTTTTTGGTCAGCAGTAGGCCGAAAAGTCCCTGGGGCCCACCTTTTCACGTTAACGGGAGGCCGAAGCTGCATGGTTCCACTCTTCGGCTTATGTTAAGCTGAAATGAATATTTTTTTAATTTTGGCTTATGAATACTATGCAACCATTTTCCATCTTAGACATTAAAAATATATATTTTCATGCAACCCTTTCCCCTCAATATTTTTCCGCCAACTCGCCCTGGGGATATTCTGCAGAGGACTTTTGGTTCTGCTGTGTTAGCGGCTACGTACAGAGGCCTGTGCAAAGCTTGCCTGTTGAAGTCTAGCAAATCTAGTCTTGTTGGATGTCCATTATTGTTGCAGCTCTGGTCATACGAGAGATTCCCTATTGGACGACCCTATGTCTAAGATGGGCAATGGTTGCATAGTATTCATAAACCAAAATTAAAAACAAAAATCATTTTGGTCTAACATAAGTCGAAGAGTGGAGCCATGCAGCTTCGGCCTCCCATTAACGTGAAAAAGTGGGCCCCAGAGACTTTTCGGCCTACTGCTAACTAAAAAGGACTTTTCGGCCTACTGCTGACCAAAAATGTCTTTTCGACCAAGGTACACACCTCTTCGGCCAAGGCACGGCTGAAAAGCCCATTCCGGCTAAATCCTGGGCCGAAAACTCCCTTTTCGGCCCGCACGAGGCCGACAAGGTCATAGTTTTGAATTTTTTGCATTGGGTGCTATAGTTTCCGAATTTGCTACAAAAAACGTGATAGTTTTGAAAAAAAAGTGACATTCGCTACTTGAATTTTGTCAGAAATTCACAGGGGCATGATACGTCCATTTTTCAGCATATTTCCTACTGTTATTTAAAATGTTTTTTTGCCATTATTTCACTTTGTGATGCAATTCTAATAACTTTTCTATCTTAATTTTTAAGATCTACATGAAGAGGGAAATTACCACAATTGAAATTCTGAACCTAAAAGAACTATACAACAGAGATAGCTATTCTATGGAGCTCCAAATGACGTGAAACTTCACTGAGATTTTTTATTGAATATATAAAAAATACTGGAACGAAGAACCACCAGAGGGGTCCAACCACAAGGCAACATGGCATGCCTACCCCCCAGGGCGTGCCTTGATGCCACACTATCACTAGTAGAAAAAGAGGCTTTCGTTCGCGCCTGGCCAGCCCATTAGTCCCGGTTCTGCCATGAACCAGGACCAATGGATGTATTCGTCCCGGTTCGTGAGCCCAGGGGGGCGGCCGGGGCCTCGCGGGCATTGGTCCCGGTTCGTCTTGGCCCATTTGTCCCGGTTCTTGGCACAAACCGAGACCAATGGGCCTCGCTCCTGGCGCACAAACATAGGTCCCGGTTCTTGGCTCGAATCGGGACAGAAGGCTGGGCTTTAGTCCCGGTTCCAGCCACGAACCGGGACCAATGAGTTTCCTATATATACCCCATCGTCGGCGAGCAGAGCACTCCACAGTGCTCTGTTTTTTGCTGGCCAGCGAGGAAGGGCATTTGGGTGCTCTAGCTCACCTCTTATGCATGTGAGGTGTTCGATGAAATGCCCGAGCCACATTAGTTAAGTTTTTCTCCTCTCGAAGCTCGACCTCGAAGCTCCATTTTTTCTGAGATTTGTCTAGGTTTAGCGGTCCGTCACGCCCCGTCCTCGTCTTCACCGCCGTCGATCGCCCGCGCCGATCTCGTCGCCGGCACCATCATGGTGAGCCTCTTGTTCTTATCGTCTTTCTGAAAGAAAAAAAATCTTACTTTAGATAGATACTCGTCTAATTTTCTTACTTTTGACACACATAATTATATATAATGCACGTAGATGAACTGGCAATGGATGTACGGTGGCAGACACACCTCCGAGTACATTAAGGCCGTGCGTAAATTTCTCGAAGTGGCTGAGGCAAACAAGCAGAATGGTTTTATGTGTTGTCCATGCCCTGATTGTGGGAATACGAGGTCTTACTCTGACAAGAAAATCCTTCACACCCACCTGCTTTATAAGGGTTTCATGCCACACTATAATGTTTGGACGAAGTACGGAGAAATAGGGGTTATGATGAAAGACAACGAAGAAGAAGAGGACGATGACAACTATGTGCCCCCTAAATATATTGATGCTGCAACGGGGGAAGTTGAAGATTAAGAGGAAGCTGAAGATCAAGAGGAACCAGACGATGTGCCCGATGATGATCTCCGCCGGGTCATTGTTGATGCAAGGGAAAAGTGCGAAAGTGAAAAGGAGAAGCTGAAGTTCGATCGCATGTTAGAGGATCACAAAAAAGGTTGTACCCCAATTGCGAAGATGGCAACACAAAGCTCGGTACCGTACTGGAATTGCTGCAGTGGAAGGCAAAGAATGCTTTGCCTGACAAAGGATTTGAGAAGCTACTGAAAATATTGAAGAAGAAGCTTCCAAAGGATAACAAATTGTCCGACAGTACGTACGCAACAAAGAAGGTTGTATGCCCTCTAGGATTGGAGGTGGAGAAGATACATGCATGCCCTAATGACTGCATCCTCTACCACGGTGCACACAAGGATTTGAACGCATGCCCGGTATGCGGTGCATTGCGATATAAGATCAGACGAGATGACCCTTGTGATGTTGAGGGCGAGCCCCGCAGGAAGAGGGTTCCTGCGAAGGTGATGCGGTATGCTCCTATAATACCATGGTTGAAACGACTGTTCAGAAACGAAGAGCATGCCAAGTTGATGCGATGGCACAGTGAGGACCATAAGAAAGACGGGAAGTTGAGAGCACCCGCTGACGGGTCGCAGTGGAGAAAAATCGAGAGAGAGTACTGGGCTCAGTTTGCAGGTGACCCAAGGAACATATGGTTTGGTTTAAGCGCGGATGGCATTAATCCTTTCGGGGAGCAGAGCAGCAATCACAACACCTGGCCCGTGACTCTATGTATGTATAACCTTCCTCCTTGGATGTGCATGAAGCGGAAGTTCATTATGATGTCAATTCTCATCCAAGGCCCTAAGCAACCCGACAACGACATTGATGTGTACCTAAGGCTATTAGTTGAAGAACTTTTACAGCTGTGGAATGGAAACGGCGTACGTGCGTGGGATGAGCACAAACAGGTGGAATTTAACCTGCATGCGTTGCAGTTTGTAACCAGCAACGATTGGCCCGCTCTCAATAACCTTTCAGGACAGACAAATAAGGGATACCACGCATGCACGCACTGTTTAGCTGACACCGAAAGTATATACCTGGACAGATGCAGGAAGAATGTGTATCTGGGCCATCGTCGATTTCTCCCGACCAACCATCAATATCGAAAGAAAGGCAAGCATTTCAAAGGCGAGGCAGATCACTGGAAGAAGCCCGTGTTGGAAATATGCCTTAGAGGCAATAATAAAAGCATTATTATTATATTTCCTTGTTCATGATAATTGTCTTTATTCATGCTATAATTGTGTTATCCGGAAATCGTAATACATGTGTGAATAATAGACACCAACATGTCCCTAGTAAGCCTCTAGTTGACTAGCTCGTTGATCAACAGATAGTCATGGTTTCCTGACTATGGACATTGGATGTCATTGATAACGAGATCACATCATTAGGAGAATGATGTGATGGACAAGACCCAATCCTAAACATAGCACAAGATCGTATAGTTCGTTTGCTAGAGTTTTCCAATGTCAAGTATCCTTTCCTTAGACCATGAGATCGTGTAACTCCCGGATACCGTAGGAGTGCTTTGGGTATACCAAACGTCACAACGTAACTGGGTGACTATAAAGGTAGACTACGGGTATCTCCGAAAGTGTCTGTTGGGTTGACATGGATCAAGACTGGGATTTGTCACTCCGTATGACGGAGAGGTATCACTGGGCCCACTCGGTAATGCATCATCATAATGAGCTCAAAGTGACCAAGTGTCTGGTCACGGGATCATGCATTACGGTACGAGTAAATTGACTTGCCGGTAACGAGATTGAACGAGGTATTGGGATACCGACGATCGAATCTCGGGCAAGTAACATACCGATTGACGAAGGGAATTGTATACGGGGTTGCTTGAATCCTCGACATAGTGGTTCATCCGATAAGATCATCGAGGAGCATGTGGGAGCCAACATGGGTATCCAGATCCCGCTGTTGGTTATTGACCAGAGAGCGATCTCGGTCATGTCTACATGTCTCCCGAACCCGTAGGGTCTACACACTTAAGGTTCGGTGACGCTAGGGTTGTAGGGATATGTATATGCAGTAACCCGAATGTTGTTCGGAGTCCCGGATGAGATCCCGGACGTCACGAGGAGTTCCGAAATGGTCCGTAGGTAAAGAATTATATATAGGAAGTGCTATTTCGGCCATCGGGACAAGTTTCGGGGTCACCGGTATTGTACCGGGACCACCGGAAGGGTCCCGGGGGTCCACCGGGTGGGGCCACCTATCCCGAAGGGCCCCATGGGCTGAAGTGGGAAGGGATCCAGCCCAAAGTGGGCTGGGGCGCCACTTCCGCCTAGGGCCCATGCGCCTAGGGTGGGGGAAACCCTAAAGGAAGAGTCCTAGGAGGGGAAGGCACCTCCTAGGTGCCTTGGGGAGGAGGGATTCCTCCCCTTGGCCGCACCCCCTAGGAGATTAGATCTCCTAGGGCCGGCGCCCCCCCCCTTGGCCCTCCTATATATGGTGGGAAGATGGAGGACTTCTTACCTTTGCCTTTGGTGCCTCCCTCTCCCTCTCCAACACCTCCTCCTCCTCCATAGTGCTTGGCGAAGCCCTGCCGGAGTACTGCAGCTCCATCACCACCACGCCGTCGTGCTGCTGCTGGAGCCATCTTCCTCAACCTCTCCTTCCCCTTGCTGGATCAAGAAGGAGGAGACGTTACGCTGACCGTACGTGTGTTGAACGCGGAGGTGCCGTCGGTTCGGCGCTAGGATCTCCGGTGATTTGGATCACGTCGAGTACGCCTTCCTCATCCCCGTTCTTTGAACGCTTCCGTGCGTGATCTACAAAGGTATGTAGATGCAATCCAATCACTCGTTGCTAGATGAACTCCTAGATGGATCTTGGTGAAACCGTAGGAAAATTTTTGTTTTCTGCAACGTTCCCCAACAGTGGCATCATGAGCTAGGTCTATGCGTAGTTCTCTTGCACGAGTAGAACACAATTTGTTGTGGGCGTTGATGTTGTCAACTTTCTTGCTGCTACTAGTCTTATCTTGCTTCAACGGTATTCTGGGATGAAGCAGCCCAGACCAACCTTACATGTACGCTTACGTGAGACCGGTTCCACCGACTAACATGCACAAGTTGCATAAGGTGGCTGGCGGGTGTCTGTCTCTCCTACTTTAGTTGGAGCGGATTCGATGAAAAGGGTCCTTATGAAGGGTAAATATAAGTTGACAAATCACGTTGTGGTTTTCACGTAGGTAAGAAAACGTTCTTGCTAGAACCCTGTTTCAGCCACGTAAAACTTGCAACAACAATTAGAGGACGTCTAACTTGTTTTTGCAGGAAGTGCTTTGTGATATGATATGGCCAAAGTTGTGATGAATGATGAATATGTGATGTATGAGATGTTCATGCTATTGTAATAGGAATCACGACTTGCATGTCGATGAGTATGACAACCGGCAGGAGCCATAGGAGTTGTCTTTATTTTTGTATGACCTGCGTGTCATTTAGAAACGCCATGTAAATTACTTTACTTTATTGCTAAACGCGTTAGCCATAGTAGTAGAAGTAATAGTTGGCGAGCAACTTCATGGAGACACAACGATGGAGATCATGGTGTCATGCCGGTGACAAGATGATCATGGAGCCCCAAGATGGAGATCAAAGGAGCTATGTGATATTGGCCATATCATGTCACTATTATTATTTGATTGCATGTGATGTTTATCATGTTTTTGCATCTTGTTTGCTTAGAACGACGGTAGTAAATAAGATGATCCCTCATAATAATTTCAAGAAAGTGTTCCCCCTAACTGTGCACCGTTGCGACAGTTCGTTGTTTCGAAGCACCACGTGATGATCGGGTGTGATAGATTCCAACGTTCACATACAACGGGTGTAAGACAAATTTACACATGCAAAACACTTAGGTTGACTTGACGAGCCTAGCTGTACAGACATGGCCTCGGAACACAGAAGACCGAAAGGTCGAGCATGAGTCGTATAGAAGATACGATCAACATGAAGATGTTCACCAACGTTGACTAGTCCGTCTCACGTGATGATCGGACACGGCCTAGTTAACTCGGATCATGTTATACTTAGATTACAGGAGGGATGTTTATCTAAGTGGGAGTTCATTGAATAATTTGATTAGATGAACTGAATTATCATGAACTTAGTCTAAATTTTACAATATGTCTTGTATATCAAATGGCCAACGTAGTCCTCAACTTCAACGCGTTCCTAGAGAAAACCAAGCTGAAAGACGATGGCAGCAACTACACGGACTGGGTCCGGAACCTGAGGATCATCCTCATAGCTGCCAAGAAAGATTATGTCCTACAAGCACCGCTGAGTGACGCACCTGTTCTCCCTGCAGAACAAGACGTTATGAACGCTTGGCAGGCGCGTACCGATGACTACTCCCTCGTTCAGTGCGGCATGCTTTACAGCTTAGAGCCGGGGCTCCAAAAGCGTTTTGAGAGACACGGAGCATATGAGATGTTCGAAGAGCTGAAAATGGTTTTTCAAGCTCATGCCCGGGTCGAGAGATATGAAGTCTCCGACAAATTCTTCAGCTGTAAGATGGAGGAAAATAATTCTGTCAGTGAGCACATACTCACAATGTCTGGGTTACATAGCCGCTTGACTCAGCTGGGAGTTAATCTCCCGGATGACGCGGTCATTGACAGAATCCTTCAGTCACTTCCACCGAGCTACAAGAGCTTTGTGATGAACTTCAATATGCAGGGGATGGAAAAGACCATTCCTGAAGTATTTGCAATGCTGAAATCAGCAGAGGTAGAAGTCAAAAAGGAACATCAAGTGTTGATGGTGAATAAAACCACTAAGTTCAAGAAGGGCAAGGGTAAGAAAGCCTTCAAGAAGGACGGCAAGGGAGTTGCCGCGCCCGGCAAGCAAGCTGCCGGGAAGAAGCCAAAGAATGGACCCAAGCCCGAGACTGAGTGCTTTTATTGCAAGGAAAATGGTCACTGGAAGCGGAACTGCCCCAAATACTTAGCGGACAAGAAGGCCGGCAAAACGAAAGGTATATGTGATATACATGTAATTGATGTGTACCTTACCAGTACTCGTAGTAGCTCCTGGGTATTTGATACCGGTACAATTGCTCACATTTGTAACTCAAAGCAGGAGCTGCGGAATAAGCGGAGACTGGCGAAGGACGAGGTGACGATGCGCGTCGGGAATGGTTCCAAGGTCGATGTGATCGCCGTCGGCACGCTACCTCTACATTTACCTACGGGATTAGTTTTGAACCTCAATGATTGTTATTTAGTGCCAAGTTTGAGCATGAACATTGTATCAGGATCTCGTTTAATACGAGATGGCTACTCATTTAAATCCGAGAATAATGGTTGTTCTATTTATATGAGAGATATGTTTTATGGTCATGCTCCGATGGTGAATGGTTTATTCTTAATGAATATCGAGCGTAATGCTACACATATTCATAGTGTGAGTACCAAAAGATGTAAGGTTGATAATGATAGTCCCACATACTTGTGGCACTGCCGCCTTGGTCACATAGGTGTCAAACGCATGAAGAAGCTCCATGCTGATGGACTTTTAGAGTCTCTTGATTACGAATCACTTGACACGTGTGAACCATGCCTCATGGGTAAAATGACCAAGACTCCATTCTCAGGAACAATGGAGCGAGCAACCAACTTATTGGAAATCATACATACTGATGTGTGCGGTCCAATGAATTTTGAGGCTCGCGGTGGCTATCGTCATGTTCTCACCCTCACTGATGACTTGAGTAGATATGGGTATGTCTACTTAATGAAACACAAGTCTGAGACCTTTGAAAAGTTCAAGGAATTTCAGAGTGAGGTTGAGAATCAACGTGACAGGAAAATCAAGTTCCTGCGATCAGATCGTGGAGGAGAATACTTGAGTCATGAGTTTGGCACACACTTAAGAAAATGTGGAATAGTTTCACAACTCACGCCGCCTGGAACACCTCAGCGTAATGGTGTGTCCGAACGTCGTAATCGCACTCTATTAGATATGGTGCGATCTATGATGTCTCTTGCTGATTTACCGCTTTCTTTTTGGGGCTATGCTTTAGAGACTGCCGCATTCACTTTAAATAGGGCTCCATCGAAATCTGTTGAGACGACACCGTTTGAATTATGGTTTGGGAAGAAACCTAAGCTGTCGTTTCTAAAAATTTGGGGATGCGATGCTTATGTCAAGAAACTTCAACCTAAAAAGCTCGAACCCAAATCGGAAAAATGCGTCTTCATAGGATACCCTAAAGAAATTATTGGGTATACCTTCTACCTCAGATCCGAAGGCAAGATCTTTGTTGCCAAGAATGGATCCTTTCTAGAGAAGGAGTTTCTCTCGAAAGAAGTAAGTGGGAGGAAAGTAGAACTTGATGAAGTATTACCTCTTGAACCGGAAAATGGCGCAGCTCAAGAAAATGTTCCTGAGGTGCCTGCACCGACTAGAGAGGAAGTTAATGATGATGATCAAGATACTTCTGATCAAGCTCCTACTGAAATTCGAAGGTCCACAAGGACACGTTCCGCACCAGAGTGGTACGGCAACCCTGTCTTGGAAATCATGTTGTTAGACAACGGTGAACCTTCGAACTATGAAGAAGCGATGGCGGGCCCGGATTCCGACAAATGGCTAGAAGCCATGAAATCCGAGATAGGATCCATGTATGAAAACGAAGTATGGACTTTGACTGACTTGCCCGTAGAGCAGCGAGCCATAGAAAATAAATGGATCTTTAAGAAGAAGACAGACGCGGATGGTAATGTAACCATCTATAAAGCTCGCCTTGTCGCTAAGGGTTATCGACAAGTTCAAGGGGTTGACTACGATGAGACTTTCTCACCGGTAGCGAAGCTAAAGTCCGTCCGAATCATGTTAGCAATTGCCGCATTCTATGATTATGAGATATGGCAAATGAACGTCAAAACGGCATTCTTTAATGGTTTCCTTAAGGAAGAATTGTATATGATGCAACCGGAAGGTTTTGTCGATCCTAAGAATGCTGACAAGGTGTGCAAGCTCCAACGCTCGATTTATGGGCTGGTGCAAGCATCTCGGAGTTGGAACATTCGCTTTGATGATATGATCAAAGCGTTTGGGTTTACGCAGACTTATGGAGAAGTCTGCATTTACAAGAAAGTGAGTAGGAGCTCTGTAGCATTTCTCATATTATATGTAGATGACATACTTTTGATGGGAAATGATATAGAACTCTTGGACAGCACTAAGGCCTACTTGAATAAGAGTTTTTCAATGAAGGACCTTGGAGAAGCTGCATATATATTAGGCATCAAGATCTATAGAGATAGATCAAGACGCCTCATAGGTCTTTCACAAAGCACATACCTTGATAAGATATTGAAAAGGTTCAATATGGATCAGTCAAAGAAGGGGTTCTTGCCTGTGTTGCAAGGTGTGAAATTGAGCACTGCTCAATGTCCGACCACGGCAGAAGATATAGAAGAGATGAGTGTCATCCCCTATGCCTCAGCCATAGGTTCTATTATGTATGCCATGCTGTGTACCAGACCTGATGTAAACCTTGCCGTGAGTTTGGTAGGAAGGTACCAAAGTAATCCCGGCAAGGAACACTGGATAGCGGTCAAGAATATCCTGAAGTACCTGAAAAGGACTAAGGAAATGTTTCTCGTTTATGGAGGTGACGAAGAGCTCGTCGTAAAGGGTTACGTCGACGCTAGCTTCGACACAGATCTGGATGACTCTAAGTCACAAACCGGATACATGTATATTTTGAATGGTGGGGCAGTAAGCTGGTGCAGTTGCAAGCAGAGCGTCGTGGCAGGATCTACATGTGAAGCGGAGTACATGGCAGCCTCGGAGGCAGCACATGAAGCAATTTGGGTGAAGGAGTTCATCACCGACCTAGGAGTCATACCCAATGCGTCGGGGCCGATCAAGCTCTTCTGTGACAACACTGGAGCTATTGCACTTGCCAAGGAGCCCAGGTTTCACAAGAAGACAAGGCACATCAAGCGTCGCTTCAACTCCATTCGTGAAAATGTTCAAGATGGAGACATAGATATTTGTAAAGTACATACGGACCTGAATGTAGCAGATCCATTGACTAAACCTCTCCCTAGAGCAAAACATGATCAACACCAGAATTCCATGGGTGTTCGATTCATCACAATGTAACTAGATTATTGACTCTAGTGCAAGTGGGAGACTGTTGGAAATATGCCCTAGAGGCAATAATAAAAGCATTATTATTATATTTCCTTGTTCATGATAATTGTCTTTATTCATGCTATAATTGTGTTATCCGGAAATCGTAATACATGTGTGAATAATAGACACCAACATGTCCCTAGTAAGCCTCTGGTTGCCTAGCTCGTTGATCAACATATAGTCATGGTTTCCTGACTATGGACATTGGATGTCATTAATAACGAGATCACATCATTAGGAGAATGATGTGATAGACAAGACCCAATCCTAAACATAGCACAAGATCGTATAGTTCGTTTGCTAGAGTTTTCCAATGTCAAGTATCCTTTCCTTAGACCATGAGATCGTGTAACTCCCGGATACCGTAGGAGTGCTTTGGGTATACCAAACGTCACAACGTAACTGGGTGATTATAAAGGTATACTACGGGTATCTCCGAAAGTGTCTGTTGGGTTGATATGGATCAAGATTGGGATTTGTCACTCCGTATGACGGAGAGGTATCACTGGGCCCACTCGGTAATGCATCATCATAATGAGCTCAAAGTGACCAAGTGTCTGGTCACGGGATCATGCATTACGGTACGAGTAAAGTGACTTGCCGGTAACGAGATTGAACGAGGTATTGGGATACCGACGATCGAATCTCGGGCAAGTAACATACTGATTGACGAAGGGAATTGTATACGGGGTTGCTTGAATCCTCGACATAGTGGTTCATCCAATAATATCATCGAGGAGCATGTGGGAGCCAACATGGGTATCCAGATCCCGCTGTTGGTTATTGACCAGAGAGCGATCTCGGTCATGTCTACATGTCTCCCGAACCCGTAGGGTCTACACACTTAAGGTTCGGTGACGCTAGGGTTGTAGGGATATGTATATGCAGTAACCCGAATGTTGTTCGGAGTCCCGGATAAGATCCCGGACGTCAGGAGGAGTTCCGGAATGGTCCGGAGGTAAAGAATTATATATAGGAAGTGCTATTTCGGCCATCGGGACAAGTTTCGGGGTCACCGGTATTGTACCGGGACCACCGGAAGGGTCCCGGGGGTCCACCGGGTGGGGCCACCTATCCCGGAGGGCCCCATGGGCTGAAGTGGGAAGGGATCCAGCCCAAAGTGGGCTGGGGCGCCACTTCCCCCTAGGGCCCATGCGCCTAGGGTGGGGGAAACCCTAAAGGAAGAGTCCTAGGAGAGGAAGGCACCTCCTAGGTGCCTTGGGGAGGAGGGATTCCTCCCCTTGGCCGCACCCCCCTAGGAGATTAGATCTCCTAGGGCCGGCGCCCCCCCTTGGCCCTCCTATGTATAGTGGGGAGATAGAGGACTTCTTACCTTTGCCTTTGGTGCCTCCCTCTCCCTCTCCAACACCTCCTCCTCCTCCATAGTGCTTGGCGAAGCCCTGCCGGAGTACTGCAGCTCCATCACCACCACGCCGTCGTGCTGCTGCTGGAGCCATCTTCCTCAACCTCTCCTTCCCCTTGCTGGATCAAGAAGGAGGAGACGTTACGCTGACCGTACGTGTGTTGAACGCGGAGGTGCCGTCCGTTCGGCGCTAGGATCTCCGGTGATTTGGATCACGTCGAGTACGCCTTCCTCATCCCCGTTCTTTGAACGCTTCCGCGCATGATCTACAAAGGTATGTAGATGCAATCCAATCACTCGTTGCTAGATGAACTCCTAGATGGATCTTGGTGAAACCGTAGGAAATTTTTTGTTTTCTGCAACGTTCCCCAACAGCCCGCCATGCGTACCAGTGATCACGTACTTGATATGGTCTCTGATTTACACGTGATATTTGGAAAGGGCCCCGGCGGACTAGCTGTTCCGAATGACGCTGAGGGACGCGCACCCATGTGGAAAAAGAAATCTATATTTTGGGACCTACCCTACTGGAAAGAGCTAGAGGTACGCTCTTCAATCGACATGATGCACGTGATGAAGAACCTTTGCGTGAACCTGTTAGGCTTTTTGGGCGTGTATGGGAAGACAAAAGATACACCCGAGGCACGGGAGGACCTGCAACGTTTGCACGAAAAAGACGGCATGCCTCCAAAGCAGTATGAAGGTCCTGCCAGCTACGCTCTTACCAAAGAAGAGAATGAAATCTTTTTTTGAATGCCTGCTCAGTATGAAGGTCCCGACTGGCTTCTCGTAGAATATAAAGGGAATAATAAATATTCCAGAGAAAAAGTTTCAGAACCTAAAGTCTCATGACTGCCACGTGATTATGACGCAACTGCTTCCGGTTGCATTGACGGGGCTTCTACCGAAAAACGTTCGATTAGCCATTGTGAAGCTATGTGCATTCCTCAATGCAATCTCTCACAAGGTGATCGATCCAGATATCATACCAAGGCTAAGGAGTGATGTGGCGCAATGTCTTGTCAGTTTCGAGCTGGTGTTCCCACCATCCTTCTTCAATTTCATGACGCACGTCCTAGTTCATCTAGTCGATGAGATTGTCATTTTGGGCCCCGTATTTCTACACAATATGTCCCCTTTGAGAGGTTCATGGGAGACCTAAAGAAATATGTCCGTAACTGTGCTAGACCAGAAGGAAGCATCTCCATGGGCCATCAAACAGAGGATGTTATCGGATTTTGTGTTGACTTCATTCCTGGCCTTAAGAAGATAGGTCTCCCTAAATCGCAGTATGAGGGGAGACTGACTGGAAAAGGAACTCTTGGAAATGACTCAATAATATACAGGGACGGATATTCTTGGTCTCAAGCACACTACACAGTTCTATAGAACTCTACCTTGGTGACCCCGTATGTCGATGAACACAAGAACAGTCTGCGCTCCAAACACCCGGAGCAGTGTGATGTCTGGATTACATGTGAACACATCATGACTTTCAGCAGTTGGTTGGAAACACGTCTCAGAGGTGACAACACTGTTTCTGATGAGCTGTACTCGTTGTCCAGGGGACCATCTTCGACTGTATTGAATTACAAAGGATACGAGATAAGTGGGAATACATTTTACACGATCGCCCAAGATCAAAAGAGCACCAACCAAAACAGTGGTGTCCGCTTTGATGCAGCAACCGAGAGGGAAAGGACACATATTATGGTTACATAGTGGACATATGGGAACTTGACTACGGACATGATTTTAAGGTCCCTTTGTTTAAGTGCAAATGGGTCAATCTGTCAGGAGGCGGGTTACAGGTAGACCCACAGTACGGAATGACAACAATGGATCTGAACAATCTTGGGTACACTGACGAACCGTTTGTCCTAGCCAATGATGTGGCACAAGTTATCTATGTGAAGGACATGTCTACCAAACCGAGAAAAAGAAAAGATAAGGAAGCAAATACATCATACGATGAGCCAAAGCACCACATAGTTCTTTCAGGAAAAAGGGACATCATGAGAGTGAAGGGCAAGACAGACATGTCCGAAGATTATGAAAAGTTTCATGAAATTCCTCCCTTCAATGTCAAGGCTGACCCAAGCATCCTGATAAACGATGAAGATTATCCATGGTTACGGCGCAATAAGCAAAGCAAACAAGCAAAGAAAAAGTGAAGACTTTCTATCCACAACTATTATGATGATACCATGCCAACTTTCAACTTTTTCCTAGTTCATTTGAAATGCATGTTGTAACAGACGAGTTTCCGTATGAAACCCTGATATCTCGAAACAGATTGTCCGTTTTGTTGAAAAGCTTTGAATGTTGCATTTTATAAACCTCTAGTATTATTGAGACTAAAATTATATAGAATTTCTGCAACTAAAATTATATAGAATTTTCATAAAGAACTTTTTTGTTACAAACTTTAATAGCAAAAAGAATTATCATAAATTAAATTAAATAAGTAATTAGAAACAAAATAATATAAACTTTAATAAAATATATAAGTAGAAACAAAATAAAATAAACTTTAATAACATAAATAAAATTTATGAAACTAAAATTATCAAAGTATTTTCTGTTCAAAACATTATAAGCAACCTGTAGTATTATTGAAACTAAAATTACATATAAAATCGATGCAACTAAAATTATCAAAGTATTTTCTGTTCAAAATCATTAAAAGCAAAAAGAATTTTCATAAAGAACTTTTTTGTTAGAAACTTTAATAGCAAAATAAAATAAAACAAGTTTTTTGTTGTAAGTAGAAACAAAACAAAATAAATAAAGCAAAAAAGAAAACAAAAAAACAGGGAAAAAATAAAAAATATGCTACCTACTGGGCCTTCATGGCCTGAATACGACTAGAAACCCATCCATGGGCCAGGATTCAGGCCCGCGGAAGGCCCAGTAGACCCATCGGGCATACCAGTGACAATTAGGCCCGAAAGCCTGCAATGGAGAGGAGCTCGAGAGGGGTGCGGCAGTGGGGCTTATAAACCACTGCGCGCCCCTCTCAACTAGCAAGGTGGGACTAAACATTTGGGCACGGGCAGAACGAGACCTTTGGTCCCGGTTGGTGTCACCAACCGGGACTAAAGGGGGGCATTGGAACCGGTTCGTGGCACCAACCGGTACGAATGCCCCCCTTTGGTACCGGTTGGTGCCACAAACCGGAACCAAAGGCGCCCGTTTCCCGCCTTTTGGGCTGCCGAAAACTGACCTTTGGTCCCAGCTGGTGGCACCAACCGGGACTAAAGGGGCATTGGTCCCGGTTTGTGCCACGAACCGGGACCAATACCTCGTCTATATAAGCAGGACTTGTAAATTTTCCGTTCAGTTCCTCATTCCCCCGCTGCGACGCCGCTAGGCTGCCCTCCTATCTCGCCGTCGCCGTCGTCGCCCTGCCTCCGACGCGCCTCCCCGACGCCGTCCCAAGCTGCCCCGACGCCGTCCCGCGTCGGACCGACGCCGTCGCCGCCCCGCGCCACCCCTTCCTCGACGCCGCCGGCCCTGCCTCCTCGTCGCCGTCACCGCGCACCCTGTGAGCGTTGCCCGCCGATCCCCTCCTCCTCCTCCCTGTAATGGCCGCAGCCGCTGCCGCCGCGCCCCCTATATATAGATGTTTTAATTTAGTTGTATTAATTTGGATGTGTAGTTAATTTAGTTGTTGTAATTTAGTTGTATTAATTTAGATGTGTTGTTTAGATTTTGTTCATAGAATTTTTATGATTTTTTCCTGTTGTATTTTTGTTCATAGAATTTTTATGATTTTTTTGTTCATAGATTTTTCTTTGTCAATTTATGTATATGTTCATATTGTGTATGTATAGGAAAATTGTGTATGATCAAAGTCATTTATGTATATGTTCATATTTAGAAGAAAAAGGAGAGAAAAAAGGAAAATAAGAAGAGGAAGAAGGAGAAGGAGAAGAAGAAGAAGAAGAAGAAGAAGAAGAAGAAGAAGAGGAGAGGAAGAAGAGGATAAATAAATAAGAAGATGAAAAAGAAGAGAAAAAAGAGGAGAAGAAGAAGAAATAGAGGAGAGAAGAAGAAATAGAGGAGAAGAAGAAGAAATAGAACCTCTATTTCTTCTTCTTCTCCTTTTTTTCTTTTTTTTCTTCAATCTTCTCCTCTATTCCTTTCTTCTTCTCCTCCTTTTCTTCTTCTTCTTCCTCTTCTTATTCTTTTATCGGGTATGTCGTTGTCGATATACCCCCCCGATAACTTTTAGTAAGTACTACTTAGAAAGTGCTTAATTAATTAGTAGTTGAACTAGTTGATTTAATAAAACTACTTTATTTTACTATATATAGAAGTAGTTTATTTTTAGTAAGTACTACTTTATTCTATTTATAGTAAGTGCTTAGTAGTTGAACTACTTGATTTAATAAAACTAGTTTATTTTACTATAGAAGTAGTTTATTTTTAGTAAGAAAATTAATAGAACTAGTTTATTTTTTTAGTTAAAGCAATTATTCCCGCATCGACGTCGACGACGCCTATCCCGCATCCTCGTCGTCGACTTGGCGGAGGAGGCCGCCTTGATCAGAGGGGCCATGTCCGGGACTGGGCTCTGCCGGGATGGTTTTGGGATGTGCTACCTTCCGGGGGGCGTAGGTTGGGGAGGAGCCAGCCCGTCGTTGACCCGATCCTTGTTTGGTGGCGGTCGCGTGGGCCAGTGACGGTGCCGAGGCTTCCGGACACCGCGGAGGTGGTACGTCACCGTGTCAGCGAGGAGGACGAGCACGTCCGTCGCTACATGGTTGCGTTGGAGGGCAGGTTCGACAATACCTGACAGGTTCTTCAGGGATCTCACTGGAGCGATCCTGTGATGGTTCCTTCTCTTTGTGTGTCCACCGCTCGTGCCGATACCCGTCGGGCGCTACGGTTCTAGATGTACTAGCGATGTTATATGTATGATAGTATTCGAGGTATATTAGTGATAACATTCGACGATGTACGGACGCAAGAGATGATGTAGTTTTGCTTATAATTGAATGCATCCTAATTTTAATACTACTTTATTTTGCGATTTGATTTTGCTTATTGAACTCAAATTGGAAAACTACTCCTACTTTGAATGCTAAAATTGGAGAGCACTATGCAAGGCGTATGCATATGATTAGTTGATAGCTTATAGGGTTTTTGTTTTCGCAGAAATCTAGGAGCCCCCCTCCATCATCCCCGACGTCGTCCCCGTCACCAACCCCCTCCGACCTCGAGGTGAGACCAGCCAAATCCTTTTTTAGAAAGATAATTAAACGATATTTCGGGTTGACTTTAAGTCTGTCGAGTCTCCACCATATATGAGAGGACGAAGAAGCCCGACTGTTGTCGTGGGGGTCGTTTCTCCTTCTTCTCTGGGTGCTAGACCTTTGTCATGCACTAGGGTAAGGAGTAACGACCATCACCGACGGTCGCAAATGTTAGAGAGGAATCAGTGAGGGAGAGTTCCACCATATATATATGAGAGGACGAAGAATCCCGACTGTTGTCGTGGGGGTCGCTTCTCCTCCGTTCCCTTGTGCTAGACATTTTGGTGTAATGCACTCAGGGACAAAGTGAGGAGCGACCATCACCGAGAGTCGAATATATACACCACGTGAGCTGAGAGTTTTCAAGAAAAGACTCGACAGACCGATAGTCAACCCGTGATGAATAATAATGATCTAATTTAGTTTTTGTAGTATATATATTTAATTGTACAAGTTTAATCTTTGAATTATGAACATAGGAAATGTCGTCATCAGACGACGAAAGTCTCCCGGGGGAGTGCAGCTGGTGCCACGGCGATCGAGGTCTGTGCGACATGCCTCACCTGGACGATGATCAACGCTTCAGCATTAAGCTCGAGGAGACCTTCGATGTTGAAACGGTACGCAACGACGACAAGTATTTTTTCGTAATTAAGCATGACTACAACTATTTCAATGTGTAATTTTCATATTTTACAATTCGAGTAGTTTATCTCATGCCATGCAAGGCACTATGTCTTGGAGAGGATGGGTTTTGAAGACCATGAAGGTTTTGAAGCAAAGAAAATTCACCTAAGAACTCATCATGATTTGGATTTTAAAGTGAAGCTGTACAATTCTAAGAGCGTAACCCATTTTGGTTGCAAAAAATGGGAAACACTTTGCAAGATGTATGGTTTTGATGAGGGTATGCTTGTCACCATGGATCTTGGTGATCCTGAAATCGAGCAAGACAATATGGACATTTGGGTCCTTGTTGATACGCCTCCAATTCTACCGCTATGTGATTTTAGTTTCTCAAACATAATTATTAGCTAATTTATATTATTTATTTCAAAATAGTTGACAGCTTATTTCCGTTGACAGCTTATTTTCATTCTTCAAAGAATGTGCGGGAGATGGTAGACCAAACCCACTACACCGATGGCTCCAAATTAACTTATAAGGAGAAAAATCATCTGGTCGGATTTTGTACTGACATTGAGAATTACAATATCTACAATCAAACTCCTCAACATTATGGTCAATACGTGCCACTTGTGCATGTGTTGAACTACGGTAACTACCATGGAGATACCCTGGTCAGATTTTTTACTATTACGACATCGATGCATCTTTTGCATACTTCTAAAACTAGTACATCATTGCTAACTATGAAGTTATTACTACGTTTTTCAACAGATAATCCCAGAGAATTGTGTGCCTCATTTGATGTATTAGAAAGGTAGCCTTAATGTTTTGAACATACAGCCAGGCCATCCTACGAATCTCAAATGTCCATACCAGATTTCTAAAAGGAATGGAGACATGCAAATCAAAGGATGGAAAAAATGTATGGACAGTCATAAGGAGGTTCTTGGAAGCAAAAGGAAGCAAAGCGCAAGAATTGGAGACAAGATGATCTCCATTCTCCATAATGGAGAGTCAGGGTCTATATTGTTTTATGCTATTTTACCTTAAAGAGGGTATTTAGGTCCTACCTAATACTGATGATCATGTGCTAAGAACAATTAAGTAGGGTTGGTTTGATGACTATGAGGATGATGATCGTATGACTTGTTATTAATAACGAGTAGAAGTTGTATGATGATGATTAGTAGACTTGTTATTATATATGATGATGCATGATGCGAGCATGAAGAGTTATTATATACCAGCGGGTGAAATGAACATGGATTGGATTGAAGTGAAGGCAACATGCATGTGGTGCATGTCGAAAGTAGTACAATCCAGACTTGATCAAGTTAGGATTAGTATTACTTTCGACATGCACCACATGTTGCCTCACTTCAATCTAAATCATGTTTAGGCATAGCAGTAGCAGTAGCACGGAGATAAGAGAGGACACATCTCTCTATTAGCTACTGATACGTCCATTTTGCATCATGCTTTTATATCGATATTTATTGCATTATGGGCTGTTATTACACATTATGTCACAATACTTATGCCTATTCTCTCTTATTTTACAAGGTTTACATAAAGAGGGAGAATGCCGACAGCTGGGATTCTGGGCTGGAAAAGGAGCAAATATTAGAGACCTATTCTGCACAAATTCAAAAGTCCTGAAACTTCACGGAAGACGTTTTCCAAATATATAAAAAATACTGAGAGCAAGAACCTCACCAGGGGGCCACACCCTGCCCACAAGGGTGGGGGCGCGCCCTACCCCCTGGGCGTGCCCCCTACCTCGTGGGCCCCCTGGTGGCCCTCCGGGGACCATCTTTTGCTATATGAAGTCTTTCGATGGGAAAAAAAATAAGAAGCCATCTTCTCGGACGAAACTCCGCCGCCACGAGGCGGAACCAATCTAGGGCTCTGGCGGAGCTGTTTTGCCGGGGAAACTTCCCTCCCGGAGGGGGAAATCATCGCCCTCGTCATCACCAACGCTCCTCTCATCGGGAGAGGGCAATCTCCATCAACATCTTCATCAGCACCATCTCCTCTCAAAACCCTAGTTCATCTCTCGTATCCAATTCTTGTCTCCAAGTCCGGGATTGGTGCTGGTGGGTTGCTAGTAGTGTTAATTACTCCTTGTAGTTGATGCTAGTTGGTTTAATTGGTGGAAGATCATATGTTCAGATTCTATATGCATATTAATACCCCTCTGATTATGAACATGTTTATGCTTTGTGAGTAGTTACTTTTGTTCCTGAGGACATGGGAGAAGTCTTGCTATTAGTAGTCATGTGAATTTGGTATTCGTTCGATATTTTGATGAGATGTATGTTGGCTCTCCTCTAGTGGTGTTATGTGAACGTCGACTACATGACACTTTACCATTATTTGGGACTAGAGGAGGGCATTGGGAAGTAATAAGTAGATGATGGGTTGCTAGAGTGACAGAATCTTAAACCCTAGTTTATGCGTTGCTTCGTAAGGGGCTAATTTGGATCCATATGTTTCATGCTATGGTTAGGTTTACCTTAATACTTTTGTTGTAATTGCGGATGCTTGCAATAGAGGTTAATCATAAGTAGGATGCTTGTCCAAGTAAGAGCAGCACTCAAGCACCGGTCCACCCACATACCAAATTATCAAAGTACCGAACGCGAATCATATGAGCGTGATGAAAACTAGCTTGACGATATTCCCATGTGTCCTCGGGAGCGCTTTTCTCTATATAAGAGTTTGTCCAGACTTGTCCTTTGCTACAAAAAGGATTGGGCCACCTTGCTGCACTTTATTTACTTTTGTTACTTGTTGCTCGTTACAATTTATCCTATCATAAAACTATCTGTTACCACTTATTTTAGTACTTGCAGAGAATACCTTGCTGGAAACTGCTTATCATTTCCTTCTGCTCCTCGTTGGGTTCGACACTCTTACTTATCGAAAGGACTACGATAAATTCCCTATACTTGTGGGTCATCAGCTACCTATACCAACCTAAATTAACCCCCAAAACCCCTAAACCACCTCCTTTCAAAAAAAAACCCAGCCCCTCAAATGCTGACGCGTGGAACCTTATTGGTCCGGTTGGTCCCCGGAGCGGCCACGTGGAGGCCCATCTGTCCCGGTTAGTATAAGAACCGGGACTAAAGGTCTAGGGCATTAGTAACGACCCTTTAGTCCCGGTTCCCCAACCGGGACAGATGGGCCTTATGAACCGGGACAAATGGCCCTTTTTCTACTACTGTATGACCACGACGGCGAGGAGCTACTGTGGTGGATGCGTGATCTAGCACAGACAGTGTGGCCTCATTCATTCGCGAGGGGTGGGAGATGGGCGATGTTAAGGAAGAAAATCCTGCCTGTCTTTGGTCGGTGTCGTGGCAACGACGTCCGTGGGCGTCGTTCCTCTCCTTGGAGGCGTCTCTTAGGCGGGTCGGCATCTCCCCTTCTTGTTTGGGTTGCTGTCTCCGGATGAACGCCTAGGCCTTGGATCGGCGATAGCGGCGTCTTGGTGTCATTTCACTGTTGGGAGCATCGTGTGTGGAGACATGGGTAGGAGGTTCTGTGTCGCGGTTCTCCGGTATGTGTCGCTGGTCCAAGTAGAGTTTCTTGGGCGCTATGTGCGCGAACGCCTGTAAGTACAAGACAGTGGCTTTCTTGGGACTATCTGAGTCATGCCATCCACTGGCCATCTTCATATCGGCAATCATGGGCGGTTGGTGCGTCGACAAGGGGATTTCGGTGGAAGTTGTTGCTCTTATGGTGATCGGTGTTGGTCGGGACGCTGCCGTGTTGCTCTGGTTAGGGCAGGTTTCTTTGAGTTGTGTTTGTAATGTGTGAAGTGACTATTCTTCGGATTAGCTCCGGTGTAGTGTTTGAACTACAGTTACTGTTTGCAGCGAGTGGTAATCTTTTGTAATTGTCTTCTTCTTTTTATGAGAATATGATACATCTTTAGCGTACTCTCAGAAGAAAACAGTACATGCAAAGACGTTTATACCTTACCATAATTACAATTACATAGACGGCATGCGTTATTGTTCTCCATATTTGTTTATTGCAATCATGATTGAGACCGCCCCTTTACTAGAAACTTCAGAGCAGCTGGGCCTACCTAATCTAGTGTACTATTCTGTATCGTCGCCAAAACAAAAACAAAAGAAATTCTCACAACGTTACAAATCAATACAGTCACCATACATAGCAGTCTCCCCACTAGTATTATTTTGGCAGGCTCAATAGATAGATGAAGATAAGCTAAATTATTTTGCGCGTCTGGTACTGTACTGGTAACTTGTCTGAAAAATATAATTTCATTCCTATGTGGCTTTACATGCCTCGTGGTAGCAACTAGCGCGGACCCGTGCATGAGCGCGGGGCTGAAGTCCGCATCAGCCGCGGTACATGCATGCATGCTGCGTGGGCAAAACAGACCTCAAGTCCTCAACCCACTTATCACTTTTTTATTTTCAGAGCCACGTGCTATTCTTTGCATACCGGTACTTACTAATAAATACTCCCTTTATAAACTACTCCCTCCATTTCGAGTTGCGACAGTCACAGGTATGGATGTATCTAGATGTATTTTAGTTCTAGATACATCCATTTTTGCAACGAGTAATTTGGAACGGATAGAGTAATATAAGAGCGTCTAGATCACTAGATGCTCTTATATTAACTTATGGAGGAAGTACAACAACTGTGTTAACAAAATACAACAAGTGTCCAATGTAAATGAGATGTACAAATTGAGAAAGAACTGATGATTTTAAGGAGTAGGGGAGAGGAGCCAGGACAGACATACGCCCTAGGCCACCTCAGCGAGCTACAATGCCTCCATTACAAATATTAAACGAAGTAATTAGGAGCCACAGCCCAGGTCAAGGCCCCTGTTGTCTGAGGTCTCGCTTCGACTGACTCTAAGGATTGATGATTACACCCGAAAGCACAAACCCTAGCTGCCACCTCCTCCCCAACCCTTCCCAGCTGCTGCTAGAGGACGTGCGCGGCAGGGGGGGGTGCTGTTGGACGCCGGGACGGCGGCCTTAGGTGATCGTCGTACTGCCGTGCTGCGTGGGCGGCACGAGATGGCTCAGGTGCCTGCATGAAGTAGTGGGTCTCCGACACGCAGATTTGGCAATGGTGGATTAGGGGTTGGTCGATGGTGGCAGTGGTGAAGCAACGAAGTGACACGAGCACATGGAAGGGTGGGTCGAGGGGGAGGCAACTACATCACCCATGGAGTTCATGCATGTCTTCCGATGTTGTCGATGTCGGCCTCCTTGCGTAGTTTCTGGAGCACGTGCGCTCCATATAGCACCAATGACGTCCGGTTCTCTCCATTCTGTAGCAGTTGTGTGCTTGCACACATAGATTTGACTGCATGCTGATATCCACACCAAGGGTAACACGAGTGGCTATCGCCGGGCATGAAAGCCATGGAACGGTTTCAGTTTCAAATCCCCGTGACCATGGTATGTGGGTGCCCTGTCATGCAGATTTATCTTCTTTGACGAAGGGTGGTGGCAACATATGGTGTATTCAGCTTGGTGGTGCTCTTGGAGCACCAATTCTCGAGCTCCGGGGATGAAAACCATAGGTCCAACCTTCAATAGTTGCACTGGAAATGGTGGTGTCTCACGCACCGTGTCATTGTTGAAGACATCGCTTTGGACTCTGCCCGGACGTGCTCTTCAGGATGAAATGATGGTGCTGCACTGGAATTGGACCACGGTTCGATGGTGTTTAAGGGACGTTACCTTCTTCGAGGTGTTGTGTTTGGATAACCTTTCTCGTAGCTTGTGTGTGGCCAGGTGTTGCTGTTGCAAGTCATTGCTTGTGTTGGCTTTGTTTGTTTTCCTTCTTATTCTATAATTTCTGACTATGTGCATCCTTGATATTGTATCGTTGCATAGGCTCATGTAATTGGTATCATCTTGCCCTTTGTCCAAAAAATGCAACTTATGTGTAAAATGTGCGCAATTTGTATAATTATTTTTATTTCTTTTCTTAAAAGGTAATACCAATGCCACTAATTTGTTCTTAATTGACAAACTATCTTTTTGTTTTCTATATTTTTATTTATTTTCATTTTTGTCTTGTGTCTTTCTAGCTATCAAGTTTGGTTGATGTTAGGTTTTGACCAGGCTGATATATCTAGTGGGATTATGTTTTTATTTTATTTTAGTATATGTTTTTGTTTATCAATGCTTAGTAGATTTTTCTTTGATGTTTTTCCTTTTTATTTTTGTGTATGGGGTGACCGTTTTTTTTGGGAGAACTTTCGATCTATTCATTAACCAGAAATAAAAAATAACATCCATGTCTAAAAACCATCTGGTGACGACTACACACACTGTATTGAGCCGAAAACGCGCCGCTGTCATCGCCCCTCCCTTACGGAGCCGGGCAAACCTTATTGCAGTAGATAGTCAGGAAGAACTTTCGATCTATTCATTAACCAGAAATAAAAAAATAACATCCATGTCTAAAAACCACCTGGTGACGACTACACACACTGTATTGAGCCGAAAACGCGCCGCTGTCATCGCCCCTCCCTTACGGAGCCGGGCAAACCTTATTGCAGTAGATAGTTAGGAAGAACTTTCGATCTATTCATTAACCAGAAATAAAAAAATAACATCCATGTCTAAAAACCACATGGTGACGACTACACACACTGTATTGAGCTGAAAACGCGCCGCTGTCATCGCCCCTCCCTTACGGAGCCGGGCAAACCTTATTGTAGTAGATAGTCGGGAAGTCGCCGTGCTAAGGCACTACAGGACCAGCGCACCAGAACAACAACCGACAACGATAAAGAGATTAGTAGATCGGATGGATCCAACCTGTAGACACACGAGCACAGGCGAACAATGATTGGATCTAGGTGGATACACCGAAAATACACGCCGATCGAATCCCACGAAACCCGCCGAAAACTAACCAATACACACTCTCCGACGATGCTAGAAAAAAACATAGGAACAGGGAATAGGCGGGGAAGACTTTATTCCATCCTTAAAGAGTCACGTGGGGTGGCAGTTTGATGTTGCACTTGCGCAATACTATTTAATTTCATGTATGTAACTTAAAATAAACTTATTTTTGTAAATTTTTGTATTCTTAAATTATCATTATTAAAGTTTTCCTAAATACTTAAACGCGCAGCTGCGCTATTTGGACGCTGCGGGCGCAAGCGCTAGACGACAAAAAAATAGGTCGCTATCCGGAACAAACGTGTTATCCAGTGGGCAGTGTAAAGAATACCCATCTGCATGCATGTGCCAACGTCATCTATTTATTCTGTTTCAGTTTTTCAAAAAGCTACAACTTTTGAACCGAGTGTCAGAAGGCAGAACCGCTTTCACCGTTGGGTTTCTCGTGACGAGCTCTTCAAAACTAGATCCCATATGAATATGTTTTGATGCTTTTTTTTTCAAAAGCAACTTTGATGCTAGATGAAGCAATTTTAGTGCTAAGCACAAGCAACTCTGATGCTAGATGAATTGCACCGTGTGTATAACTAACTTCGCCTAGTAGTCACCTAGTTAGTTGTATGCACCAGTATAATAGGTGGTCACCATGATTTGCATACATTGGAAAATAAGTTGTGGATTGTTTAGTTGCCTATCATACTGTGGAAGTTTCTTATCGTAGAGTAGAAACTTGTCTAACATGGTTTCTTAGTTGTCTACCTCAGAAACTAGGTTGCGCTTTCACTACGAAGTTGCCTACGAGTGAGCCTCAATTCCTTATAATACTATGAAAGTTGTCCATCAAGGGACCTAAGTTGCCTACAATATTAAAACGTTTTTGTGGGATCTAAGTCATCTATCATGATTTCAAATTTTGAACTATGTGGGGATGGGTGGTATGAGATCTATGTGCTTTTCTTTTCTAGGGGAGTCTGCCCGCCAACGCTACCGAGCACACGGGTGTTAGCTAGCCAGGTCATGACGAGCTCTTCAAAACTAAACCCACATGGATATGTTTTGATGATTTTTCTTTTTTCTTTCAGAAAGCAACTTAGACACTGGATGAGACAACTTTAGTGCTAAACAGAAGCAAGTCCACTCCAATTTAAAGTAACTAATTACCAACAATGAGCAACTAACTAGTAATAGGGAATAACTTTGAACAAAAGTAGACAACATCATATCACCTTTATAAGCAACTTTCTTTCTACGAGAGACAACTTTAGTGCTAAAAATAGGCAAGTTCACTCCACTTTCTCCTAATTAATTTTTTCTAACATTCTCCTAACTTCAATTGGTTTGTATGTAGCACTAAAGGGGCCTTATGTTTCTAACATCCCGCTATGAGAGACTACTTTAGTGCTAAAAATAGGCAAGCTCACAGGTATACATAGTGTAGTGAAGTTGTTTTGTATGTAGCACTAAAGGGATCTTATGTTTTGTGTGATTTTTCTTGTTTTTACGCAAACAAACCTAATAGGAAGTCCTACTAGGCCAAAGATAAGAAGGTGCTCCCCTATAGCACGATAGTTGCCTCCTTCGCATCCAAAGTTACCCTAAAAAAGTATTCAGTTGCCCACAATCAACCATACAGTTGCCTAAAACAAAGTATCCAATTGCCCACAATCAACAAATAGTTTGCCTAAAACCATGTATCCAGTTGCCCAATCCTCATGAACAGAAATATTTACCAATATCGAAAAGTTATCTGGTGAATGCATTGAAGTTGCACAAAAACACCCCAAAAGTTGCTGCTTTTTAAGTACAACTCTAGGGCATATAAGTCACATAGTTGTTTTTCTTTTCTACCCCCAACGGGCTCTGTTGGGCGAACTTAGTCTTTTCTATATGTGGTTGCGTTTATCAATATTCAAAGTTGTTGTTGCCACTTCCTTGTTACAACACAAATAGTTGGTGTAGTGGGGATGACGTCTCCTCCTTTACGCGTCATCTAGTTTTGGACGTCGTGTTTGCTCGGGAGCGGCGGAGAGGGCATCGTTAGACAGCTGTCGGAAGTTGACCGTTTGATTGGCATCTCAATTTGCAGTGCATACTCTTTATCCATCGTGGGGGCCTCGGCTAGGAGGGGCGGACTTTGCTCCTCTTGTCGTCTTAGGAGATGGGATCCGGCTTGATGTTGAAGGGAGCAATCGACACTGAGGGACCCTGAGAACGCCCCCTCCTCATTCGGCTTGGAGGATTTCAGACGTATGAACTTGTTCAAACAAATTTGGGTCATTGGATGGTTCAAAGTGTCTAGAGAGGTCAATCCCATAGTGTAATGAAGTTGCTTGTTAACAACACTACAGATGTCTCATGCTTTTTATTTTTTTTCTTATTTTTACACACGCCAACCTAATAGATAGTCCTACTAGGCCAGAAAGAAGAAGTTGCTTTCCTACAGTACTAAAGTTGTCTCCATTGCACCCAAAGTTGCTCAAGAAAAAATTAATCAAAACCTGCCCATATGGGATCTAATTTTGAAGAACTCGTCGCGATAAACCCAATTGTGAAAGCGGATCTAAATTCCGATGCTCGAATCAAAAGTTACGCCTTTTTAAAATTTTCAAAACCCCAAATAAATGCATGCGGTCTCTTGGATGGTGTAGCGTGAGGGTGTGGAGCGCAATGTTGGAGCTGCTTCGTTCCATGCGTGCGTGGGGTGGAGGGTGTGCTCGGAACAGCAAATGAGCGTAGCAGCGCTAGCTAGCCGCGTCAGATATTAGACGGACACTAATAGCAATGCAATCACATTAAAAAAATTGGGATCAGACGGCTTAGACGGAGGCAATTTTAGTACTAAACAGAAGCAACTTCACTCCTAAAAATAACTAATTAGCAACAATAAGCAACTAACTAATAATACAGAACAACTTCGAAACAAAGGTGGATAATATGACATCACCTTCGTAAGCAACTTTCCTTCGATAAGAGGCAACCTTAGTGCTAAAAGCAGACAACTTCACTATATTTTGTGTCCTAATTAATTTATGTAACATTCTCCTAACTTCCTCATCGGTACTTCTAAGTTGCCTATTGTTCATGCTCGTATGTCGTCATTGTTTCTAAATGGTCTATAATACTACGATGTCGTCTACCGATGATGCTCTTGTGTCTACTATTGCTAGTTATGGTAGACAACATGATGGTGAATCTCGCCACTTCAGAGTTTTTGTAGGCAACTTAGAAAAATAATGATAAACAATTTCACAAGATTGTAGGCAACTATTTTTGCAAAGTTAGGCATCTAAGAAGCAATTGTAGGCAACTAATTACCAATAGCAGGCAACTAGGCATCAATATAGGCAGTTTATATCATTTATAGGCAATTGACCATCAGCCGTAGGCAACTAAGCATCAACAATAGGCAATTGAGCAGCCATGATAGGCAAGTTAGGACAATGTTACCGAATTCACAGATACACATAGTGCAGTGAAGTTACTTCGTATGTAGAACTATAGATGCCTTATGTTTTGTGTGATTTTTCTCGTTTTTACGCAAACCAACCTAATAGTCAGTCCAACTAGGCGAAAAAGAAAACGTTGCTTTCGTGTAGCACTATAGTTGCCTTCATTGCATCCAAAGTTGCCCTCAAAAAAAAGTTTGACGAAACCTGCTCATATGAGATCTAGTTTTGAAGAACTCGTCGTCAGAAATATGACAGTGAAAACGGAACTAGATTTCGATGCTTGAATCAAAAGTTATGGCTTTTACAACTTTTTAAACCCCCAAATAAATGCACGTGGGACGGGATTTAGACTAATTCAATTGGCACCCATGTGCGCTACGGGATGTGGCCAAACAATTTTCTTTTCTAGCGTAGACAGCTGGACACAAGGACATGCACTTACTATATACGGCGGTGCGCTCCAGACAACAAACGAGCGCAGCGGCGCTTCCTAGCCACGTCCTAAAGTTTTTGGCAAGGACGGAGGGTGGAGTCTTGACGGCGCGCGGCGGGTGATTGTGGATGGACTTGGCGGCTTCTTGGGTCAAAAATTTGTGACGCTTAATCCGAGGTTGCTAATTGCAACCGATGACGTACGTGAAAACTAAGTTGATACCACTCTACGTAGTAGTACTCGCCATCATCGATGAGTAGCCTTGGAATCGGTCTACCGCAACTAGGAGTAGTAGATGCATGTGTCCCACGGCTAAAAAAGTTGAAAATCTCAGGCAACTGGCATGTGATGCGTCCCTTAACCCTAATTAATCTTATTCATAAAAGTCACATTGTACAACACCTGCTCATAACCATATCATTTCCGAAGCAAATGCGGCCCGGTGCGCCGCGCGCCAAGAATTATCCGTGAGTAGGTGGACGTACGGTGCAACAACTATTGATCCCGTCCATATTTCACCGCCCGGGACTTGTCGCCTGGCCCACCCTGCACGGCACGCGCAACACGCGCGCGCGGTCACTGCCAGCCATGCCATGCACGCTGCATGCTCGCCCGATCTCTTCTCCGCGGCCTATTTGTACGCCCAACCCCGAGCTGCATTAGACGCAATCCAATCTTGTCCGCATCGAGAGCGCGCGCGAGATCCAGAGCTCCAAGCCGAACCAAACCAGCCTAGCCAGCGGCAGAGCTAGACGAGCCGGAGCGGCATGGCGGGCGGCGACGAGGGCTCCCTGGTGCCGCGGGAGGTGCCGGGCAGCTACGGCATGCCGTTCGTCTCGGCCATCCGCGACCGCCTCGACTTCTACTACTTCCAGGGCCAGGACAAGTACTTCGAGTCCCGCGTCGAGAGGTACGGCTCCACCGTCGTCCGCATCAACGTCCCGCCGGGCCCCTTCATGGCGCGCGACCCGCGCGTGGTCGCCGTGCTCGACGCCAAGAGCTTCCCCGTGCTCTTCGACGTCGACAAGGTCGAGAAGAAGAACCTCTTCACCGGCACCTACATGCCCTCCACCTCCCTCACCGGCGGCTTCCGCGTCTGCTCCTACCTCGACCCCTCCGAGCCCACCCACGCCAAGGTCAAGCAGCTGCTCTTCTCCCTCCTCGCCTCCCGCAAGGACGCCTTCATCCCGGCCTTCCGCTCCCACTTCTCCTCGCTGCTCGCCACCGTCGAGTCGCAGCTCGTCCTCGGCGGCAAGGCCAACTTCAACACGCTCAACGACGCCACCTCCTTCGAGTTCATCGGCGACGCCTACTTCGGCGTGCTCCCCTCCGCGTCTGACCTAGGCACCACCGGCCCTGCCAAGGCCGCCAAGTGGCTCATATTCCAGCTCCACCCGCTCGTCACGCTCGGCCTCCCCATGATCCTCGAGGAGCCGCTCCTCCACACGGTGCACCTCCCGCCCATCCTCGTCAGCGGCGACTACAAGGCGCTGTACAAGTACTTCAACGCCGCCGCGACCAAGGCGCTCGACACCGCCGAGGGCCTCGGGCTGAAGCGGGACGAGGCATGCCACAACCTGCTGTTCGCCACCGTGTTCAACAGCTACGGCGGCCTCAAGGTGCTGCTCCCGGGGATCCTCGCGCGCATCGCGGGGGCCGGAGAGAAGTTCCACCAGAAGCTGGTCGCGGAGATTCGCGCCGCCGTGGCGGACGCCGGCGGCAAGGTGACGGTGGAGGCGCTGGAGAAGATGGAGCTGACCAAGTCGGCGGTGTGGGAGGCGCTGCGGCTGGACCCGCCCGTCAAGTTCCAGTACGGGCGCGCCAAGGCGGACATGAACATCGAGAGCCACGACGCGGTGTTCGCCGTGAAGAAGGGGGAGATGCTGTTCGGGTACCAGCCGTGCGCCACCAGGGACCCCCGCGTGTTCGGCCCCACGGCGAGGGAGTTCGTCGGCGACCGGTTCGTCGGGGAGGAGGGGAGGAAGCTGCTGCAGTACGTGTACTGGTCCAACGGGCGGGAGACCGAGAGCCCCAGCGTGGACAACAAGCAGTGCCCCGGCAAGAACCTGGTGGTGCTCGTCGGCAGGCTCCTGGTGGTGGAGCTGTTCCTCCGGTACGACACCTTCACCGCCGACGTCGGGGTCGACCTGCTCGGCACCAAGGTTGAGTTCACCGGCGTCACCAAGGCCACGTCCGGTCCTGATAGCGCTGTTTGAAAATTAAAACCTGCACCGGTCATCGGATTAACGTACGGCGGCAGCAGCTCTCATAGCAGCCATCGATCGACCCAGTCAGCACGTAGTAGTACGAGTCAGTCATGCATGCATCTTGTTCGGCTGCTTCGCTGCATTGTGCCCTCAATAATGCTCTTGTGCCCTTGTGTGTGTGTATGTGTATGTGTGTGTGTGTTTACTTTTCGCAATCTTGCCCAGTGTAATAAGACGGACTTTCTTGTAATAAGATTCTCACTCTTGACGTACGGTAAAAGGGACGACTTTGCGGTGAGTCAACGTGACAGACCTCTCTTTTGTACACAATGCGCAACGCGGGCTTGCATTCACAGCCACTCACCATAGAAACCTAGTAGAGTAGCATGAGCGATGAGAAAGAATCAGCGCACGGTTCCTTGCATTTAGGCAAGATTTGACTCACTCCGCGCAGATCACCGGGGCTGCGATGGAGAGGAAGAGGAGGGGAGCTTGTTGCACGCATCCTCATGATAGAATGCTGCATGTTGGTGTAGCTTTTTCGACGTCTATGTCAAAAAAGAAACATAAAGTGTTTGGCACGAGAAATAATGAAAAATATCGTGGTTGTTATGTTATTATCTCTTCCGCGCGTCAGGAAAAATATATATTGCGGGCGTGCCAGTGTACTAAGAACATTTTCAACAGTCGCAAAAAAAATTCGCGCCCAATTAAAGTTATAGCGCGTCACTGTAGCACTTTTAATGCGCCGAGACTAACATTGCTTTAACAGACGCCCAGAAAAGCGCACAATGCAAATTGTGAAGCACGCAATCTGGAGCCCAAAATATGCTGCGCGCGATAGCGATTTTCAGTGCGTGCCCAAAACTTTTTAGCGCGTTTAATATTTTACAACATCTGTTGGAACTGTTCGGCGCCAAAAAAATGAATTTTTAGCACGCGGAGCTCTTTTTGGGCTCCTGTTGGAGATGCTCTAAGTACACAAATAAAACATAGGGGAACTTGTACTTTATTAATCTCTCATCGGACAAACAAATTATATGATCCCTTTACGTAAGCGCTCCATGGCATGCTAGCGCGGCCGATATGACTTGGGCGATTGTGAAGTTCTGGTTCACGGGGCCTCGGAAGGCTCCCGCTTAATTACATCCGCGAGTCGAAGTCGCGAACCACCTCCGATTAAGATGATGCAATGGTTGTCGTCTCCGAGTCTCCTCTTCTCCAAGTGCTCGGTGTAGACGATGGCGATGATGTGGTCGAATAGAGGGGCACTGGTAGAAAAAGGGCCTATAGTCCCGGTTCATAAGGGCCTTTAGTCCCGGTTCTGGAACCGGGACTAAAGTGTCGGTACTAATGCCCTGACCCTTTAGTCCCGGTTCAATCCAGAACCGGGACTAAAGGCCCTCCACGTGGCCGGTCCACCTTTAGTCCCGGTTGGTAACACCAACCGGTACTAAAGGAAATTTCCTGATTTTTTTTGAATTTTTTTTTGATTTTTTTTGAATTTTTTTATTTTCAAATTTTTGAATTATTTTAACCTCTAATCTCTAATCACCCCTCATCACTGCTCAATTTAATCTCTAATCACCCCTCATCATTCCAAATCATCTCACTTCCCGAACGGTCACCCATCCTCTCACTACTCCAGCCTGAGCATGCTTAACTTCCGGGTTCTATTCTCCCTCGTTTCCAAGTCTGCACTTGTTGTTTTCCTGACAATAGTAAGATGTCAATCCTATTAACCCTCAGGAATTTAGCTTGAGCATGAAGTCACATATTTCACTGTTTGAGTTTAAAACTATTGTTCTAAAAAACAATAATTTTTTAGTAACACTAATATTTTTGAATAAGTAGTTTGACCATTGTTTGACCATAGTTTGACCATAGTTTGACCAGATTTGACCAAAATTCAAAAAAAGTGAAATAATTATTTAATAACACTAATATTCTTGAATAATTATTTAGTAACACTAATACTTCTTGAATAAGTAGTTTGACCATAGTTTGACCAGATTTATTTAAAATTTAAAAAAACTGAAATTTGAGCATAACTTTTTTCCTTTTGGAATTTGAGGATTCTAGAAATTTGCAAACAGGCCGTAGGCGGTCTCCATCGGATGTAACTTTTCGAGTAGATGATTTTTCATATAGAAAACTTTTTAATCCGAGTTCGTATGCAAAAGTTATGCCCATTTTACAAATTCCAGAGAGATTTTGTAAATAAAGTCGAAATTCATATATGTAAATTTTCCCAACAACTAGACCACATATCACATGTGAAACTTATTTTATTTTATTTTTATTGACATTTCCATCATTTTCTTTTGTTTTTTCTAAAACTGAAAAGGCGGTCCACAGGGGGGGGTATAGTTTGAAAATGGGACCTTTAGTACCGGTTCGTGGCACGAACCGGGACTAAAGGTCTCATCCCCATTAGTCCCGGTTCGTGCCTCAAACCGGGACTAAAGGTCTAATCTTTAGTCCCGGTTTGTGGCACGAATCGGGACCAATGGTTGTGGGCCAGGAGCGAGGCCCATTGGTCCCGGTTCATCCCACCAACCGGGACCAAAAGGTCTAGATGAACCGGGACTAATGCCTTAGCCGCACGAACCGGGACCAATGCTCACATTAGTCCCGGTTCTAGACTGAACCGGGACTAATGGGCTGAGCCGGCCTGGACCATAGCCCTGTTTTCTACTAGTGGGGTGGAGTGGTACGTCCGCCGCTCCGGCGATGCTTGGCCGTATATCTCCGGCTTGTCGATGTCCGATGATGAAAGTGTTTGCCCTTGTCAGCCTAGACGGATGGGCGGCCTTCGCCTCGTCGATGCCCGGCCTGGTGGTGTTCGCCTCGTCGGTGTCGTACATGGTGGCTTGCCTTTGACTCGTTAGTGCCCGGCAAGATATGGTAGCTTCATCAGAAAAATACATGTCGGGGAAGTGGCTTCGCCTCGTTGGAGCTTGGACGAGGTTGGGGAAGTGTGTTGATGTAGAAGGCCACAGTAGACTTGAGTGTCACCGTGTGGTGGCGTTGCTTGAAGATGACGACAATACGAGCTCGTCGATGTAGACCTTGGTGCGTCGCAGTTACGGGGACGACCTCCGCTTGGTGTAGAAGAACAAAAATGCTACACACACGGATCTTTACGGAGTTGCAACGGACGCCTTCCAACTTACTCCTAAACTCCCATGATTTTCATGAGGGTGGGGTGGGGCCCGCTTCACCTCTTCTTTCCAATCACAACTTGCCACATCAGCACATCCTGTAAAAGTCCGTGAAATCCTCCTGTGTGTGTAGTGTTGGGAATCGTTGCATGGAAAATTAAAAAATTCTACGCACACGCAACGAACTATCCATGGAGATGCATAGCAACGAGGGGGAGAGTGTGTCTACGTACCCTCGTAGACCATAAGAGGAAGCGTTACTCAACGCGGTTGATGTAGTCGAACTTCTTCGCGCTTCAACTGATCAAGTACCGAACGCACGACACCTCCGTGTTCTGCACACGTCCAGCTCGGTGACGTTCCTCGCCTTCTTGATCCAGCAAGTTGTCGAGGTAGTAGATGAGTTTTGTCAGCAGCGTTGTGACGGTGATGATGAAGTGATCCTCGCAGGGCATCGGCTAAGCACTACGAAGATATGATCGTGAGAGTAAACAGTGGAGGGGGCGCCGCACATGGCTAACAATTGTCTGGGCTGTGCAAGGGGGCGCCCCCCCACATATATATAGGTGGGAGGGAGAGCGGAGAGGCCAGGAGGCGTCCCAAGTAGGACCAAATCCTACTTGGGTTCCTCCTAGGACGGCGCCCCCCTTCCTTATTTAGCAGAGGGGGAAGGAAAGAGGAGGGTGGAGGAAAGGAAGGGGGAGGCCGAATCCCCCCTTTCCTTCTCCCTTCCCCTCTTTCCTTCTCCTCTGGTTCGGCCCATATGGGGGGTGCACCAGCCCCTGGTGGCTGGTGTGTTTCCCCTCTTGGCCTATTAGGCCCAAATCTTTTGCCGGGGGTGCCGAGAACTCCTTCCGGTGACCCGATATGTATCCGGTACCCTACGGAACACTTTCGGTGTCCGAGTGCTATCGTCCTATATATCAATCTTTACCTCTCGATCATTTAGAGACTCCTCGTCATGTCCGTGATCTCATCCAGGACTCCGAACAACACTCGGTCACCAAATCACATAACTCATGTAATACAATATCCTCATCGAACGTTAAGCGCGCGGACTCTACGGGTTCGAGAACTATGTAGACATGACTGAGACACCTCTACGGTCAAGAACCAATAGCGGTACCTGGATGCCCATATTGGCTCCTACATATTCTATGAACATCTTTATCGGTCGAACCGTACAACATACGTTATTCCCTTTGTCTGTCGGTATGTTACTTGCCCGAGATTCGATCGTCGGTATCTTCATACCTAGTTCAATCTCGTTGCCAGCAAGTCTCTTTACTCGTACCGTAATACATCACCTCGTGACTAACTTCTTAGTCGTTTGCTTGCAAGCTTATGATGTGTATTACCGAGAGGGCCCAGAGATACCTCTCCGATACTGGAGTGAAAAATCATAATCTCGATCTATGCCAACTCAACAAACACCTTCGGAGATACCTGTAGAACATCTTTTTAATCACCCAGTTGCGTTGTGACGTTTGATAGCACACAAAGGATTCCTCCGGTATCCGGGAGTTCATAATCTCATAGTCGAAGGAATATGTATTTGACATGAAGAAAACAATAGCAATAAAACTAAACGATCATGATAAGCTAACAGATGGGTCTTGTCCATCACATCATTCTCTTAATGATGTGATCCCGTTATCAAATGACAACTCATGTCCATGGTTAGGAAACCTTAACCATCATTGATCAATGAACTAGTCAAGTAGAGGCTCACTAGGGACATAGTGTTTGTCTATGTATTCACACATGTATTTAGATTTTCGATCAACACAATTCTAGTATGAATAATAAACATTTATCATGAATAAGGAAATATTAAATAACAACTTTATTATTGCCTCTAGGGCATATTTTCTTCATGTAGCAAAGCTTGTAGAAGAATGGCGGCATGCCGATACAGTATGTGTCCTCACTGGCTTTTGCTCGTCGTAGTAGCGTTAAAAAAAGCCAATGCAGTCATCAAAGTTGTTGACGAGCGAGCGATTCTGGCATGCCGTTTGTGTGCGTTCGGCTACCCTCGCTGCATGCACGACGTGAGTACTAAGGCTGGTTGTAATGGGAAGTATCATGTACTAGTACCATGCATATGATACTACATCTGTAATACATGGTATCATATGTTGGTATCATATATGACTACATTTATTGCCATGCATGACACAAAGTAACACATCATTTAATATGATACGGTATCATGATATGATACTCAAGACTCTGTTTCTTCATTTAATTGTATGTCATCTCACCAAAATTGCTTAGTTGGCATGCATGATACTACCTATGATATTCTCATTACGACCAGTCTAATCCAGCAGCTGCATGCATGTACGTATGGATAAACTCTTGGTAGGTGATTAGGCTAGCCATAGTGGGTAACTTAGGTAGTAACTTCACACATTCCAAAACAATTTTGATATTGTGGCAAGTATTTAATGAGGAAAGAGGTGCTTGTGTTAACATAATATGTTACTGTAACATAGCGCTTCTCGAGGCAAAATGAGTCTATGAGCTAATAAATGAAGCAATTTATGACACTAATATTATGTTACTTTGCATTAGGCTGGTTGTAATGGGGAGTATCACAGAGTAGTATCATACATATGATACTGGTGTATAATACTACATCCCTAATGCATAGCATCATATGTTGGTATCATATAGGACTACGTTTATTGTCATGCATGACACAAAGTAGCACATCATTTAATATGATACGGTATCATGATATGATACTCAAGCATCTCTTTCTCATTTAATTCCGTGCCACCTCATCAAGATTGCTTAGTTGGCATGCATGATACTGTTGGAAATATGCCCTAGAGGCAATAATAAAATGGTTATTATTATATTTCTTTGTTCATGATAATTGTCTATTGTTCATGCTATAATTGTGTTATCCGGAAATCGTAATACATGTGTGAATACATAGACCACAACACGTCCCTAGTGAGCCTCTAGTTGACTAGCTCATTGATCAAAAGATAGTCATGGTTTCCTGACTATGGACATTGGATGTCATTGATAACGGGATCACATCATTAGGAGAATGATGTGATGGACAAGACCCAATCCTAAGCATAGCTCAAAGATCGTGTAGTTCGTTTGCTATAGCTTTTCCGAATGTCAAGTATCATTTCCTTAGACCATGAGATTGTGCAACTCCCGGATACCGTAGGAGTGCTTTGGGTGTGCCAAACGTCACAATGTAACTAGGTGACTATAAAGGCACACTACAGGTATCTCCGAAAGTGTCTGTTGGGTTGGCACGAATCGAGACTGGGATTTGTCACTCCGTATGACGGAGAGGTATCTCTGGGCCCACTCGGTAATGCATCATCATAATGAGCTCAATGTGACCAAGTGGTTGATCACGGGATCATGCATTACGGTACGAGTAAAGTGACTTGCCGGTAACGAGATTGAACGAGGTATTGGGATACCGACGATCGAGTCTCGGGCAAGTAACGTACCAATTGACAAAGGGAATTGTATACGGGATTGATTGAATCCTCGACATCGTGGTTCATCCGATGAGATCAACGAGGAGCATGTGGGAGCCAATATGGGTATCCAGATCCCGCTGTTGGTTATTGACCGAAGAGTCGTCTCGGTCATGTCTGCGTGTCTCCCGAACCCGTAGGGTCTACACACTTAAGGTTCGGTGACACTAGGGTTGTTGAGATATTAGCATACGGTAACCCGAAAGTTGTTCGGAGTCCCGGATGAGATCCCGGACGTCACGAGGAGTTTCGGAATGGTCCGAAGGTGAAGATTTATATATAGGAAGTCAAGTTTCGGCCATCGGGAAGGTTTCGGGGGTAATCGGTATTGTATCGGGACCATCGAAAGGGTCCCGGGGGTCCACCGGGTGGGGCCACCTATCCCGGAAGGCCCCATTGGCTGAAGTGGGAGGGGAACCAGCCCCTAGTGGGCTGGTGCGCCTCCCATGGGCCTCCCCTGCGCCTAGGGTTGGAAACCCTAGGGTGGGGGCGCCCCACTTGGCTTGGGGGGCACTCCACCCCCCTTGGCCGCCGCCCCCCCTTGGAGATTCAATCTTCTAGGGCCGGCGCCCCCTAGGGGTCCTATATGTAGTGGGGGGGGGGAGGGAAGCCGCACCCTAGCCCCTGGCGCCTCCCTCTCCCTCCCGTGACACTCCTCCCTCTCCCTGAGCTTGGCGAAGCCCTGCCGAGATCACCGTTGCTTCCACCACCACGCCGTCGTGCTGCTGGATCTTCATCAACCTTTCCTTCCCCCTTGCTGGATCAAGTTGGAGGAGACATCTTCCCAACCGTACGTGTGTTGAACGCGGAGGTGCCGTCCGTTCGGCGCTAGGTCATCGGTGATTTGGATCACGATGAGTACGACTCCATCAACCCCGTTCTCTTGAACACTTCCGCGCACGATCTACAAGGGTATGTAGATGCACTCCTCTCTCCCTCGTTGCTAGATGACTCCATAGATTGATCTTGGTGATGCGTAGAAAATTTTAAAATTCTGCTACGTTCCCCAACAGTGGCTTCATGAGCTAGGTCTATGCGTAGTTTCTATGCACGAGTAGAACACAAAGCAGTTGTGGGCGTGGATATTGTCAATTTTCTTGCCGTTACTAGTCTTATCTTGATTCGGTGGCATCGTGGGATGAAGCGGCCCGGACCGACCTTACACGTACACTTACGTGAGACTGGTTCCACCGATTGACATGCACTAGTTGCATAAGGTGGCTAGCGGGTGTCTGTCTCTCCCACTTTAGTCGGATCGGATTCGATGAAAAGGGTCCTTATGAAGGGTAAATAGAAATTGGCATATCACGTTGTGGTTTTGGCGTAGGTAAGAAACGTTCTTGCTAGAAACCTATAGCAGCCACGTAAAAACTTGCAACAACAATTAGAGGACGTCTAACTTGTTTTTGCAGCATGTGCTGTGTGATGTGATATGGCCAAAAGGATGTGATGAATGATATATGTGATGTATGAGATTGATCATGTTCTTGTAATAGGAATCACCACTTGCATGTCGATGAGTATGACAACCGGCAGGAGCCATAGGAGTTGTCTTTATTTATTTATGACCTGCGTGTCAACATAAACGTCATGTAATTACTTTACTTTATTGCTAAAGCGTTAGCCATAGTAGTAGAAGTAATGGATGACGAGACAACTTCAAGAAGACACGATGATGGAGATCATGATGATGGAGATCATGGTGTCATGCCGGTGACAACGATGATCATGAAGCCCCGAAGATGGAGATCAAAAGGAGCAAATGATATTGGCCATATCATGTCACTATTTGATTGCATGTGATGTTTATCATGTTTTGCATCTTATTTGCTTAGAACGACGGTAGCTTAAATAAGATGATCCCTCATAATAATTTCAAGAAAGTGTTCCCCCTAACTATGCACCGATGCGAAGGTTCGTTGTTTTGAAGCACCATGTGATGATCGGGTGTGATAGATTCTAACGTTTGAATACAACGGGTGTAAGCCAGATTTACACACGCAATACACTTAGGTTGACTTGACGAGCCTAGCATGTACAGACATGGCCTCGGAACACGGAAGACCGAAAGGTCGAGCATGAGTCGTATAGAAGATACGATCAACATGAAGATGCTCACCGATGTTGACTAGTTCGTCTCACGTGATGATCGGACACGGCCTAGTTGACTCGGATCATATTTCACTTAGATGACTAGAGGGATGTCTATCTGAGTGGGAGTTCATGGAATAATTTGATTAGATGAACTTAATTATCATGAACTTAGTCTAAAATCTTTACACTATGTCTTGTAGATCAAATGGCCCACGCTAATGTTGCCCTCAACTTCAACGCGTTCCTAGAGAAAACCAAGCTGAAAGATGATGGCAGCAACTATACGGACTGGGTCTCGAACCTGAGGATCATCCTCATCGCTGCCAAGGAAGATTATGTCCTAGAAGCACCGCTAGGTGACACACCCATCCCAGAGAACCAAGACGTTATGAACGCTTGGCAGTCACGTGCTGATGATTACTCCCTCGTTCAGTGCGGCATGCTTTACAGCTTAGAACCGGGGCTCCAAAAGTGTTTTGAGAGACACGGAGCATATGAGATGTTCGAAGAGCTGAAAATGGTTTTCCAAGCTCATGCCCGGGTCGATAGATATGAAGTCTCTAACAAGTTCTTCAGTTGTAAGATGGAGGAAAATAGTTCTGTCAGTGAGCACATACTCAAAATGTCTGGGTTGCATAACCGCTTGACTCAGATGGGAGTTAATCTCCCGGATGACGCAGTCATTGACAGAATCCTTCAGTCGCTTCCACCGAGCTACAAGAGCTTTGTGATGAACTTCAATATGCAGGGGATGGAAAAGACCATTCCTGAGGTATATTCAATGCTGAAATCAGCGGAGGTGGAAATCAAAAAGGAACATCAAGTGTTGATGGTGAATAAAACCACTAAGTTCAAGAAAGGCAAGGGTAAAAAGAACTTCAAGAAGGACGACAAGGGAGTTGCCGCGCCCGGTAAGGAAGCTGCCGGGAAGAAGTCAAAGAATGGACCCAAGCCTGATGCTGAGTGTTTTTATTGCAAGGGAAGTGGTCACTGGAAGCGGAACTGTCCCAAATACTTAGCGGACAAGAAGGCCGACAACACTAAAGGTATATGTGATATACATGTAATTGATTTGTACCTTACCAGTACTCGTAGTAGCTCCTTGGTATTTGATATCGGTGCGGTTACTCACATTTGTAACTCAAAGCAGGAGCTGCGGAATAAGCGGAGACTGGCGAAGGACGAGGTGACGATGCGCGTCGGGAATGGTTCCAAGGTCGATGTAATCGCCGTCGGCACGCTGCCTCTACATTTACCTACGGGATTAGTTTTAAACCTCAATAATTGTTATTTAGTGCCAGCTTTGAGCATGAACATTGTATCAGGATCTCGTTTAATTCGAGATGGCTACTCATTTAAATCCGAGAATAATGGTTGTTCTATTTATATGAGAGATATGTTTTATGGTCATGCTCCGCTGGTGAATGGTTTATTCTTAATGAATCTCGAGCGTAATGTAACACATATTCATAGTGTGAATACCAAAAGATGTAAGGTTGATAATGATAGTCCCACATACTTGTGGCACTGCCGCCTTGGTCACATAGGTGTCAAACGCATGAAGAAGCTCCATGCAGATGGACTTTTGGAGTCTCTTGATTACGAATCATTTGACATGTGCGAACCATGCCTCATGGGTAAAATGACCAAGACTCCGTTCTCAGGAACAATGGAGCGAGCAACCAACTTATTGGAAATCATACATACTGATGTGTGCGGTCCAATGAGTGTTGAGGCTCGCGGTGGCTATCGTTATGTTCTCACCCTCACTGATGACTTGAGTAGATATGGGTATGTCTAATTAATGAAACACAAGTCTGAGACCTTTGAAAAGTTCAAGGAATTTCAGAGTGAGGTTGAGAATCAACGTGACAAGAAAATCAAGTTCTTGCGATCAGATCGTGGGGGAGAATACTTGAGTCACGAATTTGGCACACACTTAAGGAAATGTGGAATAGTTTCATAACTCACGCCGCCTGGAACACCTTAGCGTAATGGTGTGTCCGAACGTCGTAATCGCACTCTATTGGATATGGTGCGATCTATGATGTCTCTTACCGATTTACCGCTGTCATTTTGGGGCTATGCTTTAGAGACTGCCGCATTCACTTTAAATAGGGCTCCGTCGAAATCCCTTGAGACGACACCGTATGAATTATGGTTTGGGAAGAAACCTAAGCTGTCGTTTCTAAAAGTTTGGGGATGCGATGCTTATGTCAAGAAACTTCAACCTGAAAAGCTCGAACCCAAGTCGGAAAAATGCGTCTTCATAGGATACCCTAAAGAAACTATTGGGTATACCTTCTACCTCATATCCGAAGGCAAGATCTTTGTTGCAAAGAATGGATCCTTTCTAGAGAAAGAGTTTCTCTCGAAAGAAATAAGTGGGAGGAAAGTAGAACTCGATGTAGTATTACCTCTTGAACCGGTAAGTGACGCAGCTCAAGAAAATGTTCCTGAGGTGCCTGCACCAACTAGAGAGGAAGTTAATGATGATGATCATGAAACTTCAGATCAAGTTGCTACTGAATTTCGTAGGTCCACAAGGACACGTTCCGCACCAGAGTGGTACGGCAATCCTGTCCTGGAAATCATGTTGTTAGACAACGATGATCCTTCGAACTATGAAGAAGCGATGGCGGGCCCAGATTCCGACAAATGGCTGGAAGCCATGAAATCCGAGATATGATCCATGTATGAAAACGAAGTATGGACTTTGACTGACTTGCCCGATGATCGGCGAGCCATAGAAAATAAATGGATTTTTAAGAAGAAGACAGACGCGGATGGTAATGTAACCATCTATAAAGCTCGGCTTGTTGCTAAGGGTTATCGACAAGTTAAAGGGGTTGACTACGATGAGACTTTCTCACCCGTGGCGAAGCTGAAGTCTATCCGAATCATGTTAGCAATTGCCGCATTCTATGATTATGAGATATGGCAAATGGACATCAAAACGGCATTCCTTAATGGTTTCCTTAAGGAAGAATTGTATATGATGCAGCCGGAAGGTTTTGTCGATCCTAAGAATGCTGACAAGGTGTGCAAGCTCCAACGCTCGATTTATGGGCTGGTGCAAGCATCTCGGAGTTGGAACATTCGTTTTGATGAGATGATCAAAGCGTTTGGGTTTACGCAGACTTATGGAGAAGCCTGCATTTACAAGAAAGTAAGTGGGAGCTCTGTAGCATTTCTCATATTGTATGTGGATGACATACTGTTGATGGGAAATGATATAGAATTCTTGGAAAGCATAAAGTCCTACTTGAACAAGTGTTTTTCAATGAAGGATCTTGGAGAAGCTGCTTATATATTAGGCATCAAGATCTATAGAGATAGATCGAGACACCTCATTGGTCTTTCACAGAGTACGTACCTTGACAAGATATTGAAGAAGTTCAAAATGGATCAGTCAAAGAAGGGGTTCTTGCCTGTATTGCAAGGTACGAGATTGAGCACGGCTCAATGCCCGACCACGGCAGAAGATAGAGAAAAGATGAGTGTCGTCCCCTATGCCTCGGCCATAGGGTCTATCATGTATGCTATGTTGTGTACCAGACCTGATGTAAACCTTGCCGTAAGTTTGGTAGGAAGGTACCAAAGTAATCCCGGCATGGAACACTGGACAGCGGTCAAGAATATCCTGAAGTACCTGAAGAGGACTAAGGATATGTTTATCGTTTATGGAGGTGACGAAGAGCTCGTCTTAAAGGGTTACGTCGATGCTAGCTTCGACACAGATCTGGGTGACTCTAAGTCACAAACTGGATACGTGTATATTTTGAATGGTGGGGCAGTAAGCTGGTGCAGTTGCAAGCAAAGCGTTGTGGCGGGATCTACATGTGAAGCGGAGTACATGGCAGCCTCGGAGGCAGCACAAGAGGCAATCTGGGTGAAGGAGTTCATTACCGACCTAGGAGTCATACCCAATGCGTCGGGCCCGATGACTCTCTTCTGTGACAACACTGGAGCTATTGCCCTTGCCAATGAGCCCAGGTTTCACAGGAAGACCAAGCATATAAAGCGTCGCTTCAACTCCATTCGTGAAAGTGTTCAAAATGGAGACATAGATATTTATAAAGTACATACGGACCTGAATGTGGCAGATCCGTTGACTAAACCTCTCCCTAGAGCAAAACATGATCAACACCAGAACTGCATGGGTGTTCGATTCATCACAATGTAACTAGACTATTGACTCTAGTGCAAGTGGGAGACTGTTGGAAATATGCCCTAGAGGCAATAATAAAATGGTTATTATTATATTTCTTTGTTCATGATAATTGTCTATTGTTCATGCTATAATTGTCTTATCCGGAAATCGTAATACATGTGTGAATACATAGACCACAACACGTCCCTAGTGAGCCTCTAGTTGACTAGCTCGTTGATCAAAAGATAGTCATGGTTTCCTGACTATGGACATTGAATCTCATTGATATCGGGATCACATCATTAGGAGAATGATGTGATGGACAAGACCCAATCCTAAGCATAGCTCAAAGATCGTGTAGTTCGTTTGCTATAGCTTTTCCGAATGTCAAGTATCATTTCCTTAGACCATGAGATTGTGCAACTCCCGGATACCGTAGGAGTGCTTTGGGTGTTCCAAACGTCACAACGTAACTAGGTGACTATAAAGGTACACTACAGGTATCTCCGAAAGTGTCTGTTGGGTTGGCATGAATCGAGACTGGGATTTGTCACTCTGTATGACGGAGAGATATCTCTGGGCCCACTCGGTAATGCATCATCATAATGAGCTCAATGTGACCAAGTGGTTGATCACGGGATCATGCATTATGGTACGAGTAAAGTGACTTGCCGGTAATGAGATTGAACGAGGTATTGGGATACCGACGATCGAGTCTCGGGCAAGTAATGTACCGATTGACAAAGGGAATTGTATACGGGATTGACTGAATCATCGACATCATGGTTCATCCGATGAGATCATCGAGGAGCATGTGGGAGCCAACATGGGTATCCAGATCCCGCTGTTGGTTATTGACCGGAGAGTCGTCTCGGTCATGTCTGCGTGTCTCCCGAACCCGTAGGGTCTACACACTTAAGGTTCGGTGACACTAGGGTTGTTGAGATATTAGTATATAGTAACCCGAAAGTTGTTCGGAGTCCCGGATGAGATCCCGGACGTCACGAGGAGTTTCGGAATGGTCCGGAGGTGAAGATTTATATATAGGAAGTCAAGTTTCGGCCATCGGGAAGGTTTCGGGGGTAATCGGTATTGTACCGGGACCACCGGAAGGGTCCCGGGGGTCCACCGGGTGGGGCCACCTATCCCGGAAGGCCCCATGGGCTGAAGTGGGAGGGGAACCAGCCCCTAGTGGGCTGGTGCGCCCCCCCCATGGGCCTCCTCTATGATACTACTTGTATGTTACTATGAAGGTACTTCTTCAGTTCCGAATTATTTGTCGCATGTATGAATGTATCTAGATGTATTTTAGTTCTAGATACATTCATTTCTGCGACGAGTAATTTGAAATGAGGGAGTACTAACTGTTAGAATTAATGGGCTAGGCCCATAGCAATTTCTGAAATCTCAAAGCCCATGTGTAAAATGGCAAGTGGTGGTGCTAAGTTTAGTCCCACCTTGGAAGTTGAAGAAGAGTTGGACCTCTTTATATAGTGGGTTCTCTCTACCACTCTAAGTGATGTGTGAGAAGAGAAAGGGAAAACCACACGCGCGCGCTCGCTCGCCTCGCCTGGCCTGGCCTGGCCGGGCCGGGCCGTGGCGAGGCGGCGCGTACATGCGACATGCGCGTGAATGGTCCGCCGAAATCCGGTCCGTCTCCTTGCAGGAGCGCAGCTTCCTTTTGCCGTTTTATTTTTATGTCTTGGCAGACAAGTTTTTTGATTTCTTGTCCGGTAAGTATACGAATTAGAAACCGAGTCGGTTTGGGATTGTGGTCGCGACACAATACCGCCTCTGGTCCTAATATATATACAGCTACCGGCTGCGGCCAGAGATACACCAAAAAATACCTAGGGTTTTGCCTCATCTCACAACTTGCGCCGCCATCGTAGTCTACTTCATCCCAAACGCCGGCGTGCATCGGCGCGTGGGAGAGCAGGTCTCTGGAACCGTTCGTCTTTGCGATCCTGCACCGGGAGAGGACGAATTAGGTTTTTGGGAAGCGCTGTGCGCGACTGCTCAAATTCGTCATCACGGGTCGTCTTCCGTCCAAGTCGGGCGGTGCTACTCATCGTCGTATTCATCGCCGTCAGCAGCAGATCGTCGCCAACATCGTCATCAACACTGTCGCACCCTTAATAGCTAACGATCAGTACGTCCAACATCCTCTGTTCATGTCTGTTTCTACAGCTACTGTTACGTGTTTGCTGCTGTTATGCATGTCTTGCTGTTCTTCTAGTTTGCTAGATTTTTGCATGCTAGTATCTCTTCTAGTCATGAATTATTTACTGGAATTAATCATGAACTTGCCTAATTTTCTAACAATCCAAAAACCTAATTATAGGCAATTTCCTGAGTTAACTATGGCTGGATTCGCTGATGCATTGAGGCTGGATAAGTTTACCGGTGTGCACTTTAAGAGGTGGCAGGTGAAGACCACGCTCTGGCTTACTGCTCTGAAAGTTTTCCACGCTAGTGTTGGTGCTCTAGAGGGAATGACCGACGAAGATCGGAGAAAGTTCCAGGAAGCCAATACTATGTTTGTGGGATGCATTCTGAGTGTTCTTGCTGACCGTCTGTGTGATGTGTACATGCACATAAACGACGGAAAAATTCTGTGGGATGCACTGAATGCAAAATTCGGTGCAACAGATGCAGGCAGTGAACTGTACATCATGGAGAGTTTTCATGACTACAAGATGGTGAATAACCGTTCTGTGGTTGAACAAGCTCATGAGATACAGTGCATTGTGAAGGAACTTGAACTCCTTAAATGTGTTCTACCCGACAAATTCGTGGCTGGGTGCATGATTGCAAAGTTGCCTTCTTCATGGAGGAATTTCGCCACAACTCTGAAGCATAAGAGACAGGAGATATCAGTTGAAAATCTGATTGCATCTCTTGATGTTGAAGAAAAAGCTCGGGCTAAAGATACCACTGAAAAAGGAGGTGAGGTTCAACCTACTGCTAACATGGTGCAGAGGTACCCACAGAACAAGAACAAAGGGAAGAACAAACCTGTTTTCAACAAGCCTACCAAGACTACTACCTTCAAGAAGAAGAAGTTCAACAAGGCTGAGCTAGAGTGCTACGCCTGTGGGAAGCCTGGACACTTTTCCAAGGAATGCCCTGAACGTGCAGACCGCAGAGGGAAAACAAGCTCCAAGACTGTCAACATGGTGACCGCTAGCAATACTGATGGGTATGGTAATTTACCTATTGTGCTTTCAGTATTTCAATCATCTTCGTGGTGGATTGATTCAGGTGCTAACGTTCATGTGTGTGCTGACATCTCCCTGTTTACTTCTTATCAGGTCGCAAGGGATTCTTCCGTCCTAATGGGGAATGGGTCACATGCTTCTATTCGTGGCATTGGCACGGTGGATCTGAAGTTTACTTCGGGAAAGATCGTGCAACTAAGGAACGTGCAGCATGTCCCTACTATTAACAAGAATCTAGTTAGCGGCTCCCTTCTATGTCGAGATGGATTTAAGGTAGTTTTAGAGTCCAATAAAGTAATCGTGTCAAGATTTGGACAATTTATAGGAAAAGGCTATGAGTGCGGAGGCTTGTTCCGCTTTTCTCTTTCAGATTTTTGCAATAAGTCAATAAACCAAATTTGTGCTAGTGTTAATGATGATGCAAGTATTTGGCACTCTCGTTTATGTCATATTAATTTTGGTTTAATGTCTCGGCTATCCAGCATGAGTTTAATTCCAAACTTCACAGTTGCCAAAGGTTCTAAGTGCCATAGTTGTGTGCAATCTAAGCAACCTCGAAAGCCTCATAAGGCTGCCGAGGAGAGAAACTTGGCACCTCTAGAACTCATACATTCTGATCTTTGTGAGATGAATGGTGTGTTGACAAAAGGTGGAAAGAGATATTTCATGACTTTGATTGATGATGCGACTAGATTTTGCTATGTTTATTTGTTGCAAACTAAAGATGAAGCATTAGACTACTTTAAAATCTATAAAGCTGAAGTTGAAAATCAACTAGAGAGAAAGATCAAGCGTCTTAGGTCCGATCGTGGTGGAGAGTATTTTCCAAAAGTTTTTGATGAATTTTGTGAGGAACATGGTATTATTCATGAGAGGACGTCTCCCTATTCACCTCAATCAAATGGAGTGGCCGAGAGGAAAAACCGCACATTGACTGACTTGGTGAATGCCATGTTAGACACTGCTGGTTTATCTAAGGCATGGTGGGGGGAGGCTCTATTGACTTCATGTCATGTCCTGAATAGAGTTCCCAACAATAATAAAGAGAAAACCCCTTACGAGGAGTGGGTTGGGAGAAAACCATCACTTTCTTATTTGCGCACTTGGGGATGTTTGGCAAAGGTCAATATTCCTATTCCTAAGAAACGCAAACTTGGACCAAAGACAGTGGATTGTGTCTTTCTAGGGTATGCTCAACAGAGCATTGCTTATAGGTTTTTAGTGGTAAAATCTGAAGTACCTGATATGCATGTTGATACTATAATGGAATCTCGTGATGCAACATTTTTTGAGAACATATTTCCTATGAAAGATATGCATAGCATTGCTAGATTTTCTTCTGAGATAATTCCTGAATCTAGTACAACTGATGAATATTTCGAACAATCACATGAGGAAGTCCTTGAGAAGGATAACAATGAAGTTCCTAGAAGGAACAAGAGACAAAGGATTGCAAAATCCTTTGGTGATGATTTCATTGTATACCTTGTGGACGACACACCCAAGACGATTGCAGAAGCATATGCATCTCCGGATGTAGATGATTGGAAAGAAGCTGTTCATAATGAGATGGACTCAATTCTTTCTAATGGAACTTGGGAACTAACTGATAGACCATATGGTTGTAAACCTGTGGGCTGTAAGTGGGTGTTCAAAAAGAAGCTAAAGCCTGATGGTACTATTGATAAATACAAGGCGCGGCTAGTGGCCAAGGGCTACACTCAGAAAGAAGGCAAAGATTACTTTGACACCTATTCACCCGTTGCTAGAATGACCACCATTCGAGTGTTACTTTCCTTGGCTGCCTCTTATGGTCTTATCATTCATCAAATGGATGTAAAGACAGCTTTTCTCAATGGAGAGTTGGAAGAGGAGATCTATATGGATCAGCCTGACGGGTTTGTGGTAAAGGGTGAAGAGAGAAAGGTGTGCAAGTTGTTAAAATCTTTGTATGGTCTGAAACAGGCACCTAAGCAATGGCATGAGAAGTTTGAAAGAACTTTCACTTCTACAGGATTTGTCATTAACGAGGCTGATAGGTGTGTTTACTATCGCCATGGTGGGGGCAATAGTGTCATATTATGTTTGTATGTGGACGACATACTGATCTTTGGTACAAACATTAATGCAATTAATGAGGTCAAGTCTTTTCTATCAAAAAGTTTTGACATGAAAGATCTGGGAGAAGCCGATGTAATTCTAAACATCAAACTTATTAAGGATGAGAGTGGGATTACATTAACACAATCTCACTATGTTGAGAAGGTCTTGAACCGATTCGGTTTTATGGATAGCAAGCCTTCTCCAACACCTTATGATCCCAGCGTGACACTCAGAAAGAACAAGAAAGAAACGAGAGATCAATTAAGATACTCTCAAATTGTCGGTTCACTCATGTACTTAGCTAGCGCTATAAGACCAGATATCTCTTTTGCTGTGAGCAAACTGAGTAGGTTCATGTCCAACCCGGGTGATGATCATTGGCATGCACTAGAAAGGGTCTTGCGCTATCTGAGAGGTACTATGAGTTATGGAATTACTTATTCAGGGCATCCTGCTGTGCTAGAAGGATATAGTGATTCAAATTGGATCTCCGATGTTGATGTACTTTACGCAACAAGTGGGTATGTATTTACTCATGGTGGTGGCGCAGTGTCATGGAGGTCTTGCAAGCAAACCATATTGACGAGGTCAACTATGGAAGCAGAATTAACTGCTTTGGACACAGCTACTGTTGAGGCAGAATGGCTGCGTGAGCTCTTGATGGACTTGCCGGTTGTTGAAAAACCTGTACCGGCTATTCTTATGAATTGTGATAACCAAACGGTTATCGCTAAAGTGAACAATTCTAAAGATAATGCAAAGTCATCAAGACACGTGAAAAGACGTTTGAAGTCTGTCAGGAAGTTGAGAAACTCCGGAGTAATAACTGTTACGTATATACAAACAGACAAAAACCTGGCAGATCCCTTTACAAAGGGACTATCACGAAATGTGATAGATATTGCATCGAGGGAGATGGGTATGAGACCCATAGATGTTACACCATAGTAGTAACCCAACCTTTGTGATCGGAGATCCCGTGAATTAGGATCTGGGAAGAACAAGCTATTGGTTAACTGAGTAGAGTAATAACTTATGATCGTCTCCAAGTGAAGATGCAAAACTCTCAGAGCTGTAAGGCTCAGATCTGTAAGGCAGGTCGGCAACATGCCTTAATGTGGTTCTATTGGCTATAATTAGCAAAGATGCTGTCCTACAGAGCAGTCTTGAAAGAACACACCTATATGAGTTCTGACTGTAAACGTCGCAGTCTATGAGATTTGGGTGATCTCTAGTAAACTCACGAAGAGACCAGGGAGTATGACGTATAAGCTCCAAACCGCGGGGTAGCCTACTGGCGGTCAGGTACTGGTTAAGACTTTGAGTGAAACCTGTTCACACAAAACTAGCAATTCAAGGCATAGTCCATTATCAAGTTGTGAATGGATGTAGCTTAAAGTTCTAGGCAGAAGTTCAACTTAACAGTCTCTGCTGAAACACTGGTATATTAAACAAGTGGTGAGAGAAGGCAAATCTCTAAATGGGTATTTGAGATCTGGTGGGGGATTGTTAGAATTAATGGGCTAGGCCCATAGCAATTTCTGAAATCTCAAAGCCCATGTGTAAAATGGCAAGTGGTGGTGCTAAGTTTAGTCCCACCTTGGAAGTTGAAGAAGAGTTGGACCTCTTTATATAGTGGGTTCTCTCTACCACTCTAAGTGCTGTGTGAGAAGAGAAAGGGAAAACCACACGCGCGCGCTCGCTCGCCTCGCCTGGCCGGGCCGGGCCGGGCCGGGCCGTGGCGAGGCGGCGCGTACATGCGATATGCGCGTGAATGGTCCGCCGAAATCCGGTCCATCTCCTTGCAGGAGCGCAGCTTCCTTTTGCCGTTTTATTTTTATGTCTTGGCAGACAAGTTTTTTGATTTCTTATCCGGTAAGTATACGAATTAGAAACCGAGTCGGTTTGGGATTGTGGTCGCGACACAATACCGCCTCTGGTCCTAATATATATATACAGCTACCGGCTGCGGCCAGAGATACACCGAAAAATACCTAGGGTTTTGCCTCATCTCACAACTTGCGCCGCCATCGTAGTCTACTCCATCCCAAACGCCGGCGTGCATCGGCGCGTGGGAGAGCAGGTCTCCGGAACCGTTCGTCTTTGCGATCCTGCACCGGGAGAGGACGAATTAGGTTTTTGGGAAGCGCTGTGCGCGACTGCTCAAATTCATCATCACGGGTCGTCTTCCGTCCAAGTCGGGCGGTGCTACTCATCGTCGTATTCATCGCCGTCAGCAGCAGATCGTCGCCAACATCGTCATCAACACTGTCGCACCCTTAATAGCTAACGATCAGTACGTCCAACATCCTCTGTTCATGTCTGTTTCTACAGCTACTGTTACGTGTTTGCTGCTGTTATGCATGTCTTGCTGTTCTTCTAGTTTGCTAGATTTTTGCATGCTAGTATCTCTTCTAGTCATGAATTATTTACTGAAATTAATCATGAACTTGCCTAATTTTCTAACACTAACAACGACTAGTGTTATATGTATGGCACTAGTCTAAGTTACTCCCATTATGACTAGCCTTAAGTTAAGGTGAGAGCAGCCCCACGATCTACGCGTCATAAGTCTGCGCATGGATCTCATGTGGGGTACTATTCCCTTGATCGAATAATCATGAGTGTTAACTAACCAGTTGTTAGTAGATACAAGTGTTTGACTTGTGCTAATCAAGTTGAATAGGGGACGTAGCGTGTAGGCATAAATAATACTTCACCCGGCTGGGTATGATCTTTTTTCAGAGAAAACCAGCTTTGTCAATGCCATATATGATCTCGGGCACACACATCAATGCCATATTTTGGCTGGGCATGATCTGTTTTCAGAGAAAATCAACTTTGTCAATGCCATATATGAGCTCGTGCACACACATCAATGCCATTGATACATACAAAATTGCGACAAAAGCGTGTCGAACAAATGCCCCCCATTGAGTTGAGTTCGTGCGCGAAACGGACCAGACTCGGGTCGATGAAATTCAGTTCGACAAAAAAGTGCATTAAAACCGTGCAGCCGCCATAACATAAGAAAAATCATGGTGCCATAGGCTACCTGGACATTGCAGATTTTGTGATGTCTATTTCGAACAGCCGGATATCACTTTCAAATTCATTGCAGGCTAGTGGCATGCCAGCTCGACTAGCGGCGTTTTGTGATTCGCACTGCAGTCTCACCAGAGCTAGTACATAACCGGTTCTTTGTAGGTTGGGCTTGAAAGAGTAAGACAAACGCCCCGCATCAGCTCACCCGAGAGTTCTCATGGCACGGAGTTGATGTTTGCGAGAAAATCAACTCAACAATTCATTTGGCCATCAGCGTCTGTTCCGAGCATTTTTTTTTTACTTGCTCTAGTAGCATGGAGGTAAAAGACGCCACAAGTATGCATCATAGCGGTGTCTCACCCACTGATTTTTAACTAGCTCTCATGGGGAGAACCAGAGAAGGAATAGCGGGTAAATATGCAGTAGCATGCAATCGGCAACGATTAATCTTGCTTAATGCTTCCTTCTACCTGTTCCATCATCAGGGCCAAAGAAGATGACACCAAGCAGTGCCCCGGCAAGAACCTGGTGGTGCTCGTGGGCAGGCTGCTGGTGGTGGAGATGTTCCTCCGGTACTCACTTCGCGCAGATCACCGGGGCTCCGAATGGAGAGGAAGAGGAGGGTAACTTGTTGCACGCATCCTCCAATCAGCTGGATGTCTTTTGTTTATGATAGAAGAATGCTGCATGTTGGTGAAGCTTTTCTGATGTCTATGTCAGAAAAAGGAAACGTAAAAGTGATGCCTGAGGTCATGGATCCGCGTTGTGATGCCACGCACGTATCTACTCGCGGCGTTATTAGGCGTTTTTCTCAAAAGAAAAAAGAACTGCCATCATGTGATCACGAACGAACTAGAACGGCCGTGCGCGCGTTCGCTGGGACCTCCCAACGAGCATTCGCCAGTTAGCATTACATTTGTCTTTTTTAGGGGGGGAGGGGGGGTGGGGGGTCTGTGTGGAGGGACGACTTTTGATCTATTCATATTTAATCATGAGAGTACAATAAACATAAAAGAATAACAAAAATTGCATTCATATCCGTAGACGAACAACAAACGTATCCTAGCAAATTCACCAAAGAAAGATCCGCTGGAGACACACTTCCACACGTCTGCCGACTATGCTGCACGCATCACCATGACAGGGACTCGGGGAGGAGAACCTTATTCTATCTCCAGAGAGTCGCCGCCCTCTCGTTTTCCTAAGTAAGACACAAACCCTAACATAACTCAAAGAAACATCTAGAAACGAAGCCCTCCCACTGGCAAGGGCTGAGATCCATTGCCCCCCAATGGCCCTAAGGCCATCGGAGACGAGACGGACAGGTGATAGCGCCGGCGGGAAGCAGAGGAAACCTAGGCTTTTTTGGAGCTGAGGCGGCTGCTTACAGGTACTGGTACTGATGATTTAGTCTTGTTAGCATTATTGGGTACTTTTTACTTCTGTCGGTTATATACAATGATGTTGTTTTAAAAATTGCCCGCCCCCCAAAATATGAGATCGACCACTATTTTTTTATGGTTTTGCTAATTCTTAATTGTATATGAACTTCTAAACACTGAATTGATGTTGACCATCGTCGATTTGACATTGAGATGGGTATATCATTCTACATTTTTGAACTTCGATAAAAATATGTTATATTTTTATTAGTTCTAAGTAACCACTAATTACACAACATACTTTTTTAGACTTGCAAGAACATTCTTGTGAGTGAGAGAACAAGTTTACTGAGACACTAGATGAACAAATCATTCTAGGGAGGTGGACATTTTTTGATGGTGACACGGATGACGCTACGCCATGGACTACCTATGATACTACCTATAATACTCCCATTACGGACAACCTTAGCCTCTTGATCTCTGTACAACACCATCCATGCCCATATCGGCTACCGGCCCTACCAATGCATGCAACCAATAGATGCCCAGCAAGAGCAATAAGATCTCTATGCAACATCCATCCATGCCCATACTACGAATGCATGCAACCAATAGATGCCCAGCGAGAGCAATAAGATCTCTATGCAACATCCATCCATGCCCATACTACGAATGCATGCAACCAATAGATACCCAGCAAGAGCAATAAGATCTCTGTGCAACATCCATCCATGCCCTTATATGTGAGCTACCAGCCTACCAGCCCTACCAATCCATGCAACCAATAAATGCCTAGCAAGAGCAATAATTGAGATTTAAAAATTATATGGAGATGTGCATGCAGGCATGCATATCTAGATTGCCTGTAGTGAGTAGTATCTTAAGTTAGTATCATGTTAAAATATATTGTCTATCTCTGTCTATCAGTTTAAACTTTTGGAGCAACTGAGTGGAAGATGAATTTAATAACTAGTGTAGTATGATACTACCTCTGTAATGCATAGTATTATAAATTAGTATCTTAGGTGACCATTTTCATTGTCATGCATGACATATAGTAGCATAACATTTATTATGATACAATATCATGATCGATTTCTACTCAACCCTTTATTTCTTCATTTAATTTTATGTCGTCTCATCAAAATTGTCTAGTTGACATGCATAACACTAGCTATGATACTTTCATTACAGACAACCTTATTTCACTCCGTCGTCTTCCTCTCTTTCTAAAAGAAGTGGTGAAGAAGAAGATAGGGTATGTCGAAAAAACAAGAAGATAGGACTGTTGTATGATGCAAAAAGAAATGAAATTTTTCATGATGAAAAATCTCCTATGATAACATTTCTCCTTGTTCTTTCTATTGTTTTCTTCTATATTATTTTCTTCTGCGCGGTAGTAAAGGACTAAAGGTAGTACATTAGTACAGTCCGCTAGAGAAAAGGAGAGGAGAGGTCATGCTTACAGTTTGTCCCACACCTACTACACTACTGCTAAACCTCATCTTCTATCTGTATTATTGTACCTAAGGAACTAATATTGCATAACTAGTCAGGCTGTAGAGAGCATACACGCGTCCCGGTCCTGTCCATACATCATTGCATGAATGCACGGCACATGCCTTGTTGTGAACCCATGCGATAATAAATACTCCTTTTTTTAGACATTTCAAATGAATTACAATATATGAATGTATATAAATATATTTTAAAGCGTAGATTCATTTATTTTCTTTTGTATATAATCATTCGTTGGAATCTTTTAAAAGACTTATATTTAGAAACGGAGGAAGTATGTACTTCTTCATGTTATAATATAAAAGCGTTTTGACGAAGTGAGTAAGTACATATCTGTTGCGTTGCGCCGATGGCGACCACGCTCCTGCACCATTTTCTTCGAGTTGTTCAAACCAACGTCGGTGCCATGCATGCATGCACGTACGTACTGTACGATCGATCGATCGTTCAATCATCAGTGCCTGCCTGCCGCTTCCCGTGGGCGATCCACACGACTCTGGAAGGGCCGGCCGGGTTGGTGCGGCGTCGCTTGCTAGCTAATAGCTACCTGCCACCGATGCGCCACGTACGTACGGCGCCCGATCTGCCGTATCGATCTGCCCACTGGTCCTGCTCCAGATGCAGCGCGTCACGGGACGGGTGACCGGCTGTCCGGCAGATCGATTGACCACTCACGGGGCGGTTGTCTGTCCCTCTCGGTCCAGCTACACGCCTGGCAATCAACTCCATCCTTCCGAAATACTACTGTGAACAGAAAAGAACTTCTATCTTTCAGTGTTGCGTCGTATTAGAATCATGAATTCACGCACACGCACGCGGGGCGCCTCGTGCACGTCCATGATAGCTACCATACGCTGCCCACGAGACTGCAAGTGCAACTGCAGTATATCACGACATCATGTGCTGTTTATGTACACGTGCTAGCTGTCTTAGGGCGGGCAACCGCAGCGTGTTGCCACGTAGAGGCGACAAATATCGAAATGACGTTCGGCATCTGTTCCCGCACATAATAAAACCCATTAACAGTCGCGACAATAGCGCTCGCTGGTTGTGTCCACCTGTCTTTTACTATGTTGGTTTTACTGTGCCGAACGAAAGAGAAAAAAAAGAAGATGCAAACGCGTCCAGCGGTGAAAACCCTAGACTATTGTTTCCCCAATCCTACCGCGGCACGCTCTCCTTTCCGTGGGACTATGCTTCGGTGCCTTAAGGCACCTGCCTTTGTGTCTATGACATGTGGGTTCAATAGGTGGCTGGTCCACATGTCACCGACCCAAAGGCAGGAGCCTTTAAGGCACCGAAGCTGCGTCCCTTCCGTGCTCGTCCTTCCTCCTTCCCACGTCCCTTCCAGAGCCGCCTCCTTCCTCCATAATCCCCGCCCCCGATGAACGCACGACCAACCCCACCCCCGGCGAGGCGAGCGAGCGGCCTACCGTCCCCGGCGCCGGTGGCAGGCGAGGATGGGCCGCAACAATTCCTGGAGGCTCCCGGGCAGCCGAGACATCCGGCAGCGACTGGTGCTGGCGAGCTGACCTCCACCCCGATCACCATCAAGGACATCCGCGCTGGCGAGGGGGGCCTCCGCTCGCACGAGATGTCCCTCCTCCGCCTCCTCGACAAGGTCTCCGACGAGCACGTCATCGACGTCAACGACAAAGGCAAGGGCGCGTCGGCATGTGGCTTCTTCGATTTGGGCTGGCTGGTGGTTGACCGTGGTTGGGTTCGTTCGTAGGCAGGGAAGAAGGTCGGGTACAAGCCCGGGGTGGTCGTCGGCGGGAAGGACCTGGAGCACGACTGCGGGGTGCACCATGGGATCGGCTACTTCATCGAGCTGCTCCTTCTGCTCGGCCTCTTCGCCAGGTCGCCCTTGTCCGTTCGGCTCAAAGGTAAAAAGCTTTTGATTGTCCAGTTTCTGAGTGAGTTGTGTAGAATCAGCGAGATTTCGGGGGACTGTTGTTGCACCGTGCCACCATCAGGTCAATTGATTGCCATTTTTTACTCAAACTCCGGAAGCACGGTATTGGTTCATGCAGACGTTCTGCGATTTGGTTGTTCTAGATTCATTAGGTATCCAGTCTGATGCATTATTTGGTCCGGTTGGTTTGTTTCAATAGGTGTATGTGACTTGAGTTGACTTTGGTTGTGGATTATTTTGACAAAGGTGGTTTTATTGGGGTTTAGTCAATTGGTCGAAACTACAGTAAAACATAATAATCTTCCGATAAAACCACAGTAAAACAGCACCATCCAAACATATATGTAGTCTTTCAAAAACTGAGAAAATGCAGTTTGTTGAAACTATAGTATCCGTTGCCCACGCGTTGCAATACCAAGGTTTCAGAATACTACGGTATTTTTAAAAAAATGCCACCAAACTAGGCCTTAACAGTTTTGCTGAATTAACTGTCACCAAGTAAGCAAACCTTGGCTCTTCCTCATGAACTCATGATCCTTGTGGCCATTTATTTTTCCTAATGAAGATGTTGTTAACATGAGGTGCTCGGTAGTATGTGTCTCAAGCTTCACAAGCTTCCATAAGCCAATATCTGCAAAGGACTAGAAAGATAAGAATACTTCTTTAGTTCTGCACAAAATTGATGACCATTGCTGTCATTGATCATACAAAGTCTTTCACTTCTATGGAGTCTAAATTTGATGCGATGCTTGTAGGAATCACAAAATCGCTAGAAGGTTGATGGCCATCATTGTTACTGATCATACAACGCCTTTTGCTTCTGAATTAGTATGGAGTCTAAATGTGATGCCATTATTTTTAGGAATCACAAATGATACAAAGGACCCTTCTGTGGATACTTTCCAAATGGTTACGTTGCATATGCTCAAGCATTTTGGCGTTCCTCTTGAGGGAATGTAGCTCAAAATTGAAAGCCCGGGAGTTCCTCCTCATGGTGGAGGTGAAGTGCTTCTTCGAGTTCCCAATATAAACAATATATAAAAGGTCTGTTGGAGTTTACTTCTGCTCACGTTTCGTGATTTCTGTTGACATTCCCCTTCTAATATCATGTGTTTTTGCAGGCAGTTAATTGGGTTGTTGAAGGCATGGTAAAGAGGATAAGAGGTGTAGCATTCTCCACCATAGTATCTCCATGGATTGTAAGCCGTATCCACTATGCTGCATGTGGACTCTTCAATAAGTTTATTCTAGATGTTCAGATCTTCACTGATCAGAGAGCTGTTTCATCTCGTGGATGTGGATTGTACGTTTCCAGCTTAAAGTAGAACCTATTTAATTTTATGTTAGTGGGTCCTGCTATTCAAAAATTTAAATGTATTCATCTTTTGGCAGGTCAGCAGGCTATGCCGTATCTGTAATTGCTGAGACCACAACAGGCTGTCTGATTTCTGCAGATGCTACTGTGAGTTATCCCAATGTTGATGAAATGAGTGAACAATCTGAGAAGCCCGAGCAAGTTGCATCGATGCTGCTAGAAGAGGTGGCTCAAAGAGGAGTTGTTGACTCAACACACTAGGTATGGTATTTCATTCTAGTTTATTCCTTTCTTAGCAGGCTGGTGGCAGATATTTTTTTATATTTTTTATGATTATGTAAATTGCAGGTTGATGATACTAAAGAAAAGGGGGTTTGAGTTGAAACAAAGAAGTGTATTTCTGAGAGGTTAGATGACGAGGTTGGGAGATTTCAACAATTAGTTAAATGCTATTTACTTGAATTCAGATTGTTATTGAAATTCCTAGTAACCTATTTTGTTTCGTATTCTCTCAACTCATGTTGCTCATTCTTGATCATTCATGATTTAGAAGATGTGTTCGTAATCTAAATGCTATATCTATGTACTTATCTTATATGTGCATTTGGCTTGCACTGCCTACTCACAAACATGATAACACTACAAAAAAAAAGACACATCCGTGACATTTTGAGCCGAACGGAATTTTTTTCTGTCATACATATGACACTTCTATGATGATAATTGTGACAAAACCCGGTATCATCATAAATGTGGTGGGCTCCTACTTTTATGACAAAAAATCATGACAGAAAATGGGCTTTTCGTCCTGGGCGGGACGGAGATGCAGCTGCATGACATTCTTTGGGCCGTCCATGACGGAAAAAACCATGGTAGAAGCAAGGGCGAGGAAAATTTCAGGGAGTTCCCGGTTACGGCGGGAGGTCGGGGCCCGAGCGATGCGCGTTTCTCTCATACACGTACGCGCGCGTGTGCGAGGCTTGGCTCTAACTGAACCCGAGTGATTGCACTGCAGGCTACGCGTTACTGAACCCGAGCAATCGATCGATGGTTGTTAACTGAACCCTATCGAGCGATTCCTTCGCTACTGCTGCTAACTGAAGCCGATCAATACTGCCTCCAGGATGAACAGTGAGCGTTGCGGGGGGGGGGGGGTGGATGAATAGTGAGCGGTGGCGTTGCCTTTGGATGAACATGACCTCGTGGTGTGGAGGGCTGGATGAACAGTAGACGGTGAAGGGGTGCCCGTGGAGGGGTGGTTGAACAGGACCCCATGGTGTCGAGGGCTGGATGAACAATAGACGGTGGAGGGGTGGTTGAACAGTAGCCGGTGGAGTAGTGCGCGGTGGAGGCTGGATGAACAGGAGCCCGTGGAGGCTGGAGAAGGTCGACGGTAGCCCGTGGAGGCTGGAGGAGGTCGACGGTGGAGATGAACAGTATCCCGTGGAGTCCCGTTTTACGGTACGCCACACCCCTCCTGATGAACAGGACCCCCATTTCGACCGTAGGAGGTCTGTTTCGTCCGTTTTGCGGTACGCCACACCCCTCCCGATCAACAGGACCCCCGTTTCGACCATAGGAGGTCCGTTTCGTCTGTTTTGCGGTACGCCGCACCCGTCCCGATCAACAGGACCCCCGCTTCGACCGTAGGAGGTCCGTTTCGTCCGTTTTGCGGTACGCCAGACCCCTCCCGATTAACATGATCCCGTTGCGAACGTGGCCGTTCGAACACAAGGTCGTTTCCTCCGTTCCGCGGTACGCCAGGCCTCGTTTCCATCGTCTATTCCGTCTAAGCCCTCCCGATGAACACGACCACGTATTTCGTTCCGACCCAGCCGGTTGGGTCCCACGCGTTCCGTTGCCTCCCGATGAACACGACGCGTTCCGTTGCCTTCCCATGAACACGACGCATTCCGTTGCCTCCTCATGAACACGACGACGACGCTGTTTCTTCGTTCCGACCCAGCCATGTCAACGAGCCCTCGCCATACGTATGCGCGAGTAGGCGTTCGAGACCCCGCCCGTATGTACACATACGTGGCCGTATTTTCTTTCTTGCACCCTGACCATTGTAGGTACGTGTACATGCTACGTGCGCGCCTCTACTATGACACGTGCGCGCCTCTACATTCACCAGTATATATGTACGTACACGTTCGCGACCAGAATGACAACGCTACGTATGCTTCGACCAGGTGGGTCCCGACTATCAGGCACTTCCTTGCATGCGAAGATGTAGCTGGTGGGTCCCAGCTGTCAAGGGGCGAATCGTTTTGTTTTTTTGCCCGGACGCACTTCCTTGCGTGCGAAGGTGTAGCTGGTGGGTCCCAGCAGTCAGGGGGGAAACATTTTTTTCATGAAATACGGTGGCCCGTCCGGTGGGTCCCCGCTGTCAGGTGGAGGAATAATTATTTTGCGCGTAATAAGGAGGCACTTCCTTGCTGCGGACGTGGACCCAGCTGTCAGCGTCTCCACGCACAGTACTCTTCCGATAGAAGTCGGTCGTTGATCAAATTGACCATGCCGCGCCGAGAGCACCATGGCGGTGGACGACAGCGAGGCCTAGGAAGGGGACGAGACGGAGGCAGGAAAGACTCGACAGTTGTTTCCCACGCGGAGGGGAGTACGACTGTACGAGGGTTTACTGGTTCGTCTGCCGTCGCCGGATAATAACAACAGGTGTGGGTGAGTAGAGGGATGGCTAGGCCAGCGACGGGAGTACGGTGGAGCGGTGAGGCATGCGCGGCAGCACAGCCGGCCGCGGGAAGGAGGGAGCAGACAGTCCTGCCGGCGCTTGTTTGAGCGGCTGGAGCAGGAAGAACAGAGATTGAAGAAGCACGACGGCTGTTGGATGGACATCCAACAGTCAGTGCTTGTGCGTCAACCTTTTTTTAGGAAAGCCTCAAATTTGTGGAAAACAACATACAACCCATCTGCCATTATTTCTAATAATTTACAGCCCATTTGCTAATTCTTAAGGTTTTTTTGAGCCCATATTCTTTTTGTTAGCATTACACCCCATATTGTGGCCACGGTTAAAAATTATACGAAATTTTGCATATTTCGGTGCTGTCCGAACTATTTTTAATCCCAAAATTTCGACTCACATTCAAACTGATTTTAAAAATAAATGTATATCAATATAAAATCCAACAAATTCTCCACGCATAAAAATTAATGTAATTTAAAATCTTGAAATGAAAAAAAGATATTTGAAACTAATTGCCGGTTTGATGTGTTTTAAAAATGTACAGCCCATTTCTCATTACTGATGGACCATTTTCTCAGCCAGCCGAATGAAAGCTCTCCTCATCTTGAAAGATTTGCAGCCCAATAGGCCTAACAAAGCGACTTACTTGGCAAATCAAAAAAAAAACTGGGTTGTGGCCGTTGACCCAACTGTCAGCCTCTCCACGTACAGTACTCTTCCGATGGAAGTCGTTCCTTGACCACGTTGACCACGCCACGCAGAGAGCACCACGACGGTGGACGACGGCGAGGCCTAGGAAGAGGACGATGTGGAGACAGGGAAGACGCGGCAGTGAAAGCCCGCACGGAGAGGAGTACAAGGGTTCACTGGTTCAACTGCGGTGTGAGGCTGCCGTCGCCGCAGGGCCTGGCCAGCGGTGGGAATAGTAGGGGGCGGTGAGGCCTCTGCGGCAGCACAGCCGGCCACGGGAGGCAGGAGCATGCGGCACGACCGGCGCTGCTTTGGGCGGCTGGAGCAAGAAGACCAGAGATTGAAGAAGCACTACGGCCGTTGGATGGACATCGTACGGTCACTGGAGGTAGAATCATTCATATTGACTAAGTTGACAAAGCCCTTCGTCCCCGTCAACTTAGTAGGACCACAAGTCGGCCTCCCACCAAGGTGGGTCCCAACTAGCCGGGGGAGTATTCATTTTATTGTGCATAATAAGGAGGCACTTTCTTGCGTGCGAAGATATAGCTGGTGGGTTCGACATGTCAGCGGGGGGAACGTTTTTTTCGCAAAATACAGAGGCCCTTCCGGTGGGTCCCAGCTGTCAGGTGTAGGAATCATTATTGTGCGCGTACAGTCCACGGCCGATGGATGTCGTTCGTTGACCACGTTGATCAGGCCGCGCCGAGAGCACCATGGCGGTGGACGACAACGAGGCCTAGGAAGGGAACGACACGGAGCCAGGGAAGACTCGGCAATGGTTGCCCACGCGGTGGGGAGTACGAGGGTTTACTGGTCCGGCTGCCGTCGCCGGAAAATAACAGGAGGTGTGGGTGAGTAGAGGAATGGCCTGACCAGCAATGAAGTAGGATGGGGCGGTGCGGCCTGTGCGGCAACACAGCCGGCCACGGGACGCAGGAGCAGGCAGTCCCACCGGAACTGGTTTGGGCGGCTAGAGCAAGAAGATCAGATATTGAAGACGCAGCACGGCCGTTGGATTAACATCCAACAATCACTGCTGTTAGAATCGTTTGTGGACTAAGTTGACAAAGCCAAAGTACACGTCAACCTAGTAGACCCACAAGTCAGCCTCCAAATCTGTCCCAAACAACATACAGCCCGGAATTTCTAGCGAGATTCAAATTAATTTTAAATCTAAATATACCTTAATTTAAATTCAATGAAATTTTACCCGCACAAAAACAATGAAATTTAAAATATCAAAATCCGAAAGAAAACTGTATTTTGGAACTAATTGCCTATTTGCTGTATTTTTTCATTTTACAGCCCATTTATTATTACTTATAGCCCATTTCTAATTACTTATAGCCCATTTTCTCGGCAAAATGCATGCCTCCTCGTCTTGAAAGATTTCCGGCCCAGAAGGACGTAGAAAAGCAAGTAGGCCTACGTTGGTTATTCTGCAAAAAAGAAAATAGCTGGCTAGCCATTTTCAGAAAGGAAAAAAACAAATTGGGCGGGTCATGTGCTAAACATATAAAATAAAAGCCTGGGTTAGACGGGCCACGGGTCCCACACAACCCAGTTGATACCCTACTCTGTCCCGAAAAAATAAAATTACTGCGCGCGCTGCTGGGTCCCTACTGTCATCCTCACCATGTACAATCATCTCCTTATTCTTCTCGGTTGTTGACCATATTGACATCACTGGAGGGCGGCGCCGCGGCGAGCAAACCAAGGCGGAGGACGATGGTGAGGCCTCGGACGGGAACGAACAGGAGCCGGGGAAGATCACAGTCAGCCGTGGGAGGCGGGAGCAGGCGGTCCCGCCGGCGCTGGTTTGGCTTTGGCGGCTCAAGGAAGAAGAGACTAAAGAAACGCGACAAACGTTGAATGTCAATCCAACAGTCAAGGTTGGCACAATCGTTTGTTGACTAAGAGGACACCAAGTAGAAAATAGCGAGGAAAATGCGTTCGTCTGCCGTCCTCCTCACAGGGAACGTTCGCCACATAAGTGACTAGCACCCTTGGTTTTCAACCGAGAGGTCTGGGTTCGAGTCCCAGGAACTCTCAATTTTGTCCTCCTTCCTTCCTCGCAAAAAAAGGAAAATAAAATCAAAGACTTGGGAAGGCGTACAGAACAAGCTAGTGTACCAGTAAAGAGACATTGCCGAGTTTTAGAAAAAAGAAAGACGTGCTCCTGTAGCTGGTTCGAATCCAAACATAGACTATGAATATATATGGTGCTATGCTACTCTGCAAGTAATGAAACTGACATATCCAACGTTCGCTTCTCCTCGTCTCTACTTACTCTGCCTAGCATCAGAAGCTCTGGCCACAGCAACCATGTCCGCTGGCTGCTCGTCCACCTGCTCTTCAGCAGGCAACAACCAGATATGCGCCAAGTCGCCACCCGTACCATCGCCTGTGGGTCTCATCACACCCCCGCCGGCACGCGCACCGCAGCCGATTGCTCATCGCAACCCGCTACCGTTGGTGTGGTGCCACTGCTGCAAATCACGCAGAGTCATCCGTCGCGTCTCAACCACAATCTGCAACCCTGGCAGAGTCTTATACAAATGCCCGAATCATGGGGTAATAATATGTTTAAGTGTTGTTCTGCTGCTTTCAGTTGCTGATTTTTTTAATAGTTTGGTTGATGATCTTCCAATTTGATTCATGCAGAAAAGGGAAGATTCGTGTGATTTGTATTTCTGGGAAGTTGCTGATGTGGGGGAATGCAACTACACTGATTATTTGGTTAGCCGAGGAATCCCAATACCAGCAGGTTGGGGTGTTGGACAAGTAACTGAAAGAACGACAGAAGAGGAAGATGCAGAGAAGAAGGTTAAAGATGCAGTTCCTCTGATCATGGCCAAGCAACAGCTCCTGAACGACCTTGATAGCAATGATGAGATGAAAGAGCTTCTGAAGATAATGGGCAAAATCGATGTGCTCTGTAGGATGATTGTCTCTTTATTTGAAGTGTATGTAGCACTCGTGATGTATTCAGTGGCTACGACATGAGCAGTTTGCTGAAACTAGTAATGAATGAAACCTGTGTAGCAGGCTGGGCATAGTGTTGTGAACATCTAATGATTTCTATTAACGGAATTCAGGGGGTATCCCCTTTTGCTCATATAAATAAATAAATAGCAGAGGCCCTGTCGGGTCAGTTTTGTTCTCATTCGAAGATGTCGAGCAAATTGCAGTCCAATAGCAAACTATGTCATCAAATTCAAGTTTCACAGCCAAATATGAGTATAACTAAACAACAATGTCATCATGTTTTAGTTTTCATACAATCACCAAACACAAATCGGCATACATAACAAGTGATGTTCTCATAGCAAAATACTAAAAAATATGTCCATCAGGTTTCAGTTGTCATAGCAAACACAATTTCACATAGTAGATAAAAAACATCTTCTGACAGGCAAATACGACAAAAGCAATGTAATCATCATCCGCAGCAGCAGCGTCAACATCTTCGCCATGTGTATCAGTCTAAATCGTAATTCCCCATGGTGTCATCTTCTTCTTCGTCCTCAACGTCCTCGAACGTTGGCTTCTTCTTGATCAACTCTTGTATGTCCACAACACGACATGCAATCTTTTCGCCGGCGTCATTAACGTGATGGTTCTCAAAGATATTAGGAACATCTGTGTTATCTTGTACATCAGGAGCAGTGTAAGAATCATCTTGTTCTGAAACTTCATTAAACGAATTCCTCTACTCAAACCTTTGCAATACTCTCCAGTCATCGCTACGTGTAAATGTGTCTTCCAAGAAAAATATCTGTGTTGCTTGATTTTCCAAAATAAAAGGCTCATTGGTCTGGTACGCCGCCTTGACATTGATGGATTTGAAATAATCATCAGCTCTGGGTTTTGCGATCCTAGAAAACAGGTTATACCAACGACAACACAACAGAACCACACACCGATGATCCTTGAAACTGGAGATATACTGCAACTGAACAATGTCTGTTATGTTAGCATACATTTCAGTTGTCTCTTTGTCATACGTATCTGTGCTCATGATGGCACTGTTTTGTGTCTTCCTGCCTTCGTCTCGTGCAAGGGTGTTGTAGCGCACATCTCCAACAATGCAAGATTCATAATGTCTTACCCGAGTATCAGGACCCATTGCTAGTGAGTAAAGGGCATCATCAACAGCCTGCCCATCCTCCCGCATCTTCTTAACCTATGGTTAGAAAATAGACAAGCTGATCATCTTATGTACTTAATATATTAAAAAAACTGACAGTGCACTTCAAAAGCTTACATGGTGCTTGAACCATTTCGCAAATCCTGCCATAAACAGTTTATCAATGTTTCTTGGATTTTGCGGCAGTAACTCCTCTTTGTAGATGCTGCACAACATAGTGATCACGTCAAACATCTAAATATATAAGAATGTGCTGCAAGTTTAGTAGATTACAATGTATAAGGTGCAGTACTGCACTTACTTGATATAAGGTAGTATCTCAGGATAATTATTCAACACATACCAAATCATTTTGTCCAAATCTTTAGGTTTGTCCTCTTGTTGACTCTTCACTGTAACTCGAACAGAATAATCGAAAACATTGAGCCCGGGATTGTCTTCACCCACCTCTTTGCTAAGATAATCAGTTGTTTCAATGTATTTTGAGCAGAATGTCAACGCTTCTGTAGTAATGTAGGCCTCTACAATGGAGCCCTCGGGTCTAGCTCTGTTCCTAACATAGCCCTTGAAAGTGCCTAGCCGCCTTTCAATAGGGTACATCCAGCCATACTATACTGGACCTCTAAGTAGTGCCTCGTCAGGTAGATGAACAGCCAAATGCACCATCACATCAAAAAAGGCTGGAGGATATATCTTCTCAAGGTCGCATAGGATAGTTGGTATCTTGTCTCTAAGACGCTCCAAACACTAGTAGAAAAAGGATCAAACGTGAAGCACATTAGTGCCGGTTTGAATTTGAGCCGGCACTAATGTGTACATTAGTGCCAGTTCCAACGGCTAGCCGGGCCGCTCTCATTAGTACCGGTTCGTGGCGAACCTTTAGCACCGGTTCGTGCCATGAACCGGTACTAAAGTGAGTGGTGGCAGGATGTTGTCAGTCCGGGGCCCCTCCAGCACCTTTAGTACCGGGTCGTATCACGAACCGGTACTAAAGGTCGTCCTACATAGACCCTTCGTCCACCCGAGCTCGCTCTGTTCTTCCCCTTTCCCTCTCCTCTCTATTCTTTCCCCTCTTCCTCTCAAGCTCATCACACATTTTGCCCAAGATTTGAAGGCCCCCATCCATTCAAATGATCACAAAGGTTAGCAACTCTTTCCTTTCATCTCTCATTGCTAGATTAGCTCGTGCAATGCTTTATATAGTGATTGATTTTTGAGTTTAGTAATTTGGGAGGAATTATATATATGTGCTAGTATTTGATTTATATGCAATTTGAGGTCAAAAATAACACTTAGTTTTGCATATGTAGGTGTGGTTTACTTAGTACCTTCTAAATCTCCATCGTAACCACCGTCGATCGCTCGCAACGTCCCGTCGCCGGCACCACCTTGTGGTGAGCTCTTGTTCATGAAGTTTTATATAAAAAAATGATGTTTGTGTGATTTGGATATATAGTTACTCGTATAATTATCTTACCCATACGTTGTTTGTTATGCATAGTGCCATGGTTTTGATATCCGTTCCCGTCGGCCCTCATCCGGGTTATGATTCAGATGTGGTATATTCTCTTTTAAAACTATTCATTGCATTTCGTGTTTATGACAAATTATGCCCATCAAGTTGACATAGATATTTGTATGTAGGAGGTAGTTGAACCCGAAATTCCAACCGACCCTATTGTCGAGAGGTTAAATTTAGTTCAAAGAGAAAACGAGGATTTGAAGGAAAAATTGAAAAGAATTGAGGGGGAGAAGATGGAATTGGAGTTGCATGTTGCCGATGTCGTCGATGATCACAAGATTAAGATGGAGAAAATGCGCTTGAAGATTAGAAAGATTAGAAAATATGCCATTCATAGTGAGGCTTGGTATCATTATGCTGTTGGATCAATTGTTACCTTAGTTGCGATCTTGATCGCATTTGTTGTTGCATTTAAATTCTTTAGCTAGAGAGTTATTTGTTTGTTGCATTGAAGTGTTGTATGCTCTTTATGTATGAACTTTATGTATTGTATTAATTTGATGTTTTCGGTGCTGTGTGTTGAAGATGAGCCGGCAATGGATGTACGATGACCGATGCTCTCCTGAGTTCATTAATGGCGTGCGTACTTTTCTGCTTGCGGCTGAGGCAAACAAGCGAGCAGATGGTTTTATGCATTGTCCATGTGTTGGCTGTAAGAATGGTCGCAATTACTCTATGTCAAGAACCATTCACGTCCACCTGTTTGAGTCCGGTTTCATGCCCCACTATAATGTTTGGACCAAGCATGGAGAAAGAGGGGTTATGATGGAAGAAAATGAAGAAGAAGAGGACGACGACAACTATCCTGGCCATGGGTTCCCTGAATACGATGATACAACAATGAGGGAAGAAGCTGAGCCGGTAATGCGGGAAGAAGCTGAGTCGGCAATGCGGGAAGAAGCTGAAGAAGAGGCATCGGATGAGCCCGTTGATGATCTAGGTCGGGCCATTGCCGATGCAAAGAGAAAATGCGCAAGTGATTTGGAGAAGAAGAAGTTGTAGCACATGTTAGAGGATCACAAAAAATTGTTGTACCCGAATTGCGAAGGTGACAAGAAAAAGATGGGCACCGCACTGGAATTGCTGCAATGGAAGGCAGATAATGGTGTATCTGACAAGGGATTTGGAAAGTTGTTGGTAATGATAAAGGATATGCTTCCAAAGGACAATGAATTGCCCGAGAGTACGTACAAGGCAAAGAAGGCTGTCTGCCCTCTAGGGTTAGAGGTGCAGAAGATACATGCATGCCCTAATGATTGCATCCCCTACCGCCGTGAGTACGGGGATTTGAACGCTTGCCCGGTATGCGGTGCATTGCGCTATAAGCTCAGCCGCGATGACCCTGGTGATGTCGAGGGCAAGCGCCCCAGGAATAAGATTCCTGCCAAGGTGATGTGGTATGCTCCTATAATACCACGGTTGAAACGTTTGTTCCAAAACAAAGAGCATGCCAAGGCGATGCAATGGCACAGAGAAGACCGTAAGAAAGACGGAAAGTTGAGAGTACCCGCTGACGGGTCGCAGTGGAGAAAAATCGAAAGAAAGTATGGGAAGGAGTTTGCAGATGACGCAAGGAACGTATGGTTTGGTCTAAGCGCAGCCGCAGATGGCATTAATCCTTTTGGGGAGCAGAGCAGCAACCATAGCACCTAGCCTGTGACTCTATGTTTGTATAACCTTCCTCCTTGGTTGTGCATGAAGCGGAAGTTCATTATGATGCCAGTGCTCATCCAAGGCCCTAAGCAACCCGGCAATGACATTGATGTGTACCTAAGGCCATTAGTTGAAGAACTCTTACAACTGTGGAATGGAACAGGTGTACGTGCGTGGGATGAGCACATGGGGGAAGAATTTGACATAAAGGCGTTCCTGTTCGTGACCATCAATGATTGGCCTGCTCTTAGTAACCTTTCAGGACAGACAAACAAGGGATACCGCGCATGCACGCACTGTTTGGACGATACCGATAGTATATATTTGGCTAATTGTAAGAAGAATGTGTACCTGGGACATCGTCGATTTCTTCCGAGCAGGCATCCCGTAAGAAAGAAAGGCAAGCATTTCTCCGGTGAGGTGGATCACCGAACGAAGCCTCGCCACCGTACTGGTGCTGATGTACATGATATGGTCAAGGATTTGAAGGTGGTCTTTGGAAAGGGTCCTGGTGGACAACCTGTTCCGAATGACGCTGACGGACGCGCACCCATGTGGAAGAACAAATCTATATTTTGGGACCTGCCCTATTGGAAAGACCTAGAGGTCTGCTCCGCAATCGACGTGATGCACGTGACGAAGAATCTTTGTGTGACCCTGCTTGGCTTCTTGGGCGTGTATGGGAAGACAAAAGATACTCCTGAGGCACGGGAGGACCAGCAACGTATGCACGGAAAAGACGGCATACATCAAGATCATGCAAGCTACGATGTTACCAAAGAAGAGAAGGAAATCTTCTTTGAATGCCTGCTTAGTATTAAGGTACCGTCTGGCTTCTCGTCGAATATAAAGGGAATAATAAACATGGCAGAGAAAAAGTTCCAGAACCTAAAGTCTCATGACTGCCACGTGATTATGACACAACTGCTTCCGGTTGCATTGAGGGGGCTTCTATCGGAAAACGTTCGATTAGCCATTGTGAAGCTATGTGCATTTCTCAATGCAATCTCTCAGAAGGTAATCGATCCAGAAATCATACCAAGGTTAGAGAATGATTTGGTGCAATGTCTTGTCAGTTTCGAGTTGGTGTTCCCACCATCCTTCTTCAACATCATGACGCACGTCCTAGTTCACCTATGCAAAGAGATTAACATTTTGGGTCCTGTATTTCTACACAATATGTTCCCCTTTGAGAGGTTCATGGGAGTCTTAAAGAAATATGTTCATAACCGTGCTAGGCCAGAAGGAAGCATCTCCAAGGGCCATGAAAATGAGGAGGTCATTGAGTTTTGTATTGACTTTATTCCTGACCTTAAGCCGATTGGTGTTCCTGAATCGCGGCATAAGGGCAGACTGGATGGAAAAGGCACGCTAGGAGGGGAACAAATAATATGTATGGACATACATTCTCTCACTGAAGCACACTACACAGTTCTATAGAATTCCGTCTTGGTGGCTCCGTATATGGATGAACACAAGAATTTGCTACGCTCCAAACACCCGGAGCGGTTTGATGACTGGATTACACGTGAACGAACCAGGAGTTTCGCCAGCTGGTTGCAGACACGTACCATGCATGACACCTCTATTGAAGATGACTTGTACTTGCTGTCCCAGTTACCATCTTCGAATATAATGACTTTCAAAGGGTACGAGATAAATGGTAATACATTTTACACGATCGCCCAAGATAAGAAGAGCACCAACCAAAACAGTGGTGTCCGCTTTGATGCAGAAACCAAGACAGGAAAGGAAACATATTATGGTTATATACAGGACATATGGGAACTTGACTATAGACGTGGTTTGAAGGTCCCTTTGTTTCGGTGCAAATGGGTCAATATGACACGAGGCGGGGTAACGAAAGACCCGTAGTACAGAATGACAACAGTGGATCTCAACAATCTTGCGTATGCAGACGAACCATTCGTCCTAGCCAATGATGTGGCACAGGTTTTCTATGTGAAGGACATGTCTACCAAGCCAAGAAAAAGAAAAGATAAGGAAGCAAGTGCATCGTACGATGAGCCAAAGCGGCACATAGTTCTTTCTGGGAAGAGAAACATCGTGGGAGTGCATGACAAGACAGACATGTGAATATTGCTCCATTCGCAGTGAATATTGACCCGAGCATCCCGTTAAATGATGAAGATTTTCCATGGTTACGGCGCAAAGGGACACACGTGAAGAAAAAGTTTCACACCCAAAGATTTGGGATGTGATCGGCTTCACTATCATCACTTTCTTCTGTGTTTCACACCCAGGAGGGAATCTCTGTAATAGTTAGGGTAGTTATGTGTTTTGGCATTTGAAACGCGAAGACATTTTACGTGGAAACAAATTCTTTCATGCCTTTACTGTTTTTTTAAGCTAAATGACCCTGAAATTGAAAAGCATTTCAAATGAACTCAGAAAAGGTTGAAAGTTGGCATGGTATCATAATTTCACCCACATAGCATGTGCAAAAAAGTAGAGAGGGTTACCGCAAAATCTGGATGCACTCCGTGTACTAAATGGACAATCTCTTTCGAAGTATCAGGGTTTCGGACGAAAACTCATCCGTTACAAAAGGCATTTCATTTTTTAAATAACCTAAGCATTACCAAATTGAATATAATGATAAAACACACTAATATTAAACATAAGAAAAAAGAATCACTCAAAAATCTATTCTCAAAGTTAAGTTATTCACAAACTAGTGATTCACACAAATTTCAAATAAATCAAAATTTAAACTATTCAAATTTGTAAACTACCGGTACTAACAGAAAGTTTGTAATTATTTGTACCTAAAGCAAAAATATTCATAAAGAAACTCTAAATACAGCAAAAAAAACAACTCAAACAAAAATAAATAAAGCAAAAAAAAGAAAAAAAAGCCCACCTACTGCGCCACAGCGGCCTGCATACGACTAGAAACCCAACCTGTTGTTGGGCCAGGATGCAGGCCCGCAAAGGCCCAGTAGGCCCACAGGGCAGCACAGAACATTTAGGCCCAGTAGGCCTGCTTTGGAGAGGAGCTCGAGGGAGCTACCGCACTGGGGCTTATAAACCAGTGCGGACGCCCCTCGGCTAGCGAGGTGGGACTAAACATTTCGCACCGAACATGCGCCAGCGCACCCCCTTTAGTGCCGGGTGGTAGCACCAACCGGTACTAAAGGGGGGGGGGCTTTAGTACCGGTTGGAGCCACCACCCGGCACTAAAGGGGTGCGGTTCCCGCCGCTTGGCCTGGCCAAAACAGGCCTTTAGTACCGGTTGGTGGCTCCAACCGGTACTAAAGGTCCATCCTATATAACTAAACACTTCAAAAATTTCAGTTTCTCCTCTGATTCTTCTCCTCTGCCCCGTCGCCCGCCGCCCCTGTCTCCATAACCCTCGTCGCCGCCCCCGTCCCCATCGTAGCCACCCCGTCGTCCCCGTCCTCGTCATCCCCGTCGTCACCTCCGCGCCGTCCCGGCCCGTCCCGCGTCGTCCCCGTCCCCGTCATCGCCGCCCCGTCCCCGTCGTCGCCGCGCGCCCCGGCCTGTCCCCGTCGTCGCCACCCTGTCCCTGTCCCCGTCGTCGCCATCCCCGTCGTCGCCGCGCCCGTCGCCGTCCCCGTCGCCGCCCCCCGCCGCCTCTCGCCTCGCCGATGAGCACACACACACATATATCATTGTTAGAAATTTTTCTTTTTTTAGTTATAGAAATAGTTAGTTATATAGCTTTGTTAGAAATGTTATAGAAATGTTAGAATTGTTAGAAATTTTTCTGTTTTTTAGTTATAGAAATAGTTATAAAATAGTTAGAATTGTTAGAAATTTTTTCTGTTTTTTAGTTATAGAAATAGTTATAAAAAAGTTAGAAATTTTTCTTTTTTTTAGTTATAGAGATATTAGAAATGTTATACAAATGTTAGTTATATATATATAAATGTTATAATTTTTTTCTTCTGTTTTTTAGTTATAGAAATATTAGAAATGTTATAGAAATGTTAGTTATATAGCATTGTTAAAAATGTTATAGGAATGTTAGTTATGTAGAAATGTTAGAAATTTTAGTTATCAAAATCCAATCATTAAAAAATGTTACTTTTTGCGGGCATATAGCTGGTATTTGTTCTCGACGATGCCCGGCCCACATCCTCGCCGTCGACCCGTCCGCGACGACGTCCGGCTGACCCATGTCCGGGACTGGGCTCCGCCGGGCTGGCACTGGGAGGTGCTGCCTGGAGGGGCGCGCCGCTTGATGAGGAACCCGGCCCCGGGTCCCGTCGTCGACCCTGATCTCGTTTGGTGGCATTCGCGTGGGCCAGTTTCGGTGCGGAGGGAGCCGACCCCGCCGGAGGTGGTACGTCGCCGTGTCAGGGAGGAGGACGAGCACGTCCATCGCTACATGGTTGCGTTAGAGGGCGGCAGGTTCTCCAATACCTGGCAGTTTCTTCAGGGATCTCACTTCAGCTATGATCTTGTGAGGGTTCCTTCTCTTTGGGTGTCCACCGCCCGCGCTGCAGGAACCGCGAGTGTCCTAGATTCTTCTGTAGTATTCGATCTTTATTAGCTACCTAGCCAGTGATGTACTCGATATATAATATTCGAGATGATGTATTCGGGATTATATATTATTCAAGACGATGTATTCGAGATTATATCTATTATTCAAGACGATGTATTCGAGATTATATCTATTATTCGAGACGATGTATTCGAGATTATATCTATTATTCGAGACGACTTATTCGAGATTATATTCGATGATGCTTATTATGTACTATGATTGATTTAGTTTTTCCTTATTAATTGATTGCATCCATGCATTGTAATTTGAATATATTTCTTTTGGATTAGTTAAACAAAACCTATGGCGGACAATACCGGCAGAGAGGGAGAAGAGGCCCTGTTCAATATCATACGCAATCCTCTCGGGCCAGATGATGATCAGAATGAAGAAGATTATGACAGCTCCGAATATCTGAACAACACCGGGGAAGGTGATATGATATTCGATCGCGACGACCGAATTGATGAAGTCGTGAACTATGAACATGACGAACAAAATGTTGATCTTGAAACAACAAAGACCGGCGAGGTATATATATTTATATAAGCAGGCATCTGGTGATCATCACATGTTTTAAATGACTTGAAGATATATTAACGAATCGATCTTTCTTCTTTCAGCCATCCGGATCGAGAAAATCTTCAGGCAACAGGACGAAATGAGGCTCGAACAAAAAGTTGAAGGAGGGCGTAAAGTACAATATCGAGGCAATCAGACCTAATGGCGAACCATTCACGCCTAAGAAGATTGAGGACAAGTTCGTTCGTCAGTGCGGAGTTCTTGTGAAGGACCAACTCCCGATCTCCCTTCAAGAATGGAGAGAGCCATCAAAGCCACGTCCAGGAGTTACTTTTGTTGACGACAGACAAAAACAGTTGCTTTGGGAAACGCTCATGGAACATTTCACCCTACTAGATCATTTCACAAAAGCAGATATGGAGAAAGTCAAGGACGCTGCTCTTAGGAAGATGGCGGTTGCATTCAAGAACCACAAGATTCGTGAATGGGACAAGTACGTCAATGAAGGAAGGAAGACTCCAGTATTCGAGGGAACACTAGAGAACCAAAGTGCTCATTGGGACGATTTCGTGAAATTCAAGGATTCGGAATTATCTAAGGAACGATCGAGAATAAACAAGGCCAATGCCGCAAAAAAGGATAAGTTCCATAAGCTGGGGCCAGGTGGCTATGCGGTGGGAATGCCTAAGTGCGATAAGTCTGAGAAAGAGATGCTGGATGCAGGTGTCACTCCAGAAACATTGAGCTGGCCCCCCAGGTGCAGGACTTGGTTCTATGCGCATGGGGGGGAGTTGGACCCGAAGACAGGCAAAGTTTTCAAGAAGGCATGTCTGGATGGAGCCGAAGATAAGCTACTTGTTGCAATAGAAGAGGCTCGATCCGGGTTGTTCGAGCCCAACAGAGAGAACGACGAGCTTATGCGTGCCCTGGGAAATCCTGAACACCCGGGAAGAACACAAGGCATGGGCGCTATTCCATGGTATGAGGGGTTTTCGGACTGGAACGCCGACTACAGAACCCGTGCGAGAAAGAAGATTGCGGAGGATAAGAAGAGGAAGATGGAGGAGGAGTAGAGGAAGCTAGACTATGAACACCTTCAAGGCCTAGAATCAGCGCATGCAGACTTGGCAATCAAATTCCAGCAGCAGCAGGAGCAGATCGACTCACTTAGCCAGCAAAGGGGGTCTCAGCAGCTAGCGGATGATCCACCAATGGATAGCACCGTCCCATCCATGCCGAGAAGCAACGTGGGTTCTGCCCCAGGCGACGCATTGCTGGATAGCTACCCAGTGGATGACATCATGGAGAACACTAACTGCGAGCTACACTTCAAAATGAAGAACATATCCATGAAGGTGGCGGACGCCCTTGCTTTTACAAATCCCCCCGAGGCAACCTTCCATTGCAACCCGATTCCAGTGGGCTATGCTCGTGTCTTGGTTGATGAGGTGGTGGACCAATATTCGGGGCTAGAGCTTGACATTCCTGGAGGTGACGATGAGCACACACTAGGAGAGGCCAACCATCGTATCATCCTATGGAGAAAGGATTGCATCATCTTTCGAAGGCCACCGACACCGCGTCATCCGACTCCTCGTCGCAGTCCGCCACCGAGTCAGCAGACTCCCGCTCCTCCAAGTCCACCAACGCGTCAGGCCACTCCTCCTCCAAGTCCGGCACAGCTTCAGGCCACTCCTCCTCCAAGTCCGGCAAAGCATCAGACCACTCCTCCTCCAAGTCCGGCATAGCTTCAGGCCACTCCTCCTCCAAGTCCGGCACAGCTTCAGGCCACTCCTCCTCCTCCAACTCAGCTACGTCAGCCGTCTTCGCCGCCCCAGCAATCACGGAAGAGAGCCGCCTCAGCTATGGTGCGTAGCGGTACAAGTCATGGTAGTACTGCAGGTACAGGCGGAGGCAAGCGATTTCAATATGGCCCAAGCCTCGCGCCTCTTTCGCAGAGGCCTTACGACAAGTCCGAGGAGGAAAACGTAGCCATATCGAAGGCCGAGGTGGAAGCCCATTTTGCACCGAAACCGCCACCACCGCCAAGGGAGAAAGTGCCTGTGGAAAAGATTGACCACTTCATTCGTATGGCTAGACCACCAGCTCCCAAGCCTATTGACACAGACTATGAGAGCCACCTCAGGAAGTTAAATCGAGCACGTCTATAGAAAGAGGCGAGCTCGAGCTCGAGCAAATCAGCTGGCAAAAAATGCGGTAAAACCGTTCCCCAGCTGGGAGAACAGGCGGCGCAATCAATCCCCCCGCTTGTTGTGCCAACAACACATGAGAGTAGGCGCGCCCAATATTATTGTGGGCAAACCGTTAACGTTCCCGGGCTGGGCGATGTGGTAATAACCGAGGAGCATATTGCGCAGGCTAAATCGATCGGGATCACTGTTGGACAACTCCTTGATATCGAGCCCATGTCTCCGTCTAAAAAGGAGGAAATAAAACGGAAATATGCCCGGGGCCAACCTTTGGTCGAGCCAGAGGAGGTCAATAAGCTCCCAACGAGAATGTATGCATTGCATCAATGGTACATGGACATTACCAAGATTTCCAATCGAGAGTCCCTCATGGTGAATGTCAACGAGGAGCATTACTACCATAAGAAAGCTGTGACCATTGAGTATTCAGAACTTTTTTAGCTATACAATAAAGACGCACTCGACAAATCTATCGTCAGTTGCTATTGTCTGTAAGTGATTTCTTTCTGTAATTTAAGTCTCAAGCTAGCTGATCATTTTGATCAATCATTACCTGTAATTATCCTCACTATATTCTTTTCTGTGGTATTATGCAGGATGAAGATTTATGAAATGAAAAAAGGTGGATGCTATGGCATTGGGTTCGTTGACCCAAATACCATTAATGAATACACATGGAAAATAGATCCATATCACGCAAATGTGTAGAGGAAAGCATGCTACAGTTCTTCAAGGAACTCAAATACAATGAAGATATACTACTTCCTTACAACTTCCAGTGAGTGACACTGTCTTGTACTACAAATTCTGTTTTTCCCTACTAGCTATAGCTACATGTTTTTTGCTTACATATATATGCCCGCTTAATTAAGACATGCAAACGTGTGTGCATGCAGATTTCACTGGATCTTGTTAATCATTAAAGTTGATGAAGGAACAGTTGAAGTACTAGACTCGCTACTTAAGAAAGCAAGTGACTACAACATCGTGAAGGGGATAGTCAACAGGTAATTTCAATCATTATTAACTATATCTCGTCCTATTTAATTAGTTCGTCATTTCCTGATAACAACTATTTAATAACCCATTTATTCATTTTCTTTGTCGGCGGGCAGGGCTTGGGAAAAGTTCATCAGGGTCACTCCAGGCCCATGGAAACAAAGTCTGAAATGGTATCGACCCAAGGTAAGTAATTAAGTAGTACTAGCTAGCTGCCATCTCTTTAATTATCATGCTTGATTAATTATTATCTGATCAAAATTCCATTCTCGTAAAGGCCCTGAAGCAGGCGTCGGGGAATGATCTATGTGCATACTACGTTTGCGAGAACATTCGCATGATGGCGTCCGAAAGGAGCAAATCTCAAAGACAGGAGTGGGTACGATATCGATTGTTAGAACACTATTCACAATTTTTACACCATTATCGATATCTAGTCACACAACTAATACACATGCATATTGATCTCCTTCTTAACAGTTCAAAGAGGTGCGGGACAAGCTCCTAGCACAGGACCGCATAGAAGCAATTCAAGAGGAAATAGCGGGATTTTTTCTCGACCATCATAGATCCCAAAGGAGAATACTATTACCCGCTACTGCCCCCATGAACCACTTCCAATTGTTATCGTGCTCCGAAGGAACCAATTAGCTAGGCTAATGCCACTGGCTCCGAAGGCACCAATTAGGAGAAATTGTATATATATACACGTGTGTATATATGTGTGAATTAATTAATGGTGGTTGTGAGTCATTCGATGATATATATATATATATTATGATCGGTTCTACTAGAAATTCTATTTATATATATGCATAACTTGTACAATATGTAGTATCGTAAAATACCAGCAAACGAAAAAGAATTAAATGGAAAACACAAAATTAAATGAAAAAGAAATCATAAACCCAAACCCTCCCCCAACATTTTAATACCGGTTGGTGACACCAACCGGTACTAAAGGGCTCCCTGCCCCCGAAGCTGGCTCGTGCCACGTGGTTGCCCTTTAGCACCGGTTCATGCTGAACCGGTACTAAAGGGGGGGCCTTTAGTGCCTACATTTTAGCGCCGGTTACCAAACCGACACTAAAGGGCCTTACGAACCGGTGCTATTGCCCGGTTCTGTACTAGTGAAAGCATCTATCCTGATATTCCTACTGTAGAGTTCCCTGAAGAATTGTCCCAACTCTGCAACTGCTCTGTATAAGTTAGGGCGGCCCAATCCTCTAAGGATAACAGGTAAAACCCTTTGAAGTAGGACGTGGCAGTCATGAGTTTTCAACCCTTATACCTTGTTTCCATCTGCACTGACTCTCCTTTCAGGGTTGGAAGCAAATCCATGTGGGAATCTCACACGTGACAGGACCTCGCAGAATTCTTTTCTTTTTACCTTGTCCAAGACGTACACAGCTGATGCCATATCCTGTGGTTTACCTTCATCTTGCACCTGCAAATCCTTTCTGATGCCCAGGTGTGTCAAATCAATCCTAGATTTTAAGGTATCTTTTGTCTTTCCTTCAATATTAAGAAGTGTGCCGATAATGCTGTCACATATATTTTTCTCGATGTGCATCACATCAAGATTATGTCGCAGATCCAAATCTTTCCAATACTCCAAGTCCCACAAAGTGGACCTGTGGGTAAACAATAATCTCTCTTCTACCCTGCCACGCTTCCTTTTCCCACTACCATTACCAGGATGGTTTCCTAGTCTAATATGCCTGACTTTCTCTAATTCCACTTGCAACTCATTGGCGGTGAGCCTCTTTGGCGCATCACGGTTTTCATGCTTTGCATTGAACACAACTTAAGTGAATTCATACAACATCACCATCTTTCCATCTTGATGATTTTGCACAGTTGACTGGGGTCTTGTAACTGAATTCATACAACTGCTACACGGGCAGAGCACATCTGATTCGGACCACCGTACTCAGCTCTGATAAAGTTCATGAAGTTTTCAACCCCCTCGACATATGCAGCGGAGAATCTTCGAGCAGAAGTTATCCAAGTCCTGTCCATCTGTTAGACATACAAATTAGTTCTTCTACTAGATATTACAGGAAAAACATATATGCTTTTTTATAAAGTCCAGAAAAAAATACCTAGGTCGATGTCTAAAGCTATGGCAAGATATTTGGACGTGCAGATCTAAGTAACGAAATATATGTAAAGCTAATTCAGCAAACAGATTTGAGTGCCAAATTATGGCAGGATGTTTTAGTAGTCAATGAGGCCGAGCACACAGCCATCGAACTATTGAAGGCCATCGCAACAACAAAGATCGAGTATAAAACGGTGTAGAGCTATTTCACCTAACAGATTGGCTACTAGACCATGGCAATCTACGTCACAATAAATATATGGCAGGATATTTTAGCAACTAATCAGCCTTGGCATGCCATCTCAGCTAAGCAGATTGAGTGGAGAATAGGGCAAGGAAGCTTCTTAAGCAAATCATATTGACAGTAAACTACTCCGGCAAACAGTGAGATTAACAACGTCTATCAGCTAACATTTAGCGCTACACCGACATGAATGGGGCCTCGGTCTAGAATGCGCGTACTGTGGAAGAAGCTGACCGTCGTGCGTCTCCACACGAACGTCGCCAGCGGTGGTGGCGCTGACCGTCGGGCGCCTCCACAAGAACGTAGCCAGAGGTGGCGGCGCGGCTAGAGGACGGCAGTCTACGAGAGCGTACTGTGGGAGCGAGAGGATCGCCAAACCGCGGCGCGGGCGTATCGGCGCGGCGGGGAGGGCGGCTTTGGCGGAGCGAATGGAGTGGAGGGGGACAGGGGGGAGGGGGTTTGGGGAATATTATTGGCTAGTTGGCCGAAGGGCGGTTGAATCGGATTTGGGGGGAATTTTTGGGTGTGTGGGGGGGGGGAGGATTTTCGCGTGGTGGACGGGGGGGGGGGGGGTTTGGCGCATTGTCGGTTTCTCCAAGTGCAGTCCCACGTGTCAGTGAAGAGGCAAGCCGAAGCGCGTTCCGTTTGCGTGAGCCGTGTGCAGGCCCGAAAGTGTGTGGGGTGCAATGCGACCACAACAGGAGTGCTGTGAGTGTACCACCTTTTTTCCTTTTAAACTAGGTGCTTCACCCCCTCAAAAAAATTTTTTTGCTTCGCGCGATCCATCGATACTACTACTAGTAATCCGGTAATCCCGACTAAAACGGCGCGGCCAGGTCTTTTCCCGCGCAATATGCTGGGAGGTCGTCTTAGTTGGGTTTTTTAGGACGAGTAATGCTACACCTACGTAATCCCAGTTACGTAATTAATTATGTGAAACGTGTGAGCTGTTGATTGTAGATTGGGGGGAGGGAGGGGCCCACCACCATGAAAATCAGGGGAGGAGAGAGAGAGGCAATTTACGTTAACCCATTCGTAGGTTCCCGTAGATGTAGAAAGATGTGAAATGCGTGAATGGGTAGTGGACGTACTATTGGAGTGCCTAAGATAATTTGTGTATGTATAGACCCTATGTGTTTATTTTACTTCACATGTTAGATTTGTCTCGGTTCAATAAAAAGCAGAGTTGGTGATGATGGTGTGCCTGTCATCCTGCAATATAGGTCGTCCGATCTATATCTAACGGATAGGAAGGAAACTATGACAATTTACCCGCACTCGTCTCCACATTTGCAGATAAGGCTTTCCCTCGTTCATCCTTTTCTCCCACAAGATCTTGATCTTCCGTGCAACACACGGGCATCTTGCTAGTACTCCTACAATATGTATATTATTGTGAAAGTTCATATACACCGGCCGAGAATAATGCAAACATGGCAGATTTTCATTACATTTTGAACTTTTATAGGACAGAAAAATAAAAGAAACCCGACCCTAAACCTATTCTATGGCGGCGACCGACGTCCTCCATCTGCGATCTCTATGTACGAGGGCGGGGTTCAAGACCCGTGAAGTGAAGGTGTGGTCTCCGGCGAGGAAGAGTAGAACACGTGATACAGACCGGCCAGTTGGCACACCATGCCCTGCCGCCTCCCATGCCCTACTCATCCTCGGAGGAGTCCCCTACCTCGGCGGTGCCGGACGTTGGACGACGACAAGTAGGACGCGTGGCTGACGGTGCTCCCATCGTCGGCCGCCAGCGTGGCCACCTCTTGTGCGGTCGCGTCCGCGTCCAGCTACGCCGCTATTGCGTCGCGAGAGGCGACTTGAGCGAGGGCGGCAACCTCGAGCTTCATCCCCGAAGACAAGCTCTCCCGTAGAGCGTTCACACTTGCGGTCATGGCGGATGTGGTGCCAGGTAGGAGGACGATGTGCTATGGTGTGGAGGTTAGATGGGCGTTGCCGCTTTAAGTAGCGCATTCCGGTGAGGCCAAGCGTCTGGGTGCGTCATTAAGTCGCCGGAGTTGGTTCCTCGGGCACCGAGCCTCTTAATGACGACATACGAATGGACGACATGAATGCGGGCAGCTGGCGCCTGCTGGGAACGCACCGCGTGACGGCGCGAGGGACAAGGATTTTGGTGTGTCAGGGTAGTTAGATGCGGTCGTGGCAACGTTGGAGATGCCCTTTGCTCACATGCGATCCCCGCATGTCATTGAAAAAGCAAGACGACCCGGCATGGTCTCAGGTCCAGAGGATGCAGTTGGCCGCGCTACACCACTCCGCGGACACATCGCGGCGCCCCGTGCATCCTCGACCAGCCGGGTGTTGGGGTGTGTTTGGATTGTGGCCAAAGTGCACCTTACCAAAAATTTTGGTCATGACCCAAAGATTGGTCTTTGTTTGGATGGTTGCCATTTTTTGGCATGCCAATGAACTCTAGCCAACTCTAGTTCATTTTTCTTGCCAATGTCGACCAAATCATGGGCAACCAATACCTCAACCAAAATTTTGGGCATGACCCAAAGATTGACTTTGTTTGGATGGTTGCCATTTCTTTGGCATGCCAATGAACTCTAGCCAACTCTAGTTCATTTTTCTTGCCAATGTCGGCCAAATCATGGGCAACCAATACCTCAACCAAAATTTTGGCTACCCAATGCTTTGATGAGGCAACCTTGGGCACAAACCAAACATACCATTGGTCGTGCCACAACACTAACGTCACCCTCGGCACACTGAAACCGACTGTGTCTAGCGATGATATGAGCATGTCGCTCACCGCAGTCGCGTGTCCAGAGGCGATGCTGGAGCTGTGCCCCGTTGTTGGCCCCAACGACCCACATGAACGGTTGTCGGTGGTGAGGAGGTCGTGGGCCAGCTCCTCCATTGGACTAGTCTGCGCTACGTCGTCCCGACGGGTGTGCCCCACATGTCGGTTTCCCTGTTTTCCCAGCCATATTCGAGCGTCTGTGCTCCGCGTTGCGCATTAGGCCTTTCACTACGTAGGCCAAGCGAGACAACTTATTGTTTATTTGAGCTATTCAAGTATAATCATGTGGCGTTTGCTTATTTCTCATTCCTCTCCAACCCTCTTCTCCATCGATCATGTCGCCCTCCAGTCGAGTCCATCCTCCCGCATGCCTCATTTGAACATTCTGCCGAGTATCATTCGCATGTACCCACCCTAGTCCTCTTTCAATAGATCTCCAGACCCCGAGATGAAATCGAGAGGGAATGAGTGGGGGCACGTGATACCTAAGGCGGATTCAAAATTTTGAACCGGTGATCATAGCATCCGCAAATCATATATAAAGGGTATTCAATGTTCGTTTCGTTTTTGAACGTACAATATACTCCCTCCTATCCTTTCTAGTTTACATATAAGTTTTATTTGTAGTCAAAGTATCTTTACTTTGATCAAAAAGGTATCAACATTCAACAATGCCCAATCAATATTGTTAGATTCGTACGTACTCCTAGATTTGTACTCGAGATGGTTTCCAATTTGACTATTGACAAGATTAATAGTACATGAGATGTATAATGTGAAAATTATATCATTGGAAGCACCTTTCACATATGAATTTGACCGTATGCTTTGTGTAAGATGCATGTCATATATTATTACTCTAACATTTGGTCAAAGTTAGCCTCGAAAAATGCATTAGACCCTGTATGCTTTGTGTAAGTTGCATGTCATATATTATTACTCTAACATTTGTGTAAGTTGCATGTCATATATTATTACTCTAACATTTGGTCAAAGTAGTATAGTGGAAGTGGATCCTCTGACGTATGTATCCCTGCCTTACCCTCCCTTTCGGTCACTTACTGGCGGACCCCATGCTTGCTAGGCCCCGCATGTCAGTTACTCAATGGGTTCGGCCACGTCAGGGGATCCTCATCCGTAGTATACTCCCTCTGTTTTTATTTACTCCGCATAAAACGGAGGGAGCGGTGGTATAATAAATGACGCGGGCGGGGGAGGGGAGGGACGTCGGTTTGCTCTCAACTGCGGTCCCACAAGCGAGCAAAAACGCAAGACGAAGCGTGTTCCATTCGGTGAGCGACATGGAGGGTCCAGCGTGCCGGGCTGCAACGCGAACGCGACAAGAGCGATGTACAGTCAAAACCGAATGACCGGTCGTCACCGGAACCACTATTCACACCAGAACCTTCGCTGCTTGGCCTACGCCAGTCACTGCCCTAAAACCACACCAAATCTCCTGCCCATTCCCCCACCTTTCTATCCCCTAGCCCGCATCAAGCATCCCCTAGTTCGCAGAAAGCCATGGTGCGCCGCAATATCACTTACTACAAGATGCTGACGCCGGAGCGCCGCACAGAAATCTGTTGGGGAACGTAGTAATTTCAAAAAAATTCCTACGCACACGCAAGATCATGGTGATGCATAGCAACGAGAGGGGAGAGTGTAATCTACATACCCTCGTAGACCGACAGTGGAAGTGTTATGATAACGCGGTTGATGTAGTCATACGTCTTCACGGCCCGATCGATCAAGCACCGAAACTATGACACCTCCGAGTTCTAGCACACGTTCAGCTCGATGACGATCCCCGGACTCCGATCCAGCAAAGTGTCGGGGAAGAGTTCCGTCAGCACGACGGCGTGGTGACGATCTTGATGTTCTACTGTCGCAGGGCTTCGCCTAAGCACCACTACAATATTATCGAGGACTATGGTGGAAGGGGGCACCGCACATGGCTAAGAGAACGATCTTGGAGATCAACTTGTGTGTCTAGGCGTGCACCCTGCCCCCGTATATAAAGGAGCAAGGGGGGGGGGCTGGCCCTAGGAGGAGGCACGCCGGAGGAGTCCTACTCCTACCGGGAGTAGGGCTCCCCCCTTTCCCTAGTTGGATTAGGACTTGGGGGGAAGGAGGAGAGGGAAGGAAGGAAAGGGGGGGGGCGCCGCCCCCCTCCTTGTCCAATTCAGACTTGGGGGGGGGGGGAGGGGCGAGCGGCAGCCCCTAGGCCTCCTCTCCTCTTCCTCCACTAGGCCCATTAAGGCCCATTAGGTTACCGGGGGGTTCCGGTAACCTCCCGGTACTCCGGTAAAATGCCGATTTCACCCGGAACACTTCCGATGGCCAAACATAGGCTTCCAATATATCAATATTTATGTCTCGTACATTTCGAGACTCCTCGTCATGTCCGTGATCACATCTGGGACTCCGAACAAACTTCGGTACATCAAAATATATAAACTCGTAATGAAACTGTCATCATAACATTAAGAGTGCGGACCCTATGGGTTCGAGAACAATGTAGACATGACCGAGACATGTCTCCGGTCAATAACCAATAGCGGAACCTGGATGCTCATATTGGCTCCCACATATTCTACGAAGATCTTTTATCGGCCAGACCGCATAACAACATACTTTGTTCCCTTTGTCATCGGTATGTTACTTGCCCGAGATTCGATCGTCAGTATCTCAATACCTAGTTCAATCTCGTTATCGGCAAGTCTCTTTACTCGTTTTGTAATACATCATCTCGCAACTAACTCATTAGTTGCAATGCTTGCAAGGCTTATGTGATGTGCATTACCGAGAGGGCCCAGAGATACCTCTCCTACAATCGGAGTGACAAATCCTAATCTCGAAATACGCCAACCCAACATGTACCTTTGGAGACACCTGTAGAGCTCCTTTATAATCACCCAGTTACGTTGTGATGTTTGGTAGCACACAAAGTGTTCCTCCGGTAAACGGGAGTTGCATAATCTCATAGTCATAGGAACATGTATAAGTCATGAAGAAAGCAATAGCAACATACTAAACGATCGGGTGCTAAGCTAATGGAATGGGTCATGTCAATCACATCATTCTACTAATGATGTGATCCCGTTAATCAAATGACAACACATGTCTATGGTTAGGAAACATAACCATCTTTGATTAACGAGCTAGTCAAGTAGAGGCACACTAGTGACGTTTTAGTTTGTCTATGTATTCACACAAGTATTATGTTTCCGGATAATGCAATTCTAGCATGAATAATAAACATTTATCATGATATAAGGAAATAAAATAATAACTTTATTATTGCCTCTGGGGCATATTTCCTTCAAAATCACGGCGGCGGTCGGCGCCACAGACCTCCGTTCCCAAGCTCGCTTTGCGGCGGGCCAACCCCCCAGTTCCCTGGAGCCAAGCTACGAGGAGGAGGAAGCCGATCCAATGTTCATGGCGGAGGTCACGGTGCAGAAGGCCCCCGATGGGTATGAGACGATGGACGTCGACTTCGTGCCGGCGTCCGAGTCCCCCATGGTGCAGGCGGACCCGCGGTTCAACATGGCGATACTAAAGGAGGACCGAGAGGCAGAGGCTCAACTCGACGCGGAGCGCGCGCATGCCGCTGCCATCGAGGCTCTCCTGCAGGTGGAACCGGATGTCGTGGATGTGAACCGGGCGGCGGAGTCTCAACTTGAGGCGGAGCGCGCGGATGCCGCTGCCATCGAGGCCCTCCTGCAGGCGGAACCGGACATCCTGGACTTGAACCGGGTGGCAGAGGCTCGACCCGACGCAGAGCACGTGGATGCCGCTCTCATCGACGCCCTCCTGCATGCGGAACCGGATGTCCTGGACTTGAACCGGGCGGCGGAGGCTCGACTCGACGCGGAGCGCACGGATGCCGCTGCCATCGAGGCCCTCTTGCAGGCGGAACCGGACGTCCTCGACTTGAACCGGGCTGTGCTCTCGTCCATGCAAAGCGCCCGCACGCTCCGCTTGAACAAGTAGCTGGAGGCTGAGGACAACCACGGTGCGGAGACACACGTCGGCAGCGACGGCTGGTTCGTGCCGGCAGCCAAAGACGATGAGGTCGTCTCTTTCCGCGAGCAGTGATAGTTTTTCTTTATGTTGTTGTTTTTATGGACCTTTTGCTGTGTAAAAACATATATTTGTTATGCAAGTCGCCTGACTTGGGTCATCTACCATTTCAGGCGGTTGGATGAATATCCTACGTCTCCTAACCCTTCTTTCCTTCTTCCTCACCTCTTCTTCTTCCCCAACAGACCACCGCATGGGCCGTACGGATACTCCCCAACATGCGGTTGGATAAACATACTCTATGAACGAAAATTATGTGTCAGCGATAGGATGGCTGAGTTTGGTTTGTTCACATGCGACAACACGTGTCAGTGAGGGTGCGTTCCCTTGGTTGGGTTTGCGGCGTGCAGGAGCGACTGTCTGAGGGTGCGGTGCGACTGCGGCGTGCAGGAGCGACCATGTGAGGGTGCGGTGCGACCACGACATCCGTGCGAAAGTGTACCTCCTTCTCATTTTGAAAACTTTAGGCAATCTTGGCAAAAATGTGTGGCGAAGTTTGGCAATGCAAGGCCTAGACCCAAACAGGATAAGTACGTACGTACTAGGAGTACTAGTGTTAAAAAAGAAAGGCGGGGTTTTCCTTCGCGGGATTTAATCATACAAATCCTCATTTCACGTGTCAATTAATGCGTATTTTTTCTTCAAAGACCAAAGAGCTAACCATCTCACTCCTCATCGCTTGATTAATGCAGCGCCATGCAAACCGACCTTCTCACTTCCGCATGCATGCAGGGGATATTAATGTCCTTTGTTGCTAACCCCATCAATTTTGCCTCGATTAGTGTTAGTGGCCCTTTGCAAATTGTAATCTTGATATACTGGCCTTGTGTACAAAAAAATGGAGGTAGTAACTATATTTGACTTCCTTCCCCATTGTGGTGACGTCGACGATATCTTTTTTTTGGGTGGTTTGGCGAAGTGCGTTCGACGGAGAACACCATTGAGGGAGACCACGGTAAGTCGTTCACAAGTGCCGCCTGCAAGCCGAGACAACCGCCTTATTTGCATCCAGGAAGTCCTTTACTAGTACTACTAGGAGTACTAGTGCGGTGAGATTGTTTCTCGAACAAGACGATGGAGAAGCGGAGTCAGCGAAGAGTGAAATGATGGTTGCTTCGTCCGTGCTTTTGTGATTTGACGCCTCACTACTTTGTGATTTGTGATAGAAGGGATAGAGGAGTAGACTCTGTGCTCTATACTGTACTACATGCGTCCAAGCATGGGAGAAAGAGGAGAGACGTTGCATTTTTCTATTCCTTCAATCAATCAATCAGGGAGTTTCGGTTCCATCTTTTTGGCTTTGGCAACACCGTCCACAATGGTTCCCACGATGCCAAAAGCTATTTTCACATTTGGCTACACATTGTGGATGCCCTTAACCGTACCACTTGGTTTTGCTCCTGTGTGCTATCTATACAAATCTCAATTATATTGATCTAAAAAATTATAGAATCAAGATCAGTAAAAAGGAGGTGATTTTGCCGCACGGATGGCGGGGGAGGTTTCTTATTTGAGCAATGCTACATCCACGTAATGGTTTACGTAAACTTACGAACTGATGTAATGTGGGACAATTTGATTGGATTAAAGGAGAGGATTAGGCCCACCCCACCTGAAAATCAGGGGGGCATATATAGATTAGATGGAAAGTATACATAGCAGCTATGTAGCCCTTTGTAAGTCTAGGATTAGGCTTCTTATTTTCGGAGGACGTTGTCCTGGCGGTTTGCTAACATGCGGTCCCATGCGTCAGTGCTTTACCTAGACGATCTGCGTCCCACATGAGGCAGAACAACGGCAGAAGCAATACGTGGTTAAGTTGAAGAAGATGAGGGAGAAGCGGATTCAACAACGAGTGAAATGATGGTTGCTTCGTCCCTCCAACTTAACTGCGGGAAAGGTGTAGCTTTGTGATTTGACGCCTCATTGCTCATTACTACACCGGCGCCATGACTGGGGTGCTTCACCCCGGCTGCTCTGCACTATATTCGGGTATGGCATGTGGACCCGGTAGCTTGATGTCCCACATGTCGACGAAAGGGACTAGAAGATTTATGAAAGCGAGCGCTCCACTCTTAGGATGGAGGAGTAGACGACACGACGGCCCAGTGAACTGTCACTTGTACTGTATAGTACTATAGTTTTGCTGTTTCGCACGATCCATCGATACAAACCCGATTAAACAGGAAAGGGCGGGATTTTTCCCGCGCGGTAGATGATACTGGCCATACATTTCAAAGGCAACTTTAATGTATGCAAACTGAATAATTATAAGTAACAATATGATATCTAGTAAAACTAAAAACACATATGATTTATTGTGTTAGACTGTAGTAGTTGTGCTGTATTGCATAGTTGTTGGATGTAACATGCGAGAACGTGTAGAGATGTAGTTTTGGAGGGCCTACAGAGAGAAAAGCGTAATACAGTCACCGAACTTCAGAATAAGCTGATTACGGTCACTATATACGGTTTGCGGTGATTATATGGTCACTTGCTCACAGTTCAGCATCGGATTGCACTCTGTTGACCAGCCAAATAGTCTGCGTGGCGCCATGTTGACTAGTTAAATTGACCACGTTCCTTGTGGGTCCCACCTGTCAGTTCGCATAGGCAAAAGGTCAGATAAAAACAAATTTACGCAGGCGCGACAAGGCTCCAACCCATGCGCGGGAATCACCTGGTTGTGTATGTGTCTATCAGGGCCTGATGTGTGCGCATGCACGTGTAGGTTGAGCACTTGAGCGTGAGAGTGTGTGTTGGTCGTGTGGTGTACTGGTGTGTGCATGCATGTGTGCGTGTGTGCGTGTGAGTGTTGCGTGCGTGCGTGTGAGTGTTGCGTGCGTGCGTGGCTGCGTGTGTACGTGTGAGTGTTGCGTGCGTGCGTGGGTGCATGTGTTTGTGTGAGTGTTGCGTGGATGCAGTTCGTGTGCATGCGTGCGTGTGTGTATAATCACCACACCAGCTCTTGTGTGTTAAAACAGACGGCTCAGCATACCAATACAAGGCCACCTTGTCCGTTGTGCACGCGGTCATGACTTAGAACTACCGTCCAAATATTTTTTTTGTCGTTTGTTTTCATTCTTACTAGCAAGATGCCCGTGCGTTGCACGTAACATCGAGATGCATTTGCATGACTTGTTTATCTTTTGAGAGAAAATGATGAACGAGGGAATGCCTTATTTGCAAATGTGGAGAGGTGTGTGGGTACCTTTTTGCAAAATTGCCACAGCTTCTTTCCTATTCGTCAGATATAAATCGGACGGCGTATATTGCAGGATGGCAGGCACACCATCATCACCAACTCTGTTTTTTTATAAGAGTGTATTGTATGTATTTTATAAGAGTGTAGATGTAGAGTAGATACAAGTCGACAGGTGGGCACGATGGTAGTGAGATAATGTGATGCAACACTAGAGGTGCCACGTGGAGCGTTTAACTGGTCAACTAGTCATGTCATGAGCAAATACAGAGTTGTACGGTGAGCCCGTGACTGTATATAACCACTAGACGTAAATGGTGACCGTAATGAGTGGATTTTGAAGTCCAATGTACGTATCATGCTTTCACTTCAAATACAATGATCGTCATTACATATATCGCGAGAGAAAGATGAAACATGCATGAATTTTCTGGGGGCTTACTTTTAGAGGACCTGGAGATAGTTTTGTGTGCATACGTGAAAGGGGCGTACAGGGGGGGGTATGCGATGGAGAGAGAGATGCTCTTCATTTCTCTTTATTATGACTAACTTTGTATATAGTATAAAAATATACAAATTCGCAGTGCGGAATAAATATCATTGTGGGCACCATGCAATGCAAATTAGCGTTCGTACTCCTCCATATAACTTTGTAATGTTGTATATATGTAGAAACTCTAAAATAATTTTTTGGCCACACTTTATTCAAAAGGAATGTTGTATGCAAAATAAACGTGAAGAGAGGGCTTTTTAGATCAATGGGGTACATGATGTAACATGTGTGAATGTGTAGTTGATGCATTTGGTGGGGCCTAGAGAGGTATGTGTGTGTATTACGTATTCGAGAGAGGCATGGATAGAGGGGCCGACGGGGGGCGGGGGGCGTGGGAGAGATAGCACAAGAAATGAGAGTGGTCTAGAGAGAGACAAATATGACGTCACGACAAGAGATTCCATTCCCTTGAGTGTGTATATGCAAGGGGTGGGGGAGGGAATAGAGGCACCAGGAGAAATTTTCTGTGTGTGTGGTGTTTGTGTTGGTATGTGTGGGTGTGAGAAGATAATGAGACGTGGGGGCAGATGGTGTGTCACCGCGTGAGATCCGGTGGGTCGAGGTGAGGCCCTTCGTTCGGTTCCATCCTGCGCCACATTGGTCGGCCCGTGACGCATTTGGGAAGACCCATGGATGACTAGTCGTACAAGACAAAGATAGCAGAATTATGAAGGACTCTGTGTCCACTGACAAAGCCGGCTAGGATTTGTAACCCTAGGTTCTCGGACTAAGGTAACCCCTTTATCTCTGATATTACTATTCATCCAACCTAACTTTAAGGGGCATCCTACAGAATGCTCTGCTAGAATCATACTCGTCGATTAGGAAGAGAGGTGTGAGACAATGCGTGAGAGACATGCGTAAAGATAATGTGCGTACATGAGACACATAGGCAGGTCCATGTATATAGAAAGGGTCGATGAGGATTGTGCGTGTGTATGTTTGCTAGAGGAAGAGTGCTTGTGATAAAGGTTAGTGAAAACAGTTGTAAATGTTACGAAAGGGAGGGAGGGTTATATCTAGAGCATGTGTGCGAGAAAGACACCTCGGGAGAGAGTGTGTGAGCATGTGTGAGAGACCATCGATGGAGAGTGAAACTACCCATAAAAGTCTGCTCTACACATTGATTAAAGATATAAATTATATCCAAATATTAGGATGGGATCATGATATTTGCAATTCGCGTAAGGAGCGGTCATTGATCCATCAGACATCTAGATTCTATCGAATTTGAGCACATCTATGTTATTATTCGACACAATTGATCCACATAGTTAGTATTTTGAACTCCAGACAATGCATCGCTTTAGCAATCGAATATAAACGTGAGTATAGTTCATGTTGTGTGTGTGTAAAGCACATTATACATACGAAAGTTACACAATGGACATTATAAATAGCTACCTATGAACTAGCATACATTTGAATTCAACTTAAGGTGGTTTAAAAAAAATCAAATTCAACATGAAGTCCATTCAATTATTTGAATTTGATATCATGGCATTTGTAAACCATACCTAAATTATGGGGGCACCAATCTTTGCTCTGATTTTGTACATAAGAGTAGATGTAGTCATGTACAAAATAGATTCAAATTTAGCTCCTCCATTCCAAAATAATCGTAGTTATAGGATTTTCAAGTGTCAAAATTTCAAAAAGAAGCGGATAATTTAATGAGGTTTTCAAACATACAAGGTCAAATATAACATTGTCTATTTAGGTCAATCCTCATAGTTCAAGAGTACTCTAAACGTGAATGTTTGTGTTTCAAAATTTCGAACGAAGCGCCAAAAGAGCCTCTACTCGCCCGAAACCGCGTGAGACCAATGTTTGGTAGTACAAGGAAATTACTTTTCTAATAACTCCGACCCATGAAACCTACCAGCCTGACGTCCAAAGGTCTAAACCGGGGTAGGTTTGTAGCTTCATCTAGACGCCACGCAACCGCATCTGAAAAACATTCATACACAATGGCCGCCTAAGCACACATGCGCGCGGCCGAAATCGCTCCTGCCCACTATTTGGGACACTTGGGATTACCATCCTACCCCCGACCCGCAGTAGGTCCGAAATTTAAGAGGGGGGCAAAGTTTGTACTTTGCCCAAATTTCAAACAAGCGCGTCCCATCTTCTATTCAAAAAAGCCAAAAACAAGTGCATCCCAGACCAAAACATGCTTCCTCCCACCCGTCCGATTCCCCATTCGTATTCTGTGGGCGCCAAAACTACCTCTCCACCAGCCACGAAACCCCGGCGTCCTTCGTCCGCCACCCCATCCCACCCATCAACTACCGCCCTCCTCCATCACGCAGGAGCTGATACCCCGATGTCGTCGTCCACCACAACCTCAACCGCAACGCCCTCCACGGCTAGTAGTTGAAGCCGAGGCCGAGCCATCCGTACCCGAGCCAGTTCAACCACGTCGTCCTGCGCCTCACCGCTACCACTCCAACTTCGCCACCCTCCACCGCATCGGAGCTGTTCCTGCTACGCCGTCCTTCGCCGCCTCAGATTTGCTTCCCCACCGCCGACATACGGCCACGGCAACATAGTCAACAATTTGGCCATGGGTTCGTCCAAGCCTGCACCCTCCAGAACATCGGTTTCCACGGTAAAAAGAAGAAGATCGGCGCGACATGTGGAGGTGACCACACCGGCAACCGAAAAAGGTACTCATCTTCCCTTATTCGTGCAAATCTTACGTCTCTTCTTGCACGGTATTCATCCCACAGAAGACACTAGTTGACCGCTTCTTCCTGATACTAGATGTTCCTAGTAACTCGCGATGCACAAGGTTTCTCCTCATATCCTATTTCACCTTAGCTAGAGGTCCATCGCCCACCTGAATTTCAATTTCTGGCCAATTGATTCCCAATTAACGGAAGCATTCCCCGGTGTAACAGGCGCTAGTATGCCTATTAAGCCGGGGAAGCAGCGCCTTGGTGTTTATCTTAGGGGCGTGTGCGGCCTAGAGCTACTGGCGCCCGATCTGGAGGTTGGCCGGGATTAAAGGGATGGCCTGGGGGCGCTGCCAAGCACGACGGTGGTGTGCGGTCGATGGGAGGGCGGGGCGGTGGAGGCAGGAGTCTGGGCCGGTGGTCGCTGGCGGTTCGAGAAAGATCGTCAATAGTGACTAGCGAGAGGTAGACGAAGGCCATCTGCCCGTTCCTTATAGATCAGACGGTTCATTAAAAAAATCGACTAACCTATTTATTTTCAGTCGACTATTATCTTAGATATGACCACATGTGGTGGTGTGCTGGAGGAGTACCTGCATTTCATGTGCTCATATATTACAAAATCATACGGAGTAGTATCTAATTTTGTTTGTCATGCAATGTTGTAGAGCTATCATATGTCTCCTGTCATTTATTTTCCAGCCACCTGCTATCTGCTACTTATACAGTGCGCTAGTTCTGCACACACTTCACCCTTACTCTCACTATTGTGTTTTTATGCAAGGGTATTCCAGACTCTGCTGCCATGAGAGAAGCCAAAAAGAAAAGAGAGAAGTCGCTCCAGCTTCGTATGCGGGTAGGCAAGACACGTTACAGCGCTATAAAGGGTGCAGTGTCAGCAAATGGAGACGGTAAACGTAGCTCTGGAGTTGATGACCTCGCTCGCAATGAACCACCATCCCAGGTGCTTGCTTTAACTTTGCGGTGTCATATGTGGTTGCATGTTCCATATGGTGTCTAGCTTGTATTCGAAAGGCCGAAGTCGGTAAGATAAGGAAAGATTTTTTTTACATGAACCACCATCACGTGAGCACCAGAAGACAAATAGCTAGTCAGGGCACTGGCCGAGCCAGTGACAAGCCCAACAAAGATAGGCATCACCTGGAAGCCAACTAAAAAGTTGTGATGGTGGCAAAGCAGCCCGCCTCCCACCAGGCTCTCAGGTCCTAGATGATCATGCTCACCACTCCAGCCGGATGTCTAGCTTGTATTGCTTCCAATTTGGTTAAATTGCATCTGCTTAGCTTACACATTATACCTTTGAATATGACATGCCTTTCTGTTTTTGGTACATACTAGTACATCTGTGTATTAACCATGTTCTTACATCAAACTAATGTTCTTGTGTATCCCTCATCAATCACTTATGACGAGGCAGGCAGGCAAGGGGACTACTCCTCATTTAAAGAATGCAGCGTCAGCCTCCTGATATGATTCTCAAGAAACAGAAATGCTAGATGAAGATAGTGGATGTAGCTCTGTAGTTGATTACAGCATTTCCCCTACACTAGCATCGCAGGTGCTTGCTCTAACTTGGCAGCGTGATATGTGGTTGCATGTTGCATATGGTGTCTAGATTGTAATTCTTACAATCTGGTTAAACTGCATGTGCTAATCTGCTTAGCTTATACATTATACCTGTTAATGTGACATGCCTTCCTGTATTTAGTACATAGTACATCTGTCTATTAAGCATGTCCTTACATAAAACTATTGTTTTTTTGTATCCCGCATCAATCAACATGACGAGACACCTTTAGTATATGCAGTGCGATATTAGTTGCATCTTTCATATGATTTATAGCATGCGCTGCTTCTAATTTGTTGAAATTCCATTTATGATGGGACGCTTTTAACTTGGCAGAGTCATATTGGTTGCATCTTTCATGTGGTGTCTAGCTTGCATTGCTTCTTATTTGCTGGAATGGTTTCTGCTTAGTTTACACAAACAGTTGTGAACATGCCATGTCGTCCTGTTTTTCGTAAATATTCCATCCTGGTATCATGTGTTTACCTTACATCAAAGTAGTGATTGTCAGTATCATGCATGAATGAGTTCTGAAGAGAGAATTTTATTGCTTTTTCTTGTCGGTTTTACTTGACAATTCAAAATCAATAAAGCGGAAGGAAGTTAGCAAGGCAGCGGATAAAGGTGCTCCTTCCGAACGGAGGGCCTCTACAGTTTCTACTCCTCCACACCCCCAAGATGATATCCAAGACAACACATGCATAGACACTCAACAAAGCTGTGTTTATGATGAGCACGTCTCCCCTAGTGCAGCATCACCGGTGCTCCCTCTAACTTGGCACTGTTATATGTGGTTGCATGTTATGTGTGATGTCTAGCTTGTATTGCTTCTAATTTTTTTGAATTCCATCTTCTTACTTTACACATTATACTTGAATAAGACACGTGTTCCTGTTTCTAGAACATACAATATCTGTCTATCACACCATGTTCTTACATCAAATTACTATTGTTGTGTAATCTGCAACAATGACTTATCATAAGACACGTTTGACTTCGGAGTGTGATATAGGTTACATCTCACATTCTTTTCTAGCTTGTACTACTAATTTGTTAAAATGACACTTATGACGAGACAATTTTAACTTGGTAGAGTGATATTCGTTGCATCTTTCATATGGTGTCTAGCTTTCATTGCTTCTAATTTGTTGAAATGCCTTGTCCTTAGTTTCCACATCATAAGCTGTGAATATGCAATGGCACTAATGACGAGAGACCTCTAACATGGTAGTGTGATGTTGTTTGCATCTTGCATATGATTTATTTCTTGTACTGCTTCACATTTGTTTAAACGCCATTTATGATGAGACATTGTTAACTTGGCAGAGCGATATTTGTAGCATCTTTCATATGGTGTCTACCTTCCATTGCATTGCTTCTAATTTGGTGAAATGTCTTCTTCTTAGTTTACACATCATAGTTCTGGTTATCTCTTCCGTCCTATTTTTCATACATATTACATCCTCCTATCATGTGGTTGTCTAACATCAAAGTTTAGTTCGTCTGCATCACGCATCAATTTGTTCTGAAGAACTAAATTGTTATTCGTTTTTCTTGTCGCCTTGACTTAACATGGCACAGAGAAAGAGGAATAAACACAGAATGGCAGGGAATGAGAAGCGGATGAATCATGCAGATTCTACTGGTACTGATGGTGCAATAGAAGGTCAAAGTCCAGCGGAAAATTCTACAAACACGGCATCCCATGCTACACGAGTTGCAAAAAAAGCCAAACAGGAACAAATAGCTGCCACCAAACAAGCAGAGACAGCCCTAGTTCTTGCAACACCTACCACAGTACTACCAGCTGCACGACTTACTCATGCGTCAACTGAGCTAGCAGCACGTTCCCAAGCTCCCTTGCCACCTGACACTACTTCCCAAGCACTCTTGACACAAGACGAGTTGGCAATATTAGATGAACCTTGTGAGCTTCAACAGCAAGAAGGTAGTTGCTAGAGTCAAGTTACAGTTGCAAGCTTCTTTATATGTAGTCTCACAGTTTGATGTACACTAACACTTCCTATGTTCGTTGTTGGACTAGCACCTAGGCGCAAGAGGAAACAAACATCAGGGCTAATGCTCGATAGGTTACCTAAATCTAGAGGAGGAAGAATGGAGATCCGTTTTGAGGTAGGTTTGAAAAGGCCACGTGATGCTATAGAGTCAGCCAAGTTAGTATCAGAGGCAACGGTTGCTGTTAGGTGTCATTTACGTATCCTCGCAACATGGATTTAGTACAGGAATGACAAAGACGAAACCTAGTTCAACACCTTCCTCGACCATTTATCTGTAAGTATGGTTATGTATGGAAACTAGTAATATCGTCTTGCTCTGTCCCATACTTTCTAGGTTGCTGATAATGAGACTCCCATAATTTTCAACAGATGAGGTGCAAGTTGGATAGCCAAGATGATGCAACCAGACAAGCTTGCACCCATGTTTTCAAGTCGGCTCTGCGACAGTATCAGTATAACTTGAGGAAAACTCACTTTGAAGGCAAGGCTAACAGTGAAGTTTCCCAAACATCTCCAGTGGAAAATATATCAGATGAAGATTGGAGGGGCCTTGTTAAACACTGGTCTGATCCGAAGTATCAGGTACATTATATATATGTGATCAGATCACATGTTGAAGTCTTATTTACGCATGTGCCACACAAATCTATCTTCTTGTAGGTGAACTGTTCAAAGAACAAGGCCAACCGTACGAAAGTGAAATTCCAACAAACGATAGGATCTCATAGCTATATTGCACACTGCGAGGCTCTTGTAATTAGCTGTTGTTTCACTCTTTTCGCTGTACCATATTATCAGATCTATATTGACTTGTTCGAAATGCAGAGGAAAGCCCACAAGGACCAAAAAGTACTTGAACCAAATGCTGTGGAAATCTTGAAGGACTGTCACACCAGCAAGAAGAAGGGCATGACTACACCAGTCAAAGCCGCTGTTGTAAGTCCTTAATCCTCATGCCTTTTAAATACTACTTACTCTGACTTGTGCCTTGAACTGCATGGTTTGCAGCCAATGTCTATTACTCTTTTTAATTTTATACACAATTGTCTTAGTGTATCATTGCACCTTACAAGGTTGAAAAGAGAGGAGTTATGTTCCTTTGATCTTGACCCATAATCTAGTTCCGTGCTGGACTTGCCCACACAATGTTACAATTGCCTGTTTGTCTGTTCTCAGTTGTTTTGTGATATGAATGATGTCATACTATGCTTACCGTATTATAAACTTCGTCTCTTTATCCTTAGCCCTCAATACAATGTGAAGAAATAGACAATACATTAGCGATGGTACATGGTCATATGTTTGGAACCTGGTTTTATTATGTACTTTGCAATAAAATACAACTAATATTTTACATGGGTTCACCAGAATAAGTTCTGTATATAGACCAAAGCTATTTTGTTTGGTTTTTCTGCCTCCTTAATATCTTCTGTTCTGGTACTACTAATGTAAAACCTCAACTTTTCAGCGAGCTATGGGAAAAATGGTGGAATCGCCACCTTCTGAAGGTGGCGAGGCAACTATAACCGCAATGTCAGCTCTTGCTGCAGTGGGTCAGTACCTGTCCACTAATAGTGCCAAAAGCACGTTCCTGCATAATACCTGGTTGGTTGTTAAGGCAATATTGTCCAAACTGCCTCATGATCAAGATATGCAAGCTCAAAGCAATGTTGTATCTGCGCTCCAGACACAAGTACATTCCCTAACAGAGACCCTTTGTGAAACAAGGAGAAACATTGCTCAATGTCGTCAAGATATGCATGGTTTTGAAACCAGACTATCAGACATTTGCTATGTTGTTCAGGAGCCTAGGGGAAATGAAGGCGAGGGTTATGGTGCTCCATCAGACAATACAACATGAAAACGTAACAGTCAGGTCAAATGAACTGAGCTTCTAAACTTTTGGTGGTGCATTTATCTGCTAGACTGTTAAGTTTTATGCCAACCTTCCTTTTTTTATATAGTTGTAATTTGTTTTGGTGCGATACAAAATTTATTCTTAATGTGCAGCCACCGGCTGAAGAAAACAGCAAGCCATTTTTCATAGTGTAGGGTGTTCCCTATATTTGCACTGGTGGCGATCTTTGATGCCGAGTGGATGTAATCTGTGCAATCGCCTTAATAGCCTAGCGTTAGTTTCGGCCTTATTTATTTCCTAGTCTTCTTTTTCCCTGGTTTGCTAGTGGTTGCAACTACCATGGGCCATATACGGGCCGTAGGATCCATGGGTCTCCTACAAGCCATCGATAAATGGGCCTGTAATCGGTGGGCCTCGGGCCGTCGGATAAATGGGTCTACATGGGCCGTAGTTGGGCATAATTGGTATCGGCCCAGCACGGTAACAGGCCGTTAACAGGCCGTAGGACAGCAAAGGCTTAATTCTGGCACAGGCATAACGGGTCGTTAATGGGCTAGAATATAGGACGGGCTGGAAATGGCGCAACGGGTTAACAGACCAGAAATGGGCCGACTCTTGCCATGGGCTGAATTTGGCCCATTAGGGTAACACGCCAGTAACGGGCCGACTCTTGCCATGGGCCGAATTTGGTCCATTAGGGGAACAGGCCAGTAACGGGCCGACTCTTGCCTTGGGCCGAATTTGGCCCATTAGGGGAACAGGCCAGTAACAGGCCAGAAGTAATCGAGGGCCGAAAAGGAGCCCAAGAACGTATGGGCCGTCAATAGGCCGAAAGCTAACACGGGCTGGAAACGGCCCATGTAAATCACGGGCCGTTAATGGGTATAAAGAAAATTACTGTTCATTATGGGCTAGAGTCACCGTGGGCCTGTAAAGGGCCGAAAGATACGAAGGCCTCATATGGGTCGAAAGACATCGTGGGCCATACATGGGCCGAAAGTGAAATGGGTTGGTGTTATATTCGACGGCCCACATGACGTTGTTGGGCCGATTTTCTTTAGGGCCTAACGGGTCGTGAGTTAACGGGCCATAAAATGGGCTATTTGCAAAGAGACCGTTAACAGGATTTTCATGGGCCACCCCATTAACTTTTGACCAAGTCAAACGGGCCGGCTTTGTAAGCTAAATGGGCCAGTGGTGGGCCGTGGCACGTGTCGACATATCATAGGCGCCTATCTGACCCACTGACGAGCTGACACGTGTTTCATCCGGCCAATAAGAATTTTACACGTGGAAATTTCCCATTGGTCGGGGCTGTTAACGGGTTATCGTATCCAAAACCTGACCCGATAACTTAACGGCGTTCCGTTACGGCGGATGCCACGTGTCGGTCACCGTTGATGAAAGCACTTCTGTGACGTGCGATTTATCGTCATGGAAGTGGACACTTCCATGATGATAATTTTGGTAATGTCATGGAACACTTCTACGACAGCACAGGTATGACTATCTTGAATCTGTCATAAAATCATCATGGATGTACATGCATGACAAAAAACGTGACCTACTGTGACAAACACGTATCATCACGGAAGTGTATTTTTTTGTAGTGTAAACATGCTTGAGCGTGCCAGGGTAATTATCACCTGAAGTTACTTTGTCTATATTTCAGGTACACTCTGTCTAATGTTGAATACAGGCTCTCCCTTAAAAGAATCCTAGAATTTGTCTGATCATCAAACCAAGTGCAAGGAAAGCGATAGCACTGAATAATATAGTCACAGTGACCTCAGTTTTGGAGGATCAGTTTGGACATTATCAGAAAATGATGAATCAAATCGACTAATGGTTCAGAAAAGAGGGATGACAAATTATTACCAGAAACATGGGTGGATTAGATAGCTTAAACGCTCAAGCAAAAGAACATATTCTACAATTGCAGTCTTGCTTGGATTCTATGGAAAGGGTAACATTTATCTCATACTTAATTTTCAATTTAAGATGATTGTTATTCCAACTGTTTCACTATCTCTCTCCTACCTCAGGATACTCCATTTCAAAATGTCTGTGTATGGAGGAAATCAGTAGTGCGGTTATTGTACTTACTCCATTCTATACCCCTTCCAATTCTTTGGGAATGGTTAAATGGTTACATAATTAAATTTATTGGGTACAGATAGCATGGTCATTACAAACTAGCTGGATGTCTGACGGTTCTTGAGATTGTAAGTTAATAGTTATTCTATTTATAGGGTTGAGTCTTTTCGATATGATAATGTCCTCTTTTGACTAAATTGAGCAATGTAATCTCATCTATATACAGAAGGACCAACTGTCAATAATTCTCATTTGCAAAAATAGATGCTCTGGCAATTTCAACTTCCGCATTCTGTATCATGATATATTTAAATGGCTGGAATGCTTCAAAGTATAGTGTGGACATAATTAGTTAAAATTAATTAGTAAGACTTTTTGATTGTGCCACATTAACAAATATAAATAGAAAAGTAAATAACATAAGCCTTGTATGCTTCTTTGCGTGGAGCACACCAGCAACGTTTTCTGGGTACTTAACTGTTTCAATAATTTCATGGTTTCTAGATTTATACACATTAACTAATATTTTTATGTAGGCATCTCTAGAACAGAAGAATGTTTCTCTTATAAAGCTAAAATATATAAGCTTCAAAGCAATCTAAGAATGTTAAGACAAGCTTATCCATCACAGAGGGAAATTGTATGCTGCACCTGTTCTCACTTCTTACCGATGTGTCTCACACGGGCACACACATATTAGGTTTCATATGTACTTATGTTCTTTTCAGATTGCAGGAATTTTAGTCTTTCAGCACTGGTGTTCTTTCTTTCCCTTCATTAGATTTTGGTTAGGGAAGGAAGCACAAAATATTGTCCAGAACAAATCCAAGTGAGTTTACTAAATGCTAACCACACTCTTGCAATTCATAAGTCACAACCATATCAAGAAGTATTTTACACTTTCACTTTGATTTCTTTTTGGGCTACAAGCATGCTCACAAAATGCTCGTGAAACTGTTAGAGCAAGGGAGTGTATATACTCGAGCATAAAGCCTCCTGTCACTCTGTGCTATCTTTGGGTAATTATTTAATTGTGATTTGGGTTCTCCTATATAGATTGTCCCAGGGTGGATCGTTGTCTTATCGGCTATTGTTGGGATGTCGCTCCTCTCTGTGCAGTGAGATGGACTATGATTTTGATTTACGTATGCTTCTTAGGTATGTAGGAGCAAAGGGCTCAACTCATTTTTCTTTCTATGATTGTCACTAAAAATTCTCTTTGTAATTAATTTTTGGCTTATAATTATGCCTGTCATTTCCGAATTCATGTTGTGACTGCAATAAAGGTCTCTTATATGAATGTCAGATGTCATTTCTTCATGTTGTGACTATTCTTGCATTGTTAGCTGAGATCAATGACCATTAGTCATTTCTAAAGATTAGGACCCAACCAGCCACTCTAATGTAAGTGCTGGATATTGGGAAGTGTGAAGAGCCCAATATGCATAACCAAGCTTAGATTAGGAACCCAACTAGCCGCCCCGTTTACAAGATACGAGTGCACAATTTCGCCTACTGTCATAAAGGAACATTAACAAGCACGACAACTTGATTAGTGCGCACAATCCCACATCAAGAGGCGCCACCAGGTGGCGGCCCAGCCACTAGTACTGTGGAAGTGTTGCTAATTCACGGGGAAGAGGGAACCTGAACATCTTTCTGCCACGATGATGTGTAGTGTCGAACACACTCCTATATTATTAGGAGACGGGGGGAGTAAATTCTAGCAAGAAACGTATCAATATTATTTGTCCAACTGCCAACATTAATCTGCATTTGTATGCCAAGGTGAGAAGAGATACCATGTCTTCTATATGTGTCACTTTTTTGAACATTTCATTCTATTAATCAATGTGCCGAGCAGCCACCTGTCCATAAGGTAGGGCGAGACCTGTCCATAAGGCTTGGGGATGCAGGCTCCATCTTTGACCCGTACAACGCTAAAACGTCTGCAACCTTATTACATGCCCGAGGGCAATTGATTATACAAAAGTCACTAAAGTTCAGAGTAGAAAAAGCTTTTATTTCCCTAAATAATGAAGGAAATATGCCCTAGAGGCAATAATAAAGTTATTATTTATTTCCTTATTTCATGATAAATGTTTATTATTCATGCTAGAATTGTATTAACCGCAAACATAATACATGTGTGAATACATAGACAAACAAAGTGTCGCTAGTATGCCTCTACTTGACTAGCTCGTTGATCAAAGATGGTTATGTTTCCTAGCCATTGACATGAGTTGTCATTTTATTAACGATATCACATCATTAGGAGAATGATGTGATTGACTTGACCCATTCCGTTAGCTTAGCACACGATCGTTTAGTATTCTGCTATTGCTTTCTTCATGACTTATACATGTTCCTATGACTATGAGATTATGCAACTCCCGTTTACCAGAGGAACACTTTGTGTGCTACCAAACGTCACAATGTAACTGGATGATTATAAAGGTGCTCTATAGGTGTCTCTGAAGGTACTTGTTGGGTTGGCGTATTTCGAGATTAGGATTTGTCACTCGGATTGTCGGAGAGGTATCTCTAGGCCCACTCGGTAATGCACATCACTATAAGCCTTGCAAGAAATGCAACTAATGAGTTAGTTGCGGGATGATGTATTACGGAACGAGTAAAGAGACTTACCGGTAACGAGATTGAACTAGGTATTGAGATACCGACGATCGAATCTCGGGCAAGTAACATACCGATGACAAAGGGAACAACATATGTTGTTATGCGGTTTGACCGATAAAGATCTTCGTAGAATATGTGCGAGCCAATATGAGCATCCAGGTTCCGCTATTGGTTATTGACCGGAGATGTGTCTCGGTCATGTCTACATAGTTCTCAAACCCGTAGTGTCCGCACGCTTAAAGTTTCGATGACAGTTATATTATGAGTTTATATGCTTTGATGTACCGAAGGTAGTTCGGAGTCCCGGATGTGATCACGTACATGACAAGGAGTATCGAAATGGTCGAGACATGAAGATTGATATATTGGACGACTATATTCAGACACCGGAATGGTTCTGGGGGTTATCGGATATATATCGGAGTACCGGGGGTTACCGGAACCTCCCAGGGGTTTAATGGGCCTACATGGGCCTTAGTGGAGAAGAGGAGGGGCGGCCAGGGCAGGCCGCGCGCCCCCTCCCCCTCTAGTCCGAATTGGACAAGGAGGGGGGCGCCTCCCCCTTTCCTTCCACTCTCCCTCCTCCTTCCCCCTTCTCCTAATCCAACAAGGAAGGGAGGGAGTCCTACTGCCGGTAGGAGTAGGACTCCTCCTGGCGCGCCTCCTCCTGGTCGGCCGCCTCTCCCCCTTGCTCCTTTATATACGGGGGCAGGGGGCACCCCATAGACACAAAAATTGATCATTGATCTCTTAGCCGTGTGCGGTGCCCCCCTCCACCAGAATCCACCTCGATAATATCGTAGCGATGCTTAGGCGAAGCCCTGCGTCAGTAGAACATCATCATCACCACGCCGTCGTGCTGACGAAACTCTCCCTCAAAACTCGGCTGGATCGGAGTTCGAGGGACGTCATCGAGCTGAACGTGTGCTGAACTCGGAGGTGCCGTGCGTTCGGTACTTGATCGGTCGGATCGTGAAGACGTACGACTACATCAACCGCGTTGTGCTAACGCTTCCGCTTTTGGTCTACGAGGGTACGTGGACAACACTCTCCCCTCTCATTGCTATGCATCACCATGATCTTGCGCGTGCGTAGGAATTTTTTTGAAATTACTACGTTCCCCAACAGTGGCATCCGAGCCAGGTTTTACACGTAGAATTCATATGCACGAGTAGAACACAAGTGAGTTGTGGGCGATACAAGTCATACTACTTACCAGCATGTCATACTTTGGTTCGGCGGTATTGTTGGATGAAGCGGCCCGGACCGACATTACACGTACGCTTACGCGAGACTGGTTCTACCGACGTGCTTTGCACACAGGTGGCTGGCGGGTGTCAGTTTCTCCAACTTTAGTTGAACCGAGTGTGGCTACTCCCGGTCCTTGAGAAGGTTAAAACAGCACTAACTTGACGAACTATCGTTGTGGTTTTGATGTGTAGGTAAGAACGGTTCTTGCTCAGCCTGTAGCAGCCACGTAAAACTTGCAACAACAAAGTAGAGGACGTCTAACTTGTTTTTGCAGGGCATGTTGTGATGTGATATGGTCAAGGCATGATGTTATATTTTATTGTATGAGATGATCATGTTTTGTAACTGAGTTATCAACAACTGGTAGGAGCCATATGGTTGTCTCTTTATTGTATGCAATGCAATCGCCCTGTAATGCTTTACTTTATCACTAAGCGGTAGCGATAGTCGTAGAAGCATAAGATGGCGAGACGACAACAATGCTACGGTGGAGATCAAGGTGTCGCGCCGGTGACGATGGTGATCATGACAGGTGCTTCGGAGATGGAGATCACAAGCACAAGATGATGATGGCCATATCATATCACTTATATTGATTGCATGCGATGTTTATCTTTTATGCATCTTATCTTGCTTTGATTGACGGTAGCATTATAATATGATCTCTCACTAAATTATCAAGGTATAAGTGTTCTCCCTGAGTATGCACCGTTGTGAAAGTTCTTCGTGCTGAGACACCACGTGATGATCGGGTGTGATAGGCTCTACGTTCAAATACAACGGGTGCAAAACAGTTGCATACGCGGAATACTCAGGTTAAACTTGACGTGCCTAGCATATAACAGATATGGCCTCGGAACACTGAGACCGAAAGGTTGAGCGTGAATCATATAGTAGATATGATCAACATAGTGATGTTCACTGTCGGTGTCAAAACCGGCGGATCTCGGGTAGGGGATCCCGAACTGTGCGTCTAAGGCAGATGGTAACAGGAGGCAGGGGACACAATGTTTACCCAGGTTCGGGCCCTCTAGATAGAGGTAAAACCCTACGTCCTGCTTGATTGTTCTTGATGATATGAGTATTACAAGAGTAGATCTACCACGAGATCAGAGAGGCTAAACCCTAGAAGCTAACCTATGGTATGATTGTATGTTGTCCTACGGACTAAAACCCTCCGGCTTATATAGACACTGGAGGGGGTTAGGGTTACACAAGGTCAGTTACAAAGGAGGACATATACATATCCGTATTGCCTAGCTTGCCTTCCACGCCAAGTACAGTCCCATCCGGACACGGGACAAAGTCTTCAATCTTGTATCTTCATAGTCCAACAGTCCGGCCAAAGGATATAGTCCGGTTGTCCAGAGACCCCCTAATCCAGGACTCCCTCAGTAGCCCCTGAACCAGGCTTCAATGACGATAGTCCGGCGCGCAGTATTGTCTTCGGCATTGCAAGGCGGGTTCCTCCTCCGAATACACCACGAAAGAGTTTGAATACAAGGATAGTGTCCGACCCTACAAAATAAGTTCCACATACCACCATAGAGAGAATAATATTTCCACAAATCTAATCTGCTGACACGTTTTGACAGCATGACATCATGCCACGGCTCGGTCATTATTCGAACCGTTCTTTAACCAGCCCCGCACATGACGCGAGGCGGTTTCTTGACACGTCTTGTCAAAGCAGAGATCGTGTTCCCCTTATCACGGGATTCTCATCAATACAAACGTGGGTAACCCAACCGTGCCTGTTGGTATGACTCCTAGATCTTAGGTAAGTCTCAAATGGCCACGAGGAGGACGCCTGATATTCACCCCCTTTATAAAGGGACAAGGCTTTTTCTCCCCCCCCCCCCCCCGCGCTCAATCGAATCCTTCCCTGCCTCGAGTTCTAACACCCAAAGCTCAGGTCAGGTGCTTCAGACCTTCAATCATGTCTGGATCCAACCTTCAAGGCCGGTGGATGCCTTCCTCCGTCATGGAGGAGGACATCAAAAGGTTGAGGGAGGCCAGATATCCAACCACCGAAATTTCGCATAGGCTACCCGCCCGAGGGCATATCGTCCCTACTCCCAAACCCAACGAAAGTGTCGCGTTCGTCTCCCACTTCCTCCGAGGGCTAGGCCTCGCACTGGATCCCTTTGTTAGGGGTCTTATGTACTATTACGGGCTGGATATTCATGATCTGGCCTCGGATTCCCTTCTTCACATCTCATCATTCATTGTCGTATGTGAGTCCTTCCTCCGCATTGCCCCTCACTTCGGCATGTGGCTCAAGACCTTCGATGTGAAGCCGAAGATGGTCGAGGGGCAGTATGCAGCGTGCGGAGGTGCTTTAATAAGCAAAATGGCTGACGCTCCATGGCCAAAGGGTTCCTTTCCAGAGGTATCCGGATTGTGGCAACGGGAGTGGTTTTACATTATAACCCCCCGAAGTGCCAAATGGGTAGCTGCCCCCACCTTTCGCTCGGGCCCCCCACCACAACTGATGTCATGGATCAGCAGGGGGCTGAGCTGGGGTCCAGCCAAGGACGTGCCAGTACTGCAGAGCCGTATCTGAGATCTCTTCGAGGGAGACCTCAGTCTGGTTATGGTGATGCAAGTTATGCTGGTTCGTCGAGTCCAGCCTTGCAAACGCCGACCCCTCCGTATGTGGGAATTCAATCCGGAAGGACCGCGCCCTATTCAGCATTTCCTCGGCATGACACAAGAGGAGATGTACAAATCGTTTTTTGGACCCAAAATAGAGTGTCCGAACACCACCGAGGACGTGGGCCTAAGATGCAACCGCCCTGCTGTCCAAGTAAGTAATCCCATGGCCGAACACACTGTCCTTTTATTTATCATGACATCATTCTGAAGAATCGTTCTTTGACCAGGACTGGATAACAAAGGCGAAGATGATCCGGTGTTCGGCCCCCCTTCCTGAGGGCTTGGACAATCCGGTGCTGGAAAAGATGCTCGAGCCAGCATCTTGTCTAGTGCCCTCAAAGGAAGATGAAGGGGGGAGTAAAGAGGGTGAAAGTGGGCCTCCTTCGCTACCTATTCCAACCGAGGGAATGAGCGCTTCCGCGAGGGAGGATAACACAGGGGAAGAATCTGACATTCTTTCTCCCCGGGGAAGGAAGAGGACTACCTCCAAAGATCCGGAAACTAAGGTTTCCAAACAGGAGAAGAAATCTCAGCCAAAGGGTCCTACCTCAGAGGGTATTCTTGCCGCACAATTTCCGCGCGGGGATCAACCCTCTACCGAGTTGTAAGTAATCAAAAAGTACTTAATAGTGAAGATATCCTACCTTACTTCTGAAGACAATAACCGATGCTTATAAATTGTAGTCCGGATCGCAGCCCTTCTCGACAGAGTTCATCTTCGGGGGATCTTCTTCCGGAGATGATGGAGAGCGAAATCCCTCCCCCGGACTCCCCAACTCAAGAAGCGGGCGACCTTGAAGTGTCGTCGCGAAGGGTATCTCCGGATCCACTAGGGCCAGAGGGTAACCCTTTGGCTACCCGGAATCCCAAGTATCCGGCTAATAAGGAGTGACAGCAAGGGTCCGTATAGTGTGCGGTCGGACGCGCTGAAGGATCTCCTGAGGCAAGCTGCCGTCTCGGAAGCGCATCGTACGCTAATGGGTACGGTAATTGAGAGGATTTCATCTGCTGAAAGCGGGTTGCATGAAGCTTTTATGAGTCTGCTGAAAGGCTTCGAGTTATGTGAAATAATGTATGCTTTTAACAGTACCACATACATTAGGTATGCCGATGCAGATAGTAGCCCCTCAGACTCTGGTTGTCATTGAGAACGGCGGCAAACAGAGGATCGTAGTCCCAGGTAATAACCAGACCGCCTTTATGTGCAGGTGGTTGAAGCTCCGGTGGCTAGCCGGATTGATGAGTTTATCGAACTAAGGCGGCAACTAGATGCGGCAGATGCCGACATCGTTCTTATCAACAAGCGGCTTGACGAGGCTCAGGGTGAATGATTTTTCTGGTGATTGTCAGATAATAAGAGCAGCATGATGCCAGTATCTTTAATATGTTGTGACTGCAGATGGAGCTGCCACCGTGGAGACCCTTCGGGTGGAGCTTGCCCGAGCCAAGGAGCAAGCAAGGAGTAGCAATGCGGCCGCTTTAAAGGCGGCCGAAGAGTTAAGGGCCGAACAGGCCGCGCATTGCGAAAGCAAGGAAAAATAGCCAAGATGGTTGTAGAGTTAAAAGATGTTGCTGACCATTACTGGCTTCTTGAAGAAGAAAACCGGGCGAAGGTGACGGACCTGGAGAAGGCCCGGGTGGCTGCCAAGGAAGCCCACTCCAAAATTAGAGCGACGAAGGAGGAGCTGAATCAAGCTGCAGATATCGTGTCTGGGAAGCCCTTCTTGTTGCGGACTAAGTTCGGAGATCCGAAGTATGCTCCTCTGGACCGGCTATGGAGTTCTGCGGACGCGTATATGGATTTGGCTGCAAGTGCTGCTGATGCGGCCGCGTACTTCAAGGATCAGAATGGTCCCGAAGTGGAAAAGCTGTTTTGGTCACAGTTTCACGCTCTAGTTCGTTCGCTGCTGCTAAATGAGTGATTGACCGGTTGGGCCGAGCTCCATAGGTTGTCCGGACTTGCCATGAGGTCCGTTGTGGATCATCTGTGGCCGGGAGGGCCAAGGCCGAATAGCTACTTTATCTTAGTGCAACAATTCCTTGATGATGTGCCACGCATCGATGCTGTAAGGAAATCGACGTGCATAGAAGGCTCGCGGATGGTCCTTGCCCGTGTCAAAACATACTGGGCGAAGATGGATGCCACCACTGTTGTGGCACAGGGTTCGGCCATAGGCCGAGTGGCTGCCGAGCACTACTTTGAAGAAGTCCTTGAAGGCGCTCGTTCGATAGAGGCTCAGTGCTCGAAGAATATTATTTTCCAGTGACATGTAGTCCCATTGTGCAAACAATGTTTTTCTGAATTAATCAAGGATGTATTTATACTTTTGCCCGAAAGTACTATGATGCCTCATGTGCGGCCGTTTATGTATATATTGTATATAACCTAAAAGTTTGCAGTCGTCGGCTTCTGCCCCCACGCATATAATGTGGGGGTGTTCGCAAAAGATGCATATTCACACTTGATCCAACGTCTTGGTTCGTTAAGGAGGTGATAGCATAGCGAACGAGGCAATCAGACTATATTGCTTTAACACTTTCACTTAGCCATGGGAGTTTGACAGTGGGGCTACTATATAGCCCCTGGTACTTCTACGCTCGTCCGAATACGGGGCGCGTTCATACATGACCGGGAAACGGCCCTTCGTTAATGCAGAGGAATCCCGAAGATTCCGATTAGTCATCGAGTGGTTGACCAGTCTCTCGCTATATCATGACAGTCAGTTTTTGACTTTCTCTACTGAGGTGCTCATCCGGATGAACCAGGGCACAATCGCAGTAGTTCTCCCAGTGCTACCTTAGCCGATATAACGGAACGTAAGGTACCAAAACTTGGGAGCTGAGAAAACCCAACATTTGACCAAAGACATGATTCGGAGCTGATGCATATAGGTCCAAACTCGCGACGCCGAACACTCCCTAAGGTGTTTGGTCTTTATAACATATACCGGGCTAAACAATGCCCTTTATAAGAAACCCCGTGTGTCCAGGTACATGCAAAATCCTGGCGTGGCCACATGCCAATAACGCCGGCATCCTTCTCAGTTGTGTTGAGTATCCGGAGGATGTGAGCAACAAAAGACAGCAAAAAAGGTTTATGTAGGGCCTTAATCTAAAAAGAAACCTTTGGGCGGGTCCCTGCTACACGTCTGCGCCTGTGTCTCCGTTGTGCCGTGTCCTGGACGGGTATAGCACGATTGTCACCTGCAAAAGGAAAGAACTTAGGTGAAAGTTGTCATGCCAAAAAGAAGAATAAATTATGAAAATTCCAGAGAGGCCTGTTTGAGCCGGGCTGGCCTTAAATACACGCGGGAAGCCCCTGGTATCATTTTATGAGGGTTCGAAAACCAATCTCATGCATGTACGATGGAACGCCGGACTCGTCTAAACGCGTCCGTGGTCTTGACAACCTGCCATCTTTTCTGGTTGTTGAGGCCGTCTAGTGTGCGGCTATTAGAGCCGCCGCGTCCTCTTCCGTACGTAAAGAACGGTTGGCATTTCCGCTAACTGTGATGACGCCTCGCGGACCGGGCACCTTGAGCTTGAGAAAATCATAATGCGGTATTGTGTTAAAACGAGTGAAAGCCGCTCTTCCGAGCAGTGCTTGATAATCACTTCGTAATGGAGCGATGTGAAAAGTTAACGTTTCGCTTCGGAAGTTATCGGGAGAACCGAATACCACCTCTAGTGGTAGAGAGCCCGTACAGCGGGCCTCTTGGCCTGGTATTACTCCCTTGAAGGTAGTATTACTGTGGCTTATTTGTGTCGGGTCTATCCCCATTTTGCGGACTGTGTCCTGATATATCAGATTTAGACCACTGCCGCCGTCCATTAGGACCCTTGTGAAATGGTACCCATTTATTATTGGGTCTAACACCAAGGCCGTCAGTCCTTCGCGCCGGATATTTATATTGTGATCCCTACGATCAAAAGTGATCGGGCAGGCCAACCAGGGGTTGAGCCTGGGGGCGACGGGCTTTATGGCGCGTGTGCATCGAGGTGCGTGATTGCTCCTCCCCTTTGTCACATGGATCACGTTTACTATTTTAACCTCTGGTGGGAACTTTTTCTGTCCTCCAGCGCTTTGCTGGCGAGGTTCATCCTCGTCTTCGCTTGGTGTCTCTTCCCCTTTGTGTTCGGCCTTTAGCTTGCCGGCCTGCTTGAAGACCCAACATTCTCTGTGGGTATGATTTGCAAGTTTGTCTGGGGCGCCGTGAATCTGACAGAGTTTGTCAAGAATTTTGTTTAGGCCATATTGTCCTTCTCTACTGTCTTTGAAAGGCTTTTTCCGCTGACCTGGTCGAGAGCCCCCGAATCCGACGTTTACCGCCGTGTTATCTGGGCTACCTTCTTTATTTTGACACTTGTTTTTGTTGTGTCATGGTTTACCATTGCCATCCCTGACTTCGGATGTGCTTGGGTCGCTGGTGCTGCTACGGGCCAACCAGCTGTCCTCACCCGCGCAAAAGCGGGTCATGAGGCTTGTTAGGGCTGCCATTGTTCTCAGTTTTTCTTGACCGAGGTGTCTGGTGAGCCATTCATCTTGGACGCTATGTTTGAAAGCTGCTAAGGCTTCGGTGTCCGGACAGTCGACAATTTGGTTCTTCTTGGTGAGGAACATGTTCCAAAGCTTTTGGGCGGACTCTCCGGACTGTTGGGTTATATGACTTAAATCGTCTGCATCCGGAGGTCGGACATAAGTCCCTTGAAAATTGGCCCGGAAAGTGTCCTCGAGCTCCTCCCAACTTCCAGTTGAGTTTTCGGGGAGGCTTTTCAGCCAGTGCCTAGCTGGCCCTTTAAGCTTTAGGGGCAAGCATTTAATGGCGTGGAGATCGTCTCCACGAGCCATATGGATGTGGAGGATGAAGTCCTCTATCCAGACTCCAGGGTCTATGGTTCCGTCGTACGCCTCTATGTTCACCGGTTTGAATCCCTCTGAGAATTCGTGATCCAACACCTCAAGTGAAACATAAAGGATGTGCGGCACCCCTGTATTGGGATGCGCCATGGTGTTCAGACGGTTGTAGTATTCGGTGTTGGTTGTGTACCGTAGCGCGCTTCCTAGATCCATAAATAGATCTGGTCGCGCCAGATTTTTGACGCGAGTTCTCACGTAGATCGTGTGTTGACTTATGCGTGACTTTGTTAGCTGCTCTATCGCGTTCACAGGGTGGTGGATCCAGCCTGTTGGCCGTATCACTCTTCGGTTGTATGGGCTCGAAGGCCTCATTGTCGAATTCCGGTAATAGCTTGTGTTTTTGATAGCTATTTGGATGGTAACTTCCACCATACTTTGTTACTTTGTTCCACTTGTTGTTGAGCGTATTTTGTGCGACCTTGAGCCTTTGCTTCTATTTCTTCAGGCTTCTCGCTGTGGCAATAAGCCTTCTGCGGAGGTTCTCTTGCTCCAAGTGTGTTTCTGGGATGATGGGTGCATCTTCGTCCAGACTGTTTTCTTCCCTAGTCGGGGATTGATGAGGCGTATCTTTGGCGTCATCGTGTTCGGACATCGGATCCGTACTATGTGTGCAGTTTGCATCTTGATTGCGTTCTGCCACCGGGGTGGTGCAGTTGTCATCTCTTTTACTATGGCGGAACTTAGAGCGGCGCCGCTGACGTCTGGTTGCTTCTTGGAGGGGTCATCCTCCGCTTTCTCATCGCCATTGGCTTCGTCGGGGGTGTCCACCATGTATACGTCATGTGATGAAGTAGCGGTCCAGCGCCCTGTGGGCGGTGGTTCCGGTTCGTCTCCGGCTTCGTCGTCCATACCGTCGAAGTCTTCGGAGCTGAAGTCGAGCATGTCGGTCAAGTTGTCGACAGTGGCTACTAAGTGGGTGGTGGGTGGGCGGCGAATTTCTTCGTCGTCCGCATCCCATTCTAGCCGGACATAGTTCGGCCAAGGTTCTCCTGGCAGGGAGAGAGACCTTAATGAGTTTAGCACATCTCCGAAGGGCGAGTGCTGAAAGATATCCGCGGAGGTGAACTCCATGATCGATTCCCAGTCGGATTCGACGGGCACGGATGTGAGCGGCTCGGAGTCCGTGGCTGGAGGTGAATCCAGTGGTTTGGTGACACGGCTCTCGTAAGGGGTGAAGTCAGTATCCGGCTCTATCGCCGCTGAGAGTGCGGCCTCCATGGTGGGGTCCATCCCTCCGCTCTCGGATGGCGCGACTTGCTCCGGATTAAAGGCCGGAGTAGCTGCGGATGCGATCTCCCAAACACTGTCCGACGGCAGAGTTACGTCATGCTCATCGCGACTGCGCGGCACATCCGGCATGGGCTCGAACCTGTCGAAGATCAAGTCTCCGCAGATATCGGCCGTGTAGTTCAAGTTTCCAAATCTGACCTGATGGCCAGGGGCGTAGCTCTCAATCTGCTCCGGATGGCCAAGCGAATTGGCCCGCGGTGCAAAGCCATCGAATATGAAGATCTGTCTGGGGAGGAAAGCCTCACCCTGGACTGCATCGCTAGCGATGATTGAAGGAGCCATCATGCCTTATGGTGACGACACAGCGGAACTCTCAATGAAAGCACCAATGTCGGTGTCAAAACCGGCGGATCCCGGGTAGGGGATCCCGAACTGTGCGTCTAAGGCGGATGGTAACAAGAGGCAGGGGACACGATGTTTACCCAGGTTCGGGACCTCTTGATAGAGGTAAAACCCTACGTCCTGCTTGATTATTCTTGATGATATGAGTATTACAAGAGTAGATCTACCACGATATCAGAGAGGCTAAACCCTAGAAGCTAGCCTATGGTATGGTTGTGTGTTGTCCTACGGACTAAAACCCTCCGGCTTATATAGACACCGGAGGGGGCTAGGGTTACACAAGGTCGGTTACAAAGGAGGAGATATACATATCCGTATTGCCTAGCTTGCCTTCCACGCCAAGTAGAGTCCCATCCGGACACGGGACGAAGTCTTCAATCTTGTATCTTCATAGTCCAACAGTCCAGCCAAAGGATATAGTCCGGCTGTCCGGAGACCCCCTAATCCAGGACTCCCTCATTCACCATTGAAACTACTCCATCTCACGTGATGATCGGACATGGTTTAGTTGGTATGGATCACGTGACCACTTAGAGGATTACAGGGATGTCTATATAAGTGGGAGATCTTAAGTAATATGATTAATTAAACTTTAATTTATCATGAACTTAGTCCTGATAGTATTAGCATATCTATGTTGTAGATCAATAGCTCGCCTTATTGCTCCCCATTTATATTTTGATATGTTCCTAGAGAAAATTAAGTTGAAAGATGTTAGTAGTAATGATGCGGACTTGGTCCGTGATCTGAGGATTTTCCTCATTGCTGCACAGAACAATTATGTCCTTGATGCACCGCTAGGTGACAGACCTATTGCAGGAGCAGATCCAGACGTTATGAACGTTTTGACAAAAGCTCGGTATGATGACTACTTGATAGTTTAGTGCGCCATGCTTTACGGCTTAGAACCAGGACTTCAAAAATGTTTTGAACGCCACGGACCATATAAGATGTTCCAAGAGTTGAAATTGGTATTTCATACTCATGCCCGTGTCGAGAGGTATAAGACCTCTGACAGTACTTTGCCTACAAGATGGAGGAGAATTGCTCAGCTAGTGAGCATGTGCTCAGAATGTCTGAGTACTACAATCACTTGAATCAAGTGGGAGTTAATCTTCCAGATAAAATAGTGATTAACAGAATTCTCTAGTCACTATCACCAAGTTACTAGAACTTCGTGATGAACTATAATATGCAAGGGATAAAACGGAAACGATTTCCAAGCTCTTCGTGATGCTGAAATCGACGAAGGTAGAAATCAAGAAAAGCATCAAGTGTGGATGGTTTACAAGACCACAAGTTTCAAGAAAAGGGCAAAGGGAAGACGGGGAACTTCAAGAAGAACGGCAAGCAAGTTGCTACTCAAGTGAAGAAGCCCAAGTCTGTACCTAAGCATGAGACTAAGTGCTTCTACTGCAAAGGGACTGGTCACTAGAAGCAGAACTGCCCCAAGTATTTGGCGGATAAGAAGGATGGCAAAGTGAACACAAGTGTATTTCATATACAGATTATTGATGTGTATTTTACTAGTGTTCATAGCAACCCCTCGGTATTTGATACTGGTTCGGTTGCTAAGAGTAGTAACTCGAAACGGGAGTTGCAAAATAAACAGAGACTTGTTATGGGCGAAGTGACGATGTGTGTTGGAAGTAGTTCGAAGATTGATATGATCATCATCGCACACTCTCTATACTTTCGGGATTAGTGTTGAACCTAAATAAGTGTTATTTTATGTTTGCGTTGAGCATGAATATGATTTGATCATGTTTATTGCAATACGGTTATTCATTTAAGTTAGAGAATAATTGTTGTTCTGTTTACATGAATAAAACCTTCTATGGTCATACACCCAATGAAAATGGTTTGTTGGATCTCGATCGTGGTGATACACATTTTCATAATATTGAAGCCAAAAGATGCAAAGTTAATAATGATAGTGTAACTTATTTGTGGCACTATCGTTTAGGTCATATTGGTGTAAAGTGCATGAAGAAACTCCATGCTGATGGACTTTTGGAATCGCTTGATTATGAATCACTTGATGCTTGCGAACCATGCCTCATGGGCAAGATGACTAAGACTTCGTTCTCTGGAACAATGGAGCGAGTAACTGACTTATTGGAAATAATACATACTGATATATGCGGCCCGATGAGTGTTAAGGCTCGCGGCAAGTATCTTTATTTTCTGACCTTCACAGATGATTTGAGCAGATATGGGTATATCTACTTGATGAAACACAAGTCTGAAACATTTGAAAAGTTCAAAGAATTTCAGAGTGAAGTGGAGAATCATCGTAACAAGAAAATAAAAGTTTCTACGATATGATCGCAGAGGTAAAATATTTGAGTTACGAGTTTGGCCTTCAGTTAAAACAATGTGAAATAGTTTCACTACTCACGCCACCTGGAACACCACAGTGTAATGGTGTATCCAAACGTCGTAACTGTACTTTATTAGATATTGTGCAATATATGATGTCTCTTACCGATCTACCACTATCGTTTTGGGGTTATGCATTAGAGACAACTACATTCACGTTAAATTGGGCACCATCTAAATCCGTTGAGACGACACTGTATGAACTGTGGTTTGGCAAGAAACCAAAGTTGTCGTTTCTTAAAGTTTGGGGTTATGATGCTTATATGAAAAGGTTTCATCCTGATAAGCTCAAACCCAAATCGGAGAACTGTTTCTTCATAGGATACCCAAAGGAAACTGTTGGGTACACCTTCTATCACAGATCCGAAGGCAAGATCTTTGTTGATAAGAATGGATCCTTTCTCGAGAAGGAGTTTCTCTCGAAAGAAGTGAGTGGGAGGAAAGTAGAACTTGATAAGGTAACTGTACCTTCTCCCTTATTGGAAAGTAGTTCATCACAGAAATCTGTTCCTGTGACTACTACACCAATTAGTGAGGAAGCTAATGATGATGATCATGTAGCTTCAGATCAAGTTACTACCAAACCTTGTAGGTAAACCAGAGTGAGATCCGCACCAGAGTGGTACGATAATCCTATTCTGGAGGTCATGTTACTTGATCATGACGAACCTACGAACTATGAGGAAGCGATGATGAGCCTAGATTCCGCGAAATATCTTGAGGCCATGAAATCTGAGATGAGATCCATGAATGAGAACAAAGTATGGACTTTGATTGACTTGCCCAATGATCGGCAGGCCATCAAGAATAAATGGATCTTCAAGAAGAAGACTGACGCTGATAGTAGTGTTACTATCTACAAAGCTAGAATTGTCACAAAAGGTTTTTGACAAGTTCAAGGTGTTGACTACGGTGAGAGTTTCTCACTCGTATCTATGCTTAAGTCTGTCCGGATCATGTTAGCAAATTGCCACATTTTATGAAATATGGCAAATGGATAAACAAAACTGCATTCCTTAATGGATTTATTAAAGAAGAGTTGTATATGATGCAACCAGAAGGTTTTGTCAATCCTAAAGGTGCTAACAAAATATGCAAGCTCCAGCAATCCATCTATGGACTGGTGCAATCATCTCGGAGTTGGAATATACACTTTGATAAGTTGATCAAAGCATATAATTTTATACAGACTTGCGGTGAAGCCTGTATTTACAAGAAGTGAGTGGGAGCACTATAGCATTTCTGATAAGTATATGTGGATGACATATGGTTGATCAGAAATAATGTAGAATTTTTCTGGAAAGCATAAAGGAGTGTTTGAAAGGAGTTTTTCAAAGAAAGACCTCGGTGAAGCTGCTTACATATTGAGCATCAAGATCTATAGAGATAGATCAAGACGCTTGATAAAAATTTTCAATGAGTACATACCTTGACAAGATTTTGAAGTAGTTTAAAAAGGAACAGTCAAAGAAAGAGTTCTTGCCTGTGTTACAAGGTGTGAAATTGAGTAAGACTCAAAACCCGATCACGGCAGAAGATAGAAAGAGAATGAAAGTCATTCCCTATGCCTCAGCCATAGGTTCTATAAAGTATGTCATGCTGTGTAACAGATCTATTGTATACCCTACACTGAGTTTGGCAAGGGAGTACAATAGTGATCTAGGAGTAGATCACTGGACATTGGTCAAAATTATCCTTAGTGGAATAAGGATATGTTTCTCGATTATGGAGGTGACAAAAGGTTCATCGTAAAGGGTTACGTCGATGCAAGTTTTGACACTGATCCAGATGACTCAAAGTCTCAATCTGGATACATATTGAAAGTGGGAGCAATTAGCTAGAGTAGCTCCGTGCAGAGCATTGTTGACATAGAAATTTGCAAAATACATACGGATCTAAATGTGGCAGACCCGTTGACTAAACTTCCCTCACAAGCAAAACATGATCACACCTTAGTACTCTTTGGGTATTAATCACATAGCTGTGTGAACTAGATTATTTACTCTAGTAAACCCTTTGGGTGTTGGTCACATGACGATGTGAACTATGGGTGTCAATCACATGGTGATGTGAACTATTGATGTTAAATCAAATGGTGATGTGAACTAGATTATTGAGTCTAGTGCAAGTGGGAGACTGAAGAATATATGCCCTAGAGGCAATAATAAAGTTATTAATTATTTCCTTATTTCATGATAAATGTTTATTATTCATGCTAGAATTGTATTAACCGGAAACATAATACATGTGTGAATACATAGACAAACAGAGTGTCACTAGTATGCCTCTACTTGACTAGCTCGTTGATCAAAGATGGTTATGTTTCCTAGCCATTGACATCAGTTGTCATTTGATTAACGGGATCACATCATTAGGAGAATGATGTGATTGACTTGACCCATTCCGTTAGCTTAGCACACGATCGTTTAGTGTTCTGCTATTGCTTTCTTCATGACTTATACATGTTCATATGACTATGAGATTATGCAACTCCCGTTTACCAGAGGAACACTTTGTGTGCTACCAAACGTCACAACATAACTGGGTGATTATAAAGGTGCTCTACAGGTGTCTCCGAAGGTACTTGTTGGGTTGGCCTATTTCGAGATTAGGATTTGTCACTCCGATTGTCGGAGAGGTATCTCTGGGCCCACTCGGTAATGCACATCACTATAAGCCTTGCAAGCAATGCAACTAATGAGTTAGTTGCGGGATGATGTATTACGGAACGAGTAAAGAGACTTACCGGTAACGATATTGAACTAGGTATTGAGTACCGACGATCGAATCTCGGGCAAGAAACATACCGATGACAAAGGGAACAACATATGTTGTTACGCGGTTTGACCGATAAAGATCTTCGTAGAATATGTGGGAGCCAATATGAGCATCCAGGTTCCGCTATTGGTTATTGACCGAAGATGTGTCTCGGTCATGTCTACATAGTTCTCGAACCCGTAGGGTCCGCATGCTTAAAGTTTCGATGACAGTTATATTATGAGTTTATATGTTTTGATGTACCGAAGGTAGTTCGGAGTCCTGGATGTGATCACGGACATGATGAGGAGTCTCGAAATGGTCGAGACATGAAGATTGATATATTGGACTACTATATTCGGACACCGGAATGGTTCCGGGGGTTATCGGATATATACCGGAGTACCGGGGGTTACCGGAACCCCCAGGGGTTTAATGGGCCTACATGGGCCTTAGTGGAGAAGAGGAGGGGCGGCCAGGGCAGGCCGCGCCCCCCTCCCCCTCTAGACCGAATTGGACAAGGAGGGGGGGCGGCGCCCCCCTTTCTTCCCTCTCTCCCTCCTCCTTCCCCCCTTCTCCTAATCCAACAAGGAAGGGAGGGAATCATACTCCCGGTAGGAGTAGGACTCCTCGTGGCACGCCTCCTCCTGGCCGGCCGCCTCTCCCCCCTTGCTCCTTTATATACGGGGGCAGGGGGCACCCCATAGACACAACAATTAATCATTGATCTCTTAGCCGTGTGCGGTTCCCCCCTCTGCCGTGGATCTAAGACTGACAGTAGAATGGAGGGAGGTATGAGGAGGCAAGATCCTAGCTATGGAGTAGTTGTACACACAAATTTATGAGTTCAGGCCCTTCTCGGAGGAAGTAACAACCCTACGTCTCGGTGCCCTGAGGCGGTCGACTGGATTTTATGCGTGTGTGAGTTTACAAAAGATGTGAACCCCTGTCCCAGAGGAGGGGGTAGCTTATATAGAGTGCGCCAGGCCCCAGCTCCCCTCCATTACGCAGGGTTCAATGTACATAAAGGAGGAATGTTACAAGTAACGTCTGTATTAAAGTGCTATAAATGATAGTTAAGTCTATGAATAAAACGCCCGACCGTTGTTGTGTAGAGTGACTTTAGGTCTTCTGTTTACCGAGTGATTTCCGTGACGGTCGAGTGACATTGATTCCTCCGAGTGAAATGTCTCTGGTCGAGTGGATGATGGTACCCTTTGAATGCTTCTGGCTTTAGGGTGATGCCCTTGGGGAGGGTGTCTAGGTCAGGCCTATGACCTTACCCTAGGTACATAGCTTCATCATTAGCCCCCGAATGGTTCGGGGCTTGAGTGAAGAAGGAGTTGAGAATTCCTCCGATTCAATTTTTGCGCTCCGGGAGTGACTTATTGCGACCAAGCGAACAACCATGATGATCTCAACTCCTTTTTAGACGCCTTGATCCATTCTTGAATCTGCCGAGTGAACTTTACTGTGATGTCTTGAGTACTGATATGGAGAAGATATTCCGTTTGACAGATTGCCCTGCTGCGCGCAGATATCGTGGGATTTGGATTTGGGGAAGCGCGCGGGATGGGGGAGGCCGCAGTAATCGGAAGGGATTAGGCGAGGCCGCCTCGATCACCGCGCCACCTTTTTCGCCATGTACCTCGCGCGCGACTATTACTGGATTTGATAGGGTCATCCGGACCCACAGGTCAGCCACTCGGAAGCGGACCCATATAAGGCGTCGGGCCGGGTTTTTTTTGAACAGTGTGTCTTCGTCCATCTCTTTTCCTCTCAGTTTTCTCCGCTGTATCTGCTCCTGCTCCAGCGCCGCTGCCCCGTTCGAGCTCTGCTCGCCGATATGGGGAAGGAGAAGATGGTGACATTGGAGCACGTGAAGAAGGCAACGGCGAAGGTGAAGGGAAAGAAGTCCGGCCGAGGCGGATCTTCCTCGAGGCCCGGCCTGCCACCGGGCTGGATCCAGGGCGACTGGATTCGCTCGACGATCCGTCAAGACGACATCGACGACCTGGTCGATGGGGGACTGATCCCCCACGAATCGGCGCGACTCCTGGGGAACGAGACCAAGCCGCAGCCACAGGAGGGTGAGCGCGTTCTCCTCGCTACTCACGTCGACCGCGGGTTTTCCTTGCCTCCCCACCCTTTCTTTCGAGGTTTCTTGAAATTCTTTGGGGCGCAACTCCACCACTTTACCCTTGAACACCATCGTGTATCTTGCTGCGTTCGTGTCCATGTGTGAGAACTTCCTGGGCTGTCGGCCACACCGGGACCTCTTCAAACACATATTCACGTGCCGTTCTCAGACGGTCAAAAGACCAATCCGAGTGACGGGAGGACGCAAGTGATTCAGATGTGTGGGGGTCTTGGGGTTCATATGAGGAACAAAAGCGCTTTCCCAACTATGATCCTTCCCGAGTCGGTCCGGGGTTGGCAGTCGACCTCGTTCTACTGCAAGGACCAACCGACTCAGGGTCAGTCGACTGGACTTCCCCCCTTTTCCGTGGCCCGAGTGGAGAAGCCCTCTACTATGAAAGTGATCCTAGAGGAGAAGGCGCAAGTGAAAGTGTTGGTTGAGTGAGTAGTTCAGCTTGTCCGTGATGGGGTAACCAGTATGGATCTGTTGGAGGTCTTCCTCAGGCGACGCATCCAACCACTTCAAGCTCGTGACCATCCGATGTGGATGTATTCGGGCACTGACGACACCACTTTAACCCATCCAGAAGAAGTCGACGAAGCTATGTTGAAAGGGTGGCTGAAGGGTATTACTAGCAACAAAGACAACCCCAGGGGATCCCGGAGGATTTCTCCACTCAACAACTCGTACGAAACCGACAAGGTATGACTCCAAATGGTCGAGTGTCTTCTTGATTTATCAAGTAGCTGTTTGTTCTCATCCGACTGACTCCTATCTTGGTTGTTGTCTTCCAGACCCTGACTGAGATGTACTCGATGCCCAACGGGGAGCAGGAGCAGGACCCAGAGGGAGAAGCGAGTGGAGGTGAAAGCGGCGAGTGGCACTCTGACGATGAAGAGGACTAGGATAGCGATGACCCGAGTGATGAAGAAGAGGTCGACTCTCCTCCTCGTAGGGAAAAATGATCCAAACTTTCTCACGATCCAGCAAGCGCCTGCGGCAAAGCGGCCGCGCAAACTGGACAGTCATCGAAGCGCCCTCGGACATCTTCTCCAGCGCCGACTGAAAAGGCATCGAAGCAACTGAAAGCCACGTCGTCCAAACCACCAAAAGCCTTGCCGAAGATCAAAGTAGCCATCCCCATTGCTTCTGGGTATTAGTTGGACTTGATTTCTTGTTTCAGTATGAATTTGGATTTGAGTCGATTCATTTTCGTCAGACATGACCGACCGAATTCTGAAATTTGTAGTGCCGCTACCTCTGGGACTTCTACCCGCTAGTATCAAGACGAGGACATGGAAGATGCGGTCACCTCCAACCCGGGTACAATTCTCGTGATCTTGTTCTCGATTGTACGGTCGATTAAATTCTGGTGACTCATCTAGGGTCAGCTGATTTCTTTGCAGCCCCTCCAATGTCATTGAGCTTCCGGATGATGACGAGGACGTGCCGCTGAGGCCTAGGAAGAAGAAGACAATAGCTAGCAAGACATCCCAGTCGGAGCCGGCGGCGGAGCGGGTAGTTCAACAGCTCGAAGATGTGAGTAAGGTTTCTGTTACCTTTGCTGACCCAGTGTCAAGTGCGCGTCCTGCACCGTCGACTGCTCCAGAGCTTGTTTCAACTATCCAACTTCATGCTTCGGATCTCCAAGCCGCTGTGTCTGGACCATCCGCCCCCTTCTTTGCCACTCATCATGTTCCAGAAGGCCAGTCGGACGCCGCTGTGGAGGCCATTCGTCAGGCTGGTATAATGATGGAGCGGGTGAAGGCGGTGCACGAAAGCAGTCAGGCTACTTTTGACACCAGCATGGCTCTTCGAGCCAATGTCCAGGTAAGTTAACTTCCGACTGAACCTGTTCTTTTAGGATATGCTACCCAAATGTTTTCCTTCATGCAATCTTTCATTGTCTTGCACTTCGAGATTGTACACCCACTGGGTGCTTTGTCATCCTCTCTCTTTTTTTTACTCGGTCTGGGCGGACCAGACGAGTGGGATCCGAACCAGTGGGGGCACGCCAAGTGCACCCACTAGGTGTAGTCCCCGAGACCACAGTCGACTGCTGGAAATCGGTTGGGGTCTGAGCACTTCTTTCTCTTTTTTTTAATCGGCCCGGGCGGACCGGCCGAGTGGAATCTGAACTGGTGGGGGCACGCTAAGTGCACCCACTGGGTGTAGTCCCCGAGACCGCAGTCGACTGCTGGTAGTCGGTTGGGGTCTGAGTAGTCTTGAAGTTTTATTCACTCGGAAGTAGATAATCTTTGATCTTGTCGATTAATATGTCTTTTACTCACTGTAGAAATCTTGTTCGCTTATCTCCAAGTTTGCCGAATTTGAGGAAAAGCAAAGGCAACTCAACCTTGACCTGGAGTTAGCTCAGCAGAACTTGAGGAAGGCTCAAGATGAAGTCGCTAGTATGGAAGGTAACGGCCTATCGACTGCTTATTTTGACCATCCTTCAAGTTATCTCTTCATTATTCTGTTTGATCAAAATGTGTATTTTGCAGAGAAAATGAGGTTGGCCCTGGAGAAGAAGGACTTGGACCTTGCAGCTGCGCAGAAGGAGGCTCAGGAGAAGACTGCCCTTGCTGACCAAAAACTGGCTTCGGTCGGAGCGCTGGAGGAAGAAATCAACAAGGTGAACTCGTCTCTCACTGAATCCAATCGAGAGGCGACTCGTCTGAAAAAAGATAAAGTGGCTCTGAACGACCAGTTGGAAAGCATGACTCGTAGGAGGAACGATTTGGAGGCTTATCTGAAAGCTCTCACCGAGAAACTCTTTCGTATGCTCGAAGGTATCCCTTTTTTACCCGACTATTTTACTGTTTGCAAGTAAAACCTGACCAGTCGACTCATTAACTCCTTGACTCTATAGAATTCTGCCAAAACTTTGAAGAGGAGACTGGACGGATCTAGATGGGCTTGGACCCTATCCTTTCTCCAGTCGACGATGAGGCTGCCATGAATGTGCTTAGACTAGAATCCCGCGTCGCCAGTGTTACAAGTTATCTTGCCCGTCTGAAGGTTGCAATTTCACGCATCGACTCATCGCTCTGGCCAAGGGCAACGCTTCAGAATGATCTCGAGTCTCTGATGTCTCGACTCAATGAGGTCCCTGGTCGAGTGCAGGAATGGAAGAAGTCCTCTGCCTGATGCGGTGCTGACGTGGCTCTGCCACTGGTCAGGGTCCACTTCATAGAAGCTCGAGAAGAGAAGCTGGCGGCGATCAAGGTCGCCAACACAAAAAGGCACGACTTCCAGTACTTCTTGGAGACTTTCATTACTGCTGCCACTCGGATCGCTGACGGGATTGATTTGGACGAGTCCGTCGAGCCTGCAAGCCCTCCTCCTGCCGAGTAAACAAACTTGATACTTAAACTTGCTTTAAATTTGCCTCAGAGTGCCGAGTGGTTCTTGTAACCGTTAAACTCCTTCGGGCCTAGCGCCCGAGTACTTTTATCTTCGTCCTGAAACTAATCTTTGTTTATCTTCTGCATGTGCTTGCGTTTGCTTTCGAGTGGAACTTATTCTTCACTCGGAATATTCTTTGAGATGCAACTCTGAAGGAGATATCCCAGTCGACCTGCACCTCATCGTCCTTGCGGATAGGGATGGAGCGCACATTGTACTTGTGGCGCAACTCTGAGGAGAGGTTTGCAGTCATCCTGCACCTCGTCATCCTTGCGGATAGGGATGGAGCGCACATTGCACTTGTGGCGCAGCTCTGAGGAGAGGTTTGCAGTCGACCTGCACCGCATCGTCCTTGCGGATAGGGACGGAGCGCACATTGTACTTGTGGCGCAGCTCCGTGGAGAGGATTGCAGTCGACCTGCGCCTCATCATCCTTGCGGATAGGGATGGAGCGGACATTGTACTTGTGGCTCAGCTCCGTGGAGAGGATTGCAGTCGACCTGCACCTCGTCATCCTTGCGGATAGGGATGGTTTTTCAACTTAGGCGAGTACTAGACTGCAGCTAAGCCCCCGAGTGTGAGGTTTGCTCATCACTCAATAGGATTTTTGGAACTTAGGCGAGCGCTGGACTGCAGCTAAGCCCCCGAGTGTGAGGTTTGCTCATCACTCGGTATGATTTTTGAAACTTAGGCGAGCACTGGACTGCAGCTAAGCCCCCGAATGTGAGGTTTGCTCATCACTCGGTAGGATTTTTGAAACTTAGGCGAGCACTGGACTGCAGCTAAGCCCCCGAGTGTGAGGTTTGCTCATCATTCGGTAGGATTTTTGAAACTTAGGTGAGCACTGGACTGCAACTAAGCCCCCGAGTGTGAGGCTTGCTCATCACTCGGTAGGATTTTTGAAACTTAGGCGAGTACTGGACTGCAGCTAAGCCTCCGAATGTGAGGTTTGCTCATCACTCGGTAGGATTTTTGAAACTTAGGCGAGCACTGGGCTGCAGCTAAGCCCCCGAGTGTGAGGTTTGCTCATCACTCGGTAGGATTTTTGAAACTTAGGCGAGCACTGGACTGCAGCTAAGCCCCCGAGTGTGAGGTTTTCTCATCACTCAGTAGGATTTTTGAAACTTAGGCAAGCATTGGACTGCAGCCAAGCCCCCAAGTGTGAGGTTTGCTCATCACTCGGTAGGATTTTTGAAACTTAGGTGAGCACTGGACTGCAGCCAAGCCCCCGAGTGTGAGGTTTGCTCATCACTTGGTAGGATTTTTGAAACTTAGGCGAGCACTGGACTGCGGCTAAGCCCCCGAGTGTGAGGCTTGCTCATCACTCGATAGGATTTTTGAAACTTAGGCGAGCACTGGACTGCAGCTAAGCCCCCGAGTGTGAGGCTTGCTCATCACTCGGTAGGATTTTTGAAACTTAGGCGAGCACTGGACTGCAGCTAAGCCCCCAAGTGTTAGGCTTGCTCATCACTCGGTAGGATTTTTGAAACTTAGGCGAGTACTGGACTGCAGCTAAGCCTACGAGTGAGAGGCTTGCTCATCACTCGGTAGGATTTTTGAAACTTAGGCGAGTACTGGACTGCAGCTAAGCCCCCGAGTGAGAGGCTTGCTCATTACTCGGTAGGATTTTTTCAACTCAGGAAAAACGGATTTGCAGCTAAGCCACTGAGTGAGAAGCTTGGTCATCACTCGGTAGGATTTTTTCAACTTAGGCGAAACGGATTCGCAGCTAAGCCACCCACTGGGGGATTTCAGAAAAAACGTATGCAATCGACAATCATTTTAGAAGACTGTAAAAACTCTTGTCTTTGATAAACGAACTACAAAGGTGCTTTCTATTACATCCCAATAGACCGAGTGCTTAAGTATAAAACGGGCGGAGTAACTCCGCATTCCAAGCACGTGGCTCGTCTTTCTTCTGCTCGACGTTGTAGAGGTGGCACACTCCATTGTGGAGCACTCTGGTGACAACGAAGGGGCCTTCCTAGGCAGGAGCAAGCTTGTGTGGTTTCTGCTGATCCACTCGGAGAACCAAGTCTCCCTCTTGAAATGCTCGACCCCTCACGTTTTTGGCATGGAACCGACGCAGGTCTTGCTGATAGATGGTTGATCGGATCAAGGCCATCTCTCTTTCTTCTTCCAGGAGATCGACTGCATCTTGCCGTGCCTGTTCTACTTCTTCTTCTGAGAAAAGCTCGACTCGGGGCGCATTGTGGAGCAAGTCACTCGGAAGTACAGCTTCGGCTCCATGAACCAAGAAAAAAGGGGTTCTGCCAGTCGGCCGATTGGGAGTTGTCCTCAATCCCCACAATATTGATGGAAGTTCATCGACCCAGGCTCCTGCCGCGTGTTTGAGGTCACGCATTAGTCGGGGTTTCAGTCCTTTGAGAATCAATCCATTTGCTCTTTCAGCTTGCCCATTCGACTGGGGGTGGGCGACTGAGGCATAGTCGACTCGAGTACCTTGGGAAGCACAGAAAGTTCTGAACTCATCAGAATCAAAGTTTGACCCGTTGTCAGTGATGATATTGTGTGGAACACCATATCTGAATGTTAACTCTCTGATGAAGCTGACAGCAGTACTAGCTTCAAGGTTCTTGATAGGCTTGGCTTCAATCCACTTGGTGAACTTGTCAACTGCTATGAGCACATGAGTGAATCCACTCCTGCCAGTCCTCGGAGGTCCAACCATGTCCAATCCCCAAACAGCAAAGGGCCAGACGAGTGGAATGGTCTTCAGGGCCGACGCAGGCTTGTGAGACATGTTGGAGTAAAGCTGGCAACCTTCACATTTTTCGACTATTACTTTTGCCAGGTCATTCGCCCGTGGCGAGTAAAATCCCGCTCGGTATGCTTTGGACACAATGGTCCGAGAGGACGCATGGTGACCACGGGTCCCCGAGTGGATGTCATTGAGGATCACTCGACCTTCTTCAGGTGTTATGCATTTCTGGCAAACTCCAGTCACACTTTCTCTGAACAACTGTCCTCTTATCACAATAAAGGCTTTAGACCGGCGGACGATCTATCGATCCTCTTATTCATCCTCTGGGAGTTCCTTCCTAAGAATGTACGCGATATATGATACTGTCCAATCGGGGGTGATGACCAAAACCTCCATAATCAAGTCGACCACAGCTGGGACCTCGATTTCAATCGGATCGGTGGCACTCTTCGGCTGTGGGTGCTCTTTAGTGAAGGGATCTTCTTGATATGAAGGTGTATGAATATGCTCCAGGAACACATTACTGGGAATGGCTTCCCTCTTGGAGCCTATCTTTGCCAGATCATCGGCTGCTTGATTTTTCAGTCGAGGGATGTGATGGAGCTCTAACCCCTCAAACTTCTTTTCTAACTTTCTCACTGCATTGCAATAACCAGTCATGGCTAGGCTTCGGACGCCCCACTCCTTCATCACCTGATTGACCACTAAATCCGAATCGCCATAGACCATGAGGCGACAGACGCCGAGCGAAATGGCCATACACAACCCGTACAGAAGTGCCTCATATTCAGCTTCATTGTTGGAGGAGTCAAAGTGAATCTGGAGAACATAGCTGAGTTTGTCACCACGGGCGGATACCAACACCACCCCAGCACTGGAACCATTCAGCATCTTGGACCCATCGAAGAACATGGTCCAATTCTCCGAGTGAATTTGGGCCGGGAGTTGTTGTTCGATCCACTCGGCGAGGAAATCAGCTATTGCTCGGGACTTAATAGCTTTCTTTGCCTCAAACTTGATATCTAGGGGAAGGAGTTCAATCGCCCACTTTGCCACTCGACCAGTTGCATCTCTGTTGTTCAGAATCTCTGATAAGGGAGCGTCGCTGATGACTGTAATGGAATGATCAGAGAAATAGTGTGCACCTTCTTTGTGGCCATGTAAATCCCATAAACAAGCTTCTGATAATGTGGATATCTTTGCTTCGACGGAAGAAACATAATACACTAGGCGCTAAATTTTATAGGCTTTTCCTTCTTCCTCCCGCTCGACCGTGAGTACTGTACTGACAACTTGTCCAGTGGCTGTAATATAAAGCAGTAAAGGCTCTTTGCTGATTGGTGCAGCAAGCACCGGCTGAGTGGAAAGCAGGGCTTTGAGCTATGCAAACGCTACATCAGCTTCGGGAGTCCACTCGAACTTATCAGACTTCTTCATCAGTCGGTAAAGAGGCAATGCCTTTTCACCGAGGCGAGAAATGAATCGACTCAAGGCGGCCAAACAACCAGTAAGCTTCTGGACGTCATGCACACGCACAACGCGTTTCATCCAAAGTATAGCACCAACTTTCTCTGGGTTAGCGTCAATCCCTCGTTCGGAAACGAGGAAACCGAGTAACTTTCCGCCAGGAACTCCGAACGTGCACTTTGATGGATTAAGCTTGATATCATATCTTCTGAGATTTGCAAAGGTTTCAGCAAGCTCAGCCAGCAAGTCGGAACCTTTACGTGACTTGACCACAATGTCATCCATGTATGCTTCCACATTCCGACTGATTTGAGTGAGCAGACACTTCTGGATCATCCTCATGAATGTGGCTCCGGCGTTCTTCAGGACGAATGGCATAGTGACATAACAGAAGCATCCGAATGGAGTGATGAAAGCCGTTTTTATCTCATTGGGTCCATACAGTCGGATCTGATGGTACCCGGAATAGGCGTCCAAAAAGGACAAACGCTCACACCCCGCAGTCGAGTCGACAATTTGGTCAATGCGGGGGAGAGGAAAATGATCTTTCGGGTAGGCCTGATTGATATGCTTGAAGTCAATGCACATGCGAAGTGAATCATCCTTCTTAGGGACCATGACAACATTGGCGAGCCACTCAGAGTGGTAAATCTCTCGGATGAACTCAGCTGCCAGGAGCCGAGCCACTTCCTCGCCAATTGCTTTTCTCTTGTGGACGGCGGACCGTCGGAGGTGTTCCTTGACTGGTTTTACTTTTGGGTCGACTCGCAAACGATGCTCAGCCAGTCCCCTGGGTACACCCGCATGTCAGAAGGTTTTCATGCAAAGATGTCCCAGTTCTCACGGAGGAACTGGATGAGCACTTCTTCCTGTCGGATTTCGGGTTCCGGCAGACCCTTGAGGTTCGAACACTGGGGTGCGCGTGGAGATTTCGCCTCCTACCTACCTGCACCCCTCCGCCTCGCTAAGATCTAAGCTATGGGAAGAACAACACAAGAGACACAGGGTTTATACTGGTTCGGGCCACCATTGTGGTGTAATACCCTACTCCAGTGTGTGGTGTGGTGGATTGCCTCTTGGGCTGATGATGATGAACAATACAAGGAAGAACAGCCTCGCGAGGGTCTGTTCTTGGCTGGGGGGGACGAACTGCTAGGAGGAGTTCAGTCACCCTTCTCTCTCTCTCTCTGATTTCGATCTTCTCTTCTTCGTCCTTCGCCTCCATCCACCTACCCTGTGGGTGGCTGGTCCTATTTATAGAGGCCCTGGTCCTCTTCCCAAATATCGAGCGGGAAGGGAGCCAACAATGGCGGGCTAATTTGAAGGGGGACAGCTAGTACTAGCTATCCTGACAAAAGTAGTCTTCGCCTGCACAAAGCTCTGGTGGTGACGCCGTCTTGGGCTCCACAATGACCTCCGTCTTGCAGTCCTCCTGGTCTTGGTCTTGTTGCACCGAAATGGCAACCTTTGCCTGATGCCTCGGTACTCCGCGGCTGCGCTTGCCCCCTTTGCACCAAAGAGGAAAGGAGGACACTACGCGGCTGGCGCCCGCCTGGCGCCTTTGGTCGTCATGGCTTGCGTCACGGGCACCTCGTGAGGTACCCCGCCTTGATCTCTCCGCCTCCTCGTGACCTAGCCTAATGAGGCCGTGCCTGAGGAAGCTCCGTGTCGTCCGCCCCGCGAGGCTTGGCCCCTCGCGAGGGTCTTGGGTCTGTGTTGATGAAGATGGGCCGTGCTGGGCCCCCCTTTGAGCCACGCCGCAGGCCGCAGGCAGGCAAGTCTGGGGACCCCCGTTCCCAGAACGCCGACAGTAGCCCCCGGGCCCAAGGCACGCCCGGACTTGGCCGTGCAGGGAGGCGGAAGGGCAAGAGCGAAGCGCCGCGGGCCCTAACAGCATGCAGCCTTGGGCGCCGCGTGGCGGTTGATTGGACGTGGGCGGCACTGTTCCCCCACGCCCCCCTTATTTTGCGCCATGCTAGACGGACTCGTAGTTGTACATGGCCGCTACCCTTTCTGTTGCTTTAGCATCCTCTGTCCTTCCTCCGCTCGAACTCCAGCTTCTGTTTTCAACCCAATCTCGAACTCCCCCCCCTTCCCATCGCCATGGCTCCGACGAAGAAGGGAAGAGGGAAGAAACCCATGCCTCCGCCTTGCCCGCTGCCGTTGGCGGCCCCCGCCGAGGGCTTGGGCAAGGTCAGCTCAGCTCTGGCCACTATCTTCAACGAATGCGGGAGGACGACGGCCTGGCCCGCTTCCCACTTCTCCATCGACAGGATAGTCACCGAGGTCCCATATTTTGCCGACGCCCTGTGGGCGGGTCTAGTTCCTCCCTTTTCTGATTTCTTCAATGCCATGCTTTCCCACTATCAGATCCACATGATGCATCTGGGGCCAGGAGACGCTTGAGAGCCCCCGGCTCGTCTTCGTCTGGCACTGCTTCGCGTTCTTGAGGTCGCTTGGCTTGACAGCGCCCAAGGTGGTGAAGGAGTTCCTGCTACGCCGCGTTGGTCCTCTCCAACGCCACTCCCGCCGGATGTGGGCCTTCAGCGGGCGCGATGATCATATGAGGCTCCAGGAAAAGGACCTGACGCCTGAAGTGCTGAGGACAGCGCTCTTGACCCTGACTGGGGACCCCAACCCTGGCAGCATCCAGCAGGGAGGGGCCTTGCTGTACCTCTGCCAGAGCAGGGGCGATTTTGTGAAGCAGATGCCTATCTTTGATGAGTGGGGGTCGCGCCCCGCCGGCCTCCAGGGGCCTCGCGAGAACCCAGTGATGGTGACTGCCCTTCCAGTCGGCGAAGGCGACTCTTCCTCAAGCGGCGAAGCAGGGAGGCATGAGGCGCCAGAGGCCGAGGGGGCTCCCGGCGGGGTGACAGCGCAGGGCGATGCTCATGAGGGAGCAGCTCTTGGGGCCCATGCCGCTGAGGCTGAGGGAGGCAAGCAGCTACCCTCAGCGCCTGTGAATGAGGCCCATGAGGCTCCAGCTGCTTCTCTTGGCGAGGCGATTGGCAGCGCGCATCAGGCGGGCGCCTCTGACGCAGATCGCCTTGACGCTCCGTCTTCGTCGCAGGTTGATCCCTGCGCCCAACTCTTGGGCCGCTTCCGCGTGGACTTTGAGGCCCTCCGAAAGAGAAGGGAGGCCCTGGGCGACGATTACCCTTGTCGCCTACTAAAGCGTAGGAAGTACTTCGCCACTGATGAGTAAGCCTTCTCCTTTCCCAGCTCCCGATCCTTCTGTTGCTTTTACTGACACTTGCTCCGCAGGCCCCTCCCAGCCGAGCTCGCGGAGACGGCTGAGGTGCCGTCCCCCTTGGCTTCGCCCCCTCCACCGTCCTCAAGCGCTTCGAGCAGCAGAGCCCTTGTGGTGAGGGCGATCGGAGAGGCGAACCGTCCCGAGGCGCATCGTGGCCCTGCGCACCTTGCGATCCTCCTTCGCGGGCCTTCTCGTGGCATAGCCAGCCTGCCGTGGGCTTCTCGCCTGGTCGTGGACTGCGATTGGCTGAGGCGCTCCCTACGCTCTTCACCTAGGGATGGGCTGGCTCCAGGCCGGGCTTCTGGCGTGGCGTGCCCGGCCGTCGCGAGGGTGCCAGCCCCCAGCCCCCTGCCCGGAGGGGGAGTGCTGATTCGTGGCCCTCGGCGCTTGCTTGGGGCAGATGATGGTGTGGAAGACGTGCTCGAGCGCGCTCGGGAGCGTCGCGCTCTCCGCCAAGGATTCCTTCGAAGGGCGGCTGACGCGGTAAGCCTGCTTGGTGAGGAGCTCGCTGATGAAGACGCGCGCCTTGAGGCCGAGGGCCTGCGCCTGGCTGCAGAGAGGCGCGAGCTGGAGGGTGCCATCGCCCTTGCGCGCCGTCAGGGCGATCTTGACGACGCAGAGGCCAAGGCGTCGCTGGTGGCCTCTCGGGAGGCCCGATCTTGGGCCGCCGAGGAGGCCCGGGAAGCTGACCGGCGGCGAACGGCGGCGGAGGAGCGGGCTCGGGAGCTCCTGGCCTGGTGCCACTCACTGGAGGAGCGGGTGGAGCTGCGCGAGGCAGCCCTCGCGTCGATGAAGGTGGCCTCTGGCGACTCGGCAGAGCTCCAGAAGCGTGAGGAGGCGCTGATGCTGGAAGCTGCCGAACGTACCCGCGAGTACGAGCGTCTGGAGACGAGGGAGCGCTTGGTGACGCAGGCGGAGGATGATGTCGCTGCACAGGAAGCCCGTGTCCTGGAGGAGGTCGAACGTCAGGTGGCGATGGCGCATTTGAACCTCGAGCACGAGTTCGAAGAGAAGCTGGGGTTGATCCGGGCCGAGGCTGAAGGCAGGACTGCTGCATTGAGGGCCAAGCTGGAGGAGGCGACGCGGCGGGCTGATGCTTTCCGGGCCGCCCTTGAGGTGGCACAAGGTGAGTTAACCACCTCCCTGGCCGAGGTGCTCCTTCTCCGCCAGCGGATGGAGGAGGCTGAGGTCGTTGCGCGCCAAAATGCGGACGAGATACGTCAGCGGCGGATCCTGGAGCATGAGCACGGCCCCATGCTCACCACGCTTCGGGAGAGAGCCAACGCAGCCTTGGGCAACATCTGCGAGGTGGCTGTTGGCGAGCCGCACGCAGTCAACTACGCCGCTAATCTTCAGTTCTTCACTGACGTGGTGACGCAGCTGGAGGCGTGGTCGATCAGGGCTGACAGGTTGGTGGAGGAGAGGAGCCGCGCCCTGCTCGGGCGCGCCTTTTCTCGCGTCTTCAGCCATCTCCGGAACATGGATCCCCACTTCGATTTCGACGCCGCCATCGCTCCAGTCCCTCAGGCCGTCCGAGACGATCTGGCGCACTGGGTGGAAGACAATGTGGATGCTCTTATCAGGGCCTTCGCTTCAGACAACGACGGCGTGATCGTGGCTGCCAACGTGGGCGGTGTGGTGAACGGCCCTGACGCCGCTGGCGGCGACGCAGACAGCGATGGCGAGTTCAGCGACGCCAGCAACGGCTCGGGTGGTGCTCCTGAGGACGCATTGGGGGATTTATCCGACTGATTGTGCATCGTTCGTACTTCCTTACCCTGCATGAATAGAACTCAGGTTTTGGCCTGATGGCGGTGAGAGCATTTTGGAGGGGGAGCCCCTTATGTAAAACTTGTGTTCATCGTATTAGTAGACGCTACATTGCACATGCGCCCGCGCCAAGTGGTTGGCTTAAGCGACGCGCTGGTCGGCTAGTTTACCTTTGTCCCGTGCTGGCCCTGAGGTAGCCTGTGGGAGGCTGTGGTGTCCTGAGTGTTCCCTGATTGAATCCGTAGGATCTGTAGTAAAACACCCTCCTGAGAGGACGCGGCGGCGGCAGTCTGGGCTGCGCGCAAGCTAGGCCTGACCCGGCTCGCGAGGGGCTCACGAGGGGAGGCAGCTGAGGCGAAGTGGTAACCAAAACGCGAGAAATTGCTCGAACGAGACTAAGCACCCCTTCCCCGAACACACGCAAATCTCAAATTCGAATCTAACTTGAATCCAGCGAGGGAAAGCGACAACCAAAGGGAAAAGCAATGAAAGCAGACAAAAGGCCGCGTCCGACACCTAATCTAGTCTTGGACGTCTTCTCACCAGCGCGGAGCTAAGTGCTGCCACTGGGCGTGGGAGGGAGCCCCAGGGCCTGAGGCCGGCACCCCTGAGACTCCGGGGCGTGTACAGCCCCACTCATTATTACGTGAGAGTGTCACGGGGCGGCGAGCTTCACAGGCACTGGGCCTTCTTCACAGGTACCGGCCTTGCTTCATATCGCCAGACGAGGGCCCTGCCTTGCGCCACACTCTAGCGCCATCAACGACGACCGGAAACCAGGACGCCGTCGATGGGGTAGAGCGGTCGCCAGCGGTTCTCCCGACGACCATGGGTCCTCCGCCAGGGGCAGGCCCTGAGGCACCTTCCTAGCGGAGGGCCTACCTCCTGAGAACACCTTGCTCCGAACGCCGCGATGGTGATGTCAGATCTCGGCCCCTCTCCTGCAGCCCCCTGCGCCCTCCTCCCGAGGGGTAGGAGACTGTGGGAGCGGGGCAGCTGCTCACTGTGGCGACCTGCACCTCCTGCGATCCATGGTTAGCGTATGCCTGCTCCTGAAGAATTAGCGGTACCCGATAATCGTTGCCTCCAGCATGCCCAGTGGGACCATCCCGGGACTCCTGGAAGGGCTCAGCTTCTGGCGCCTCGTCCCCCCAGCTTGGGCTGAGGAGCGAGCCTTGTTCGCCCTCGTGAGGGTGTCCTTGGTCCATCATGAGGGGCACGTATTCTTCTGGTGTCGTCATCCCGAAGGCCGTGCCGTGGTGCTTCGCGAGCCACGCAGCTCTGGTTGACGCGCCCACCGTGGGGTGGTAGCGCGGCTGTCCACTGGGCCGTGGGTCGCGTCACGCCCTTCTTCTTCACGGACCGGGAGCGGGGGCAGCGCCGCCGCCGGTCCGGTACTGACAGCTTCGTTGGTGTTGGAGCAGCCTTGGAGCCCGCGGGCGCGCGCGGAGCCCCCGCGCGGGCCGCCCTGGGCTTGAGATGGGAGCTGGGTGCAGAAGGGTGAGCCCCCGAGGCGGCGAAGCCCAGGAGCTCTGCCACCCGCTCCAGCAGCACGTCGCGGCTGCCCTCCAGCAGCCTGCACTGCAGCAGCTCTCGGGCCACCGTGAGCGCGGCCCTCGAGTTCGCCTGCTCCCGGCGGGTGTACGGTGTCGTGGTCGCGGCGTGATTGGAGGCCCTTGCTGCCGACCGCGCCTGCCGCGGTGTGAGAGCTGTCGAAGCCTGTCCGTGTCGCCCGCGGCCCGCAGCGCCCTGCGGACCGCGAGCTGCTTGGGGCACGGGGTCGCCCAAGGCGAGCGGCTCTGCGCGGGCGGCCACGCCGCCCATGGATCTGGGTTGCCCGCCTGGTCGCCGGACATGGCGATGACGACGCGACGGGGCACGAAGCGGTAGAAGGTAGATTCCGGCGCACCCCTACCTGGCACGCCGAATGTCGGATTTTGGGTTCCGGAAGACCCTTGAGGTTCGAACACTGGGTTGCATGCGGAGATTTTGCCTCCTACCTACCTGCACCCCTCCGCCTCGCTAAGATCTAAGCTATGGGAAGAACAACACAAGAGACACAGGGTTTATACTGGTTCGGGCCACCATTGTGGTGTAATACCCTACTCCAGTGTGTGGTGTGGTGGATTGCCTCTTGGGCTGATGATGATGAACAATACAAGGAAGAACAGCCTCGCAAGGGTCTGTTCTTGGCTGGGGGGGACGAACTGCTAGGAGGAGTTCAGTCACCCTTCTCTCTCTCTCTCTGATTTTGATCTTCTCTTCTTCGTCCTTCGCCTCCACCCACCTACCCTGTGGGTGGCTGGTCCTATTTATAGAGGCCCTGGTCCTCTTCCCAAATATCGAGCGGGAAGGGAGCCAACAATGGCGGGCTAATTTGAAGAGGGACAGCTAGTACTAGCTATCCTGACAAAAGTAGTCTTCGCCTGCACAAAGCTCTGGTGGTGACGCCGTCTTGGGCTCCACAATGACCTCCGTCTTGCAGTCCTCCTGGTCTTGGTCTTGTTGCACCGAAATGGCAACCTTTGCCTGATGCCTCATACTCCGCCGCTGCGCTTGCCCCCTTTGCACCAAAGAGGAAAGGAGGACACTGCGTGGCTGGCGCCCGCCTGGCGCCTTTGGTCGTCATGGCTTGCGTCACAGGCACCTCGTGAGGTACCCCGCCTTGATCTCTCCGCCTCCTCGCGAGCCAGCCTGATGAGGCCGTGCCTGAGGAAGCTAAGTGTCTGGCTTGGACTCGCCGGTGAACTTGCTGACTCCAATCGCCAACCTGAAGTTGGGAGGAATCACTGCTGCTCTGATGGCTCTGCTGAAACACTCGGGTCCTAAAACGTGCACCCTGCTTCCAGTCGGATGATCTCTATCATGGCCTTCTCTATGAGCCCTGTTCCTATCGACCAAACCTTGAACTAGAATAGATCTTGCATCAAAGCCTGGCTCTCTGGGGTCGACCGGAATTCTTCGTTCACCGCTGTGGGGTGCCTGTCATCTTGTCGCCGAGGCATGTATGACCCACTCCTCGGAGGAGGCGTGGGCACTCGATGACGGTCATCGTGGTCGAGCCGATGATCATACTGGTCACGGTTCTTGTACTGATCTTGCCGGTGCCCACGTCCCTCATGCCGCGGAGGCGATCTTGGGCTGTGAGCAGACTAGACAGTATTTGCCACCACAGATCTGCTATGAATCCTATTCCGCGACTGAGATACTGTTGTATTCTGCTCCCCAGCTGCCCGGAGTAAAGCATGGATCTGCATCAAACCTCGGCCAACTTCTGACTGGGAAGGTTGAATTGACTCTGCAATTCGAGCTGCAGCTGCGAGATTCTGGATCGGAGTACGGTATACCTGAGTCGGAGGCGGAAAAAGTTGTCATCGACTGGACTCGGGAATCCGCTGCCGAGCACGCTCGTCGAGTGCGCGCTGGAGGTTCTCCAGTCGAGTGCGCTCAGCCAAGTTGGCCAGGCGCGCCTCCTCCAAGGCCTGGGCCTCTGGGGTTTCTCCAACGATAGGAGTGTGAAGTGCATCCATGTTACGGCAGAGAAGATCTTCCTTCTGCTGCGAAGAGAGGGGTTCGGGGCGGTACTCCTCGTGGACGTGTGATGGGTCGCCGACGCCATTGCCACCGTCTTCACGGATGAAGCCAGGAGGACTGCGTGGTCCATTGACATCAAGACTTCCGCCGCGTGGTCGCTGCTGTCGCATTCGGGTGCAGTCTCGACGGAGCCAGTCCACAGATCGAACATGCCATAGAGAGTTTCATCGGGCTCGGTCGCCGCGATTTATGGGATGGCTGATTGGCGGGCCACCGCATGTCTCACCCACTGCTGAAGCCATGACTGACCGGATCATTGACGTCGGCGAACAACGGGAAGCGAGGATTCCGTAGGAGCCAACTGATACTGGGTCGACGGCTTCCGAAGAAGGACGTCACGTACGCATGCGCGGAAGTGCGTCACCCCACGGACGGGGAGCGCCTCGATGTCGAGTGGAGCCTCGTGGAGCCAAGCGGAGTCGTCGACGATGAAGACGAGCGTGCCGAGATGGATCTCGCGGCCTTCAGCCAATCCTCCGCCGGAAACCATGATGATGGGAATCGGAAGAATCGCAACTTCTCCAATAAACTGTTAAGACACCTTCCCCACGGTGGGCGCCAACTGTCGTGGAACTAAGACTGATAGTAGAATGGGGGTAGGTATGAGGAGGCAAGATCCTAGCTATGGAGTAGTTGCACACACGAGTTTATGAGTTCAGGCCCTTCTCGGAGGAAGTAACAGTCTTACGTCTCGGTGCCCTGAGGCGGTCGACTGGATTATATGCGTGTGTGAGTTTACAAAAGATGTGAAACCCTGTCCCGGAGGAGAGGGTGGCTTATATAGAGTGCGCCAGGCCCCAGCTCCCCTCCATTACGCGGGGTTCAATGTACATAAAGGAGGAGCGTTACAGGTAACGTCTGTATTAAAGTGCTATAAATGATAGTTAAGTCTATGAATAAAACGCCCGACCGTTGCTATGTAGAGTGACTTTAGGTCTTCTGTTTACCGAGTGATTTCTGTGACGGTCGAGTGACATTGATTCCTCCGAGTGAAATGTCTCTGGTCGAGTGGATGATGGTACCCTCTGAATGCTTCTGGCTTTAGGGTGATGTCCTTGGGGAGGGTTTCTAGGTCAAGCCTATGAACCTACCCTAGGTACATAGCTTCATCACCCTCCACCAGAATGCACCTCGATAATATCATAGCGGTGCTTAGGCGAAGCCCTGCGTCGGTAGAACATCATCATCGTCACCACGCCGTCGTGCTGACGAAACTCTCCCTCAAAGCTCGGCTGGATCAAAGTTCGAGGGACGTCATCGAGCTGAACGTGTGCTGAACTCGGAGGTGTTGTGTGTTTGGTACTTGATCGGTCGGATTGTGAAGACGTACGACTACATCAACCGCGTTGTGCTAACGCTTCCGCTTTCGGTCTACGAGGGTACGTGGACAACACTCTCCCCTCTCGTTGCTATGCATCACCATGATCTTGCATGTGCGTAAGATTTTTTTTGAAATTACTATGCTCCCCAACCAATAAGACCCTATTGGGGAAGAGATCAAAGTTTGACGTCTTGAATGCTTGTACCAAAAGCATTGCATCCGTTTCCACAACCACTCGGGTAATTCCCAATTCTCCACCTTGTATAGAGCTTGTAAACATGCCTCCGCTTCAGTATGAAGAACATCCCGGGCATGAGCTAGTCGACCTGCTGCCGTGAAAACAACATCACCGTCATGATCGTGGATAATATAGCCCCATCCTCCTGAAGATGATTCGGCAGAAAAACTGTCGTCAGTGTTTATCTTGAGCACGCCTTCAGCCGGCTTCAACCAGACATTAGTTTTCAATGCATAAGGTTTCTTCTCGCAACCAAAGAACTATTTATATTCTATATGTGTCACTTTATTCGGCAGTGGACCCCATAGGTAAAAGAATTTGAAATGACCTATGCTAGAGAGTACTGGCAAATGTAACACTCATGCCAAATAGTACTTTCCTGGCAAATTTGGCATCGTACATGCTTTGGATGTCCTCAGAGTGTCACAGCTGCGAACGGCAGATCAGACCCCTCAAACACTCACGAACGCGTCTGGTCGTGTCCGTGGACAGTGACCGATCATGTATTAATTTTACTCATCCGCATTCGCATATCTCATACTAGAAAACGTAGATCCATACAAAAACATACAAATGATAAAATTATCATACTACATGTTAAGATAACATATAGTACCTTAATCCTTGTGGAGATGTCCACTATCTTCATGCCCTGCACCTGGCACATGGCTGACAGCTGCAGCTCCGGCTCCTGCGCGTCGGCCTCCGCATCCATCTTCGCTTCAACCTCGTCGAAGAGTGCATCAATCGCCACCCTTTCCTGCCGGATGAACCGTCGGTTGGTCTGCACATAGGTTTCATCCTAGATGACCTATTGCTCTGCCATCTCGGCCGCTTGGACAACCGCGAACTCCGCCTCCACGTCCTCCATGTTGAAGCCCGGAGCTGGCGCCAGCTCCTCCTCTGGCTACTCCGCCTCATCCTCCTCTGGATCTTCCATCTCCATTGGAGCTGGCTACCACTCCTCTTCCTCCTCCTCCTCCGCATGATCCTCCTCCTCCAGATCCGACGAGTTTGGAGGCAGGCCGACAGCAATGCGGGCGGCGCGCCTCGCCCGGATTCCTGCCCAGTCTCGAACCGCGCTCCGGCATGAACATGGCATACGGGGTTATCTTTTGCCAAACCATGGCGAAGCTGGAGGGCGTGGGGACAACGGTGGAGTGGGAGAGAGGTCGATGGGCTCGGGCTGGCGGTGCGAAGAGTGAGGTGGGTGAGGCTAGGGTTGGGGGCATCAGCCAGCTTAAATAGCCGGATTTGGCCTCAGGCGGCGAGTCGGAGCGGCGTCACACGGTGTTCACACCCCTACCGGAGAAGACGTCCGTCGGACCGCCAGGTTTCCGGGCGATTTCGTGTGGGACCCCATCTCAGTCCGACGTGGCGCACACGCATGGGCGCTCCTAGGCGTTCCCATTTCCGTTCCATATTTGGGCTAGATATGAGGGGTGCTAGTCAGCCAGGATGTCTGAGGCCCATTTGAGGCGCCCGTCTGGGTCATTTTTTATGACCGACCAGTGATCGGGTCGTCCGCTCGGACGTTTGAGGCGGGTTTAGGTCCCCCGACTATAGATGCTCTTAGCTCAACCAAATGTGGCTAGTTTGACCCATGTGTGTGTGCATAAAATGTTTTCAATCTTCAGTAGACGCTATGTGAGGATGTAGGCCGTCCAGTGTTGTGTCTTGTATTGATGTATGTCGATGTTGTACTTGGCTCCTTAAAAGATCATTGTATCACACATACTTCCACAAGGGCTTGAAGCCTTCAACCAGGCGGTCCTCTACTTGTCTTGCAGTTTCGTTGCCATCCTGTTGGTATCGATATTTGTAGCTTTCAGGCGCACAGTGAGCAAAGACATGTGTATTCCCAAATGATTAAGTGATCAACATTTGTATTAGTGCTTAGCCTTTTGAATTCTTTTGATTGCTTACCACATGTATCATATGGTTTTTTTGTTAGTGCTTAGCTTAATTTTGATTTTCGTGCATTTTTTTTCTATCTTGTAATCTGAAGCCAGAAACTAGCCTTAAAGTTATGTTGGCAGGAGGTGTTTGATGTGAGCGCCTATACAGCGCGGTACGCGCCGGCAGCCACGGGAGCGCGTACCCTCTGTGCTCCCTTGCATGCCCTCATGGGCTGGCCCACGTGCGGGGCAGGGAGCCCCTTGTTTTTTAGCCTCTTTTGTTTTCTGTTTTAGCTTTATTTTATTTTTAAAAGCAATTTAGGATAACAGAAAAAGTTAGAAATTGTCCAATTATTCATGAATTAAAACATTGTTCCCGATTTGAATTTTTTTCAGGAAATGCTAAATTTTCAAGGATTTAAAAAATGTTCACAATTTCAAAAATAATGTTCGTGTATTCAAAAAATGTTCACAATATTCAAAAAAGAGTCAGGAATTTTGAAAAATGTTCACAAATTTAAATAAATGTTCACAAAATTCAAAAAAAATCTCTATTTCAAAAACTATTAAGGAACTAAAAAATGTTCGTCAACAACGAAAAATGTTCCTGAATTTCAGAAAATGTTCAGAAATTTCAAAAAATGTTCACCTTTTCCAGAAAAATGTAAAAAATTTCAAGGAATGTTAGAGAATTTGAAAAATATCATGATTTAAAAAATGTTGAAGGATTTAAAAAATGTTGACGATTTAAAAAAATGTTCATGATTTAAAAACAATGTGCGCTTTTTCAAAACAATATTCACTAATTTGTAAAAAAAATCGCCAATTTGAATTTTTTTCATAATTTCGAAAAGTGTTTACAATTTAAGAAAATTTGTTCACAAAAATTGATGCATGGACGGACTTTTTTTAGAAAATGTGCAAATAAGGAAAAAGGAAAAAACAAAACATTAAAGAAAAGATAAAAGAAGAAAAGTTAATCGGAAAAGGTAAAAATAAAAAGGAAAAAACCGGAAGAAATAAACAAGAAAAAACCGGTGGGGAGGAATCCCTATATGGGCCGGCCCAAAAAGCTAGCGGGCGACCTATGCGCCATAGAGATCCCCGTGTTTGATGCCCACTATCCGCTTCGTGTAAATTTGGCCCGATAGTCAACTGGACAAAATTTTGACTACGGTGCTCCCCTAGTTTTGGAAATCAGTCGACATCCTAACATCACAGATAGACAATGTTCTGGCAGGCAGTCCCAGGATCATGCTAACATCACGCAAACCATGGATCTAATACACACAATATTCTCAAAATGTCACCATCAGATGCTGGATTCTACTTTTTGGCGTTTCGATTGGGACCGCTTCAACCAATCGATGCAATCATCCATGGTTCCTTCCGGATGCACAAGCCGCCACTTGAACACACGTTCTTTCTGTGACAAGGAATACTAGTTGCCTTAACATTTTCTTAAACTAGGGAATACAATTGATGTGATCACCCACAAGGGGCAGGGCATACCGCTTCGTGTAAATTTTGGCCCGATAGTACGGGCTGGAGCAAATCCTATACGGTGCTCGAAGAATTGTCCACGGGAGCTATGTGTCTTGTCTACTCCAAGATTGAGTACCTTATATCACAGTACACAATTTCTAAATAATAATAATAATAATAATAATAATAATAATAATAATAATAATAATGATAATAAATCAAAGTACACAATCGCTAGGATGAGCCAACCAAGTGTAATGTGTTTAGTGAGTGGTTTTCCACCGATTCATGGAACCTTCCAATAGTTTTGGAAGGTTTGACACGGTATTTGTTTTTTACTTTTTTGTAATTTTCTTTCGATTCTTTATTTACATTCCTTTTTATGTTCAATTTCCCTTTCATGTTATTAAATACACGTCAACTTTTTAATACACCATGTATATTGTTTTTATACACACTTAACAATTTTTTTATGCACATTCAACATTTTTTAAATATATGCTGAACATTTTCTTGAATACATGTTACATATTTTTTAAATACACATTGAAAATTTTAAGAATAGAAGTTGAACATATTTTTAATACACGTGAAACTTTTTATAATACACCTTAGATTTTTTAAATAAATGATGACCATTATTTTCAAATCATGTTAAACATTTTTTCAATACCTGTTGTATATTGTTTTTATACACACTGAATTTTTTTGATACACGTTGAACATTTTTTAAAATATATGATGTATACTTTTCAAATACATGTTGGGACATTTTCCAAATACATGTGAAACATTTTTCTCAATGGCATGAATTTGTTTACAACTTTGCGGGCAATTTCTTTTACAATACATGGACATTTTCTTAAAACGTGATTAATTTATTTGTATGAATCAATTTTTTTACAAATTACATGCACAATGTTTTGCATTACATGAACATTTTTTAATGCAACATGAATTTAAAAAAAATATTTTCTGAAATTTATACTTTAGAATATTTGAAATAATAAAGGTGAACGAAATTAACAAATAAAAGAAACGAACAACAACTCTCAATTGGATCAGTCCACTACAACATCCCTAGAGGTCAGCGGCACATGGTGCGCTATTAGTGTACAAATACTAATGGCGCATCACATCCACGGTGCGCCATTAGTAAAAAAATTAAAATTTTTCAAAACTACTAATGGTGCACCGCGGGAGTGGTGCGTCATTACTAGTTAAACTAGTAATGGCGCATCATGCCACGGTGCGTCATTAGTAACTTGGCCACCACTTCCACCGAATGCACCCCCTCTCCTCTCGTGGACCGCCTTTTCAGTTTTAAAATAAAATAAAAAAATGATGGAAATGTCAAAAAAATTAAAGAAAATAAGTTTCCCATGTGATATGTGGTCTAGTTGTTGTGAAAATTTACAAATATGAATTTCGACTTTATTTGCGAAATCTCTCGAGAATTTGTAAAATGGGCATAACTTTTGCGTACGAACTCGGATGAAAAAGTTTTTTATATGAAAAATCATCTACTCGAAAAGTTACATCCAAATTTAACGGGGGAACCACGTTAAACATTTTCAAAATCCTCAAAAACCTAACAGAAAAAAAATTATGGGGCTTTTAAGATCTGAGGAGGCAAAAAATTCAAAAAAATTCAAACTTACTAATGGCGCACCTGCCCATGGTGCGCCATTACTATCTTCCCGCCTTCAAAATTCAAAATAAGTCAAAAAAATAAAAAAAAAATTACTAATGGCGCACCTGCTCATGATGCGCCATTAGTATCTTCCCGCCTTCAAAATTCAAAGTAAATCAAAAAAAATAAAAATAAAAAGTTAGTAATGGCGCACCTGCCCGCGGTGCGCCATTACTATGCCGTATATATGGCTGGGCGTGGTCCTCTCCTCCTTACCTCTTCATTCTTCTCCTCCACTCCACCTCTCCTCCACTCCATCTCCTTCTCTCCTCCACTCCATCTTCCCTTCTCTCCTCCACCATACTACCCTCCTCCTCTCCGGCGACCTCCTCCTCCTCCTCTCCGGTGACCTCCTCCAACTCTCCGGCGACCTCCTCCTCCCTCCTCTCCGGTGAGCTCCTCCTCCCTCCTCTCCTCCCATCCCCTCATGGTTTCTCCTTTCTCCACTCCGATGCTCTGGTGAACTCCTCTCCGGCGACCTCCTCCTCCTCTCCGGCGATGTAGGCGAGCGCCTCTCCGGTGACCTCCTCCTCCTCCTCTCCGGCGAACTCCTCTCCGGCAAAAGAACACGGCAAAAGAACTTACAAGATCCAAAAACAGAAACAAAATTTGAAATAATATCGTGCCAAAAAATGAGCAAAAAATGGGCAAAAAAATCACGATCCAGATCCAAATTCAAAATTCAAAAATAGCAATGGCGCACGGTGGAGGTTAGATGGTGCGGCACTACTATTTTCCCGCCTTTAAAATTCAAAAATACTAATGGCGCACCAGTGGCCTATACTAATGGCGCACCGTGGCCTATACTAATGCCGCACCAGTGGTGCGCCATTAGTAAAAAAGTTACTAGTAGCGTGATACTAATGGCGCACCAGTGATGCGCCATTAGTAGGCAAAACTGGTGCGCCATTAGTAGCCATTTTCCTAGTAGTGAAAGGCGTACCCAGAATTGTTGGGCCATTAAAGAAGGATTGCTCGCATGGGCTAGGCCGAACTATCGAGCCAATTTTTATTGACGCTTGCTCCATGAAGCTGGATCGAGGGGAGATGCAAGGTAGTGCTCCAAAGTATATATTAGAAGTAAGCTTCGACTCTCCTAGAAGCAGTAAGTTTTGACTCTCCTAAAAAGGTAGGTTTAGATCTCCCGTTGGGGTGTCTGGCGTGATGCCATGCGGAAGCTGACCACGTCTGCTTGTGAGTCGCGGCTCGTGGTTGTCGTCCACACCGCTTGTTTGTTGTCCATGGTGGACGACACCTGGCAGCAGTGGATTCGACAAAAACTTTTATATATTGCGAATACACAAAGATTGAGTATCATTGCATTGTTAGAAGAAGAGAAAGAGTAGGGCGTGGTTACAAGAGTAACACATACATGAGTCGGCATGTGCTCAAAGACCAAAGCAGAGGGGCCAGGATTGTTAAGCCCAAACATCAATGAAGAACATATATCTCTCATGTAGCAAAATGGCTAATGCATAGGAGTCGGCGTTGTCCCAGAGACGGGTCTCCCCTCCGATGGACTCCACTAGACGTGAGACCGAGGGCCACTTCACGTCGAAGATGCTTTCGTTCCGGTGTCTCCAGAGAGCATGATGACAGAGGATTGACCGTTCCGAAGCGCGGATGGAGAGGAAAAGAAGGAGGTAGCCCAGCAGTCGACAAAAAGACGCCGATGGGAATGGCAATGTAGCCATATATCGGCACCAAGAGAGCACCTCATGCTACACTTGCAAGAAGATGGAACAACTGGCTAGCATGTGTTGTAGGTACTCAGGAACCTATTTGCAAAGAGTGCAATATTCATCATGGGGGAGGCCGGGACGGGTGAGGTGGTCCACTTTCTAGCGTCTGCCCTGCAAAGCTAGCCAAGTCAAAAGCTCCACGCATAGATGTATCATGTCTTCAAAGTAGGAAGCTGGAAAGGGTCAGTGGTCGATCCCTGAAAGAGGGTCGGGTAACATGACTTTGTCATGTACTGGCCGAAAGTCAGTCCATCGGCACCGTCTACTAGCTGAGGAACTACAAACCTGCGCAATTGCAGCAAGCCAATAGAGTGAAGAAGAGGAGACCAATCATGCTGCCCGACACCACGTTAGCTAATAACTTTCTGGGAAGCACCCACGATAGAAGAGGCACCACTCGACACCACACCAGGAAGCATGTGCGACACTTAGGAACCACAACGCTCATCACCACCACGACTGCACACAAAGGCCTAGGGGTGCCAACTTGCCGTCGAGATAGGAGGTTGGCGCCACCCATAAGACCTGAGCCGAACCCAGTAGATCCGGTCGCGTACCATGCCACCAAGGCAACATGACGCTAGACCCGGGCCCGCCCCATCTCACCGTCGCCCGAAGCCATGGCCCTCGTAGGGTGAAGGCCAGGCCGCCGCAACCCCTTCTCGCGGCTGCAATAAAGGACGACCTCGCCTAACTCCCGCCCCCAGCAGGCAGGCGCCACAGTCGAAGGACGACCGGGATGCCAACAGCCAAAACACAACTTGATGAAGACGCTGCATCTCCCTGGAGCTTCCCGAGAGCGTCGCGACATGTCGGGGCACCCGTGCATGCACCCGTATGAGACTAATCGCGAGAGCAACCATGCACATAGGAACCATGGCCCACCTCCGTCGCTCACCAGTGGGCATTTTGCCCAGCGACGCACGCTGACAACGGAAGAGGGGAAAGAAGAGCAGGCCTGGCCCATAGGCCAGAAAACGAGGTGTCTGCCTTGGCCCTCTGGAAGGCATGGGCCCAAATTCAGGTAGTATTTTTTTACTGAAACTAGGAAATGCAGCAAAGAAAAAGAGTGCTCATTCAGCCATGAAGGCAAAACCCATGACACAAACATGACGAAGGGATTGATCCATAGTTCTGTTCACACTAGACCCATCTTTAATTGTTCTCCTCCGTCCTGTTTCTTGACTCCTCCACTTTACCAAATCCTAAACTCACATAACAGTGTCGTCGCTCCAGTGTGTCTCCGATTCTAAGATCACCGTCGCCCATTAATGGAGGCTAAAGGAAAATTTTGGTTCTTCAATTGGCTCTCCTTACTCTCTCAACTTCCTGTTTGTTCCCCATCAACCAGACATTGGAGGCTTGGAGACGATGCATGTTCTTCTTTTCTTCCTTCCCGTAATCCCCTTCCTCCTTAGTTAAATAGCTATGCCCGTCAGCTCTGATGAGTCCACATGTACCTATATAGGTCTTCTGCTCTTCACTAGATCTAAGTGTGAGGGAGTGCTCTGGAGCAGGAGATTAGAAGAACGGGAGAAGGGGGAATTATTCAGTTCTGTTGTCGTCTTCTCATTCGTGTTGAGTACAATAACCTAAGATCTGGCCACCTACATCCATATCAATCCGTATCTAGGTGCTTTTGTTCCCTGTATTAATCACTTTATATTGTTTGTTCTTGTTTAGTGACATGTTCTTTAGAAAGTATTTATCTGGTAGTAATAAAAGGAAGAGAAAAAAGCAGATAGATGAACTGGTAGAACAAAAAAACTGTAATGTTGCCCAAGTGTGGGATGGCCAAATTCTTAGGTTGATCTTTCACTATTGGAATCAAAGAATTTGCCATCAGTCAGTTCTTTGCCGTCTGCGAGCTGACGACAAAGAAGGTCTTTGCTGTCTTCTTACAAAAAACAGACGGCAAAGAACGGGCTGATGGCAAAGATACTATTTGCCATCATCCAGTTCTTTGCCCTCTGCTAGCTGACGTCAAAGAATCTTTGTCGTCCGCTAGCAGACAGCAAAGAGGTGGGGTGGGGTCCAATGGAGACCAGCGCCGGGCAGTACACTATAACGACCCACCTCCACCTCTTTGTCGTCAGCTAGCACACAGCAAAGAAATCACTACGTAACGGCTAACGCCCTCCCCACACACACCTCCTCTCTCCGCCTTTCTCTCCTTCCCCGACCCCCACCGCACCCGGCGGCCGCCGCTCCTGACGCCCACCACCCCGGTCTGCCGCCTGCCGGCCACGTCGCCCCGCCGCCCCGCCCAGGCTGCCAGCCACCCCGCCCAGGACACGTCGCTACGGCCGCCCCCCTCCCCTGTGGCGGCCGCCGAGCCCCGCCGTGAGGTAGGCCGCGGCACTGCACACTACATCTACATCTACCTTCGGGATTAGTTTTAGATCTGAATAATTGTTATTTGGTGCCAGCATTGAGCATGAACATTATATCTGGATCTTGTTTGATGCGAGATGGTTATTCATTTAAATCAGAGAATAATGGTTGTTCTATTTATAGGAGTAATATCTTTATGGTCATGCACCCTTAACGAGTGGTCAATTTTTGTTGAATCTCGATCGTGGTGATACACATATTCATAATATTGATGCCAAAAGATACAAAGTTAATAATGATAGTGCAACATATTTGTGGCACTGCCGTTTAGGTCATATTGGTGTAAAGCGCATGAAGAAACTCCATGCAAATGGGCTTTTGGCATCACTTGATTATGAATCGCTTGATGCTTGCGAACCATGCCTCATGGGCAAGATGACTAAGACTCCGTTCTCTGGAACAATGGGGTGAACCACTGACTTATTGGCGGTCCGATGAGTGTTGAGGCTCGCGGCGGGTATCGTTATTTTCTGACCTTCACAAATGATTTGAGCAGTGGGTATATCTACTTAATGAAACACAAGTCTAAAACATTTGAAAAGTTCAAAGAATTTTAGAGTGAAGTGGAAAATAATTGTAACAAGAAAATAAAGTTTCTACGTTCTGATCGTGGAGGCGAATATTTAAGTTACGAGTTTGGTCTTCATTTAAGACAATGTGGAATAGTTTCGCAACTCACGCCACCTGGAACACCATAGCGTAATGGTGTGTCCGAACATCGTAACCGTACTTTATTAGATATGGTGCGATCTATGATGTCTCTTACCGATTTACCACTCTCCTTTTGGGGTTATGCATTAGACACAGTTGCATTCACGTTAAATAGGGCACCATCTAAATCTGTTGATACGACACCGCACAAACTATGGTTTCACAAGAAACCTAAGTTGTTGTGTTCTTAAAGTTTGGGGTTGCGATGCTTATGTGAAAAAGCTTCAGCCTAATAAGCTCGAACCCAAATCGGATAAGTGCATCTTCATAGGATACCCAAAAGAAACTGTTGGGTACACCTTCTATCACATATCCAAAGGCAAGATATTTGTTGCTAAGAATGGATCCTTTCTAGAGAAGGAGTTTCTCTCGAAAGAAGTGAGTGGGAGGAAAGTAGAACTTGATAAGGTAATTGTACCTTATCTTGAATTGGAAAGTAGTTCATCACAAAAAAATGTTCCTATGATGCCTACACCAATTAGTGAGGAAGCTAATGATGATGATCATGAAACTTCAGATCAAGTTACTACCAAAGCTCGTAGGTCAACCAGAGTACGTTCCGCACCAGAGTGGTACGGTAATCCTATTATGAAAGTCATGTTACTAGACCATGATGAACCTACAAACTATGAGGAAGCGATGATGAGCCCAGATTCCGTGAAATGGCTTCAGGCCTTGAAATCTGAGATGGGATTGTCGGTGTCAAAACCGACTGATCTTGGGTAGGGGGTCCCGAACTATGTGTCTGAGGATCGAAGGTAATAGGAGGCAGGGGATACGATGTTTACCCAGGTTCGGGCCCTCTTAATGGAGGTAATACCCTACTTCCTGCTTGATTGACTTTGATGAGTATGGGGGTGTCGGTGTCAAAACCGGCGGATCTCGGGTAGGGGGTCCCGACCTGTGCGTCTAAGGCGGATGGTAACAGGAGGCAGGGGACACGATGTTTTACCCAGGTTCGGGCCCTCTTGATGGAGGTAAAACCCTACGTCCTGCTTGATTAATATTGATGATATGGGTATTACAAGAGTAGATCTACCACGAGATCAGAGAGGCTAAACCCTAGAAGCTAGCCTATGGTATGATTGTATGTTGCCCTACGGACTAAAACCCTTCGGTTTATATAGACACCGGAGGGGGCTAGGGTTACACAAGGTCGGTTACAAAGGAGGAGATACACATATCCGTATTTCCTAGCTTGCCTTCCATGCCAAGTAGAGTCCCATCCGAACACGAGACGAAGTCTTCAGTCTTGTATCTTCATAGTCCAACAATCCGGCCAAAGGATATAGTCCGGCTGTCCGGAGACCCCCTAATCCAGGACTCCCATAGTAGCCCCTGAACCAGGCTTTCAATGACGATGAGTCCGGCGCAGTATTGTCTTCGGCATTGCAAGGCGGGTTGCTCCGAATACACCACGGAAGAATTTGAATACAAGGATAGTGTCCGACCCTGCAAAATAAGTTCCACATACCACCGTAGAGAGAATAATATTTCCACAAATCCAATTTGCTGACTTGTTTTGGCAACACGACATTATGTCACGGCCTGGTGATTATTCGAACCGTTTCCTTTAACTAGCACCACACATAACGCGAGGCAGTTTTTTGACACGTCTTGTCGAAGAAGAGATCGTGTCCCCTTATCACGGGATTCTCATCAATACGGGTGTGGGTAACCCAATCGCGCCATTGATTACGGCGCTTGGGGGATAAGCGAGTTTTACCAGGATAGTGGGGACGCATAGTTTCGTCCGCCCATATAAAGGGATAAGGATTTACCTTTTCATCTACGCCTTCTTCCTCCTTTGCTCATCCAGTTTCGCACACTCGAGCTCCAGCGCCCAAGTTCGCATTTCCCACCTCGACCTTCTCCAACCATGTCCGGAGCGGGAGGCAGGTGGATGGTCTCCTCCGTCACGGAGGGACACATCAAGAAGCTGAGGAGAGCCGGATACCTACCCGACGACATCGCGCCCACCGGCTCCCAGAAGAGGGGCAGCTCATCCCCACCCGCAGGCCCCATGAGAGGGTAGTGTTCCTTACCCATTCCCTTCGTGGACTGGGATTCCCTCTCCACCCATTCGTCCGGGGCTCATGTTCTACTATGGCCTGGATTTCATCGATCTAGCCCCGAACTTCATCCTCAACATCTCGGCGTTTATTGCCGTGTGCGAGGCATTCCTCCGCATCAAGCCCCACTTCGGCTTATGGCTGAAGACTTTTAATGTCAAGCTGAAGGTAGTGAGCGGCTGCCAGGCGGAGTGCGGAGGCTCCATGGTGGGCAAGATGCCCAACGTCACATGGCTCGAGGGCTCCTTCGTGGAGACCATAAAGGGGTGGCAATCGGGGTGGTTCTACATCACCGAGCCGCGTGACCCTAAATGGGCAGCGCCCCCCGAGTTCCGATCTGGCTTCCCCACGTGGCTCACCTCCTGGCAAGAGAAGGGCCTGTCCTGGGGTAGTTCGGGAGAGCTGACAGGACTCCAAACATGTATTCAAAACATGGTGAACAAGAAGCTCAAACTCGTCAATGTAGTCCAGGTCATGCTCAACCGTCGGATCCTCCCGTGCCAACAATGGGCTTTCAACTTGTGGGAGTTCGACTCGGCACAGCACCGAACTCTGAACAGGCTCCTCGACACAACTCCCGAAGATGCCTAGAGGGTGCTATTCAAGAGCGCCGAGGTTCCCCCTCCCGCTACTGAGGATCGCGGATTCAGCGCAAAGCGCCAAGCTAGCGCGGTAAGCTGCTCTACCTCTTACAGGATACTTGTTTTTCATAGTTTGACTCCATGCGGGATCTAAACTCCCGTACCTTTGACAGGACTGGCAGGAGACGGCCGGACAGATCGACTGTCCGGCTCCTTTGCCCGAAGGCCCAGTAGACGCTCTCCTGGCGAAGATGTTGACTCCGGCTCCTTACACGGTGCTGGAGAAGACCAAGAAGGCCAAGGGAACCCGAAAGAGTTCCCGACGCCAGGCATCATCGGACTCACCGTCTGAGGACTCTACGGTGCAATCCTCCCCCGAAGACGAGGAGGCAGAAGAAGATGCTCCCCCTCTAGACAGGGGAAACAAGAAAAGGAAGGCCGCCCCAACTGGGGAGGCCGAAGGGTCCAAGAAGGGAAGGACTCTCCTTCCAGACAACTCTACCACCGCCGCCGATGGCGAAGACGAGTGGCTGCCCAGGGCCAAGCCCCTGGGGAAGTCGTAAGTATTCAGATACTAGAGTAACTCATAGCATTCCTTTGTCGCACTGCTTCACCTAACGCCGAATATGATTATGCAGGCCGCCACGAGCCCGTATCGATGTATCGTCGGACGGCTCCCTGGGCTCGTCGGATATGGATAGCGATCCAGTTCTGACCGCCACCTCCCCTCACCCTGCGGACGACGCCGAGGTATTGCCTCAAGAGGCACCGGGTCGAGGGGAGACAGTCCCGGAGGTGCCTCAAGGCGGCCTTCCGGACTCCGGGAGCAGAGGGGACAAGGCCCCTAAGGGCTCCGAGTTCGTCCCTCAGCCAAACACCGCGCTGGAACCTCCAGTGGTTCTAGACTCGGGCAGGCGGCCTCCTTCTACGAGGGGCAAGACGCCTGTACCGGTGACCTCTGTCCATCCAGAGGCGCCGGCAATCTGCTGGAAGCGCTTCGCAGCGCTTCCATCGATGAGGAGCACCGCACTATTATGAGTGCGGTGATCCAGAAGGTTCAGTCCGCCAAGAGAGGATTGACTGAAGCCTGTGCCAGCCTTCTAACAGGCTTTGAGGTAAGTGTAACACCCTCGATGCGGCTATATCTCCCACGTGTCGAAGCACGACTTAGAGGCATAACCGCATTGAAAGCAATGTCGCAAGTGAGGTAATCTTCGCAAACAACCCATGTAATACAATAAGGGAAAAGATACATAGTTGGCTTATAATCGCCACTTCACACAAATACATGAATAAAGCATTACATCATCCAGATACAAACAAGGTCCGACTACAGAACCAAAATAAAAGAAGACTACCCCAAATGCTACACAGATCCCCGATCGTCCCAACTGGGCTCCACTACTGATCAACTGGAAACGGAACATGTTGGGGAACGCAGTAATTTCAAAAAATTTCCTACGCACACGCAAGATCATGTGATGCATAGCAACGAGAGGGGAGAGTGTGATCTACGTACCCTTGTAGATCGACAACGGAAGCGTTTGGTTGATGTAGTCGTACGTCTTCACGGCCCGACCGATCAAGCACCGAAACTACGGCACCTCCGAGTTTTAGCACATGTTCAGCTCGATGACGATCCCCGGACTCCGATCTAGCAAAGTGTCGGGGAAGAGTTCCGTCAGCACGACGGAGTGGTGACGATCTTGATGCACTACTGTCGCAGGGCTTCGCCTAAGCACCGCTACAATATTATCGAGGACTATGGTGGCTGGGGGCGCCGCACACGGCTAAGAATAAGATCACGTGGATCAACTTGTGTCTCTCTGGGGTGCCCCTGCCTCCGTATATAAAGGACTAAGGGGGGGGGGGTGCGGCCGGCCTAGGAGAGGCGCGCCAGGAGAGTCCTACTCCCTCTGGGAGTAGGATCCCCACCCCCCAATCCTAATTGGAATAGGATTCGCGGAGGGGGGAAAGGAGAGAGGGGGGCCGGCCCCCTCTCCTTGTCCTATTCGGACCAAGGGAGGGGAGGGGCGCGCGGCCCATCTTGGGCTGCCCCTTCTCTTTTCCACTAAGGTCCACTATGGCCCATATAGCTCCCGAGGGGTTCCGGTAACCTCCCGGTACTCCGGTAAAATCCCGATTTCACTCGGAACACTTCCGATATCCAAACATAGGCTTCCAATATATCAATATTTATGTCTCGATCATTTCGAGACTCCTCGTCATGTCCGTGATCACATCCGGGACTCCGAACAACCTTCGGTACATCAAAATGCATAAACTCATAATAAAACTGTCATCGTAACCTTAAGCGTGCGGACCCTACGGGTTCGAGAACAATCTAGACATGACCGAGACATGTCTCCGGTCAATAACCAATAGCGGAACCTGGATGCTCATATTGGCTCCTACATATTCTACGAAGATCTTTATTGGTCAGACCGCATAACAACATACGTTGGTCCCTTTGTCATCGGTATGTTACTTACCCGAGATTCGATCATCGGTATTCCAATACCTAGTTCAATCTCGTTATCGGCAAGTCTCTTTACTCGTTCTGTAATACATCATCCCGCAACTAACTTATTAGTTGCAATGCTTGCAAGGCTTTAAGTAATGTGCATTACCGAGAGGGCCCAGAGATACCTCTCCGACAATCAGAGTGACAAATCCTAATCTCGAAATACGCCAACCCAACATGTACCTTTGGAGACACCTGTAGAGCTCCTTTATAATCACCCAGTTACGTTGTGACGTTTGGTAGCACACAAAGTGTTCCTCTGGTAAATGGGAGTTGCATAATCTCATAGTCATAGGAACATGTATAAGTTATGAAGAAAGCAATAGCAACATACTAAACGATCGGGTGCTAAGCTAATGGAATGGGTCATGTCAATCATATCATTCACTTAATGATTTGATCCCGTTAATCAAATAACAACCCTTTGTTCATGGTTAGGAAACATAACCATCTTTGATTAACGAGCTAGTCAAGTAGAGGCATACTAGTGACACTTTGTTTGTCTATGTATTCACACATGTATTATGTTTCCGGTTAATACAATTCTAGCATGAATAATAAACATTTTTCATGATATAAGAAATAAATAATAACTTTATTATTGCCTCTAGGGCATATTTCCTTCAGTCTCCCACTTGCACTAGAGTCAATAATCTAGATTACACAGTAATGATTCTAACACCCATGGAGCCTTGGTGCTGATCATGTTTTGCTTGTGGAAGAGGCTTAGTCAAGGGGTCTGCAACATTCAGATCCGTATGTATCTTGCAAATCTCTATGTCTCCCACCTGGACTAGATCCCGGATGGAATTGAAGCGTCTCTTGATGTGCTTGGTTCTCTTGTGAAATCTGGATTCCTTTGCCAAGGCAATTGCACCAGTATTGTCACAAAAGATTTTCATTGGACCTGATGCACTAGGTATGACACCTAGATCGGATATGAACTCCTTCATCCAGACTCCTTCGTTTGCTGCTTGCGAAGCAGCTATGTACTCCGCTTCACATGTAGATCCCGCCACAACGCTTTGTTTAGAACTACACCAACTGACAGCTCCACCGTTTAATGTAAACACGTATCCGGTTTGCGATTTAGAATCGTCCGGATCAGTGTCAAAGCTTGCATCAACGTGACCATTTACGATGAGCTCTTTGTCACCTCCATATACGAGAAAGATATCCTTTGTCCTTTTCAGGTATTTCAGGATGTTCTTGACTGCTGTCCAGTGATCCACTCCTGGATTACTTTGGTACCTCCCTGCTAGACTTATAGCAAGGCACACATCAGGTCTGGTACACAGCATTGCATACATGATAGAGCCTATGGCTGAAGCATAGGGAACATCTTTCATATTCTCTCTATCTTCTGCAGTGGTCGGGCATTGAGTCTTACTCAACTTCACACCTTGTAACACAGGCAAGAACCCTTTCTTTGCTTGATCCATTTTGAACTTTTTCAAAATTTTGTCAAGGTATGTGGTTTGTGAAAGTCCAATTAAGCGTCTTGATCTATCTCTTTAGATCTTAATGCCTAATATGTAAGCAGCTTCACCGAGGTCTTTCATTGAAAAACTCTTATTCAAATATCCCTTTATGCTATCCAGAAATTCTACATCATTTCCAATTAGTAATATGTCATCCACATATAATATCAGAAATGCTACAGAGCTCCCACTCACTTTCTTGTAAATACAGGCTTCTCCAAAAGTCTGTAAAAAACCAAATGCTTTGATCACACTATCAAAGCGTTTATTCCAACTCCGAGAGGCTTGCACCAGTCCATAAATGGATTGCTGGAGCTTGCACACTTTGTTAGCTCCCTTTGGATCGACAAAACCTTCTGGTTGCATCATATACAACTCTTCTTCCAGAAATCCATTCAGGAATGCGGTTTTGACATCCATCTGCCAAATTTCATAATCATAAAATGCGGCAATTGCTAACATGATTCAGACAGACTTAAGCATCGCTACGGGTGAGAAGGTCTCATCGTAGTCAATCCCTTGAACTTGCCGAAAACCTTTTGCGACAAGTCGAGCTTTGTAGACAGTAATGTTACCGTCAGCGTCAGTCTTCTTCTTGAAGATCCATTTATTCTCAATTGCTTGCTGATCATCGGGCAAGTCAACCAAAATCCATACTTTGTTCTCATACATGGATCCCATCTCAGATTTCATGGCTTCAAGCCACTTTGCGGAATCTGGGCTCACCATCGCTTCTTCATAGTTCGTAGGTTCATCATGATCTAGTAGCATGACTTCCAGAACGGGATTACCGTACCACTCTGGCGCGGATCTTACTCTGGTTGATCTACGAGGTTCAGTAGTATCTTGTTCTGAAGTTTCATGATCATCATCATTAACTTCCTCACTAACTGGTGTAGGTGTCACAGAAACAGTTTTCTGTGATGTACTACTTTCCAATAAGGGAGCAGGTACAGTTACCTCGTCAAGTTCCACTTTCCTCCCACTCACTTCTTTCGAGAGAAACTCCTTCTCCAGAAAGTTTCTGAATTTAGCAACAAAAGTCTTGCCTTCGGATCTGTGATAGAAGGTGTATCCAATAGTCTCCTTTGGATATCCTATGAAGACACATTTCTCCGATTTGGGTTCGAGCTTATCAGGTTGAAGCTTTTTCACATAAGCATCGCAGCCCCAAACTTTCAGAAACGACAACTTCGGTTTCTTGCCAAACCATAGTTCATAAGGCGTCATCTCAACAGATTTTGATGGTGCCCTATTTCACGTGAATGCGGCTGTCTCTAGAGCGTATCCCCAAAACGATAGCGGTAAATCAGTAAGAGACATCTTAGATCGCACCATATCTAGTAAAGTACGATTACGACGTTCGGACACACCATTACGTTGTGGTGTTCTGGGTGGCGTGAGTTGCGAAACTATTCCACAATTTTTCAAATGTACACCAAACTCGTAACTCAAATATTCTCCTCCACGATCATATCGTAGAAACTTTATTTTCTTACCACGATGATTTTCAACTTCACTCTGAAATTCTGTGAACTTTTCAAACGTTTCAGACTTATGTTTCATTAAATAGATATACCCATATCTGCTTAAGTCATCTGTGAAGGTGAGAAAATAACGATATCCGCCACGAGCCTCAATATTCATCGGACCACATACATCTGTATGTATGATTTCCAACAAATCTGTTGCTCTCTCCATAGTGCCGGAGAACGGTGTTTTGGTCATCTTGCCCATGAGGCACGGTTCGCAAGTACCAAGTGATTCATAATCAAGTGGTTCCAAAAGTCCATCAGTATGGAGTTTCTTCATGTGCTTTACACCGATATGACCTAAACGGCAGTGCCACAAATATCTTGCACTATCATTATCAACTCTGCATCTTTTGGCTTCAACATTATGAATATGTGTGTTACTACTATCGAGATTCAACAAGAATAGACCACTCTTCAAGGGTGCATGACCATAAAAGATATTACTCATATAAATAGAACAACCATTATTCTCTGATTTAAATGAATAACCGTCTCGCATCAAACAAGATCCAGATATAATGTTCATGCTTAACGCTGGCACCAAATAACAATTATTTAGGTCTAATATTAATCCCGAAGGTAGATGTAGAGGTAGTGTGCCGACTGCGATCACATCGACTTTGGAACTGTTTCCCACGCGCATCGTCACCTCGTCCTTAGCCAATCTTCGCTTAATCCGTAGTCCCTGTTTCGAGTTGCAAATATTAGCAACAGAACCAGTATCAAATACCCAGGTGCTACTGCGTGGTGACGATCTTGATGCACTACTGTCGCAGGGCTTCGCCTAAGCACCGCTACAATATTATCGAGGACTATGGTGGCTGGGGGCGCCGCACACGGCTAAGAATAAGATCACGTGGATCAACTTGTGTCTCTCTGGGGTGCCCCTGCCTCCGTATATAAAGGACTAAGGGGGGGTGCGGCCGTCCTAGGAGAGGCGCGCCAGGAGAGTCCTACTCCCTCTGGGAGTAGGATCCCCCCCCCAATCCTAGTTGGAATAGGATTCGCGGAGGGGGGAAAGGAGAGAGGGGGGCCAGCCCCCTCTCCTTGTCCTATTCGGACCAAGGGAGGGGAGGGGCGCACGGCCCATCTTGGGCTGCCCCTTCTCTTTTCCACTAAGGTCCACTATGGCCCATATAGCTCCCGGGGGGTTCCGGTAACCTCCCGGTACTCCGGTAAAATCCCGATTTCACTCGAAACACTTCCGATATCCAAACATAGGCTTCCAATATATCAATCTTAATGTCTCGACCATTTCGAGACTCCTCGTCATGTCCGTGATCACATCCGGGACTCCGAACAACCTTCGGTACATCAAAATGCATAAACTCATAATATAACTGTCATCGTAACCTTAAGCGTGCGGACCCTACGGGTTCGAGAACAATGTAGACATGACCGAGACATGTCTTCGGTCAATAACCAATAGCGGAACCTGGATGCTCATATTGGCTCCTACATATTCTACGAAGATCTTTATCAGTCAGACCGCATAACAACATACGTTGTTCCCTTTGTCATCGGTATGTTACTTACCCGAGATTCGATCGTCGGTATTCCAATACCTAGTTCAATCTCGTTACCGGCAAGTCTCTTTACTCGTTCTATAATACATCATCCCGCAACTAACTTATTAGTTTCAATGCTTGCAAGGCTTTAAGTGATGTGCATTACCGAGAGGGCCCAGAGATACCTCTCCGACAATCGGAGTGACAAATCCTAATATCAAAATACGCCAACCCAACATGTACCTTTGGAGACACCTGTAGAGCTCCTTTATAATCACCCAGTTACGTTGTGACGTTTGGTAGCACACAAAGTGTTCCTCTGGTAAACGGGAGTTGCATAATCTCATAGTCATAGGAACATGTATAAGTTATGAAGAAAGCAATAGCAACATACTAAACGATCGGGTGCTAAGCTAATGGAATGGGTCATGTCAATCATATCATTCACTTAATGATTTGATCCCGTTAATCAAATAACAACCCTTTGTTCATGGTTAGGAAACATAACCATCTTTGATTAACGAGCTAGTCAAGTAGAGGCATACTAGTGACACTTTGTTTGTCTATGTATTCACACATGTATTATGTTTCCGGTTAATACAATTCTAGCATGAATAATAAACATTTATCATGATATAAGGAAATAAATAATAACTTTATTATTGCCTCTAGGGCATATTTCCTTCAGAACAACATAAGGAACACGATCTTCATCGAACTCCTCCTTGAGCTCAGGTTGCATCGTCTGCATGGTTTCATCGGCACCTGCAAACTGGTTTTGGAAGTATCTGTGAGTCACGGGGACTCAGCAATCTCACGCCCTCGCGATCAAGACTATTTAAGCTTGTAGGTAAGGCAAAGGTGTGAGGTGGAGCTGCAGCAAGCGACTAGCATATATGGTGGCTAACATACGCAAAAGAGAGCGAGAAGAGAATGCAAAGCACGGTCGAGAAACTATGATCAAGAAGTGATCCTAGAACAACCTACGTCAAGCATAACTCCAACACCGTGTTCACTTCCCGGACCCCGCCGAGAAGAGACCGTCATGGTAACACACATGGTTGATGTATTTTAATTAAGATAAACTTCGGGTTTTCTACAACCGGACATTAACAAATTCCCATCTTCCCATAACTGCAGGCACGACTTTCAAAAGTTCAAATCCCTGCAGGGGTGTCCCAACTTAGCCCATCACAAGCTCTCACGGTCAATGAAGGATATTCCTTTTCCCAGGAAGACCCGATCAGGCTCAGAATCCCGGTTACAAGACATCCTCGACAATGGTAAAACAAGTCTAGCAACACCGCCCGAATGTGCCAACAAATCCCGATAGGAGCTGCACATATCTCGTTCTCAGGGCACACTCAGATGATCTCTCCATACAACTAAAACCAAACCTCGAGTTTCCCCGAGGGGGCGCTGCACAGGGCTCTAGTTTGGACCAACACTCAGAGGAGCACTGGCCCGGGGGGGGGGGTAAAAATAATGATGACCCTTGAGTCTGCAGAACCCAAGGGAAAGAAAAGGCTAGGTGGCAAATGGTAAAACCAAGGTTGGGCATTGCTGGAGGAGTTTTATTCAAGGTGAACTGTCAAGGGGTTCCCATTATGACCCAACCGCGTAAGGAACGCAAAATCCGGGAACATAACACCGATATGACGGAAACTAGGGCGGCAAGAGTGGAACAAAACACCAGGCATAAGGCCGAGCCTTCCAGCCTTTACCAAGTATATAGATGCATTAATTAAATAAGAGATATTGTGATATCCCAACAAAATATCCATGTTCCAACATGGAACAAACTCCAATCTTCACCTGCAGCTAACAACGCTATAAGAGGGGCTGAGCAAAGCGATAACATAGCCAAACAACGGTTTGCTAGGACAAGGTGGGTTAGAGGCTTGGCTCAACAATATGGGAGGCATGATAAGCAAGTGGTAGGTATCACTGCATAGGCATAGCAAAAGAGCGAGCAACTAGCAAGCAAAGATAGAAGTGATTTCGAGGGTATGGTCATCTTGCCTGAAATCCCGCAAGGAAGAAGAACGAGTCCATTAAGAAGACAAACGGACGTAGTCGAATGGGTCCTCACAAACGCGACATTATCGGAACCAACCCAAAGAAGCAACACCGGAAAGAAATACACAACAAAGTGAACAATCATCACATAAGCATGGTACGATGCACAAACAAGTATGATGCATGTCCGGTTTAATGAGGCATGGCATGGCAAAAAGCACAAGCAACCCTACAAATTAAGTGGAGCTCAATATGCAACTCCGTTGCATATTGACGGAACACCACATCAATTATTTAGTTCTCTCTCGGTTATGTACCCAACAATATTAAATGTTGTTAAACATGGCAAGAGGGTGAAGCGAATGAAAACTACCAATCTAGGCAAGTTTAAATGAGGCCGGAACAACAAACAACAAGTCCGGAAACTCCTCATGTGCATATTTTAGGTTTTGGTACTATTCTTCACTAAACACAATTTTAGAGTTATTAAACATGCAAAGTAAGGCCACCGTGTTAAACTAGGCATTTTTCTACCCCATTTACATATAAAGTTTATTTAAAACCGAGCTACGGTTATTTAGTTATGAATTAAATCATTTTAACAAGTTATTTGAGCAAATTTAAACAAACAAAATTTTGAGCATTTCAAACATGGATGAAAGTGGCAAATTATTAATCTACACAAAATTCTAAGCATTTTTCATATATAAAGTTTTTACAAATGATGCACGGTTTGTGAGTTATTAAATGCATGTTGCTGAGGGACTTTTCTGCAAAACTGCGTTCTCTGGAAAAATAGCTAAAACACATAACCTAAAAAAACTACACGGGACGGATCTGGAACAGGGACCGAATTAGGTGGATCCGGGCTGCTCACATTGGGCCACATGGCCTGAAGCGGGGAAGGCCTGTCGCTGGGCCTTGCGGGAGGAGCTTGGTGCTGCGCTGCGCTGCGTTGACCACACGGAATCGAAGCAGATGAACCTGCTTCGCTCGATGCAGAGGAATAGGCAGCAGAAACCGGCCTTGGCGAGTCGACAGGTTCAGCAGAGCGTAGGGGTCGCAGGTCAACAGAGGAGGCGCTCGGCTGGGTCAACGCCGGCGCGAGGCAGAGTTGGACTTGGCGCGGCGGTTCCAGGGACTTGGCGGGGCTCCAGGATGGTGCGGCGGCGGATCCGGGCAGTCGAGGCATGGCGGCGCTGCAGTTCGCGAGGCAGGCGCACGGGCGGAGCTGGAGGCCATGGCGGCGGCGGTCGGAGCACCCACGGCGGCAAGGATGAAGCAGGGGTGACCCGAGGTCGCAGGTGATCCGGGCGGTGCAGGAGCTTGCGGCTCGGCACGGGGCTCACCCATCCATGGCGGCGGCCTCCTGGTGGCTTCCTGTAGAGAGAGGCGAGAGGGAGTTGATGGTGAGGAGTGAGGATGGGGGAGAAGAGAAAGGAGGGAGCACGGGGAGCAGGGAGAGGGCAACGGCCTGGCGATGGCGCTGGTCTCCTGCGGCGCACGGGGAAGCCGGTGCACGGAGCTTGGTGGCGAGGACGATGCAGAGGTGCGCGCGAGGTGCTCGTTGTCCTGCTCGATCAGGAGCCAAACATGGAGGTGGCGCGACTGGCCTAGTTCGGCTGCTCGGTGTTCGTGATCCATTCGGGATCGTGCCGAGGAGGGAGAGGAGGCACGGAGGTAGATCGGGAGGAGGGAGTGGCTGGTTGCATGTGTTGGAAATATGCCCTAGAGGCAATAATAAAAGCATTATTATTATATTTCCTTGTTCATGATAATTGTCTTTATTCATGCTATAATTGTGTTATCCGGAAATCGTAATACATGTGTGAATAACAGACACCAACATGTCCCTAGTAAGCCTCTAGTTGACTAGCTCGTTGATCAACAGATAGTCATGGTTTCCTGACTATGGACATTGGATGTCATTGATAACGAGATCACATCATTAGGAGAATGATGTGATGGACAAGACCCAATCCTAAACATAGCATAAGATCGTATAGTTCGTTTGCTAGAGTTTTCCAATGTCAAGTATCCTTTCCTTAGACCATGAGATCGTGTAACTCCCGGATACCGTAGGAGTGCTTTGGGTGTATCAAACGTCACAACGTAACTGGGTGACTATAAAGGTATGCTACGGGTATCTCCGAAAGTGTCTGTTGGGTTGACACGGATCAAGACTGGGATTTGTCACTCCGTATGACGGAGAGGTATCACTGGGCCCACTCGGTAATGCATCATCATAATGATCTCAAAGTGACCAAGTGTCTGGTCACGGGATCATGCATTACGGTACGAGTAAAGTGACTTGCCGGTAACGAGATTGAACGAGGTATGGGGATACCGACGATCGAATTTCGGGCAAGTAACATATCGATTGACAAAGGGAATTGCATACGGGGTTGCTTGAATCCTCGACATCGTGGTTCATCCGATGAGATCATCGTGGAGTATGTGGGAGCCAACATGGGTATCCAGATCCCGCTGTTGGTTATTGACCGGAGAGTCGTCTCGGTCATGTCTGCATGTCTCCCGAACCCGTAGGGTCTACACACTTAAGGTTCGGTGACGCTAGGGTTGTAGGGATATGTATATGCAGTAACCCGAATGTTGTTCGGAGTCCCGGATGAGATCCCGGACGTCACGAGGAGTTCCGGAATGGTCCGGAGGTAAAGAATTATTTATAGGAAGTGCTATTTCGTCCATCGGGACAAGTTTCGGGGTCATCGGTATTGTACCGGGACCACCGGAAGGGTCCCGGGGGTCCACCGGGTGGGGCCACCTGCCCCGGGGGGGCACATGGGCTGTAGGGGGTGCTCCTTGGCCTACATGGGCCAAGGGCACCAGCCCCAAGAGGCCCATGCGCCTAGGGTTCACAAAAGGGAAGAGTCCCACTAGTGGAAGGCACCTCCTAGGTGCCTTGGGGGGGAGGGAAACCTCCCTTGGCCGCCGCCCCCTAGGAGATTGGATCTCCTAGGGCCGGCGCCCCCCCCCTTGGCCCTCCTATATATAGTGGGGGAAGGAGGGATTTTCATCCACGCCTTTGGTTGCCTACTTCTCCCTCTCCAACACCTCCTCCTCCTCCATAGTGCTTGGCGAAGCCCTGACGGAGTACCGCAGCTCCACCATCACCACACCGTCGTGTTGCTGCTGGAGCCATCTTCCTCAATCTCTCCTTCCCCCTTGCTGGATCAAGAAGAAGGAGACGCCGCTGCTCCGTACGTGTGTTGAACACGGAGGTGCCGTCCGTTCGGTGCTAGGATCTCCGGTGATTTGGATCACGTCGTGTTCAACTACCTCAACCCCGTTCTTTGAACGCTTCCGCTCGCGATCTACAAAGGTATGTAGATGCATCCGATCACTCATTGCTAGATGAACTCATATATGGATCTTGGTGAAACCATAGGAAAATTTTTGTTTTCTGCGACGTTCCCCAACAGTGGCATCATGAGCTAGGTCTATGTGTAGTTCTTCTTGCGCGAGTAGAACACAATTTGTTGTGGGCGTAGATGTTGTCAGCTTTCTTGCCGTTACTAGTCTTATCTTGCTTCAACGGTATTGTGGGATGAAGCGGCCCGGACCAACCTTACACGTACGCTTACGTGAGACCGGTTCCACCGACTAACATGCACTAGTTGCATAAGGTGGCTGGCGGGTGTCTGTCTCTCCTACTTTAGTTGGAGCGGATTCGATGAAAAGGGTCCTTATGAAGGGTAAATAGAAGTTGACAAATCACGTTGTGGCTTTCACGTAGGTAAGAAAATGTTCTTGCTAGAACCCTATTGCAGCCACGTAAAACTTGCAACAACAATTAGAGGACGTCTAACTTGTTTTTGCAGCAAGTGCTTTGTGATATGATATGGCCAAAGTTGTGATGAATGATGAATGATCTATATGTGATGTATGAGATGTTCATGCTATTGTAATAGGAATCACGACTTGCATGTCGATGAGTATGACAACCGGCAGGAGCCATAGGAGTTGTCTTTATTTTTATATGACCTGCGTGTCATTGAGAAATGCCATGTAAATTATTTACTTTATTGCTAAACGCGTTAGCCATAGTAGTAGAAGTAATAGTTGGCGAGCAACTTCATGGAGACACAATGATGGAGATCATGATGATGGAGATCATGGTGTCATGCCGGTGACAAGATGATCATGGAGCCCCAAGATGGAGATCAAAGGAGCTATGTGATATTGGCCATATCATGTCACTATTATTATTTGATTGCATTTGATGTTTATCATGTTTTGCATCTTGTTTACTTAGAACGACGGTAGTAAATAAGATGATCCCTCATAATAATTTCAAGAAAGTGTTCCCCCTAACTGTGCACCGTTGCGACAGTTCGTTGTTTCAATGCACCACGTGATGATCGGGTGTTTGATTCAAACGTTCACATACAACGGGTGTAAGACAGATTTACACATGCAAACACTTAGGTTGACTTGACGAGCCTAGCATGTGTATAGACATGGCCTCGGAACACAGAAGACCGAAAGGTCGAGCATGAGTCGTATAGAAGATACGATCAACATGAAGATGTTCACCGACGTTGACTAGACCGTCTCACGTGATGATCGGACACGGCCTAGTTGACTCGGATCATGTTATACTTAGATGACTAGAAGAGGGATGTCTATCTAAGTGGGAGTTCATTGAATAATTTGATTAGATGAACTTAATTATCATGAACTTAGTCTAAAATCTTTACAATATGTCTTGTAGATCAAATGGCCAACGTAGTCCTCAACTTCAACGCGTTCCTAGAGAAAACCAAGCTGAAAGACGATGGCAGCAACTATACGGTCTGGGTACGGAACCTGAGGATCATCCTCATAGCTGCCAAGAAAGATTATGTCCTACAAGCACCGCTAGGTGATCCACCCGTCCCACAGAACCAAGACGTTATGAACGCTTGGCAGACACGTGCCGATGACTACTCCCTCATTCAGTGCGGCATGCTTTACAGCCTAGAGCCGGGGCTCCAAAAGCGTTTTGAGAGACATGGAGCATATGAGATGTTCGAAGAGCTGAAAATGGTTTTCCAAGCTCATGCCCGGGTCGAAAGATATGAAGTCTCCGACAAATTCTTCAGTTGTAAGATGGAGGAAAATAGTTCTGTCAGTGAGCACATACTCACTATGTCTGGGTTACATAACCGCTTGACTCAGCTGGGAGTTAATCTCCCGGATGATGCGGTCATTGACAGAATCCTCCAGTCGCTTCCACCAAGCTACAAGAGCTTTGTGATGAACTTCAATATGCAGGGGATGGAAAAGACCATTCCTGAGGTATTTTCAATGCTGAAATCAGCAGAGGTAGAAGTCAAGAAGGAACATCAAGTGTTGATGGTGAATAAAACCACTAAGTTCAAGAAGGGCAAGGGTAAAAAGAACTTCAAGAAGGACGGCAAAGGAGTTGCCGCGCCCGGCAAGCAAGCTGCTGGGAAGAAGCCAAAGAATGGACCCAAGCCCGAGACTGTGTGTTTTTATTGCAAGGGAAGTGGTCACTGGAAGCGGAACTGCCCCAAATATTTAGCGGACAAGAAGGCCGGCAAAACAAAAGGTATATATGATATACATGTAATTGATGTGTACCTTACTAGTACCCGTAGTAGCTCCTGGGTATTTGATACCGGTGCAGTTGCTCACATTTGTAACTCAAAGCAGGGGCTGCGGAATAAGCGGAGACTGGCAAAGGACGAGGTGACGATGCGCGTCGGGAATGGTTACAAGGTCAATGTGATCGCCGTCGGCACGCTACCTCTACATTTACCTACGGGATTAGTTTTAAACCTTAATAATTGTTATTTAGTGCCAGCTTTGAGCATGAACATTGTATCGGGATCTCGTTTAATTTGAGATGGCTACTCATTTAAATCCGAGAATAATGGTTGTTCTATTTATATGAGAGATATGTTTTATGGTCATGCTCCTATGGTGAATGGTTTATTCTTAATGAATCTCGAGCGTAATGCTACACATATTCGTAATGTGAGTACCAAAAGATGTAAAGTTGATAATGATAGTCCCACATACTTGTGGCACTGCCGCCTTGGTCACATAGGTGTCAAACGCATGAAGAAGCTCCATACTGATGGACTTTTAGAGTCTCTTGATTACGAATCATTTGACACGTGCGAACCATGCCTCATGGGTAAAATGACCAAGACTCCGTTCTCAGGAACAATGGAGCGAGCAACCAACTTATTGGAAATCATACATACTGATGTGTGCGGTCCAATGAGTGTTGAGGCTCGCGGTGGCTATCGTTATGTTCTCACCCTCACTGATGATTTGAGTAGATATGGGTATATCTACTTAATGAAACACAAGTCTGAAACCTTTGAAAATTTCAAGGAATTTCAGAGTGAGGTTGAGAATCAACGTGACAGGAAAATCAAGTTTCTACGATCAGATCATGGAGGAGAATACTTGAGTCACGAATTTGGCACACACTTAAGAAAATGTGGAATAGTTTCACAACTCACGCCGCCTAGAACACCTCAGCGTAATGGTGTGTCCGAACGTCGTAATCGCACTCTATTAGATATGGTACGATCTATGATGTCTCTTACCGATTTACCGCTATCTTTTTGGGGCTATGCTTTAGAGACTGCCACATTCACTTTAAATAGGGCTCCGTCGAAATCCGTTGAGACGACACCGTTTGAATTATGGTTTGGTACGAAACCTAAGTTGTCGTTTCTAAAAGTTTGGGGATGCAATGCTTATGTCAAGAAACTTCAACCTGGAAAGCTCGAACCCAAGTCGGAAAAATGCGTCTTCATAGGATACCCTAAAGAAACTGTTGGGTATACCTTCTACCTCAGATCCGAAGGCAAGATCTTTGTTGCCAAGAATGGATCCTTTCTAGAGAAGGAGTTTCTCTCGAAAGAAGTAAGTGGGAGGAAAGTAGAACTTGATGAAGTATTACCTCTTGAACCGGTAAATGGCGCAACTCAAGAAAATGTTCCTGAGGTGCCTGCACCGACTAGAGAGGAAGTTAATGATAATGATCAAGATACTTCTGATCAAGCTCCTACTGAAATTCGAAGGTCCACAAGGACACGTTCCGCACCAGAGTGGTACGGCAACCCTGTCTTGGAAATCATGTTGTTAGACAACGGTGAACCTTCGAACTATGAAGAAGTGATGGCGGGCCCGGATTCCGACAAATGGCTAGAAGCCATGAAATCCGAGATAGGATCCATGTATGAAAACGAAGTATGGACTTTGACCGACTTGCCCGTTGAATGGCGAGCCATAGAAAATAAATGGATCTTTAAGAGGAAGACAGACGCGGATGGTAATGTGACCATCTATAAAGCTAGGCTTGTCGCTAAGGGTTATCGACAAGTTCAAGGGGTTGACTATGATGAGACATTCTCACCGGTAGCAAAGCTAAAGTCCGTCTGAATCATGTTAGCAATTGCCGCATTCTACGATTATGAGATATGGCAAATGGATGTCAAAACGGCATTCCTTAATGGTTTCCTTAAGGAAAAATTGTATATGATGCAGCCGGAAGGTTTTGTCGATCCTAAGAATGCTGACAAGGTGTGCAAGCTCCAATGCTCGATTTATGGGCCGGTGCAAGCACCTCGGAGTTGGAACATTCGCTTTGATGAGATGATCAAAGCGTTTGGGTTTATGCAGACTTATGGAGAAGCCTGCGTTTACAAGAAAGTGAGTGGGAGCTCTGTAGCATTTCTCATATTATATGTAGATGACATACTTTTGATGGGAAATGATATAGAACTCTTGGACAGCATCAAGGCCTACTTGAATAAGAGTTTTTCAATGAAGGACCTTGGTGAAGCTGCTTATATATTAGGCATCAAGATCTATAGAGATAGATCAAGACGCCTCATAGGTCTTTCACAAAGCACATACCTTGATAAGATATTGAAGAAGTTCAATATGGATCAATCTAAGAAGGGGTTCTTGCCTGTGTTACAAGGTATGAAATTGAGCTCAGCTCAATGTCCGACCACGGCAGAAGATATAGAAGAGATGAGTGTCATCCCCTATGCCTCAGCCATAGGTTCTATTATGTATGCCATGCTGTGTACCAGACCTGATGTAAACCTTGCCGTAAGTTTGGTAGGAAGGTACCAAAGTAATCCCGGCAAGGAACACTGGACATCGGTCAAGAATATCCTGAAGTACCTGAAAAGGACTAAGGAAATGTTTCTCGGTTAGGGAGGTGACGAAGAGCTCGTCGTAAAGGGTTACGTCGACGCTAGCTTCGACACAGATCTGGATGACTCTAAGTCACAGACCGGATACGTGTATATTTTGAATGGTGGGGTAGTAAGCTGGTGCAGTTGCAAGTAGAGCGTCGTGGCGGGATCTACATGTGAAGCGGAGTACATGGCAGCCTCGGAGTCAGCACATGAAGCAATATGGGTGAAGGAGTTCATCACCGACCTAGGAGTCATACCCAATGCGTCGGGGCCAATCAAAATCTTCTGTGACAACACTGGAGCTATTGCACTTGCCAAGGAACCCAGGTTTCACAAGAAGACAAGGCACATCAAGCGTCGCTTCAACTCCATTCGTGAAAATGTTCAAGATGGAGACATAGATATTTGTAAAGTGCATACGGACCTGAATGTAGCAGATCCGTTGACTAAACCTCTCCCTAGGGCAAAACATGATCAACACCAGAATTCCATGGGTGTTCGATTCATCACAATGTAACTAGATTATTGACTCTAGTGCAAGTGGAAGACTATTGGAAATATGCCCTAGAGGCAATAATAAAAGCATTATTATTATATTTCCTTGTTCATGATAATTGTCTTTATTCATGCTATAATTGTGTTATCCGGAAATCGTAATACATGTGTGAATAACAGACACCAACATGTCCCTAGTAAGCCTCTAGTTGACTAGCTCGTTGATCAACAGATAGTCATGGTTTCCTGACTATGGACATTGGATGTCATTGATAACGAGATCACATCATTAGGAGAATGATGTGATGGACAAGACCCAATCCTAAACATAGCATAAGATCGTATAGTTCGTTTGCTAGAGTTTTCCAATGTCAAGTATCCTTTCCTTAGACCATGAGATCGTGTAACTCCCGGATACCGTAGGAGTGCTTTGGGTGTATCAAACGTCACAACGTAACTGGGTGACTATAAAGGTATGCTACGGGTATCTCCAAAAGTGTCTGTTGGGTTGACACGGATCAAGACTGGGATTTGTCACTCCGTATGACGGAGAGGTATCACTGGGCCCACTCGGTAATGCATCATCATAATGATCTCAAAGTGACCAAGTGTCTGGTCACGGGATCATGCATTACGGTACGAGTAAAGTGACTTGCCGGTAACGAGATTGAACGAGGTATGGGGATACCGACGATCGAATTTCGGGCAAGTAACATATCGATTGACAAAGGGAATTGCATACGGGGTTGCTTGAATCCTCGACATCGTGGTTCATCCGATGAGATCATCGTGGAGTATGTGGGAGCCAACATGGGTATCCAGATCCCGCTGTTGGTTATTGACCGGAGAGTCGTCTCGGTCATGTCTGCATGTCTCCCGAACCCGTAGGGTCTACACACTTAAGGTTCGGTGACGCTAGGGTTGTAGGGATATGTATATGCAGTAACCCGAATGTTGTTCGGAGTCCCGGATGAGATCCCGGACGTCACGAGGAGTTCCGGAATGGTCCGGAGGTAAAGAATTATATATAGGAAGTGCTATTTCGTCCATCGGGACAAGTTTCGGGGTCATCGGTATTGTACCGGGACCACCGGAAGGGTCCCGGGGGACCACTGGGTGGGGCCACCTGCCCCGGGGGGCCACATGGGCTGTAGGGGGTGCTCCTTGGCCTACATGGGCCAAGGGAACCAGCCCCAAGAGGCCCATGCGCCTAGGGTTCACAAAAGGGAAGAGTCCCACTAGTGGAAGGCACCTCCTAGGTGCCTTGGGGGGGGGAGGGAAACCTCCCTTGGCCGCCGCCCCCTAGGAGATTGGATCTCCTAGGGCCGGCGCCCCCCCCCCCTTGGCCCTCCTATATATAGTGGGGGAAGGAGGGCTTTTCATCCACGCCTTTGGTTGCCTACTTCTCCCTCTCCAACACCTCCTCCTCCTCCATAGTGCTTGGCGAAGCCCTGACGGAGTACTGCAGCTCCACCATCACCACACCGTCGTGTTGCTGCTGGAGCCATCTTCCTCAACCTCTCCTTCCCCCTTGCTGGATCAAGAAGAAGGAGACGCCGCTGCTCCGTACGTGTGTTGAACGCGGAGGTGTCGTCCGTTCGGTGCTAGGATCTCCGGTGATTTGGATCACGTCGTGTTCGACTACCTCAACCCCGTTCTTTGAACGCTTTCGCTCGCGATCTACAAAGGTATGTAGATGCACCGATCACTTGTTTCTAGATGAACTCATAGATGGATCTTGGTGAAACCGTAGGAAATTTTTTGTTTTCTGCGACGTTCCCCAACAGCATGCGGGTGGAAATTGGGCGGCGCGGAAAAACAGGGAGGTGGTCGGAGGCTGATTGGAGAGGTGGATCTGGGATGATCCCGAGGGGAACCAGAGAGAGTGGCGGCGGAGGGATTCGGAGGATGGGACAAGATAGGCTAGGGTTTGATCTGATATTTATATCAGATGAGTTTTGGGTTAGGGGCTAACTCGTCCCTACGATCGCAATCGGACGATCGTGAAAAAATATATATTAGGAAGTCCAATTAACAAAACAGAGACGTTTTGTAGATGTTTGGGGATGATCCGGACACGACGGTAGCGACAGTCCGGGTCGGGTCCGGGACAGCTTTCGGGCGCGCGCGAGGAGGGCCGTGGGCTGACGAGAGAGGTTAGGTTGGACATGGGGGTAGGTAGTGGGCTGTGTAGACGTTCTCGAGCTGAGAGAAGAGAAGAGAGGGAGGCCCGGCGACTGTTTCCGGAGACCGAAAACGTCTGACGTGTGCCCGGCTATAATGCTGCTATAGTTTAACGTTGGGGCGTCAAACGGACTCCGAATGCGATGAAACTTGGCAGGCGACCTACTAACAACATAACAACACCGCATGCCAACTTTCAACCCCTTCTGAGAACATTTTCCGACCACTTATAAAATAATATTTCAACCCCTGAGACTCTGTTCAGCTTTTTGGAAAAAGGGGGCGGACAGAGGATCAAATATTCACCGGAGATAACACACTTATCTATTTTGATAAACAGGCTTCACTATTAGTGGCTTCAGCCAGGGATGCTGAAGTTTCCGAACTCCAGCAGAGACTGAAGCTGGCTGATGATGAGACCGACCGTATTAACAAGTGGTTCGATGAGGCCCAAGGTGTGCTTATAAAAGACCCCTTACAAGCCTGAATTGTATTGCAAACTCAGAGTTTGAGCTCATGTGATGTTATGTATATGATTGTAGGTAGCGCTACCTAGGTCGAGACCCTCAAGGGTGCCCTTGCAGAAGCCAAGGAGGAGGTGAGGGCGAACAAAGCAGCCGCAGACAAAGCGACCGCTGATTTAAAGGTCGAACAAGTCGCCCGCCACCAGTATGAGGAGAGGGTGACCAAAGTGGAGCAAGCGCTCCTGGATGCCGCCAACAAGTGTGATTCCTTGGAGGAAAGTAATAAGGCCCAAGCGGCCGAACTCACCAAGGCTCTTCAAGAGGCAAAGGAGGCGCAGAACGAGTCCCGTGCGGCTCGCGAGGAGATCAAGCAAGACGAACAGATAGCGGCTGGGAAGCCTTTTCTTTTACAGAGTATATTTGGCGGTCGAAGATATGCTTTGCTAAATCGACTATGGAGTGCTCCAGACGCCTTTGCGGATCTCCTGAGGAGTGCTGCCGATGCCGCCCAGTATTTCCGGGCCCAAGAAGGGAACATGACAGAGAAGCTCTTCTGGTCGCAGTACTTGGCGCCGGAGCGGCCAGCGCTGCTAAACAACCAGATGATGCAGCTGGCGGAGCTGCATAGGATGTCCGGTTTGGCCATGAAGGGCATCATAGTCCGGCTATGGCCAGCCGGACCCGTTCCGAGCAGCTACTTCGGCCTGGTCAAGCGGCTCGGTGACGCCTTGCCCCGAGTTGAGGTTGTGAAGCACTCGGCATGCATAGAAGGTGCGCGGATGGCCTTTGCCCATGTCAAGATGCATTGGGCGAAGATGAAGACCGCCGTCGTGGCGGTTGAGGGTCCGCCCGGAGGCAAGGACCACCGCAAGCCGGAGCGCTATTTTTAAGATGTCCTCGGGGGTGTCCGTTTGATTGAGGGTCAATGCTCGAAGGATATTGTGTCCGAGTGAATGTATCCGAACTGCCCCGACCTTGTATTATGAACCAAGGCTTTGTAATATATTTATGCTTTTATCCGAACTACATACCTCCTGTGCGGCCGTATTTTATTATTCTTGAAAGTTTGTCAGTCGTCCGCTTTAGCCCCCACGTAGATGCTATGGGGGTGTTCATAATAACGTGTAATCACTCTTGACCCAACGTCTTGGTCCGTAAAGGAGGTGACTTACTTAATGAACTAGGCAATCAGACTATGCGGCTTTAGCACTTTCACTTAGCCATAGGAGTTTGACTGTGTGGCTAAGAACTAGCCCTCGGTGTGTGTGCGGCTGTCCGAACTGGGATGCCTTCGGCGCGTGACCGAACCGAAGTTAGTCCTTCATATAATACGGAAAAATAGCAAGAGATTTACATTAAGTCGCTGAATTGCCAACCAGCTCTCGCCATACCATGAAAGTTAGTTTTCGGCTTTCTCTACTAAGGTGTTTGACCGGACAAACCAGAAACACAATCACAGTAGTTCTCCCTGTACTACCTTAGCCGAACAAGCGGAACGTAAGGTGGTAATCACAAGAGCCGGGCAACCCAACTATTGACCAAAGACATGATTCGGAGCCGATGCATATAATGCCATATTCAGGACGCCGAAGTATACTATAAAAGCGTTCGGACTTTTCTTCTTTTTTTGAGAAAAGAATTATATGTGGCTGACTAGATCCCCTGGCGATTTAAATCGAGCCGAGGTGTATGTGCCAATCTGGTGCAAAGAGGGAATACAGATTAGGAAATAAGCCAATACCGAACAGGGTTGGGCGAAACTGTTTCCATTATAGTCTAATTGATACGTCAAAACGTATTTTTACAGGGAATGCCATGATTATCGAGGCTATTTTACATGCCCAGAATTTGAGAACAAGGGGAAGCTGTATACAGGTCCTAAAAGGAAAAAAATGATCTTGATTATCCTTTGGACAATCTGCCGCATGTCTGCGCTGCTTTTGGCCTTGAGGTAGGATCCTTTAGAGGATCAACGATCGAGTATGCATAAGGGGCCTGGAAAAGGGCCCTTGGTACCATTTTACGATGATGTGGGTTGTAAAGAACCTGAAAAAAATAAAAATAAGAAGAAAAAGGGAATAATGTGAGGGTCCGAATAGGGTCGAGCCATATTGTGGACTTTGTTTGTAGTGTGCCTCCGTCCTTGCCCATGGTATTTTTAGTGCGTAATTATGTACGCGCGGTACATATGCCGCAACCAGGTTAGGGATTTGACGGAGGCCGAATTGCTAATCTAGCTCTGGACCAGCCGGACTGTCATTCTCTATGGTAGACCAGACTTGTCTAAAGGTGTCCGGTGGCCTGATTGCCGATGTAGTATTCAGCTTGATAAGGCCACCATGCACTTCTGCTGCGAGGGCCGCGGTATTCTCCTCAGTACGGAGGGAGCGCTCCATGTTTCCATTGACTGTTATAACGCCACATGGGCCAGACATCTTGAGCTTTAGATAAGCGTAGTGCGGGACTGCATTGAAACGGGCAAAAGCGGTTCGTCCGAGTAGTGCATGATAGCCACTACAGAAGGGGACGATGTCGAAGATCAAGTCTTCGCTACGGAAATTATCCGATGAACCAAAGACTACTTCCAGCGTTATGGACCCTGTGCAACAGGCCTCGACGCCGGGTATCACTCCTTTAAGGTGGTTTTAGTGGGTTTGATTCTTGATGGATCAATACCCATTTTGCGGACAGTGTCCTGATAAAGCAGCTTAAGGCTGCTACTGCCGTCCATAAGGACTCGCGTAAGATGGAATCCGTCGATGATTGGGTCAAGGACCAATGTTGCCGAACCTCCATGACAGATACTGGTTGGGTGGTCTCTGCGATCAAAAGTGATCAGACATGCTGACCATGGGTTGAATTTTGGGGTGAGTGACTATGGCGTAGACGTCCCTTAGTGCGCGCTTGCGCTCCCTTTTAGGGATATGAGTGACATAGATCATATTCACTATTTTTACCTTGGTGGGGATTTCTTTTGCCCCCCTGTGTTTGTTGGGCTAGGTTCACCATCATCCTCTCTAGGTGGCCCTTTCCCCTTGTGCTCGGTGTTTATTTTACCGGCCTGTTTAAAGACCCAACAATTTCTGTTGGTATGATTGGGAGGCTTGTCAGGGGTGCCATGGATCTGGCAAGGCCGATCTAATATTCGGTCCAGGCTAGATGGACCATCTTTGTTTCCTTTGAATGGCTTCTTCCGCTGACCGGTTTTAGAGCCACTGAATCCGGCGTTGACCGCCATGTCTTCAGTATCTTCGTTGTTGTTTCGACGCTTGTGTTTATTGCGTCGTGGCCCGCTGTTGCCATCTCTGGCTTCGTAGGTGCCGGGATCGCTGGTGTTGTTGCTACTACGAGCTAGCTAGCTATCTTCTCCCATGCAAAAGCGGGTCATAAGTGCGGTGAGAGCTGCCATAGACTTCGACTTTTCTTGGCCGAGGTGTCGGGCGAGCCATTCTTCACGGACACTATGTTTAAAGGCCGTGAGGGCTTCAACGTCTGGACAATCGACGATTTGGTTCTTTTTAATTAAGAACATGGTCCAGAGTTTCCGGGTTGACTCTCCGGGTTGCTAGACTATATGACTAAGGTCATCGGCGTCTGGAGGCCGAACATAGGTGCCTTGGAAGTTGTCTCTAAAGGCATCCTCCAAATCTTCCCATCTACCAATAGAGTTTTCTGGGAGGCTGTTTAACCAGCGCCGTGCTGGTCTCTTGAGTTTTGGGGGGAGGTACTTGATGGCATGGACATTGTCACTGCAAGCCATGTGAATGTGGAGAAGAAAATCTTCGGTCCATACCGCGGGATCCGTCGTATAATCGTATGATTCAATGTTCATGGGTTTAACGCTTCTGGGAACTGGTGCTCCATTACCTCATTAGTGAAGCATAAGGGGTGTGCAGCGCCTTTGTATCGGGCGACGTCATGACATACTTCGGACGAAGTCCGTATGCGGTTTTCAGCCCGGGTGAGGTTGTGCCTGTCGCGCCAGGCTTGATGGTCGTCTTCTCGCGTTGGGGCGCGTCCCCTTGATCCATAGATTGATCTGGCTTGGCCTGCTCTATTGTCTAGTGATACGTCTCCAACATATCTATAATTTATGAAGTATTCATGCTATTATATTATCTGTTTTGGATGTTTATGGGCTTTATTAGACACTTTTATATTATTTTTGGGACTAACCTATTAACCCAGAGCCCAGTGTCAGTTTCTGTTTTTCCTTGTTTTAGAGTATCGCAGAAAAGGAAAATCAAACGGAGTCCAATTGACCTGAAACTTCACGGAACTTATTTTTGGACCAGAAGAATCACACAGAGTATCGGAGATGGACCAGGAGAGTCCCAGGCTGCCCACGAGGGTGGGGGCGCGCCCACCCCCTGGGCGCGCCCCCTTCCTTGTGGACAGCCCGGAGGTCCACCGACGTACTTCTTCCTCCCATATATACCCATATACCCTAAAAACTTCGGGGAGCACAATAGATCGGGAGTTCCGCCGCTAGAAGCCGTCGTAGCCACCAAAAACCAATCGGGACCCTGTTCTGGCACCCTGCCGGAGGGGGGAACCCTCACCGGTGGCCATCTTCATCATCCCGGTGCTCTCCATGACGAGGAGGGAGTAGTCCACCCTCGGGGCTGAGGGTATGTACCAGTAGCTATGTGTTTGATCTCTCTCTCTCTCTCTCGTGTTCTTGAGGTGATACGATCTTGATGTATCACGAGCTTTGCTACTATAGTTGGATCTTATGATGTTTTTCCCCCTCTACTCTCTTGTAATGGATTGAGTTTTACCTTTGAAGTTATCTTATCGGATTGAGTCTTTAATGATTTGAGAACACTTGATGTATGTCTTGCCGTGCGTATCTGTGGTGACAATGGGATATCACGTGATTCACTTGATGTATGTTTTGGTGATCAACTTGTGGGTTCCGCCCATGAATCTATGCATAGGGGTTGGCACACGTTTTCATCTTGACTCTCCGGTAGAAACTTTGGGGCACTCTTTGAGGTTCTATGTGTTGGTTGAATAGATGAATCTAAGATTGTGTGATGCATATCGTATAATCATACCCACGGATACTTGAGGTGACATTGGAGTATCTAGGTGACATTAGGGTTTTGGTTGATTTGTGTCTTAAGGTGTTATTCTAGTATGAACTCTTGAATAGATCGATCCGAACGAATAACTTTGAGGTGGTTTCGTACCCTACCATAATCTCTTCGTTTGCTCTCCGTTATTAGTGACTTTGGAGTGACTCTTTGTTGCATGTTGAGGGATAGTTATGTGATCCAATTATGTTATTATTGTTGAGAGAACTTGCACTAGTGAAAGTATGAACCCTAGGCCTTGTTTCCTATCATTGCAATACCTTTTACGCTCACTTTTACCATTAGTTACCTTGCTGTTTTTATATTTTCAGATTACAAATACCCATATCTACCATCCATATTGCACTTGTATCACCATCTCTTCGCCGAACTAGTGCACCTATGCAATTTACCATTGTATTGGGTGTGTTGGGGACACAAGAGACTCTTTGTTATTTGGTTGCAGGGTTGTTTGAGAGAGACCATCTTCATCCTACGCCTACCACAGATTGATAAACCTTAGGTCATCCACTTGAGGGAAATTTTCTACTGTCCTACAAACCTCTGCACTTGGAGGCCCAACAACGTCTACAAGAAGAAGGTTGTGTAGTAGACATCATCCAGGTCCTGCCGTAGGTCGTAGGTGTATCCTGGAGCCGTTGTCTCTTTGCCTTTATGGCGAGGTGGTGTAGGTTGATGTTCGGCATTTGCGGCCGCTTTATCTCGTCTGCGTGGTGGCCGGTCTGGTTCATCGGCACGATTATGTCTTGACAGTATGGGCTCGACAGCCTCATCATCGAATTGTGGTAGTAGCCAACGCTTCGGATAACTCCTTGTTGGTCGTTGAAGGCCATACTCCTCGGCAGCCAGGACCTGGGTCTACCTGTCGTTGATTGTATCCTGTTCGGCTTGGAGTTGTTGCTGCTTCTTTTTTGGGCTTCTCGCAATGGCGATTAGCTAGCGCTTAAAGTGCTCCTACTCAAGTGGTTCCTCTGGCACGATGAAGACTTCGTCGCCGAGGCTCACATCATCCTTGGAGATTGGTTGATAGTTACTATCCTCCGAGTCCTCGTTCTCAACAAGATCGTCAGGGTTAACTTGCCCATCCTCCCAATCATCCTGTTCGGATGTTGGCTCGACAGGGGCTCCGGGGTCTTCAGGGTTCTCTGGAGTGTTATTGTCTTTGGTGCCAATATTGCTGTCTTTTTGGCGACGTGATTTTGAGCGGTGCCGCTGACGTCAATGCTTTGGAGGTGCCTCAGCGGGCTTGTCCTCAACCAGATCCTTCCTTCCTGCCGTCGTCGTCATCCTCTTTGTGTGTGTCCACCATATACACATCATATGTGGAGGTGGCCGTCCAACGTCCGGTGATCGGCGGGTCTTGGCCTTGTTCGTCTCCGGCATCGTCATCCATGCCGTCGATGTCTTCGGAGGCGTAGTCCAGCATGTCAGTTAAATATTTGAAAATGGCTATGAAGTGGGTGGTGGGTGGGACGTGAAATTCCCCACTCTCAGCCCCTAGTCCAGGCTGGGCATAATTCGGAAGTGATTCCTCTGCGATGGCGAGGGATCGCATTAAGTCCAAAACCTCATTTAAGAGTGAGGTTTGGACGGGGAAGCGAGAGTCCGCGGGGCTAGCTGGGTGATACGTCTCCAACGTATCTATAATTTTTGATTGTTCCATGTTGTTATATTATCAATCTTGGATGTTATATAATCATTTTATAGTCATTTTATATCATTTTTGGTACTAACCTATTAACATAGTGCCAAGTGCCAGTTCCTGTTTTTCCATGTTTTTTACATCGCAGAAAATCAATATCAGACGGAGTCCAAATGCCACGAAACTTTGCAGAGAATTTTTATGGGCCAAAAGGAACACGACAGACCCTGGATGCGCCTGGGGGGGTGCCCCGAGGGGGGCATAGCCCACCAGGGCATGCCAGGAGGCCAGGCGCGCCCTGGTGGGTTGTGCCCACCTCGGATGCCCCCCGGACCACGTCTTTGCTCTATAAATGCCCCAAAAAACCCAGAACCCTAGGGGAGTCTATGAAATATTCATCCAGCCGCCGCAGAGTCCAGAACCACCAGATCCAATCTAGACACCATGTCAGATGGGGTTCACCACCTCCATTGGTGCCTCTCCGATGATGCGTGAGTAGTTCTTTGTAGACCTTCCGGTACGTAGTTAGTAGCTAGATGGCTTCATCTCTCTCCCTTTCTTGATTCTCAATACAATGGTCTCTTGGAGATCCATATGATGTAACTCTTTTGCGGTGTGTTTGTTGGGATCCAATGAACTTTGAGTTTATGATCGGATCTATCTCTTTTTATATCCATGAAAGTATTTGAGTTTCTTTGATCTCTTTTATGCATGATTTCTTGTAGCCTCGTATTTCTTCTCCGATATTTGGGTTTTGTTTGGCCAGCTTGATCTATTTATCTTGCAATGTGAAGAGGTGCTTTGTAGTGGGTTAGATCTTACGGTGCTTGATCCCAGTGACAGAAAGGGAAACGACACGTATGTATCGTTGCTACTAAGGATAAAATGATGGGGTCTATCTCTACATAGATAGATCTTGTCTACATCATCTCATCGTTCTTATTGCATTACTCCATTTCTCCATGAACTTAATACACTAGATGCATGTTAGATAGCGGTCGATGTGTGGAGTAATAGTAGTAGATGCACGCAGGAGTCGGTCTACAAATCTTGGACGTGATGCCTATATAATGATCATTGCCTGGATATCATCATAATTATTTGAAGTTCTATCAATTGCCCAATAGTAATTTGTTTACCCACCGTTTGCTATTTTTCTTGAGAGAAGCCACTAGTGAAACCTACGGCCCCCGGGTCTTCTTTCTCATATATTTGCCTTTGCGATCTACTTTTACTTGGTTTTATTTTAAGATCTACTAAACCAAAAACCCAAAAATACCTTGCTACAATTTATTTTATTTGGCGTTTGATCTATCAATATTTACAACTTTTTCCCGTCACACACCAATTTCTGGCACCGTTACCCGAAAGGGATTGACAACCCCTTTAACACGTCGGGTTGTGAGAATTTGTTATTTATGTGCAGATGTTGTTTACATTGTGTTGCTTGGTTCTCCTACTGGTTCGATAACCTTGGTTTCATATCCGAGGGAAATACCTACTGCTGTTGTGCTGCATCATCCCTTCCTCTTTGGGGAAATACCGATGTAGCTTCAAGCGACATCACCGGGGTGAAAACCTCCTAGCCGTGCCTGCTTGGCGTGGACTTCGAGAGTTCAGATCTGGAGTTCGGGGGCGAGTCCGGCCTTTCAATGATAGGGGGAACCCATTCTGATTCCGAGTTTGCCATGGACATAATCGCCTCCAGATCCTCAATAGTGCGGTTTGCAGCGGAGAGTCCGGTGGGCTCCAAACTCCCATCTTCGGACCTGGTGGTTTGCTCCGGATCTGATGCCAGAGCAGTGTTCGGGGCCATGAACCCTTCGAAGATCAAGTCTCCTCGGATATCAGCGACATAATTTAGGTTCCCGAAACTGATCTGATGACTAGGGGCGTAGTTGTCGGTCTGTTCGAGGTGGCCAATCGAGTTGGCATGCAGAACGAAGCCGTTAAATACAAAAATCTGGCCGGGGAGGAAAGCTTCCCCGGAAACGGCATCATTGTAGATGATCGAACGAGCCATCGAGCCTTCTGTTGACGACACAGTGGAACTCTCAATGAAAGCACCAATGTCGGTGTCAAACCGGCCGATCTTGGGTAGGGGGTCCCGAACTGTGTGTCTAAGGATCGAAGGTAACAGGAGGCAGGGGACACAATGTTTACCCAGGTTCAGGCCCTCTTAATGGAGGTAATACCCTACTTCCTGCTTGATTGACTTTGATGAGTATGGGGGTTACAAGAGTTGATCTACCTCGAGATCGTAATGGCTAAACCCTATATGTCTAGCATGTATGATTATCTTAGCGTCTATGGACTAAACCCTCTAGTTTATATAGACACCGGAGGGGCCTAGGGTTGTACAGAGTCAGTTTACAGAGAAAGGAAACTACACCTCCGGACGCCAAGCTTTCCATCCACGCAAAGGAGAGTCCCATCCGGACACAAGGGAAGGCCTTCTATCTTGTATCTTCACGGACCATCAGTCTGGCCAATGTCACATAGCCCGGACGCCCGGGGACGCCCTAATCCGGGACTCCCTCAGGGATCCATGTATGAGAACATAGTATGGACTTTGGTTGACTTGCCCGAGGATCAGCAAGCCATAGAGAATAAATGGATCTTCAAGAAGAAGACTGACGCTGATGGTAATGGTACTGTCTACAAAGCTCGACTTGCTGTGAAAGGTTTTCGACAAGTTCAAGGAGTTGACTACGATGAGACCTTCTCACCCGTAGAGATGCTTAAGTCTGTCCGAATCATGTTAGCAATTGCCGCATTTTATGATTATGAAATTTGGCAAATGGACGTTAAAACTGCATTCCTTAATGGATTTCTTAAAGAAGAGTTATATATGATGCAACCAGAAGGTTTTTTGTCGATCCTAAAGGTGCTAACAAAAGTGTGCAAGCTCCAGCGATCCATTTATGGACTGGTGCAAGCATCTCAGAGTTGGAATATACGCTGTGATAGTGTGATCAAAGCACATGGTTTTATATAGACTTTTGGAGAAGCCTGCATTTACAAGAAAGTGAGTGGGAGCTCTGTAGCATTTCTAATATTATATGTGGATGATATATTGTTGATTGCAAATGATATAGAATTTCTGGATAGCATAAAAGGATACTTGAAAAAGAATTTTTCAATGAAAGACCTCTGTGAAGTTGCTTATATATTGGGCATCAAGATCTATAGAGATAGATCAAGACGCTTAATTGGACTTTCACAAAGCACACACCTTGATAAAGTTTTTAAGAAGTTCAAAATGGATTAGTCAAAGAAAGGGTTCTTGCATGTATTACAAGGTGTGAAGTTGAGTCAAACTCAATGTCCGACCACTTCAGAAGATAGAGAGGAAATGAAAGTCATTCACTATGCCTCAGCCATAGGTTCTATCATGTATGCAATGCTATGTACCAGACCTGATGTGTGCCTTGCTATAAGTTCAGCAGGGAGGTACCAAAGTAATCCAGGAGTGGATCACTGGACAACGGTTAAGAACATCCTGAAATACCTGAAAAGGGCTAAGGATATGGTTCTCGTTTATGGGGGTGACAAAGAGCTCATCGTAAATGGTTACGTCGATGCTAGCTTTGACACTGATCTAGATGACTCTAAGTCACAAACCGGATACGTATTTATATTGAATGGTGGAGCTGTCAGTTGGTGCAGTTCCAAGCAAAGCGTCATGGCGGGATCTACGTGTGAAGCGGAGTACATAGCTCCTTCAGAAGCAGGAAATGAAGGAGTCTGGAAGAAGGAGTTCATATCCGATCTAGGTGTAATACCTAGTGCATCGGGTCCAATGAAAATCTTTTGTGACAATACTGGAGCAATTGCCTTAGCAAAGGAATCGAGATTTCACAAGAGAACCAAACACATCAAGAGACGCTTCAACTCCATCCGCGATCAAGTCAAGGAGGGAGACATAGAGATTTACAAAATACATGCGGATCTGAATGTTGCAGACCCGTTGACTAAGCCTCTTGCACGAGCAAAACATGATCAACACCAAGACTCCATGGGTGTTAGAATCATTACAATGTAATCTAGATTATTGACTCTAGTGCAAGTGGGAGACTGGAGGAAATATGCCCTAGAGGCAATAATAAAGTTGTTATTTATATTTCCTTATATCATGATAAATGTTTATTATTCATGCTAGAATTGTATTAACCAGAACCTTCATACATGTGTGAATACATAGACAAAAAAAAGTGTCCCTAGTATGCCTCTACTTGACTAGCTCATTAATCAAAGATGGTTAAGTTTCCTGACCATAGACATGTGTTGTCATTTGATGAACGGGATCACATCATTAGGATAATGATGTGATGGACAAGACCCACCCGTTAGCTTAGCATAATGATCGTTAAGTTTTATTGCTATTGCTTTCTTCATGACTTATACATATTCCTTTGACTATTAGATTATGCAACTCCCGGATACCGGAGGAACACCTTGTGTGCTACCAAACGTCACAACGTAACTAGGTGATTATAAAGATGCTCTGCAGGTGTCTCCGAAGGTGTTTGTTGGGTTGGCATAGATTGAGATTCGGATTTGTCACTCCGAGTATCGGAGAGGTATCTTTGGGCCCTCTCGGTAATGCACATCATGATAAGCCTTGCAAGCAATGTGACTAATGTGTTAGTTACGTGATGATGCATTACGAAACGAGTAAAGAGACTTGCCGGTAACGAGATTGAACTAGGTATGTAGATACCAATGATCGAATCTCGGGCAAGTTACATACCAATGACAAAGGGAATGACGTATGTTGTCATTGCGGTTTGACCGATAAAGATATTCGTAGAATATGTAGGAACCAATATGAGCATCCAGGTTCTGTTGTTGGTTATTGATCGGAGATGTGTCTTGGTCATGTCTACATAGCTCTCGAAGCTGTAGGGTCTGCATGCTTAACGTTTGATGATGATTTGTATTGTGAGTTATGTGTTTTGGTGATCGAAGATTGTTCACAGTGCCGGATGAGATTATGGACATGACGAGGAGTCTCGAAATGGTCGAGAGGTAAAGAGTGATATATTGGACGATAGTATTCGGACGCCGACATGGTTCTGAAGTGTTTCGGGTTTTTATCGAAGTACCGAGGGGGTTACCAGAACCCCCAGGGGAAAGATATGGCCATAGAGGGGAGGGGAGGCAGCCCACAAGGGGTATCCCCTGATACGTCTCCAACGTATCTATAATTTTTGATTGCTCCATGCTATTATATTATCTATTTTGGATGTTAATGGGCTTTATTTTACACATGTATATCATTTTTGGGACTAAACTACTAATCGGAGGCCCAGCCCAAATTGTTGCTTTTTTGCCTATTTTAGGGTCTCGAAGAAAAGGAATATCAAACGGAGTCCAAACGGAATGAAACCTTCGGGAACGTGATTTTCTCAACAAACATGATCCAGGAGACTTGGAGTGGCCGTCAAGAAACAAGGGAGGAAGACACGAGGCAGGGGGCGCGCCCTCCACCCTCGTGGGCCCTCCGTTGCTCCACCGACGTAATTCTTCCTCCTATATAAGTCCAAGTACCCCCAAACATCTAGGAGCACCACGAAAACCTAAATCCACCGCCGCAACCTTCTATACTCGAGAGATCCCATCTCGGGGCCTTTTCTGGAGCTCCACCGGAGGGGGCATTGATCACGGAGGGCCTCCACATCAACTCTATGGCCTCTCCGATGATGTGCGAGTAGTTTACTTTAGACCTACGGGTCCATAGTTATTAGCTAGATGGCTTCTTCTCTCTCTTTGGATCTCAATACAAAGTTCTCCTCGATTTTCTTGGAGATCTATTCGATGTATTCTTCTTTTGTGGTGTGTTTGTCGAGATCCGATGAATTGTTGGTTTATGATCCAGATTATCTATGAATAATATTTGATTCTCCTCTAAATTCTTTTATGTATGATTGGTTTATTTTTGCAAGTCTCTTCAAATTATCAGTTTGGTTTGGCCTACTAGATTGATCTTTCTTGTAATGGGAGAAGTGCTTAGCTTTGGGTTCAATCTTGCGGTGTTCGATCCCAGTGACAAAAAGGGAACCGATATGTATTGTATTTGTCGGATTTCGGGTTCCGGCAGACCCTTGAGGTTCGAACACTAGGGTGCGCGCGGAGATTTCGCCTCCTACCTATCTGCACCCCTTCGCCTCGCTAAGATCTAAGCTATGGAAAGAACAGCACAAGAGACATAGGGTTTATACTGGTTCGGGCCACCGTTGTGGTGTAATACCCTACTCCAGTGTGTGGTGTGGTGGATTGCCTCTTGGGCTGATGATGATGAGCAATACAAGGAAGAACAGCCTCGCGAGGGTCTGTTCTTGGCTGGGGCGATGAACTGCTGGGAGGAGTTCAATCACCCTTCTCTCTCTCTCCTTCTCTGATTCGATCTCTCCTCGTCTCTAACCCGATCGATCCTTCTACCCCCTACCCTGGGGGTGGCTAGTCCTATTTATAGGCAAAGGCCCTGGGCCACTTCCCAAATATTGAGCGGGAAGGGCGCCAACAATTGGCCATTTTGAAGGGGGAACATCTGGTACACTTATCCTGACTAAAGTTGGTCCTCGCCTGCCAAAGACTCTGGTGGTGACGCTGGCTTGGGCTCCACAATGACTTCCTCCCTGTCGTTGGACTGGTCTTGGTCTCGTTGCACCGAAATGGGTGCCTTTGCTTGATGCTCTCGCCTGCGCTTGCTCCCTTTGCACCAAAGAGGAAAGGAGGACACTGCGCGCCTGGCGCCCGCCTGGCGCCTTCGGTCGTCATGGCTTGCGTCACGGGCACCTCGTGAGGTACCCCGCCTTGATCTCTCCACCTCCTCGCGAGCCAGCCTGATGAGGCCGTGCCTGAGGAAGTTCCGTGTCGTCCGCCCCGCGAGGCTTGGCCCCTCGCGAGGGTCTTGGGTCTGTGTTGATGAAGATGGGTCGTGCTGCCCCCCCTTGAGCCACGCCGCAGGCCGCAGGCAGGCAAGTCTGGGGACCCCCGTTCCCAGAACGCCGACAATAGCCCCCGGGCCCAAGGCGCGCCCGGACTTGTTTGTTCAGGGAGGCGGAAGGGCAAGAGCGAAGCGCCACGGGCCCTAACAGCCTGCGGCCTTGGGCGCGGCGTGGCGGTTGATTGGACGTGAGCGCCTTAGCAACCGCGCGAGTTGATAAAGGAGCGGCATCTGCCTGGGCTTTGCTTTCTGCTTTCTTCGGTTGCTGCTTAGATCCCCTTTCTTGCGCCTCTCCTTCCTTCCTCCAAAATTTCCAGATCTACTCCGACCGCGTGACCTAGGAAGCCATGGCGCCTCATCAGTCCCCGGCCGTAGCTTGGTACTCGTCTGCCCTGGACTCGCCGAACGTGTCGGAGGCGAGCCTCGCCCGGTTGCGCCGGATGGCGGCGGCGCGGGGCATCGACGGGGCAAAGGTGTTCAAGGCCGGCTCCGCCACCCCCGAGGGTCAAGGGAGCACCTTCTATCCGTTCTTCGTAAGCACCATTGCTGCTGGCCTGGTGCCTCCCTTCTCCGAGTTCTTCTCTGTCCTCCACCATTATAAGCTACAGGCTCTGCATCTCCACCCCAACTCCGTCCTTCTCCTGGCAATCTTCGCCTATTACTGCGAGGCTCACATGGGGGTGCAGCCCTCAGTGGCCTTGCTGCGCCACTACTTCTACCTCCGGACCTCTCGCGGTCCTGCTTCCGCGTGCGCGAGCTTCACCGCGTACGGTGGCGCCATTGCCATTTCGAACCCTGAGAAAAGGATTGAGGGCTTCAGGAGCAAGTGGGTCTTGGCAGATGCTGGGCGCATCCACCCTCGGCTGATCTTGCCCACGGAGCAACCCACGAGCTCCATCGATTGGGGTCGAGCGGAGCTCGCGGACCCCCGCGCGAAGTTGGTGTTGGAGAAGATGGACGCGGATCTGAGGCCGGCCAACATGGCGGCGGCGAAGCTGACCGGCGCGTCGCTGCTGAGGGAATTCCTGGAGCACCAGCTGGCTCCGCTTCGGCAGTACTCACTACCGATGTGGAGGCCCCACCTGAGCCCCGCGGCCTTGGCCGACGGAGATCTGGCTGCGGTCCTCCAATTTCTGGTCGGGGGCGATGTGGCAAGGTTGGAGGGCGCTCCTACGCCCTTGTTCCTCCGCGACGACTGGGAGCAGGTAGTGGAGTCCATGCCCGTCTTCAACGGGGATGGGCCCGTGCCCATGGAAACTCCCGAGGAACCGGTGGACGTGCCCTCCGACGACTCCAGCGAAGAGGAGGAAGGAGGGGAACGGGAAAAAGGGCCTGACTCCGAGGCGACTGACGGAGAGTCGAGGGCTCCCCTCCCCCGGCGCAGGTCCCGCGTTCTCCGCCTCTCTCCGAGCGATGACGACGAGGATGATGACGAGCAGGACGGTGGGAGCTTGCCCCCGATCCCGAAGAAGGACAGGACCGGGCTGATCTCCCGCGGGTCTGCCCCGGCCCCGAGGCGGACCGCAGACGCGCCTTCCGCTTCCAAGCTTCCCGAGGTTGACCCTTCTAGCCGGCTTTCAGGCTTCAAATTTGGCCGGAGGCCGCTTGATCTCACTGGCGACGACCCGTAAGCGCTTGATTCTTGTCTTTATTTCTTGTTCTGCTTCTGAGGCTTGACGTCCGCATCTCTTGGATAGGCTGGCGCCTGCAGCAAAGAAGCCGAAGGGAGCTCCTGAGGTTCCATCCGTGGCAGCGCCTCTGCCCGCGAAGGAGGGTGACCGCGACGCACGGGCTTCTCTTGCCCGGTCGTCCTTGCGAGGCCTGGCTGAGCCGGCTGGGGCGAGCTCAGCCCCCATGGCCCAAGTGACTCCCAAGGTGCCTTTACCTGCTGCCGCCACTACAGCTGTTGGGGCGCAGCAGGCTTCGCCTCAGGATGCTGTGGTCGCGCTGACGCCTTCTCCTCCTACTCCACCAGCTGCTGTCTCTCCGACTCCTCCTGCCGTTCTGGATCGTGCTGCTGCTGAGCTAGACCGACTGCGGCAGGATCTTCTTGGTGCCGACCCTCGCTTGGTGGCCGGGCGCTTGGAGCTGGCTTCAGGATGGGTTCACTCTGATGCTTCAATTCGGGCGGCACTGGTCCAGGCCTCGACGGCTTGCGATGAGGAGAGGCAGGCCGTCCTTGAGGCGAAGGCTGCTCGTGACGCAGCCCTGGGGGAGGTGGTTGACGTCCTGGTCGCTGCAAGGCGCTGTAGGACGAGCTGCAAGGCCTGCTAGACCAGCTCACGAAAGAGGTCCGCCTTCGCCAAGAGCAGGAAGAAGGCGTGAAGGCTCGCGAGGCGGCCGTCAAGGAGAGGGAGGTCAAGCTCAGGAAGCGCCGCGACCGCCTAGGCGCGCTGGAGCAGGAGTTGGGGGCGAGGAAGGCCGAGCTGGACGACAAGGCCCAGGTTCTTGCCGAGGACCGTGTGGCCTTCACGGAGATGGAGGCGAAGGCTCGCTCCTCGCTGAGGACGCTTTACGACAGCGGCCTGGAGAGCCCGCTGGCTGGCGCCGAGGACGGCCCCGCCAAGCTGCTTCCCTTCCTGGTTCGCGCTCTTGAAGATGTCGCCCTTGGCCTTGGCCCCATGGCCGAGGCCGAGGCGCGTGTCCTGTCTTCTGCAGCGCTGACGCGGGTCCTCACCCACATCTACCTTCGCGATACCGGTGTTGACCTCGACAGCCTGCTGGAGCCAGTAAGCGGCGAGCGTGCCGCTGCCGCTGCCGAGGCCGTGAAGGGTCGCGCGGAGGCTCTGCTGGGGAAGTTCCGGGCCTTCAGCACCAAGCTGAAGCAAGGCGCTGCCGACCCCGCTGCTCCATGAGGCGAATCCACTCCGCGCTGCTCCACCGCCGACAAGTGACTCCGTTGTGGCTCCTGTCCTGCCTTTAATTCCTACACATGTATCATGCCTCGGGGAGGCATTTAAACTTGCGTTTGGTATTGAGATAACAGTGTGGACTGTAATATTTGTTTTTGAATTCCTTGAAATTTGCACTTTTCCTTCCTACTTGCTTACGTTCTACGCCGGCAGAGCCCGGCCCCGCGCATACCTCACCCAGCGTTAGTCCCGACCGGAAACCAGGACGGGGCCAAGGAGTGAGGGGCTACGTGACAAGTTAGGCTCCTGAGTCGCGATGCTCAGGAGTCCCCCTTGGCGCACGAACAGCAAGTAGGGAGGTGTGATGTGGGTGGATCTACCATTCTACGTCTGCAGAGCCCGGCCGCGCGCATACCTCAACCGCCGTTAGCCTTTCGGAACTAAGGAGTGAGGGGCTACGTGACCAGTTAGGCTCCTGAGTCGCGATGCTCAGGAGTCCCCCTTGACGCTCAAACGGCCTTTGTACCTTGGCTCCACTCGGGGAGAGACGCGCGACGAACCAGGCCCGAGGGGCCTGGCTAGGCGGCGTGCGTCTGGGCGTGACCCAGGCGCAGCCCCCGTGCCCAGCCCCCTCGCGCGGCACTCCTGAGGGGAGGCGTTATGATGAGGCTAGACACTGAGCTCTGGGCTCCCTGAGGTTGATGCGGCCCGGGGGCCATCCTCAGTTGTTTATCACCAGGGCGGAGCATAGCGCTTCCGTATGTGTACGGGCATAGCCGCTCCTCGGCAGTGTCGTCAGCCAGCGCGGAGCATGGTGCTTCCACTGGTACATGGGAGGGGGCCCTCCTCCGGGAGGAGCCTCCGGGGCGTGTACAGCCCCGCCCTGACACGTGGCTGGCACGGTAGGGCCTGGCGAGGTGTATCTGGGCACCCGTGAGCCAGCGCGGGACTCACGGGGCCCTACCTCTAGGCGGGTTGCGCCTGGCACTGGGCCTTATCTTGTGATGTGTCCCTGCAAATTCGGTTAGATGCCGGCACTCTACGTCCTCGGGTCCCGGCCCTCGAGCTGGTCTCAGCCATCGCTGGTATGCCAGGTCGCGATGCCGTGGACAAGGCCAGAGGGTGAGGGCTGGAGAGCCAGTAAGAGCCCTGAGTCGCGATGCTCAGGTACCCCCCCTTTAACGTGGAAGTGGTCGGCATGGAGAAGAAGAGGTGCCGTGGACAGGCATCAAATAATCAAGCATGGTGGGTCGAACGCATAGCCGGAAATAAACGCAAGAGGGATACATGCCGCTGGGCCTGGCCCGAGCGACTTAGGGGATGATGCAGCCCGAGGGGCGCCCCCAACAAGGTAAGCTAACAACATGAAATAAAAGGGATACATGTCGCAGGGACGGACCCACGCGGCCTGGGAATAATGCAGCCCTAGGGGGCGCTCCCAGCTAGAAATGAAACTTGAAAGATGTCACCTGATGATGTTGAGGACGAAGGAGTGTTGGTGTAGCAGACTCGGTGGGCTGCAGAAGCCAATCCTCACGAGCCCCCAGGCCTAGGGGCCTCGGGAGGCTCCGGAGGTGCTGGTGGCTCCTCGTGGACCATCTCCATCTCCGCCAGGGCTGCGGAACGCCTGGCCTCTTGAGCCTCCTTGATGTCCCTCATGAGGCGCTGGTACGTGGCAGCCGCGTTTGGCAAGCCGTAAGGCATGCGAACGTAGCTGAGGGGTGGACCTCCGCAGCGCCCCACTCGCGAGGGCCAGAGGCGCTCCAGAGAGGCGACTCAATTGATCCCTGGTATGTCAATGCAGATGCGTAGCCCACCATCCTCGCCTGGATGGGGAGCCACTCCTGGTAGGCGGCGACCGCCTTTCATGACTCATGACTCCTGTAGGTCCTGAATGGCCTTGCTGACGAGCTCCTAAGGGTCTGGCTCTCCTTGCCTTACTCCTTCTTGAGGGAAACATGCTTCGAAACACGCCTCCATGTGGTGCCCAAGCGCCTTCCTCGTGACCCTAGCCAGGTCGGTGGCCCTCCAGGGGAGAGCCCCCGAGCCCTGCCTGAGGAGGGTGCCGGGCGCGCTTTCCTATGCGATGGAAGGAGATTCCACCTGGGCAGGTGCGGGCCCTGAGGGGCCTGCCTCCTGAGGGGCCGCGCCTGACGATGTCTTCTTCTTGGGGAAGGTCTCGGGAAGCCTCCTGCTTCCGCGATCTGGGTCTTCCAGTGACGCGGCCTGAAAGGCTCGTTCCAGGGAACACACCGCGTCCTTCTCTTCACAGGGCACCGTGATGACTCCGCCACTTCCTGGCATCTTGAGGACGTTGTAGCCGTGGTGAGTTACGGCCATGAACTTGGCCAGCGCTGGGTACCCAAGGATGGCATTGTATGTCAGGCGAATGTGAGCGACGTCGAAGTCGATGAGCTCGGTGCGGTAGTTGTCGCGTGCCCCGAAGGTGACAGGAAGGCGGACCTGCCCAATCGGGACCGTGGAGCCGTCGGTGACTCCGGAGAAAGGCTTGATTGGCTGAAGCTGGCTGTAGGGCACTTGGAGATTGTTGAATGTTTCCATGGATAGGACGTTGAGCCCTGCCCCGCCGTCGATGAGGGTCCTGGTGACCACCACGTTGCTGATGATTGGGGAACGAAGCATCGGGAGGACTCCGGCTGTAGCCGCACACTTGAGCTGATCTGCTAAGCTGAACGTGATGGCGCACGCCGACCACCTGAGAGGGTGCGTGGCTTCGATCTTGAGGAGGACTGCATTCACTTCGCGGGTGAAATGCTTGAAGATGCGTTGAGAGGCTGGGGCTTGAGCCCCGCCCAGGATGCAGGCGATCGCGCGCGGCTCCTGGAAGCCCCCAGCCCCCTCGTCCTGATGGCGGTCCTCGTTTCTCCTTGGCTGCGGCGGCAGCGGAGGGAGGCCTGCGTTGCCTTGCGGGCGATCCTCGCGAGGCTGATCCCTCCAGTCTCCCTCGCGAGGCGGGTCTTGCCAGCGATCCTCGCGAGGTTGATCGCGCCACCCTTGGCGCGGGCCGCGGTCTTCCCAGCGTCCTGTGTTCCTTCCTCCTCCTCGACCGTAGCCCCGGTCACCGCGGTCAGGGCAATGGCCGATCCTTCCTTCTCGCACGGCTCGGAGCTCTTGACATTCGTTGGTGTTGTGGGTGTGGAGGTCGTGGTACACACAGTACTGACTGCCCTTGGAAGGTTCGGGCTGATCTCTGCCTCGCTTGGTGTCTGGTTCTATCGCGAGCACGGCAGCCCCCTTGCGCTTCACATCCTTGGCCTTGGGCTTCTTCTCTTCTGGGTCTGCGGCAGGAAGCTCGAGGAGGGAGAGACGCCCTTCATCAGCCCTGGCTCACTTGGTTGCCAAGTTGAACAGCTCCAAGGAAGTGCACAGGTCTTCATGCATCGCCACCTCCTCCTTCATCTTGACATCACGCACGCTGTCGGAGAAGGCTGAGATGATGGCCTCCTCAGTCACCTTGGGAATCTTGAGGCGTGCGTTGTTGAAGCGCTGGATGTACTTCTGCAGGGTCTCTCCAGGTTGTTGCTTGATGCGGCGCATGTCGCTCACGGCGGGTGGCCGGTCGCGAGTACCTTGGAAGTTGGCGATGAAGCGGGTGCGCATCTCGTCCCAGGAGGAGATCGTGCCTGGAGCCAGGTTTAGGAGCCAGGTGCGGGCCCCATCCTTGAGCGCCATGGGAAACCAGTTCGCCATGACCTTCTCGTCTCCGTTGGCAGCTTTGATGCCCAGCTAATAGAGCTGGAGGAACTCCGCAGGGTCGGCCGTGCTGTCGTAACGAGGAGGCAGGTCTGGCTTGAACTTGCCGGGACAGGCGACGCTGCATAGCTCGGTGGTGAAGGCACGGCAGCCTGCTGTGGCCACGAGAGGCCTTGGGTGACGGAGAGCTTGGTCTTGCATGTCCCCACGCGCTGCAGCTGGGAGCAGCGCGGGGTCTTGACGTGCGGGAGCAAGAGCATGGTCGCGACGTGCTGGAGCAGGGAGCGCCCGGGCAGCTTCTTGCGGGCGAGGGACTTCTTGGCAGCTCTGCTCTTGCCGCGTTGGCACCTGACGGAGCGGGTTCTGCCCAGGGGCCACGCGCCTTGGAGCCATGGCGCCTTCTTGAGGAGGAGGCGGCCGGGGTGCCGCCGGAGCTTCGTCGCCCACGCGGGGCGGGGTGCGGTGCAGCGGAACAGACGGCGCAGGAGAACCCCCTGCGGCGCGGATGAGCTCGGCGACGCGGTCGAGCCATTCTTCGTAGACGTCGTCGACGGGACGGTAGCTCGTTTGCCGCGATGAGCGCAGCTCGAGCCTCCATGGGTGCGTGGAGCGCGCGGGACGAAGAACCAGCTGGGGTGAGTGAGGGAGTAGCGGTGCGACCGTCTTGCCGCACGGACGGATGCTGAGACGACGCTTGCTGCTCGTCCCCCGCTGGGCCGGTGGAGGCGTTGACGGCAGGTGACGGGGAACGGCGAGGACGCCCGCTGACAAGAGCCGTCTGGGCGACACGGGAAGCGAGAGCGGCCCGGCGCTCGGCGCGGGCCCGACGAGCGTCAGACATGGACGCGATGGTCGGAGGAGAACGGGGTGGTGGAAGACGAATTTCGGCGCACCCCTACCTGGCGCGCCAAATGTCGGATTTTGGGTTCCGGCAGACCCTTGAGGTTCGAACACTGGGGTGCGCGCGGAGATTTTGCCTCCTACCTATCTGCACCCCTCCGCCTCGCTAAGATCTAAGCTATAGAAAGAACAGCACAAGAGACACAGGGTTTATACTGGTTCGGGCCACCGTTGTGGTGTAATACCCTACTCCGGTGTGTGGTGTGGTGGATTGCCTCTTGGGCTGATGATGATGAGCAATACAAGGAAGAACAGCCTCGCGAGGGTCTGTTCTTGGCTGGGGCGATGAACTGCTGGGAGGAGTTCAATCACCCTTCTCTCTCTCTCTCCTTCTCTGATTCGATCTCTCCTCGTCTCTAACCCGATCGATCCTTCTACCCCCTACCCTGGGGGTGGCTAGTCGTATTTATAGGCAAAGGCCCTGGGCCTCTTCCCAAATATTGAGCGGGAAGGGCGCCAACAATTGGCCATTTTGAAGGGGAACATCTGGTACACTTATCCTGACTAAAGTTGGTCCTCGCCTGCCAAAGACTCTGGTGGTGACGCTGGCTTGGGATCCACAATGACTTCCTCCCTGCCGTTGGACTGGTCTTGGTCTCGTTGCAGCGAAACGGGTGCCTTTGCTTGATGCTCTCGCCTGCGCTTGCTCCCTTTGCACCAAAGAGGAAAGGAGGACACTGCGCGCCTGGCGCCTTATGTCGTCATGGCTTGCATCACGGGCACCTCGTGAGGTACCCCGCCTTGATCTCTCCGCCTCCTCGCGAGCCAGCCTGATGAGGCCGTGCCTGAGGAAGTTCCGTGTCGTCCGCCCCGCGAGGCTTGGCCCCTCGCGAGGGTCTTGGGTCTGTGTTGATGAAGATGGGCCGTGCTGGGCCCCCCCTTTGAGCCACGCCGCAGGCCGCAGGCAGGCAAGTCTAGGGACCCCCGTTCCCAGAACGCCGACAGTATTATTGCCATCGAGGATGAAAAGATGGGGTTTATATCATATTGCATGAGTTTATCCCTCTACATCATGTCATCTTCCTTAAAGCATTACTCTGTTCTCTTGAACTTAATACTCTAGATGCATGCTGGATAGCGGTCGATGTGTGGAGTAATAGTAGTAGATGCAGGCAGGAGTCGGTCTACTTGTCTCAGACGTGATGCCTATATACATGATCATACCTAGATATTCTCATAACTATGCTCAATTCTATCAATTGCTCAACAGTAATTCGTTTACCCACCGTAATACTTATGCTCTCGAGAGAAGCCACTAGTGAAACCTATGGCCCCCGGGTCTATCTTCCATCATATTAATCTTCCAATACTTAGTTATTTCTTTTTCCTTTTATTTTACTTTACATATTTATCATAAAAATACCAAAAATATTATCTTATCATATCTATCAGATCTCACTCTCGTAAGTGACCGAGAAGGGCTTGACAACCCCTTTATTGCGTTGGTTGCGAGGTTCTTATTTGTTTGTGTAGGTGCGTGGGACTTGAGCGTGATATCCTACTGGATTGATACCTTGGTTCTCAAAAACTGAGGAAAATACTTACCCTGCTTTACTGCATCACCCTTTCCTCTTCAAGGGAAAACCAACGCAGTGCTCAAGAGGTAGCAGCCCCCCCATGGGGAGTCCGAATTGGACAAGGGGAGGGGGCGTGACCCCCCTTTCCTTCTCCTCCTCCTACTCCTTCCCCCTTTCCCCTTCCGGTAAAAGGAAAGGGGGGGTGGGGGCGAATTGGACTATGGGTCCAAGTGGGACTCCTCCCACTTGGCACGCCCTAGGCCGGCCTCCTCCCCTCTCCCTCCTTTATATACGGGAGCAGGGGGCACCTCTAGGCACATCAATTGTTTCTTAGCCGTGTGAGGTGCCCCCCTCCACTGTTTACTCCTCCAGTCATATTGTCGTAATGCTTTGGCGAAGCCCTACGCGGATCACATCACCATCACCGTCACCACGCCGTCGTGCTGATGAAACTCTCCCTCAACACTTTGCTAGATCAAGAGTTCAAGGGACGTCATCGAGCTAAACGTGTGCTGAACTCAGAGGTGTCGTACGTTCGGTACTTGATCGGTTGAATCAAGAAGACATTCGACTACATCAACCGTGTTCAACTAACGCTTCCGCTTTAAATCTACAAGAGTACGTGGACACACTCTCCCCCTCTTGTTGCTATGCATCTCCTAGATAGATCTTGCATGATCGTAGGATTTTTTTGAAATTGGATACTACATTCCCCAAAAGCATTTGATTTTGCATCTCCCGACCGAGGCAAGATTGGGGGGCCCATGCAAAATCGTTGGTGCTATGCAATTGAGAGGATGCAGAAGACGCTTCAAGGAAAATGTAAAAATAAACATAGAATTGAAGCATCGATGGCCGAGGCACTCATTACTAAGGAGGCGGCAAACTTTGTGACATCACACTATGAAGCCAAAAATCATCACTTGCATAATCCGAAGCCTTGGTACAATGCTGGCGACCCTAAAAAAGGTGGATCCAACCTCAGCCTATTCAAAGGGAAGCTCGCACCAGCCGGTGCTTCGAAACCAATATCGTTGGATGTCAAAGAATGACAGACCATTTCGTTGAATATGTTCAACAACCTAATAGAAGTGCGGTCATACATCGAGTAAGTTTTCGGTACATTGTTTCGCAACTTCTAATTCCTTTGAACTGCTCTTATTCCTGGATATTTGATACAGTCGATACGTCGCCAAATTCTCTGATGGAGCGGTGATGCAAAAGGAATCCATCGAAGAGTATGAGCTTCTGGCAAAGCATGGAGGCGGCTTTCCCGGTTTCATCTCTTGATTCAAACAAACGGTAATTTCCATTAGACCATTTCATTTCTTCGTCTAATTTGCGGCTAATGCAACAATCATTTCATGGTTGAGGGGGGCACCATCTACCAGCGTGGTAGTACACGGCTCCTGCCCGTGTCGGCGACCCATGAGCAAAGGTGGTTGATTAGGCCTGATGGGGAGAGGTAAGTGTGTTTACTCCTTTTGTACCTTTTGCCTTCACGTTCCTTAAAATATCTAATGTGTTGGCCCTGTCATACTGTAGGGGTTGGCACCACGCTCAAGATGTCTGCAGGCCCAACACCGTCATTGGTGTGATTTGCCGACAAAACTTCTCGGGGTTTGTCACGTTGCCTGGTGCGAGTCAGCTTCCACAGCTAGGATTGAGCTAGAAGCACTACTTGGCTGTCCCGGCCCCACCGGAGGAGATGATCGACAGTGTCTTGTGCCACACTGGTACCTCTTGAGCTTGCGTTGGTTTTTTCCTTGAAGAGGAAAGGGTGATGCAGCAAAGTAGAGTAAGTATTTCCCTCAGCTTTTGAGAACCAAGGCAGTAATCCAGTAGGAGACAACACAACAAGCCACCGAATACCTTCACAAACAAACACCAACTTGCACCCAACGCGACAAAGGAGTTGTCAATCCCTTCACGGTTATTTGCAAGGTGAGATCTGATATAGATGGATAAACAGTAAATTAATATTTTTGGTATTTTTGGTTTATGGAACGGAAAGTAAACGATTGCAAAGAAAGTAAATAGTGTGGGGAACATAGTAATTCAAAAAAAAATCCTACGATCACGCAAGATCTAACTAGGAGATGCATAGCAGTGAGAGGGGAGAGTGTGTCCACGTACCCTCGTAGACCGAAAGTGGAAGCGTTTAGTAACGTGGTTGATGTAGTCGAACATATTCACGATCCAACTGATCCATGTACTGAACGTACGACACCTCTATGTTCACCACACGTTCAACACGATGACATCCCTCGAGCTCTTGATCCAGTTGAGGACGAGGGAGAGTTCTGTTAGAACAACGGCATGGTGACGGTGATGATGAAGTTACCGGCACGGGGCTTCACCTAAGCACTACGATGATATGACCGAGGTGTTGAACTGTGGGGGGGGGCACCGCACACGGCTAAGAGATTGTATGTTGTGCTTTGGGGTGTCCCCTGCCCATGTATATAAAGGAGGGGGAGGAGGAGGTCGGCCAAGGGGGGCGCGCCATAGGGGAGTCCAACTAGGATTCCCAATCCTAGTTGGAGTCCCCTTCCTTTTCCAAGAGGGGGAGAGAGGGAAGAAGGAGAGGGTGAAGGAAAGAGGGGGGCGCCGCCCCCTCCCTAGTCCAATTAGAACTTGCCATGGGGGGGCGGCCACCCCTTGCGGCCCTTCTCTCCTTTCCACTAAAGCCCATTAAGGCCCAATACTTCCCCCCCCCCGGGGGGGGGGGGTCCGGTAACCTCCCGGTACTCCGAAAAATACCCGAGTCACTTCGGAACCATTCCGGTGTCCGAATATAACCTTACAATATATCGATCTTTACCTCTCGACCATTTCATGACTCCTCGTCATGTCTGTGATCTCATCCGGGACTCCGAACAAACTTCGGTCATCAAATCACATAACTCATAATACAAATCATCATTGAACATTAAGCGTGCGGACCCTACGGGTTCGAAAACTATGTAGACATGATCGAGACACATCTCCAATCAATAACCAATAGTGGAACCTAGATGCACATTTTGGCTCCTACATATTCTAGGAAGATCTTTATCGGTCAAATTGCATAACAACATACGTCATTCCCTTTGTCATCGGTATGTTACTTGCCCGAGATTCGATCGTCGGTATCCTCATACCTAGTTCAATATCGTTATCGGCAAGTCTCTTTACTCATTCCGTAATGCATCATCCCGTAAATAACTCATTAGTTACATTGCTTGCAAGGCTTATAGTGATGTGCATTACCGAGAGGGCCCAAAGATACCTCTCCGATACATGGAGTGACAAATCCTAATCTTGATCTATGCCAACTCAACAAACACCATCGAAGACACCTATAGAGCATCTTTATAATCACCCAGTTATGTTGTGACATTTGGTAGCACTCAAGGTGTTCCTCCGGTATTCGGGAGTTGCATAATCTCATAGTCGGAGGAATATGTATAAGTCATGAAGAAAGCAATATCAATAAAACTAAACGATCATAATGTTAAGCTAACGGATGGGTCTTGTCCATCACATCATTCTCTAATGATGTGATCCCGTCCATCAAATGACAACATGTGTCTATGGTCAAGAAACTTAACCATGTTTTATTAACGAGCTAGTCAAGTAGAGGCATACTAGGGACACTCTATTTCTCTATGTATTCACACATGTACTAAGTTTCCGGTTGATACAATTCTAGCATGAATAATAAACATTTATCATGATATAAGGAAATATAAATAACAACTTTATTATTGCCTCTAGGGCATATTTCCCTCAAGTAGGAAGCTAAAACTGTAGACTGGAAACTTATATGATGGAAAATAGACCCGAGGGCCATAGGTTTCACTGGAGGCTTCTCTCAAGATAGAAAATATTACGGTGGGTGAACAAATTACTACCGAGCAATTGATAGAAAAGCGCAAAGTTATGACGATATCTAAGGCAATGATCATGAATATAGGCATCACGTCCGTGTCAAGTAGACCAAAATCATTCTGTATCTACTACTATTACTGCACACATCGACCGACACTTGCCTGCTTCTAGAGTATTAAGTTCATAAGAACAGAGTAACACATTAAGTAACATGACATGATGTAGCAGGATTAACTCAAGCAATATGATGAAAACCCCATCTTGTTATCCTCGATGGCAACAATACAATACGTGTCGGTTCCCTTTCTGTCACTAGGATCGAGCACCACAAGATTGAAACCAAAGCTAAGCACTTCTCCCATTGCAAGAAAAACCAATCTAGTTGGCCAAACCAAATCGATAGTTCAAAGAGACTTGCAAAGATATCAAATCATGCATATAAGAATTCCGAGGAGATTCAAATAATATTCATAGATAAGCCGATCATAAATCCACAATTCATCAGATCTCGGCAAACACAACGCAAAAAAGTATTACATTGAATGGATCTCCAAGAACATCGATGAGAACTTTGTATTGAGAATCAAAGAGAGAGAAGAAGATGTCTAGCTACTAGCTATGGACCCGTAGGTCTATGGTAAACTACTCATGCTTCATCGGAGAGGCAATGGTGTTGATGTAGAAGCCCTCCATGATTGAATCCCCCTCTGGCAGGATGCCGGAAAAGGCCCCTAGATGGGATCTCATGAGTATAGAAGATTGCGGTGGTGGAAAAGTGGTTTCATGGCTCCCCTGGAAGGTTTTGGAGTATTTGAGAATATATATAGGCAGAAAAAATAGGTCGGTGGATTCACGAGGGGCCCACAAGGGTGGGGGGCACGCCCTACCCTCCTGGGCGCGCCCTCCAACCTTGTGGCTATGCCGTGGCTTCTCTGACTTGCACTCCAAGTCCTCTGGATGTCTTCCAGTCCAAGAAAAATCATCGCGAAAGTTTCATTCCATTTGGACTCCGTTTGGTATTCCTTTTCTGCGAAACAATAAAACAAGGAAAAAACAAAAGCTGGCACTGGGCTCTAGGTTAATAGGTTAGTCCCAAAAATCATATAAAATAGCATATTAATGCATATAAAACATCCAAAATAGATAATATAATAGCATGGAACAATCAAAAATTATAGATACATTGGAGACATATCAGGCATCACCAAGCTTAGTTCCTACTCGTCCTCGAGTAGGTCAATGATAAAAAAACAGAATTTTTGATGTGGAATGCTACTTGAGATATTTGTCCATGTAATTCTCTTTATTGTGGCATGAATGTTCAGATCCATATGATTCAAAACAAAAGTTTACTATTGACATAAAACAATAATACTTCAAGCATACTAACAAAATAATTATGTCTTCTCAAAATAACATGGCCAAAGAAGCTTATCCCTACAAAATCATATAGTGTGGCTATGCTCCATCTTCATCACACAAAATATTCAAATCATGCACAATCCCGATGACAAGCCAAGCAATTGTTTCAGACTTTTGATGTTCTCAAACTTTTTCAACTTTCGCGCAATACATGAGCGTGAGCCATGGACATAGCACTATAGGTGGAATAGACGATGGTTGTGGAGAAGACACAAAGAAGGAGATGGTATCACATCAACTAGGCATATCAACGGGCTATGGAGATGCCCATCAATAGATATTAATGTGAGTGAGTTGGGATTACCATGCAACGGATGCACTAGAGCTATAAGTTTATGAAAGCTCAAAATGAAAACTAAGTGGGTGTGCATCCAACTCGCTTGCTCATGAAGACCTAGGGCATTTTGAGGAAGCCCAATCAGAATATACACACCATGTTCTATAATGAAAATTCCCACTAATATATGAAAGTGATATCATAGGAGACTCTCTATCTTGAAGATCATGGTGCTACTTTGAAGCACAAGTGTGGTAAAGGGATAGTAACATTGCCCCTTCTCTCTTTTCTCTTTTTTTTATTTGGGTCTTCTCTCATTTTTTTGGCCTCTTTTTTCGTCTGGAGTCTCATCCCGACTTGTGGGGGAATCATAGTCTCCATCATCCTTTCCTCACATGGGACAATGCTCTAATAATGAAGATCATCACACTTTTATTTACTTACAACTCAAGAATTACAACTCGATACTTAGAACAAAATATGACTCTATGTGAATGCCTCCGGCGGTGTACCGAGATGTGCAATGAATCAAGAGCGACATGTATGAAAGAATCATGAATGGTGGCTTTGCCACAAATACGATGTCAACTACATGATCATGCAAAGCAATATGACAATGATGGAGCGTGTCATATAAATGGAACGATGGAAAGTTGCATGGCAATATATCTTGGAATGGCTATGGAAATGCCATAATAGGTAGGTATGGTGGCTGGTTTGAGGAAGGTATATGGTGGGGTAATGGTATCGGCAAAAGTTGCATGGTACAAGAGAGGCTAGCAATGGCGGAAAGGTGAGAATGTGTATAATCCATGGACTCAACATTAGTCATAAAGATCTCACATACTTATTGCAAAAATCTATTAGTCATCGAAACAAAGTACTACGCTCATGCTCCTAGGGGGATAGATTGGTAGGAAAAGACCATCGCTCGTCCCGACCGCCACTCATAAGGAAGACAATCAATAAATAAATCATGCTCTGACTTCGTCACATAATGGTTCACCATACGTGTATGCTACGGGACTCACAAACTTTAACACAAGTATTTCTCAAATTTACAACTACTCACTAGCATGACTCTAATATCACCTTCTTCATATCTCAAAACAATCATAAGGAAGCAAACTTCTCATAGTATTCAATGCACTTTATATGAGAGTTTTTATTATATCCCTCTTGGATGCCTATCATATTAGGACTAATTTTATAACCAAAGCAAATTACCATGTTGTTTTTCAAGACTCTCAAAATAATATAAGTGAAGCATGATATTTCATCAATTTCTATAAAATAAAACTATCGTCGTGCTCTAAAAAGATATAAGTTAAGCACTAGAGCAATTTTGCCTAGCTCAAAAGATATAAGTGAAGCACATAGAGTATTCTAATAAATCACGATTCATGCATGTCTCTCTCAAAAGGTGTATACAACAAGGATGATTTTTGCAAACTAAAAAGCAAAGACTCAAATCATACAAGACGCTCCAAGCAAAATAGATATCATGTGGTGAATAAAAATAGAGCCTCAAGTAAAGTTACCGACAGACAAAGACGAAAGAGGGGATGCCTTCCCGGGGCATCCCCAAGCTTAGGCTCTTTGGAATCCTTGAATATTACCTTGGGTGCCTTGGGCATCCCCAAGCTTAGGCTCTTGCCTCTCCTTATTCCATAGTCCAACAAATCCTTACCGAAAACTTGAAAACTTCACAACACAAAACTTCAACAGAAAATCACATAAGCTCCGTTATTATAAGAAAATAAATCACCATTTTGGTACTGTTGTGAACTCATTCTTTATTTATATTGGTCTAATATATACTTTATTCCAACTTTTCCATGGTTCATATCCCCCGATACTAGCCATAGATTCATCAAAATAAGCAAACAACACGCGAAAAATAGAATCTGTCAAAAACAGAATAGTATGTAGCAAACTGGAGATTTCGAATACTTCTGTAACTCCAAAAATCTGGAGAAATTAGGAAGTCTTAGGAAATTTGTTTATTAATCCTCTGAAAAAAGAATCAGTATTTTATCGCGCTTCTTATAAAAATGAAAACTAATCTTCGGAGCGCAAAAATTTCTATTTTTCAACAGGATCAAATCAACTATCACCGTAAGCTAGCCCAAAGGTCTTACTTTGAACAAACACTAATTAAAACATAAATCCACATCTAACTAGAGGCTAGATGAATTATTTATTGCTAAACAGGACCTAAAAGAAAGAACAAAAATAAAGTTGGGTTGCCTCCCAAGAAGCGATATTGTTTAACGCCCTTAGCTAGGCATAAAACACGAATATATTTAAGTATTATCATCTTTGGTATGCAATCCATAAGTGGCTCTCATAATAGATTCATAAGGTAATTTAATTTTCTTTCTAGGGAAGTTCTCCATTCCTTTCCTTATCGGAAATTCAAATCTAATGTTTCCTTCTTTCATATCAATAATTGCACCAATCGTTCTAAGGAAAGGTCTACCAAGAATAATAGGACATGTAGAATTGCAATCTATATAAAAAACAATGAAATCTACGGTCACATAATTCCTATTTGAAACAATAAGAACATCATTAATCCTTCCCATAGGTTTCTTAATAGTGGAATCCGCAAGATGCAAATTTAAGGAACAATCATCAAATTCACGAAAACCTAACACATCACATAAAGTTTTTGGAATCGTGGAAACACTAGCACCCAAATCACACAAAGCATAACATTCATAATCTTTAATCTTAATCTTAATAATAGGTTCCCACTCATCATAAAGTTGTGTTGGGATAGAAACTTCCAATTCAAACTTTTCTTCAAAAGATTGCATCATAGCATCAATGATATGTCTAGTAAAAGCTTTGTTTTGATTATAAGCATGAGGAGAATTCAACATGGATTGCAACAACGAAATACAATCTATTAAAGACAAATTATCATAATTAAAGTCCTTGAAATCCAAAAGAGTGGGTTGATTGCTACATAAAATTTTAACCTCTCCAATCCAACTTTTATCAATTTTTGCCTTAAGATCTAAAAACTCTGAATCATTGGGATGCCTTTTAACTAAAGTTGACTCATCTCCAGTCCCATCTTTATCAAGATTTACATTTGAAAACAAAGATTCAATAGGAGTCACATCAATCACTTTAAGATCTTCATCATTTTTTAAAGCCTCTGGTTTGGCAGCCATTTTGTTTATTAAAGTAGCTTGTTTATCAGAAATTTGACCTGCTAAATTTTTAAGATGCACAAACTAAGATCTCAAACCATAAAATTCTTTCGACATATCATCAAGCTCTTTATTCATGTATCCCATAAAGCTTTTCTGCTCCTTGAGCTCATTTCTAAAGAAATTGTTATGCTCAAATTGCAAAGACATGAAGCTTCTAACATTACTTTCTATTTCGTCGAACCTCCTAAGGTGAGGGTCAATGTTTTTGGAGGAGTCATAGTGACAAGGCAAGCGATCCAACATAGGCGAACACAAAAAGTAGACGAAGAAGTCGAACGGAAAAGGGGCGAAGAAAAGGCGAATCTTTTCGAAAAATCATTTTAGAAGTGGGGGAGAGGAAAACAAGAGGCGAATGGAAAATAATGTAATGAGAGGGATGAGAGTTTATGATGGGTACTTGGTATGTCTTGGCTTGGCGTAAATCTCCCCGGCAACGGCGCCAGAAATTCTTCCTGCTACCTCTTGAGCTTGCGTTGGTTTTTCCCTTGAAGAGGAAAGGGTGATGCAGCAAAGTAGAGTAAGTATTTACCTCAACTTTTGAGAACCAAGGTATCAATCCAGTAGGAAACAACGCAACAAGCCACCAAATACCTGCACAAACAAACACCAACTTGCACCCAACGCGACAAAGGGGTTGTCAATCCCTTCATGGTTATTTGCAAAGTGAGATTTGATATAGGTGGATAAACGGTAAAGTAATATTTTTTTGGTATTTTTGGTTTATGGAACGGAAAGTAAAAGATTGCAAAGAAAGTAAATAGGAAACTAAAATTGTAGACCGGAAACTTATATGATGGAAAATAGACCCGGGGGTCATATGTTTCACTAGAGGTTCTCTCAAGATAGAAAATATTATGGTGGGTGAACAAATTACTGCCGAGCAATTGATAGAAAAGCGCAAAGTTATGACGATATCTAAGGCAATGATCATGAATATAGGCATCATGTCCGTGTCAAGTAGACCGAAACGATTCTGTATCTACTACTATTACTCCACACATTGACCGATCCTGCCTACATCTAGAGTATTAAGTTCATAAGAACAGAGTAACGCATTAAGTAAGATGACATGATGTAGCGGGATTAACTCAAGCAATATGATGAAAACTCCATCTTGTTATCCTCGATGGCAACAATACAATAAGTGTCGGTTCCCCTTCTGTCACTAGGATAGAGCACCGCAAGATTGAACCCAAAGCTAAGCACTTCTCCCATTGCAAGAAAAACCAATCTAGTTGGCCAAACCAAATTGATAGTTCGAAGAGAATTGCAAAGATATCAAATCATGCATATAATAATTCAGAGGAGATTCAAATAATATTCATAGATAAGCTGATCATAAATCCACAATTCATCGGATCACAGCAAACACACCGCAAAAAAGTATTACATCGAATAGATCTCCAAGAACATTGGGGAGAACTTTGTATTGAGAATCAAAGAGAGATAAGAAGCCATCTAGCTACTAGCTATGGACCTGTAGGTCTCTGGTAAACTACTCACGCTTCATCAGAGAGGCAATGGTGTTGATGTAGAAGCCATCTGTGATTGAATCCCCCTCTAGCAGGATGCCGGAAAAGGCTTCTAGATGGGATCTCACGGGTACAGAAGGTTGCAGCAGTGGAAAAGTGGTTTCGTGGCTCCCTGGAAGGTTTTGGGGTATTTGAGAATATATAGGCAGAAGAAATAGGTCGGTGGAGTCACAAGGGGCCCACAAGGGTGGGGGCGCGCACTACCCCTGTGGGCGCGCCCTCCAACCTTGTGGCCACCTCGTTGCTTCTGTGACTTGCACTCCAAGTCCTCTGGATGTCTTCTGGTCCAAGAAAAATCATCGCGAAAGTTTCATTCCGTTTGGACTCCGTTTGGTATTCCTTTTCTGTGAAACTCTAAAACAAGGAAAAACAGAAATTGGCACTGGGCTCTAGGTTAATAGGTTAGTCCCAAAAATTATATAAAATAGCATATTAATGCATATAAAACATCCAAAACAGGTAATATAATAGCATGGAACAATCAAAAATTATTCGACACACGAGGGTCGACATGGTGCTTAGAAAGTTTTGGGTAATTTCTCCTTTACACAATTAAAAATCTTTAAATAACTAGTTATTGTACTAATCAATGTTGTCTCATTTGATTGCAGACCTTCTAGAGGTGTGAGGAGGGATATGAGGAGGCCGCGACACAGGTTATCGATTCTGAGTGCAAGCGCCTACTACAAAACTTACGACATGAGGCTCGGGTGCAGGTTGTTCGAGACTACTATGCCTCGTGTGGTATTGAGAAGTCCAAGCCGTCGTGCCATGGAAATTTTCTAAAGAAGGAGAAGTACATGAAGGTAATTACCTATTCTTAAGGCCCTGTACTTAGTTTCCTTGATTTGATTCATAGGCATAGCGCTCAAATTTCTCTTTACTAACTTAGGAGCCCCGAGATGGTGTGCAGATAAGATGGATTGTTGGGAGGCGTTGGTGGATGTGTGGTGCTCAGACCAATGGCTAGCCCTCCACAATAATGCCAAGGACCGAAATGCCCAAATGGAAGGTGTGCCACACCATCAAGGCCGCGCCAACTTATATCAGTTCGAGCGAAACTGGGTATGTGGTTTGCTTCATGATTCATGCAATTCATTCTTCATGCTAGCTTGAGCCCTTTAATTACTAATTTACTCTGTTCCTCTCTTTTAGGCGCGACACAATAAGGCAGAGGTGCCAGAGGTGTACGGCCTCTATGCCATGGCCCTACTGCCTCATACAAGAAGGCCCAGGCATTCTCTCCATCCGAGCTCGATCATCCAGAGAACTCTACCAACATCTCCTCCCACAACAAGCTCATGAGGTATAGAGATGAGGGGAAGGCGAGGAAAGGGGAGGACTTTAACCCGAGCCAGCAGTTTGATCCAAAGCTGGTGATGATATCTGGTGGCAGGAGTTCCCATGACTCAATAGCCATTGGAGATGGACTTATACATCGTCCTCGCACTCTCCCGGAGATCAAGGCACGCCAAACAAGCTCATGTCCTGAGATAAGGCCTCCTCCATGGCCAGTCAAGCTCGCCTTCGAGGTTAGTTATACGGACTCGTATATCTTTCCTCCATTACATTGTGTGTGCGGCCATCGATGATTACAATGCTAACGAGGAGTGTTGTTGCAGGCTGCTCTTCAGAGAGAGAGAGAGAGAGAGAGGCAACCCATGCACTTCTGTAGGAGAGGGACCGACATGCGGTTGAGAAGGAGAGGGAGTTGGAGGAGAGGACGGCTAGGTTATTGAAGGAGGAGAGGTCACGGAATAACGTGGCTCTCCGGGCCATGTATGAGCTCCTCATGGTAATTTTCTTTTGCATATTAGCCAAATCATGCACGTAATGTTTGTTTCATTAGTAACTAATATGACTGACTCCTCAAAACCAAATGTGCAGTCTATGTGCGAGAAGACCGGTCAAACCCCTCCGCCGATGCCAGTCATTGCTCCGGGGACCATGGTGAGTTTCATTTGAATGGTCATTAGTTACTAGTCTTAACATTTGAGTGCCATCATGCTAACGAGACATTACAAATGATCTTTGGTGCAGCATAACTCCATACAAGCATTGCACGAACCTCTCCAGGTGTAACCGGCACGAGCAACCCCGGTGCTTCACCTCCGTGATGACGGTAAGTTTTCTCTTGTGTTTTTCTTAACAAATGCACATATAATGACCTATACTTAGCTTATTTAGTTCATTTATGACATAATTAGCTTACTTAGGTAAAAATTACATAATAACCTTGGTTAGCTCATAAATGTCATATACTTTGCTTATTTTCTTCCAAAATGACATAATAAGCTTATTTTACCTAAATTAGCTCTAAAATGACCTATACATAGCTTCGTTTCCTCCAAAATGACCTAAGTTAGCTCTAATATGCTTAGTTACCTACGTTAGCTCAATAATGCCCTATATACTTAGCTTACTTATGTCAAAAATTGCATAATTAGCTTACTTAGGTCAAAAATTACATAATAACCTTCGTAACCTCGGAAATGCCATATACTTACCTTATTTTCCTCCAAAATGACATAATAAGCTTACTTAGCTCCAAAATGATCCATTTTACCTAAGTTAGCTCTAAATGACCTACACTTAGCTTTGTTTCCTCCAAAATGACCTAAGTTAGCTCTAATATGCTTAGCTACCTACATTATCTCAATAATGCCCTATATACTTAGCTTACTTATGTCAAAAATGGCATAATTAGCTTACTTAGGTCAAAAATTGCATAATAACCTTGGTAACCTCAGAAATGTCATATACTTAGCCCATTTTCCTCCAAAATGACATGATAAGCTTACTTAGCTCCAAAATGATCCATTTGATCTTAGTTAGCTCTAAAATGACCTATACTTAGCTTTGTTTCATCCAAAATGACCAAAGTTAGCTCTAAGTTAGCTCTAACATGTAAATTTAGCTCTAATATGCTTACTTACCTAGGTTAGCTCAATAATGACCTATACTTATCTTACTTATGTCCAAAATGGCATAATTAGATTACTTAGGTCAAAAATGGCATCATAACCTTGGTAACCTCATAAATGACATATACATCTTCTTCTAGTATTCTTCTTCTAACTTTCTTATTTCCCATTTTGTAGATTTGAATGACTTCACGGATACTTGCATTGATGGAGTGCTTGTGTTTACTTCCTATTTTGATTTCGTATCGATGAACAATGTGGAACTTGCTACCTATGGATGAAACTATTGTAATATGGATGAAATTATGTATGTATGGATGAAACTATGTATGTATGGATGAAACTTATGTGTTGGATATCATATATTTGTTGTGAGACTTGCTCATATTGTTTGCCCTGTGAAATATATATGTATACACACACACATATATATATACACTATTCTGATCATGGGATCAGAATATTATTCTGATCACAACCTGAACTTTCCTCTGTAGGAACCCGACCTTCGGGCTATCTTCGCAACCGTGTCTCCCCGCGTGATTTTTTCTGGTCGGTCATGTTTTATGTGATGTAAGTGTAATCGACAAACGGTTTTTAGCAACTAAATGCCCGTTTTAAATAGGAATCTCGCTCATTGGCGGATTTTCTCTCGGGTCATGATGAAACATGCTTCTGTTGTAATTTTACTGCCTGAGTTGTTCGACCTGAACTTCCCCTGGTGCTAGTTTGAACTTCCGTGAACATTGCCAAATGGGGCTTGCGATATACCGTTGGAAAGCTATGGACAAGAGTATCCTGACCCAATAAATTTTTTTGGAAAAATGTAAACGGTTTAAGAGCAGTTTTGAAAACCGTTATTTCTTCATACAAAAAACGTGAATCATATTTTTATCGTATTTCTAAACCGTTTATCGGAATGAGGCAAATAATATGGCGTTGGAAAGCTGCTGCAAAACCGCTCCTTCCACATGTTGAAAGTTTTCTCTAATTCCCTATTGTTAAAGAGTAATTTGGAAAATTATAAAATTTCGCAAACCGAACAGTTGAGTTTGTATTTTCAATGCCACTTCTAAACGGCTAACCCAATTGAGGCAAATGATATGGAGTTGGAAAGCTTATGAAAATACACTACTTTCCATGTTGAAAGTTTTTCCTAATTTTGAACGGTTTAAAAGTAATTTAGAAAACGGTACAAGTTCCACCGAGTTCGTATTTTCGAGCTAATTTTTTAACCGTACGCCCGAATGCAGCAAATGATATGGCGTTGGAAAGCTTCAGGAAATGAGAAACTTTTTGGTTTATATTGTTTCTCCCAATTCCTTATGGTTTTAAGTCAGTTTCAAAATGGCTAAAACTGTTTTTTGGCCGTAATTTCTACAAACTTTAGTGGAATGAGGCAAATAATATACCGTTGAAAATCTACGGAAAATGTGAAACCTTTTCATGTAGATGGTTTTCTCTGATTCCTAGCCATTTTCAAGTAATTTTGAAAACAGTAAGATCATGCGTTCTACCTTTATTGCAAAACAGATTATTCAAAAATGCACCGCATGAAGAACTTGAACTTCTCGGCATGTCTTCTCGAATTTCACTCTGTTTTTCACGTGCTTCTTTTGCTCGTAGCTCTCCATCAACTCACCGAAATTGAGCAAGTGATATATCGATGAAAAGCTGTTGTAAAAACGTAACTTCCCGTGTTAATCATTTTTTCATAATAAAAAAGGTTTGAAAAGTTTTTCATCTGAAATTCATTTAGTGTAGTAGTTGAACTTCCTGTTGTTTTCACGTTGAACTTCTGTGACGTATTTTCTCATCCATTCGTCAGTGTTACACAAATAATATTCCTTTTGTACAAACCTCTCTTACAATAATTTTTTGAAGTTTCCACGATCGAGGAGTTGAACTTATAACAAAAAATTGGACCTTGCTTTTTAATTCATTTTTTCTCATATTAAACACACACCATATAGTACATGAACTTTTTACATTTTTATAATTTGATTTTTTTTCTTTTCTTTTTGAAATCAAATTGCTCCCAAATAATAACTAACTTCTTTGTGGATTGAGATAATTATTTTAAAACGATTTTTTTTCTTTTTTGCGTTTTTAACATGGAAATATAAGGTGAACCTCTCTCGCAAGAATTTTTGAACTTCCCCGGACAAAGCACTTGAACTTCTGTTAACAAACCCTTTAAGCTTTTATTTTTTCTATATCTTTATTCCCACCTGAAATGCATTCTTTGCAGTACTTAAACTTCTCGTTGTTTTCACTATGAACTTCTGTCGCATTTTTGTGTATACGTCGAGTTACACCCAAGTGAAGGTATGATGGTTAAAAGTTGTTGGGAGTTGGCAAACCTAGCTTTGGTCATTGTTGCAATTAATAGGAAGTAATAAGGAAAGAGAGGTTTCACATATAGATATACTATTATTGACATCTTTTATGATTAGGGGCACTCATTAAAATATGACATGCTAAAGAGTTGATGTTGGACAAGGAAGACAACGTGATGAATTATGTTTTCTTATATCTGAGATAAAGTATGTTGTCATGGATCCTCCAACATGCTGAGCTTGCCTTTCCCCCTCATGCTAGCCAAATTCTCAGCACCAAGTAGAGATACTACTTGCGCTTCCAAAACCCTTAAACCAGTTTTGCCATGAGAGTCCACCATATCTACCTATGGATTGAGTAAGATCCTTCAAGTAAGTTGTCATTGGTGCAAAGCAATAAAAAATGCTCTAAATATGTATGATTGATTGGTGTGGGAGAAATAAGCTTTATACGATCTTGTGATGTGGAAGTAATAAAAGCGATGAACTGCATAATAAAGGTTCATATCACAAGTGGCAATATAAAGTGACGCTCTTTCTCATTAAGATTTTGTGCATCCAACCATAAAAGCGCATGGCAACCTCTGCTTCCCTCTGCGAAGGGCCTATCTTTTACTATTATCTTCTACCTTATGCAAGAGTCATGGTGATCTTCACCTTTCCTTTTTCATTTTATCCTTTGGTAAGCCCAGCATGTTGGAAAGAACCTGATATATATATATATATATATATATATATCTAATTGGATGTAGGGGAGCATCAGTTATTACTGTTGACATTACCCTTGAGGTAAAAGGTTGTGGGGCAAACTATAAGCCCCTATCTTTCTCTGTGTACGATTAAAACTTCATAACCACAAGTATTGCGTGAGTGTTAGCAATTATGAAGGACTAAATGATAGTTGAGTATGTGGACTTGCTTTTAAGCTCTGACATAGAATCTTTCTGATGTTATGATAAATTGCAATTGCTTCAATGACTGAGATTATAGTTTGTTGGTTCTCAATAAAGTTTATGATTCGTACTCTGCTTTGTGAATGGATTATTACTTGAGCATAAGAAATCATATGACAATATTCATATATGTTGCTGTTATAAGAATAATCATGATGCCTTCATGTCCGTATTTTATTTTTATCGACACCTCTACCTCTAAACATGAGGACATATTTATCGTTATCGGCTTTCGCTTGAGGACAAGCGAGGTCTAAGCTTGGGGGAGTTGATACGTCCATTTTGCATCATGCTTTTATATCGATATTTATTGCATTATGGGATGTTATTACATGTTATGCCAATTACTTTTAGCTATTCTCTCATATTTTACAAGGTTTACATAAGGAGGGAGAATGCCGTCAGCTGGAATTCTGCGCTGGAAAAGGAGCAAATATTAGAGACCTATTCTGCACAACTCCAAAAGTCCTGAAACTCCATGGAACATCTAGTTAAAAATAATGAAAAATCCCTGCCAAAGATGAAGACCAGGGGGGCCACACCCTGTCCACGAGGGTGGGGGCGCACCCCCCTAGGGCGCGCCCCCCTACCTCGTGGGCCCCATGTTGGCTCTCCGATGCCCATCTTCTGCTATATGGGGTCTTTCGTCGAGGAAAAATAATAAGGAACCTTTCGAGATGAGACTCCACCGCCACGAGGCGGAACCTTGGCGGAACCAATCTAGGGCTCCGGCAGAGCTGTTCTGCCGGGGATACTTCCCTCCGGGAGGGGGAAATCATTGCCATCGTCATCACCAACACTCCTCTCATCTGGAGAGGGCAATCTCCATCAACATCTTCACCAGCACCATCTCATCTCAAAACCCTAGTTCATCTCTTGTATCCAATTCTTGCCTCCAAGTCCGGGATTGGTACTAGTAGGTTGCTAGTAGTGTTGATTACTCCATGTAGTTGATGCTAGTTGGTTTATTTGGTGGAAGATCATATGTTCAGATCCTTTATGCATATTATTACCCCTCTGATTATGAACATGAATATGCTTTGTGAGTAGTTACGTTTGTTCCTGAGGACACGGGAGAAGTCTTGCTATTAGTAGTCATGTGAATTTGGTATTTTTTCGATATTTTGATGAGATGTATGTTGTCTAGCCTCTAGTGGTGTTATGTGAACGTCGACTACATAAGACTTCACCATTATTTGGGCCTAGAGGAAGGCATTGGGAAGTAATAAGTAGATGATGGGTTGCTAGAGTGACAGAAGCTTAAACCCTAGTTTATGCGTTGCTTCGTAAGGGGCTGATTTGGATCCACATGTTTCATGCTATGGTTAGGTTTACCTTAATACTTTTGTTGTAGTTGCGGATGCTTGCAATAGAGGTTAATCATAAGTGGGATGCTTGTTCAAGTAAGATCAAAACCCAAGCACCGGTCCACCCACATATCAAATTATCAAAGTACCGAACGCGGATCATATGAACGTGATGAAAACTAGCTTGACGATATTCCCATGTGTCCTCGGGAGCGCTTTTCCTTATATAAAAGTTTATCCAGGCTTGTCCTTTGCTACAAAAATGATTGGACCACCTTGCTGCACTTTATTTACTTTTGTTACTTGTCGCTCGTTAGAAATTTATCTTATCACAAAACTATCTGTTACCACTTATTTTAGTACTTGCAGAGAATACCTTGCTGAAAACCGCTTATCATTTCCTTCTGCTCCTCGTTGGGTTCGACACTCTTACTTATCAAAAGGACTACGATAGATCCCCTATACTTGTGGGTCATCAAGAATCTTTTCTGGCGCCGTTGCCGGGGAGTGAAGCGCCTTTGGTAGGTGGAATTTGGTAAGGAAAAATTTATATAGTGTGCTGAAATTTACTGTCACTTGTTACTATGGAAAGTAATCCTCTGAGGGGCTTGTTCGGGGTATCTTCACCCCGACCCGTAGAGAAAATAGTTGCTCCTCAACCTACTGAACCTACTGAAAATGAAAATGTTCCCTTTGAATTTCCTTCGGGTATGATAGAAAAACTGCTAGCTAATCCTTTTTACAGGAGATGGAACAAAGCATCCTGATGAGCACCTAATATATGTGGATGAAGTTTGTGGATTATTTAAGCTTGCAGGTATACCCGATGATGTTGCTAAGAAGAAGGTCTTCCCTTTATCTTTGAAGGGAGATGAATTGACATGGTATAGGCTATGTGATGATACGAGATCATGGAACTATAGAAGATTGAAATTGGAATTTCATCAAAAGTATTATCCTATGCATCTTGTTCATCGTGATTGCAATTATATATATAATTTTTTGCCTCGCGAAGGAGAAAGCATCGCTCAAGCTTGGGGGAGGCTTAAATCAATGTTATATTCATGCCCCAATCATGAGCTCCCAAGAGAAACAATTATTCAAAATCTTTATGCTCGGCTTTCTGAAAACAATCGCACCATGCTTGATACTTCTTGTGCTGGCTCTTTTATGATGAAGACTATTGAATTTAAATGGGATTTATTGGATGGAATTAAACGCAACTCTGAAGATTGGGATCTCAACGAAGGTAAGGAGTCAGGTATGACACCTAAGTTTGATTGTGTTTAATCTTTTATGGATAGCAATATTTTCCGTAAGTTTAGCACTAAATATGGACTTGACTCTGAGATAGTAGCTTCTTTCTGCGAATCTTTTGCTACTTATGTTAACCTCCCCAAGGAGAAGTGGTTTAAATATCATCCTCCCATAGAAGTAAAAGTAGCAGCACCTATTAAAGTTGAAGAAAAGACTGTCACTTATAATGATCCTATTGTTCCTACTTCTTATGTTGAGAAACCACCTTTCCCTGTTAGAATAAAGGATCATGCTAAAGCTTCAAATGTGGTTCGTAAAAGCAATATTAGAACTTATACACCTCCTAAGCAAGTTAAAGTAGAAGCTAATATTGCTATTGTTAAAGATCTCTTGTCTGATAATATTGATGGGCATGTCATTCAGTTCTGCGGTGAGACTGCTAGAATTGCTAAACCTTGTGCTAAAGATACACATAGACCTGTGGTAGGCGTGCATGTTATTTCTGTTAAAATAGGAGATCATTGTTATCATGGCTTATGTGATATGGGTGCTAGTTCTAGTGTTATACCTTATGACTTGTATAAAGAAATTAAGCATGAAATTGCACCTGCTGAGTTAGAAGATATTGATGTCACAATTAAACTTGCCAATAGAGATACTATATCAGCAATGGGAATTGTTAGAGATGTTGAAGTCTTGTGTGGGAAAATTAAATATCCTGCTGATTTTCTTGTTCTCAGTTCCCCACAAGATAACTTTTGTCCCATTATATTTGGTAGACCCTTCTTGAACACTGTTAATGCTAAGATAGACTGCAAAAAGAATGTTGTTACTATTGGCTTGGATGATATGGTTCATGAGTTTAATTTCTCTAAATTTAGTAAACAACATTGTGAAGAAGAATTATCTAGTAAGGATGAAATTATTGGTCTTGCTTCTATTGCCGTACCTCCTAGTGATCCTTTAGAACACTATTTACTAGACCATGAAAATGATATGTTTATGAATGAAAGAAGAGAAATAGATGAAGTATTCTTTAAACAGGAACCTATTCTGAAACACAATTTGCCTGTTGAAATCCTAGGGGATCCTCCTCCACCCAAGGGTGATCCCGTGTTTGATCTTAAACCGTTGCCTGATAATCTTAAATATGTGTATCTTGATGAAAAGAAGATATATCATGTTATTATTAGTGCTAACCTTTCAGAGCATGAAGAAGAAAGATTATTGAAAACTCTGAAAAAGCACCGTGCTGCTATTGGATATACTCTTGATGATCTTAAGGGCATCAGTCCCACTCTATGTCAACATAAAATAAATTTGGAAGCAGATGCCAAACCAGTTTGTGATCCTCAACGACGTCTGAATCCTAAAATGAAAGAAGTGGTAAGAAAAGAAATACTAAAGCTTCTGGAGGCAGGTATAATTTATCCCGTTGCTGATAGTTAGTGGGTAAGTCATGTCCATTGTGTCCCTAAGAAGGGAGGTATTACTGTTGTTCCTAATGATAAAGATGAATTGATTCCACAAAGAATTATTACAGGCTATAGGATGGTAATTGATTTCCGCAAATTAAATAAGGCTACTAAGAAAGATCATTACCCCTTACCTTTTATTGATCAAATGCTAGAAAGATTATGCAAACATACACACTACTGCTTTCTAGATGGTTATTCCGGTTTCTCTCAAATACCCGTGTCGGCTAAAGATCAATCAAAGACTACTTTTACATGCCCTTTTGGTACTTTTGCTTATAGACGTATACCTTTTAGTTTATGTAATGCACCTGCTACCTTTCAAAGATGCATGATGGCTATATTCTCTGACTTTTGTGAAAAGATTTGTGAGGTTTTCATGGACGACTTTTCCGTCTATGGATCTTCTTTTGATGATTGCTTAAGCAATCTTGATCGAGTTTTGCAGAGATGTGAAGAAACTAATCTTGTCTTGAACTGGGAAAAGTTCCACTTTATGGTTAATGAAGGTATTGTCTTGGGGCATAAAGTTTATGAAAGAGGTATTGAAGTTGATAAAGCCAAGGTTGATGCTATTGAAAAAATGCCATGTCCCAAGGACATCAAAGGTATAAGAAGTTTCCTTGGTCACGCCGGATTTTATAGAAGGTTCATTAAGGACTTCTCAAAAATTTCTCGGCCCCTGACTAATTTATTACAAAAAGATATACCATTTGTCTTTGATGATGATTGTGTAGAAGCATTTGAAATACTTAAGAAAGCATTGATCTCTGCACCTGTTGTTCAGCCACCTGATTGGAATTTACCCTTTGAAATTATGTGTGATGCTAGTGATTATGCTGTAGGTGCTGTTCTAGGGCAAAGAGTCGATAAGAAATTAAATGTTATCCATTATGCTAGTAAAACTTTAGACAATGCTCAAAGAAATTATGCTACTACTGAAAAAGAATTATTAGCAGTTGTATTTGCTTGTGATAAGTTCAGACCTTATATTGTTGATTCTAAAGTAACTATTCACACTAATCATGCTGCTATTAAATATCTTATGGAAAAGAAAGATGCTAAACCAAGTCTTATTAGATGGGTTCTCTTGTTATAAGAATTTGATTTGCATATTGTTGATAGAAAGGGAGCTGAGAACCCCGTTGCAGATAACTTGTCTAGGTTAGAAAATGTTCTTGATGACCCACTACCTATTGATGATAGCTTTCCTGATGAGCAACTAAATGTCATAAATACTTCTCGTAGTACTCCATGGTATGCTGATTATGCTAATTATATTGTTGCTAAATTTATACCACCTAGTTTCACATACCAGCAAAAGAAAAAGGTTTTCTATGATTTGAGACATTACTTTTGGGATGACCCACATCTTTATAAAGAAGGAGTAGATGGTGTTATTAGACGTTGTGTACCTGAGCATGAACAGGAACAGATCCTACGCAAGTGTCACTCCGAAGCTTATGGAGGACACCATGCTGGAGACAGAACTGCACATAAGGTATTGCAATCTGGTTTTTATTGGCCTACTCTCTTCAAGGATGCCCGTAAGTTTGTATTGTCTTGTGATGAATGCCAAAGAATTGGTAATATTAGTAGACGTCAAGAAATGCCTATGAATTATTCCCTTGTTATTGAACCATTTGATGTTTGGGGCTTTGATTATATGGGACCTTTTCCTGCCTCTAATGGATATACACATATTCTAGTTGCTGTTGATTACGTTACTAAGTGGGTAGAAGCTATTCCAACTAGTAGTGCTGATCATAACACTTCTATTAAAATGCTTAAGGAAGTTATTTTCCTGAGGTTTGGAGTCCCTAGATATTTAATGACTGATGGTGGTTCACATTTTATTCATGGTGCTTTCCGTAAAATGCTTGCTAAATATGATGTTAATCATAGAATTGCATCTCCTTATCACCCACGGTCTAGTGGTCAAGTAGAATTGAGTAATAGAGAACTCAAATTAATTTTGCAAAAGACGGTTAATAGGTCTAGAAAGAATTGGTCCAAGAAACTTGATGATGCATTATGGGCCTATAGAACTGCATATAAGAATCCTATGGGTATGTCTCCGTATAAAATGGTTTATGGAAAAGCATGTCACTTACCTCTCCAACTAGAACATAAGGCATATTGGGCTATTAAAGAGCTCAATTATGATTTCAAACTTGCCGGTGAGAAGAGGTTATTTGATATTAGCTCACTTGATGAATGGAGAACCCAAGCTTATGAAAATGCCAAGTTGTTTAAAGAAAAAGTTAAAAAGATGGCATGATAAAAGGATACAAAAGCGTGAGTTTAACGTAGGTGATTATGTATTGCTATACAACTCTCGTTTAAGATTTTTTGCAGGAAAACTTCTCTCTAAATGGGAAGGCCCCTACGTTATCAAGGAGGTCTATCGTTCCGGTGCCATAAAAATCAACAACTTCGAAGGCACCCTCGTGGAGCCCTCGTGTCTCTCCCGGACTCCGTTTTCTTGCACGATACGTATTTTGGTCGGTAAAAATTCATTATATATTCTCCCGAATGTTTTGACTCATGTATCACGCAAATATCCTCTGTTCTTGTTTTGAGTTGTCCCACTACAGATTAGATCAACATGTCGTCCCAGGATTTGGAAGGAGAAAGCTATGTGGATGATTACTTAGCAAATCCCAAGGTCTATGGAGATGTGGAACACGATGGTTGGACCACGGAGGAAGAAGAGGACTATGAACCCAAGGGGAAGGAGGAGACGAGCTCAGATGAAGATGAAGCCCCATTACCTCAACCTGGGGACATGCACGTGGAATTCAAAAAGTCAAGTCCCCCTGATAGGGTAAACAAACCCAAGTTCGAGTTTATCCCTCTTCGTCTCTTGTAGGAACATAAGCAGGACCTATGCAAAAAGATATTAACCCTGGAGTGGGAGATTGATGATCTGAGGAATCAAAATGCCGTCCTCAAGCGTAAATTAAGGGAGAAGTCTATACCATCAACTAAGTCAACAACACCTCCACCCTCTTCACCAACAACAAAGAAGGAGACATAATCACATGAGTATGGGCACTCCCCTTGGCAACCGCCAAGCTTGGGGGAGGTGCCCCGGTATCGTATCACCATCACACTCCTATCTTTACCGTTTTTCTTAGTTCGATCCTATTAGTAGTATCTTGATCTAGTAGAATAAAGTTTATGGCATGATCTAGTTTTGAGTTTTGCTTTATGATCTCTCTATGTAATCGAGTTCGAGAGCTATACATAATAAAGATTAGTGTTGAGTCAAGGGCTTGATTATTTTGCCATGATCTTGAGTGAATAAAAGAAAAGGAATAAAAAAACAAAGAGTTCATATTGATCTTGTTGAGAGTAATGACTTCACATAGAAAGAGTATGATGGTTAAAAGTTGTTGGGAGTTGGCAGACCTAGCTTTGGTCATTGTTGCAATTAATAGGAAGTAATAAGGAAAGAGAGGTTCCACATATAGATATACTACTAGCAAAAAGGCCCGTGCGATGCAACGGGAGAAAAAAAACTTTAAGCAGGTGTAACCATATAAGCATGGCTAAGTTCTCCCTTTCTGCCATGTTCTCTATTTCAACGTGACACCTCACCCTTGTCGCCTCAGCTAATCTCACTTTTTTCGTGGGAGGTCGTCACCTAATCACAACACCCAGACACATGGTGAGTCCCAATGCGATGAACTCAACTGTCATTGAACCATTCCAGTAGGATAATTTTTAAAATTCAACATGCTAGGATAAAAAGTACCATCTATGTTACATGGTTTATCTGAAAAAATACATGGATATTGTCTAAGATCAGATAATTTCAAGAGGCAAATTTATCCCAGGTCTTCATTGTTCAATACATTTCTTAAGGCGGTGGCTTGTGGTGCCTCATGTGCGTGTGGTGGGTGTATGCCTTAATTGCAATCTCAAAAAAACTAAGAGTACATGTCCCAATTTTCTTATTTGAACAATTTGAACAACAAACAGAACTAACACCTGCATGTTCGATAATTTCAGGTTTTCAGAAATTGCTTGCAAGCAACAATCACCGACAAAAATTGTAAACTGAAGAATTTTAGACAGAATAGAATTGGTAGTGCATCTATAAAAAATAAAAAATGCTTGAATTGGGCTATTGGATCCTGGAAAGAGAATTGGATTGCATAACCATTTTTCATACTAATATTGAAGTAACAACAATATTAAAGATGACATGAATTACCCACATCCCGTTGCTAAATAGATGATATGGGCATTCTATCATGCAACTTGCGAGTGAATATCGTGTATTAGAAGCATTTCAATAAGCTCCTACAGGGAATCAAGATAATGTTGATGCATGCATGAAGAAAATCATGGGCGGTACAGCAGTAAGCTAGTAAGGAAGGAAATAAAAAATAACAATAACGAATACAAATGTCTACCATAACATTGAGACAAAATTAATGTAAAAATGAACTTCTGAAACCAAATCACAACCAAATGTGAAGAACAGTTTGTTAATGTAGCAATTATAGAATAATTGGAGTTCAACCAATAAGAGAAAAAAATAAGTGTGATGATACGGTCTAACTGGCTATAAAACCAGTAGTCAGTGGTTTTTTTTTTTGCAAAGACTATTGGGCTTATATTGCTTTCAGAAGTCAATAAGCTACTACTATTAGATAGAACCTGCAGGTCCATACGCTAAAAGCAAAAAATAAAGTTGCCTTTAAATTGTATAATCCCCAAACGCACATCCACTCAAGTTTTTCTGTATATAACTGACATCTCTAATCATAGCTCAGTCGAAATAGAGAACTTTAGAATATGAGTCGTGTTCCCATCGTGGTTGTCTCACCTGAAGCATAGGAATTGTGCATCTCGTCGACTCGCGTCGTCCTCCACCACCAAGTTGCATATTGGCTTGAGCGTGGATGGAACTGAAGCATATGAATCATGTTCTCATAGTGGCTGTCTCGCCTGAAGAATAGACACACACACCTGAATATGATGGTTCTCTGCATGCATACATATTTGCCTGAATCTGGATGGTCCTGAAGAAATCCATACCTGAACATCCACGCTGTTGGTTCTGGAGAAATCCCATACACCTACAGAACTTCGGCCATGTAAATTTAGAAAGGCGCAGCTCCTCACCCATACAGGCTTATGCATAGATATATCAGAATATAACATATAGTACATGTTAGTTGAGGATGACATGAGACACTTGTGCTCCGCTAGAAATATCTGAATGAGGATGAGGATGCAGATAGCTTGAAATTCATCCTAGTTGGCCGAACAGGGTCACTGGAGTAAATTTGGGACTGCCATGTTCCCCGCAAATACCATGGATACTGGGTGAAGCCATCCACGTGACCTAATTGCTCCTACAAAATTCACATGTTAGCATCTTTTTGACTGACGACTGATTACCCGAACTTCTATATCACACGTACCTTCAACAATCCCTGTTTCACCGCTTTAGCAGCCAACCCCATCTCCTGCCACACCGGCAGCTGCAGGTCAGAACCAAAGTAGCCTCCTCCTTTGTCACCGTTCTGAGCAGCACCACCGTCAGAATCCTCTATGCTTGCCCCCTCCCTCGCTCCTCTATCCGTCTTCCACATCTGGTGCATGGGACGAAACAGGAGGCGACTGTTGGAAATATGCCCTAGAGGCAATAATAAATTAGTTATTATTATATTTCCTTGTTCATGATAATCGTTTATTATCCATGCTAGAATTGTATTGATAGGAAACTCAGATACATGTGTGGATACATAGACAACACCATGTCCCTAGTAAGCCTCTAGTTGACTAGCTCGTTGATCAATAGATGGTTACGGTTTCCTGACCATGGACATTGGATGTCATTGATAACGGGATCACATCATTAGGAGAATGATGTGATGGACAAAGACCCAATCCTAAGCCTAGCACAAGATCATGTAGTTCGTATGCTAAAGCTTTTCTAATGTCAAGTATCATTTCCTTAGACCATGAGATTGTGCAACTCCCGGATACCGTAGGAGTGCTTTGGGTGTGCCAAACGTCACAACGTAACTGGGTGGCTATAAAGGTACACTACAGGTATCTCCGAAAGTGTCTGTTGGGTTGGCATGAATCGAGACTGGGATTTGTCACTCCGTGTAAACGGAGAGGTATCTCTGGGCCCACTCAGTAGGACATCATCATAATGTGCACAATGTGATCAAGGAGTTGATCACGAGATGATGTGTTACAAAACGAGTAAAGAGACTTGCCGGTAACGAGATTGAACAAGGTATCGGGATACCGACGATCGAATCTCGGGCAAGTATCGTACCGCTAGACAAAGGGAATTGTATACGGGATTGATTAAGTCCTTGACATCATGGTTCATTCGATGAGATCATCGTGGAACATGTGGGAGCCAACATGGGTATCCAGATCCCGCTGATGGTTATTGACCGGAGAGTCATCTCGGTCATGTCTGCATGTCTCCCGAACCCGTAGGGTCTACACACTTAAGGTTCGGTTACGCTAGGGTTATAGAGATATTAGTATGCGGTAACCCGAAAGTTGTTCGGAGTCCCGGATGAGATCCCGGACGTCACGAGGAGTTTCGGAATGGTCCGAAGGTAAAGATTTATATATGGTAAGTCTTGTTTTGGTCGCCGGAAAAGTTTCGCGCATTATCGGTATTGTACCGGGAGTGCCGAAAGGGGTCCGGGGGTCCACCAAGGGGGTCCACCTGCCCCGGGGCCACATGGGCTGTAGGGGTGTGCGCCTTGGCCTATATGGGCCAAGGGCACCAGCCCCAAGAGGCCCATGCGCCAAGAGATAAGGGAAAGGAAGAGTCCTAAAAGGGGAAGGCACCTCCTAGGTGCCTTGGGGAGGATGGACTCCTCCCTGGCCGCACCCTTCCTTGGAGGAAGGGCCAAGGCTGCGCCCCCCCCCCCTCTCCCTTGGCCCTATATATAGTGGGGGAAGGGAGGGCAGCCACACCTAAGCCCTGGCGCCTCCCTCTCCCTCCCGTGACACATCTCCCTCCTCCCGCAGCGCTTGGCGAAGCCCTGTTGGAATCCCGCTACTTCCACCACCACGCCGTCGTGCTGCTGGATCTCCATCAACCTCTCCTCCCCCCTTGCTGGATCAAGAAGGAGGAGACGTCGCTGCTCCGTACGTGTGTTGAACGCGGAGGTGCCGTCCGTTCGGCGCTAGGATCATCGGTGATTTGGATCACGACGAGTACGACTCCATCAACCCCGTTCTCTTGAACGCTTCCGCGCGCGATCTACAAGGGTATGTAGATCCACTCCTCCCTCGTTGCTAGATTACTCCATAGATTGATCTTGGTGATACGTAGAAAATTTTGAATTATTGCTACGTTCCCCAACAGTGGCATCATGAGCTAGGTCTATGCGTAGTTTCTATGCACGAGTAGAACACAAAGTAGTTGTGGGCGTTGATTTTGTTCAATATGCTTACCGTTACTAGTCCAATCTTGATTCGGCGGCATTGTGGGATGAAGCGGCCCGGACCGACCTTACACGTACTCTTACGTGAGACTGGTTCCACCGACTGACATGCACTAGTTGCATAAGGTGGCTAGCGGGTGTCTGTCTCTCCCACTTTAGTCGGATCGGATTCGATGAAAAGGGTCCTTATGAAGGGTAAATAGCAATTGGCATATCACGTTGTGGTTTTTGCGTAGGTAAGAAACGTTCTTGCTAGAAACCCATAGCAGCCACGTAAAACATGCAAACAACAATTAGAGGACGTCTAACTTGTTTTTGCAGGGTATGCTATGTGATGTGATATGGCCAAGAAGAATGTGATGAATGATATGTGATGTATGAGATTGATCATGTTCTTGTAATAGGAATCACGACTTGCATGTCGATGAGTATGACAACCGGCAGGAGCCATAGGAGTTGTCTTTATTTATTTATGACCTGCGTGTCAACATAAACGTCATGTAATTACTTTACTTTATTGCTAACCGGTAGCCATAGAAGTAGAAGTAATAGTTGGCGAGACAACTTCATGAAGACACGATGATGGAGATCATGATGATGGAGATCATGGTGTCATGCCGGTGACGATGATGATCATGGAGCCCCGAAGATGGAGATCAAAAGGAGCAATATGATATTGGCCATATCATGTCACTATTTGATTGCATATGATGTTTATCAGGTTTATACATCTTATTTGCTTAGAACGACGGTAGTAAATAAGATGATCCCTCATTAAAATTTCAAGAAAGTGTTTCCCCTAACTGTGCACCATTGCGAAAGTTCGTCGTTTCGAAGCACCACGTGATGATCGGGTGTGATAGATTCTTACGTTCACATACAACGGGTGTAAGCCAGATTTACACACGCAAAACACTTAGGTTGACTTGACGAGCCTAGCATGTACAGACATGGCCTCGGAACACAAGAGACCGAAAGGTCGAGCATGAATCGTATGGTAGATGCGATCAACATGAAGATGTTCACCGATGATGACTAGTCCGTCTCACGTGATGATCGGACACGGCCTAGTTGACTCGGATCATGTAATCACTTAGATGACTAGAGGGATGTCTATCTGAGTGGGAGTTCATAAGATGAACTTAATTATCCTAAACATAGTCAAAAGGTCTTCGCAAATTATGTCGTAGCTCGCGCTTCAGTTCTACTGTTTAGATATGTTCCTAGAGAAATTTTAGTTGAAAGTTGATAGTAGCAATTATGCGGACTAGGTCCGTAGACTGAGGATTGTACTCATTGCTTCATAGAAGGCTTATGTCCTTAATGCACCGCTCAGTGTGCTGAACCTCAAACGTCGTCTGTGGATGTTGCGAACATCTGACATACACATTTTGATAACTACGTGATAGTTCAGTTAAACGGTTTAGAGCTGAGGCACCAAAGACGTTTTAAAACGTCGCGAAACATATGAGATGTTTCGAGGGCTGAAATTGGGATTTCAGGCTCGTGCCCACGTCAAGAGGTATAAGACCTCCGACGATTTTTCTTAGCCTGCAAACTAAGGGAAAAAAGCTCAATTGTTGAGCTTGTGCTCAGATTGTCTGAGTACAACAATCATTTGAATCAAGTGGGAGTTGATCTTCCAAATGAGATAGTGATGTTTCTCCAAAGTCATTACCACCAAGCTGCTAGAGCTTCGTGATGAACTATAATGTATCGGGGACATATATGATGATCCTTGAGATATTCGCGATGTTTGACACCACAAAAGTAGAAATCAAGAAGGAGCATCAATTGTTGATGGTTTGTGAAACCACTAGTTTCAAGGAGGGCAAGGGCAAAAAGGGATGCTTCATGAAACGGCAAATCAGCTGCTGCTCTAGTGAAGAAACCCAAGGTTGAACCCAAACCCGAGACTAAGTGCTTCTGTAATAAGGGGAACAGCCACTGGAGCAGAATTACCCTAGATACTTGGTAGATGAGAAGGCTGTCGATAGAAGTATATTGGATATACATTATGTTAATGTGTACTTTACTAGTACTCCTAGTAGCACCAGGGTATTAGATACCGGTTTGGTTGCTAAGTGTTAGTAACTCGAAATAAAAGCTACGAAATAAAGGAGACTAGCCAAAAGGTGAGATGACGATATGTGTTGGAAGTATTTCCATGGTTGATCAAATATCGTACGCTCCCTCTACCATCAAGATTGGTGTTTGCGTTGAGCATAGACATGATTGGATTATGTCTATCGCAATATGGTTATTCATTTAAGGAGAGAGTAATGGTTACTCTGTTTATTTGAATAATACCTTCAATGGTCTTACACCTAAAATGAATGGTTTATTGAATCTTGATCGTAGTGATACACATGTTCATGCCAAAAGATAGTAATGATAGTACCACCTACTTGTGGCACTGCCACGTAAGTCATATCGGTATAAAACGCATGAAGAAGCTCCATGTTGATGGATCTTTGGGCTCACTCGTTTTTGAAAAGTTTGAGGCATGCGGACCATGTCTATTGGTGTATATGCATGAAGAAACTCCATGCAAATGGACCGTTTGGACTCACTTGATTTTGAATCACTTGAGACATGCAAATCATACCACATGGGCAAGATGACTGAAAGCCTCGTTTTCAGTAAAATGGAACTAGAAAGCAACTTGTTGGAAGTAATACATTTTGATGTGTGCAGTCCAATGAGTGCTGAGGCATGTAGTGGATATCGTTATGTTCTTACTTCACAGATGATTTGAGTAGATGTTGAGTATATTTACTTGATGAATCACGAGTATGAATTATTGAAAGGTTCAAGTAATTTCAGGGTGAAGTTGAAAGATCGTCGTGACAAGAGGATAAAATATCTATGATATGATCATAGAGATGAATATCTGAATTACGAGTTTGGCATAGAATTAAGATATTGTGGAAATTGTTTCACAACTAATACAGCCTGGAACACCATAGTGTGATGGTGTGTCCGAACATCATAACTGCACCCTATTGGATATGATGCATACCATGATGTCTCTTATCGAATTACCACGATAGTTTATGGGTTAGGCATTAGAGACAACCACATTCACTTTAAATAGGGCACCACGTAATTCCGATGAGATGACACCGTATGAACTATGGTTTAGAGAAACCTAAGCTGTCATTTCTTAAAAGTTTGGGGCTGCGACGCTTATGCGAAAAAGTTTCAGGCTGATAAGCTCGAACCCAAAGCGGATAAATGCATCTTCATAGGACACCCAAAACAGTTGGGTATACCTCCTGTCTCAGAACCGAAAGCAATAAGGGATTGTTTCTAGAATCGGGTCCTTTCTCGAGGAAAAGTTTCTCTCGAAAGAATTGAGTGGGAGGATGGTGGAGACTTGATGAGGTTATTGAACCGTCTCTTCAACTAGTGTGTGGCAGGGCATAGGAAGTTGTTCCTGTGGCACCTACAATAATTGAAGTGGAAGCTTATGATAGTGATCATGAAACTTCAGATCAAGTCACTACCAGACCTCGTGGGATGACAAGGGTGTGTACTACTTCAGAGTGGTACGTGATCCTGTCTTGGAAGTCATGTTGCTAGACAACAATGAACCTACGAGCCATGGAGAAGCGATGGTGGGCCCGGATTCCGATAAATGGCTCGAGGCCATAAAATCCGAGATAGGATCCATGTATGAAAACAAATGGAAGAACTACTTGATGGTCGTAAGGCTGTTAGGTACATATGGATTTTAAAAGGAAGACGGACAATGATGGTAAGTATCACCATTAAGAAAGCTCGACTTGTCGTTAAGATGTTTTCCGACAAGTTCAAGGAGTTGACTACGATGAGACTTTCTCACTCGTAGCGATGCTAAGAGTCTGTTGGAATTATATTAGCGATTACTGCATTATTTATGAAATCTTGCAGATAGGGTGTCAAAACATTGTTTCCTCGACGATTTTCTTGAGGAAAGGTTGTATGTGATACAACCGGAAGGTTTTGTCAATCCTGAAAGATGCTAATAAGTATGCAAAGCTCCAGCAATCCTTCTAAGGACTGGAGTAAGCATCTCGGAGTTGGAATGTACGCTTTGATGAGATGATCAAAGATTTTGGGTTTATACAAAGTTTATGAGAAACTTGTATTTCCAAAGAAGTGAGTGGGAGCACTATAGAATTTCTGATGAGTATATGTTGTTGACATATTATGGATCAGAAATGATGTAGAATTTCTGGAAAGCATATAGGGTTATTTGGAAAGTGTTTTTCAATGGAAAGCCTGGATTAAGCTACTTGAACATTGAGCATCAAGATCTATAAGGATAGATCAAAACGCTTAATGGTACTTTCAAATGAGCACATACCTTGACATGATCTTGAAGGGGTTCAAGATGGATCAGTCAAAGAAGGAGTACTTGCCTGAGTTGTAAGGTATGAAGTTAAGACTTAAAGCTCGACCATGGCAGAAGAAAGAGAAAGGACGAATGTCGTCCCCTATGCTTTTGTCATAGGCTCTATACGGTATGCCATGCTGAGTACCGCACCTGATGTGTGCCTTACCACATATCTGGCAAGAGGGTACAAAGGTAATCTAGGAGTAGATCACCAGATAGCGGTCTAACTTATCCTTAGAAGAATAAGGATATGTTTCTCGGTTATGGAGGTGATAAAGAGTTCGACGTAAAGAGTTACGTTGATGCAAGCTTAACACCTATCCGGACAGCTCTGAGTAGAGATACCGGATACGTATAATGGACCAACAATTTAGAATAGCTCCAAGTAGAACAGTTATTTGAAATGGCTCCAAATATAGCGTAGTAGCTGCATCTACAAGATGACATAGAGATTTGCGAAGTACATATGGATCTGACAGATTCAGACCCGTTGACTATAACATCTCTCACAAGCATAACATGATCAAACCGAGAACTCATCGAGTGTTAATCACATGGTAATGTGAACTAGATTATTGACTCTAGTAAACTCTTTGGGTGTTAGTCACATGGGGATGTGACCTTGAGTGTTAATCACATATCGATGTGAACTGGATTATTGACTCTAGTGCAAGTGGCAGACTGTTGGAAATATGCCCTAGAGGCAATAATAAATTAGTAGTTATTATATTTCCTTGTTCATGATAATCGTTTATTATCCATGCTAGAATTGTATTGGTAGGAAACTCAAATACATGTGTGGATACATAGACAACACCATGTCCCTAGTAAGCCTCTAGTTGACTAGCTCGTTGATCAATAGATGGTTACGGTTTCCTGACCATGGACATTGGATGTCATTGATAACGGGATCACATCATTAGGAGAATGATGTGATGGACAAAGACCCAATCCTAAGCCTAGCACAAGATCATGTAGTTCGTATGCTAAAGCTTTTCTAATGTCAAGTATCATTTCCTTAGACCATGAGATTGTGCAACTCCCGGATACCGTAGGAGTGCTTTGGGTGTGCCAAACGTCACAACGTAACTGGGTGGCTATAAAGGTACACTACAGGTATCTCCGAAAGTGTATGTTGGGTTGGCATGAATCGAGACTGGGATTTGTCACTCCGTGTAAACGGAGAGGTATCTCTGGGCCCACTCGGTAGGACATCATCATAATGTGCACAATGTGATCAAGGAGTTGATCACGAGATGATGTGTTACAAAACGAGTAAAGAGACTTGCCGGTAACGAGATTGAACAAGGTATCGGGATACCGACGATCGAATCTCGGGCAAGTATCGTACCGCTAGACAAAGGGAATTGTATACGGGATTGATTAAGTCCTTGACATCATGGTTCATCCGATGAGATCATCGTGGAACATGTGGGAGCCAACATGGGTATCCAGATCCCGCTGATGGTTATTGACCGGAGAGTCATCTCGGTCATGTCTGCATGTCTCCCGAACCCGTAGGGTCTACACACTTAAGGTTCGGTTACGCTAGGGTTATAGAGATATTAGTATGCGGTAACCCGAAAGTTGTTCGGAGTCCCGGATGAGATCCCGGACGTCACGAGGAGTTTCGGAATGGTCCGGAGGTAAAGATTTATATATGGTAAGTCTTGTTTTGGTCGCCGGAAAAGTTTCGCGCATTATCGGTATTGTATCGGGAGTGCCGAAAGGGGTCCGGGGGTCCACCAAGGGGGTCCACCTGCCCCGGGGCCACATGGGCTGTAGGGGTGTGCGCCTTGGCCTATATGGGCCAAGGGCACCAGCCCCAAGAGGCCCATGCGCCAAGAGATAAGGGAAAGGAAGAGTCCTAAAAGGGGAAGGCACCTCCTAGGTCTCTTGGGGAGGATGGACTCCTCCCTGGCCGCACCCTTCCTTGGAGGAAGGGCCAAGGCTGCACCCCCCCCCTCTCCCTTGGCCCTATATATAGTGGGGGAAGGGAGGGCAGCCACACCTAAGCCCTGGCGCCTCCCTCTCCCTCCCGTGACACATCTCCCTCCTCCCGCAGCGCTTGGCGAAGCCCTGTTGGAATCCCTCTACTTCCACCACCACGCCGTCGTGCTGCTGGATCTCCATCAACCTCTCCTCCCCCCTTACTGGATCAAGAAGGAGGAGACGTCGCTGCTCCGTACGTGTGTTGAACGCGGAGGTGCCGTCCGTTCGGCGCTAGGATTATCGGTGATTTGGATCACGACGAGTACGACTCCATCAACCCCGTTCTCTTGAACGCTTCCGCGCGCGATCTACAAGGGTATGTAGATCCACTCCTTCCTCGTTGCTAGATGACTCCATAGATTGATCTTGGTGATACATAGAAAATTTTGAATTATTGCTACGTTCCCCAACAGCGACCCCTTCTCCAAATCTAGATCGCGAGGGGCATCAGGTGAGGAGCGGTCGCGGCTCTTGGGCGTATCGAACGCTAGGGCTGGTGGGGCATATCGTCATCGCAAGCACACGGAGGGTCGTGAGTCTGCCTAGTGCATCGAAGGATGGCTCTCCGCCGCCGCCGCCGTGAAGGAAGATGTGATCTGCCTCCACCACGAACCCGAGGCAGGGGCAAGACGTGACAATCCCCTGGGCCTCGTTTTTATTTGTCGATGGGCAAACGTTTTTTTTTGCGCAATGGCGAGCAAACGTTATTTGTGGACTGCGGGTTTGATTTCATAAACATGAGGACTTTTTCGCAAAAACACCGTGACGGTGAACCCGGAGACTCAATTCGTGCTTTATTATTAGGGAGAGATTATTGACATCTTTTATGATTGGGAGCACTCATTAAAATATGACATGCTAAAGAGTTGATGTTGGACAAGGAAGACAACGTAATGAATTATGTTTTCTTATATCTGAGATAAAGTATGTTGTCATGGATCCTCCAACATGCTGAGCTTGCCTTTCCCCCTCATGCTAGCCAAATTCTCAGCACCAAGTAGAGATACTACTTGTGCTTCCAAAACCCTTAAACCAGTTTTGTCATGAGAGTCCACCATATCTACCTATGGATTGAGTAAGATCCTTCAAGTAAGTTGTCATCGGTGCAAAGCAATAAAAATTGCTCTAAATATGTATGATTGATTGGTGTGGGAGAAATAAGCTTTATACGATCTTGTGATGTGGAAGTAATAAAAGCGACGGACTGCATAATAAAGGTTCATATCACAAGTGGCAATATAAAGTGACGTTCTTTCGCATTAAGGTTTTGTGCATCCAACCATAAAAGCGCATGGCAACCTCTGCTTCCCTCTATGAAGGGCGTATCTTTTATTATTATCTTCTACCTTATGAAAGAGTCATGGTGATCTTCACCTTTCCTTTTTCATTTTATCCTTTGGCAAGCCCAGCATGTTGGAAAGAATCTGATATACATATCTAATTGGATGTAGGGGAGCATGAGTTATTACTGTTGACATTACCCTTGAGGTAAAAGGTTGTGGGGCAAACTATAAGCCCCTATCTTTCTCTGTGTCCGATTAAAACTTTATAACCACAAGTATTGCGTGAGTGTTAGCAATTATGAAGGACTAAATGATAGTTGAGTATGTGGACTTGCTTTTAAGCTCTGACATAGAATCTTTCTGATGTTATGATAAATTGCAATTGCTTCAATGACTGAGATTATAGTTTGTTGGTTCTCAATAAAGTTTATGATTCGTACTCTGCTTTGTGAATGGATTATTACTTGAGCATAAGAAATCATATGACAATATTCATATATGTTGCTGTTATAAGAATAATCATGATGCCTTCATGTCCGTATTTTATTTTTATCGACACCTCTACCTCTAAACATGAGGACATATTTATCGTTATCGGCTTTCGTTTGAGGACAAATGAGGTCTAAGCTTGGGGGAGTTGATACGTCCATTTTGCATCATGCTTTTATATCGATATTTATTGCGTTATGGGCTGTTATTACACATTATGTCACATTACTTATAGCTATTCTCTCTTATTTTACAAGGTTTACATAAGGAGGGAGAATGCCGGCAGCTGGAATTCTGCGCTGGAAAAGGAGCAAATATTAGAGACCTATTCTGCACAACTCCAAAAGTCCTGAAACTCCACAGAACATCTAGTTAAAAATAATGAAAAATCCCTGCCAAAGATGAAGACCAGGGGGCCCACACCCTGTCCACGAGGGTGGGGGCGCCCCCCCTAGGGCGCGCCCCCCTACCTCGTGGGCCCCCTGTTGGCTCTCCGATGCCCATCTTCTGCTATATGAGGTCTTTCGTCGAGGAAAAAATAATAAGCAACCTTTCGGGATGAGACTCCGCCGCCACGAGGCGGAACCTTGGCGGAACCAATCTAGGGCTCCGGCAGAGCTGTTCTGCCGAGGATACTTCCCTCCGGGAGGGGGAAATCATCGCCATCGTCATCACCAACGCTCCTCTCATCGGGAGAGGCCAATCTCCATCAACATCTTCACCAGCACCATCTCATCTCAAAACCCTAGTTCATCTCTTGTATCCAATTCTTGCCTCCAAGTCCGGGATTGGTACTAGTAGGTTGCTAGTAGTGTTGATTACTCCATGTAGTTGATGCTAGTTGGTTTATTTGGTGGAAGATCATATGTTCAGATCCTTTATGCATATTATTACCCCTCTGATTATGAACATGAATATGCTTTGTGAGTAGTTACGTTTGTTCCTGAGGACACGGGAGAAGTCTTGCTATTAGTTGTCATGTGAATTTGTTATTTGTTCGATATTTTGATGAGATGTATGTTGTCTAGCCTCTAGTGGTGTTATGTGAACATCGACTACATAACACTTCACCATTATTTGGGCCTAGAGGAAGGCATTGGGAAGTAATAAGTAGATGATGGGTTGCTAGAGTGACAGAAGCTTAAACCCAAGTTTATGCGTTACTTCATAAGTGGCTGATTTGGATCCACATGTTTCATGCTATGGTTAGGTTTACCTTAATACTTTTGTTGTAGTTGTGGATGCTTGCAATAGAGGTTAATCATAAGTGGGATGCTTGTTCAAGTAAGAGCAGCACCCAAGCATCGGTCCACCCACATATCAAATTATCAAAGTACCGAACGTGAATCATATGAACGTGATGAAAACTAGCTTGACGATATTCCCATGTGTCCTCGGGAGCGCTTTTCCTTATATAAGAGTTTGTCCAGGATTGTCCTTTGCTACAAAAAGGATTGGGCCACCTTGCTGCACTTTATTTACTTTTGTTACTTGTTGCTCGTTACAATTTATCTTATCACAAAACTATCTGTTACCACTTATTTCAGTACTTGTAGAGAATACCTTGCTGAAAATCGCTTATCATTTCCTTCTGCTCCTCGTTGGGTTCGACACTCTTACTTATCGGAAGGACTACGATAGATCCCCTATACTTGTGGGTCATCACTGTCACCGCTCGGTTCTGGAGTTCGGGAACATCCCCGTCGGACCCGATATAGGGCTGTTGTGATCCAAATAGTTATTCTAATCCTGGGATCAGAATAGTGTTGTCCTATATAGGCACTTTGCTATGAAAATGCTTGGATATAACAAAAAACGGAAGAAAAAAAGTGGCAATATAGGCACTTTGCCGTCTGCCACCGACAGCAAAGGTGACACGTGGCAGCAACCTGTGTAGCCTGGGAGCACTAGGTGTGAGCCATTTTGTTACTTTACCTGGCAGCAAAGGCTGGTGTAACTTTGCCATCAGTTGCGGACAACAAAGTCTGCTAGCCCCCACCTGAGGTCAGCTGACGTCGCCTGGCAGACGGCAAAGGAGCTTGTCTCTTTGCCGTCAGCAGGCAGACGGCAAAGTCTGCCGTTAGCCACCTAACGGGGCTAACCTAAGTGCTATGCATCCACTGGCTTTGCCGTCTGTTTTCATTGTATGGCTGACGGCAAAGATTTTTGTCGTCCCCTTTATTTATGCAGACGACAAAGTAGCCCTTTACCGTTGTTTTCTGTGCTGGAAGTGGGGCCGTTTGCCAGCTGATGACAAAGATATTTGCATCCGTGAACCTATCCTTTGTCATCTGCCATGGCAGACGGCAAAGTAGCTGATTCCTGTAGTGTTTGGGAGATGTGTGGATGCTGATTACCTGGATAAATGGCATGATCTTTTGGTTGTCTTACAAAAAAATTCCTATTAAAACTGCTGATAAACCTACTTGGACCCTTGAATAGTCTGGTGTCTATTCGGTACGCTCTTTTTACAACATAATTAATTGGGGAGGTTTTTTTGCTCCTGTTTGGGAAAAGTTTTGCGCTTTCCATAATAAGATTCCAACAAGAGACAATTTGGTTAAAAGGCAACATCTAGATGATTGACCTGCCTTTTCTGTGGCGAAGTTGAATCTGTTCAACACTTGTTTTTTGATTGCCTTGTTGCGCAAGAGGTTTGGAGAGCTGGTGCGTAAGTTTTTCAGTTTAATTCCCCCCACAACATGTCTGATTTGTCTGTCAGGTGGTGCATGGTCCTGAAAAAAATATGTGGTTGGTATGTCTTGAATTGCTTCCACTTTTGAAGCTTATGGACATTGTGAAATGATGTTTGTTTCCAGGGTGCAGTGTGGAAAGATACTCAAGTTCTTCTGGGAAAAGTAAGCGCAATGCTTCACCAACGGAAGATCCTATGCCCGGATGCTTAGTCAGTCCTGCTGCTTCAAGATCGTCGAGGAGGAACGCTTCTAAGGATCACCTAGAAGTAAAGGGTGGGGTGTGCAATGGAATCGACAGGCAAAGCTTTTTCTTGAGGGCACATTCCAACTGAAAAAGCTGATGATATGTAATGGTTAGTTATGTTGGTTGTTTTACTTTGCTCACCGTGTTGAAATTTTAAAAACCTTCTGGCTTAGCTAGTTTGGTTCAGCCTGAGCGATGTGAACAACATCCTGTGTTTTTCTTGCCTTGTTTAATAAAATGTGGCGGGGGAACCCCTCTCGAAAAAAGTGAACCGGTAGAATCCCAAAAGGGGTCTAGAAACAAATGTACGTACATGTGCTAACTTTTTATGTGATGGTAACACAAAAGTTTTAAGTAGCAACAAGTTCTCGCGAGGTTATTTGTTTTGCTGGACAAAATGAAGTCTCCATTATTAAAATTTAGGAAAGTGAGCTTTTGCTGAACTACATTGTTTCATTATGGTTTAGTTCATTTGATTGGTAAATAAGATGTACTGTCACTTTTGAAGTCCAAAGACCATCAATTATGCTATGTGCTAGATATTTACTTTCCTTTTGGAATAGAAAATTGTTTGAGCCTTTCAGTAAATACGGGCCCATTGTTGTCTTGCCCCAGGGCACCATTGTAGGCCGGCGCTAGGGAAGAGTGGAGCGGTGGAGACGGGTAGGTTTCCGCCGTAGCCGCCTTGGGAGCTACACCGGGGTTTGTTTCAGCGATTAGAATTCAGTCGGATGGCTCAAAAGATCGACCGATTTGTCCAAGAATATAGGTAACTAATAAAGGACTCTACTACAAATCTGACGTCAGATTTTTTACCATGACAAGTCAAATGTTTTTCATGGTAAATTGTGTTCTTCGAAGATGACAACTTTAGTTGGCGAGTAAGGCAAATCCGTCTCAATTCATTTTTCTGTCAGAAAATTATTGTGCTTACAAACTAAATTTGACATCATCATGGTAATATAAATTGCCTTGAAAAAGTTAGGTTTGCCATGCCTAAATATCCGACGTCAGATTTTTTTAGTGTTTCTATTACGGGTGTGGTTAGGTCTCAGTCGACTGAGATTTAATCAAGTCTCAGTCAAGTGACATATCATGTCAAAAAAGGAAATTTCAAAAAAATTGTGTGAATCTTTTTTTTCGGGAAACCGTCGATCTATTCATCTTCAATCATGGCAGTACAATGAATACCAGAAATAATAAAGATTACATCTAGATTCATAGACCACCTAGCGACGACTACAAGCACTAAAACGATTCGAAGGCGCGCCGCCGTCATCGCCCCTCCCTCGCCGGAGCCGGGCACAACTTGTTGTAGTAGACAATTGAGAAGTCGTCGTGCTAAGGTCCCATAGGACCAATATCCTAGAACGGCAACCACTACCGATGAAGAGAATTTTAGATCGAAAGGATCCAACCTGAAGACACATGAACAAAGACGAACAAAGACCGGATCCGAACGTTTCCACCAAAGACAACCACCGACCAAATCTCGCGAGATCCGCCGGAGACACACCTCCACACGCCCTCCGACGATGCTAGACACACCATTGGGACGGAGGTTAGGCGGGTAGAACCTTATTCCATCTTCAAGAAGCCGCCGCCGTCTCATCTTTTTGAGCAGGACACAACCCCTAACAAAACTTGAAGAAGCACCTGAAAACAGATGCCTCCCGCCGACAATGGCCGGGATCCACCGCGCACCCATGGCTCTAAGGCCACAGGAGACATGGGAGATCAGCGGCGCCGCCGACGGAGACAGAAACCCTAGCCACCTTTTCTTGAAGGAGGGACAAAGGGAAGAGGAAAACATGTAGCAAGCAGCCACGAAATATGGATCTGCGCTTTCTAAATTGTGTGAATCTCAATGTAAAATCTTATGAATATGACATCAATCGAGACTTAACCATTAATTGACTAAGATTTGGCAAGACTGTTCCGTTGATAAATAGGTGCTCCCAATCTTATGACAGGGGTCCATTTTATTACGCTGGGCAAGAGTGCGAAAAGGAAAACATGCACGCGAAGCTACCGAACAAGATACATGCATGACTGACATACTTCATACTCCGTTTGTCATGCATGCTATGACTGGCGTTCGTACGAGTTGATCCGTTTGTCACTGTCTCACAGATGGCCGGTGCAGGTTCTAAACAGCCCCAGGACCGGACGTGACCTTGGTGACACCGGTGAATTCAACCTTGGGGCCGAGCAGGTCGACGCCGACGTCGGCGGTAAAGGTGTCGTACCGGAGGAACATCTCGGCGACCAGGAGCCTGCCAACGAGCACGACCAGGTTCTTGCCGGGGCACTGCTTGTTGTCCACGCTGGGGCTCTCGGTCTCCCTCCCGTTGGACCAGTACACGTACTGCAGCAGCTTGCTTCCCTCCCCGACAAACCGGTCGCCGACGAACTCCCTCGCCGTGGAGCCGAACACCCGGGGGTCCTTGGTGGCGCATGGCTGGTACCCGAACAGCATCTCTCCCTTCTTCACGGCGAACACCGCGTCGTGGCTCTCGATGTTCATGTCGGCCTTGGCGCGGCCGTACTGGAACTTGACGGGCGGCTCCAGACGCAGCGCCTCCCACACCGCCGACTTGGTCAGCTCCATCTTCTCCAGCGCCTCTATCGTCACCTTGCCGCCGGCTTCCGCAACGGCGGTGCGTACCTCCGCGGCCAGCCTCTGGTGGAACTTCTCTCCGGCCTCAGCGATGCGCCCGAGGATCCCCGGGAGCATCACCTTGAGGCCGCCGTAGCTGTTGAACACGGTGGCGAACAGCAGGTTGTGGCATGCCTCGTCCCGGTTCAGCCCGAGGCTCTCGGCCATGTCGAGCGCCTTGGTCGCGGCGGCGTAGAAGTACTTGTAGAGCGCCTTGTAGTCACCGCTGACGAAGATGGGCGGGAGAAGCACGGTGTGGAGGAGCGGCTCCTCGAGGATCAAAGGGAGGCCGAACGTGACGAGCGGGTGGAGCTGGAATATGAGCCACTTGGCGGCCTTGGTGGGGCCGGTGGTGCCGAGGTCAGAGGCGGAGGGGAGCACGCCGAAGTAGGCGTCGGCGATGAACTCGAAGGAGGTGAAGTCGTTGAGCGTGTTGAAGTTGGACTTGCCGGCGAGAACGAGCTGCGACTCGACGGTGGCGAGGAGCGAGGAGAAGTGGGAGCGGAAGGCCGGGATGACGGCGTCCTTGCGCGAGGCGAGGAGGGAGAAGAGCAGCTGCTTGACCTTGGCGTGGGTGGGCTCGGAGGGGTCGAGGTAGGAGCAGACGCGGAAGCCGCCGGTGAGGGAGGTGGAGGGCATGTAGGTGCCGGTGAAGAGGTTCTTCTTCTCGACCTTGTCGACGTCGAAGAGCACGGGGAAGCTCTTGGCGTCGAGCACGGCGACCACGCGGGGGTCGCGCGCCATGAAGGGGCCCGGCGGGACGTTGATGCGGAGGACGGTGGAGCCGTGCTTCTCGACGCGGGACTCGAAGTACTTGGCCTCTCCCTGGAAGTAGTAGAAGTCGAGGCGGTCGCGGATGGCCGAGACGAACGGCAGGCCGTAGCTGCCCGGCGCCTGCCGCGGCACCAGGGAGCCCACGGCGCTCTGGTTCATCTTACACTTGTTGCTTCAGATCGATCGATCACGAGCAGCTAACGTTGCTGTGGATCTGCTTACACTCTCGCTGTGTGTTGCGAATGCAGCTCCATCTACTCGCTGCTGGGCGTACAAATAGCCCCTGGAGACCATGCAGCCATGCAGAATCCATGCATGGCTGGCAGTGGCAACGAAAGCAGGACCGCATACGCGCGCTATCGTGTAGGGTGGGCCAACCGACAAGTATTTTTGGACGGCGAAAGTATTTGGACGGAGCGACGGGGTCAATAGCTGCTCGCATCGTTTAGGGCATTCGAAAGCAGACCCTTAAAACGGACACGTTATTTGTCTGTTGACTAGTCACCCATCCAAGGCGGAGGTTGACATGCTTCTTGATCTGCTGACAAAATTCGGAGAAGCAACAGGGCTGCAGCTCAACCAAAGTAAATCTTCAGTGGCAGCCATTAGGTGCGAAGACATCGATTTGTCGGAAGTGCTACAGGGTTTCGGTGGCACTCTCACTGGTTTCCCCCTGACTTACCTCGGCTTGCCGATCTCGTCGACCAGGCTGAGGCTGAGCCACTTCCAGTTCTTGATAGACAGAATTAAAGCGCGTCTGGCGGGTTGGAAAAAAAAACTGCTCAACTTGGCAGGTAGGAGGGTTCTGGTACGTAGTGTCCTCTCCGCCTTGCCAACTTTCGCCATGACTGTCCTAAAAGTGCCAAAGAAAATCATTCGAAAGATAGACAAGGCCCGAAGGCGATTCCTATGGTGCCAAGATGACCGGCTCGTCGGGGGTAAGTGCAAGGTGGCCTGGTCGAAAGTTTGCTCCCCGGTGCGAAAAGGAGGGTTGGGCATCCTGGATCTAAACAAGTTTATCATTGCCCTTCGCCTTAGATGGCAGTGGCTAACATGGGATCAACCAGCAAGGCCGTGGGTGCAGCTAAAGCCCCCGGTGTCAGAGAAGGACCGAGAGATTTTCAGTTTGGCAACAAAAGTTCAGATTGGGAACGGCCGCAAAGCAGACTTCTGGAAAGAAAATTGGTTAGGCGACTCCCCACTGGCAATCTCATACCCAACAGTCTACAATCACGCCCGTAGAAAAAGTAGAAGCGTTGAAGCATCCCTCCGGAATGATCAGTGGATCAAAGATTTGCAACATGCTGACACCATGGCCATTGCACCTGATTTTCTGTCCATGTGGCGTATGTTACAGGCCGCAAACACAGTGCTGTGCCCACAAGAAGACGACCGCATACGATGGAGGCACACCAACAATGGTTGCTACTCTGCAAATTCAGCATACAACATACAGTTTCAGGCCCTGGATCAGCCCATGTTCAACAACCTAATCTGGAAGGTCTGGGCTCCAAATAAGCACAAGATGTTCATGTGGCTATTTCTTCAGGACAGGCTTTGGTGCAACGATCGACTTCAGAGGAGGGGTTGGCCGAACAATTACTTCTGCCAACTGTGCCTTCGCAATCTGAAAACGTCCACACATTTGTTTTGGGATTGCAGTTTTGCGCGGAAAATTTGGCTGCACACGGCAAGGCGTTCTGGATGCTCCTCCCTATCATCATCGACCAGGGGCCTCACCTCATCAGCTCAGGTATGCCAGCAGGCCATCGACCAGACTTTACCACAAAACAGAAGAGCAATCAGATCAATGATCATTATGGTTCTGTGGGAGATCTGGAACGAGAGGAATGAATGCACCTTCAGGGGGGCGACTCCAAGTCATCAGCGGATATGTGCAAAGATCAGTAGTAACTTAGAGCAATGGAGATTGGCAGGAGCAAAGAAACTAGAGGCCCCGTTCGGGGAAATGTTGGGAGAAGATTGATTTCAGTGTTTTCTGCATAAGATGACGGTCGCTTGACCGTCTCTTCTTATTTTCTCTTCTTGATCGCTCCGATCAACCTTTTGTACTCACCTTCCTGCTAAATCAATGAAGCCAGCAATGTTGGATCTTTCAAAAAAAAGACTAGTCCATAGACACGAATGCAGAAGCCGATCATTCGACCGCATCACATTTAGACGTCCGCTCTGGTCCGTCCAATTCTATTTCAAATGCAAATTAAGGCACGGTTTTTATAGCGCCCATCACAAGCAAAAAGAGGCGGATGTCTATAGTTATTACAATGCGCATGATCATAAAAGTATCAGTTTTGCTTAAGTCTTAGTCGACTTAGACTTCGTTATGTCTCAATCGATAGTATCTTACTTCGATTTTGCATGAAGATTCTTGCAAAAAATTCTTTTCAGTTTTTTTCTTACATACTATATCACTTGACTTAGACTTGATTAAGTCTCAGTCGATTGAGACCTAGTCACGCCCTAAAAGTATCAGTCCGTGTAGAAAAGGATTTTTGCCCTACTAGACCGGCTATCCAAGCCTCCACGATCACTCTGCTACTGCCTCCTCCTCACCATCCAGCTCCAACTCGGCCACCAAGCACTTCGACACCTTGACATGGATGGTGTGCATGATCATCGCATCAACGTTATCCAATTCGTCCATCTTCATGGTCAACATTCCTCGTATCATCCAAAGTGGCTGAGAGAAACCCTCCTCTTTTTGAGTTTCAGCTTCTTCCTAGTTGCGGCTATCAAGATGTTAGCCTCTTGGCCTTCTTTTCCTCATTCACGTCGGAGCATTTCACGCATGCCTCCTCCTTCTTTGTCAAGATGTCCTCGAACTCTCTGTCATCTTGGTTGTCGTCCCTTCTCGCTTCTCGTTCTTCTCATGCCACTTCTTTTCTCGGAACTCTCTTCTAACCTTTTGGACGCCTTTTTTGTTGGGTCGGTTGGATCACCTGCTTCTTCATCGGTGCCGTTGTTGGCGATCTTCATGGAGTTGGTAATGGACAATTGCCACTTGGTTGCCCATTCAATTTCAACAAATAATGCATGAGAGCAAATCCCCTCTTCTCCATCTTCAAGAACAAGTTGCATGCACAGGAGGCTAGAAAGAAAAAACATTGTCAACAAGTTGCATATCCGGCCAAATGACCAACCCATAGAGTATATCCGGCCAACAAGTTGCATATGTAGCAAAATGATCAAACACATATAACAATTTACTTGCTCGGTGCTTAGCGCACCACTTGGCCACCGGCCGATTAGTTGTTTCAAATGGCCGTAATACTTTCTCATGACATCTTGGGTGGTGTACCATCAATGGTGGAGTGCCTTTGTCCCACGATTGCAGACGAGTTTGTTGCGGTAGGGCATGAAAATTCTTGTGCTCATGTAACCAAGTATGAATCTTGGCCCAAAATGTTGCGCCCTTTTTCTCCATGCCATGGATCATAACAATGCTAGTGGCCTACCACACATCGCAAAACAATTCATTATCCATCATGTTGAAACTTTTTTCTCTACCCTTCTTCTTTGGATCGACCGGCCATTCCTCCAGACCAAGGTCGTCGTCGTCCTGCTTTGGCTAGCTGATGCACTAATGGCCTGTGAGTGCATATGATTTAGTTGTAGCCTTTTCGAAGTAAGAGTATCAATTCCACGGGGATCACGAGAATTGGACTTTGTCTCTTATAGAGGCTTACGATATACTATATGCAAGTTAGTTGTAGGGACGGAGCAAAATGAAGGCGATAAGTTATAATGTAAATTAGATTGAGTGTGATATATATGTCATAGCATAGTTCTAAGTTGTATACTTGAGCCACTCTTGATGTCTGTGATTTGGTAGATCCGGGTGCAGAATACGTTCTACTTGGGGTAGATTTCATACCACACACTCCACTACCATAGGTTCCCCGCCCCGGTTCTCAATGCGATAATTAAGGGTTTCTCCGTGGACGCGGCCTCTCCAAGAGTTCTTTGTTATTCCCCTATCAATTGTAAGGGCGTGAAATTGAGGATTTTACTGCCACCTCAAATTACCTCGATATCTTAACCTTTACAACGACGGTAACATGCTTCGTGGCCTTGTGGCAAAAATGTTGTGTGGAGCCCCTTCACAACATTCACAAAGGCTATTAAACCAAATATTCAATAGAGAATTTCATATCCTTATTAACGTTTCAGCTCCAATACATACCAAGGTTCATTCATGTCCCCGAGGACTAGGGGGTATACTCGCACATGGAGACAATAACCACCATATGAATAGTTGTGGTAAACATCAACAGAACAAACGAGTAATACATGTAATGATCCATGAGTGGTTCAGTATTACAACAAGATGGAGATAGATGATGGTGAAGATGATTGATGCCAACGTCCCCTTGCACGAGGTGGGGAGATGACAATCTCCTCCCTGCTAATTCCCTCTCCTGATGCCTTCAAGAGGCTAGGGTTCTGTGTTCTGGATTAGGTTTTAGAGTCAGTGTGTGTATGATCTCAGATCCAATTGCATGAAGGAGTAGTCGACTACGAGGCATTGGTGGCAGGTGCTTCAACCAGTGGTATGAGTACTTGCGCTCGCACCAAAGGTCGTCGAGCGCTCCATTGCCCTGCACAGCCCCCAACTTCTCCCAAACACTTTTTCTTTTATGGTAATCATTTATCATGTTGATTGACGTGATTTCATCACCCTTTCTTGACATTTTTTTCATAATTCCAAAAGCGCCCAAAACCTACATCCTGGGGAAAACAAACAAAAAGAAGTGCGCAGACGCGATAAAAACCAACAAAGCCTACCGTGTAGACACAAAATAAAGGGCAACACACTACTAGGGGAAAGCTTATAGGCAGACGCTTACTAGTACCGAGGGTTTATAACCCTCGCTACTGCTACTTACTAGTAGCGCAGGTTTTTACCCCTCGCTACTACTAAGTTGATACTAGTAGCGCGGGTTTTTAACCCTCGCTACTACTAAGCGGTCTCTACCGTGCCCTCCCAGAACATGCCATAGTAGTACTGAGGGGTACAAACCCGCGCTACTACTAACTTGATAGTAGTAGCGCGGTTTTATACCCCTCGCTACTACTAAGTACGAGGTAGGTGAAATCCCCGTATCCTCAGCCGAATCCCTCCTCTCTCCCTCACTTTCCCCCTCTCTCACTTTCCTCGTCTCTCCCTCATACTTCAGCGGTGGCCGCCGCTGGTACACTCTGCTTTCTTCCCCCTTCCCTTCTCCGAGATCCCTCCGATGGGCGGTCGCCGGAGCTCCTCGCCGCCGCCAAGATGCGGAAGCGCGACCTCAGCATCCTCCTCCTCGCCGCCTTCACTGTCTTCTTCTTGCTCCAGGTCAGCCCTCCTCCTCCCCCCTCTCCGATTCGATCCGGAACGCTAGCTGAGCCATCCCCCTCCTCCTCCGGCAGCACGAGGGCGACTTCTCGTTCCGGGAAGCGTGGTACCAGCTGTCGGATGACGGGTTCCCGATCAAGCACGACGTGGACCGCCTCCCGCCGCCGCTCGTCGCCGACCTCAACGGCGACGGTCGCCGCAAGGTGTTGCTCCCCACGCATGATGCCAACATGCAGGTCCTCCAGCTCCCAGCCCACGCCGGGCTGGCCTCCGCGGCCGCCCTCGACGGATTCCACGAGGCACGCGTCATGGCTGAGATCTCCCTGCTCCCGGCCAACGTGCGCGCGTCATGGGGTCGAGATTTTTTTTTGGGGTTTTCAAATTAATAGTAGTAGTGTGGGTCACAGACACGTGCTATAGATAGTTAGTAGTAGCGCGTGTCGAACTCGCGCTACTACTAACACATGTACTAGTAGCGCGGGATGCACCACGCTACTACTACTAGTTAGTTGTAGCACCGTAGTAGTAGCGCAGGCACCCGCACTACTACTAGCTTTTAACCCGCGCTACTACTAGGCTTTTTCCTAGTAGTGACAACATCACATAGTTTTGACTCGTCATGTACGAATAGAGTTGCTGGGTGTACGGGTCTAGCTGGGTGTAGGTTCCTGACTTCTAGGCGTGCACCTCCGGCTTCGAGTCATCCACTTGCCCGTCCTCGAAGCAGCCTCCATGTCCGTCGTGGATCAGCTCAAACATCTGCATGTCTGCGTCCTCGTACGTCGGCTCTCCCAATTGAGACATAGCGGCGAAAAGAGAGCGGGCACCATGCTGATCCACGTCCAACGTCCACTAGCAGAAAAGTTGTCGCGATGCCGACTCGGTGAAATGGGACGTCATCGCATTGGCATCGACGTAACACGACACATGCCCGGAGGCAGAGACCAGGACCGTCGCCCGAGCTACTTGGCGGCAAAGAAGTAGCGAGGTTGATATTGCTCAGGCTAGGACGGCATGTGCGTGTACGACGATGGCGGTGTTGTCCCGCTTCCGAGGCCACGCTCGCCTCACCCGCCACCCTTCTTTTTTGCATGCCGCCACGTTATTTACCTTCGCTTTGAGGTGGCAGGTTTGTCGTGTTGCCTAGTTGATGTTTAGGGCGGCCACCTTCTTAGGATCCTCCACCTATGTCGTCTCCGGTAGCTTTTCGTACGGGTCCATGCATTAACGGTGGCGACGAAAAAGGCGGGAATCGGGGTCGAGAGCGGCATGATTGTATCAGAGAGGGTGGAGAAAGGGGATTTTGCCGTGAAAACAGTGTGGAACACTCCAATTGCGCGGGCTCCACCTTGCTTTTGGGTAGCCCAGGGGTCTCAGGGTCCTTCGTAGCGGGTGTCCAGCCTCCCGTAAAGTCCCCTGGTTTGCTTCCGGTTTGCAGGAAAATGGACACCCAGTCTGGTCCGCGAACAAATGCGGGACAATATTGGATGGCTTGTGGTGGTCGGACAGCTCGGTCCGGACGTTTGCGGGCGATTTGAGGGTCTACCCTGGAGATGCTCTTATCACTGATAGCATCACCAGCATTTGTTGCGCCTTTCGAAATACATCCGGATCTCATAAATCCTTCTCAAACGTTAAGATGGACACCCCTCAAATCCTTCCCATACGACTGGATAAAAAACGGCATCCAACCGAACCCTCAAAGCCAACCCAAACAACATCCTTTGGCCACTTCTGTCCTCGAAATTGCCTTGCGGTAGCCTCTTGTTGGCTGGCTGGAGGCGATGGGATCTCTAGGTTGTGCCCCACTCCTCCCCTGGCCTCCCTCCTTCCCTCCTCATGTAACTCCCAGACCCGAAGCCTAGTGACGGGTTGCTGCGGCGCGCGTCCCTGCTGACTGAGCAATGTCATACAACGTCTGCTACTGCCTGACGGCACATAGCAAATGAACCCATGCTTCAGTTCCCCCTCATGTCATATCTCCAGGAATCAAAGGCATGATGTTCATCGTGTCTCTTGTTGGACGCCGACGTACGACAGTTGCGTGGAAAATGAGTTCCAACCATCCCACCTAAGGCTACAAGCCATCTCCTATCGCTCACCTTGTGCTGATCCAGGTCGGACAATTGGCGGCCTCGCTAGGTTGCGGTGGCCACCGAAAGTTCTTCATGAGTGTCCCCCCCCCCCTCGAGAATCGTTAATGCAGTGAAATGCAAAATGTTGACGACGACTTGACGCAGAGGGATGGTTGTGCAACAACGGCAATCACATCACATGAGCTACTATGTCACGGAAAAGTGGTGGTGACAACACGTGAGTGACTTCAATGGTGGTGCTACTCAAGCACCCGGTCTCGAGTTTCGGGGTGAAAGCCTAGGTCTAACCCGAGGTGGTTATACCTGACAATGATGATGCTTTTATGTCGTACCTTGTTGTAGGAATAGCTTGGACATGCTCGGACTGGTTATTGAGGGTGAAAATTTTGATTCCGGCCTTTGGTGGTTGGATGCGGTGACTGGCGGCGCTTGAAGGTCTCGCTCCGTTTCTAAAAGCATTGTCACTCAAAAAACTCATCGTCTTTGTGGTTTCATAAGATGATTGGTGTTGATATGGTCACCGTGTAGTTTGCCAATCACGGATCTGATTGATCTAGGGTTTTTATTTCCTCGCCTACACATAGCTTTGGTCGTGTATGATTTTGCTTTGTGAGTATGTTCATTTATGCGTGTGATGATATTAGTTGTGTGCATCCTAATTATGCAAATGCAGGGTGTGTATTTATTATATGTTTGTGATGCTTCATTTTAAGCCTTTTTAGGGATGCTTCATTTTAAGTTAATGAAAATTCACCATTATTAAAAAAACAGCTTAAACATTGAGATTGTCTGGCACACCTGATAACCAGCCCTGTCTGGGGCGGACACGCCAAGGCACGTCCAGTTCACCCCGACCCACGTATATCTCGTTCCTATGGGTACCCAGGATCAGATCCTAGGTACGAGTGGCAACTACAGGTGCTATACACGTTTGCTTTGATCTTTTGCTTTCGACGTGTTAACAAAAACGTGCAAAAAACGTGCACGAACTCGTGAATCTGGCCGAGTCCTCAATCTTGACAAGGGTGCAACGCTTTCGTGGCCGAACCACGACACCAGGACTGAGACCAACCTTTTTAGCCATATCGATACAGCGCGCGCCGTCGTGGCACACGACGGAATACGACACATGAAGCATGGCCAGGGCCGCGGCGTCGCATGCAGGGCCAATTACAGCTGTTTTTGGCGGGATGATCATGATCTGTCCACAATTGGCTAGTACAATAATGGATGTGTGCAATCTTCTTGGGACCATCAGTTTTGTGGGAGCACCCATGCGTGAGTTATATGATATGATTTTTTTTTCCAGTTCAATCGGACTAATCTGAACCGTTGGATAGGGAATGGAGGGCCTTCAGATCGCCTGCTCAGCGAAAATTGCGATGCATTTCAGGAGTTTTGTCATGCTATAACAAAGATAATTGACATGCGTTTCACGGATTTGCTATGCTGCAACAGCGAGAATTGCCGAAATAAAAAATTAAAAAAAAGGGGGGAAGTAGCCCACATGTTGAAGATTTATCATGCTACATCAGGTTGAATTTCCATGCTACCCAAATTAGTTGTTATATATGCTTCCAGTAATTACCAAGCTAGATCTAGGGGTTGTCGTGCTAGAGCATCTCTAGCATATCCCTTAAAGTGATCAAACCCGTAAAAAAGAGGTATGTGTAGTTTCGAACGAAAAAATGACACCTAGCAGATCCCGTGAAATTCGTTCGGCCCTTAAACTTTTTAAAGGGCATTGAAAATCCATCCGCGAGAACATCATATGTATAGTTTCGAAGGCAGTATACATTTCAATCTGTAAACCGGTCAAACCTCGTCGGAGCAGAAACGTCGTCGGAACTCGCCGGAATATGTCGCAGCACGTCGGAAGAAGCCGCCGCACGACGGAATTTGTTGCTGCCGGTCCGGATTGCGGCCGGCTCGACATCCACTGCCGAGGCGAGGCCGTCCACGGAGTGGAGCAAGCCACCGACGGCCTGAATCGGGGCGGGCCGGCGCTGGAGAAGGGCGGGGGGGAGGGGGGGAGGGGGCGCAGGGGAGCTTGCGTGGCGGCGGGCGGTGCCGGACTCAGTGGGGACGGGCAGGCGAGCCAGGTAGCACGCGGGGTGAGGCACGCCGTGGCCGGAGGCGGGCTTTGTCGGGACGGTAGGAAAAGAAGAATATAGTGGGATACAATTTTATTTACGGGGCCTGCTTTGCCTGGGGCAATGTCACACCTAAAAATGGTTTATAATGCACCTTATACGCGTTTTTAAGGGTCAATTTTTAAAAAATCTGCTAGAGATGCTCTTACACACGGGAAACGTTCCCCGGAAGGGTATATAGCTGCGAGTGATTGCCCCGTTCTTTATGAGGGTGCATGGGAGCGAACAATATGCCCCACGGGTATTGCCCCACGTCACTATTTTAATATTTGAGTGTGGAATCTGACGCATCACGGGATGTCTATTCTATAACATTATCATAAATTATGGGGCAATTTTTAGGAGAAGTTAGTTTTAACCAATAAAAATAACACATGCATACATTAAGTCCATATAAAAAACGTCCCTATGGGTCTGCGTGGTTCAATGTTTTAAGTCCCCAAATCAGCTCCTTTCACGGCCCGCTCACGTCGAGCCCAGATATGGGTCCAGCTGACCATGGGGGCAATCGGATAAACAGCCCACCTCTGCCACTGGAAATTTCTAGTCAGCGGGCCGTGAAAGGAGCTGCATTCTGGAGTTTTGATCTGGTAGTCTAGACTAACCTCTAAAGTGGACGCGCTTTGCATCAAACTGTGGACGCTTCGCACAGGGAGACAGAGCAGTGGGCAGGCCCAGCTTTTGCGTAGACAGTGCACTGGCCAGCCGGTTTTGGGAACCTCCTAGAAGGTTCTTTGAACCGGGTTTTCTGTTTTTTTTCGTTTTTTTATTTCTGTTTCTTTTTCTTATTTCTTTTCTTTTTTTCATTTTATGTTTCTTTTTTATTTTCTACTTTTCAAGGTTATTTTATCTTTTTCAAACTAAGTTCATATTCGAAAATTATTCCAAAATTTTAAAAAATGTTATAGCTTTTAAAAATGTTCGACATTCCAAAAAATGGCTCTTTTTAAAAAAATGTTTGTCAATTCAAAAAATGTACGTGATTTTCAACAAAGTTCTTGTTTTTCAGAAAATGTTGTGAATGCTTTTGTTTAAAATTTTCACAACTTTTTAAAAAATGTTCGTGTGCTAAAAAGTGTTCCTGTTTTTTTGAAATGTTCGCAATTGCAAAAAATGATCGTATTTACAGAAAGTGTTTGCTTTTAAAAAGTACGTAATTTTTGAAAAATGTTCGGGTTTTCAATTCTGTTCTGTTTTTGCAAAAAGCGTTCAAAAATCCGTTTTTTTCTGGTATTCATTTTCTTAAAATGTTTGAAATTACTAAATCTATTTTTTTTAAAAAAAATAACCAATTTGGAAGTGTTCGCATTTAAAAACAAATTGTTCGCAATTTTAATTTTTTTCCTTTTTATTCCTTTTTTTTTTGCGTTTTCATACAATGTTCTAGTTTTTTAAAAAAAAAATCAAAAATTATAAAATGGTTGCGTTTCAAAAAATATTTACTTTTTCCAAAAAGGAAGTCACGTTTGATTTTTTTAAAATACGGTCTTTGTTGCGGCTTATAGTTCATATATGCCAGGCTACCTTTTATGACATGAAATCTTAGAAACTATACTGGCTAGGTACTTGTGTTGACTGATGCGAGGTGCCGTGTTCGATCACTCGCAACGAGCGGCATATAGGAGGTCCCCTCTAAAGTAGAGTTCCCTTTATAGACTAAGAGCATGTTCGGCGACTCTCCAGCGCCTAGAAATCCTCAAATCCGGCTACAGGATCTTACTTCCAGCTTCCCAACGAAAAACGCGGATTCGCTGGTGCTGGGCTTGTAGCTGGCCGGCCCATTAAGCTTGTTTCTGGCCTGGTAGGGAGGGAAGGGAGTCGCTCATGTTTTTTATTCGCTGGACGAAACGTTTTCTTTCACTTCGCGGTGGCAGCTCGTCTTAAATAAGTCAAACTCCAAGTTTTATGAATTTTGGGATCCATGAACTACCAGCTCCCAGTTTTTGTACTACGACCCGTCTCAGATCCAGGAGCTAGCCTCCTGGAGCCAGGTCGTTCGGGACAGATCCGCTCGCGGATTCAAAGAAGCTGGGAGTTGGGCAGTTGCCGAACAGGCCCTAACTAATAACCTTTAAAGTAGAGTTCCTCAAGATTTCTCAAAAAAAAAGTAGAGTTCCTCAAACAAACAAAAAACTCTGAAGTACTATTTCTACAAAAAAAAACTCTGAAGAACGGGGTAAACCTCATGCACAATTTGTTCCTTTATTGAATGCTCATTTTACAATAGGCGTCAGTACACATAAACACACAATACAAACACAACACAGTGGATGAGCTACTCGGAGGGCTTCATCTCTTGTTTGATGGCCGCGACCAGTTGGTCGTAGGCCTCGCCCCACGCGTTCCTCATCTCCGGCCCCCACATGTCCGCCGGAAGCGCCTCCTTGATCGTCTCGAGCAGAGCGAACCGCGTCACCTGTGACCAGAAGAAGAAGCGTGTGAGCGGACAAGTTGAAATGCAATGCAAAATCAAACACGAACCCCATGCTATAACAAGTCACGAGGCTGACGGTGCAAGTGAACATACCTCAAAGTGGCCATCTGCCACGCCGTATTTCAAGTGCGTGCCGCCCAGCCTCTTCAGGGTGGTCTCCCTCACCGTGATCTTCCCGGCTTTCCGCAGCTGCGCAGCCGCCTCGCACGTCTGCGCGATTCATCGCAACACATGGATGCACATACACATTGGTCAGCCATGGAAGCATATGTAAATATAGTAAGTAGGAGTAGATCGTTGGGAGATCCATGGTGTATTACCATGACGAAGACGGACACGGCGTGGGTCTTGAGCTTGGGGTTGGTCTCCAGCGGCACGTCGGAGTCGCGCAGGAACGGGAACATCTGCCTCGCCGACGGCGCGATCTCAAAGATCCTGGAGGCACCGGCACGCAGCATGCATGTCAAGGAGATGCATCGGGGCTTCATTGTGCCTCTACATGTAATGTAAGAAATGGCAGGGTACGTACTTGAGGAAGAAGCGGAGCCCGAGGTTGGCGGAATCCTTCTTCATGATGGCCCATGACTTGAGCACCAGCGCCTCCTTCTCCTCGCTGAAGACGACGGCTCCCTCCGCGGCGGACATGGCTTCCTCCCTTCCTTCCTTCCTTCCTTCCTTCCCGCTTAATTTGGCTATGATGCGTGAGTGAGCGCGAGCACTGAATGGTTTGGTCGGTCAAGAACTCAAGATCCGGTGCGTGTTGGTCGTGATTTGATGCCAAGCTGGAGCGGAGGCGCTTATATAGGTCGACTTGCGCGACCTTTGGAGCTCCTGACGAGCCAGAAACGGACGGCGTGGCCATGTTGTGTTGGTCCGCTTAGCTCATCGATGATCTAATATATACATACGGAGCACTGAACAGGCATGGAGGTGGCGGATGGTTGGGTTGAATTCAAGGCGAAAACTATGTGCGGCGGCAACAAAAGGGAAGCGGCTGGTTTCGTGCGCACTGCGCGACGACGTCTTAGCTCGGAGGTCTCAAGCGGGTCAATAACGTGGGCGGCTCGGCGCGCGCAAAACAGCAGCCGGGTTTAAAAATCAAAGTCAAACCAAGCGAAGCTCGTTTCTTTCTTGGACGCCAAGAGGCAAACAAAAAACAGTCATCGCCGTTTGTGTCCGCAATCCTTTTCCCGGCGTGGATGATGTAGATGTAAAAAAAATAACTGATTTTTTTTAGCATCAGTACAGACACAAACGCTCATAAACACGCGCATACACTCATCCCTATGAACGCACACACGCACACTCTACCCCTATGAGCACCTTCGAGAGACTGAGCCGGCATATCATCTTGAGATTTACGAAGTCATCGTAGGCGCCTCGTCGTCGATGGGAACGTCTCCTCCCACTGAAAGCGCATCGCCGGAAATCGTAAAATAAATCCAGGAATAATGCGAGTACCAGGATTTGAACCCTGGTGGGTTAGGAATACCACTGATTTTATTAACATCACCGAGACATAAAAACGATGCTCCCACAAATGGCGTGGGTGCAAATTTTACTCGGAATTTTCTCATGATGTAATAAGACATCAAGTGCATCACTTGGGCCACTCAAGCAAAACGCGCGCAACCCCAATTGCTTCGTGAAACTTCCCGCGCCACGCCTGCTCCTCTACTCGCCTACTATCGTCGGTGATTTCATCCGGAAAATCTTCCGCCGCCGTTCGTCTGTCCACCCCTAACCCCGCCACTATCCAGCCACCTAGCCCCGCCGCCCAGACACCCGCTGCACCAATTTGGATCCGTCATCGCACCGTGATTCGGCTGCACGATCAAGTAATCACTGATGTAGTGGGAAAATCTTAATGTTGGCCGGGGCCGGGGCCCCTGACAACCCCTCCCCCCCCCCCCCCCCCCCCCCCCCCCCGCCATTGACTGCTCCTCGAGACAGAAACTTTGGAGGTCGCAGTCATGATCATGCAAACGTCTACTAACCAGTCGTAGAATTGGCCATGCTTGTATTAAAACAGCGGTATAGCTACGATCACTCTGATTCAGGTTAATTAATGAAAGTTCTTTTCCCCTCCAAAAGAAAACTCCTATACCCAAGAAATGTAGGCTGATTTTCGAAAATGTTCAGGAAATTTAAAAAAAATGTTGTTAATTGGAAAATTGTTAAAATTTTGAACAAATACTCGGAAATTTAAAAATATTCGTTTGTTTAAACATTGTTCACGAATTTAAAAAAATCATAATTTTAAAAATGTTCATTGATTTAAACAAATGTTCTCAAATATGAAAAATGTTCCCGAATTGATAAAAAAATGTTCATCAATTGATAATAAACTAGAAATGTTAATAAATTTATTTTAAAAATAATAAATAGTTAAGTAAAATAAATAAAATAAAAAAGGACAAGCCTAAGTAAATAAATAAGGGGCGTGCTAAAGATCAGCTGGGTCGCGAGCCGTCGGATTTACCGCGTCATACAGCCGAACGTGCCATCATTCTACAACACAGGTCTTGTTGTGGAATTATTTCTGCAACACGGGTCAAGTTGCGGAATTATTTTTGCAACGCATGTCTTGTTGCGGACTTATTTCTGCAACACAGGTCATGTTGCGGATTTTTTTGCAACATCAATTTTCTTGTACTTTTTTGCAACTGAGGTTTTGTTGTAAAAAAGTTTTGCAACTGAGTTCTTGTTGCGGGAAAAATTCGCAAGAAAGGTTTTGTTGTAAAACGTAGACCCGTCATAGAGTATTGCAACACTGCATATGTTTCGGAAGCATAGCTCCTGTTGCAAAAGCAAATTTATTGAACGATGGTATACGGGACACGTGTCACACAGGGAAGGTGACGGACGCGGCCCAGTTATCCACTGGTTGATGGTAAGTATTTCCCAATAAATAAATAAGGCCGAAAATTTCTATAAGCTTCGCAAAATTGGTTGAAAGGAACAGTATGGGCCGGGCAACTTAATATGACAACTGGAGCAGTGTACACTATGTACCAATAAGCACCAAATAATATTGTCCCCCGCAACGTTCCAGTTTTTTTTTTTTATGGGAACGCCTCATGGCATTTTATTCAATTTGGGGTAAAGTAACATCATGAAGTACAAGAGGTAAAAGAAAAGCAGGCGTTACATCTACCCAGTCCTCACAAATTTTAGAATCATAGCATCTTCTAGCAAGAAAATGGGCTACTCCATTGGCTTCTCTTGGCAGTGTTCGAAGTTGATCCCCGAAATGTTATGCGCTAAAAGAAAGCAATCAGCTAGTATCGCCGAGTGAGGGCTCCAGATTTCCGAATCTCTATTGCATGCTTGCACTAACTCAAGACAATCAGACTCTATCTGTACAATACGGCAGCCCAGTCTGTCTATCAGTTTTAATCCACTCCTTAGTGCAATTGCTTCGGCCGCTTGCAGACTAATTGTGTTGTCGATCAGTTCTGAAATCCCAGCCATAGCTTCTTCCCTGGAATTACGCAGAATCGCCGCTGCCGCACCACTGCCATCCTCGAAAAAAGACGCATCTATGTTAAGTTTATATGTACCTGGTGTTGGTCTCTGCCAATATTCAGTAGTAGTCTGTTTGGGCGTTCGGTTAGCATGATTCACAGAGATGGCCTGAATGGCAAAAGCTGTACTTGGTGCGGGTTTAATTCTTTCTCCTTTAACTTGCTCACGACGCTCCCACCAAATATACCAGGCTGCCACCGCAATCGTTTCCTGCAGCCCCAACTGACCGAGAACAGGTGATTTCTTCACTGGGTACCTGAGAAGTTCCTCCATCACCACTGAACCCGAACGGTCAGTGTTAAGAGCCCTCAATATTATGTCATATAATCCCAAGGATTCCCAAACCTGTTTTGCAACGTTCCAGTTTGTTTGTTTTTCTACTAGTCTTCTTTTGTTTTCTTATTTTCGCATTTTTATTTTTATTTGCTTTTAAATAATTGAATATTAGAAATATTTTAAAAATTTCGAAACAATTTTAAACTTCAGATATTTTTAAATTTTAGAACAATCATTAAATTCACAGAAATTTTTAAAAATAATATCATTTTCTAACGTATTCTATATTTTCAGAATTTCCAAATATTAACATTCATAAACACTTTCCAAAATTTGTTAACATCTTTTTAATTTTTCAAACTTTTTAAATGCATGAACATTTTTTAATTCAATGATTTTTTTAATTCACAAACCATTTGATATTATTGAATATATTTTTTGAAATTTAGAGACATTTTTAAATTCTGGAACATTGTTTTTAATTATGGGACATTTTTTAGAACTCACAAACATTTTTCATTTCCGCAAAAAATGATAATATTTTACTATTATTGCCAATTATTTATATTTTTTCTCTCTTTTTCCAGTTTCCCTTTTGTGTGTTTTCCCTTCTCTACTCCGTATGGACCAAGGCCCACATAGATAGACCGGCGAGTTATCGAAGGGACACCTGGAGGGAAAATCCTATTCGCCGCTCGCTGCGGCAAACTGTTGAGCGATCGCACAGGGGCAGCGCAGCTAGCGACAGAAATGGGCCGGCCCACACATAATGCGTCCCAACCAGTTTTGGGAACCTTCCAGAAGGTTCCCTGAACCGGGTTTTTTTCCTGTATCGTTTTTATCTGGTTCTTTTTCGGCTTTCTATTGTTTTTTTATTTCTCTTTTTTTCGTTTCTGTTTCTTTTTCATTTTTTCGTTTTTTGTTTCTTGTTTCACTTTCTTTTTCAAGTTTACTTTTTTTTCAGAATATGTTCTTTGTTTTACAAAATGTTTATGAATTTCTTTTTTATTTCCTTTCCTTTTCTTCTCTTCCTTTAAAAAATCAAAAATTTAAATTTTGTTCGTGTTCCCAAAAAATGTTCAGTTTTTGAAAAAATGTTCTCAAAATTCAAAATTTGTTCTCGTTACACAAAAAAGTACAAAACTTCTAAAATTCAGAAAATGTACTGAATTTCAATTTTTTGTTCACATATTCAAAAAATGTTCGCGCTTCCAAATTTGTTCGGGATTTTTAAATATTTCTCTCCATTTCAAAATATGTTTTCAAGATTCAAAAAATGTTCGTGCTTTAAAAAATTGTTCAGACTTCCAATTTTGTTCACATTTTCCAAAAAAAAATCATGCTTCCAAATTTGTTCGGGATTTTTCAAAATTGTTCTCTATTTCAAAAAAAATCTCGAGTTTAAAAAAAGTTTGTGCTTTAAAAAATTGTTCGCGCTTCCAAATTTGTTCGGGAGTTTTCAAAATTTTCTCAAGATTCAAAAAATGTTCGTGCTTTAAAAATTGTTCGCGCTTCCAAATTTGTTCTCCATTTCTAAATTTGTTCTGAAGATTCAAAAAATGTTTGTGCTTCAAATTTGTCTTCAAGATTCAGAACATTGTGTACAAAAAATATACACTTTTTTGTACAGAATATGTTCCTGTGTACAAAGTATGTTTAGAAATGAAAAAAATGGTCGCACTTTTTCAAAATATACACTTTCAGAAAAAATCTACAATTTCTTTTAAGATGTTCACTACAGTGTGTAATTCTGGTTGTACGGTTGTACTAAGTTATTATAAGTGCGCGTTTGTTTGCTAGTAGAAGGAATGCTAGTCAGGTGGAGTGGCTGGGAGCATGCGCTTTGAATCTGTAGGTCGCAGGTTCGAGTTTCCATCCCGTTTGGTTCCAATAAATCATTTGACTTATAAGTTAGGTGACTTAAAACCAATGACAGTCATGCCTGTTTGGTTGTCATCTGACTTATAAGTCACCTGACCACACCTTTCAATCTTGTTTTTTATGTAAAAGTGGTGGGACCCACGAAAAAGGGGGTGACTTACGCCTTCCACTATGTGCCGGATCCCATACTTCTGAACAGTATGCCACGCAGGCATCGATGCCAAGTGAAAAACTTTTGGCACCGCTCTCACAGCGTGGGATAGTTTGGCACTGTCTGCAGACTGACCCACATGTACTATAAACAAAGGAAAACAAGTCAATCAACCAACTACCAGCGTCTTCCTCTCGTACGCATGCCCATTTTTTATCGCGTGAATGAATTTGGCGTCGGAGCAAGTGCTTGCTCCGATGCCCTGAAATTTTTTATGTAAAAGTGGTGGGACCCACGAAAAAGGGGGTGACTTAGGCCTTCCACTATGTGCCGGATCCCATACTTCTGAACAGTATGCCACGCAGGCATCGATGCCAAGTGAAAAACTTTTGGCACCGCTCTCACAGCGTGGGATAGTTTGGCACTGTCTGCAGACTGACCCACATGTACTATAAACAAAGGAAAACAAGTCAATCAACCAACTACCAGCGTCTTCCTCTCGTACGCATGCCCATTTTTTATCGCGTGAATGAATTTGGCGTCGGAGCAAGTGCTTGCTCCGATGCCCTGAAATTTTTTTGGGACACCGAGTTGGCAACGGAGGGCATCGATGCCAAATGCATGAAATCTGAATTTGGCACCTCTTTTGGCCTACATAGTGGAGGGCCTTATAAGTTTTAAGTTGGGATGAAGCAACTTATGACTTATAAGTTGGGGGTGACTTATAAGATGAGTCTGTTTGGCAAAATAAATCATTTTTTCACTTTTCGACTTATAAGTTGGTGACTTATTTGAAACCAAACAGGCCTTCCACTATGTGCCGGATCCCATACTTCTGAACAGTATGCCACGCAGGCATCGATGCCAAGTGAAAAACTTTTGGCACCGCTCTCACAGCGTGGGATAGTTTGGCACTGTCTGCAGACTGACCCACATGTACTATAAACAAAGGAAAACAAGTCAATCAACCAACTACCAGCGTCTTCCTCTCGTACGCATGCCCATTTTTTATCGCGTGAATGAATTTGGCGTCGGAGCAAGTGCTTGCTCCGATGCCCTGAAATTTTTTATGTAAAAGTGGTGGGACCCACGAAAAAGGGGGTGACTTAGGCCTTCCACTATGTGCCGGATCCCATACTTCTGAACAGTATGCCACGCAGGCATCGATGCCAAGTGAAAAACTTTTGGCACCGCTCTCACAGCGTGGGATAGTTTGGCACTGTCTGCAGACTGACCCACATGTACTATAAACAAAGGAAAACAAGTCAATCAACCAACTACCAGCGTCTTCCTCTCGTACGCATGCCCATTTTTTATCGCGTGAATGAATTTGGCGTCGGAGCAAGTGCTTGCTCCGATGCCCTGAAATTTTTTTGGGACACCGAGTTGGCAACGGAGGGCATCGATGCCAAATGCATGAAATCTGAATTTGGCACCTCTTTTGGCCTACATAGTGGAGGGCCTTATAAGTTTTAAGTTGGGATGAAGCAACTTATGACTTATAAGTTGGGGGTGACTTATAAGATGAGTCTGTTTGGCAAAATAAATCATTTTTTCACTTTTCGACTTATAAGTTGGTGACTTATTTGAAACCAAACAGGCCCTAAGTGAGAAGAGCAAGATTGGGGCGGGGGCAAATGCCCCCCCCCCCCCCCCCCCCCGTCCTTTGTCCTTTGTCGACGTGGCCGGTTCAATCTTTCAAAGGTGCATATAGGGATATGGTGTGTGTTCATAGAGGTGAGTGCGCGTACGTGTATGTGAGTATCTGCATCTATTGACATGAAAAAAAGAATATCAAAATCGGTGCATATATTTTACGTGTGATATATTATTAAATCTAATTGAGCACTGACGTGTTTTCATCTGAAAAGCCTAATGTATTTTCACGTGATTTTAATTTCATCGGTGTTTCACAAATTTAAAAGCCCGGTGTTTCTACTCTTTTCTTCTATCCCAAAGGAATGTAAGGTATATGGTCCACCTCGTCCTTCGCCCAACCTTAGGAACTTTCGGCCCTCTCTCTATTTTGATTTTTTTTCCTCATATATCTGGGTCGTTTCATCGATTTTCCTTAAAACAAAACTACCAAATAAAATTATAGTGTATTTAGTAAGCTAATAAGTGTTAATCACGAGCAGGATTCGATAAACATATATTTACATAATCATATTAATATGGGCAAATAAATCACAGACTAACATATTAGAATATTCCTACCCGTCACAACGGGCAATTATCTAATTTACACTAAAATACTGAAAGAGGTGACACTCGCGATCATGAGCGTCGACCAGAACAACCTGTCGTAGAAGAGGAAGGCTTGGTTCACGAACCGACAGAAGGAGATGTTTGTCCGTGACGGCCTGAACTAGGCGAGAACTCGACCGTGGACTATGGTCGTTCATTTTGAAGGCTGGCTGGTGTGTCGGCTACTGGCTTTGTTGCCGGCGCCAAAAACTTGTTCATTTTGAAAGCTGACTGGTGTGCCGGCTGCTGGCTTTGTTGTCGGCGCCAAAAACTTGGTTCATTTTGAAAGCTGGCTCGTGTACCCCTGATCTTGTTGCCGGTGTCAAAAACCATTTCCATTTTGAAGGCTGGATAGTGTGCCGCGCGCTGGCTTTGTTGCCGGCGTGAAAATGAAAGATGATTATTTTGCAGGCCGCTGCCTTTGTTGCCGGCCGGCATGAACTGGTGTGAGCCGTTGCCGCTGGTGTGAACTATGACAGCTGTCATTTAGCTACATCTTTTATTGTTTTCAGATTTACATGCACACGGACCAGACGCGGCCGCGCATTGGGCGCAATGCCCGGCGCATCCATAAATTCAGACGGACACGACCTCATTGCCATCTGAACAGATGAAATCTAGACAAAACGAACGTATCGTGTGTCGGAGCTGGCGTTAGGAGGGGTGCAGCGCACAAAAGTTGAGGGAGGAGTCATGCAGAGAGGCTCCCCCTGCTGGAAATCGAGTTTTCTCCATGTACACGACCGAGCATGTTGTAAATTGCCGTGCTAGCGCGAGCGCGTGTCGACGAATGACATCGCAACAGACATACGCGTCGACACGCACGCATGCAGTCCTCGCGCCTTGGCCGTATGCCCCGTATCCAACCATTCTCCCTGTACATCCAACAGGATCACGCCCAGAAGATGACTGCAGATCTGAATCTCCCTCCCGGTGCATCTCTTGGACTCTTGCACGGAGCAAGCAGCCAAGCACCACGCCGTACCACCATCATCATCATGGCTCATGGGATCGTGCAACCAAAGGCGTCACCGCCTGCGGCACGCCGGCCGGGGACCCGACCGCCACCAGCTCCCGCGCCAGCGCGTACCTGAAGGCCATGTTGTGGGGCCTCCACTCCACGCCGCCGCCGCCGCCGCCGCGCGGCCTCCCCTGCTGCCGCACCGCCGCCCGGAGGCCCTCCGGGAGGCACGGCTCCACCACGCGCAGCAGCTCCTGCGCGGCCAGCCCGGCGTCCCGAGCGTACGACTCGAGCACCTTGGGCAGGACCACCCTGCTCCTGCCGCGCCCCGACCCGCGCACGCCCACGTTGCCCCGGATGAACTCCTCCTTGGCCGCCTCCAGCTGCTGGAACACCCGCTTCGGGCTGTACAGCCGCACCTGACCACGATCAACACGAGACGACGCGATCCGTCAGCTCCATGCGCTGTTGCAGACAAGAAATCATGCGCGCACGTACGTACCACTGGATCCGAGTGGCTCCCGGAGGACAGCGCGAAGTGCACCAGAGGCTCCGGCCGGTCGACGGCGAACCCCTGCAGCTCGTCCTTGTCCCTGGGCTTCCATCTCGGGTACAGGAGCAGCCTGAACCACTGCAGAATTTCAAAAGGGAAGCAGAGCTAATCAGAACCATTATTTGCAATGCCAACTAGCAAAAGAAAATGGAGTTTGGGAATTGAGAAGAGGAGGTAGAATTCTGGACCTGTCCGGAAGAGTGTACTCGGCAGCACAAGATCTGGTACTCGATCAACTCTGCGTTCACCCTCTGGCCATTGATGATGTAGGATACCTGTGGTGCAAAAATGTTTGCCAGGTTAAAATTTTGAGATGGCATGAGCAGGTGCTGTTATATCTAAGGAGGTTCCTGTTAGATGTGGGTATGACCTTGGTAAGCAGCATTCTCTTGCTGTTGCTCTGCGGGATCCCGTATTCAACATGAGCCTGAAAAAATAACCATGTTAGGACTAAGAATATGGTCAGATATATGAGTACAGGCTAAGGAACTATAGTTGCATTACATGCATCATCATGGCATTGTGCACATTGATCCAGAAAGCGAGCTTTTCTTCATTCTTCATTCCACCGAGATCAACCGTTTCTAGCAGCTGAACAAGTGATCTGCAGAGTGACAACACAACAGTCAGTCAAATACAAACAGATGTATGGATAATTTGCTCAATATATGGACTGAAACACATCGATATGGCATGAAAAAAAATACTCACTTGTATTTACACAACATGTCTTTCACATCGGCAGACCTCTGGGCCCCCTTGCAGAGAGCAGACACCTCAATCACAGAATCACATTGCTGGCCCAAATCACCTGAACTGAATGAGCTGTCCTGCCATGCCTCGATGAAGCTCTCTTTCCTGCATCTGGGGCTCCATATATCCCCAGTAAATTTGGAAGAGATCCCACTCGCCGATGAAAAGGACGAGCATGGTGAGGGGAAGAAGGAGCGTTGCACGGCGCTAACATCTCTGAGCCTGATGTATATGCCAGCAATGCATTTGATCATGTCCTCGGATATCTTGTTAGGTGTTTGAGGGACATGATCTGCAATCCTGGTACCCAGGATATCTGCTAAGCTCACAACACTGGTATCCATGCACTTGCCCTCCTGCATCATAAAAGCGATGTTTAGTATCAACATTGCTACAAGATCATATAAGCTGGTTACACATGACGAGAGTTTTCAGGCATTGTTATGTACCTCAACGAACGTTAGAGGCGAGGTATGACATGGTTTAAGAGCTCTAGCGAGATTGTTCGCTGAAGGAGATACTCTAGCCGAGCAGATGGAACGCGGCAGGAGCGAGGAATGGCTGCGCCCGATAATGGTCTTGCTGTCATTGTGCCGTGAAATGCCGGGTTCAGTATTAAGCGCTGCCGTTGTCGACCTGCGTGCCTGAACCATGCGGCTGGACTGCACCAACTGTTGCTTCTTTGGGGTTGAGAAATCGTGCGCCGAAGTTTCAGAGAGTGTGCCGGAAAACGACCTTGTCGATTGCCTGTTTCTTCTCTCCATGTCACAAGCAGAAACCGTGCTGCACAATTGTTGGTCAAAGGCCTGCCGGTAGAGCGTCAGGAGATGCTGCTCCAAGCATATGACTTCTAGCTCCAGTACCGCAATCTCCTTTATGAGCTTCTCGGCTGGCTGGCATGACATGAAAGATAGTTTTTTCGAATCAAGAATTCAAACATACTGCCCTCCAAAAAGAGGTGCATACAACATTAACTCTGAACTTTCTGATTCTTCCGGCATCACTATATCAGGAAAAAAAATACCTTTGGAATGTAGCAGTCTCTCGATAAATTGATAGCACAGGGCTTGTGACCTAATGCTTTCTCTAGAGCGCGCCGCATGGCAAATTGATCATTTAGTCGCTTCTCAAGGTGCTGGACCTGCAGGAGTAGCATCATCATGAGTTTCTGAACCGAATTGAAGTACAACCATATATGTCAACAAACATACAGTCCAACTGATTCTCTGGTGCTATACTGTACTGGGATAACGAGCTTGTGTGCACCTTAAATTTCTCAAATTTGGAATTCATTTTTTACTCGCCGCAACTGAGTAATTTTTTTCATGTAATATTGTCTACCAAGTATGGACACAAGTGATGAACAAGAACTGAATCTCAAAATTTGTATAATTGACATTTTCCTACAGAAATTCGTATAATTGGCCAAATTAGCCCATGGATATGGCATTTAAGAGAAGAGGGACAAGTCAGAATCACGAGCAACTAAGAAACAATCAAGCAAGTCGAAAGCAATTAATAAGAGAGGTCCGGCATGGGCCATATGCCATGGAATGCAGTAGTAGTGAGCCAAAATGGGATTTTTGTTGATTTCAATCATTTACCTCTTGTACCAAAGAGCATGGAATCTCAGTGCTGTGTGACTGCCTTTTACTGGTGCTCTTATGGTCCTTCGGTTCCCCATCATTCTTGCAAAAAAGGAAAGAAAAAAACACACAGAAAATGGTGAGGCAGGGAGAAGTATGAGATATTTGCAGTAAAAAACACATGTACCCCGAGCTCAAGGTATCTAGCAAATACAGTACCAAGACGGTCCTGATCCTTGACAGAACAAAGTGGCTCAGAGATGGAGAAATTGTACAGGAAGGAAAAATGATAGATAGAGAAAAATATCCCAGGATTAGCTGCTGCCACAATTTGACAGGGAAACTGACTCTGCGTATGCACATTAATAAGAGGAAAAACAATGGCGCAAGAATTAAGGGCGCATTTCATCTCTGGATACCTGTTGATGCTGAGCATAGCACCTCGGAGAGGGCGAATCCACGCTCTCCATTCTGAGCATTATTAATTCTCCTAGAACAAAACCAGCGCTGATGCGAGTTCGGCAACGGGTGCTTCTTCTACCTAAGAAATGCAGAATCATATCATCCAGAATCCAACACAGGGTGCTGTAAAGAAACCGCAAGCATGTTTCAGACGCATAATGCCACATGGTGCGAACCTCTTGGAGCAGCTGCGACTCATTGCTGAGCCACTCCACTGCAGCAGGCCGGCGCAGCCGAGCTCAAGAACGGCTCCTCTCCTCCGGCCTGATCTCGCAGGCGAACCCAGCCAAGCTAAAACCTGAAAGAAATCTGCAGCCACATCACACACAGGCCAGAAACCCACAGGAAAGAGAGGGGGGTAATGAGGGACGCTCTCCTATAATGGAGAGGAAGAGGAATCTCACCTGACGCAAAAATCGTCCACAAGGAGGCGGGGTTTCTCGGAGTTGTTGCCGAGGAGCTGATCACCTAACCGACGGAACCACCGGGCCGGGCTGCCTTGTGAATGTCCCCCTTCCCTTGTCCCGGAGCTGCTTCTGCTTCTCTCGGTGGCCGCGTGCGTGCGTGGAGCGTGAGGGCGACGGATGAACTTGAGGGAGGTGCGGTGAGGGCAAGTGCTACCGGAGGGAGAGGGTACTGCTGCCTATGGGAATCGTACGCCTATTCCGATCGACGATCGGTCCTCTGCTCTGTCCGGCTGTTCCGATGCTTTGTTTATGGTGGCGACGTATGTTTATGCCTGGCCAAAAACTTACCAACCTCGCTCCTTTTCTATGCAAAGTTTTTATTGTTATTATTACTGGACTGGACTAGAGGTGAGGCGAGGTGAGGGCTCCCGGCGGGCGACTCTCTTCTATCCAGATCTGGAAACTCTTTTCTTCTTTATTTATCCCCACATGCTATGTTGCTCCGTGCGGTGCAAGGCTGCTCGCCTTTTTACTCTCTTGTTACGTCAGGTGTTCAGATCAAATGCTCATGGGTTAACTGAATCCTTCCTACCACCTTAATCGGACGCACCTTCGATGCCTTAAAGTCACCTGTCTTTGGGTTATTGACATGTGGACCAACCATTTGTTGGACCCATATGTCATAGACACAAAGATAAGTGCCTTAAGGCACCGAAGCATCGTCCACCTTAATCATGTGCCACCTAGCTTGGGTTATCTAATAGTAACTCAAAGGAGTTTTGCTCTCGGTGAAAAGGAGGATACGGTTGCATTTTCGTACGCATTATGCAGGTTTTGCCTGAAGGGTGGTAATGATGAGCTGATATGGCAGGGGAGGTAAAAAAACAGCGCTGCAAGTCAGCATGCAGGCAGGCACAGTAACATGCATGGCTCCGTTCTTTGACCTGCCTGTGAATGTGAAGACTCTGCTACGCTACGCTGCTCGCTGCCGAGGCAATTGATGGAAGTCGTCCTGTGTGTCTACGCACCGGACACGAGCGAGCAGGGGGCGTGGACGGTGGAGATCGCAGAGAGGGAGGGAGTCCAAAACCCCGGAGAAAGCGGCCAAGGAAAGGGGCAGGCACAGGCACACGTCCACTGTTGACTGCGGTGAATCTGTCCTCTTTTCACCTCGAAACAGGCGCTCCTTTGCCCTCATGCGCTGCCTCCGCTGCTGCGGCTTGACCTCCGTGAGAAACAACTTTGGCAGGTCATGTGACACGCTCACCACATGTGCTACTGTATCTTACTACTCGCTGACACCAGTAGTACCCCGCGGTCAGGCTCACAAGATATCCACAGCGACCGGGACCGTGTCCCGCTAGACCTATCCTACGTGCACACGCAAAAATAGTTGGTTCAACTCCAATGTAGTTTTTACCACTCTCTGTTCACAAATATAAGATGTTTTTTTTTTACATCCAGCAAATTGTTGGCTTCAATTAAATTTAACAGAAAGCAGCGAAAGAACAACATATTCCCCCTCCCCCGGTTCGCTCGCTCGCCACCCCTGGGCGACGGGCGAACCCCTCCCCTCTCCTCAAGTCCATCTCCCCTGCCACCATCGTCGGAGTGGACCGTCAGGCCTTGCCCGCGCGGTGCTGGTGGTGGCGGACCGGTCTTTCCTGATCGCGTGGAAGGGGGCGAGTGGTCTCCTGATGGCGGCAGTGCGGCTCGCGGCGAGGATCCCGCGAGCCTCGGGTGCCCTCGGTGCGGTGGCGTGATTGTTGGTCGTGGGGCGGCATGGTGGTGCGGGTTCAGCGGCGCCCGCTCGGCCCATATCTAGGCCCCTTTGGGCCCTATATGGGTTGGGGCGGGTTGCTGGTCTTTGCACGGCGGCTCAGCTCCCTGGAGGTGGAGGTGGTGCGTCAGTGGCTCCGGGTGGTGGCTCCGGACGATAATGACAAGTGTAGTTTTGTTATGCAGTCAATAGTGTTGTTGTTTCTCTTTTTTCTTTCATCTTCGGATCCTCCCCATGTCGTTCTGACGATAAGAGGTTTCCCTGTTTTATATTATAAAGCAATCGCATCATACAACATGTGGCTCCGGGTGGCGGCTCCGGACGATGATGACAAGTGTAGTTTTGTTATGCAGTCAATAGTGTTGTTGTTTCTCTTTTTTCTTTCATCTTCGGATCCTCCCCATGTCGTTCTGACGATAAGAGGTTTCCCTGTTTTATATTATAAAGCAATCGCATCATACAACATGTGGCTCCGGGTGGCGGCTCCGGACGATGATGACAAGTGTAGTTTTGTTATGCAGTCAATAGTGTTGTTGTTTCTCTTTTTTCTTTCATCTTCGGATCCTCCCCATGTCGTTCTGACGATAAGAGGTTTCCCTGTTTTATATTATAAAGCAATCGCATCATACAACATGTGGCTCCGGGTGGCGGCTCCGGACGATGATGAAAAGTGTAGTTTTGTTATGCAGTCAATAGTGTTGTTGTTTCTCTTAAAGAGGTGCGACACACGTTGTCATCATCGTCCGATCCCATTACACACGGACTGAAATGAATGAATCAACACTAAAACGCGCTTATATAGTACTCCCTCCGTCTCATATCACTAGTGTAAAAAAACGCTCTTATATTACACTTCCGATTTAGAAAAGAAAAGGTTAGAACGTGAACACGAAGGGAATATATATTGCTGCACGTACATTGATGGTCTAACTCCATATGTGAGCGCTTACGTTACATGGATGCATACACTTGGTTGGATCGTGTCAATTGTCCCAGAGCTGGTTGAGCCTTGGGGCAAGCAGCATACACGCCAAACGCTACATGGGATGGGATGGGATGGGATAGGAGGCGTGCACTGGCTGGATTCGGTGGATGCCTTGCCCAGCCCCATCCCTCATGTACCCTAACCGGGCGTCCGGGCCCCAAATGTCATGTAGCTGCTTGTCACGGAATCCCACTGCAGTTTTAGCTGTGGGTTTGGTCGCGCCCCTCACTCAACTGTTCCTCAAGCATGATCCGGCCCGGCGCCCCCACGTCGCAATCGCACGCGCCCTCCACCACGGTGCACGTAGTACGTACCTAGAGAGCATTATTAGCCCAGGGCATTTTTTTCCTTGCACGACTATTCGTTCTGCTGGACCAATCTTTTGTGCATCGTGCTATATATGTGTATGATAAGAGACGGTACTTGCTTCTGCACTGGCAGTATTTATCGCATCGCACAACAGAGACTTGATGGCTAACGGAAAAGGTACGTTCGGTATATATGCTCCTGCTGGTAGTAAGTTTTGCACTCTCTGGTTTTTTGCTATGTGTTGGCAAATGAAGGGCTTCTGGATATCTGTTACTCCCTCCGTCTAAAATTACTTGTCGCATAAATGAATGTATCTATCGGAACTGGGGAAGAGTAAGAAGAAAGGAGACGTTCCTTGTCCCACTTGGTTCACAATGATCATTAGCATGAGCAGTAAGATAAGATACACTCCCCGTCTATCCCCAATGATGCTGTCAATGACAACCTAGGGGAGCTGCGCCCGTACGTAATAACGACAAAGCGGCCTCGATTAAGAGAAGCTATTCGAATCTCAGTGGAGTGATTAAAGAACCGTCCCGGCGACAGACATGCCGGGGGTCTCATGTGCTCTTGGACCGGTGCCGAGTGGTAGAATAGCCGCTGGAAAGAGCAGGTGAAGCAAGGAAAGGAACCACACCGATGCAGCGTGATGTGCAAGCGCGCATAGGAAACCAGCTCCGGCGGCATTTGATTACTGAAGCCTCCTCAGTTCGAGATCCGGGAAAGATTCTTCTCATCGGTCTTCCAAGCTGTCAGAGAGCGCGCTAAACGCCTAGAGCTTACCAACTGCTACGACCGTGGCAACGGTGTCCTATCTGGAAGTCAATGGGCGTGCAGAGCTCGAGCATTTTCCATTAGATAGCTTACCTAGCGAATAGAGAGGAGGGACGACACAAATCCAAAGGAAAGCACGGGAGAGGACAACATGGAGTGTTCTTTCACGCGCCGGTAGATTCTCAGGTGATGCGCGTGGTACAAGCGCATCCTCGGTACCATCGGGTCGCCATATGTGGCAAAATTTCGTGTTTTGACCCTCTTTCGATACCTATTCGAGATCTGACCTTAGTTTGATTTTTTTCGAAATCTGATCCTTTTGCTACCGCCAGGGTCCATGGCGGTAGGGTTGCATGCTCTACCGCAAAAATTTGTTAAGTATTGAACACAGTGTGTGTTCGTGCCTATCGCCGAACACCTTAACGATAGGGTTGTACATGCTACCGTCATTCTGTTTGGCGGTAGGGGTGTTTTCTATCACCAAGGTCCCTGGCTAGCTATGGACCCTTACGATAACAAAAGGGCCAGATCTCAAAAAATTTCAAACTAGGATCAGATCTCGAATAGAGATTAGAAAAGGGTCAAAATACGAAATTTTGCCCCATATGCAGCCTGTCCCTTTGCATGAGCAGCCAAGGGGCTACGTTTCAACACGTAATCCAAAGCTTGACTTCCAAGGCAGCATGTTCGAAGCTAGCAGAGCTGACAAAATCTCGGGGTAAAACATGCCTCAACGACAGACATGCTGATGTGCATCTCGCACCGCAATCCTCCACAGGCAGCATCTTGCATTCCTCAGCGGGAACGCATTCCCAGGATTCAAACTTTTGCGAGCCTGGATGGGAATCAATCAGCTGACCTAAAGAACCTCATCTGGTTGACTACCACCACAAGACGGAGTCCCAACTTTAAACCAGCTGGTAGTATTCAGTTTCCAATTTTAGAAAGTCAGCGTCCCAAAGAGCTTGAAGCAGTTACTTCTACAATAAATTGCAATTTGCAGCACAAACATAGTAAAACATGTCTAGAGTTCTCTCCCAAAAAAAGTTATCATCTTGCTCAACAGGTAGATTTAGCATTATAGGAGCTATGCACAACGGGATCATGTCATGTCATGATATACAAGAGGATAAGTTGAAAGTTTGCTTGCTCTATTGGTCGGGTCGGGATCACAGCCCCAGGGCGGGTGAGGTTGCGGCGCATGCAAGCGCCCCAGGGCAACAAAAGAGAACACAAATTCCTTTATGTAGCTGAAGAAACACAGGTCAGCTGTACAGTTGCAGCGGAATGTTCCGTCCGATACTGGAGCTTCACATCTTGTCCGCCACTTCGGCTGGCACGTTGAGATCGAAAAGAGCACCGCCGCCATGAGCGTCTCTTCTCTCTCTCTTGTGAGACGGGCGTCCACTGTTGTCGGAACTTGACCCGTGCATCTGAAGAATAGGTCGCTTTCCCGTAAGAGATGAGCCTAGGGCGGATGGTAAAATATGCATCAGCAACCAGAAACAGCTAATCTCAATTAAAATATAAGCAATCAGAAACAGCTAATACCTAACTTCTACTGCCTCCGTTCGGAATTACTTGTCTCAGAAATGGATGTATCTAGAACTAAAACACATCTAGATACATTCATTTCTGCGACAAGTAATTCCGAACGGGGGGAGTAGTATGGACATGGTGATGCTTATCATATGAATTTAAGCCTTGGTATGAAGGAAATATTGCAAGTTAAATACCTGGTTCGCTACATAAACCAGGTTGACTCTTGTGTTCATCCTGACTACACTTCGTAGATGGCGAACTTTGTTCAGCAGAGTCCAAACAAATATGGAGCTCTGAGGCTCTATCAAGACCCTTGGATTTGTATGGGGCAATATTATGAGGCGTGCGGAGAGGGTATAACAAATCATTCTCGATGCACTGATACCTGCAAAGCAATACACAGTTAGTACAAAACACTGGCCAAACATTTTTGTTTCAAGGTAACTGACAGGGACTTTGTTGAGCAGAGTTCTTACATTTGCTTGCAGAGCCTATCTACCACATTGGAAAGATTGATAACATGCTTCATTGTATCCATAACCTCCTCATCACTAAAATTTTGAAAATCCTTCTCAAGGAAACCAGATAACCTTTCAACATTGAACTCTAATTGCTGTTGCTGATCCTCAAACAGATTCTGCTTGAGTTCTCTTTCCTCAGGAGTCATCTCATCCTTGAAGATCTCATCACCAAACATGTAGAATGCAAAAGGATAAGAATATGAAAGAACACGCCTTGATCTGAAAAGCCTGTTCAGTCCATTTATCACCCAAGAGTAATCTTTTATCTTGGATTCCTTATTTTCAGAAATGGATATCTTCCACTGGATGTCACGCTTAAGCTTTGCTTCCTGCTTAAGAGAATCAGTATGTGCCTTGTATCTGTTGTGGTAGTGCATATATCGATAGAGGTCTCGCCTTGCTTGTTCTGTTCTCGTTGACTGATCTTCTGTGAATCGGCCACAACTGTGGCCGCTAATGCTTGACCATGTGTGATCTCTACCAGTAGCACCACCACATAACCAACTGCATCCGAAATACATAAAATCAGCAAAATAAAACTCAAACTTAAGAACAAGTGGGGTGAAGAGGAAAAAACCGAGAAAGAAAAACAAGAGAGGAGAACATCTTAGTCAGCGTAGCATGTAAGTGGTGGTGCAGCGTGAATGACACACCAAACTTAAAATATTTTTATATCCTGTCAGGCACATGCTAATAAAGGCCTGTAATGATCCTTGACAGTACAATTGACTCTTGTATTACCCTACTGCGATATCTAGATTTCCGATCAGATACGTGCCAGACTGCCAGCATTACCTCTAGCAGTGAGCATTCTTGAATAGGAAACAATAATACTCTGTCTCCTTAGTCCTTACACAATTGGCAGAGTACAGCTTTTGCTATTATATCCACACACCATAAGTCTGTATGTAGCATACGTGATCAGGGCAGGAGCTATGGATGATGGATAGAATACTTCCACACTAAGGTTAGATAAGCTATACGCCTATACCATTACAAGACTTTCCTCCATATGCTATGAATTACTGGTAAAAGCATGATACCAAACTATTATTTCCAACTACCAACAAATTTTTATTAACAATCTAGGTGGTTGTATCTTTATAGAAAGAAGAATTACTGGTAAAAGCATGATACCAAACTATTATTTCCAACTACCAATAAATTTTCATTAACAATCTAGGTGGTTGTATCTTTATAGAAAAATTATGGGGCTATAAATATGTCATAAAACCTGTCCTTACAAAAGAGCAATCGGTATCAAAGAGAGAACAGTATGTACTTCACCAGCATCAAAGTACTATCTGCCCACCATACAATTATATCACAATAGTATCCTAGTAGTAGTATAGTACTGACCGAGCTGAATTGGTAACTCGGTATATCTGAATACTCTACAAATACAATTGAAGCATTTGAGGCCGCATCAATCAAGGATACACGATATAAGGAATCATTAGATCTCCAAACTGAACTTCGCCTTACCCAAGGTGGGTTTCACTGGTTCTGAGTCCTAACTAACATGTGCCAAGCGATCCCCTATTCTGCATCCCGAAGATCAAGGACCAGGGCAATCATTCCAGCAAGTTTGTTCAAGGGTTGAGAGCGGGAGTTCAACTCTGGAGTTCGAACCCCCCTTGTTCCTCAGTAGCTCAGTGGTAGAGTAGTCAACTGTTAACTGACTGGTCGTACGTTCCAATACTACTTGGGGAGATATGATTAATTCTTTAATGTAAGAATAACAAGCTGAACTGAAGGCTTGCTTTGACCCTTAGGGGTAGGTAATCTGCTCCCTATTTTTGTTTCCCTGCTGCATTCTATCTCATCGTACCACATTCTGTTCTACGATTCATTTGAACATCATTACTCATTGGAAGGTATGCTCACGCTTACATAAAACAGGAAAGTGAGAAGAAGACAAGACATGTGGTGCTTTCAGTTTGTATGGACAAGTATCAAGTAAGATAAAAGAAGGTACCAATATAACAAATAAAAGAAGGCATCAATATAACAACAGTGCATCATTAGCTGCCAACAAATGGAATGGTATGCAATAAAACATAAATGTTCAAGAGGAATACGAAATCTCACCAGAATGCTTGTCCACATATACATGCAACCAGGTTGCAGCCACCATTCTTCTCAACGGGTTTGTGACACTTGGGACAGGGCTTAGTATTTACTGTTATCCAATTCACAGTCTCTGATTCATCACGACATTTCTTGATCCAGAGCTCCCACATCACGCAGGAACAAGGGGAATGTGCTTCTGAGGAGCAATTAAAACAAAACTGGCGTCCACATGTACATTCCACTTCGCAATGAATATCACCTTTGACACGTATAGCATTTCCACAATGTGGTGTGCTGGGGCACCACTTGACTGTATCATTGTCCTCGATATAAGATTCCAGTAAAAACCTTTCAAAGCGCTCAGCAATATCTGGGCGCTTTGCACTTACTAACTTCCGGACTAATGCTTCATCACAGATGGCATTGCACTTTGGAGCCATGCACTTGACACGCCGACTCTGCCCCTCATTTATTTTCACAATGAAATATTCTGTCCAACCTGATGAAACGCACATATTAGTGGCTATTCAGGAATAAATGATATAGCAATGCTAATTCAAGGGTGCGGTTGGCATGGAGGTAGAGAGTATAAAAAACTTGCGTAATTGATATATTCTTCGCTGGTACTTAGAGCCAAAATTCGTAATAATAGACTAGTAGATTAGATGAAGTAACATAATGATTATTCTTGCGACTAGGAAGTGATATCCCCTGCTTCCCTAGGTTAATTTTGTGCATGAAGTACAAGTACAGATGGTCTACAATGATACAGAGATAAATGAAGATGATAAGTTGCTCCATTTTCTTCGTAAGTAGGATAATAAGATGTTTGTTGATTTGTCATTCCTAATACATGAATATCACACTGCTGATCAGCACGGTGGTCAAAAAGCAAAGTATTCATCCGAAAATGCCATCATACGATCGTTCTACCGGCATATAAAAGCTATGGCTAATACATACATATGCAAAGCTTCATATACATAATAAGCACTTCTGTGTTCTCAACGACCAGTACTCACATTCATTGCAGTAGTTGTGGCCGCAGTCCATATGGGAAGCGGCCGAGAGGGGCACATCATCGTAGCAAACATTGCAGGTGACCTCTGTCGCAGAGGGCGAGCCAGCATTATTGGCGGTTCCGAGAGGAATACCAGCCTCGGAGAAGAGCTTATCCCTCCCCTTCTGATCGAGCAGCTCGAATATCCTCTCCACATCCCAGCGGTAGTGGATCAGAAGCGTCCTTGCGTGGTGCTCCTTTAACCCTAGCAGCTCCATCACCTTCCTCAGATCCTCCCTCTACAGACCCCAATCAGCCAGAATAAATTTACAAAACAAACGTCAGCATCCGGAAATCGCTTACAGCCTGGAAACAGAATGGGAGGAGCCCTCGGGCCACATAGTCACCTGCGCCGCCAAGAGGTATTCCTTGGTGATCACCTGCAAGCAAGCACAAGCAAGGGGGAAAAAATCCGTCAGTAAGGGAAGCAATCGGGGGCGCCAATGGGCGGAGAGGGCCCGGAGGAACACGGGCAAGCGAGGCGCGTACGGAGGAGGAGGACCAATGGCAGTCCTCGAGGTTGCCGTCCTCGAGGACCTGGAGGACGGACTCCTCTAGGGCATCGTCCTCCTGATCGCTCAGGTAGCAGTCCTCCTCGTCGTCGTCCTGCTCGTACTCCGGCGACGACGCCGGCTGGGACGCTTCCTCGGCGTCGCGGCCCATCGGCTCAGCGACCGATCAGATCGGCCGAATCAAAGCGGGCGGCGGTGGCGCAACAAATAGGGGTTTCTTTCTAGATTGGCGGATGGAGTTGGTGGAAGAGGCGGCGGCGCTGGGGAAGGGGGCTAGGGAGGAAGCGCGCGGCTGGATATTGGGCCGGCGGGGGGCGGCGGAGGAGACGGGGACGGCGACGGCGGAGCAGCTGGGAGGGGAGTGAAGGGGGGAAGGCGGAGGCGCTGGGGCGTGGCCGGAATTGGGGAAGGGCTGCGCCTTTCGGCTGCTGCTGGCAAGGGTGAAGGGGGTAAGTGAAAAAATGCCAGGCACCGTTTTGATTTTTTTAATGGGGAAAGCTGGCAGTTGGCAGACACCTACGCTGGCTGCGGTACCACACCGTAGCCATCCTGCTTCGGCCCAGCTGTGACTTTGGGCCTGTGTAGCAGGCTGGGCTTGGAAGGCAAGGTAAGAGACCCCTCAAGGACAGCGAGAGTTTACGCACATGGGCGAATGTCTCCATTGAACTCCATTCTTAGTTTACACTGCTTAGTGTGCTGATTGTGCCGTGCAATCTTCACTTAAGACACCACACGCAATGGTTTGTATAAAAAAACTCTAACGTTATTGGGCATGCATTAGCCAATTGGTGAACAACCGATGCTCGGGTCTGATCCTAAGATTGTTGGTTGCCGGACCCATTTCGCTGCAAGTTTTGAGATCCCATCCATACCGTTGGTTACGCTTCTACATGCGTGTTTCATTTGTGATGGCGATGGCTCTGATCGCATGTCTCAACATCTGAGATAAAGCACCATCTGCATCGATGTTGATCCACATTGTGCTCGTTGTAGACTCAGAAATATTATCGTCCAATCAATCCATCGTGCATGCTTAAAATTCATGGAGTTCACTTTGTTCTTAGAGGGTGCTTGGATACGTTTTAGTCTCATAACTAAAAGTAGTGGGACTAAAACTTGCTAGCCTCATTCATGCTTGGATCCAAATACTAAAGAGACTAAAATCAAGTTAATAAGCATTTATTATCCTCCAAACCCTTTAATCTAGAACTCGCATGTGTTAAAGGAGAGGAGTTAAACGAGGAGAGAGAGGACTAATCCACATTTTAGTAGGGATACCCCTGACTAAAAAAATTTAGTCTCAAGACTAGTTTTAGCCCCTCTTTAGTCAGGAGTGCTTGGAACTTTAACCTCTTAAAAAGACTATTTTTAGTAAAACTAAAATAAATCCCTTGATCCAAGCACCCTCTTAATTTTTGTATCTGTGGAATTTGTCTTTTGTAGCAAACTGGTGTGGGCATGCGGCCCATTATGCCCGCTTTGTCAATCTTCTTGTGAATTTCCTAGGCCCAGTAGAACTTTGCTAGCCCGTGTGTTGTCTATAGGTCTAACAAAGAACTCAAATATTAGAGGGCATGTGGTTGGATGGTTAGAGAAACTGTGGTATTCCTAATCCACCAGGGTTCAAATCTTGGTGCTCGCATTTATTCGTGGATTTATTTTAGGATTTCCGGCGATGCACATTCAGTGGGAGCAGACGTTCTGTCGACGACGAGATGCCTACGATGACTTCGTAAATCTCAAGATGACATGCCGGCTCAGTCTTTCGGCGCTCATAAGGGTGAGTGTATGCGCGTATATATGAGCGCTTGTGTCTGTATTGATGTTAAAAAAACAAAGAACTCAAATATTATTTATTTTTTTGGGACAGTCGAGTGTTCTTATGTTGACTGTGACAATATGAAGGGTAAGCTTCTCACGAAAATAAATAATGGCGAAGTATAAGCCTAGAATGTTCTTGACTGAGATTTTTCTATATATCTAAGTTGATTCTTAGACGAACCGATTTAAAGATAAGAAATCTCAGATGACTTAGGATTAGCAAGACCATACAAAAAAGGTGAGCCAAAGGTGAGTATTAAAATGATTGAGATCAATCATATCCACCAAAGAGACAAAACAAATCATTCGCAAAGTGCCACACGATAATTTTTAACAACAGAGTGAGCTTTCTGCTCAAGCCGAAACGAGCAAGACAAAAAAGAGGCGGCCAATTAGCTCATGATCCTCTGGCATGCATATATTTTTGTTGCCATTTTTTGTCCGATCATGAGGCATACTCATTTGGCCAACCATATGTCAATTCCATGGACATTTTGTTTCGTTCTTGTTGTCATGAGTGATATACCTATGTTTATTTTTCCCAAACATTGTTGTGTTCGATTTGAACAAAATCTTGCATGTGACCTGTTGGTGTGGTGTCAAACTCATTCTTATTTTCTTTAGGTTATTGTTTCATTTAGGAGCATCAGGGAAGGTGCAAACATACACACATCACCGCACGCATGAACGGAAATACTCACGAAACTATTGGACCCATTGAGCCTGAACATTGTACATTTCATTGTTGCTCGTTGTGGACCAGCATGCCACTTACAACCGAAAGAGTTTTTTTTGCAAAAAGGTGAACATTGTGGCTTCAAAATCTGAGATTTAAACCCGGATCCCATATTGGATTTTTATCTACGACACTATGCATCGGTTGGGTCGCCGCGTGGCTGGGATCTGTCGCCTCTATGCATTGTACATTTTTGCACGTGTTTTGTTGGACCAGGGAGGAAATGTTCGCAACAATGTAGCATACACACAACAACAAAAAATTGCGAAAAGGGAATGCTCTAAAGTTATCACTCAAGTCAAAGATGCAACACCTCAAAGATTGACATGCAACAAACCCAAATTCTTGTGTGCAAAAAATATGGTTACTTTCGCGACCTTCTTCATCCAGGGCAAAGAGGAGGTCCCTTAGCGAGGAGGAGGGGGGGCTCAAAGATGACAAACCTAGCCTTGAGCAGCCCACACTTGAAAACCTGATGTTTGGCTAGTTCGAGGTCTAGTATTTTGCCAAATGCCCGTTCGAAAAGCCAAAAAAATGCATGGATAATGTTTTTTATAATTAGTTGCAATAATTAATTTTTTATGGCAGTGATTAAATTACATTTACAAATACTTAAGCAATGTTTTGAGGTGCTTGAACCATGCCAAGCCTAGTTAAGGAGATGGAGGACGATTTTTTATTTATGAATATGCCCACAAAATCGGAATGTGTTGTTTTGTGGTACTTTTCTTACAGATCCTAAGTGAGTAAGATTTATAATTTTCTATATCTAAATTGCTAGTCCCCACTAATGTATTTCTCTCAACATGTGCCGACACATGTCACCTCTAGATGTTAAAAAAAATTCTTGTTGTTGGAGGCTAGTACCTCTGGTGGATCTGAAAAGAGATCACACACAATGGATCGCCAACACGGCCCTCGAGATGGCCCATGTCGGTGTTGGCTATTGCAAACAACTTCCACCGAGCAAATCTGATGAATCATGATGCCCAAGAGCAAAGATGGTTAAAGCCCAACCCTAAATTCGTGATGCTAAATGTTGATGCCTTTTCCATGTAGATGAAGGGACCGGAGCGACGGCGGTAGTCATTAGAGATGAGAAAGATAATCTTTTGGCGGCCCAATGCAAACACTTAGCACATGCTGCAGATGTGGTTACTTCTGAAGTTGTGCCAATGAGAGATGGCCTCTCTTTTGCAAATTATCTTGGTTTCCCTAGAGTGCAGGCAGAATCAGATTCGGCAACAGTGATTAAATATTGTTCAGGTCAAAACAGATGGTGGGATGTTGATGCAACCATATTCGTGGAGTGTGTTTATGTGTCATCACTTATTGGGAAGGTTGTCTTTAAACATTGTGTTCGTTCTTCGAATCAAGCGGCGCATGTGCTAACTAGTTATAGTTTCCGTAATAACATTAATAGTAGTTGGGTTAATGAGCATCCGGCTTATGTAATCCCCAATCTTTTGGACGATGTAATTCTGATTTAAGATCCAATAAAGCTAGCCATGATATCTTCCTTAAAAAACATGATGGGTAACGCCCACCTCAACTTGCAAATCTTGCATATCTAAATTGCCAATCTCCACTTATGTATTTTTCTCAACATACACACATGTCATCTCATGATACAAACATGAAAGGCTAAGGTCCATCTCAACATGCAAATATGAATGAAAAAACTCAACTCGATAATTCTTATTTCTCTCAACGTGCACATATGCCACCTCAGCACGCAAATAAGCATCGAAAATGTCTACTTCAACATACAAATACGCACCGGAAAAGGTACAACTCAATAATTAAATGCAGTAAATAATATATGTACCTCAAATTCTAGTTTCATATTATGAGTTTAAAATTCCTAGTCCATACAACCAAATACAATCGAAGTATATTTCTACAAATTTCCGCAGCAATGTACACCGTATCGTCTAGCTGGGGAATAGATAAAGAAGATAGAGCTATTTCTTCTCTTTGTGAAAGGGCTGGTTTCTTTCCCGTTTAATAGACGTTTGTAGACTCCAGTGAAAACAAGGGTAACCTGAATCACTTGCGGCGCTTTGGACAGAGCCCATGGGATCATACGGTCTTCCGGCGGCGATACCAGGACTAATTTATCAGCGCAGCTGCAGTGGTGCCGGACAAGTTGATCAACTCGGCAGGCACCCTACACGCTGTATCTGTACTGTATATGATTAGTGGGTATTACAGTTTGCTGCTAAAAGATGGCACAGGGCGTATGAATAACGTGTATTCTCCTTCTAATGTCAAAAACGATCTTATATTATGAGACGGAGGGAGTAGCTTATTGTATAATCCTGGTTTTTTCCTCTGAAAACCATACCGTGGGCATTATCATCTGGCATATACTTTCTCCGATCAAGGAGACGGCGGACCCGTTCCGCCGCTCCCACTGCAAATGCAATCAATCACACACGAAAGCTACCGCCTCCAGTTAACAAAATAATCAAACATGGCTGCCTGCAGAATATAGCAGCCCGCCACATACATTACCTGAAGACGCTACCTGCAGTCTATAGCTGCCTCATCAGTCGTCATCGTTCGCCATCGTAAATCAAACAGGCCGGTGTTTTAATACGCAGGATCAAACCATCCCTGCCTGCAAAACTAATCGGGTCTAATGGACACAGGAGAGGGGACGGCATCTGAGTCGCTCAGCGGGAATTGGCGAGCCGAATCAAAAACCCCAGAGCCGCGACAAAAGCCCACCGCGGTTTTTTGACCCGAACAACCCGAGCCAGCCGCCGCCCTGCACGCCGCTAGCTACGCATACTAAAACCGAGCCCACACCCCCTTGGCCACTTCCACCACCGCATTCCCACTCCGCGCGGCTCACGACACGAACCAACCCTGGCCGCGACACGGAGCGCGCCAAATGGACCCCCGCCGCTTCCTCTGCTGCCTCCTGCTCGCCCTCGCCCTCGCCTCCCGCCGCTGCGCCGCGCAGGGCGGCGCCGGGCGCTTCGCGTGCCTCGTGCCGGCCCCGTGCGACACGTTCGTCCTGTACCGCACGCAGGCCCCGGGGTCCCTCGACCTCGGCGCCGTCTCGGACCTCTTCGGCGTGAGCCGGGCCATCATCGCCAGCGCCAACGGCTTCGGCCTCGACGCCGAGGGCGCGGCGCTGCTGCCCGACCAGCCGCTGCTCGTGCCCGTCCGCTGCGGCTGCACCGGCGGCCGCTCCTTCGTCAACGTCACCTACCCCATCCGCTCCGGCGACACCTTCTACGCGCTCGCGCTCACCGGCTTCGAGAACCTCACCACCCCCGACGTCATCCAGGAGCTCAACCCGCAGGCGGTCTTCAACAAGCTCAATGTCTCGCAGCTCGTCACCGTGCCGCTCTTCTGCCGCTGCCCCACGCCGGCCGAGCGGGCCGCCGGGGCGCAGCTGCTCGTTACCTACATGTGGCGCCCTGTCGACACCATGCCCGAGGTGAGCAACCTGATGGGCTCCGACGTCGGCGCCATCGCTGCGGTGAACAACGTCAGCGCCGACTTCACCTCCACGACGATGCTGCCGATGCTGGTCCCGGTGGCGCGGCCGCCGGTGCTTCCTCCGCTGCAATATGGCGCGAGCCCGAGCACCGGCGATCCCGGAGCCAGCAAGGGCTTCTCGGGCGCCACCGTCGCGGCGAGCATCGCGGGGTCTCTCGTCGCCGTCGCTGCCCTGTGCACGGCGATCTTCGCGTACCGGAGGTACCGCGAGAAGAAGGCCACGGTGCACTCGGCGTCCAGGTTCGCGAGCCCGAGGTTTTGCTTCAACCAGAACGCTTACGGGATTCAGAACAGCAGTTCCATCGCTCGCATGATCAACGGAGGGGACAAGCTGCTCACCAGCGTGTCGCAGTTCATCAACAAGCCTATCATCTTCGGTACAGAGGAGATCATGGAGGCGACGATGAACTTGGACGAACGGTGCAGGATCGGCAGCTCCTACTACCGGGCCAAGCTGGAAGGCGAGGTGTTCGCGGTGAAGCCGGCGAAAGGCGACGTGTCGGCGGAGCTGAGGATGATGCAGATGGTCAACCACGCCAACCTCATCAGGCTGGCCGGCATATCCATCGGCGCAGACGGGGACTACACCTTCCTCGTGTACGAGTTCGCCGAGAAGGGCTCGCTCGACAAGTGGCTGTACCAGAAGCCTCCGTCCTCGCTGCCGTCGTCGAGCTCATCGGCGGACACGCTCTCGTGGAACCAGAGGCTGGGCATCGCGTTCGACGTCGCCAACGGCCTGCTCTACATGCACGAGCACACTCAGCCGAGCATGGTGCACGGCGACGTCCGCGCACGGAACATCCTCCTCACCGCGGACTTCAGGGCCAGGATATCTAACTTCTCCGTGGCCACGCCGGCGATGGCCGACGCCGCGGCGACGAGCAGCGACGTGTTCGCCTTCGGCCTGCTGGTCCTCGAGCTTCTCTCCGGCAGGACGGCCATGGAGGCGCGCGTCGGCGCGGAGATCGGCATGCTGTGGAGGGACATCCGGGCGGTGCTGGAGGCCGGGGACAAGAGGGACGCCAAGCTGAGGAAGTGGATGGACCCCGCCCTTGGGGACGAGTACTACTTGGATGCGGCACTCAGCCTGGCCGGCATGGCGAGGGCCTGCACGGAGGAGGACGCGGCGCGGCGGCCGAAGATGGCCGACGTCGTGTTCAGCCTTTCAATGCTGGTGCAGCCGTCACCGGTGGGCGACGCGTTCGAGAAGCTATGGCAGCCCAGCTCGGAGGAGAACATTAGGATTGTCAATGAAGTGGCAGCCAGATGATATGGAAACAGAACAGAATTTAGAGACTGATCTAGGAAGTTCTTAGTTTGGGTATTGCGTGCAGTGATTTATTTGGTTCGTTTTGTGAATGTGTGTCACTGTAATTTACTGCAATGCTTTGCATTACTATGTAGACCAAAGATGACGTTTTGTTGCAGTTTCCAGCTGCGATGGATAATACTAGCATGAGACGCTACAGTCCTTTGTGTTATCTTTTCGCTCTACTTCTATATACCGGGCTTGCTAAAAGCCTAGAATTCAGTAGACTGAGATTTAATCAAGTGAGCATGGATCGTTGACTCGTTGGCTGGGCAGCTGGGGTAGCTGCCAAGCCCACCTGGGTTCGAGCCTTGGCTCTAACACAAGGTGCACGCGGAGTTTCTCCTATAAATAAAAGCCAACGAGGGTTGTATCATCAGTCCTCGCCTTCGTGGCATGTCGTCTCACCGGTCGCAACATCCCTCATTGACGGTTGTATCATTTAGTCACATAGATTGCAGTGTCACTTGTCATTGACTGGAAAACTATCGCAACACTTTTCGTCACCGATTGCACCATCTAGCCGTGCCGCTTGTAGCAAAACAACTACGCCGTTGTCACTCTTGATATATCAGCAGCCTATATTGCTTATAGTATGCCTAGGTGAATTCCAAAGGATTGCACCACTTGTCTAGCACTGCTTGTTTGTACAAGCTGTTGTTTGTAGGGTCTTTTGTTCTTTTTATTTTCTACTCCTAGCCATTGGCTTCTGAGCTTTCTTGTCATTTTTTCAACAAAAAAGAGGCTAGATTGGTTCAAAGGGCATCTATAATTGGGCCTCATAAGTTAACTATGATTGTTTACTAATTATATTAAACAAGTAAAAATATAATAATAAAATCCATCGAATTGATCAGATGATCTTTGTGTTTGCCCTCATTCTCCTATCTTGTTGCTCACTTTGATTTTCAACCTTGGTTTCGTTGATTCTCCTCTCAAGTTTGTTGTTCTTCATCGCAAGATCCCGTATTACATCTTTTGCACCGTCTTGCAATTCACTAGACAACTCGTTTCACATATTTGCATCTTTGTAGCCATTTAAAGGGCAACCTGCTACTCCCGTTGAGGGAGTCCAGGATTATGGGGTCCTCGGGCGCCCGGGCTATGTGATATGGGCCGGACTAATGGGCCATGGAAATACAAGACGGAAGACTTTTCCCGTGTCCGTGTGGGACTCTCCTTGGCGTGGAAGGCAAGCTTAGCGTGCGTATGAAGATTCCTTTCTCTGTAAACCGACTCTGTACAAGCCCTAGCCCCCTCCGATGTCTATATAAACCGGAGGGTTTAGTCCTTAGAGGCAATCATAATCATACATGCTAGACAATTAGGGTTTAGCCATTACGATCTCGTGGTAGATCAACTCTTGTAACCCCTATACCCATCAAAGTCAATCAAGCGGGAAGTAGGGTATTACCTCCATCAAGAGGGCCCGAACCTGGATAAACACTGTGTCCCCTGCCTCCTGTTACCTTCGATCCTTAGACGCACAGTTCGGGACCCCCTAACCGAGATCTGCCGGTTTTGACACCGGCATTGGTGCCTTGATTGAGAGTTCCATTGTGCCGTCGTCGAAACGCTCGATGGTTCCATCAATGTGAAGGAAATATGCCCTAGAGGCAATAATAAAGTTGTCATTTATATTTCCTTATATCATGATAAATGTTTATTATTCATGCTAGAATTGTATTAACCGGAAACTTAGTACATGTGTGAATACATAGACAAATAGAGTGTCACTAGTATGCCTCTACCTGACTAGCTCGTTGATCAAAGATGGTTAATTTTCTAGCCATGGACAAAGAGTTGTCATTTGATAAACCGGATCACATCATTAGAGAATGATGTGATTGACTTGACCCATCCGTTAGCTTAGCACGATGATCGTTTAGTTTACTGCTATTGCTTTCTCCATAACTTATACATGTTCCTATGACTATGAGATTATGCAACTCCCGAATACCGGAGGAACACTTAGTGTGCTATCAAACGTCACAACGTAACTGGGTGACTATAAAGATGCTCTACAGGTGTCTCCGATGATGTTTGTGTTGGGGAACGTTGCAGAAAACAAAAAATTTCCTACGGTTTCACCAAGATCCATCTAGGAGTTCATCTAGCAACGAATGATTGGATTGCATCTACATACCTTTGTAGATCACGCGCGGAAGCGTTCAAAGAACGGGGACGAGGAAGGCGTACTCGACGTGATCCAAATCACCGGAGATCCTAGCGCCGAACGGACGGCACCTCCGCGTTCAACACACACGTACGGTCAGCGTAACGTCTCCTCCTTCTTGATCCAGCAAGGGGAAAGGAGAGGTTGAGGGAGATGGCTCCAGCAGCAGCACGACGGCGTGGTGGTGATGGAGCTGCAGTACTCCGGCAGGGCTTCGCTAAGCACTATGGAGGAGGAGGATGTGTTGGAGAGGGAGAGGGAGGCACCAAAGGCGTGTTCTGAGAGGCCCTCCTTTCCCCACTATATATAGGGAGTCCAGGGGGGGCGCCGGCCCTAGGAGATCCAATCTCCTAGGGGGGTGCGGCCAAGGGAGGAATCCCTCCTCCCCAAGGCACCTAGGAGGTGCCTTCCCCCTTTGGGACTCTTCCCTTCCTTGAACCCTAGGCGCATGGGCCTCTTGGGGCTGGTGCCCTTGGCCCATATAGGCCAAGGCGCACCCCCTACAGCCCATGTGGCCCCCCAGGGCAGGTGGCCCCACCCGGTGGACCCCCGGGACCCTTCCGGTGGTCCCGGTACAATACCGGTGACCCCGAAACTTGTCCTGATGCCCGAAATAGCACTTCCTATATATAATTCTTTACCTCCGGACCATTCCGGAACTCCTCGTGACGTCCGGATCTCATCCGAGACTCCGGACAACATTCGGGTTACTGCATATACATATCCCTACAACCCTAGCGTCACCGAACCTTAAGTGTGTAGACCCTACGGGTTCGGGAGACATGTAGACATGACCGAGATGACTCTCCGGCCAATAACCAACAGCGGGATCTGGATACCCATGTTGGCTCCCACATACTCCTCGATGATCTCATCGGATGAACCACGATGTCGAGGATTCAAGCAACCCCGTATACAATTCCCTTCGTCAATCGGTATGTTACTTGCCCGAGATCCGATCGTCGGTATCCCAATACCTCGTTCAATCTCGTTACCAGGAAGTCACTTTACTCGTACCGTAATGCATGATCCCGTGACCAGACACTTGGTCACTTTGAGCTCATTATGATGATGCATTACCGAGTGGGCCCAGTGATACCTCTCCGTCATACGGAGTGACAAATCCCAGTCTTGATCCGTGTCAACCCAACAGACACTTTCGGAGATACCCGTAGTATACCTTTATAGTCACCCAGTTACGTTGTGACGTTTGGTACACCCAAAGCACTCCTACGGTATCCGGGAGTTACACGATCTCATGGTCTAAGGAAAAGATACTTGACATTGGAAAACTCTAGCAAACGAACTATACGATCTTGTGCTATGTTTAGGATTGGGTCTTGTCCATCACATCATTCTCCTAACGATGTGATCTCGTTATCAATGACATCCAATCTCCATAGTCAGGAAACCATGACTATCTGTTGATCAACGAGCTAGTCAACTAGAGGCTTACTAGGGACATGTTGGTGTCTATTATTCACACATGTATTACGATTTCCGGATAACACAATTATAGCATGAATAAAGACAATTATCATGAACAAGGAAATATAATAATAATGCTTTTATTATTGCCTCTAGGGCATATTTCCAACAGTCTCCCACTTGCACTAGAGTCAGTAATCTAGTTACATTGTGATGAATCGAACACCCATGGAATTCTGGTGTTGATCATGTTTTGCTCTAGGGAGAGGTTTAGTCAACGGATCTGCTACATTCAGGTCCGTGTGTACTTTACAAATATCTATGTCTCCATTTTGAACATTTTCACGAATGGAGTTGAAGCGACGCTTGATGTGCCTTGTCTTCTTGTGAAACCTGGGCTCCTTGGCAAGAGCAATAGCTCTAGTGTTGTCACAGAAGAGCTTGATCGGCCCCGACGCATTGGGTATGACTCCTAGGTCGGTGATGAACTCCTTCACCCAAATTGCTTCATGCGCTGCCTCCGAGGCTGCCATGTACTCCGCTTCACATGTAGATCCCGCCACGATGCTCTGCTTGCAACTGCACCAGCTTACTGCCCCACCATTCAAAATATACACGTATCCGGTTTGTGACTTAGAGTCATCCAGATCTGTGTCGAAGCTAGCGTCGACGTAACCCTTTACGACGAGCTCTTCGTCACCTCCATAAATGAGAAACATTTCCTTAGTCCTTTTCAGGATATTTTTGACCGCTGTCCAGTGTTCCTTGCCGGGATTACTTTGGTACCTTCCTACCAAACTTACGGCAAGGTTTACATCACGTCTGGTACATAGCATGGCATACATAATAGAACCTATGGCTGAGGCATAGGGGATGACACTCATCTCTTCTGTATCTTCTGCCGTGGTCGGACATTGAGCTGAGCTCAATTTCACACCTTGCAACACAGGCAAGAACCCCTTCTTAGACTGATCCATATTGAACTTCTTCAATATCTTATCAAGGTATGTGCTTTGCGAAAGACCTATGAGGCGTCTTGATCTGTCTCTATAGATCTTGATGCCTAATATATAAGCAGCTTCTCCAAGGTCCTTCATTGAAAAACTCTTATTCAAGTAGGCCTTAATGCTGTCCAAGAGTTCTATATCATTTCCCATCAAAAGTATGTCATCTACATATAATATGAGAAATGTTACAGAGCTCCCACTCACTTTCTTGTAAACGCATGCTTCTCCATAAGTCTGCGTAAACCCAAACGCTTTGATCATCTCATCAAAGCGAATGTTCCAACTCCGAGATGCTTGCACCAGCCCATAAATCGAGCGTTGGAGCTTGCACACCTTGTCAGCATTCTTAGGATCGACAAAACCTTCCGGCTGCATCATATACAATTCTTCCTTAAGGAAACCATTAAGGAATGCCGTTTTGACGTCCATTTGCCATATTTCATAATCATAGAATGCGGCAATAGCTAACATGATTCGGACGGACTTCAGCTTCGCTACCGGTGAGAAAGTCTCATCGTAGTCAACCCCTTGAACTTGTCGATAACCCTTAGCGACAAGCCGAGCTTTATAGATGGTCACATTACCATCCGCGTCTGTCTTCTTCTTAAAGATCCATTTATTTTCTATGGCTCGCCGCTCAACGGGCAAGTCAGTCAAAGTCCATACTTCGTTTTCATACATGGATCCTATCTCGGATTTCATGGCTTCTAGCCATTTGTCGGAATCCGGACCCGCCATCGCTTCTTCATAGTTTGAAGGTTCACTGTTGTCTAACAACATGATTTCCAAGACAGGGTTGCCGTACCACTCTGGTGCGGAACGTGTCCTTGTGGACCTTTGAATTTCAGTAGGAGCTTGATCATCATCATTAACTTCCTCTCTAGTCGGTGCAGGCACCTCAGGAACATTTTCTTGAGTTGCGCCATTTTCTGGTTCAAGAGGCAATACTTCATCAAGCTCTACTTTCCTCCCACTTACTTCTTTCGAGAGAAACTCTTTCTCTAGAAAGGACCCATTCTTGGCAACAAAGATCTTGCCTTCGGATCTGAGGTAGAAGGTATACCCAATAGTTTCTTTAGGGTATCCTATGAAGACGCATTTTTTCGATTTGGGTTCGAGCTTTTCAGGTTGAAGTTTCTTGACATAAGCATCGCATCCCCAAACTTTTAGAAACGACAGCTTAGGTTTCTTCCCAAACCATAGTTCAAACGGTGTCGTCTCAACGGATTTCGACGGAGCCCTATTTAAAGTGAATGCGGCAGTCTCTAAAGCATAGCCCCAAAAAGATAGCGGTAAATCTACAAGAGACATCATAGATCACACCATATCTAATAGAGTGCGATTACGACGTTCGGACACACCATTACGCTGAGGTGTTCCAGGCGGCGTGAGCTGTGAAACTATTCCACATTTTCTTAAGTGTGTGCCAAACTCGTGACTCAAGTATTCTCCTCCACGATCTGATCGTAGGAACTTGATTTTTCTGTCACGTTGATTCTCAACCTCACTCTGAAATTCCTTGAACTTTTCAAAGGTCTCAGACTTGTGTTTCATTAAGTAGACATACCCATATCTACTCAAGTCATCAGTGAGGGTGAGAACATAACAATAGCCACCGCGAGCCTCAACACTCATTGGACCGCACACATCAGTATGTATGATTTCCAATAAGTTGGTTGCTCGCTCCATTGTTCCTGAGAACGGAGTCTTGGTCATTTTACCCATGAGGCATGGTTCGCACGTGTCAAATGATTCGTAATCAAGAGACTCTAAAAGTCCATCAGTATGGAGCTTCTTCATGCGTTTGACACCTATGTGACCAAGGCGGCAGTGCCACAAGTATGTGGGACTATCATTATCAATCTTACATCTTTTGGTATTCACACTATGAATATGTGTAGCATTACACTCGAGATTCATTAAGAATAAACCATTCACCATCGGAGCATGACCATAAAACATATCTCTCATATAAATAGAACAACCATTATTCTCAGATTTAAATGAGTAGCCATCTCGAATTAAACGAGATCCTGATACAATGTTTATGCTCAAACTTGGCACTAAATAACAATTATTGAGGTTCAAAACTAATCCCGTAGGTAAATGTAGAGGTAGCGTGCCGACGGCGATCACATCGACCTTGGAACCATTCCCGACGCGCATCGTCACCTCGTCCTTCGCCAGTCTTCGCTTATTCCGCAGCTCCTGCTTTGAGTTACAAATGTGAGCAACTGCACTGGTATCAAATACCCAGGAGCTACTACGAGTACTGGTAAGGTACACATCAATTACATGTATATCACATATACCTTTCGTTTTGCCGGCCTTCTTGTCCGCTAAGTATTTGGGGCAGTTCCGCTTCCAGTGACCACTTTCCTTGCAATAAAAGCACTCAGTCTCGGGCTTGGGTCCATTCTTTGGCTTCTTCCTGGCAGCTTGCTTGCGGGGCGCGGCAACTCCCTTGCCATCTTTCTTGAAGGTTTTCTTACCCTTGCCTTTCTTGAACTTAGTGGTTTTATTCACCATCAACACTTGATGTTCCTTTTTGACTTCTACCTCTGCTGATTTCAGCATTGCAAATACTTCAGGAATGCTCTTTTCCATCCCCTGCATATTGAAGTTCATCACAAAGCTCTTGTAGCTCGGTGGAAGCGACTGAAGGATTCTGTCAATGACCGCATCATCCGGGAGATTAACTCCCAGCTGAGTCAAGCGGTTATGTAACCCAGACATTGTGAGTATGTGCTCACTGACAGAACTATTTTCCTCCATCTTACAGCTGAAGAATTTGTCGGAGACTTCATATCTCTCGACCCGGGCATGAGCTTGGAAAACCATTTTCAGCTCTTCGAACATCTCATATGCTCCGTGTCTCTCAAAACGCTTTTGGAGCCCCGGCTCTAAGCTGTAAAGCATGCCGCACTGAACGAGGGAGTAGTCATCGGTACGTGCCTGCCAAGCGTTCATAACGTCTTGTTCTGCAGGGAGAACAGGTGCATCACCTAGCGGTGCTTGTAGGACATAATCTTTATTGGCAGCTCCTAGGATGATCCTTAGGTTCCGGACCCAGTCCGTGTAGTTACTGCCATCGTCTTTCAGCTTGGTTTTCTCTAGGAACGCGTTGAAGTTGAGGACTACGTTGGCCATTTGATCTACAAGACATATTGTAAAGATTTTAGACTAAGTTCATGATAATTAAGTTCATCTAATAAAATTATTCAATGAACTCCCACTTAGATAAACATCCCTCCTGTAATCTAAGTATAACATGATCCGAGTTAACTAGGCCGTGTCCGATCATCACGTGAGACGGACTAGCCAACGTCGGTGAACATCTTCATGTTGATCGTATCTTCTATATGACTCATGCTCGACCTTTCGGTCTTCTGTGTTCCGAGGCCATGTCTGTACATGCTAGGCTCGTCAAGTCAACCTAAGTGTTTTGCATGTGTAAATCTGTCTTACACCCGTTGTATGTGAACGTTAGAATCTATCACACCCGATCATCACGTGGTGCTTCGAAACAACGAACTGTCGCAACGGTGCACAGTTAGGGGGAACACTTTCTTGAAATTATTATGAGGGATCATCTTATTTACTACCGTCATTCTAAGTAAACAAGATGCAAAAACATGATAAACATCACATGCAATCAAACAATAATAGTGACATGATATGGCCAATATCACATAGCTCCTTTGATCTCCATCTTGGGGCTCCATGATCATCTTGTCACCGGCATGACACCATGATCTCCATCATCATGATCTCCATCATCGTGTCTCCATGAAGTTGCTCGCCAACTATTACTTCTACTACTATGGCTAACGCGTTTAGCAATAAAGTAAAGTAATTTAAATGGCGTTTCTCAATGACACGCAGGTCATACAAAAAATAAAGACAACTCCTATGGCTCCTGCCGGTTGTCATACTCATCGACATGCAAGTCATGATTCCTATTACAATAGCATGAACATCTCATACATCACATATATATCATTCATCATTCATCATTCATCACAACTTTGGCCATATCATATCACAAGCACTTGTTGCAAAAACAAGTTAGACGTCCTCTAATTGTTGTTGCAAGTTTTACGTGGCTGAAATAGGGTTCTAGCAAGAACGTTTCCTTACCTACGTGAAAGCCACAACGTGATTTGTCAACTTCTATTTACCCTTCATAAGGACCCTTTTCATCAAATCCGCTCCAACTAAAGTGGGAGAGACAGACACCCGCCAGCCACCTTATGCAACTTGTGCATGTTAGTCGGTGGAACCGGTCTCACGTAAGCGTACGTGTAAGGTTGGTCCGGGCCGCTTCATCCCACAATACCGTTGAAGCAAGATAAGACTAGTAGCGGCAAGAAAGTTGACAACATCTACGCCCACAACAAATTGTGTTCTACTCGTGCAAGAGAACTACGCATAAACCTAGCTCATGATGCCACTGTTGGGGAACGTTGCAGAAAACAAAAATCTTCCTACGGTTTCACCAAGATCCATCTAGGAGTTCATCTAGCAACGAGTGATTGGATTGCATCTACATACCTTTGTAGATCACGCGCGGAAGCGTTCAAAGAACGGGGATGAGGAAGGCGTACTCGACGTGATCCAAATCACCGGAGATCCTAGCGCCGAACGGACGGCACCTCCGCGTTCAACACACGTACGTTCAGCGTAACATCTCCTCCTTCTTGATCCAGAAAGGGGAAAGGAGAGGTTGAGGGAGATGGCTCCAGCAGCAGCACGACGGCGTGGTGGTGATGGAGCTGCAGTACTCCGGCAGGGCTTCGCTAAGCACTATGGAGGAGGAGGATGTGTTGGAGAGGGAGAGGGAGGCACCAAAGGCGTGTTCTGAGAGGCCCTCCTTTCCCACTATATATAGGGAGTCCAAGGGGGGGGGGGCGCCGGCCCTAGGAGATCCAATCTCCTAGGGGGGGGGGGGTGCGGCCAAGGGAGGAATCCCTCCTCCCCAAGGCACCTAGGAGGTGCCTTCCCCCTTTGGGACTCTTCCCTTCCTTGAACCCTAGGCGCATGGGCCTCTTGGGGCTGGTGACCTTGGCCCATATAGGCCAAGGCGCACCCCCTACAGCCCATGTGGCCCCCCGGGGCAGGTGGCCCCACCCGGTGGACCCCCGGGACCCTTCCGGTGGTCCCGGTACAATACCGGTGACCCCGAAACTTGTCCCGATGCCCGAAATAGCACTTCCTATATATAATTCTTTACCTCCGGACCATTCCGGAACTCCTCGTGACGTCTGGGATCTCATCTGGGACTCCGAACAACATTCGGGTTACTGCATATACATATCCCTACAACCCTAGCGTCACCGAACCTTAAGTGTGTAGACCCTACGGGTTCGGGAGACATGTAGACATGACCGAGACGACTCTCCGGCCAATAACCAACAGCGGGATCTGGATACCCATGTTGGCTCCCACATACTCCTCGATGATCTCATCGGATGAACCACGATGTCGAGGATTCAAGCAACCCCGTATACAATTCCCTTCGTCAATCGGTATGTTACTTGCCCGAGATCCGATCGTCGGTATCCCAATACCTCGTTCAATCTCGTTACCGGGAAGTCACTTTACTCGTACCGTAATGCATGATCCCGTGACCAGACACTTGGTCACTTTGAGCTCATTATGATGATGCATTACCGAGTGGGCCCAGTGATACCTCTCCGTCATACGGAGTGACAAATCCCAGTCTTGATCCGTGTCAACCCAACAGACACTTTCGGAGATACCCGTAGTATACCTTTATAGTCACCCAATTATGTTGTGACGTTTGGTACACCCAAAGCACTCCTACGATATCCGGGAGTTACACGATCTCATGGTCTAAGGAAAAGATACTTGACATTGGAAAACTCTAGCAAACGAACTATACGATCTTGTGCTATGTTTAGGATTGGGTCTTGTCCATCACATCATTCTCCTAACGATGTGATCTTGTTATCAATGACATCCAATGTCCATAGTCAGGAAACCATGACTATCTGTTGATCAACGAGCTAGTCAACTAGAGGCTTACTAGGGACATGTTGGTGTCTATTATTCACACATGTATTACGATTTCCGGATAACACAATTATAGCATGAATAAAGACAATTATCATGAACAAGGAAATATAATAATAATGCTTTTATTATTGCCTCTAGGGCATATTTCCAACAGTTTGTTGAGTTGGCATAGATCGAGATTAGGATTTGTCACTCCGTGTATCGGAGAGGTATCTCTGGGCCCTCTCGGTAATGCACATCACTATAAGCCTTGCAAGAAATGTGACTAATGAGTTAGTTATGGGATGATGCATTACGGAACGAGTAAAGAGACTTGCCGGTAATGAGATTGAACTAGGTATTGAGATACCGGCGATCGAATCTTAGGCAAGTAACATACCGATGACAAAGGGAACAACGTATGTTGTTATGCCGTTTGACCGATAAAGATCTTCGTAGAATATGTAGGAACCAATATGAGCATCCAGGTTCCGCTATTGGTTATTGACCGGAGATGAGTCTCGGTCATGTCTACATAGTTCTCGAACCCACAGGGTCTGCACGCTTAACGTTCGATGGCGATCGATATTATGAGTTTATGTGTTTTGATGTATCGAAGGTGGTTCAGAGTCCCGGATGTGATCATAGACATGACGAGGAGTCTCGAAATGGTCGAGACATAAAGATTGATATATTCGACAGCTATATTTGGACACCAGAAGTGTTCCGGGTGGTTTCGGATAAAACCGGAGTGTTAGAGGGTTACCGGACCCCCCGGGGAACTAATGGGCCTAGATGGGCCTTAGTGGAGAGAGAGAGAGAGGGGCTACCAGGGCAGGCCGCGTGGCCCCTCCCCCTTGAGTCCGAATTAGACTAGGAGGGGGCGGTGCCCCCCTTTTCCTTCCCCTCTCCCACTCCTTCCTTCCCCCCTCCTAGTAGGACTAGAAAAGGATGAATCCTACTCCTAATAGGAGGAGGATTCCTCCCCTCCTTGGGTGCCCCAAGGGCCGGCCGGCCTCCCCCCTTGCTCCTTTATATACGGGGGCAGGGGGCACCCTAGAACACACAAGTTGACATTGTTTAGCCGTGTGCGGTGCCCCCGTCCACCATAATCCACCTCGGTCATATGTTGCAGTGCTTAGGCGAAGCCCTGTGCCGGTAGCTTCATCATCACCGTCATTATCGGTGTCAAAACCGGCGGATCTCGGGTAGGGGGTCCCGAACTGTGCGTCTAGGCCTGATGGTAACATGAGACAAGGGACACAATGTTTTACCCAGGTTCGGGCCCTCTTGATGGAGGTAAAACCCTACGTCCTGCTTGATTAATATTGATGATATGGGTTGTACAAGAGTAGATCTACCACGAGATCGGAGAGGCTAAACCCTAGAAGCTAGCCTATGGTATGATTGTATGTTGTCCTACGGACTAAAACCCTCCGGTTTATATAGACACCGGAGAGGGCTAGGGTTACACAGAGTCGGTTACAATGGGAGGAGATCTACATATCCATATTGCCAAGCTTGCCTTCCACGCCAAGGAAAGTCCCATCCGGACATGGGACGAAGTCTTCAATCTTGTATCTTCATAGTCCAAGAGTCCAGCCAAAGATTATAGTCCGGCTATCCGGACACCCCCTAATCCAGGACTCCCTCAGTAGCCCCTGAACCAGGCTTCAATGACGACGAGTCCGACGCGCAGATTGTCTTCGGCATTGCAAGGCGGGTTCCTCCTCCGAATACTTCATAGAAGATTTTGAACACAAGGACAGTGTCCGGCTCTGCAAAATAAGTTCCACATACCACCGTAGAGAGAATAATATTTACACAAATCTTAATCTGCTGACACGTTTTGGCAACATGACATTATGCCATGGCCCGGTGCTTATTCGAACCGTTTTTCTTCAACCAGCTCCACACATAACGCGAGGCGGTTTCTTGACACGTCTTGTCAAAGCAGAGATCGTGTTCCCCCAATTATAGGATTTTCATTAATACGGTCGTGGGTAACCCAACCGTGTCTAGGACTCCTAGATTATAGGTAAGTCCCAAACGGCTACGGAGAGGACGCTTGATATTCACCCTCTTTATAAAGGGACAAGGTTTTCGCTTTTTCCCTCTCGTGCTCAATCGAACCCCTCCCCCGCCTTGAGTTCTAACACCCAAAGCCCAGGTCAGGTGCTCCAGATCTTCAATCATGTCCGGATCCAGCCTTCAAGGCCGATGGATGCCCTCCTCCGTCACGGAAGAGGATATCAAGAAGTTAAGGGAGGCCAGATACCTGACCGCCGAGGTTTCGCATCGGCTGCCTGCTCGAGGGCAGGTCGTCCCCACTCCCGAACCCAACGAGAACGTCGTGTTCGTCTCCCACTTCCTCCGAGGCCTAGGCCTCACTCTGGATCCCTTCGTCAGGGGTTTGATGTTCTATTACGGGCTAGATTTCCACGATCTAGCTCCGGACTCCCTTCTCCACATCTCGACATTTATTGTCGTGTGTGAGGCCTTCCTCCGCATTACCCCTCACTTCGGCCTGTGGCTCAAGACCTTTGAAGTGAAGCCGAGGATGATCGAGGGGCAACATGAAGCGTGCGGAGGCGCGTCAATAAGCAAGATGGCAGGAGCTCTGTGGCCGAAAGGTTCCTTTCCAGAGGTGTCCAGATTATGGCAACGGGAGTGATTTTACATCACGGCTCCCAGAAGTGCCAAGTGGGCGGCTGCCCCCGCTTTCCGCTCGCCCCCCCACCACAACTGATGTCATGGATTAGCAGAGGACTGAGCTGGGGTCCAGCCAAGGACGTGCCTATACTGCAAAGCCGCATTCAAGATCTCTTCGAGGGAGATTTTAATTTGGTTGTGGTAGTGCAAGTTATGCTGGTTCGTCGAGTCCAGCCCTGCAAATGCCGTCCCCTTCGCTTGTGGAAGTTCAACCTAGAAGGACCGCGTGCCATTCAAAGTTTCCTCGGCCTGACGCATGAGGAGATGTACAAGTCATTCTTTGGACCTCAAATAGAGTGTCCGGATACTACCGAGGACGTGGGCCTGAGCAGTAACCGCGCCGCCGAACAAGTAAGTATTCCTCTAGCCGAACACACCGTCTTTTATTCATCATGAAGTTATTTCTGAGAGATCGCTCTTTGACCAGGACTGGCTAACAAAGGCGAAGATGATTCGGTGTTCGGCCCCCCTTCCTGAGGGTTTGGAAAATCCGGTATTGGAAAAGATGCTCGAGCTCACACCTTGCCCGGAGCCCTCGAAGGAAGATACAGGGGGGACAACATGGGCGGAAGTGGGCCCCCATCGCTGCCAGTTCCAACTGAGGGAATGAGCGCCTCCATAAAGGAGGATAACCGGGGGAGGAAGAGGACTACTTCCAAGGATCCGGAAGCTGAGGCCTCCAAACGGGAGAAGAAGTCTCCAACAGAGGGTCCTGCCTCGGGGGGTGCTCTTGCCGCACAAAGTCCACGGGGGGATCAGCCCTCCAACGAGTCGTAAGTGATCCAAAAAATACTTTAATAGTGAAGGTATGCTAACTTTCTTCTGAGAAAATAACCGCCGCATATATCTTGTAGTTCGGGTCTTAGCCCTTCTCAGCTGAGCTCGTCTTCAGGGGATCTTCTTCCGGAGATGATGGAGAGCAAAACGCCTCCCCCGGACTCCTCCGCTCAAGAAGCGGGCGACCCTGAAGTGTCGTCACGGAGGGCCTCTCCGGATCTGGTGAGGCCAGAAGATAATCCCATAGACCCCCGAAGTCCCCAGCGTCCGGCTCTCGAAGAGAGCAAACAAAAGAGTCCGGCATCGTCTGGTATGCGATCGGACGTTCTGAGGGAGCTGTTGGGGCGAGCGGCCATCTCAGAAGAACACCGTACGCTGATGGGTATGGTGATGGAAAGAATTTCGTCCGCCGAAAGCGGATTACACGAAGCCTTTATGAGTCTACTGACAGGCTTTGAGGTACGTGAAATAATATGTGATAGTACCGCACATGTTAGGTGTGCCTTGTGTAGATAGTAGCCCCTGAGACTCTGGTTGTCATCGAGAACGGCGGCGAACAGAGGATCATAGTCCCAGGCAATAACCAGACTGCCTTTATGTGCAGGTGGTGGAAGCTCCGGTGGCTAGCCGGACTAGTGAGTTTGCCGAATTAAAACGGCAACTGGATGCGGCAGACGCCGACATCGAGCTTGTTAACAAGCGGCTTGACGAATCACAGGGTAAGTAATGTTTTCTGGTGAATCTCACACAATAAGAGCAGCATGATGCCAGTATCTTTAATATGTTGTGACTGCAGACGGAGCTGCCACCGTGGAGACCCTTCGGGCGGAACTCGCCCGAGCCAAGGAACAAGCGAGGGTTAGTAATGCAGCTGCTTTGAAGGCGGCCGAAGAGTTAAGAGCCGAGAAGGCCGCCCATTGCGAAAGCAAAGAAAAGATGGCCAAGATGGCCGTAGAATTAAAAGGCACTGCCGACCATTGCCAGTTCCTTGAAGAAGAGAACCGAGTGAAGGCAGCGGACCTTGAGAAGGCCACTATGGCGACCAAAGACAGTCGCTCTGCTATGAGGGCGAAGAAGGAGGAGCTGCGCGAAGCCGGGGATATTGCGGCTGGGAAGCCCTTTCTGCTGCGGAGGAGGTTCGGAGATCCGCGGTATGCCCCTCTGGATTGGCTGTGGAGTTCGGCAGACGCATATATGGACTTGGCGGCGAGCGCTGTCGATGCGGTCGAATACTTCCAAGATCAATCAGATCGTGAAGTGGACAAGCTATTCTGGTCGCAATTCAACGTTCCAGAGCGTCCGCTTCCCTTGACTGATCAGCTAGCCGAATGGGCCGAACTTAATAGGCTGTCCGGACTCGCCATGAGGTCTGTTGTAGATCATTTGTGGCCGGAGAAGCTGAAGCCGAACAACTATTTCAGCTTAGTGCAGCGGTTCCTTGGTGCGGTGCCGCGCATCAACGCGATGAAGAGGTCGGCGTGCATAGAAGGCTCATGGATGGCCTTTGCCCGTGTCAAGGCATACTGGGCGGAGATGGATGCTACCACTGTTGCAGCGCAAGGTTCAGCCATAGACCGAGTAGCTGCCGAGCGCTATTTTGAAGAGGTTCTTGAGGGTGCTCGTTTGATAGAGTCCCAATGCTCGAAGAATATTATGTTTGAATGACATGTATTCCCATTGTAAACACAATGTTTTTATGAAATATAGTAAGGCTGTATTTATACTTTTGCCGGAAAGTAATATGATGCCTCCTATGCGGCCATTTGTGTATATATGTATATAACCTGAAAGATTGCAGTCGTCGGCTTCAACCCCCACGCATATAATGCGGAGGTGCTCGCAAAAAATGCGTGTTCACACTTAACCCAACGTCTTGGTCCTATTAAGGAGGTGATAGCGCAGCGAACGAGGCAACCGTACTATAATGCTTTAACACTTTCACTTAGCCATAGGAGTTTGACAGTGGGGCTACTAGATAGCCCCTGGTGGCTCCGCACTCTCCCGATCTCGGGGTGCGTACATGCCTGGCCGGAAAATGGCCCTTCGTTAAGGAGGAGGAATTCTAACATTCCGATAGGTCATCGAGTGGTTGACCAGTCTCACGCTATATCATGACAGTCAGTTTTCGGCTTTCTCTACTGAGGTGCTCGTCCGGATGAACCAGGGCACAATCGCAGTAGTTCTCCTGGTGCTGCCTTAGCCGATAAAGCGGAACGTAAGGCACCAAAACATAGGAGCCGGGCAAACCCAACATTTGACCAAAGACAATGATTTGGAGCTGATGCATATAAGGCCAAACTCGCGACGCCGAACACTCCCTAAGGTATTCGGTCTTTATGGTATAAACCGGGCCTAAATAGTGCCCTTTGTAAGAAGCCCCATGTGTCCAGGTACGTGCATTATTCTGACATGGCCACATGCCAAGACGTCAACATCCTTCTCAATTGTACTGAGAATTCGAGGGATGTGTATCAACAAGAGACAGTAAAAAAGGTTTACGCAGGGTCTTAATCTAAAAAGAATCCTTGGAGCGGGTCCCTGCTGCACGTCTGCGCCCGTGTCTCCGTTGTGCCGTATCCTGGACGGGTGTAGCACGATGATCATCTGTAAAAGAGAGGAACTTAGGTGAAAAATTTGTCGTGCAAAAAAATAGTTTTTAAAGAAACCATGTATAACTAAAAATGAGTAGAAATTGCCACTTGTCTGCGCGCGTTGAGCCCCTTGTATTTGTAACAGGGGTGTGGTCATCAATCCGGTACAAATTACATATAGCAGCGCCGGACTCGTCTAACCGCGTCCGTGGTCTTGACGACCTATCAAATGCTTTAGTTGGTGAGGCCGTTTTTAGTGTGCGGCTGCCAAGGTAGTCGCATTCTCTTCGGCGCGCAAAGATCGCTTAATATTTCCATTCACTGTAATGATGCCACGTGGACCGGACATCTTGAGCGTGAGGGAAGCATAATGCGGTATTGCATTAAAGCAAGCAAAAGCTTCGCGTCCAAGTAGTGCTTGATAACCGCATTGGAACGGAGCAATGTGGAAGGTTAAATGTTCGCTACGGGAGTTATCGGGGAAGCCGAATATAACCTTTAGTAGCAGGGAGCCCATGCAATGAGCCCCTGGGCCTGGCGTTACTCCTTTAAAGGTAGTGTTGCTATGGCAAATTTTCGTTGGGTCTATCCCCATTTCGCGGATTGTATCCTGGTATATCAGGTTTAAACTGCTGCCACCGTCCATCAAGACTCGTGTAAAGTGGTATCCGTCAATTATTGGGTCTAATACCAGGGGAGCCCATCCTACCCGTCGGATACTTGCTGAGTAATCACGATGGTTGAAAGTGACCGGTTGAGACGACCAGTGGCAGGGTTTCGCGGTGATAGGCCCTTGGGCATATTTATCTGGGAGGGCCGCTTTGCTTCCCTTGATCACGTGTAATACGTTGACTGTTTTGACTTCTGATGGAAACTTCTTTTGTTCCCCAGTGTCTTGCTTGAGAGGCTCATCCTCATCTTCGCTTGGTGTATCCTCCCCCTTGTGTATGGCGTTGAGCTTGCCGGACTGCTTGAAGACCCAACATTATCTGTGGGTATGATTAGCGGGTTTACCAGGGGTGCTATGGATCTGACATACTTGGTCCAGAATTTTGTTCAGGCTGGACAGTTCATCTCTGGCGCCTTTAGAGGGTGGCTTTTGCTGACCTGGCCGAGAGCTTCTGAATCCGGCGTTTACCGCCGTGCTCTTCGGGCTGTCTTCTTTATTCCGACGCTTATTTATTTTTGCTGTGTCGTGATTTCCCGTTTTCATCTCTAACTTCGGATGTGCTTGGGTCGCTGGTGCTGCATCTGGCTAGCCAGCTATCCTCACCCGCGCAAAAGCGGGTCATGAGGCTTGTTAATGCTGCCATTGTTCTCAGCTTTTCTTGGCCGAGGTGTCTGGCAAGCCATTCGTCGCGGACGCTATGCTTAAAAGCTGCCAAGGCTTCGGCGTCCGCACAGTCAACTATTTGGTTCTTCTTAGTAAGAAACCTGTTCCAAAGCTTTCGGGCTGACTCTCCAGGCTGTTGATTATATGACTCAAATCATCCGCATCCGGGGGTCGGACATAAGTCCCTTGAAAATTTGCCCGAAAAGCGTCTTCGAGCTCTTCCCAGCTTCCAATGGAGTTTTCGGGGAGGCTTTTAAGCCAGTGCCGAGCTGGCCCTTTGAGTTTGAGGGGTAAGTATTTAATGGCGTGGAGATCGTCTCCTAGAGCCATATGGATGTGGAGCATATAGTCCTCAATCCAGACCCCAGGGTCTGTTGTTCCGTCGTATGCCTATATGTTTACGGGTTTGAATCCCTCTGGAAATTCATGGTCCAGCACCTCGTCGGTGAAACATAGGGGGTGTGCGGCACCCCTGTATCTGGGCATGCCGTGGTGTTCGGATGTTTGGTTTGTTGCATCGTATGTTGGGGCGCGCTTGTGTGGTCCATAGATGGATCTAGTTGCGCCGTCCTTTTGATGCGAGCCCTTGCGTGGATCGCGTATTGGCTTATGTCCGGCATTGCTTGCCGCTCTATGTTGGCCGTGAGGTCGTCTATCCGGCCAGGTGGCCATTTTAATTTTTTGGTTGCGGGGGGTCTAAGGCCTCCTCATCGAATTCAGGTAGCAGCTTCCCCTTCGGGTAGCTCTTCGTGGGGCGATTACCGCCATACTTCGCTGCTGTGTTGAGTACTTTGCTCCATCTGATTTGGAGTGTGTCCTACGCAGCCTTGAGCCTTTGCTTCTGCTTTTTTAGACTCCTAGCGGTGGCAACAAGTCTTTGATGGGCATTTTGTTGCTCCGGGCGTCTGTCCGGTGTTATGTCCTCCGGACTATTATCCTTGACAGAATCGGTTTGTTCGGTTTGATTCTCCGTCTTGCCGTGGTCCGCCAGTGGTTCGCCCTGTTCCAATGCTGGCTTTGTATGATTGTTATTTCTGCCGAGGTGGGATTTGGGGCGGCGCTTACGCCGCCGCTTTGACTGCTTCTCGAGGGGACAAGCCTTCGTTGCGTCCTTCCGTTCCTCGTCGTCGTCTTCTTTTGGTGTGTCCACCATGTATACGTCATGTGATGAGGTGGACGTCCAGTGCCCTGTGGGCGGTGGTTCCTCTTCGCCTCCCGCATCGTCATCCATACTGTCGATGTCTTCGGAGTCGAAGTCGAGCATGTCGGTTGAGTCATCGACAGTGGCTACTAAGTGGGTGGTGGGTGGGCCTCGAATTTCTTCGTCGTCCACATCCCGGTCTTGCCGGACATAGTTCGGCTAGGATCCTCCTGACAAGGAGAGAGACCTTAATGAGTTCAGTATGTCGCCAAAGGGCGAGTGCTGAAAAATATCCACGAAGGTAAACTCCATGATCGGCGCCCAATCGGATTCGATAGGAATGGGCGCAGGCGGTTCGGAGTCCGTGGCCGGAGAAGGATCCAGCAGTTTAACAACACGGCTCTCGTGCAAGGCAAGGTCGATGTTCGGCTCGATCGCCGCTGAGGGTTAGGCCTGCGTGGCAGGGTCCATCCACCCGTCCATGGAAGGCGCAACTGGCTCCGAATTGAGGGTCGGAGCGGCTGCCGGTGTGATCTCCTTAACACTGTCCGATGGGAGAGCTAAGTCATGCTCATCGTGACCGCGTGGCGCACAAGGCAGAGGCTCGAATCCATCGAAGATCAAATCTCCACGGATATCGGCCATGTAGTTTAAGCTTCCGAACCTGACCTGGTGGCCAGGGGCGTAACTTTCAATCTGCTCCAGATGGCCAAGCGAATTGGCCCGCAGTGCAAAGCCGCCGAACACGAAGATCTGTCTGGGAGAAAAGTCTCACCTTGGACCGCATCGCTATCGATGATAGTAGGAGCCATCAAGCCTAACGGCGACGACACAGAGGAACTCTCAATGAAAGCACCAATGTCGGTGTCAAAACCAGCGGATCTCGGGTAGGGGGTCCCGAACTGTGCGTCTAGGCCTGATGGTAACAGGAGACAAGGGACACAATGTTTTACCCAGGTTCGGGCCCTCTTGATGGAGGTAAAACCCTACGTCCTTCTTGATTAATATTGATGATATGGGTAGTACAAGAGTAAATCTACCACGAGATTGGAGAGGCTAAACCCTATAAGCTAGCCTATGGTATGATTGTATGTTGTCCTACGGACTAAAACCCTCCGGTTTATATAGACATCGGAGAGGGCTAGGGTTACACAGAGTCGGTTACAATGGGAGGAGATCTACATATCCATATTGCCAAGCTTGCCTTCCACGCCAAGGAAAGTCCCATCCGGACACGGGACGAAGTCTTCAATCTTGTATCTTCATAGTCCAAGAGTCTGGCCAAAGGTTATAGTCCGGCTATCCGAACACCCCCTAATCCAGAGTCATCATGCCGTCGTGCTGACGAAACTCTCCCTCGACACTCAGCTGGATCTAGAGTTCGCGGGATGTCACCGAGCTGAACGTGTGCAGATCGTGGAGGTGCCGTACCTTCGGTGCTAGAATCGGTCGGATCGTGAAGACGTACGACTACATCAACCGCGTTGTCATAACGCTTCCGCTTACGGTCTATGAGGGTACGTGGACAACACTCTCCCCTCTCGTTGCCATGCATCACCTAGATGGATCTTGCGTGTGCGTAGGAATTTTTTGAAATTACTGTGTTCCCCAATAGTGGCATCCGAGCCAGGTCTATGCGTAGATGTTTTATACACGAGTAGAAGACAAAGGAGTTGTGGGTGTGGGTATATACATATTGCTTGCCGTCACTAGTTGATTCTTGATTCAACGGTATTGTTGGATAAAGCGGCTCAGACCGACATTACGCGTACGCTTACGCGAGACTGGTTCTACCGACGTGCTTCGCACATAGGTGGCTGGTGGGTGTCAGTTTCTCCAACTTTAGTTGAATCGTATTCAAGAATAGAGTTCTTTCTGAAGATCAAAAAGCAATCACTATACCACGTTGTGGTTTTTGATGCGTAGGTAAGAACGGTTCTTGCTCAGCCCATAGCAGCCACGTAAAACTTGCAACAACAAAGTAGAGGACGTCTTACTCGTTTTTGCAGGGCATGTTGTGATGTGATATGGTCAAGACATGATGCTAAATTTTATTGTATGAGATGATCATGTTTTGTAACAAAGTTATCGGCAACTAGCAGGAGCCATATGGTTGTCGCTTTATTGTATGAAATGCAGTTGCCATGTATTTGATTTACTTTATCACTAAGCGGTAGCGATAGTCATAGAAGCAATAGTTGGCGAGAAGACAATGATGCTTCGATGGAGATCAAGGTGTCATGCCGGTGACGATGGTGATCATGACGGTGCTTTGAAGATGGAGATCAAAGGCACAAGATGATGATGGCCATATCATATCACTTATATTGATTGCATGTGATGTTTATCCTTTATGCATCTTATTTTGCTTAGTTCAATGGTAGCATTATAAGATGATCTCTCACTAAATTTCAAGGTACAAGTGTTCTCCCTGAGTATGCATCGTTGCTACAGTTCGTCGTGCCGAGACACCATGTGATGATCGGGTGTGATAAGCTCTACATTCACATACAACGGGTGCAAGCCAGTTTTGCACACGCGGAATACTCGGGTTAAACTTGACGAGCCTAGCATATGCAGATATGTCCTCGGAACACTGAGACCGAAAGGTCGAGCGTGAATCATATAGTAGATATGATCAACATAGTGATGTTCACCATTGAAAACTACTCCATCTCACGTGATGATCGGACATGGTTTAGTTGATATGGATCACGTGATCACTTAGATGATTAAAAGGATGTCTATCTAAGTGGGAGTTCTTAAGTAATTTGATTAATTGAACTTTAATTTATCATTAACTTAGTACCTGATAGTATTTTGCATGTCTATGTTGTTGTAGATAGATGGCCTGTGCTATTGTTCCGTTGAATTTTAATGCGTTCCTAGAGAAAGCTAAGTTGAAAGATGATGGTAGCAATTACACGAACTAGGTCCGTAACTTGAGGATTATCCTCATTGCTGCACAGAAGAATTACGTCCTGGAAGCATCGCTAGGCGATAAACCTGCTGTAGGAGCAACACCAGATGTTATGAATGTCTGGCAGAGCAAAGCTGATGACTACTCGATAGTTCAGTGTGCCATGCTTTACGACTTAGAACCGGGACTTCAACGACGTTTTGAATGTCATGGAGCATATGAGATGTTCCAGGAGTTGAAGTTAATATTTCAAGCAAATGCCCGGATTGAGAGATATGAAGTCTCCAATAAGTTCTACAGCTGCAAAATGGAGGAGAATAGTTCTGTCAGTGAACATATACTCAGAATGTCTGGGTACCACAACCACTTGACTCAACTGAGAGTTAATCTTCCTGATGATAGTGTCATTAACAGAGTTCTTCAAACACTGCCACCAAGCTACAAGAGCTTCATGATGAACTATAATATGCAAGGGATGGATAAGACAATTCCTGAGATCCTTGCAATGCTAAAGGCTGCGGAGGTAGAAATCAAGAAGGAGCATCAAGTGTTGATGGTCAACAAGACCACCAGTTTCAAGAAAAAAGGTAAAGGGAAGAAGGGGAACTTCAAGAAGAACGACAAGCAAGTTGCTGCTCAAGTGAAGAAGCCCAAGTCTAGACCTAAGCCTGAGACTGAGTGCTTCTACTGCAAAGGGACTGGTCACTGGAAGCGGAACTGCCCCAAGTATTTGGAGGAGAAGAAGGATGGCAAAGTGAAAGGTATATTTGATATACATGTTATTGATGTGTACCTTACTAATGCTTGCAGTAGCGCCTGGGTATTTGATATTGGTTCTGTTGCTAATATTTGCAACTCGAAACAGGGGCTACGAATTAAGCGAAGATTGGCTAAGGACGAGGTGACGATGCGCGTGGGAAATGGTTCCAAAGTTGATGTGATCGCCGTTGGCACGCTACCTCTACATCTATCTTCGGGATTAGTTTTAGACCTAAATAATTGTTATTTGGTGCCAGCGTGAGCATGAACATTATATCTGGATCTTGTTTGATGCGAGACGGCTATTCATTTAAATCAGAGAATAATGATTGTTCTATTTATATGAGTATTATCTTTTATGGTCATGCACCCTTGATGAGTGGTCTATTTTTACTAAATCTTGATAGTAGTGATACACATGTTCATAGTATTGAAGCCAAAAGATATAAATTTAATAATGATAGTGCAACTTATTTGTGGCACTACCGTTTAGGTCATATTGGTGTAAAGCGCATGAAGAAACTCCATGCTAATGGACTTTTGGAATCACTTGATGCTTGCGAACCATGCCTCATGGGCAAGATGACTAAAACCCGTTCTCCGGAACAATGGAGCGAGCAACAGACTTGTTGGGAATAATACATACTGATGTATGTGGTCCGATGAGTGTTGATGCTCGTGGCGGGTATTGCTATTTTCTTACCTTCACAGATGATTTAAGCAGATATGGGTATATCTACTTGATGAAACATAAGTCTAAAACATTTGAAAAGTTCAAAGAATATCAGAGTGAAGTGGAAAATCATCGTAACAAGAAAATTAAGTTTCTACAATCTGATCGTGGAGGTGAATATTTGAGTTATGGGTTTGGTCTTCATTTGAAACAATGTGGAATAGTTTCGCAACTCGCGCCACCTGGAACACCACAACGTAATGGTGTGTCCGAACATCGTAACCGCACTTTATTAGATATGGTGTGATCTATGATGTCTCTCACTTATTTACCGCTATCTTTTGGGGTTATGCTTTAGAGATGGCTGCATTCACGTTAAATAGGGCACCATCAAAATCCGTTGAGACGACACCTTATGAATTGTGGTTTGGCAAGAAACCCAAGTTGTCGTTTCTTAAAGTTTGGGGCTACGATGCGTATGTGAAAAAGCTTCAACCTGATAAGCTCAAACCCAAATCGGAGAAATGTGTCTTCATAGGATACCCAAAGGAGACTGTTGGGTACACCTACTATCACAGATCCGAAGGCAAGATATTCATTGCTAAGAATGGATCCTTTCTAGAGAAGGAGTTTCTCTCGAAATAAGTGGGTGGGAGGAAAGTAGAACTTGACGAGGTAATTGTACCTACTCCCTTATTGGAAAGTAGTTCATCACAGAAATCAGTTCCTGTGTTCCTACACCAGTAAGTGAGGAAGCTAATGATGATGATCACGAAACTTCTGATCAAGTTACTACTGAACCTCGTAGGTCAATCAGAGTAAGATCCGCACCAGAGTGGTATGGTAATCCTGTTCTGGAGGTCATGTTATTTGACCATGACGAACCTACGAACTATGAGGAAGCGATGATGAGCTCAGATTCTGTAAAATGGCTTGAGGCCATGAAATCTGAGATGGGATCAATGTATGAGAACAAAGTGTGGACTTTGGTTGACTTGCCCAATGATCGGCAAGCCATAGAGAATAAATGGATCTTTAAGAGGAAGACTGACGAAGACGGTAATATTACTGTCTACAAAGCTCGACTTGTTACAAAAGGTTTTTGACAAGTTCAAGGAGTTGACTACGATGAGACCTTCTCACCCGTAGCGATGCTTAAGTTCGCCCAAATGATGTTAGCAATTGCCGCATTTTATGATTATGAAATTTGGCAAATGGATGTCAAAACCGCATTCCTGAATGGATATCTTAAAGAAGAGTTGTATATGATGCAACCAGAAGGTTTTGTCGTTCCAAAAGGTGCTAACAAAGTGTGCAAGCTCCAGCGATCCATTTATGGACTGGTGCAAGCCTCTCGGAGTTGGAACATACGCTTTGATAGTGTGATCGAAGCATATGGTTTTATATAGTGTATTTACAAGAAAGTGAGTGGGAGCTCTGTAGCATTTCTGATATTATATGTGGATGACATATTGCTGATCGGAAATGATACTGAATTTCTGAATAGCTGTAGCGACCCGACCTCAGACAGTCAAGTCTCTGTGCTTTAGTGTCATCCGTGGATCACTAATGCTGACACACACAGTACTCGAAGGATTTATAATAGAGTAGCAATCACACACTTATTACATCGAAGGTCTCAAAATAGAACTTACTACAATAAATATGGCTTAAGGCCATCTAAATAAGATAACAGCGGAAGCTTTGGAAGATAAAGCGAGTCCATCAGCTCCAACGGCATAGCTGAGTGCATGAAAAACAACCTACGGCATCTTACTCATCATCTGAAAAGTCTGCAACATGATACGTTGTAGCCCGAAACGGGTCAGCACATGGAATATGCTGGCAATATAACACAAGAGAGCAATGAACAGATAAATGCTATCACTACATGCATATATGGCTGGTGGAGGCTCTATGGTTATATTGTTTTTGCGAAAAGCCAATTATTTCCTACAACAAAGGAATAAATTTTATTTAACTATCATGGTAGTTGAAACATCATTGAGAAGGTTCCTCCAACTCAATCCCAATTAAAGTAGTCATTAATATCCCAACGAATTAATTAGAGGGATGAGATCAAAACAATAATTCAAGTACCAGATACTCAAGATGTCCATAACTGGGGACACGGCTAACCATGATTAGTTTATACACTCTGCGGAGGTTTGCACACTTTTCCCCACAAGACTCGATCTCCTCCGTTGGGTTTCTCGCACTACATGGTGTTTGAGAAACGGATGACCGAGACACAGTCTTTCAGAAGCATTAACTCTAACCTTGGGTAGACCGTACCAACCTACATCCCCTACATCTGCTAGTCTACCAATGGAAGAGGTCACACAACATACTCAACTATGCCAGAGCCCATAATGGCTTGTGGCTTCACACGGAAGTTTCCGGCATGGATAATTTTATGATCCCTTTGAGCCTGGGTGGCGGACAGTAGAATGATCACACGGGTACTCCGGGATATCCTAGGACAAAATGGATTCTCCAGGTGCCCACAAGTAATCCACCCAGATGTGTATTAAAGTTGCCACCTTAAGTTGAACCATTAATTACCAACTCACATCTGTCATGGTTACACTCAAACCCAATCCACGTCTACGAGCATAACATAGCAACATAAGCATAACGTAGAAGTAACTCCCAGGGTTTGATAATAAAAGGGCAATAGGTTCTACCTCATCACCTACTTCCCAAACCCACATGTTAAGAGATCCTACTCATGCAATGTCTGAGGGTTGAAACTAATGCATAAAAAGACTGGGTAGTAAAGGGGTATGATCAAAGTGTTACTTGCCTTGCTGACGGTCCGCAAAACCTAAAGACTCGTAGTAGCACGCTTCGCACTCCGGGTATTCTATCACAAACAAACAATAGCATACATAAGTACTCAAGCACAGATGCACGGGTAAAACTCAAATAAGATCTAACTAGAAAGTTCAGCTGAAGAACTCCGGTTTGCAAAAAGAATCAAATCAAACGGAGCAACGAAACTCAAACTACAAAAGAAACAAGATCCAAATACTAATCTGGACTAAAGTCAAATTTTACAGTACCAAAATCTTGTTCAAGTTGGTTAAACGGAAAGAGGGCTTCGAGACGAAGATTTAGGCGCTTGTTTCACCTGATTCGGATAAACGAGCGAAAAGATATACTAGAACGAAGATTAGGGCAGAAATCGCGATCGAAAATAATCGCGGAAAAACCCTGGAAAAAGAAAACTGATGAACAGGCTAAAGAATGAATGTTCGCTGTCTGCGACTAACGGATGAACGGCGTTCGTTAAAACGAACCTACGGACGAACGTCTGCTATTTAACTAAACCGAAGAAAAACCAAACAAAACCGAAAATAAAAAAACCGATCTAGGGTTTCGAAAAAAAATGAATGGTTTTCTCGCGAAAACCGGCGGCGGCGGCTACCTCGATGGCGGGGCGGCGAGGCGGCGGCGGACGGCGGCGGCGGCGCGGCGAAGCGGATCGGGCGGGGATAACCCACAAGTGTAGGGGATCGCAACAGTTTTGAGGGTAGAGTATTCAACCCAAATTTAATGATTCGACACAAGGGGAGCCAAAGAATATTCTCAAGTATTAGCAGCTGAGTTGTCAATTCAACCACACCTGGAAACTTAATATCTGCAGCAAAGTGTTTAGTAGCAAAGTAATTGTTGGGTTTCGTAGTAATTTCAAAAAAAATTCCTACGCACACGCAAGATCATGGTGATGCATAGCAACGAGAGGGGGAGAGTGTGATCTACGTACCCTTGTAGATCGACAACGGAAGCGTTAACTTGGTTGATGTAGTCGTACGTCTTCATGGCCCGACCGATCAAGCAGCGAAACTACGACACCGCCGAGTTCTAGCACACGTTCAGCTCGATGACGATCCCCGGACTCCGATCCAGCAAAGTGTCGGGGAAGAGTTCCGTCAGCACGACGGCGTGGTGACGATCTTGATGTACTACTGTCGCAGGGCTTCGCCTAAGCACCGCTACAATATTATCGAGGACTATGGTGGAAGGGGGCACGCACACGGCTAAGAATATGATCACGTGGATCAACTTGTGTCTCTAGGGGGTGCCCCTGCCTCCGTATATAAAGGTTCAAGGGAGGGGGGCCGGCCGGCCAGGAGAGGCGCTCCAGGAGGAGTCCTACTCCCTCTGGGAGTAGGACTCCCCCCTTTCCTAGTTGGAATAGGATTCGTGGAGGGGGGGGGGAAGAGGAGAGAGACGAGGAAGGGGGGACGGCCCCCTCTCCTTGTCCAATTCGGACCAAGGGGGGGGGGGAGGGGCGCGCGGCCCATCTCTGGCCACCTCCCCTCTGTTCCACTAAGGCCCACTAAGGCCCATATACCTCCCGGGGGGTTCCGGTAACCTCCCGGTACTCCGGTAAAATCCCGATTTCACCCGGAACACTTCCGATATCCAAACATAGGCTTACAATATATCAATCTTTATGTCTCGACCATTTCGAGACTCCTCTTCATGTTCGTGATCACATCCGGGACTCCGAACAACCTTCGGTACATCAAAATGCATAAACTCATAATATAACTGTCATCGTAACCTTAAGCGTGCGGACCCTACGGGTTCGAGAACAATGTAGACATGACCGAGACACGTCTCCGGTCAATAACCAATAGCGGAACCTGGATGCTCATATTGGCTCCTAGATATTCTACGAAGATCTTTTATCGGTCAGACCGCATAACAACATACGTTGTTCCCTTTGTCATCGGTATGTTACTTGCCCGAGATTCGATCGTCGGTATCCCATACCTAGTTCAATCTCGTTACCGGCAAGTCTCTTTACTCGTTCTGTAATACATCATCCCGCAACTAACTCATTAGTTGCAATGCTTGCAAGGCTTAAGTGATGTGCATTACCGAGAGGGCCCAGAGATACCTCTCCGACAATCGGAGTGACAAATCCTAATCTCGAAATACGCCAACCCAACATGTACCTTTGGAGACACTTGTAGAGCACCTTTATAATCACCCAGTTACGTTGTGACGTTTGGTAGCACACAAAGTGTTCCTCCGGCAAACGGGAGTTGCATAATCTCATAGTCATAGGAACATGTATAAGTCATGAAGAAAGCAATAGCAACGTACTAAACGATCGGGTGCTAAGCTAATGGAATGGGTCATGTCAATCAGATCATTCAGCTAATGATTGATCCCGTTAATCAAATGACAACTCTTTGTCCATGGTTAGGAAACATAACCATCTTTGATTAACGAGCTAGTCAAGTAGAGGCATACTAGTGACACTCTGTTTGTCTATGTATTCACACATGTATTATGTTTCCGTTTAATACAATTCTAGCATGAATAATAAACTTTTATCATGATATAAGGAAATAAATAATAACTTTATTATTGCCTCTAGGGCATATTTCCTTCAGTCTCCCACTTGCACTAGAGTCAATAATCTAGATCACATCACCATGTGATTAACATCGATAGTTCACATCATCATGTGATTAACACCCATAGTTCACATCGCCATGTGACCAACACCCAAAGGGTTTACTAGATTCAGTAATCTAGTTCACATCGCTATGTGATTAACACCCAAAGAGTACTAAGGTGTGATCATGTTTTGCTTGTGAGAGAATTTTAGTCAACGGGTCTGCCATATTCAGATCCGTATGTATTTTGCAAATATCTATGTCAACAATGCTCTGCACGGAGCTACTCTAGCTAATTGCTCTCACTTTCAATATGTATCCGGATTGAGACTTAAAGTTATCTAGATCAATGTCAAAACTTGCGTCGATGTAACTCTTTACGATGAACCTTTTGTCACCTCCATAATCGAGAAACATATCCTTATTCCACTAAGGATAATTTTGACCGCTGTCCAGTGATCTAATCCTAGATCACTATTGTACTCCCTTGCCAAAATCAGTGTAGGGTATACAATAGATCTGGTACACAGCATGGCATACTTTATAGAACCTATGGCTGAGGCATAGGGAATGACTTTCATTCTCTTTCTATCTTCTGCCGTGGTTGGGCTTTGAGTCTTACTCAATTTCATACCTTGTAACACAGGTAAGAACCCTTTCTATGACTGTTCCATTTTGAACTACTTCAAAATCTTGTCAAGGTATGTACTCATTGAAAAAAACTTTATCAAGCGTCTTGATCTATCTCTATAGATCTTGATGCTCAATATGTAAGCAGCTTCACCGAGGTCTTTCTTTGAATAACTCCTTTCAAACACTCCTTTATGCTTTGCAGAATAATTCTACATTATTTCCGATCAACAATATGTCATTCACATATACTTATCAGAAATGTTGTAGTGCTCCCACTCACTTTCTTGTAAATACAGGCTTCACCGCAAGTCTGTATAAATCTATATGCTTTGATCATACTAATAAAACGTTTATTCCAACTCCGAGATGCTTGCACCAGTCCATAGATGGATCGCTGGAGCTTGCTTATTTTGTTAGCACCTTTAGGATTGACAAAAACTTTCTGGTTGCATCATATACAACTCTTTCTTTAAGAAATCCATTAAGGATTGCAGTTTTGTTATCCATTTGCCAGATTTCATAAAATGCGGCAATTGCTAACATGATTTGGATAGACTTTTAAGCATCGATACGAGTGAGAAAATCTCATCGTAGTCAACACCTTGAACTTTGTCGAAAACCTTTTGCGACAATTCTAGCTTTGTAGATAGTAACACTACTATCAGCGTCCGTCTTCCTCTTGAAGATCCATTTATTTTCTATGGCTTGCCGATCATCGGGCAAGTCAACCAAAGTCCATACTTTGTGCTCATACATGGATCCCATCTCAGATTTCATGGCCTCAAGCCATTTTGCGGAATCTGGGCTCACCATCGCTTCTTCATAGTTCGCAAGTTCGTCATGGTCTAGTAACATGACTTCCAGAACAGGATTACCGTACCACTCTGGTGCGGATCTCACTCCGTTTTACCTACGAGATTCGATAGTAACTTGATCTGAAGTTACATGATCATCATCATTAGCTTCCTCACTAATTGGTGCAGGAGTCACAGGAACAGATTTCTGTGATGAACTACTTTCCAATTATGGAGCAGGTACAGTTACCTCATCAAGTTCTACTTTCCTCCCACTCACTTCTTTCGAGAGAAACTCCTTCTCTAGAAAGGATCCATTCTTAGCAATGAATGTCTTGCCTTCGGATCTATGATAGAAGGTGTACCCAACTGTCTCCTTTGGGTATCCTATGAAGACATATTTCTCCGATTTGGGTTTGAGCTTATCAGGATGAAACTCTTTCATATAAGCATCGCAACCCCAAACTTTAAGAAACGACAACTTTGGTTTCTTGCCAAACCACAGTTCATACGGTGCCGTCTCAACGGATTTAGATGGTGCCCTTTTTAACGTGAATGCAGCTGTCTCTAATGCATAACCCCCAAACTATAGTGGTAAATCGGTAAGAAACATCATAGTTTGCACTATATCCAATAAAGTACGGTTATGACGTTCGGACACACCATTATGCTGTGGTGTTCCAGGTGGCGTGAGTAGTGAAACTATTTCACATTGTTTTAACTGAAGACCAAACTCATAACTCAAATACTCTTCTCCACGATCAGATCGTAGAAACTTTATTTTCTTGTTACGATGACTTCACTCTGAAATTCTTTGAACTTTTCAAATGTTTCAGACTTATGTTTCATCAAGTAGATATACTCATATTTGCTCAAATCATCTGTGAAGATCAGAAAATAATGATACATGTCGCGAGTCTCAATATTCATCGGACCACATACATCAGTATGTATGATTTCCAACAAATTTGTTGCTCGCTCCATTGTTCCAAAGAACGGAGTCTTAGTCATCTTGCCCATGAGGCATGGTTCGCAAGCATCAACTGATTCATAATCAAGTGATTCCAAAAGCCCATCAGCATGGAGTTTCTTCATGCGCTTTACACCAATATGACCTAAACAGCAGTGCCACAAATAAGTTGCACTATCATTATTAAATTTGCATCTTTTGGTTTCAATATTATGATTATGTGTATTACTACGATCGAGATCCAACGAACTATTTTCATTGGGTGTGTAACCATATAAGGTTTTATTCATGTAAACAGAACAACAATTTATTCTCTTACTTAAATGAATAACCATATTACAATAAACATGATCAAATCATATTCATGCTCAATGCAAACACCAAATAACACTTATTTAGGTTCAACATTAATCCCAAAAGTATAGGGAGTGTGCGATGATGATCATATCAATCTTGGAACCACTTCCAACACACATCGTGACTTCACCCTTAACTAGTCTCTGTTTATTCTGCAACTCCTGTTTCGAGTTACTAATCTTAGCAACTGAACTAGTATCTATTACTGAGGGGTTGCTATAAACACTAGTAAAGTACACATCAATAACATGTATATCAAATATACTTATTTTCACTTTGCCATCCTTCTTATCCGCCAATCACTTGGGGTAGTTCTGCTTCTAGTGACCAGTCCCTTTGCAGTAGAAGCACTTAGTCTCAGGCTTAGGATCAGACTTGGGCTTCTTCACTTGAGCAGCAACTTGCTTGCTGTTCTTCTTGAAGTTCCCCTTCTTCCCTTTGCCCTTTTCTTGAAACTAGTGGTCTTGTCAACCATCAACACTTGATGTTTTTCTTGATTTCTACCTTCGTTGATTTCAGCATCACGAAGAGCTTGGGAGTTGTTTCCGTTATCCCTTGCATATTATAGTTCATCACGAAGTTTTACTAACTTGGTGATGGTGACTAGAGAATTCTGTCAATCACTATCTTATGTGGAAGATTAACTCCCACTTGATTCAAGCGATTGTAGTACCCAGACAATCTGAGCACATGCTCACTAGTTGAGCGATTCTCCTCCATCTTTTAGCTATAGAACTTGTTGGAGAATTCATATCTCTCAACTCGGGTATTTGCTTGAAATATTAACTTCAACTCCTGGAACATCTCATATGGTCCATGACGTTCAAAACGTCTTTGAAGTCCCGATTCTAAGCCATTTAAGTATGGTGCACTAAACTATCAAGTAGTCATCATATTGAGCTAGCCAAACATTCATAACGTCTGCATCTGCTCCTGCAATAGGTCTGTCACCTAGCGGTGCATCAAGGACATAATTCTTCTGTGTAGCAATGAGGATAAACCTCAGATCACGGATCCAATCCGCATCATTGCTACTAACATCTTTCAACACAATTTTCTCTAGGAACATATCAAAATAAACACAGGGAAGCAACAACGCGAGCTATTGATCTATAACATAATTTGCAAAATACTACCAGGACTAAGTTCATGATAAATTTAAGTTCAATTTAATCATATTACTTAAGAACTCCCACTTAGATAGAATCCCTCTAATCCTCTATGTGATTACGTGATCCAAATCAACTAAACCATGTCCGATCATCACGTGAGATGGAGTAGTTTCATTGGTGAACATCGCTATGTTGATCATATCTACTATATGATTCACGCTCGACCTTTCGGTCTCCGTGTTCCGAGGCCATATCTGTATATGCTTGGCTCGTCAAGTATAACCTGAGTATTCCGCATGTGCAACTGTTTTGCACCCGTTGTATTTGAACGTAGAGCCTATCACACCCGATCATCACGTGGTGTCTCAGCACGAAGAACTTTCGCAACGGTGCATACTCAGGGAGAACACTTCTTGATAATTAGTGAGAGATCATCTTATAATGCTACCGTCAATCAAAGCAAGATAAGATGCATAAAAGATAAACATCACATGCAATCAATATAAGTGATATGATATGGCCATCATCATCTTGTGCTTGTGATCTCCATCCTCGAAGCACCGTCGTGATCACCATCGTCACCGGCGCGACACCTTGATCTCCATCATAGCATCGTTGTCGTCTCGCCAATCTTATGCTTCCACGACTATCGCTACCGCTTAGTGATAAAGTAAAGCATTACAGCGCGATTGCATTGCATACAATAAAGCGACAACCATATGGCTCCTGCCAGTTGCCGATAACTCGGTTACAAAACATGATCATCTCATACAATAAATTTTAGCATCATGTCTTGACCATATCACATCACAACATGCCCTGCAAAAACAAGTTAGACGTCCTCTACTTTGTTGTTGCATGTTTTACATGGCTGCTACGGGCTTAAGCAAGAACCAATCTTACCTACGCATCAAAACCACAACGATAGTTTGTCAAGTTGGTGCTGTTTTAACCTTCACAAGGACCGGGCGTAGCCACACTCGGTTCAACTAAAGTTGGAGAAACTGTCACCCGCTAGCCACCTTTGTGCAAAGCACGTCGGGAGAACCGGTCTCGCGTAAGCGTACGCGTAATGTCGGTCCGGGCTGCTTCGTCCAACAATACCGCCGAACCAAAGTATGACATGCTGGTAAGCAATATGACTTATATCGCCCACAACTCACTTGTGTTCTACTCGTGCATATAACATCAACATATAAAACCAAGGCTCGGATGCCACTGTTGGGTTTCGTAGTAATTTCAAAAAATTTCCTACGCACACGCAAGATCATGGTGATGCATAGCAACGAGAGGGGGAGAGTGTGATCTACGTACCCTTGTAGATCGACAACGGAAGCGTTAACTTGGTTGATGTAGTAGTACGTCTTCACGACCCGACCGATCAAGCACCGAAACTACGGCACCTCCGAGTTCTAGCACACGTTCAGCTCGATGATGATCCCCGGACTCCGATCCAGCAAAGTGTCGGGGAAGAGTTCCGTCAGCACGACGGCGTGGTGACGATCTTGATGTACTACTGTCGCAGGGCTTCGCCTAAGCACCGCTACAATATTATCGAGGACTATGGTGGAAGGGGGCACCGCACACGGCTAAGAATATGATCACGTGGATCAACTTGTGTCTCTAGGGGGTACCCTTGCCTCCGTATATAAAGGTTCAAGGGAGGGGGGCCGGCCGGCCAGGAGAGGCGCGCCAGGAGGAGTCCTACTCCCTCTGGGAGTAGGACTCCCCCCTTTCCTAGTTGGAATAGGATAATTGGAGGGGGGGGGGGAAGAGGAGAGAGAGGAGGAAGGGGGGCCGCCCCCCTCTCCTTGTCCAATTCGGACCAAGGGGGGGAGGGGCGCACGGCCCATCTTTGGCCACCTCCCCTCTCTTCCACTAAGGCCCACTAAGGCCCATATACCTCCCGGGGGGTTCCGGTAACCTCCCGGTACTCCGGTAAAATCCCGATTTCACCCGGAACACTTCTGATATCCAAACATAGGCTTCCAATATATCAATCTTTATGTCTCGACCATTTCGAGACTCCTCGTCATGTCCGTGATCACATCCGGGACTCCGAACAACCTTCGATACATCAAAATGCATAAACTCATAATATAACTGTCATCGTAACCTTAAGCGTGCGGACCCTACGGGTTCGAGAACAATGTAGACATGACCGAGACACGTCTCCGGTAAATAACCAATAGCGGAACCTAGATGCTCATATTGGCTCCTACATATTCTACGAAGATCTTTTATCGGTCAGACCGCATAACAACATACATTGTTCCCTTTGTCATCGGTATGTTACTTGCCCGAGATTCGATCGTCGGTATCCCATACCTAGTTCAATCTCATTACCGGCAAGTCTCTTTACTCGTTCTGTAATACATCATCCTGCAACTAACTCATTAGTTGCAATGCTTGCAGGGCTTAAGTGATGTGCATTACCGAGAGGGCCCAGAGATACCTCTCCGACAATCGGAGTGACAAATCCTAATCTCGAAATACGCCAACCCAACATGTACCTTTGGAGACACCTGTAGAGCACCTTTATAATCACCCAGTTACGTTGTGACATTTGGTAGCACACAAAGTGTTCCTCCGGCAAACGGGAGTTGCATAATCTCATAGTCATAGGAACATGTATAAGTCATGAAGAAAGCAATAGCAACGTACTAAACGATCGGGTGCTAAGCTAATGGAATGGGTCATGTCAATCAGATCATTCAACTAATGATGTGATCCCATTAATCAAATGACAACTCTTTGTCCATGGTTAGGAAACATAACCATCTTTGATTAACGAGCTAGTCAAGTAGAGGCATACTAGTGACACTCTGTTTGTCTATGTATTCACACATGTATTATGTTTCCGTTTAATACAATTCTAGCATGAACAATAAACTTTTATCATGATATAAGGAAATAAACAATAACTTTATTATTGCCTCTAGGGCATATTTCCTTCAGTAATATGATAGTAGTGGTAACTGTAGCGAAAGGTAATGATAGCAAAAGTAATGTTTTTGGTATTTTGGAGTGATGATAGCAATAGCAACGGAAAAGTAAATAAGCGAGGAACAATATATGGAAAGCTCGTAGGCAATGGATTGATGATAGAGAATTATGCTGGATGCGGTTCATCATGTAACAGTCATAACCTAGGGTGACACAGAACTAGCTCCAATTCATCAATGTAATGTAGGCATGTATTCCGAATATAGTCATACGTGCTTATGGAAAATAACTTGCATGACATCTTTTGTCCTACCCTCCCGTGGCAGCGGGGTCCTAGCGGAAACTAAGGGATATTAAGGCCTCCTTTTGATAGAGTACCGAACCAAAGCATTAACACATAGTGAATACATGAACTCCTCAAACTACGGTCATCACCAGTAAGTATCCCGATTATTGTCACTTCAGGGTTAACGGATCATAACACATAATAGGTGAATATAGACTTGCAAGATAGGATCAAGAACTCTCATATATTGATGAAAACATAATAGGTTCAGATCTGAAATCATGGCACTCGGGCGCTAGTGACAAGCATTAAGCATAGCAAAGTCATAGCAACATCAATCTCAGAACATAGTGGATACTAGGGATCAAACCCTAACAAAACTAACTCAATTACATGATAAATCTCATCCAACCCATCACCGTCTAGCAAGCCTATGATGGAATTACTCACACACGGCAGTGAGCATCATGAAATTGGTGATGGAGGAAGGTTGATGATGACGATGGCGACGGATTCCCCTTTCCGGAGCCCCGAACGGACACCAGATTAGCCCTCCTGAGAGGTTTTAGGGCTTGGCGGCGGCTCTGTATCGTAAAACGCGATGAGTCCTTCTCTCTGATTTTTTCTCTCCGAAACCAAATATATAGAGTTGGAGTTGAGGTCGGAGGAGCTCCAGGGGCCCACGAGGTAGGGGGGCGTGCCCCCCACCCTCGTGGCTAGGGTGTGGGCCCCCTGGTCTTCATCTTTTGCCAGGATTTTTTATTATTTCCAAATAGATGTTCCGTGAAGTTTCAGGTCATTTCGAGAACTTTTGTTTCTGCACATAAATAACACCATGGCAATTCTGCTGAAAACAGCGTCAGTCCGGGTTAGTTCCATTCAAATCATGCAAGTTAGAGTCCAAAATAAGGGCAAAAGTGTTTGGAAAAGTAGATACGACGGAGACGTATCAACTCCCCCAAGCTTAAACCTTTGCTTGTCCTCAAGCAATTCAGTTGATAAACTGAAAGTGATAAAGAAAAACTTTTACAAACTCTGTTTGCTCTTGTTGTTGTAAATATGTAAAGCTAGCATTCAAGTTTTCAGCAAAGATTATGAACTAACCATATTAACAATAATGCATAGGTCTCATGTTTACTCATATCAATGGCATAATCAACTAGCGAGCAATAATAATAAATCTCGGATGACAATACTTTCTCAAAACAATCGTAATATGATATAACAAGATGGTATCTCGCTAGCCCTTTCTGAGACTGCAAAACATAAATGCAGAGCACCTTTAAAGATCAAGGACTGACTAGACATTGTAATTCATGGTAAAAGAGATCCAGTCAAGTCATACTCAATGTAAACTAACAATAATGAATGCAAATGACAGCGGTGCTCTCCAACTGGTGCTTTTTAATAAGAGGATGATGACTCAACATGAAAGTAAATAGATAGGCCCTTCGTAGAGGGAAGCAGGGATTTGTAGAGGTGCCAGAGCTCGGTTTTGAAATAGAGGTGAATAATATTTTGAGCGGTATACTTTCATTGTCAGCATAGCAACCAAGAGATGGCAATATCTTCCATGCTACACACATTATAGGCGGTTCCCTAACAGAATGGTAAAGTTTATACTCCCCCTTCACCAACAAGAATCAATCCATGGCTTGCTCGAAACAACGAGTGCCTCCAACTAACAAGAGTCCCAGGGGGAGTTTTGTTTACAGTTATTTTGATTTGATTTGCATAAAGCATGTGACTGGGCATCCCGGTGACCAGCCACTTTCTCGTGAGTGAGGAGCGGAGTCCACTCCTCTTGAGAATAACCCGCCTAACATGGAAGATACAGATAGCCCTAGTTGATACATGAGCTATTCGAGCATACAAAACAGAATGTTTATTTGAAGGTTTAGAGTTTGGCACATACAAATTTACTTGGAACGGCAGGTAGATACTGTATATAGGTAGGTATGGTGGACTCATATGGAACAACTTTGGGGTTTATGGGATTGGATGCACAAGCAGTATTCCCGCTTAGTACAGGTGAAGGCTAGCAAAAGACTGGGAAGCGACCAGCTAGAGAGCGACAACAGTCATGAACATGCATTAAAATTAATCAACACCGACTGCAAGCATGAGTAGGATATAATCCACCATGAACATAAATATCGTGAAGGCTATGTTGATTTTGTTTCAACTACATGCGTGAACATGTGCCAAGTCAAGTCACTTAAATCATTCAGAGGAGGATACCACCCTATCATACCACATCACAACCATTTTAATAGCATGTTGGCACGCAAGGTGAACCATTATAAGCTCCTAGCTAATCAAGCATGGCACAATAAACTATGATCTCTAGTTGTCATTGCAAACATGTTTATTCATAATAGGCTGAATCAGGAACAATGAACTAATCATATTTACAAAAACAAGAGAGGTCGAGTTCATACCAACTTTTCTCATCTCAATCAGTCCATCATATATCGTCATAATTGCCTTTCACTTGCACGACCGAACGATGTGGATAATAATAATAGTGCACGTGCATTGGACTAAGCTGGATTCTGCAAGCATTCAATTCAAGAGAGAAGATAAGGTGATATGGGCTCTTTTGTCAGATCAACAATAATGCATATAAGAGCCACTTCAACAATTTAATCATGGTCTTCTCCTATCGACCCCCAAAGAAAAGAAAAGAAATAAAACTATTTACACGGGAAAGCTCCCAACGAGTAAAAGAAGAACAAGAAATATTTTTGGGTTTTCTTTTTAATTACTACTACAAGCATGGAAAGTAAACTAATTAAAAACTACAACTAATTTTTTTGGTTTTTCTTAAGGTTTTATTAAGCACACAAGAAGAAAGCATAAAAGGGAAATAAACTAGCATGGATGATAGAATGAAAAAGTATGAGCACCGACATCTAGCAATGAGTGTGTGAACATGAATGTAATGTCGGTGGGAAATACGTACTCCCCCAAACTTAGGATTTTGGCCTAAGTTGGTCTATGGCCACGGTTGGCCTGGCGGATATCCATAGTAATAGTTGGGGTCGTACTGAGATGCAGCGGCTATCGCCTCCTGAACTGCAGCGTGGCGACGAGCGGCCTCCGCCCTCCTCTCGTACTCATCTGCCTCCTCTCTGGTAATAACATATCTTCCTTTTGCCTGATAATCAAAGAAGGCAGGAGCACGGAGAGTAATACGGACAGCATGGCTTCTGTCAAAGATTAGGCGATATTGGAGAGGTGATTCATTCCTCTCGACAAACTGGTGGTGAACCATAGCCTCATAATCAAAATAAGCATGAGGCAACTCAATATCATCTTCACGTATGGCTATACCAAGAAAATTAGCTATGCGGGTTGCATAAATTCCACCAAAGATATCTCCATTAAATCTATTAAGGTGCAACCTACGTGCAACAATGGCTCCCAAATTATAAGATTTATCTCCTAACACAGCACTCCTAAGAATACTGAGGCCAGGGACACACATGTGACATGCCTCATCTTTACCATTAATGAATCTACCTATGAAGAGAGCAAAATAATGTATAGCAGGAAAGTGAATGCTCCCTATGGTAGCTTGTGTTATATCTCTAGATTCCCCCACAGTTATATTAGCAAGATAATCTCTAAATTCAGATTTGCGAGGTTCCCTAACACCACCCCATTTTGGAAGCTTGCAAGCAGTGGTAAAATCCTCTAAGTCCATAGTGTAAGAATTTTCATAAAGATCAAACAGGACAGTTGGAGAATTACGTGAAGATGAAAAATTCAAACCTCCTCACAAAGGAACTAGTGAGATAGTGATACTGGCGGCACTTTTCTTCCTCGAAGCTCACAAGATCAGTGTTACGCAAATATGCATTAAATTCTTCCTCAATTCCCGCTCGATCCATAAAGTTTTCTGAAGGCCATTCACAAGGACGCACTGGAGCGTCTCTTGGTGGCTCATCATCAGCATCACACATTGCAAGCCTGGCCTCTTGTTTCCTTGAAGAGCCACCTTGGTACATTTTCCTAAACATATTTCTTCCTCTGAATTTTTTTTGAATTTTTTAGTAACTTCAAATAAAAGTGAACCAAACTCAATAAAATTGATAGCAACTACTCCTACAAGTGCCTAGAGCCTATATCATGCATCAAAACTACTTTTGACCATATAAATTTGACATGCAAGCTCAAGAACAGGGTCACCTAAGCAGCAAAAAATTGCAATGAATAAAGCACTAGAACAAAAACTAATTGGACCAATGGAGGAGTCACATACCAAGGAACAATCTCACCAAGCAGTTTTGTGAGAGGTGCTTTGAGCAAGGAGATCGAAAATTGCAGCAAAATGAGCTAGAACTCGTGCTTGAGCTGGATATTCGTGTTTGTGGGAGGAATAAGAAGTGTGTGGGTGCAGGAATAAGTGGAGGGGGGCCACCGTGGGCCCACGAGGCAGGGGGCACGCCCAGGGGGGTAGGGCGCACCCTCCACCCTCGTGGCCAGGTGGGCTCCCCCCGTGCCGTGTTCTCGATGCCAAATATTCTCAAATATTCCAGAAAAAATCATATTTAAATATCAGGGCATTTGGAGAACTTTTATTTTCGGGGTACTTTTATATTGCACGGATAATTCAGATAACAGATAGAAAAATACTATTTTTATTTTATTTAATATGAATAACAGAAAGTAAAAGGAGGGTACAGAAGGTTGTGCCTTCTAGTTTCATCAATCTCATGCTCATCAAAAGGAATCCACTAACAAGGTTGATCAGGTCTTGTTAACAAACTCATTCCGAATAACATGGAACCGGAGAAATTTCGAATAACACTATGTTACCTCAACGGGGATATGCACATCCCCAATAATAAGAATATCATATTTCTTTTTGACAGTAGGTAGAGGAAATTCAAAACCTCCAATAATAATCGATGGAATTTTTCCAATAGAGTTGATACTATGAACTTGAGGTTGTTTCCTCGGAAACTGTATCGTATGCTCATTTCCATTAACATGAAAAGTGACATTGCCTTTAATGCAATCAATAATAGCCCCTGCAGTATTCAAAAAGGGTCTTCCAAGAATAATAGACATACTCTCATCCTCGGGAATATCAAGAATAACAAAGTCCGTTAAAATAGTAACGTTTGCAACTACAACAGGCACATCCTCACAAATACCGACAGGTATAACAGTTGATTTATCAGCCATTTGCAAAGATATTTCAGTAGGTGTCAACTTATTCAAATCAAGTCTACGATATAAAGAGAGAGGCATAACACTAACACCGGCTCCAAGATCACATAAAGTAGTTTTAACATAGTTTCTTTTAATGGAGCATGGTATAGTGGGTACTCCTGGATCTCCAAGTTTCTTGGGTATTCCACCCTTAAAAGTATAATTAGCAAGCATGATGGAAATTTTAGCTTCCGGTATCTTTCTTTTATTAGTGACAATTTCTTTCATGTACTTAGCATAAGGATTCATTTTAAGCATATCAGTTAATCGCATACGCAAAAAGATAGGTCTAATCATTTTAGCAAAGCGCTCAAAATCCTCATCATCCTTTTTCTTGGATGGTTTGGGAGGAAAAGGCATGCATTTCTGAACCCATGGCTCTCCTTCCTTTCCGTGTTTCCTAGCAATAAAGTCTTTCTTATCATAATGTTGATTCTTTGATTGTGGGTTATCAAGATCAACAACAGGTTCAATTTCTATATCATTATCATTGCTAGGTTGAGCATCATCATGAACATTATTATTAACATTATCACTAGTTTCAGGTTCATTACCAGATTGTGTTTCAGCATTAGAAATAGAAATATCATTTGGATTCTCAGGTGTTTCAGCAATAGGTTCACTAGAAGCATGCAAAGTCCTATCATTTTTCTTTTTCTTCCTTTTAGAAGGACTAGGTGCATCTATATTATTTCTCTGAGAATCTTGCTCAATTCTCTTAGGGTGGCCTTCAGGATACAAAGGTTCCTGAGTCATTCTACCACCTCTAGTGATAACTCTAACAGCATTATCATTTTTCCTACTATTCAATTCATTGAGCAAGTCATTTTGAGCTTTAAGTACTTGTTCTACTTGAGTGGTAACCATAGAAGCATGTTTACTAATAAGTTTAAGTTCACCTTTGACATTAGCTATATAATCACCCAAGTGTTCAAGCATATTTGAATTGTATTTCAATTGTCTACCAAAATAAGCATTAAAATCTTCTTGCTTAGCCATAAATTTATCAAACTCATCTAAGCATGGGCTAGCAAACTTAGTAAATGAGATTTCAGCTTTATCATATCTATAGAGAGAATTTACCTTTACTACCTGTGTCGGGTTATCAAGACCATGTATTTGTTCAATAGGTACTGGATTAAGATCATGTGTTTCTTCAACAGGCGGTTAATTAAGACCGTGTATTTCTTCAATAGGAGGTAAATTCTTAACATCTTCAGCTTTAATACCTTTTTCTTTCATATATTTCTTTGCCTCTTGCATTTCTTCAGGACTGAGAAGTAGAATACCCCTTTTCTTCGGAGTGGGTTTAGGAATAGGCTCAGGAGCTGGCTCAGGAAGTGTCCAATTATTTTCATTTGTCAACATATTATTCAATAGAATTTCAGCTTCATCCGGTGTTCTTTCCCTGAAAACAGAACCAACACAACTATCCAGGTAATCTTTGGAAGCATCGGTTAGTCCATTATAAAAGATATCAAGTATTTCATTTTTCTTAAGAGGATGATCAGGCAAAGCATTAAGTAATTGGAGAAGCCTCCCCCAAGCTTGTGGGAGACTCTCTTCTTCAATTTGCACAAAATTATATATATCCCTCAAAGCAACTTGTTTCTTATGAGCAGGGAAATATTTAGCAGAGAAGTAATAAATCATATCATGGGGACTACGCACACAACCAGGATCAAGAGAATCAAACCATATCTTAGCATCACCCTTTAATGAGAACGGAAATATTTTAAGGATATAAAAGTAACGAGTTCTCTCATCATTAGTGAACAGGGTGGCTATATCATTTAATTTAGTAAGATGTGCCACAACAGTTTCAGATTCATAGCCATAAAAAGGATCAGATTCAACCAAAGTAATTATATCAGGATCAACAGAGAATTCATAATCCTTATCAGTAACACAGATAGGTGAAGTAGTAAAAGGAGGGTCAGGTTTCATTCTAGCATTAAGAGACTACCACTTCCATTTAGCTAATAACCTCTTGAGCTCATATCTATCTTTGCAAGCTAAAATAGCTAGAGCAGCTTCTTTTTCAAAAACATAACCCTCAGGAATAACAGGTGATTCATATTCATTAGAGGGAGAGTCTTCATCATCACTTTCATCAATATTATCAAATTCAATATTTTCATTCTCTCTAACCCTAGCAGTTGTTCATCAAGAAATTCACCAAGTGGCACAGTAGTATCAAGCATAGAAGTAGTTTCATCATAAGTATCATGCATAGCAGAAGTGGCATCATCAATAACATGCGACATATCAGAATGAATAGCAGAAGCAGGTTTAGGTGTCGCAAGCTTACTCAAAATAGGAGGTGAATCAAGTGCAGAGCTAGATGGCAGTTCCTTACCTCCCCTCGTAGTTGAGGGATAAATCTTGGTTTTTGGATCTCTCAAGTTCTTCATAATGATAAGCAGATATAAATCCCAAGTGACTCAAAGAATAGACCTATGCTCCCCGGCAACGGCACCAGAAAATAGTCTTGATAACCCACAAGTGTAGGGGACCGCAACAGTTTTTGAGGGTAGAGTATTCAACCCAAATTTATTGATTCGACACAAGGGGAGCCAAAGAATATTCTCAAGTATTAGCAGTTGTGTTGTCAATTCAACCACACCTGGAAACTTAATATCTGCAGCAAACTGTTTAGTAGCAAAGTAATATGATAGTAGTGGTAACGGTAGCGAAAGGTAATGATAGCAAAAGTAATGTTTTTGGTATTTTGGAGTGATGATAGCAATAGCAATAGAAAAGTAAATACGTGAGGAACAATATATGGAAAGCTCATAGGCAATGGATCGGTGATAGAGAATTATGCCGGATGCGGTTCATCATGTAACAACCATAACCTAGGGTGACACAGAACTAGCTCCAATTCATCAATGTAATGTAGGCATGTATTCCGAATATAGTCATACGTGCTTATGGAAAATAACTTGCATGACATCTTTTGACCTACCCTCCCGTGGCAGCGGGGTCCTAGCGGAAACTAAGGGATATTAAGGCCTCCTTTTAATAGAGTACCGGACCAAAGCATTAACACATAGTGAATACATGAACTCCTCAAACTACGGTCATCACCAGTAAGTATCCCGATTATTGTCACTTCGGGGTTAACGGATCATAACACATAATAGGTGAATATAGACTTGCAAGATAGGATCAAGAACTCTCATATATTGATGAAAACATAATAGGTTCAGATCTGAAATCATGGCACTCGGGCCCTAGTGACAAGCATTAAGCATAGCAAAGTCATAGCAACATCAATCTCAGAACATAGTGGATACTAGGGATCAAACCCTAACAAAACTAACTCTATTACATGATAAATCTCATCCAACCCATCACCGCCCAACAAGCCTATGATGGAATTGAAGGAAATATGCCCTAGAGGCAATAATAAAGTTATTATTTATTTCCTTATATCATGATAAATGTTTATTATTCATGCTAGAATTGTATTAACCGGAAACATAATACATGTGTGAATACATAGACAAACTTAGTGTCACTAGTATGCCTCTACTTGACTAGCTCGTTAATCAAAGATGGTTATGTTTCCTAACCATGAACAAGGTGTTGTTATTTGATTAACGAGGTCACATCATTAGTTGAATGATCTGATTGACATGACCCATTTCATTAGCTTAGCACCCGATCGTTTAGTATGTTGCTATTGCTTTCTTCATGACTTATACATGTTTCTATGACTATGAGATTATGCAACTCCCGTTTACCGGAGGAACACTTTGTGTGCTACCAAACGTCACAACGTTACTGGGTGATTATAAAGGAGCTCTACAGGTGTCTCCAAAGGTAGATGTTTTGTTGGCGTATTTCGAGATTAGGATTTGTCACTCCGATTGTCGGAGAGGTATCTCTGGGCCCTCTCGGTAATGCACATCACATAAGCCTTGCAAGCATTACAACTAATGAGTTAGTTGCGAGATGATGTATTACGGAACGAGTAAAGAGACTTGCCGGTAACGAGATTGAACTAGGTATTGGATACCGACGATCGAATCTCGGGCAAGTAACATACCGATGACAAAGGGAACAACGTATGTTGTTATGCGGTCTGACCGATAAAGATCTTCGTAGAATATGTAGGAGCCAATATGGGCATCCAGGTCCCGCTATTGCTTATTGACCGGAGACGTGTCTCGGTCATGTCTACATTGTTCTCGAACCGTAGGGTCCGCACGCTTAACGTTACGATGACAGTTATTATGAGTTTATGCATTTTGATGTACCGAAGTTAGTTCGGAGTCCCGGATGTGATCACGGACATGACGAGGAGTCTCGAAATGGTCGAGACATAAAGATTGATATATTGGAAGCCTATGTTTGGATATCGGAAGTGTTCCGGGTGAAATCGAGATTTTACCTTAGTACTGGGAGGTTACCGGAACCCCCCGGGAGCTATATGGGCCTTAGTGGGCTTTAGTGGAAAGGAGAAAGGGGCAGCCCAAGGTGGGCCGCGCGCCTCCCCCCTCCCCTAGTCCTATTAGGACAAGGAGAGGTGGCCGGCCACCCTCTCTCTCTTTCCCCCTCGGGGAATCCTATTCCAACTAGGATTGGGGGGGGGAGTCCTACTCCCGGTAGGAGTAGGACTCCTCCTGCGCCCTCCTCCTGGCCGGCCGCCCCCTCCCCCTTGGATCCTTTATATACGGGGGCAGGGGGGCACCTCTAGACACACAAGTTGATCATTGAGATCGTTCCTTAGCCGTGTGCGGTGCCCCCTGCCACCATATTCCACCTCGATTATATTGTAGCAGTGCTTAGGCGAAGCCCTGCGACGGTAGAACATCAAGATCGTCACCACGCCGTCATGCTGACGGAACTCCACCCCGACGCTTTGCTGGATCGGAGCCCGGGGATCGTCATCGAGCTGTACGTGTGCTAAGAACTCGGAGGTGCTGGAGTAACGGTGCTTGGATCGGTCGGATCGGGAAGACGTACGACTACTTCCTCTACGTTGCGTCAACGCTTCGCAGTCGGTCTGCGTGGGTACATAGACAACACTCTCCCCTCTCGTTGCTGTGCATCACCATGATCTTGCGTGTGCGTAGGAAATTTTTTGAAATTACTGCGTTCCCCAACAGTGGCATCCGAGCCTAGGTTTTATGGTTTGATGTTATATGCACGAGTAGAACACAAGTGAGTTGTGGGCGATATAAGCCATACTGCCTACCAGCATGTCATACTTTGGTTCGGCGGTATTGTTGGACGAGACGACCCGGACCGACATTACGCGTACGCTTATGCGAGACCGGTTCTCCCGACGTGCTTTGCACATAGGTGGCTTGCGGGCGACTGTCTCTCCAACTTTAGTTGAACCGAGTATGGCTACGCCCGGTCCTTGCGAAGGTTAAAATGGAGTCTATTTGACAAACTATCGTTGTGGTTTTGATGCGTAGGTGAGATTGGTTCTTGCTTAAGCCCGTAGCAGCCACGTAAAACTTGCAACAACAAAGTAGAGGACGTCTAACTTGTTTTTGCAGGGCATGTTGTGATGTGATATGGTCGAGGCATGATGATGAATTTTATTGTATGAGATGATCATGTTTTGTAACCGAGTTATCGGCAACTGGCAGGAGCCATATGGTTGTCGCTTTATTGTATGCAATGCAATCGCGATGTAATGCTTTACTTTATCACTAAGCGGTAGCGATAGTCGTGGAAGCATAAGATTGGCGAGACGACAACGATGCTACAATGGAGATCAATGTGTCGCGCTGGTGACGATGGTGATCATGACGGTGCTCAGGAGATGGAGATCACAAGCACAAGATGATGTTGGCCATATCATATCACTTATATTGATTGCATGTGATGTTTATCTTTTTATGCATCTTATCTTGCTTTGATTGACGGTAGCATTATAAGATGATCTCTCACTAAATTATCAAGAAGTGTTCTCCCTGAGTATGCACCGTTGCCAAAGTTCGTCGTGCCCAGACACCACGTGATGATCGGGTGTGATAAGCTCTACGTCCATCTACAACGGGTGCAAGCCAGTTTTGCACACGCAGAATACTCAGGTTAAACTTGACGAGCCTAGCATATGAAGATATGGCCTCGGAACACAGAGACCGAAAGGTCGAGCGTGAATCATATAGTAGATATGATCAACATAACGATGTTCACCATTGATAACTAATCCATCTCACGTGATGATCGGTTATGGTTTAGTAGATTTGGATCACGTGATCACTTAGAGGATTAGAGGGATGTCTATCTAAGTGGGATTTCTTAAGTAATTTGATTAATTGAACTTAAACTTATCATGAACTTAGTACATGATAGTATCTTGCTTGTTTATGTTGATTGTAGATAGATGGCTCGTGCTGTTGTTCCGTTGAATTTTAATGCGTTCCTTGAGAAAGCAAAGTTGAAAGATGATGGTAGCAATTAAACGGACTGGGTCCGTAACTTGAGGATTATCCTCATTGCTGCTCAGAAGAATTACGTCCTGGAAGCACCGCTGGGTGCCAGGCCTGCTGCTGGAGCAACACCAGATGTTATGAACGTCTGGCAGAGCAAAGCTGATGACTACTCGATAGTTCAGTGTGCCATGCTTTACGGCTTAGAATCGGGACTTCAACGACGTTTTGAACGTCATGGAGCATATGAGATGTTCCAGGAGTTGAAGTTAATATTTCAAGCAAATGCCCGGATTGAGAGATATGAAGTCTCCAATAAGTTCTATAGCTGCAAGATGGAGGAGAACAGTTCTGTCAGTGAGCATATACTCAAAATGTCTGGGTATAATAATCACTTGATTCAGATGGGAGTTAATCTTCCAGATGATTGCGTCATTGACAGAATTCTCCAATCACTGCCACCAAGCTACAAGAGCTTCGTGATGAACTATAATATGCAAGGGATGAACAAGACTATTCCCGAGCTCTTCGCAATGCTGAAAGCTGCGGAGGTAGAAATCAAGAAGGAACATCAAGTGTTGATGGTTAACAAGACCACTAGTTTCAAGAAAAAGGGCAAAGGGAAGAAGAAGGGGAACTTCAAGAAGAACGGCAAGCTAGTTGCTGCTCAGGAGAAGAAACCCAAGTCTGGACCTAAGCCTGAAACTGAGTGCTTCTACTGCAAGCAGACTGGTCACTGGAAGCGGAACTGCCCCAAGTATTTGGCGGATAAGAAGGATGGCAAGGTGAACAAAGGTATATGTGATATACATGTTATTGATGTGTACCTTACTAGAGCTCGCAGTAGCACCTGGGTATTTGATACTGGTTCTGTTGCTAATATTTGCAACTCGAAACAGGGACTACGGATTAAGCGAACACTGGCGAAGGACGAGGTGACGATGCGCGTGGGAAACGGTTCCAAAGTCGATGTGATCGCGGTCGGCACGCTACCTCTACATCTACCTTCGGGATTAATATTAGACCTAAATAATTGTTATTTGGTGCCAGCATTGAGCATGAACATTATATCTGGATCTTGTTTGATGCGAGACGGTTATTCATTTAAATCAGAGAATAATGGTTGTTCTATTTATATGAGTAATATCTTTTATGGTCATGCACCTTTGAGTAGTGGTCTATTTTTGATGAATCTCGATAGTAGGAACACACATATTCATAATGTTGAAGCCAAAAGATGCAGAGTTGATAATGACAGTGCAACTTATTTGTGGCACTGCCGTTTAGGTCATATCGGTATAAGGCGCATGAAGAAACTCCATACTGATGGACTTTTGGAATCACTTGATTATGAATCACTTGGTACTTGCGAACCGTGCCTCTTGGGCAAGATGACTAAAACACCGTTCTCCGGTACTATGGAGAGAGTAACAAATTTGTTGGAGATCATACATACAGATGTATGTGGTCCAATGAATATTGAGGCTCGTGGCGGATATCGTTATTTTCTCACCTTCACAGATGACTTAAGCAGATATGGGTATATCTACTTAATGAAACATAAGTCTGAAACATTTGAAAAGTTCAAAGAATTTCAGAGTGAAGTTGAAAATCATCGTAACAAGAAAATAAAGTTTCTACGATCTGATCGTGGAGGAGAATATTTGAGTTACGAGTTTGGTGTACATTTGAAAAATTGTGGAATAGTTTCGCAACTCACGCCACCCGGAACACCACAGCGCAATGGTGTTTCTGAACGTCGTAATCGTACTTTACTAGATATGGTGCGATCTATGATGTCTCTTACTGATTTACCGCTATCGTTTTGGGGTTATGCTTTAGAGACGGGCGCATTCACGTTAAATAGGGCACCATCAAAATCCGTTGAGACGACGCCTTATGAACTGTGGTTTGGCAAGAAACCAAAGTTGTCGTTTCTTAAAGTTTGGGGCTGCGATGCTTATGTGAAAAAGCTTCAACCTGATAAGCTCGAACCCAAATCGGAGAAATGTATCTTCATAGGATACCCAAAGGAGACTGTTGGGTACACCTTCTATCACAGATCCGAAGGCAAGTCATTCGTTGCTAAGAATGGATCCTTTCTAGAGAAGGAGTTTCTCTCGAAAGAAGTGAGTGGGAGGAAAGTAGAACTTGACGAGGTAACTGTACCTGCTCCCTTATTGGAAAATAGTACATCACAGAAAACTGTTTCTGCGACACCTATACCAATTAGTGAGGAAGCTAATGATGATGATCATGAAACTTCAGGACAAGATTCTACTGAACCTCACAGATCAACCAGAGCGAGATCCGCACCAGAGTTGTACGGTAATCCTGTTCTGGAAATCATGCTGCTAGATCATGATGAACCTACGAACTATGAAGAAGCAATGGTGAGCCCAGATTCCGCAAAGTGCCTTGAAGCCATGAAATATGAGATGGGATCCATGTATGAGAACAAAGTATGGACTTTGGTTGACTTGTCCACTGATCGGCAAGCAATTGAGAATAAATGGATCTTCAAGAAGATGACTGACGCTGACGGTAATATTACTGTCTACAAAGCTCGACTTGTCGCAAAAGGTTTTCGGCAAGTTCAAGGGATTGACTACGATGAGACTTTCTCACCCGTAGCGATGCTTAAGTCTGTCCGAATCATGTTAGCAATTGCCGCATTTTATGATTATGAAATTTGGCAGATGGATGTCAAAACTGCGTTCCTGAATGGATTTCTGGAAGAAGAGTTGTATATGATGCAACCAGAAGGTTTTGTCGATCCAAAGGGAGCTAACAAAGTGTGCAAGCTCTAGCGATCCATTTATGGACTGGTGCAAGCCTCTCGGAGTTGGAATAAACGCTTTGATAGTGTGATCAAAGCATTTGGTTTTATACAGACTTTTGGAGAAGCCTGTATTTACAAGAAAGTGAGTGGGAGCTCTGTAGCATTTCTGATATTATATGTGGATGACATATTACTAATTGGAAATGATATAGAATTTCTGGATAGCATAAAGGGATACTTGAATAAAAGTTTTTCAATGAAAGACCTTAGTGAAGCTGCTTACATATTAGGCATTAAGATCTATAGAGATAGATCAAGACGCTTAATTGGACTTTCACAAAGCACATACCTTGACAAAGTTTTGAAAAAGTTCAAAATGGATCAAGCAAAGAAAGGGTTCTTGCCTGTGTTACAAGGTGTGAAGTTGAGTAAGACTCAATGCCCGACCACTGCAGAAGATAGAGAGAAAATGAAAGATGTTCCCTATGCTTCAGCCATAGGCTCTATCATGTATGCAATGCTGTGTACCAGACCTGATGTGTGCCTTGCTATAAGTTTAGCAGGGAGGTACCAAAGTAATCCAGGAGTGGATCACTGGACAGCGGTCAAGAACATCCTGAAATACCTGAAAAGGACTAAGGATATGTTTCTCGTATATGGAGGTGACAAAGAGCTCACCGTAAAAGGTTACGTTGATGCAAGCTTTGACACTGATCCGGACAATTCTAAATCGCAAACCGGATACGTGTTTACATTAAACGGTGGAGCTGTCAGTTGGTGCAGTTCTAAACAAAGCGTCGTAGCGGGATCTACATGTGAAGCGAAATACATAGCTGCTTCGGAAGCAGCGAACGAAGGAGTCTGGATGAAGGAGTTCATATCCGATCTAGGTGTCATACCTAGTGCATCGGGTCCAATGAAAATCTTTTGTGACAATACTGGTGCAATTGCTTTGGCAAAGGAATCCAGATTTCACAAGAGGACCAAGCACATCAAGAGACGCTTCAATTCCATCCGGGATCTAGTCCAGGTGGGAGACATAGAGATTTGCAAGATACATACGGATCTGAATGTTGCAGACCCGTTGACTAAGCCTCTTCCACGAGCAAAACATGATCAGCACCAAGGCTCCATGGGTGTTAGAATCATTACTGTGTAATCTAGATTATTGACTCTAGTGCAAGTGGGAGACTGAAGGAAATATGCCCTAGAGGCAATAATAAAGTTATTATTTATTTCCTTATATCATGATAAATGTTTATTATTCATGCTAGAATTGTATTAACCGGAAACATAATACATGTGTGAATACATAGACAAACTTAGTGTCACTAGTATGCCTCTACTTGACTAGCTCATTAATCAAAGATGGTTATGTTTCCTAACCATGAACAAGGTGTTCTTATTTGATTAACGAGGTCACATCATTAGTTGAATGATCTGATTGACATGAACCATTTCATTAGCTTAGCACCCGATCGTTTAGTATGTTGCTATTGCTTTCTTCATGACTTATACATGTTTCTATGACTATGAGATTATGCAACTCCCGTTTACCGGAGGAACACTTTGTGTGCTACCAAATGTCACAACGTTACTGGGTGATTATAAAGGAGTTCTACAGGTGTCTCCAAAGGTAGATGTTGGGTTGGCGTATTTCGAGATTAGGATTTGTCACTCCGATTGTCGGAGAGGTATCTCTGGGCCCTCTCGGTAATGCACATCACATAAGCCTTGCAAGCATTACAACTAATGAGTTAGTTGCGAGATGATGTATTACGGAACGAGTAAAGAGACTTGCCGGTAACGAGATTGAACTAGGTATTGGATACCGACGATCGAATCTCGGGCAAGTAACATACCGATGACAAAGGGAACAACGTATGTTGTTATGCGGTCTGACCGATAAAGATCTTCGTAGAATATGTAGGAGCCAATATGGGCATCCAGGTCCCGCTATTGCTTATTGACCGGAGACGTGTCTCGGTCATGTCTACATTGTTCTCGAACCGTAGGGTCCGCACGCTTAACGTTACGATGACAGTTATTATGAGTTTATTCATTTTGATGCACCAAAGTTAGTTCGGAGTCCCGGATGTGATCACAGACATGACGAGGAGTCTCAAAATGGTCGAGACATAAATATTGATATATTGGAAGCCTATGTTTGGATATCGGAAGTGTTCCGGGTGAAATCGAGATTTTACCAGAGTACCGGGAGGTTACCGGAACCCCCCGAGAGCTATATGGGCCTTAGTGGGCTTTAGTGGAAAGGAGAAAGGGGCAGCCCAAGGTGGGCCGCGCGCCTCCCCCCTCCCCTAGTCCTATTAGGACAAGGAGAGGTGGCCAGCCACCCTCTCTCTCTTTCCCCCTCGGGGAATCCTATTCCAACTAGGATTGGGGGGGGGAGTCCTACTCCCGGTAGGAGTAGGACTCCTCCTGCGCCCTCCTCCTGGCCGGCCGCCCCCTCCCCCTTGGATCCTTTATATACGGGGGCAGGGGGGCACCTCTAGACACACAAGTTGATCATTGAGATCGTTCCTTAGCCGTGTGCGGTGCCCCCTGCCACCATATTCCACCTCGATTATATTGTAGCAGTGCTTAGGCGAAGCCCTGCGACGGTAGAACATCAAGATCGTCACCACGCCGTCGTGCTGACGGAACTCCACCCCGATGCTTTGCTGGATCGGAGCCCGGGGATCGTCATCGAGCTGTACGTGTGCTAAGAACTCGGAGGTGTCGGAGTAACGGTGCTTGGATCGGTCGGATCGGGAAGACGTACGACTACTTCCTCTACGTTGCGTCAACGCTTCCGCAGTCGGTCTGCGTGGGTACGTAGACAACACTCTCCCCTCTCGTTGCTGTGCATCACCATGATCTTGCGTGTGCGTAGGAATTTTTTTGAAATTACCGCGTTCCCCAACAGGAATTACTCACGCACGGCGGTGAGCATCTTGAAATTAGTGATGGAGGAAGGTTGATGATAACGATGGTGACAGATTCCCCTCTCCGGAGCCCCGAACGGACTCCAGATCAGCTCTCCCGAGAGGTTTTAGGGTTTGGCGGCGGCTCCGTATCGTAAAACGCGATGAATCCTTCTCTCTGATTTTTTCTCTCCGAAACCAAATATATAGAGTTGGAGTTGAGGTCGGAGGAGCTCCAGGGGGGCACGAGGTAGGGGGGCGCGCCCCCACCCTCGTGGCTAGGGTGTGGCCCCCCTGGTCTTCATCATTTGCAAGGATTTTTTATTATTTCCAAGTAGACGTTCCGTGAAGTTTCAGGTCATTCCGAGAACTTTTGTTTCTACACATAAATAACACCATGACAATTCTGCTGAAAACAACGTCAGTCCGGGTTAGTTCCATTAAAATCATGCAAGTTAGAGTCCAAAACAAGGGCAAAAGTGTTTGGAAAAGTAGATACGACAGAGACGTATCAGGCGGCGTGCTAGGGTTTCGGGGCGGGGGCGCGAGCTGGGCCTCGGGGCGCTGTGGCCTCAGCTTATAAGGGCTGGTCGGGTGCAGTGTCCTAGCCGGGCACGACCCGGTTAGGCCGGTTACTTTTTTTTAATAAAACCTGACACGGAAAAACAAATAAAAGAAATACTAAACGGACTCCATAAATCCTGAAATAAATTTTCACGGTCCTCTAATAATATTGTGGACAAAGTGAACATTTATTTAGACCTCTAGTGCAATTTTGAAAAATGCATTTTTTCCTAATTCAAATAAAATAGCAATAAAACCCAAATAAAATTCTTATTTGATTTTAATATTTTTCCTCCAATATTCCCTTTATTTTGGAGAAGTCATATTATCTCCTCTCATATTTTTTAATATGGAATATTTTCGGAGGAAAAAATTAATTAAAACCAAATGATCCTTTTTTCAAAATTTGAGAAAACTCAAATATGAAAATAACGAAATTCCCAACTCTCTCCGTGGGTCCTTGAGTTGCTTAGAATTTCGAGGATCGCGAAATGAAAGCGATAAAATATGATATGCATGAATGACCTATGTATAACATTCCAAATTGAAATTTTGGGATGTTACAAACCTACCCCCTTAAGATGAATCTCGTCCTCGAGATTCGGGTTGACTAGAAAATAGGTGTGGGTGGTCTTTGCGTAGATCGTCCTCTCGTTCCCAAGTGGATTCATCCTCGGTATGGTGGCTCCACTGAACTTTGCAAAACTTGATAACCTTGCTGCGAGTAACTCGGCTGGCAAACTCGAGAATCTTGACTAGTTTTTCCTCATATGTCAAATCACTTTCCAACTGAATTGCTTCCAGGGGCACCGTATCTCTCAGAGGGATTTCAGCCATCTCTGCATGGCACTTCTTCAACTAGGAAACGTGAAACACATCATGTACTCCTGACAATCCTTCGGGTAATTCCAACTTGTAGGCAACCTCTCCCATGCGTTTCAAAACTCGGTACGGTCCTACAAATCTCGGGGCTAACTTTTCCTTAACTCCAAAACATTTAACTCCTCGTAGAGGTGACACTCGCAGATATGCTCTGTCTTCGATTTCATAGACTACCTCCTTGCATTTCGAGTCTGCATAACTCTTCTGGCTGGACTGAGCTACCTTCAGTCTATCCCGAATCAGTTTAACCTTTTCTTCGGACTCCTTAATCAAATCTGGTCCAAACAACTGACGGTCTCCAACTTCATCCCACATTAACGGTGTTCTGCACCTTCGTCCATACAGGGCTTCGAACGATGCCATCTTCAAACTGGCCTGATAACTATTGTTGTATGAGAACTCCGCGTAGGGCAACTTGTCGTCCCAACTAGATCCATAATCTAGCGCATAAGCTCTCAACATGTCCTTCCAAATCTCATTTACTCTCTCGGTCTGTCCATCTGTCTGCGGATGAAATGCGATACTGAACTCTAGCCTGGTTCCCAAAGTTTGGTGCAGTTGATGCCAAAACTTTGAAGTAAATTGTGTTCCTCTATCCGATACGATAGTCCTCGGAACTCCATGCAGACATACGATCCTGGTCATATATATCTTGGCCAAATTCGCACTTGTATAGGTGGTCTTCACGGGGATAAAGTGAGCTACTTTGGTCAAGCGGTCCACTACTACCCAGATAGAATCATATCCCGATCAGGTCCTGGGTAACCCGGTGATAAAATCCATGCCAAGCTTATCCCACTTCCATTTGGGTATCGACATAGGATGCAGTAATCCTGCTGGCTTCTGATGCTCTACCTTCACTCTCTGACATACATCACATATGGCTACATACTCGGCAATATCCTTCTTCATTCCGGTCCACTAGAAATGCTCCTTCAAATCCAAATACATCTTGGTGTTTCCGGGGTGTATCGAGTATGGCGAGTCATGAGCTTCCTGTAATATCAACTTCCTGATCTCAGCATTATTGGGTACATATATACGGTCCTCAAAGCACAGGGTGTCGTGTTCATCCTCATGAAAACCTTTGGCTTTGCCTTCAGCCATCTTCTCCTTTATCTTGAAAATTTCTTTGTCATCCTTCTAAGCTTCTCGAACCTTTCCCAACAATGTCGACTGAACTTCCATGGTTGTAACAAAACCTCTAGGGACGATCTCCAAACGAAGCTGAAAGGATCGATATGGTTGACTAGAGGGGGGGGGGTGAATAGGCAACTAACAATTTTTTAACTTTTCTTTAGCAAATTGAACTTTGCATCAAAGTGGGTTGTCTAGATGTGCAACTAGGTGAGCAACCTATATGATGCAACAACAACGAACATACATGCAAGCAAGAGAAGTAACACTAATAAGCTTGCACAAGTAAAGGTAAGAGATAACCAAGAGTGGACCCGGTGAAGACGAGGATGTGTTACCGAAGTTCCTTACTTTTGAGGGGAAGTACATCTCCGTTAGAGCGGTGTGGAGGCACAATGCTCCCCAAGAAGCCACTAGGGCCACCGTATTCTCCTCACGCCCTCACACAATGCGAGATGCCGTGATTCCACTATTGGTGCCCTTGGAGGCGGCGACTGGACCTTTACAAACAAGGTTGGGGCAAACTCCACAACTCAATCGGAGGCTCCCAACAACACCACGAAGCTTCACCACAATGGACTATGGCTCTGTGGTGACCTCAATCGTCTAGGGTGCTCAAACACCCAAGAGTAACAAGATCCGCTAGGGATTAGTGGCGGAATCAAATATCTCTTGATGGAAGTGTAGATCGGGGCCTTCTCAACTACTCCCGAGCAAATCAACAAGTTTGGTTGGCTAGAGAGAAAGATTGGGCGAAAATGGAGCTTGGAGCAATAATGGAGCTTTTGGGGGAAGAGGTGAGTCAACGAAGAAGAAGGGGACCCCCTTTTATAGTGGGGGGAACAATCCAACCGTTACCCCACTAAATAGCCCCGCAGACGGCGGTACTACCGCAGTGGGCAGCGGTACTACCGCAGGACCCAGCGATACTACTGCTCCCCCTTACGGTACTACCGCCCAGCCGGAGAGGGCTTGAAGATAGAGGAGGGACTGGCCCAGCGCGGTACTGTTGGACAGGCCCAGCACGGTACTGCCGTGGTGGCAGGGCGGTACTACCGCTCTCGAGCGGTACTACTGCACCTACTACCGCTGCAAGTGCCGCTCAACCTGACATGAGAAGTGCCCCCCTCGAGTCGAGGCGGCAATGGCTCGGTACCGCAGCGGTACTGCCGCTGAGGACACACAAGCGGTACTACCGCTGGGCACCGCGGTACTACCGCTGGGGCTAAAGACTGCCCAAACAGCAGGGAATAAGACCTCCAACGACGCGGGAAGGCCAGAGGGTGTGAAACGAAAGTGTACGTGATGATTCCACCCTAGCCATACCAAAGCGTACCCCCTGTTGATAGTACGGTGACTCCTATGAAACTAATCCAAGAACAAGAAATGAAAGAGCTACACCATCTTGAAAAACACTCCGAGGGGAAAGAAATCGTCTCGAGCCAAAGGATGAATCACTGAAATGCTCAAAGCACAAGGTTAGTCCGCAAATATGTTGTCATCAATCACCAAAACTACATCAAAAGAAATATGCCTTAACAATCTCCCCCTTTTTGGTGGATTGATGACAACTAGGGATTTGCACGGGGAAAAGACATAAAAGTAAGGATACTTAGAACTACAAAATATAGACGGGCTCCCCCTGAATGTGTGCACCTAGTTAGTAGTGCCTTTGGAATGCAAGGCACACACATTCGGATCAACACTCCCCCTATATTTTATAGTCCAAAAGTTCTAAGCACGGGATACATGAGAGCAGGGTATAAAACAGGATAAGCAATGCAACTCATAAGATACTACAATACTGAATAGACATAGATAATAAGGTAAAGAAAGGGTAGCATATGTCTCACACCATATGTCTAGAACTTAGGTCTCACTGGCACCAAACCAAACCAAGCAAAACGACGAGAAAACACAAGACACCACAAACCACAAAGACACACTCGCAACACGGCAACAACACAAATCCCTAAACTCTCTCCCCCTTTGGCAGCGAGACACCAAAAGGGAAAAGAGCGAAGCTACGGCTCCAGGTGATAGCAACCTCGTCACATCCTGGCAGGGTCATCCGCACTGCCATCCTTAGTCGGAAACTGCTCGGTGTCTGAATCGGTCCACGGACAGTGCTGCTGAATCCATTCCTCCCCTTCAATGATCTGGCCCTTAGAACCGCTGGCAACGGTCGCACCCAGCTGACGCATGAGCTCCTTGTGATGCCCCCTGGCCTGCTTCTCATCCACATGAGTCATGTACTGACCATGAGACTCCATGCAGAAGAGCTTCTTCATCTTGCGTTTAAGCTTCTTTGCCTAAGAGGGTTATGCACTAGAAGGACCAAAGTCCTCATCGTGATCATCGGCCGCAGCCCCACCCTCGATCTCCATGTCAGCAGCAGTAGATGGACCCCCTGATTTAGGCGCCGGGGTGCCCCAATTGTCCTTCTTCCTTAGACGCTTGATCTCATGAGAAACCAATTCTCCAGTTTCCAACATCTCCTTGGGATAGACACGTGCCCAGGCCTTCTCAATGAGCCGCATGATGAATGGACCATAGATTGGGCACTTGCGCTCAAAAACGACAAAGAGAAGTTCAGACCACATAACATGAGAAATGTCTAGGCACTCTCCAGTGTTTGCTTCCTTCTCATGCTGGCAGAATAGAATCATGTCCACGAGATAGGAGTGGACCATATCCAAATTCCTGATGCGAGGGAAGAGAGTCTCTCGGAAGACACGATGAAGGATGTCCAGAAAGGCAGACAACTCATAGGTTTCCTTCTTAGTCACAGGGTGAACCTTCATAGTATAGTAGGGCCAGAGGGCTTGCTTGTGAGTGGAGGTAGCATTGTGGTGAGGGCAGAAGCCGACTGGAGTCTCAAGCCCGTGATCTTCCACCTCAAGTTACTCCATGAAGGCCTTCCACTTGATGAAAAGCAACTTGCCATTGGTCATCCAAGTCAGAGTCTTGTCGGCATCAGTTCCAAGATGAATAGTAGCAAAGAATTGAGCCACCAAATCTGCATCAAAATCCTTGTTGAACTGCATGATTTTGAGAATGTTCAGCTGAGAACACATCTGAAGGGCTTCGCCAAAGTACTCAGGGTCCTTCTCCATAGCATCCATGTCGATGGAGCGTACATCAACATAGAGATTCTTCTTAGCCTTGATCACATCAAAATAGATGGAAAACTAAAAGCGGTTCCAGAACGGGCGGTTGACCAAAGTGGGATCTTGGTCTTCCTCATAGGGGTTGCGGCGACGCTTTGCCCAAAACTCCTTGGTAGTCATCTCAGTCACAGTCTTTCCCTTTGGCTTGTTGGCGGATCTCTTCGACTGCTGAGGTGGCGGTGGAGCACTTGAGGTTGCGCCTGCTGGCGGCGGTTGAGTACTAGAGGAACCACCTGCTGACTTAGAAGTGTGGTAGCGCTTTGACGTTGCACGACCGGGGTTGACACGACGGACCTGCTGCTCAGGATGATCATCACCTGTAACCAAAACACACGACCAGAAGAAACACACGAAAGAAAGAGCATAAGCCACCAAACAAAACAACAAGGATCCAAGCTTGGTAGGAAAAGATGGAACTGGGAATCCAGAGGTAGTACCGCGACCCAACAGCGGCAGACCGCATGAGTGGTAGTACCGTGACACAACAGCGGCAGTACCGCTTGAGCGGTAGTACCGCTCGAGGAGAGCAGTAGTACCGCGCCAGATGGGGAACAGCGGTTCCCTACTACCGTGGTCAGATCCGGAACTAACGGAGATGCCAAATTCAAAAAGGAACCTACCAAACTTCAATCCACAATGCCTAGAAGCCATCTCCATCCTACTCAAGCCTCGCCTTGGCCAAAAGACGAGAAGAACAATGCCTATTGCCCCTAAAAACTAGATGCAAGATCTAAGCAAAGAGAGAACGGGAACGGGGGCAATACCGACATCCATGGCAAGAGGACGAGGTGGGGATCGACTCCACCGGAGGAAATGGAGAGGGACGACACGAAAACGGCGGCCGGCCGGGCCCCTCCTGTGGCGAGAGGTTGCAGGAGCAACGAGGAAGACGAGTGGGGGCGAATGGGTATGGGGGAGAAGCAACTCCCCCTGCCCCGACATAACCCCCCGTCGCCCGCCCCGCAGTGGTAGTACCGCTGGGGTTGGCGGTAGTACCGCTTGACGCTTGTCAGCGGTAGTACCGCTCTGCCACAAAAAGGGCCAACCAAACCGGGCAGAACACAAGAGAAGAAACCGAGACAAAACGAGAACACACACACACACACACAAAACCGACAAAAAGAAAGAAGACACACACCTCTCCAAGAGAGGATGGTGGCCGAGGCCACCTATGTTTGAGTTCAGAGGTATGCCGCCGTGAAGATTTTAACCTTGGGCCCATGACCAACACTCATCTTTGAAGCACAAGTACCATAAAAAAATGGCTAATGTGAAAGAGTTTGGTTAGTTTATGCATTATGGGGGGAGGAAAAGTTCATTGAGAGAACAACACTCCCCCTATGTCCATGCCTACACCTAAACTAGACAACAAGTTGAGTGAGGTGGGGTGTGCAAGGGTTCAAGTCACATTGCTTGAATCAATGATATTTAGCTCATGCCTTAACTTGCGAAATCTTGCTTCATCCAAAGGCCCCGTGAAGATATCTGCAAGGTTATCATGAGTGTTCACATAGTTAAGCTCGATCTCCCCTCGCCTAATGTGATCCCGGATGAAATGATGCCTAATCTCAATATGTTTTGTCTTGAAGTGTTGCATTGGGTTGAGAGAAATCTTGATGGCACTTTCATTGTCACACCAAAGAGGCACTTTGTCACAAGTGACACCTTAATCGTTTAAAGTTTGCCTCATCCATAAAAGTTGTGCACAACAACTACCGACGGCCACATATTCCGCTTCCGTGGACGAGAGAGACACACAACTTTGCTTCTTGGAAGACCAACTCACCAAAGATCAACCAAGAAATTGGCACCCTCCAGAAGTGGACTTCCTATCCACTTTGTCTCTCGCCCAATCCGAGTTTGAATAACCTACAAGCTTAAAGTTTGCTCCTCTTGGGTACCAAAGGCCAAAGTTTGGGGTATGAGCCAAATATCGAAATATTCGCTTGACTGGCACAAAGTGACTTTCCTTAGGTGCGGCTTGAAACCGTGCACAAATTCCCACACTCAACATGATATCCGGTCTAGATGCACAGAGGTAAAGCAAGGAGCCAATCACGGAACGATATACCTTTTGATCCACCGCTTTACCATTGGGATCAATGTCTAGTTGGCACTTGGTGGGCATGGGAGTGGAAGACGGCTTGACATCACTTAGCTTGAATCTCTTGAGCATGTCTTGAGTGTATTTGGCTTGGTTGATGAAGGCTCCTTCTCTCCTTTGCTTCACTTCGAACCCGAGAAAGAACTTCAACTCTCCCATGGAAGACATATCGAACTTTGAGGTCATGAGAGCGGCAAATTCCTCATTGAAAGCTTTGTTAGGGGAACCAAAGATAATATCATCAACATATAATTGGCACACAAACAACTCCCCTTTGACCTTCTTGGTAAAAAGAGTGGGGTCGATTAGCCCAACTTCAAAACCACGGTCTTGTAACAACTCGGTAAGGTGGTCATACCACGCACGTGGGGCTTGTTTAAGGCCATAGAATGCCTTATCGAGTTGATACACGTGATCGGGAAAGTAGGGATCCTTGAACCCAGGGGGTTGCTTGACATAAACCAATTCATTAATAGGACCATTAAGAAAAGCACTCTTCACATCCATTTGTTGTAACTTAAAGTTATGATGAGAAGCATATGCAATCAACATGCGAATGGATTCAAGACGAGCAACAGGAGCAAAGGTTTCACTGTAGTCGATACCCTCGACTTGGGAATAGCCTTGTGCTACCAAACGAGCCTTGTTGCGAATGATAATCCCATGAGCATCTTGCTTGTTCTTGAATATCCACTTGGTTACAATGACATTGTGGTTCCCCGTTGGCCTTGGCACCAATCTCCACACTTTGTTGCGCTCGAAGTTGTTGAGTTATTCATGCATGGCATTGAGCCAATCCGGATCTTCGAGCGCCTCATAGACCTTTTGGGGTTCAACACAAGAGACAAACGCGTGATGTTCACAATAGTTTGCTAATTTTCTACGAGTGCTTACCCCCTTTCTTAAGCTTCCAAGCACATTCGTCATGAGATGATCCTTGGTGGAGAGCTTGGAAGCAACCTTGGCGGCACGACGCTCCAATTCCTCCTCGGGGGTGAGACGAGGAGTGGTCACTTGATCATCTTGAGCGTCGTCTTGAGCTTGTTCTTGATCTCGTGGAAGCTCTTGATCTTGAACTTGCTCGGAGGAGGGAGCTTGACCTTGGGCATCACTTGATGTTACAACACCATATTGAGATTGATCTTGCCCTTGGTCTTGTTCTTGAGGTTGAGGGCCCTCACTTTGTTCTTTGGAAGCGTGTGGGTCTTGGGTTGGTGAAGGTTCCACTTGAGTAGAACATTGTCCTTCTCCTTCGGCCACAAGGGGTTCCTCAATGGGTAGGATATGACCAATACCCATTCTTCTTATGGCTTGGGGAGGAATTTCATCACCTACATCACAAGTACCACTTTGCTCCACTTGGGAGCCGTTATTCTCATCAAACTCCACGTTACACGTTTCCTCAATAAGTCCTGTGGACTTATTGAGAATATGGTAAGCATGAGAGTTTGTAGCATAACCAGCAAATATGCCCTCATAAGCTCTAGCCTAAAATTTAGACAAACGGACACCTTTCTTGAGAATGAAACACTTACAACCGAACACTCGGAAGTACTTGAGGTTGGGCTTGTTAACGGTGAGTATCTCATATGGAGTCTTGTTCAAGCCTTTGCGGAGGTAGAGCCGATTAGATGCATGGCACGCGGTGTTGATGGCTTTGGCCCAAAAGTTGTAGGGAGACTTGAACTCCACCATCATGGTCCTTGCCGCATCCATCAATGTCCGGTTATTCCTCTCCGCTACACCATTTTGTTGAGGGGTATAAGGTGCGGAATATTGATGCTTGATTCCCTCATCACTCAAAAACTCATCCAAGGTATAGTTCTTGAACTCGGAGCCGTTGTCACTTCTTATTGTCAAGATCTTTGCATTGTGTTGTCGTTGAGCTTCATTTGCAAAGTCGATGACAGTTTGTTGGGTCTCGCTCTTCCTCTTGAAGAAATATACCCAAGTGTATCTTGAGTAGTCATCTACAATCACCAAGCAATACTTTCTACCCCCAAGACTATCAAAGGATGGAGGTCCAAAGAGATCCAAGTGAAGGAGCTCCAAAGGCCTCTTCGAGTAGACGATAGTCGTGGGAGGGTGAGCCTTCTCATGTAGCTTTCCTTCGATGCAAGCACGACAAGCACGATCTTTGGCAAAACTAACATTTTTTAGTCCACGGACATGGTCCCCCTTGAGAAGATTTTGCAAAGATCTCATATTGACGTGTGCTAAACGGCGATGCCAAGCCATCCCACGTCAACTTTAGCCATTAGGCATGTCGCGGTCTTAGTGGGTCGCTTCGAAAAGTTAATCACATAGAGACCGTTCTCGACATGCCCAACAAAGGCTACTTTAAGAGTCTTGATCCACAAGAGGGCCACGGAATGAATATCAAAGAAAGTGGCAAAGCCCATGAGTGCTAGTTGACGAACGAAAAGTAAATTGTATGCAAGGGACTCAACAAGCTGACCTTCTTGATCGTAAGATCATGAGAAATGACAACTTTGCCGAGTCCCAATACCTTAGAAGATGAGGAATCACCCCACTCGACATTGGTGGGCATGGATGGAATATTTTGCATGTCCACCACCAAGTCCTTGCTTCTAGTCATATGATTAGTAGCTCCACTATCGAGCAACCTGAAGGGGAACGTTGCAGAAAACAAAAATTTTCCTACGGTTTCACCAAGATCCATCTAGGAGTTCATCTAGCAACGAGTGATTAGATGCATCTACGTACCTTGTAGATCGCGAGCGGAAGCGTTCAAAGAACGGGGATGAGGGAGTCGTACTCGACGTGATTCGAATCACCGAAGATCCTAGCACCGAACGGATGGCACCTCCGCGTTCAACACACGTACGGAACAGCCACGTCTCCTCCTTCTTGATCCAGCAAGGGGGAAGGAGAGGTTGAGGGAGATGGCTCCAGCAGCAGCACGATGGCGTGGTGGTGATGGAGCTGCAGTACTCCGGCAGGGCTTCACCAAGCACTATGGAGGAGGAGGAGGTGTTGGAGAGGGAGAGGGAGGCACCAAAGGCAAGGGTGAGAAGTCCTCCATCTCCCCACTATATATAGGAGGGCCAAGGGGGGGGGGGCGCCGGCCCTAGGAGATCTAATCTCCTAGGGGGTGCGGCCAAGGGGAGGAATCCCTCCTCCCCAAGGCACCTAGGGGTGCCTTCCCCCTTTGGGACTCTTCCCTCCTTGAAACCCTAGGCGCATGGGCCTCTTGGGGCTGGTGCCCTTGGCCCATGTAGGCCAAGGCGCACCCCCTACAGCCCATGTGGCCCCCCGGGACAGGTGGCCCCACCTGGTGGACCCCCGGGACCCTTCCGGTGGTCCCGGTACAATACCGTGCTATTCCGAATTACTCTATTATTCCGAAGCCAATGAAAAGTAAGTAGAACCTACAAAAATGGGGTTTTCTATTGATGCCTTGAATAACATATAGCTTACCTGTAGACAAAAAAAAAGTAATTATGTTTCGGAACCAGGCAAAACCAGATTGCTGTGCCATAGGAAGGATAGCTATACTAATTCGGTATACTCAAAATACACCTTTGGTACAAAATTGACAATCTCACAAGGATGAAATATCAGTAATTTTCTATTTACTGGTCGATCCCATCTTTTACGGAATCAATTCCTTTTTTGAATGTACAAAAATTTTGGGAGTTCAGCATGTCTGGAAGCACGGGAGAACGTTCTCTTTTCACAATAAGAGTTATCCATACAGTGACGGTATTTAATTATGAAAGTTGGCTAAGTAGCTGACCCTGTTAGTCCGTTCTTTTAAGATAAAGGAGCATAAGCCTTTTTCTTTTTATTACTATTTCCTCCGCTTAATGGATAACCATTTGCTACCAATGGGAGAATTGCTTCTTATTTCCAATTTAGATAATTGGATTTGCATCGCGATTTTTTCCATTCCTCTGTGTAAATACCCTAATATGGGTTCACAATCAATAACATCCTCACCATCGAGAGTAACGATCAGTCGAAGAACACCATGCATTGATGGGTGTTGAGGGCCCATATTGACTATCATGAGATCCTTTCTTGTAAGCGTTGACCCTGAAACTTGTCCCGATGGCCGAAATAGGACTTCCCATATATAATTCTTTACCTCCGGACCATTCCGGAACTCCTCGTGACGTTCGGGATCTCATCCGGGACTCCGAACAACATTCGGGTTACTGCATATACATATCCCTACAACCCTAGCGTCACCGAACCTTAAGTGTGTAGACCCTACGGGTTCGGGAGACATGTAGACATGACCGAGATCGCTCTCCGGCCAATAACCAACAGCGGGATCTGGATACCCATGTTGGCTCCCACATGCTCCTCGATGATCTCATTGGATGAACCACGATGTCGAGGATTCAAGCAACCCTGTATACAATTCCCTTTGTCAATCGGTATGTTACTTGCCCGAGATCCGATCGTCGGTATCCCAATACCTCGTTCAATCTCGTTACCGGCAAGTCACTTTACTCGTACCGTAATGCATGATCCCGTGACCAGACACTTGGTCACTTTGAGCTCATTATGATGATGCATTACCGAGTGGGCCCAGTGATACCTCTCCGTCATATGGAGTGACAAATCCAGTCTTGATCCGTGTCAACCCAACAGACACTTTCGGAGATACCCGTAGTATACCTTTATAGTCACCCAGTTACGTTGTGATGTTTGGCACACCCAAAGCACTCCTACGGTATCCGGGAGTTACACGATCTCATGGTCTAAGGAAAAGATACTTGACATTGGAAAACTCTAGCAAACGAACTATACGATCTGATGCTATGTTTAGGATTGGGTCTTGTCCATCACATCATTCTCCTAATGATGTGATCTCGTTATCAATGACATCCAATGTCCATAGTCAGGAAACCATGACTATCCGTTGATCAACGAGCTAGTCAACTAGAGGCTTACTAGGGACATGTTGGTGTCTATTATTCACACATGTATTACGATTTCCGGATAACACAATTATAGCATGAATAAAGACAATTATCATGAACAAGGAAATATAATAATAATGCTTTTATTATTGCCTCTAGGGCATATTTCCAACAGTCTCCCACTTGCACTAGAGTCAATAATCTAGTTACATTGTGAAGAATCGAACACCCATGAAATTCTGGTGTTGATCATGTTTTGCTCTAGGGAGAGGTTTAGTCAACGGATCTGCTACATTCAGGTCCGTGTGTACTTTACAAATATTTGTGTCTCCATTTTGAACATTTTCACGAATGGAGTTGAAGCGACGCTTGATGTGCCTTGTCTTCTTGTGAAACCTGGGCTCCTTTGCAAGAGCAATAGCTCCAGTGTTGTCACAGAAGAGCTTGATCGGCCCCGACGCATTGGGTATGACTCCTAGGTCGGTGATGAACTCCTTCACCCAAATTGCTTCATGTGCTGCCTCCGAGGCTGCCATCTACTCCGCTTCACATGTAGATCCCGCCACGACGCTCTGCTTGCAACTGCACCAGCTTACTGCCCCACCATTCAAAATATACACGTATCCGGTTTGTGACTTAGAGTCATCCAGATCTGTGTCGAAGCTAGCGTCGACGTAACCCTTTACGACGAGCTCTTCGTCACCTCCATAGACGAGAAACATTTCCTTAGTCCTTTTCAGGTACTTCAGGATATTCTTGACCGCTGTCCAGTGTTCCTTGCCGGGATTACTTTGGTACCTTCCTACCAAACTTACGGCAAGGTTTACATCACGTCTGGTACATAGCATGGCATACATAATAGAACCTATGGCTGAGGCATAGGGGATGACACTCATCTCTTCTGTATCTTCTGCCGTGGTCGGACATTGAGCTGAGCTCAATTTCACACCTTGCAACACAGGCAAGAACCCCTTCTTAGACTGATCCATATTGAACTTCTTCAATATCTTATCAAGGTATGTGCTTTGCGAAAGACCTATGAGGCGTCTTGATCTGTCTCTATAGATCTTGATGCCTAATATATAAGCAGCTTCTCCAAGGTCCTTCATTGAAAAACTCTTATTCAAGTAGGCCTTAATGCTGTCCAAGAGTTCTATATCATTTCCCATCAAAAGTATGTCATCTACATATAATATGAGAAATGTTACAGAGCTCCCACTCACTTTCTTGTAAACGCAGGCTTCTCCATAAGTCTGCGTAAACCCAAACGCTTTGATCATCTCATCAAAGCGAATGTTCCAACTCCGAGATGCTTGCACCATCCCATAAATCGAGCGTTGGAGCTTGCACACCTTGTCAGCATTCTTAGGATCGACAAAACCTTCCGGCTGCATCATATACAATTTTTCCTTAAGGAAACCATTAAGGAATGCCGTTTTGACGTCCATTTGCCATATTTCATAATCATAGAATGCGGCAATAGCTAACATGATTCGGACGGACTTCAGCTTCGCTACCGGTGAGAAAGTCTCATCGTAGTCAACCCCTTGAACTTGTCGATAACCCTTAGCGACAAGCCGAGCTTTATAGATGGTCACATTACCATCCGCGTCTGTCTTCTTCTTAAAGATCCATTTATTTTCTATGGCTCGCCGCTCAACGGGCAAGTCAGTCAAAGTCCATACTTCGTTTTCATACATGGATCCTATCTCGGATTTCATGGCTTCTAGCCATTTGTCGGAATCCGGACCCGCCATCGCTTCTTCATAGTTCGAAGGTTCACTGTTGTCTATCAACATGATTTCCAAGACAGGGTTGCCGTACCACTCTGGTGCGGAACGTGTCCTTGTGGACCTTTGAATTTCAGTAGGAGCTTGATCAGAAGTATCTTGATCATCATCATTAACTTCCTCTCTAGTCGGTGCAGGCACCTCAGGAACATTTTCTTGAGTTGCGCCATTTTCCGGTTCAAGAGGCAATACTTCATCAAGCTCTACTTTCCTCCCACTTACTTCTTTCGAGAGAAACTCTTTCTCTAGAAAGGACCCATTCTTGGCAACAAAGATCTTGCCTTCGGATCTGAGGTAGAAGGTATACCCAATAGTTTCTTTAGGGTATCCTATGAAGACGCATTTTTCCGACTTGGGTTCGAGCTTTTCAGGTTGAAGTTTCCTGACATAAGCATCGCATCCCCAAACTTTTAGAAACGACAGCTTAGGTTTCTTCCCAAACCATAATTCAAACGGTGTTGTCTCAACGGATTTCGACGGAGCCCTATTTAAAGTGAATGCGGCAGTCTCTAAAGCATAGCCCCAAAAAGATAGCGGTAAATCGGCAAGAGACATCGTAGATCGCACCATATCTAATAGAGTGCGATTACGACGTTCGGACACACCATTACGCTGAGGTGTTCCAGGCGGCGTGAGCTGTGAAACTATTCCACATTTTCTTAAGTGTGTGCCAAACTCATGACTCAAGTATTCTCCTCCACGATCTGATCGTTGGAACTTGACTTTCCTGTCACGTTGATTCTCAACCTCACTCTGAAATTCCTTGAACTTTTCAAAGGTCTCAGACTTGTGTTTCATTAAGTAGACATACCCATATCTACTCAAGTCATCAGTGAGGGTGAGAACATAACAATAGCCAACGCGAGCCTCAACACTCATTGGACCGCACACATCAGTATGTATGATTTCCAATAAGTTGGTTGCTCGCTCCATTGTTCCTGAGAACGGAGTCTTGGTCATTTTACCCATGAGGCATGGTTCGCACGTGTCAAATGATTCGTAATCAAGAGACTCTAAAAGTCCATCAGCATGGAGCTTCTTCATGCGTTTGACACCTATGTGACCAAGGCGGCAGTGCCACAAGTATGTGGGACTATCATTATCAATCTTACATCTTTTGGTACTCACACTATGAATATGTGTAGCATTACGCTCGATATTCATTAAGAATAAACCATTCACCATCGGAGCATGACCATAAAACATATCTCTCATATAAATAGAACAACCATTATTCTCGGATTTAAATGAGTAGCCATCTCGAATTAAATGAGATCCTGATACAATGTTCATGCTCAAACTTGGCACTAAATAACAATTATTGAGGTTTAAAACTAATCCCGTAGGTAAATGAAGAGGCAGCATGCCGACGGCGATCACATCGACCTTGGAACCATTCCCGATGCGCATCGTCACCTCGTCCTTCGCCAGTCTCCGCTTATTCCGCAGCTCCTGCTTTGAGTTACAAATGTGAGCAACTGAACCGGTATCAAATACCCAGGAGCTACTACGAGTACTAGTAAGGTACACATCAATTACATGTATATCACATATACCTTTTGTTTTGCCGGCCTTCTTGTCTGCTAAGTATTTGGGGCAGTTCCGCTTCCAGTGACCACTTTCCTTGCAATAAAAGCACTCAGTCTCGGGCTTGGGTCCATTCTTTGGCTTCTTCCCGGCAGCTTGCTTGCCGGGCGTGGCAACTCCCTTGCCGTCCTTCTTGAATGTTTTCTTACCCTTGCCTTTCTTGAACTTAGTGGTTTTATTGACCATCAACACTTGATGTTCCTTCTTGACTTCTACCTCTGCTGATTTCAGCATAGCAAATACTTCAGGAATGGTCTTTTCCATCCCCTGCATATTGAAGTTCATCACAAAGCTCTTGTAGCTCGGTGGAGGCGACTAAAGGATTCTGTCAATGACCGCGTCATCCGGGAGATTAACTCCCAGCTGAGTCAAGCGGTTATGTAACCCAGACATAGTGAGTATATGCTCACTGACAGAACTATTTTCCTCCATCTTACAGCTGAAGAATTTGTCGGAGACTTCATATCTCTCGACCCGGGCATGAGCTTGAAAAACCATTTTCAGCTCTTCGAACATCTCATATGCTCCATGTCTCTCAAAACGCTTTTGGAGCCCCGGCTCTAAGCTGTAAAGCATGCCGCACTGAACGAGGGAGTAGTCATCGGTACGTGCCTGCCAAGAATTCATAACGTCTTGTTCTGCAGGGAGAACAGGTGCATCACCTAGCGGTGCTTGTAGGACATAATCTTACTTGGCAGCTATGAGGATGATCCTCAGGTTCCGGACCCAGTCCGTATAGTTGCTGCCATCGTCTTTTAGCTTGGTTTTCTCTAGGAACGCGTTGAAGTTGAGGACTACGTTGGCCATTTGATCTACAAGACATATTGTAAAAAATTTAGACTAAGTTCATGATAATTAAGTTCATCTAATCAAATTATTCAATGAACTCCCACTTAGATAGACATCCCTCTTCTAGTCATCTAAGTATAACATGATCCAAGTTAACTAGGCCGTGTCCGATCATCACGTGAGACGGACTAGTCAACGTCGGTGAACATCTTCATGTTGATCGTATCTTCTATACGACTCATGCTCGACCTTTCGGTCTTCTATGTTCCGAGGCCATGTCTGTACACATGCTAGGCTCGTCAAGTCAACCTAAGTGTTTGCATGTGTAAATCTCTCTTACACCCGTTGTATGTGAACGTTAGAATCTATCACACCCGATCATCACGTGGTGCTTCGAAACAACGAACTGTCGCAACGGTGCACAGTTAGGGGGAACACTTTCTTGAAATTATTATGAGGGATCATCTTATTTACTACCGTCGTTCTAAGTAAACAAGATGCAAAACATGATAAACATCACATGCAATCAAATAATAATAGTGACATGATATGGCCAATATCACATAGCTCCTTTGATCTCCATCTTGGGGCTCCATGATCATCTTGTCACCGGCATGACACCATGATCTCCATCATCATGATCTCTATCATTGTGTCTCCATGAAGTTGCTCGCCAACTATTACTTCTACTACTATGGCTAATGCGTTTAGCAATAAAGTAAAGTAATTTACATGGCGTTTCTCAATGACACGCAGGTCATACGAAAAATAAAGACAACTCCTATGGCTCCTGCCGGTTGTCATACTCATCGACATGCAAGTCATGATTCCTATTACAATAGCATGAACATCTCATACATCACATATATATTATTCATCATTCATCACAACTTTGGCCATATCATATCACAAAGCACTTGCTGCAAAAACAAGTTAGACGTCCTCTAATTGTTGTTGCAAGTTTTACGTGGCTGAAGTAGGGTTCTAGCAAGAACGTTTTCTTACCTACGTGAAAGCCACAACGTGATTTGTCAACTTCTATTTACCCTTCATAAGGACCCTTTTCATCGAATCCGCTCCAACTAAAGTAGGAGAGACAGACACCCGCCAGCCACCTTATGCAACTAGTGCATGTTAGTCGGTGGAACCGGTCTCACGTAAGCGTACGTGTAAGGTTGGTCCGGGCCGCTTCATCCCACAATACCGTTGAAGCAAGATAAGACTAGTAGCGGCAAGAAAGTTGACAACATCTACGCCCACAACAAATTGTGTTCTACTCGCGCAAGAAGAACTACGCATAGACCTAGCTCATGATGCCACTAAAGGGGAACGTTGCAGAAAACAAAAATTTTCCTACGGTTTCACCAAGATCCATCTAGGAGTTCATCTAGCAACGAGTGATTAGATGCATCTACGTACCTTGTAGATCGCGAGCGGAAGCGTTCAAAGAACGGGGATGAGGGAGTCGTACTCGACGTGATCCGAATCACCAAAGATCCTAGCACCGAACGGACGGCACCTCCGCGTTCAACACACGTACGGAACATCCACGTCTCCTCCTTCTTGATCCATCAAGGGGGAAGGAGAGGTTGAGGGAGATGGCTCCAGCAGCAGCACGACGGCGTGGTGGTGATGGAGCTGCAGTACTCCGGCAGGGCTTCGCCAAGCACTATGGAGGAGGAGGAGGTGTTGGAGAGGGAGAGGGAGGCACCAAAGGCAAGGGTGAGAAGTCCTCCATCTCCCCACTATATATAGGAGGGCCAAGGGGGGGGGGGCGCCGGCCCTAGGAGATCTAATCTCCTAGGGGGGTGCGGCCAAGGGGAGGAATCCCTCCTCCCCAAGGCACCTAGGGGTGCCTTCCCCCTTTGGGACTCTTCCCTCCTTGAAACCCTAGGCGCATGGGCCTCTTGGGGCTGGTGCCCTTGGCCCATGTAGGCCAAGGCGCACCCCCTACAGCCCATGTGCCCCCCCGGGACAGGTGGCCCCACCCGGTGGACCCCCGGGACCCTTCCGGTGGTCCCGGTACAATACCGGTGACCCCGAAACTTGTCCCGATGGCCGAAATAGGACTTCCCATATATAATTCTTTACCTCCAGACCATTCCGGAACTCCTCGTGACGTCCGGGATCTCATCCGGGACTCCAAACAACATTCGGGTTACTGCATATACATATCCCTACAACCCTAGCGTCACCGAACCTTAAGTGTGTAGACCCTACGGGTTCGGGAGACATGTAGACATGACCGAGATCGCTCTCCGGCCAATAACCAACAGCGGGATCTGGATACCCATGTTGGCTCCCACATGCTCCTCGATGATCTCATCGGATGAACCACGATGTCGAGGATTCAAGCAACCCCGTATACAATTCCCTTTGTCAATCGGTATGTTACTTGCCCGAGATCCGATCGTCGGTATCCCAATACCTCGTTCAATCTCGTTACCGGCAAGTCACTTTACTCGTACCGTAATGCATGATCCCGTGACCAGACACTTGGTCACTTTGAGCTCATTATGATGATGCATTACCGAGTGGGCCCAGTGATACCTCTCCGTCATATGGAGTGACAAATCCCAGTCTTGATCCGTGTCAACCCAATAGACACTTTCGGAGATACCCGTAGTATACCTTTATAGTCACCCAGTTACATTGTGACGTTTGGCACACCCAAAGCACTCCTACGGTATCCGGGAGTTACACGATCTCATGGTCTAAGGAAAAGATACTTGACATTGGAAAACTCTAGCAAACGAACTATACGATCTGATGCTATGTTTAGGATTGGGTCTTGTCCATCACATCATTCTCCTAATGATGTGATCTCGTTATCAATGACATCCAATGTCCATAGTCAGGAAACCATGACTATCCGTTGATCAACGAGCTAGTCAACTAGAGGCTTACTAGGGACATGTTGGTGTCTATCATTCACACATGTATTACGATTTCCGGATAACACAATTATAGCATGAATAAAGACAATTATCATGAACAAGGAAATATAATAATAATGCTTTTATTATTGCCTCTAGGGCATATTTCCAACACAACCATGATCCCCCACCGGAAGCAAACACCTACAAGAGATCAATGCTTGGTTTTAGGTACCCATTTTGTAATGGGTCCTTTGATGTTAGTAACAAGGGTCTTAGGAACCCAAATAGACCATTCAATGTACTCATAAGGAGAACCAACAAATTTGGCATAAACATGCCCATCTCTAGCGCGGCACAACACATAGGAAGGGTTAAAGTCGCCGGCTTTGTTGGGAAGGGGAGCATTTTCCTTCTTGGAATCACTACCCCTCATGAAGTTTTTCTCCTTCTCCTTAGTAGCACCCTCACCCTCCTTCACAAAGGTTTGCTTGAGAGTAGGAGTTCGTTTGGCCTTGTCATTCTTCTTCTTGTTCTTGGACTTGGGCACGTACCCAATCCCTTCCTTGCCCACAACTCCCTTTTGGTTCATCAAGAGTTCGTTGAGGCTCTTCTCACCTTGTATGCAAGACACAAGACCTTTCTCAAGTTGCACCTTTAGCTTAGCGTTATCCTCAACAAGATGCACATGCTCACAACACAGGTTAGTAGCCTTTGCATTATCAATTAACATCATACAAGGAAAAGTGGCCTTCTCCTTGGTTAGCTTTACTTGAAGTTGATCATGAGACTCTTTGAGGCTAGCATGAGCACCCTTCAAGACCTTGTGAGCCTTGTCGAGTAGATCAAACTCCTCTTTGAGTCTAGCAAGATCAACCCCAAGTTTGGCCTTCTTGGAGTTTAGCACACGAGAAACAACAAGAGCATGATCCAAATCTTTCTTTAACTTAGCATCATCAATGTTGTGTGAGTCCTCAAGAGCCAAACGAAGACCACGCTCTTCCTCAAGAGCATTGGAAAGATCCGAAATCTCATTGGCATAGTCACGACTATGCCCCTCCATCTTGGAGATAGTATCTTCGTGAGCCTCGATCACGTCATTGGCTTCACCAAGTTGTTCCAGGAGAGAAACAAAATGCTTCTTGGTTTTACCCTTGAGTTTACCCATAAAGGACTCAAACACATTTTCCTTCACATTAGGTCCCTCACATTCATCAATGCAATCCGTCAAGGAAGGATTATTAATGATGGTAGCTTTGATGTTGGGAGTTACCTTCTTGGTGGCTTTAGCCATGAGGCACTTGGCGGTGATGTTCTCATTGGGTGAGTCGAAGAGAGATATTCATGGAGTTTTTGCAATGGCAACGGAGGCCATGGCAACCGACTCATCATCATCATCCTCATGGTACTCTTCTTGAACCAGCAACGCCTTGTGAGGGGTTTTCTTGGTGAAGTTGCTCTTTTTGGGGAAAGACTTGCCTTTTTCCTTTCGAATGAGCTTGCCACCATTGTCTTCCCTCTTCTCATACGGCACTCCGCAACAAAATGACTCACATTGCCACAATTGTAGCAAGTCCTTACACGTTGCTTGCTCTTCGTGCCACTTGAGTTGTTCTTGTTGAAGTTTGGCCTTGAGTTTTTCTTGCTCCAAAATCGCCTTGAAGCAAGTGCCATGTGTTCATGATAGGCATACTTTGTATCTTCGGGGTTGCTTTCCTCTTCTTCCTCTTCTTCTTCTTCAACGCAAACCTTGGCCTTCAATGCAAGGTTGGGCTTCTTTGCCCTTTGAGAGTGAAGCACCGCATTGTCGGCGGTCTTGTCCAAGATGTTCATAGCCACAAGCTCATCCAACACTTCACTTGAGGTCAAAGTGTGGAAGTCCGGCTTTGACGAATGACAGAGGACATGGCCTTGTGGTAAGGCATCATTGCCTTGAGGAATTTGCACTTGATCCAATTGTCATCCATGTCCTTGCTCCCGTGATCTCGGAGTGAGACCGCGAGTTTGGTTACTCTCCGATAAAGCTCACGAGGTTCTTCATCTTCTTTCATTGCAAACTCATCGGCTTCATCTTGCACTACTTCATAGTTGGAGAGTTGAATGCTTGCGCTTCCCCGGTAGAGAGAGACAACACAAAGCCATGCATCTTTGGCCAAGGCGAAGGGCCGAAGATGAGGTAGATCTTCGGGTGGAATTGCATCTTGAATGATGAAGAGAGCATTCTCATTGAATTGATTATCCGCGGCTTCTCGAGGAGTGAAGTTGCCTGGATCATGCGGATGGAAACCTTCTTCAATGATTCTCCAAAGATTAGTGTTCAGATGATTTAAATGACGCTTAAAGCGATAAATCCAAGAATCAAAGTCCTCATTTTTCACAATCTTAGGGGGAGGACCGGCATGATTCAAATGAGTGGAAGGAATCTGTCCACCATAAACAAGTGGTGGTTCCACATGGGCAAAGATGCCGGTGCCATTTTTACCACTAGAAGGAGGAGCCTTTTCACTACTAGCTTCCCCCTTGTCGGAGATAGCATCCGTCACCTTGTCGGTGGGATCACCCACTTTCAACGGTGCGGTGGATAGTTTAAGCCCTTCAATGAATTTAGTAAACATGCTTTCAACCTCGGTCGTCATTGAGGTTTTCAATGTCTCCAAGGCTACATTGAATTCCTCACGGGAGACCGAGGTTCCCCCATCACCCGTAGACGAGATCGGATTTACACCGGAGTGCTCCTCCACACCGTTTACGGTGTCAACCATACTGTTCGGACGACAAAGTCCTTAGTAAAGAGACGAGGCTCTGATACCAATTGAAAGGATCGATATGGTTGACTAGAGGGGGGGGCGGTGAATAGGCAACTAACAATTTTTTAACTTTTCTTTACCAAATTAAACTTTGCATCAAAGTAGGTTGTCTAGATGTGCAACTAGGTGAGCAACCTATATGATGCAACAACAAAGAACATACACGCAAGCAAGAGAAGTAACACTAATAAGCTTGCACAAGTAAAGGTAAGAGATGACCAAGAGTGGACCCGGTGAAGACGAGGATGTGTTACCGAAGTTCCTTCCTTTTGAGGGGAAGTACGTCTCCGTTAGAGCGGTGTGGAGGCACAATGCTCCCCAAGAAGCCACTAGGGACACCATATTCTCCTCACGCCCTCACACAATGCAAGATGCCGTGATTCCACTATTGGTGCCCTTGGAGGCGGCGACTGGACCTTTACAAACAAGGTTCGGCCAAACTCCACAACTCAATCGGAGGCTCCCAACAACACCACGAAGCTTCACCACAATGGACTATGGCTCCATGCTGACCTCAACCGTCTAGGGTGCTCAAACACCCAAGAGTAACAAGATCCGCTAGGGATTAGTGGGGGAATCAAATATCTCTTGGTGGAAGTGTAGATCGGGGCCTTCTCAACTACTCCCGAGCAAATCAACAAGTTTGGTTGGCTAGAGAGAGAGATCAGGCGAAAATGGAGCTTGGAGCAATAATGGAGCTTTTGGGGGAAGAGGTGGGTCAATGAAGAAGAAGGGGACCCCCTTTTATAGTGGGGGGAACAATCCAACCGTTACCCCACTAAACAGCCCCGCAGACGGCGGTACTACCGAAGTGGGCAGCGGTACTACCGCTAGACCCAGCGGTACTACTGCTCCCCCTTACGGTACTACCGCCCAGCCGGAGAGGGCTTGAAGATAGAGGAGGGACAGGCCCAGCGCGGTACTGCCGGACAGGCCCAGTGCGGTACTGCCGTGGTGGCAGGGCGGTACTACCGCTCTCGAGCGGTACTACTGCACCTACTACACGAGAAGTGCCCCCCTCGAGTCGAGGCGGTAATGGCCCGGTACCGCAATGGTACTGCCGCTGAGGACACACAAGCGGTACTACCGCTGGGCACCGTGGTACTACCGCTGGGGCTAAAGACTGCCCAAACAGCAGGGAATAAGACCTCCAACGACGCGGGAAGGCCCAGAGGGTGTGAAACAAAAGTGTACGTGATGATTCCACCCTAGCCATACCAAAGCGGACCCCCTCTTGATAGTACGGTGACTCCTACGAAACTAATCCACCAACAAGAAACGAAAGAGCTACACCGTCTTGAAAAACACTCCGAGGGGAAAGAAATCGTCTCGAGCCAAAGGATGAATCACTGAAATGCTCAAAGCACAAGGTTAGTCCGCAAATATGTTGTCATCAATCACCAAAACTACATCGAAAGAGATATGCCTTAACAGAAGCTCCCTGAGATCTTCTGCTAACTCCCTTGGCAAACCTCCTATTACTAGGGTATTGGCATAACTCTTCCGGCTCAAAGCGTCTGCTACGACATTGGCCTTGCTTGGATGATAGTGCAACTTCATATCATAATCCTTTATAAGCTCCAACCATCTCCTCTGCCTGAGGTTCAACTCCTTCTGTGTGAAAATGTACTTCACACTCTTATGATCCGTGTACACATCACAATGGTTCACAATAAGAAAATGTCTCCAGGTTTTGAGTGCATGCACTACAGCTGCTAACTCCAAATCATGTGTGGCATAATTCAACTCATGCGGTCAAAGTCGTCGTGAGGCAAACGAAACAACTCTTCCGTCTTGCATAAGTACACTTCCAAGTCCTAAGCGAGACGCGTCGCAATACACTTGGAAATCCTTACGTATCTCTGGCAGAATGAGCACTGGGCCCGTAGTCAAACATTTCTTCAACTCCTGGAAACTTGCTTCACATTCTTCAGTCCAATGGAACTTGGTGTCCTTCAACAATGTGGTCATAGGTTTCGCAATGTTGGAAAAATTCTCAATGAATCTCCGGTAGTATCCCGCGAGTCCAAGAAAAATGCGGATCTCTCCAACTGAGGTGGGTGCCAACCACTCAGTGACTGACTGAACCTTGTTAGGATCCACTGCTATACCTTCTCCTGATATAACATGTCCAAGAAATCCAACTTCCTTCAACCAAAACTCACATTTGCTAAACTTGGCATATAACTGATGTTCCCCGCAAATGCTCCTTGTGTTCCTCTTCATCCTTTGAGTATACCAAGATATCATCAATGAACACCACAACAAACTTATCCAAGAATTCCACGAACACCTTATTCATCATACTCATGAAGTAGGCAGGGGTGTTAGTCAGTCCAAATGACATAATCGTATACTCATATAGCCCATACCTTGTGGTGAAAGATGTCTTTGGTATATCCTTTTCTCGAATCTTCAGCTGGTGGTATCCTGATCGCAGGTCGATTTTCGAAAACACTTTAGCTCCTTGCAACTGGTCAAACAAATCATTGATCATCAACAGTGGGTACTTGTTCTTGATTGTCACTTCATTCAATGCGCGATAATCGACAACCATTCTCAGAGATTTATCTTTCTTCTCAACCAAGAGCACTGGGGCTCCCCATGGTGATGAACTTCGTCGAATGTAACCCTTCTCCAATAACTCCTTGATCTGCTTCTTAATCTCCTCTAGATCATTTGCAGGCATCTAGTAGGGTCTCTTCGATATCGGTCCGGTGCCTGGCAACAGCTCTATCAAAAACTCAATATCACGGTCTGGTGGCATGCCTGGTAATTCCTTTGGAAATACATCCGGGTAATCCTTCACCACATGCACTTCTTCTTGAACAACTCCCGTGAGAGAATTTACGCGAGTACTCTTAGGAGTATGCCGAGATACATACTTGATCCTTTTTCCCTTCGGGGTGGTGAGAAAAATTGACTTACTGGCGCAATCAATGTTTCCTCCGTACTTTGATAAACAATCCATACCGAGCATCACATCCAATCCTTGGGATTCCAAAATTATCAAGTCTGAGGAGAAAACATGGCTGCCAATGGTTAAGGGTAACCGGTCGCACCATCGGCTGGCCATATACTCTGCACCTGGTGAACTCACTAGCAAGGGCGTCCTAAGGGCTAAGGTGGGTAACTTAAACTTGTCCACAAATCCCCTTGAAATGTATGAATGCGATGCACCAGTATCGAAAAGAACTATTGCGGTAAATGACTTAACCAAAAACTTACTGATAACAGCATCTGGCTGCTCTTCAACCCCCTCCACGTTCACGTGGTTCACTTGCCCCTTGTTGAATGGGTTGGGCTTCTTCCCAGAGTTTCCATTACCATTCCCATTCTTTGCCTCTGAACACTCGGTGGCATAGTGTCCAGTCTTCCCGCACTTGAAACAAGTAATGTGACTTAGATCCTTCTTGGCGGGTGTGGCTGGGTTAGAGCGGTTCTGGTTGCTGCCTGTTCCATTCCCATTTCCATTCCTAGGGTCGTGGTGGTTATGCGGAATTCCTCCAGTATGGTTATGGCCTCCATGGTTATGGGTAAATCCTCCCGGGTTCGGGGTGAGACGGGTTTTTTGCTGAGCTCCTGAATTGTACTTCCCTTGTCCATACTTCCTCTTGCGGTCTCAATCTGCTGCTGCTTCCCTTCAGTCATAAGAGCCTTGTCTACCAACTCCTGGTAGTTTTTGAATGTTTCCACCATCAACTGCATGCTCATCTCATCATTCAACCCTTCCATAAACTTCTCCTGCTTTGCGACATCCGTGGCCACGTCATATGGGGCATAGCGAGATAACTTACTAAACTCCTCCACGTACTGACCTACAGTACGATTCCCCTGGCGTAAGTTGCGAAACTCACGCTTCTTCATGCTCATAGCTCCAGTTGAGACAAGGGCTGTGCGGAAAGCTTGCTGAAACTGCTCCCAAGTGACATTGGCTATGGGAAAAGTGGCTGTGTAATTCTCCCACCATGCGGCTGCGGGTCCATCCAATTGGTGTGCGGAAAAACACACATTCTCAGCATCTGTGCAACCGGCAGTGGTTAACTCTCTTGCAATCCTACATAGCTAGTCATCCACAACTATGGGCTCGGTGCTACTGGAAAACACCGCGGCTGTAACCTCAGAAAATGGGCTAAGTTGTCAACTGGTGGTGGTGGTGGAGGGTTGTTGTTATTGTTGTTGTTGTTGCCTTGGTTCTGAACTAATAACTGCATTAGTGTATTCTACTGCTGGATCAACTGAGTGAGCTCCGGTGGGAAAGCAAATCTGGGGGCACATCTTGGAGGCATCTGATGGGTTTAGAGGGGAGAGATTAGAATAGAATGAGGTGTAGTGAGAAAGCACTACCCATATGCACATGATACAAACACAATCATATCACTCAATCAATCAAGAAAGGGCATACAATCGATCTAACTATCGTTACAGTGCTCGGACTATTCTATATACATGGGGGAACACTACTGATCATATGGTGGTCTACTTCAAATTTTGATCGGTGGAAGACTCCATGATGTCCGCTCCAGCTTCGTCTTCATAGTCATCATCACTACCATCGGGGTCGGAGTCGGTGTCGTCAATGATGATGTAGTCTTCGGAACGAATCTCCTTAGGTTCGTCGTCTTCTCCTCCTGGCACGGGGTCTCCCATGAAAACTCCTAGCTTCCTTGTCAGGTCGTCATTCATCTCCACAAGTATCGGCATTTCCTCCTCATATCCATCGTGTGTAGACTTAAGCTCCTCTTCTAGCTCTATGATTCTGGTCATCGCCTTCTTCAAATCTATCAAGCTTGCGCACATCTGGTTCTCCTGGCGACGTATGTGATGGTTTAACTCCTGGATGAATGCTGCAATGGACCTGTCCTTTCTGGTGCTTATCATCTCCCATTGCTCATCTCGGCGCCCACATATCTGGTAGTGTCCTTAAGCTCCTTGTGATAAACTTCGCCGATGCGTCCGATGACGATGTGGGCTGCCATGCTCTTTCCTAGACTCCAGATGGGTGCATCAAAGGAAAACTCTATGGGTTCGGTGACTGGCGTGGATGTCCTTCCTGGAACTTGAACTCGAATCATCCAATGTTCCTCTTCTGGTAGTGTGGCGGTGTAGGTCCCAGTGAAGCTTGGTATTCCGATGTTCAGGTACCTAGTGACTTCCTTCAAGTGTAGTCCAAACGGGGTGTCTTCATCCGACTGTGTAAACTTGTTCCTTGTGTCTGCCATCCTAAAGAGTAGAAAATGGAGAGGATCAGAAATGAGTAGAGAAGAGTGATCTATGGCTCATCTTAGTGGTCGTGTCCTACATCCAGCGTGTGCTCTGATACCATCTTGTAGCGCCCGACCTCAGACGGTCAAGTCTCTATGCTTCAGTGTCATCCCTGGATCGGTAATGCTGACACACACAGTACTCGAAGGATTTATAACAGAGTAGCAATCACACACTTGTTACATCGAAGGTCTCAAAAGAGAACTTACTACAATAAATATGGCTTAAGGCCATCTAAATAAGATAACAACGGGATGCATGGAAGATAAAGCGAGTCCATCAACTCCAACGGCATAGTTGAGTGCATGACAAATGACCTACGACATCTTACTCGTCGTCTGAAAAGTCTGCAACATGGTACGTTGCAGCCTGAAACGGGTCAACACATGGAATATGCTGGCAATATAACACAAGAGAGCAATGAACAGACAAATGCTATCACTACATGCATATATGGCTGGTGGAGGCTCTATGGTTATATTATTTTTGCGAAAAGCCAATTTTTCCCTACAACAAAGGAATATATTTTATTTAACTATCATGCTAGTTGAAACATCATTGAGAAGGTTCCTCCAACTCAATCCCAATTAAAGTAGTCATTAATATCCCAACAAATTAATTAGAGTGATGAGATCAAATCAATAATTCAAGTACCAGATACTCAAGATGTCCATAACCGGCGACATGGCTAACCATGATTAGTTTATACACTCTGCAGAGGTTTGCACACTTTTTCCCACAAGACTCGATCTCCTCCGTTGGATTTCTCGCACTACATGGTGTTTGAGAAATGGATGACCAAGACACAGTCTTTCAGAAGCATTAACTCTAACTCTGGGTAAACCGTACCAACCTACATCCCCTATATCTGCTAGTCTACCACTGAAAGAGGTCACACAACATACTCAACTATGCCAGAGCCAATAATGGCTTGTGGCTGCACACGGAAGTTTTTAGCATGAATAATCTTATGATCCCTTTGAGCCTGGGTGGCGGACCGTAGGATGATCACACGGGTACTCCGGGATATCCTAGGACAACACTGGATTCTCCAGGTGCCCACAAGCAATCCACCAAGATGTGTATTAAAGTTGCCACCTTAAGTTGAACCATTAATTACCAACTCACATCTGTCATGGTTACACTCAAACCCAATCCACGTCTACGAGCATAGCATAGCAACATAAGCATAACGTAGAAGTAACTCCCAGGGTTTGATAATAAAAGGGCAATAGGTTCTACCTCATCACCTACTTCCCAAACCCACATGTTAAGAGATCCTACTCATGCAATGTGTGAGGGTTGAAACTAATGCATAAAAAAACTAGGTAATAAAGGGGTATGATCAAAGTGTTACTTGACTTGCTGACGGTCCGCAAAACAGAATGGTTTTCTCGCGAAAACCGGCGGCGGCGGCGGCTAATTCGACGGCGGGGCGGCGAGACGGATCGGGCGGTGCGCTAGGGTTTCGGGGCGGGGGCGCGAGCTGGGCCTCGGGGCGCTGTGGCCATGGCTTATAAGGGCCGGCCGGGTGTAGTGTCCTAGCCAGACACGGCCCGGTTACTTTTTTTTAATAAAACCTAACACGGAAAAACAAATAAAAGAAATACTAAACGGACTCCAAAAATCCTGAAATAAATTTTCTCGGTCCTCTAATTATAGTGCGGACAAAGTGAACATTTATTTAGACCTCTAATGCAATTTTGAAAAACATATTTTTTCCCTAATTCAAATAAAATAACAATAAAACCCAAACAACATTATTATTTGATTTTAATATTTTTCCTCCAATATTCCCTTTATTTTGGAGAAGTCATACTATCTCCTCTCATATATTTTAATATGGAATATTTTTGTAGGGAAAAATTAATTAAAACTAAATGATCCTCTTTTCAAAATTTGAGAAAACTCAAATATGAAAATAACGAAATTCCCAACTCCCTTCGTGGGTCCTTGAGTTGCTTAGCATTCCGAGGATCGCGAAACGAAAAGCGATAAAATATGATATGCACGAATGACCTATGTATAACATTCCAAATTGAAAATTTGGGATGTTACAATAGCATAAAAGGATACTTGAATAAGAATTTTTCAATGAAAGACCTCGGTGAAGCTGCTTATATATTGGGCATCAAGATCTATAGAGATAGATCAAGACGCTTAATTGGACTTTCACAAGGCACATACCATGATAAAGTTTTGAAGAAGTTCAAAATGGATCAAGCAAAGAAAGGGTTCTTGCCTGTGTTACAAGGTGTGAAGTTGAGTCAGACTCAATGCCCGACCACTGGAGAAGATAGAGAGAAAATGAAAGTCATTCCCTATGCTTCAGCCATAGGTTCTATCATGTATGCAATGCTGTGTATCAGACCTGATGTGTGCCTTGCTATTAGTTTAGCAGGGAGGTACCAAAGTAATCCAGGAGTGGATCACTAGACAGCGGTCAAGAACATCCTGAAATACCCGAAAAGGACTAAGGATATGTTTCTCGTTTATGGAGGTGACAAAGAGCTGGTCGTAAATGGTTACATCGATGCAAGCTTTGACACTGATCCGGATGACTCTAAGTCACAAACCGGATACATATTTTTATTAAATGGTGGAGCTGTCAGTTGGTGCAGTTCCAAGCAAAGCGTCATGGCGGGATCTACATGTGAAGCGGAGTACATAGTTGCTTCGGAAGCAGCAAATGAAGGAGCCTGGATGAAGGAGTTCATATCCGATCTAGGTGTCATACCTCGTGCATCGGGTCCAATGAAAATCTTTTGTGACAATACTGGTGCAATTGCCTTGGCAAAGGAATCCAGATTTCACAAAAGAACCAAGAACATCAAGAGGCGCTTCAATTCCATGCGGGATCAAGTCTAGGTGGGAGACATAGAGATTCGCAAGATACATACGGATTTGAATGTTGTAGACCCGTTGACTAAGCCTCTTCCTCGAGCAAAACATGATCAGCACCAAGACTCCATGGGTGTTAGAATCATTACAATGTAATCTAGATTATTGACTCTAGTGCAAGTGGGAGACTGAAGGAAATATGCCCTAGAGGCAATAATAAAGTTGTTATTTATATTTCCTTATATCATGATAAATGTTTATTATTCATGCTAGAATTGTATTAACCGGAAACTTAGTACATGTGTGAATACATAGACAAACAGAGTGTCACTAGTATGCCTCTACCTGACTAGCTCGTTGATCAAAGATGGTTAAGTTTCCTAGACATGGACAAAGAGTTGTCATTTGATAAACGGGATCACATCATTAGAGAATTATGTGATTGACTTGACCCATCTGTCAGCTTAGCATGATGATCGTTTAGTTTATTGCTATTGCTTTCTCCATAACTTATACATGTTCCTATGACTATGAGATTATGCAACTCCCGAATACCGGAGGAACATTTAGTTTGCTATCAAACGTCACAACGTAACTGGGTGACTATAAAGATCCTCTACAGGTGTCTCCGATGGTGTTTGTTGAGTTGGCATAGATCGAGATTAGGATTTGTCACTCTGTGTATCGAAGACGTATCTCTGGGCTCTCTCGGTAATGCACATCACTATGAGCCTTGCAAGCAATGTGACTAATGAGTTAGTTATGGGATGTTGCATTACAGAATGAGTAAAGAGACTTCCCGGTAATGATATTGAACTAGGTATTGAGATACCGACGATCGAATCTTGGGCAAGTAACATACCGATGACAAAGGGAACAACGTGTGTTGTTATGCGTTTTGACCGATGAAGATCTTCATAGAATATGTTGCAACCAATATGAGCATCCAGGTTCCACTATTGGTTATTGACCGGAGCTGAGTCTCGGTCATGTCTACATAGTTCTCGAAACCGTAGGGTCTGCACGCTTAACGTTCGATGACAATCGGTATTATGAGTTTATGTGTTTTGATATACCGAAGGTGGTTCGGAGTCTCGGATGTGATCACGGACATGACGAGGAGTCTCTAAATGGTCGAGACATAAAGATTGATATATTGGATGGTTGTATTCGGACACCGGAAGTGTTCCGGGTGGTCTCGGGTAAAACCGGAGTGTTGGAGGGTTAGCGGAACACCCCCGGGGAACTAATGGGCCTAGATGGGCCTTAGTGGGGAGAGAGAGGGGCGGCCAGGGCAGGCCGCGCAACCCCTCCCCCTTGAGTCCGAATTGGACTAGGAGGGGGCGGCGCCCCCCTTTTCCTTCCCCTCTCCCACTCCTTCCTTCCCCCTCCTAGTAGGACTAGGAAAGGATGAATCCTACTCCTACTAGGAGGAGGGTTCCTCCCCTCCTTGGGAGCCCCAAGGGCCGGACGGCCTCCCCCCTTGCTCCTTTATATACGGGGGCAGGGGGCACCCTAGAACACACAAGTTGACATTGTTTAGCCGTGTGTGGTGCCCCCCTCCACCATAATCCACCTCGGTCATATCGTTGCAGTGCTTAGGTGAAGCCCTGCGCCGGTAGCATCATCATCACCATCATCATGCCGTCGTGAGGACTAAACTCTCCCTTGACACTCAGCTGGATCTAGAGTTCGCGGGACGTCACCGAGCTGAATGTGTGCAGATCGCGAAGGTGCTGTACCTTTGGTGCTAGGATCGGTCGGATCGTGAAGACGTACGACTACATCAACCGCGTTGTCATAACGCTTCCGCTTACGGTCTACGAGGCTACGTGGACAACACTCTCCCCTCTCGTTGCTATGCATCACCTAGATGGATCTTCCGTGTGCGTAGGATTTTTTTTGAAATTACTACGTTCCCAACACAATCATCTACAACAACGCTGTTGCGAAAGAGATTTTTCTCCCCAGCCAGATCATTGTATTCGGCGGCTTCACACTGCAGGCCAACTCGATTGGCCATCTGGAGCAGATCGACAGCTACGCCCCTGGTCACCAGATCAATTTTGAAAATCTGAGCTATACCGCTATATCCGAGGAGACTTGATCTTCCAAGGGTTCGCGACCTTAACCACCGCTCCGGCATTAGATCCGGAGCATGTCACCAGGTCCGAAGACGGGAGTCTGGAGCCCATCGGACTCTCTATATCTATATAGCTTAATACTGGATATCCGGAGAAATTAGCGCCACCGGCTTTCATCACGAAGCCGAGCTCTCTGCGGACACTAGTTTCGAACCCCTGAAGTCCGCGTCATGCGATTTCGGCCAGGGAACTTCGGTCCCCATCCAGACCTCTGATAGCCCACAAATATTGGGGATCGCAACAGTTTTTGAGGGTAGAGTATTCAACCCAAATTTATTGATTTGACACAAGGGGAGCCAAAGAATATTCTCAAGTATTAGCAACTGAGTTTTCAATTCAACCACACCTGGAAACTTAATATCTACAGCAAGGTATTTAGTAGCAAAGTAATATGATAGTAGTGGTAACGGTAGAAAAAGTAATATTTTTGGTTTTAGTGATTGTAACAGTAACAACGGAAAAGTAAATAAGCAAAGAACAATATAGGAAAAGCTCGTAGGCATTGGATCAGTGATGGATAATTATGTCGGATGCGATCAATCATGCAACAGTTATAACATAGGGTGACACAGAACTAGCTCCAGTTCATCAATGTAATGTAGGCATGTATTCCGAATATAGTCATACGTGCTTATGGAAAAGAACTTGCATGACATCTTTTGTCCCGCCCTCCCGTGGCAGCGGGGTCCTATTGGAAACTAAGGGATATTAAGGCCTCCTTTTAATAGAGTACCGGACCAAAGCATTAACACCTGGTGAATACATGAACTCCTCAAACTACGGTCATCACCGGTAAGTATCCCGATTATTGTCACTTCAGGGTTAATGGATCATAACACATAATAGGTGACTATAGACTTGCAAGATAGGATCAAGAACTCACATATATTCATGAAAACATAATAGGTTCAGATCTGAAATCATGGCACTCGGGACCTATTGACAAGCATTAAGCATAGCAAAGTCATAGCAACATCAATCTCAGAACGTAGTGGATACTAGGGATCAAACCTTAACAAAACTAACTCGATTACATGATAAATCTCATCCAACCCATCACCGTCCAGCAAGCCTACGATGGAATTACTCACGCACAGCGGTGAGCATCATGAAATTGGTGATGGAGGAAGGTTGATGATGACGATGGCGACGGATTCCCCTCTCCGGAGCCCCGAATAGACTCCAGATCAGCCCTCCCGAGAGAGTTTAGGGCTTGGCGGCGGCTCCATATCGTAAAACGTGATGAATCCTTCTTTCTGATTTTTTTCTCCCCGAACACGAATATATGGAGTTGGAGTTGAGGTCGGTGGAGCGTCAGGGGGCCCACGAGGTAGGGGGCGCGCCCCCACCCTCGTGGACAGGGTGTGGCCCCCCTGACGTGGATCTTTTCGCCAGTATTTTTTATATATTCCAAAAATAATCTCCGTTGATTTTTAGGTTATTCCGAGAACTTTTATTTCTGCATAAAAATAACACCATGGCAATTCTACTGAAAACAGCGTCAGTCCAGGTTAGTTCCATTCAAATCATGCAAGTTAGAGTGCAAAACAAGGGCAAAAGTGTTTGGAAAAGTAGATACGACGGAGACGTATCAACTCCCCCAAGCTTAAACCTTTGCTTGTCCTCAAGCAATTCAGTTGATAAACTGAAAGTGATAAAGAAAAACTTTTACAAACTCTGGTTGCTCTTGTTGTTGTAAATATGTAAAGCCAGCATTCAAGTTTTCAGCAAAGATTATGAACTAACCATATTCACAGTAACACTTAGGTCTCATGTTTACTCATATCAATGGCATAATCAACTAGTGAGCAATAATAATAAATCTCGGATGACAACACTTTCTCAAAACAATCATAATATGATATAACAAGATGGTATCTCGCTAGCCCTTTCTGAGACCGCAAAACATAAATGCAGATCACCTTTAAAGATCAAGGACTGACTATACATTGTAATTCATGGTAAAAGAGATCCAGTCATACTCAATGTAAACTAACAATAATGGATGCAAATGATAGCGGTGCTCTCCAACTGGTGCTTTTTAATAAGAGGGTGATGACTCAACATAAAAGTAAATGGATAGGCCCTTCGTAGAGGGAAGCAGGGATTTGTAGAGGTGCCAGAGCTCGATTTTGAAATAGATATGAATCATATTTTGAGCGGTATACTTTCATTGTCAACATAACAACCGAGAGATCTCGATATCTTCCATGCTACACACATTATAGGCGGTTCCCAAGCAGATTGGTAAAGTTTATACTCCCCCACCACCAACAAGCATCAATCCATGGCTTGCCCGAAACAACGGGTGCCTCCAACTAACAACAATCCTGGGGGAGTTTTGTTTCCAATTATTTTGATTTGATTTGAGCATGGGACTGGGCATCCCGGTGACCAGCCATTTTCTCGTTACTAAGGAGCGGAGTCCACTCCTCTTGGGAATAACCCGCCTAGCATGGAGGATATAGACAGCCCTAGTTGATACATGAGCTATTTGAGTATACAAAACAGAATGTTTATTTGAAGGTTTAGAGTTTGGCACATACAAATTTACTTGGAACGGCAGGTAGATACCATATATAGGTAGGTATGGTGGACTCATATGGAATAACTTTGGGTTTTATGGAATTGTATGCACAAGTAGTATTCCCACTTAGTACAAGTGAAGGCTAGAAAAAGACTGGGAAGCGAACAGCTAGAGAGCGACAACAGTCATGAACATGCATTAAAATTAATCAACTCCGAATGCAAGCATGAGTAGGATATAATGCACCATGAACATAAATATCATAGAGGCTATGTTGATTTTGTTTCAACTACATGCGTGAACATGTGCCAAGTCAAGCCATTCGAATCATTCAAAGGAGGATACCACCCTATCATACAACATCACAACCATTTTAATAGCATGTTGGCACGCAAGGTAAACCATTATAAACTCCTAGCTAATTAAGCATGGCATAAGCAACTATAATCTCTAATTGTCATTGTAAACATGTTTCTTTCATAATAGGCTGAATGAGGAACGATGAACTAATCATATTTACAAAAACAAGAGCGGTCGAGTTCATACCAGCTTTTCTCATCTCAATCAGTTCATCAAATAATCATCATTATTGCCTTTCACTTGCACGACCGAACGGTGTGGATAATAATAATAGTGCACGTGCATTAGACTAAGCTAGAATCTTCAAGCATTCAATTCATGGGAGAAGACAAGGTAATATGGGCTCTTTGTTAGATCAACAATAATGCATATGAGAGCCACTCAACATTTTCATCATGGTATTCTCCTCTCGACCCCCAAAGGAAAGAAAAGAAACAAAACTATTTACACGGGAAAGCTCCCAACAAGCAAAAGAAGAACGAGAAATCTTTTTGGGTTTTCTTTTTAATTACTACTACTACAGGCATTGAAAGTAAACTAGCTAAAAGCTACAACTAATATTTTTTGGTTTTTCTTAAGGTTTTTCAAACACACTAGAATAAAGCTAAAAAAAGAAAATAAACTAGCATGGATGATACAATGACAAAGTATGAGCACCAACAATTGGCATGAGTATGTGAACATGAATGTAATGTCGGTGAGAAATACGTACTCCCCCAAGCTTAGGCTTTGGGCCTAAGTTGGTCTATGCCCATGGATCAAAGTTGTAGCTGGGGTCGTACTGAGATGCAGCAGCAATTGCCTGATGAGCTGCAGCTTGGAGGTGAGCTGCCTCGGCCCTCCTCTCGTAATCGTCCGCCTCCTCCCTGGTTATAACATATCTCCCTTTTGCCTGAAAGTCAAAGAAAGTAGGAGCAGGGAGAGCAACATGATAGGTGCGTCGTCTGTCAAAGATTAGTCGGTACTGGAGGGACTAATTCTTCCTCTCAACGAACTGATGACGAACCATAGCATCATAATCTAAATAAGAAGGAGGCAACTCAATATCATATCCATGAATGGGTATCTCAAGAAAATCAGCTAAACGGGTTGCATAAATTCCACCAAACAAATCTCCATTAATTTTGTTATTATCCAACCTACGTGCAACAATGGCTCCCAAGTTATATTGTCTATCTCCTAATACAATACTCTTGAGAACACTAAGATCTGGAACACACATGTGACATGCTTCATCCTTACCATTTATGCATCTACCTATAAAGAGAGCAAAATAATGTATAGCAGGAAAATGAATGCTCCCTATGGCAGCTTGTGTGATTTCCCTAGATTCCCCCACAGTGATACTAGCAAGAAAAACCTTATATCAAGATTTACGAGGTTCACTAACATTACCCCATTGTGGGAGTTTACAAGCAGTGTTAAAATCTTCTAAGTCCATGGTATAAGATTTATCATAAAGATCAAATAGGACAGTTTGAGAATTGCGTGATGATGTAAATTCAAATCTTATCACAAAGGAATCAGTGAGGTAGTTGTACTGACGGCACTTATCTGCCTCGAAACTCTCAAGATCAGCATTACGCACATATGCGTCAAATTCCTCCTTGATTCCCGCTCGAACCATGAAGTCCTCTGACGACCATTCACAAGGCCGCACTTGAGCCTCCCTCAGTATTTCATTGTCCGGCTCGCATAACCTGGGTCCTTGTTTCCTCGAGGAACCACCTTGGTACATTTTCCTAAACATATTTCTTCCTCTGAAAAATTTCTGAAATTTTTAGGAACTTAAAATAAAAGTGAGCCAAACTCAACAAAATTGATAGCAACTACTCCTACAAGTGCCTAGAGGCCATATCATGCATTAAAACTACTTTTGACCACATAAATTTGACATGCAAGCTCAAGAACAGGGTCACCTAAGCAGCAAAAATTTGTAATAAATAAAGCACTAGAACAAAAACTAATTGGACCATTGGAGGAGTCACATACCAAAGAACAATCCCCCAAAGCAGTTTTGTGAATGGAGCTTTGAGCAAGGAGATCAAAAATGGCAGCAAGATGAGCAAGAACTCGGGTTTGAGCTGGCCAGCGATTTTTTTGGGAGGAAGGAGTGTGTGGTGGGTGGAATAAGTGGAGGGGACCCACGTGGGGTCCACAAGGCAGGGGGCGTGCCCAGGGGGTGGGCGCGCCCTCCACCGTCATGGGCACGTGGCTGCTCCCCCCGCTGTGTTCTCAGTGCTAGATATTCTCAAATAATCTAGAAAAAAATCATATTTAAATTTCAGGGCATTTTGGGAAATTTTATTTTTGGGGTATTTTTTATTGCATAGATAATTTAGAAAACAGACAGAAAATACTATTTTTGCTTTATTTAATATAAATAACAGAAAGTAAAAAGAGGGTACAGAAGATAGTGCTTTCTAACTTCATCCATCTCATGCTCATCAAAAGGAATCCACTAACAAGGTTGATCAGGTCTTGTTAACAAACTCATTTCGAATAACATGAAACCGAAGAATTTTCGAATAATAATAGGTTACCTCTACGGGGATATGCACATCCCCAACAATAAGAATATCATATTTCTTCTTGACAATAGGAAGAGGAAATTCAAAACCTCCAATAGTAATTTTTGAAAATTTTCCAATAGAATTGATACTGTGGACTTGAGGTTGTTACCTCGGAAAGTGTATCATATGCTCATTACCATTAACATTAAAAGTGACATTGCCTTTGTTGCAATCAATAACAGCCCCTGTAGTATTCAAAAAGGGTCTTCCAAGAATAATAGACATACTATCGTCCTCGGGAATATCAAGAATAACAAAGTCCGTTAAAATAGTAATGTTTGCAACCACAACAGGCACATCCTCACAAATACCGACAGGTATAGCAGTTGATTTATCGGCCATTTGTAAAGATATTTCAGTGGGTGTCAACTTATTCAAATCAAGTCTACGATATAAAGAGAGAGGCATAACACTAACACCGACTCCAAGATCACATAAAGCAGTTTTAACATAGTTTCTTTTAATGGAGCATGGTATAGTTGGTACTCCTAGATCTCCAAGTTTCTTTGGTATTCCACCCTTAAAAGTATAATTAGTAAGCATGGTGGAAATTTTAGCTTCCAGTATCTTTCTTTTATTATTAACTATATCTTTCATATATTTAGCATAAGGATTCATTTTAAGCATATCAGTCAAACGCATACGCAAAAAGATGGGTCTAATCATTTCAGCAAAGCGCTCAAAATCCTCATCATCCTTTTTCTTGGATGGAGGAAAAGGCATGGGTTTCTGAACCCATGGTTCTCTTTCTTTACCGTGCTTCCTAGCAACAAAGTGTCTTTTATCATAACGTTGATTCTTTGATTGTGGGTTATCAAGATCAACAGCAGGTTCAATCTCTACATCATTATCATTGCTAGGTTGAGCATCAACATGAGCATCATCATTAACATTATCACTAGGTTCATGTTCATTACCAGATTGTGTTTCAGCATCGGAAATAGAAATATTATTGGGATTCTCAGGTGTGTCAACAACACGTTCACTAGAAGCATGCAAGGTCCTATCATTTTTCTTCTTCTTCTTAGAAGAACTAGGTGCATCAACATTAGCTCGCTGAAAATCTTGCTCAATTCTCTTAGGGTGGCCCTCAGGATACAAAGGTTCCTGAGTCATTTTACCCCCTCTAGTCATAACTCTAACAACATTATCATTTTTCTTATTATTTAATTCATTGAGCAAATCATTCTGAGCCTTAAGTACTTGCTCTACTTTAGTGGTAACCATAGAAGCATGTTTACTAATAAGTTTAAGTTCACCTTTAACTGTAGACATATAATCACTCAAGTGTTCAAGCATATCAGCATTGTGTTTCAATTTTCTACCAACATAAGCATTGAAATTTTCTTGTTTAACCATAAAGTCATCAAACTCATCCAAGCATTGGCTAGCAAACTTTGTAAATGGAATTTCACATTTATCAAATCTATAGAGAGAATTTACCTTTACTACCTGTGTCAGGTTATCAAGACCATGTATTTCTTCAATAGGTGTGAGGGAGTCCTGGATTAGGGGGTCTCCGGACAGCCGGACTATATCCTTTGGCCGGACTGTTGGACTATGAAGATACAAGATTGAAGACTTCGTCTCGTGTCCGGATGGGACTCTACTTGGCGTGAAAGGCAAGCTAGGCAGTACGGATATGGATATCTCCTCCTTTGTAACCGACCTTGTGTAACCCTAACCCTTTCCGGTGTTTATATAAACCGGAGGGTTTTAGTCCGTAGGACAACATACAATCATACCATAGGCTAGCTTCTAGGGTTTAGCCTCTCCGATCTCGTGGTAGATCAACTCTTGTAATACTCATATCATCAAGAATAAATCAAGCGGGACGTAGGGTTTTACCTCCATCAAGAGGGCCCGAACCTGGGTAAAACATCATGTTCCCTGCCTCCTGTTACCATCCGCCTTAGACGCACAGTTCGGGACCCCCTACCCGAGATCCGCCGGTTTTGACACCGACATTGGTGCTTTCATTGAGAGTTCCTCTGTGTCATCGCCGTTAGGCTTGATGGCTCCTACGATCATCGTTAGTGACGCAGTCCAGGGTGAGACTTTTCTCCCCGGATAGATCTTTGTGTTCGGCGGGTTCGCACTGCGGGCCAATTCACTTTGCCATTTGGAGCAGATCGAAAGTGACGCCCCTGGCCACCAGGTCAGGTTTGGAAGCTTAAACTACACGGCCGACATCCACGGAGACTTGATCTTCGACAGACTCGAGCCCCTGCCTTGTGCGCCGCACGGTCACGATGAGTACGAGTTAGCTCTATCATCGGACCGCATTCAGGAGATCGCACCGACAGCCGCTCCGAGCCTCAATTCCGAGCCAGTTGCGCCATCCATGGACGGGTGGATGGACCCCGTCACGGAGGCCGTACCCTCAGCGGCGATCGAGCCAAATATCAACCTTACCCTTCACGAGAGCCATGTTGGCAAATTGTCGGATCCTTCTCCGGCCATGGACTCCGAACCGCGTGCACCCGTGCCTGTCGAATCCAACTGGGCGCCGATCATGGAGTTCACCTCCGCGGATATCTTTCAGCACTCGCCTTTTGGTGACATACTGAACTCATTAAGGTCTCTCTCCTTGTCAGGAGAACCCTGGCCGAACTATGTTCGGCAGGATTGGGATGCGGATGACGAAGAAATTCTCCGCCCACCCACCACCCACTTAGTAGCCACTGTCGATGACTTAACCGACATGCTCGAATTCAACTCCGAAGACATCGACGGTATGGACGATGATACGAGAGTCGAAGAGGAATCACTGTCCACAGGGCACTGGAAGCCACCTCGTCATACGATATATACATGGTGGACACACCCAAAGAAGGCAATGGCAATGAGACAACGGAGGATGACCCCTCCAAGAAGCAACCCAAGCGCCGGCGTCAGCGGCGCCGCTCTAGGTCCCGCCAAGGCAAAAGTGGTGATACTGGCACCGGAGATAATAGCACTCCGGACAGTGTCGAAGACAACAACAATCCCCTCCAGCAAGATTTAGAGCAGGAGGATGGAGGAGCCATCTCTCCTGAGAAAGCGGCAGATGGAGAGCCGGAGGATGATAATTACATGCCTCCCTCCGAAGACGAGGCAAGCCTCGGCGATGACAAATTCGTCGTGCCAGAGGATCCCGTCGAACAAGAGCGCTTCAAGCGCAGGCTGATAGCCACGGCAAATAGCCTTAAGAAAAAGCAGTAGCAACTTCAAGCTGATCAAGATTTGCTAGCTGATAGATGGACTGAAGTCCTGGCAGCCGAGGAGTATAAACTCGAACGCCCCTCCAAGAGTTACCCAAAGTGCAGGTTGCTACCCCGACTGGAGGAGGAAGCACCGAAACCTACATCCCCGGTGTATGACGCGGCTGATCGGCCACCTCGTGGCCGCGACAGAGAGATATTCCAGCCAAAAGCTCAGCCCGCACCCCGACGTCATTCAAGTAAAAAGGCAGGGGGGAAATACACCAGACCTGCAAGACGTATTGGAGGACAAAGCAAAACATGCAAGACAACTTTCAGGGCACTTATATACGAGCACCAGACGCTTATGACTTGAGCCACATAATTCAGCAGCCAGAGGAATCAGCCAGGCAATTCTGGACACGGTTCCTAACAAAGAAAAATCAAATCGTTGACTGTCCGGATGCAGAGGCCCTAGCAGCTTTCAAGCACAACATCCACGACGAGTGGCTAGCCCGGCACCTTGGTCAGGAAAAGCCGAAATCTATGGCAGCCCTCACGACACTCATGACCCGCTTTTGCGTGGGAGAAGACAGCTGGCTGGCTCGCAGTAATAACATATCAGCGAACCATGGTACTTCGGATACCAAGGACGGCAATGGCAGGTCGCGTCGCAACAAGCATAAGTGCCGCAGTAACAGCGACAATACCGAGGATACGACAGTCAATGCCGGATTCAAAGGCTCTAAACCCGGTTAGCGGAAAAAGCCATTCAAAAGAAACACTCTGGGCCCGTCCAGTTTGGACCGTATACTCGATCGCTCGTGTCAAATACACGGCACCCCCGACAAGCCAGCCAACCACACCAACAGGGACTGTTGGGTGTTCAAGCAGGCCGGCAAGTTAAATGCCGAAAACAAAGATAAGGCGTCACATAGCGATGATGAGGAGGAGCCCCGGCGGCCGAACACCGGAGGACAGAAGAGGTTCCCCCCACAAGTGCGGACGGTGAACATGATATACGCAACCCACATCCCCAAGAGGGAGCGGAAGCGTGCGCTCAGGGACGTATATGCGTTGGAGCCAGTCGCCCCCAAGTTCAACCCATGGTCCTCCTGTCCGATCACCGTCGATCGCAGGGACCACCCCACTAGCACCCGTCATGGTAGATTCGCCGCACTGGTCCTAGACCCAATCATTGACGGATTTCACCTCACTCGAGTCCTAATGGATGGTGGCAGCAGCCTAAACCTGCTTTATCAGGACATAGTGCGCAAAATGGCACTAAAACGACCTTTAAAGGCGTCATACCAGGTGTAGAGGCCCATTGCACAGGCTCAGTCACACTGGAAGTGGTCTTCGGATCTCTGGATAACTTCCGAAGTGAAGAGTTAATCTTCGACATAGTCCCGTTCCGTAGTGGCTACCATGCACTGCTCCGGCGAACCGCATTTGCAAGATTCAATGCGGTACCGCATTATGCATATCTCAAGCTCAAGATGCCAGGGCCTCGGGGGGTCATCACAGTCAATGGAAACACAGAGCGCTCTCTCCGCACGGAGGAGCACACTGCGACCCTCACAACAGAAGCGCAAAGCAGCCTCTTAAGGCAATCCACTAGTTCGGCGATTAAGGACCCGGGCAACTTCAAGCGCGCCCGGAGTAATCGGCAACCGGACCGCCTAGCACATCCCGAGCTCGCATAGCAATGCGGCCCCCACCCCGGCCCCAACCAAACAACGAAATCCTTGCCACGCGTACATAATTACGCATTAAAAATACCATGGGCACAGGCGGGGAGGGGGGCACGACGGCGGCATGCCCCAAGTCGCGTCTTAAACCGCACTAGGGGCTTCCCGCTTTGTTATTTTTCTCTTTCAGGACTTTAATCTCCGGAAACCCTGTCCGGCAGCGTGATTGCCGAACACATGATGCAGCAACCAAGGAGGCAGAAAGCTACATCACACCACGGAACTCCCAGGTGGATTACGATAACGAGTGAAATATTTGTTTTAATACTATTCCTCAGCTTGCCCTTGGGAGGGACATGTCAAACAGTCCTACTTTTTGCTTATCGCACTACTTGTATCATTCTGCTTTAACGCACCTTTTTGAATAAAAAATGCATAGCATTAAGACTATTATTGCATTCTTCTTATATATATATATGTTCATTCATGACATCCAGCACACGTACACTCTGGTACGGCCAATACGCCAGGGGCTTAAGCATACCTCATAATACGGCGTGAGAAGTCCGAACACTTTCGACAGTGCGGCGCCCCGAACTTATAGCATTATATGCATCAGTTCTGAATCATGTCTTGGGTCAATAGTTGGGTTTGCCCGGTGATACGTCTCCAAAGTATCTATAATTTTTGATTGCTCCATGCTATATTATCTACTGTTTTGGGCAATATTGGGCTTTATTATCCACTTTTATATTACTTTTGGGACTAACCTATTAACCGGAGGCCCAGCCCAGATTTGCTGTTTTATGCCTATTTCAGTGTTTCGAAGAAAAGGAATATCACACGGAGTCGAAACGGAACGAAATCAACTGGAGAAGTTATTTTTGGAAGGAAACACACCTGATGAACTTGGACCCCATGTCAGGGGAGACACGAGGTGCTCACGAGGGTGGGGGCGCCCCCCCCTAGGGCGCGCCCCCTGTCTCGTGGGGCCCCTGTGGCTCCTCCTACGTCCTCCCTGCACCCATATATATCAACGTACCCTAAAACTTCCAGAACGTAAGATAGATCGGGAGTTCCGCCGCTAGAAGCCTCCGTAGCCACCAAAAACCAATCTAGACCCGTTCCGGCACCCTGCCGGAGGGGGAAATCCTTCTCCGGTGGCCATCTTCATCATCCCGGCGCTCTCCATGACGAGGAGGGAGTAGTTCTCCCTCGGGGCTGAGGGTATGTACCAGTAGCTATGTGTTTGATCTCTCTCTCTCTCTCGTGTTCTTGAGATGATACGATCTTGATGTATCGCGAGCTTTGCTATTATATTTGGATCCTATGATGTTTCTTCCCCCCTCTTCTCTCTTGTAATGAATCGAGTTTCCCCTTGGAAGTAATCTTATTGGATTGAGTCTTTAAAGACTTGAGAACACTTGATGTATGTCTTGCCGTGGATATCTGTGGTGACAATGGGATACCACGTGCCACTTGATGTATGTTTTGGTGACCAACTTGCGGGTTCCGCCCATGAACCTATGCATAGGGGTTGGCACACGTTTTCGTCGTGATTCTCCGCTAGAACTTTGGGGCACTCTTTGAGGTTCTATGTGTTGGTTGAATAGATGAATCTGAGATTGTGTGACGCATATCGTATAATCATGCCCACGGATACTTGAGGTGACATTGGAGTATCTAGGTGACATTAGGGTTTTGGTTGATTTGTGTCTTAAGGTGTTATTCTAGTATGAACTCTAGGGCTGTTTGTGACACTTATAGGAATAGCCCAACGGATTGATTGGAAATAATAACTTTGAGGTGGTTTCGTACCCTACCATAATCTCTTCGTTCGTTCTCCGCTATTAGTGACTTTGGAGTGACTCTTTGTTGCATGTTGAGGGATAGTTTTATGATCCAATTATGTTAGTATTGTTAAGAGGACTTGCACTAGCGAAAGTATGAACCCTAGGCCCTGTTTCAACGCATTGCAATACCGTTTATGCTCACTTTTATCATTTGTTACCTTGCTGTTTTTATATTTTCAGATTACAAAAACCATTATCTACCATCCATATACCACTTGTATCACCATCTCTTCGCCGAACTAGTGCACCTATACAATTTACCATTGTATTGGGTGTGTTGGGGACACAAGAGACTCTTTGTTACTTGGTTGCAGGGTTGCTTGAGAGAGACAATCTTCATCCTACGCCTCCTACGGATTGATAAACCTTAGGTCATCCACTTGAGGGAAATTTGCTACTGTCCTACAAACCTCTACACTTGGAGGCCCAACAACGTCTACAAGAAGAAGGTTGTGTAGTAGACATCAAGCTCTTTTCTGGCGCCGTTGCCGGGGAGATGAGTGCTTGAAGGTATATCTTTAGAACTTGCAATCGAGTCTTTTAGTTTCTTGTTTTATCACTAGTTTGGTTTATAAAAGAAAACTATAAAAAATGGAATTGAGTTTTTCTCATACGCTTCACCTTTTTATTATCTTTCGTGAGTATGATGGAAAGGATAATTATGCTCAAGTGCTAGAAGAAGAAATCTATAAAATGTTTGGCATTAAATATTTGAATGATGAGCATGATTGCAATGTTGTTATTATGAATTCCTTGAATATCCATGATGCTAATGATATGCAAAGCCACAAGCTTGGGGAAGCTATGTTTGATGAAAATGATATTTTTGTCCCCCAAGTTTTGATGAGCAAATTTATTATGATGAAAGCATGCCTCCTATCTATGATGATTATTGTGATGACATGTATGCTTTAAAGAATAATGATAACCATGAAACTTGTCATCTTGATCTAAATTTTCAATCACATGATAGTTATTTTGTTGAGTTTACTCCCACTATTATTCATGAGAAGAATCTTGCTTATGTGGAGAGTAGTAAATTTTCTATGCTTGTAGATCATGAAAAGAATGCTTTAGGTGCTGGTTATATTGTTGAATTCATTCATGATGCTACTGAAAATTATTATGAGGGAGGAATTGTTGGGGATCGTAGCAGAAATTTAAAATTTTCTACGCATCACCAAGATCAATCTATGGATTAATCTAGCAACGAAGGGAAGGGGAGTGCATCTACATACCCTTGTAGATCGCTGAGCGGAAGCGTTACAAGAACACGGATGAAGGAGTCGTACTCGTAGCGATTCAGATAGCGGTTGATTCCGATCTAAGCGCCGAACAATGGCGCCTCCGCGTTCAACACACGTGCAGCCCGGTGACGTCTCCCACGCCTTGATCCAGCAAGGGGAGAAGGAGAGGTTGGGGAAGACTCCGTCCAGCAGCAGCATGATGGCGTGGTGGTGGTGGAGGAGCGCGGAACTCCAGCAGGGCTTCGCCAAGCACTATGAGAGACGAGGAGGGAGAGAGGTAGGGCTGCGCCAAGAGAGAGATCAAATCGTGTGTTGGGCAGCCCCATACCTCAAGTATATATAGGGGGAGGGGAGGGGGCTGCGCCCCCTCTAGGGTTCCCACCCCAAGGGGTGCGGCAGCCCTAGATCCCATCTAGGGTGGCGGCCATAAGGGGGAGAGGGGGAGGCGCACCTGGGGTGGGCCTTAGGGCCCATCTGCCCTAGGGTTTGCCCCCGTCCCCTCTTGGAGGCGCCTTGGGCCTTGGTGGGAGGCGCCCCAGCCCACCTAGGGGCTGGTCCCTTCCCACTATTGGCCCATGTAGGCCTCCGGGGCTGGTGGCCCCACCTGGTGGACCCCCGGACCCCTCCGGTGGTCCCGGTACACTACCGGTGATGCCTGGAACACTTCCGGTGACCAAAACCATACTTCCTATATATCAATATTTACCTCCGGACCATTCCCGAACTCCTCGTGACGTCCGGGATCTCATCCGAGACTCCGAACAACATTCGGTAACCGCGTACATACTTTCCCTATAACCCTAGCGCCCTCGAACCTTAAGTGTGTAGACCCTACGGGTTCGGGAGTCATGCAGACATGGCTGAGACAACTCTCCGGTCAATAACCAACAGCGGGATCTGGATACCCATGTTGGTTCCCACATGCTCCACGATGTTCTCATCGGATGAACCATGATGTCAAGGATTCAATCAATCCCGTATACAATTCCCTTTGTCTATCGGTACGATACTTGCCCGAGATTCGATCGTCGGTATCCCGATACCTAGTTCAATCTCGCTACCGGCAAGTCTCTTTACTCGTTCCGTAACACATCATCCCGTGATCAACTCCTTGGTCACATTGTGCACATTATGATGATGTCCTACCGAGTGGGCCCAGAGATACCTCTCTGTTTACACGGAGTGACAAATCCCAGCCTCGATTCGTGCCAACCCAACAGACACTTTCAGAGATACCCATAGTGCACCTTTATAGCCACCCAGTTACGTTGTGACGTTTGGCACACCCAAAGCACTCCTACGGTATCCGGGAGTTGCACAATCTCATGGTCTGAGGAAATGATACTTGACATTCGAAAAGCTTTAGCATACGAACTACACGATCTTGTGCTAGGCTTAGGATTGGGTCTTGTCCATCACATCATTCTCCTAATGATGTGATCCCGTTATCAACGACATCCAATGTCCATGGTCAGGAAACCGTAACCATCTATTAATCAACGAGCTAGTCAACTAGAGGCTTACTAGGGACATGGTGTTGTCTATGTATCCACACATGTATCTGAGTTTCCTATCAATAAAATTCTAGCATGGATAATAAACGATTATCATGAACAATGAAATATAATAATAACTAATTTATTATTGCCTCTAGGGCATATTTCCAACAGTCTCCCACTTGCACTAGAGTCAATAATCTAGTTCACATCGTCATGTGATTAACACTCGCAGGTCACATCGCCATGTGACCAACATCCAAAGAGTTTACTAGACTCAATAATCTAGTTCACATCACTATGTGATTAACACTCAATGAGTTCTGGGTTTGATCATGTTATGCTTGTGAGAGAGGTTGTAGTCAACGGGTCTGCCATATTCAGATCCCTATGTATTTCGCAAAACTTTATGTCATATCATAGTTGCTGCTACCACGTTCCACTTGGAGCTATTCCAAATTGTTGCTCCATTATACGTATCCGGTATCTCTACTCAGAGCTATTCGGATAGGTGTCAAGCTTGCATCGACGTAACTCTTTACGTCGAACTCTTTATCACCTCCATAATCGAGAAACATTTCCTTATTCCTCTAAGGATAATTTTGACCGCTATCTGGTGATCCATTCCTAGATCACCTTTGTACCCTCTTGCCAGACGTGTGGCAAGGCACACATCAGGTGCGGTACTCATCATGGCATACCGTATAGAGCCTATGACAAAAGCATAGGGGACGACCTTCGTCCTTCCTCTTTCTTCTGTCGTGGTCAAGCTTTGAGTCTTACTCAACTTCACACTTTACAACTCAGGTAAGAACCCCTTCTTTGACTGATCTATTTTGAACTCCTTCAAAAACATGTCAAGGTGTGCGTTCTTTGAAAGTATCATCAGGTGTCTTGATCTATCTCCATAGATCTTGATGCCCAATAAGCAGATTTATCCAGGTCTTCCTTTGAAAAACACTCTTCAAACAACCGTTTATGCTTTCCAGAAATTCTACATTATTTCGAATCAACAATATGTCATCCACACATACTTATCAGAAATGTTGTAGTTCTCCCACTCACTTTCTTGTAAATACAAGTTTCTAGCAAACATTGTATAAACCTAAAAGCTTTGATCACTCCATCAAAGCATATATTCCGACTCCGAGATGCTTGCTCTAGTCCATAGAAGGATTGCTGGAGCCAGCATACCTTTTAGCATCCTTAGGATCGACAAAACCTTTGATTGTATCACATACAACTTTTTCTTACGAAAACTGGTAAGAAAACTTGTTTTGACATCCATCTGTCAGATTTCATGATCGAAAAATACAGATAATGCTAACATGATTCCGATGGACTTAAGCATCACTACGGGTGAGAAATTCTCATTGTAGTCAACTCCTTGAACTTGTGAAAAGACTCTTTCCCACAAGTCGAGCTTCATAGACGGTAATATTATCGCCCACGTCCGTATTCTTCTTAAAGATCCATTTATCTCAATGGCTTGCCGATCATCGGGCAAGTCCACCAAAGTCCATACTTTGTTCTGATACATGGATCCTATCTCGGATTTCATGGCTTCTAACCATTTGTCGGAATACGGGCCCACCATCGCTTCTCCATAGCTCGTAGGTTCATTGTTGTCTAACAACATGATATCTAAGACAGGATTACCGTACCACTCAGGAGTAGTACATATCTTTGTCGACCTATGAGGTTCGATAGCAACTTGATCCGAAGCTTCATGATCACTATCATTAACTTCCTATTCAACAGACGTAGGCGCCACAGAAAACATCTTTCTATGTTGCATCACTCTTTGGTTGAAGCAAAGGTTCGACAACCTCATCAAGTTCTATCTTCCTCCCACTCAATTCTTTCGAGAGAAACTCCTTCTCGAGAAAGGACCCGTTCTTAGCGACAAACACTTTGCCTTCGGATCTGAGATAGAAGGTATACCCAACTGTTACCTTTGGGTATCCTATGAAGATGTATTTGTCCGCTTTGGGTTCGAGCTTTTTCGGCCGAAGCCTTAAGCATCGCAGCACCAAATATTAAGAAACGACAACTTTGGTTTCTTGCCAAACCAATGTCCATACGACATTGTCTCAACAGACTTAGATGGTGTCCTATCTAAAGTGAATGCAGCTGTCTCTAACGCATAACCTCAAAATAAAAATGGTAGATCGGTAAGAGACATCATAGATCGCACCATATCTCATAAGGTTCGATTACGACGTCCGGACACACCATTACCCTGTGGTGTTCCAGGTGGCTTCAACTGTGAAACAATTCCACAATGTCTTAAGTGATTGCCAAACTCATAACTCAGAAATTCCCCTTTTGATCAGATCGTAGGAACATGATCTTCTTGTTATGATGATTCTTAACTTCACTCTGAAATCGCTTGAACTTTTCAAACGTTTCAGACTTGTGCTTCATTAAGCAAATATACCTATATCTACTCAAATCGTCAGTGAAGATGAGAAAATAGCGATATCCACCGCACGCTTAAATTCTCATTGGATCACACGCATCAGCATGTATGATTTCCAACAAGTCACTTGCCCGTTTCATTATACCTGAAAACAGGGTCTTAGTCATCCTGCCCATGAGGCATGGCTCGCATGTGTCAAGCGATTCAAAATCAAGTGACTCCAAACATCCATCGACATGGAGTTTCTTCATGAATCTTACGCCAATATGACCTAAGCGGTAGTGCCACAAGAAAGTGGTACTATTATTATTAACTCTACATCTTTTGGCGTGAACATGTGTATTACCACGACCGAGATTCAATGAACCATTCACATAGGGTGCATGACCATAAAAGGTATTATTCATGTAAACAGAATAACCATTATTCTCTAACTTGAATGAATAACCGTATTGCAATGAACATGATCTAATCATATTCATGCTCAACGTAGACACCTGATAACATTTATCTAGGTTCAATACTAATCCCGAAGGCAGATGGAGCGTGTGATGGTGATCTCATCAACTTTGGAAACACTTCCAACACACATCGTCACCTTGCCCTTAGCCAGTCTCCGTTTAGTCCGTAGCTTTTGCTTCAAGTCACCAATAATAGCAACTGAACCGGTATCCAATACCTAGGTGCTACCAGGAGTACTAGTGAGGTACACATTAATAACATGTATATACTTTGTTGAAGTTGCCAGCCTTCTTATCTACCATGCATTTGGGGTAATTCCGCTACCAGTGACCGTTCCCCTTACATTAGAAGCACTTAGTCTCGGGTTTGGGTTCAACCTTGGGTTCCTTCACTGGAGCGGCAACTGGTTTGCCATCCATGAAGTTTCCCTTCTAGCCCTTGCCCTTCTTGAAAACAGTGGTCTTGTTAAACAATAAACACTTGATGCTCCTTCTTTGATTTCTACCTTTTGCGGTCTTAAGCACCGCGAACAGCTCCAGGATCAACTCCATCCCTTGCATGTCATAGTTCATCACGAAGATCTAGTAGCTTAGTGATAGTGGCTAGAGAACTCTATCAATCACTATCTTATCTGGAAGTTTAACTCCCACTTGATTTAAATGATTGTAGCACCCAGACATTCTGAGCACATGCTCACTAGCTGAGCTAATCTCCTCCATTTTGTTGGCAAAAGAACTTGTCAGAGGTCTCATACCTCTCAACACGGGCATGAGCCTGAAATCCCAATTTCAGCTCTTGGAACATCTCATATGTCTTATGGCGTTCAAAACGTCATTGGAATCCCGATTCTAAGCCGTAAAGTATGGTGCACTAAACTATCAAGTAGTCATCAGGATGTGTCTGTCAGGTGTTCACAACATCCACAGACGACGTTGTAGGGGTTTGCACATCGAGCGGTGCATCAAAGACGTAAGCCTTCTGTGTAGCAGTGAGGACACTCCTCGGACTACGGACCCAGTCCGCATCAGTGCTTACAATATCTTTCAACTTAGTCTCTAGGAACGTATTGAAACAGGGAGCTACAACGTGAGCTATTTATCTACAACATATTTGCAAAGACAATTTAGACTATGTTCATGATAATTAAGTTCATCTAATCAAATTATTTAATGAACTCCCACTCAGATAGACATCCCTCTAGTCATCTAAGTGAAACATGATCCGAGTCAACTAGGCCGTGTCCGATCATCACGTGAGACGGACTAGTCAACATCGGTGAACATCTTCATGTTGATTGTATCTTCTATACGACTCATGCTCTACCTTTCGGTCTTCCGTGTTCCGAGGCCATGTCTGTACATGCTAGGCTCGTCAAGTCAACCTAAGTGTATTGCGTGTGTAAATCTGGCTTACACCCGTTGTATTCGAACGTTAGAATCTATCACACCCGATCATCACGTGGTGCTTCGAAACAACGAACCTTCGCAACGGTGCACAGTTAGGGGGAACACTTCCTTTGAATTATTACGAGGGATCATCTTATTTAAGCTACCGTCGTTCTAAGCAAATAAGATGTAAAACATGATAAACATCACATGCAATCAAACAGTGACATGATATGGCCAATATCATTTTGCTCCTTTTGATCGCCATCTTCGGGGCTCCATGATCATCGTTGTCACCGGCATGACACCATGATCTCCATCATCGTGTCTTCCTGAAGTTGTCTCGTCATCTATTACTTCTACTACTATGGCTAACGCTTTAGCAATAAAGTAAAGTAATTACATGACGTTTAAGTTGACACGCAGGTCATAAATAAATTAAGACAACTCCTATGGCTCCTGCTGGTTGTCATACTCATCGACATGCAAGTCGTGATTCCTATTACAAGAACATGATCAATCTCATACATCACATATATCATTCATCACATCCTTTTTGCCATATCACATCACAAGGCATATGCTGCAAAAACAAGTTAGACGTCCTCTAATTGTTGTTGCAAGTTTTTACATGGCTGCTATAGGTTTCTAGCAAGAACGTTTCTTACCTACGCCAAAACCACAACGTGATATGCCAATTTCTATTTATCCTTCATAAGGACCCTTTTCATCGAATCTGATCCGACTAAAGTGGGAGAGACAGACACCCGCTAGCCACCTTATGCAACTAGTGCACGTCAGTCTGTGGAACCAGTCTCACGTAAGAGTATGTGTAAGGTCGGTTCGGGCCGCTTCATCCCACGATGCCGCCGAATCAAGATAAGACTAGTAACGGCAAGTAAATTGACAAAATCGACGCCCACAACAACTTGTGTTCTACTCATGCATAGAAACTACGCGTAGATCTAGCTCTGATACCACTGTTGGGGATCGTAGTAGAAATTTAAAATTTTCTACGCATCACCAAGATCAATCTATGGAGTAATCTAGCAACGAAGGGAAGGGGAGTGCATCTACATACCCTTGTAGATCGCTGAGCGGAAGCGTTACAAGAACACGGATGAAGGAGTCGTACTCGTAGCGATTCAGATAGCGGTTGATTCCGATCTAAGCACCGAACAATGGCGCCTCCGCGTTCAACACACGTGCAGCCCGGTGACGTCTCCCACGCCTTGATCCAGCAAGGGGAGAAGGAGAGGTTGGGGAAGACTCCGTCCAGCAGCAGCATGACGGCGTGGTGGTGGTGGAGGAGCACGGAACTCCAGCAGGGCTTCGCCAAGCACTATGAGAGACGAGGAGGGAGAGAGGTAGGGCTGCGCCAAGAGAGAGATCAAATCGTGTGTTGGGCAGCCCCATACCTCAAGTATATATAGGGGGAGGGGAGGGGGCTGCGCCCCCTCTAGGGTTCCCACCCCAAGGGGTGCGGCAGCCCTAGATCCCATCTAGGGTGGCGGCCATAAGGGGGAGAGGGGGAGGCGCACCTGGGGTGGGCCTTAGGGCCCATCTGCCCTAGGGTTTGCCCCCGTCCCCTCTTGGAGGCGCCTTGGGCCTTGGTGGGAGGCGCCCCAGCCCACCTAGGGGCTGGTCCCTTCCCACTATTGGCCCATGCAGGCCTCCGGGGCTGGTGGCCCCACCTGGTGGACCCCCGGACCCCTCCGGTGGTCCCGGTACACTACCGGTGATGCCCGGAACACTTCCGGTGACCAAAACCATACTTCCTATATATCAATATTTACCTCCGGACCATTCCCGAACTCCTCGTGACGTCCGGGATCTCATCCGAGACTCCGAACAACATTCGGTAACCGCATACATACTTTCCCTATAACCCTAGCGTCATCGAACCTTAAGTGTGTAGACCCTACGGGTTCGGGAGTCATGCAGACATGGCTGAGACAACTCTCCGGTCAATAACCAACAGCGGGATCTGGATACCCATGTTGGTTCCCACATGCTCCACGATGTTCTCATCGGATGAACCACGATGTCAAGGATTCAATCAATCCGTATACAATTCCCTTTGTCTATCGGTACGATACTTGCCCGAGATTCGATCGTCGGTATCCCGATACCTAGTTCAATCTCGCTACCGGCAAGTCTCTTTACTCGTTCCGTAACACATCATCCCGTGATCAACTCCTTGGTCACATTGTGCACATTATGATGATGTCCTACCGAGTGGGCCCAGAGATACCTCTCTGTTTACATGGAGTGACAAATCCCAGTCTCGATTCGTGCCAACCAACAGACACTTTCGGAGATACCCATAGTGCACCTTTATAGCCACCCAGTTACGTTGTGACGTTTGGCACACCCAAAGCACTCCTACGGTATCCGGGAGTTGCACAATCTCATGGTCTAAGGAAATGATACTTGACATTAGAAAAGCTTTAGCATACGAACTACACGATCTTGTGCTAGGCTTAGGATTGGGTCTTGTCCATCACATCATTCTCCTAATGATGTGATCCCGTTATCAACGACATCCAATGTCCATGGTCAGGAAACCATAACCATCTATTGATCAACGAGCTAGTCAACTAGAGGCTTACTAGGGACATGGTGTTGTCTATGTATCCACACATGTATCTGAGTTTCCTATCAATACAATTCTAGCATGGATAATAAACGATTATCATGAACAATGAAATATAATAATAACTAATTTATTACTGCCTCTAGGGCATATTTCCAACAGGAATATATGCTTGTAGGAATTGCAATAATATCAAGTTTCCTCTCTATGTGCTTAAAATTTTGAAGTTATGCTTGTTTTGCTTTCCTATGCAAGTTGATTCTTGTTCCCATAAGTTGTTTTCTCACAAAATCCCTATGCATAGTAAGTGGGTTAGACTTAAATGTGCTAGTCATGTTCTTCATTATGCTCTCTTTATGTTACAATTCTTATCCTTTATATGAGCATCATTGAAATCATCATGCCTAGCTAGGGGCATTAAACGATAGCGCTTGTTGGGAGGCAACCCAATTTTATTTTAGTTCCTTGATTTTTGTTCCTGTTTAGTAATAAATAATTCATCTAGCCTCTGTTTAGATGTGGTTTTATGCTTTTAATTAGTGTTTGTGCCAAGTAGAACCTTTGGGAAGACTTGGGGAAAGTCTTGGGGAAAGTCTTGTTGATCATGCTGTAAAAAACAGAAACTTTAGCGCTCACAAGAACTGCTGCCATTTTTATTTGAAGAGTGCTATTTAGTTAGTTCTTTTTTAAGATGATTAATAGATAGATTCCTCAGGTCCATCAATTTATTTGAGAATTTTATGAGTTCCAGAAGTATGCGTTTGATCCAGATTACTACAGTCTGTTCTGTTTTTGACAGATTCTGTTTTTCATGTGTTGTTTACTTATTTTGATGAATCTATGGCTATTAAAATAGTTTATAAACCATAGAGAAGTTGGAATACAGTAGGTTTAACACCAATATAAATAAAGAATGAGTTCATTACAGTACCTTGAAGTGGTGATTTATTTTCTTATACTAACGGAGCTTACGAGTTTTCTACTTTAAGTTTTGTGTTGTGAAGTTTTCAAGTTTTGGGTAAGGATTCGATGGACTATGGAATAAGGAGTGGTAAGAGCCTAAGCTTGGAGATTCCCAAGGCACCCTAAGGTAATATTCAATGACAACCAAAAGCCTAAGCTTGGGGATGCCCCGGAAGGCATCCCCTCTTTCGTCTTCGTTCATCGGTAACTTTACTTGGAGCTATATTTTTATTCACCACATGATATGTGTTTTGCTTGGAGCATCAATTTATTTTGTTAGGATTTGCTTGATTTTATTTATAACAATGTTTTGCATATTTTATTGCAATAAAAGTGGCATTGATAGCCTTTACTATGCCTATGTTACAAGTATACATGTTGCTGTTTGAAAACAGAAAGTTTACCGCTGTTGCAATAATTCCCTAGAAAAGTCAGAATGTGATAAAATGTTGAAACCTTTGTATATTAAGCTCTGACAAATTTACTACAGTGCTAATTTTATTTCATAATTTTTGGAGCTAGGGAAGTATGGATGTTGCAGCATTCTTTACAGACTATCCTGTTTAGGCAGATTGTTGTTATGTTTGCATTGTTTGCATATGTTTGTTTATTTAATGATTCTATTTGAGGATAGGACTATTAAATATGCAGAGGCATTTAGTATGCAATGTTGAATAATAATTTTAGTTATTTGCTACAGTAGAGTATGATAAGGTTTTGCAATGGTTTATACTAACTTATCTCACGAGTCCTTGTTGAGTTTTGTGTGGATGAAGCTTTTGAGATTTAGGGAGACCGTGATATGAGAGGAATTAATGAAACACAAAAGCTCAAGCTTGGGGATGCCCAAGGCACCCCAAGATAATATTTCAAGAAGTCTCAAGTGTCTAAGCTTGGGGATGCCCCGGTTGGCATCCCACCTTTCTTCTTCAACAACTATCGGTTAGTTTCGGTTGATCCTAAGTTTTTGCTTCTTCACATGATGTTTTCTATTCTTGAATGTAATTTTATTTTGCTTTGATTTATGTTTGATAGAGTACCAAGATCTGAAATTATTAAATGTTAGAGAATCTTCACATAGTTGCATAATTATTCGACTATTGATTGATCTTCACTTATATCTTTCGGAGTAGTTTGTCATTTGCTCTAGTGCTTCACTTATATCCTTTTAGAGCATGGTGGTAGTTTTATCTTGAAGAAATAGATGAACTCTCATGCTTCACTTAGATTATTTTGAGAGTCTTAAATAGCATGGTAATTTGCTTAAAATCCTAATATGCTAGGTATTGAAGAATAATAAAATTCTCTTATGAGTGTGTTGAATACTATGAGAAGTTTGATGCTTGATGATTGTTTTGAGATATCGAGATGGTGATATTAGAGTCATGCTAGTTGATTAGTTGGGAATTTGAGAGATACTTGTGTTGAAGTTTGCGATTCCCGTAGCATGCACGTATGGTGAACCGTTATGTAATGAAGTCGGAGCATGAGGTGTTTATTGATTGTCTTCCTTATGAGTGGCGGTTGGGGACGAGCGATGGTCTTTTCCTACCAATCTATCCCCCTAGGAGCATGCGTGTAGTACTTTGTTTCGATAACTAATAGATTTTTGCAATAAGTATGTGAGTTCTTTATGACTAATGTTGAGTCCATGCATTATACGCACACTCACCCTTCCACCATTGCTAGCCTCTCTAGTACCGCGCAACTTTCGCCGGTACCATAAACCCACCATATACCTTCCTCAAATCAGCCACCATACCTACCTATCATGGCATTTCTATAGCCATTCTGAGATATATTGCCATGCAACTTTCCACCATCCAGTTTATCATAATACATTCATCATTGTCATATTGCTTAGCATGATCATGTAGTTGACATAGTATTTGTGGCAAAGCCACCATTCATAATTTCTTCATACTTGTCACTCTTGATTCATTGCACATCCCGGTACACCGCCGGAGGCATTCATATAGAGTCATACTTTGTTCTAGTATCGAGTTGTAATCATTGAGTTGTAAATAAATAGAAGTGTGATGATCATCATTCAATAGAGCATTGTCCCAAAAAAAATAGAAAGGCCAAAAAAAGCCCAAAAAAATTAAAAAAAATAAAAGGGGCAATGATACTATCCCTTTTTTCCACACTTGTGCTTCAAAGTAGCACCATGATATAGCGAGTCTCATATATTGTGCTTCAAAGTAGCACCATGTTCTTCATATAGAGAGTCTCATATGTTGTCACTTTCATATACTAGTGGGAATTTTACGTTATAGAACTTGACTTGTATATTCCAATGATGGGCTTCCTCAAATTTCCCTAGGTCTTCGTGAGCAAGCAAGTTGGATGCACACCCACTAGTTTCTTTTGTTGAGCTTTCATACATTTATAGCTCTAGTGCATCCGTTGCATGGCAATCCCTACTCACTGACATTGATACCTATTGATGGGCATCTCCATAGCCCATTGATACGCCTAGTCAATGTGAGACTATCATCTCCCTTTTTGTCTTCTCCACAACCACCATTCTATTCCACCTATAGTGCTATGTCCATGGCTCATGCTCATGTATTGCGTGAAGATTGAAAAAGTTTGAGAACATCAAAAGTATGAAACAATTGCTTGGCTTATCATCGGGGTTGTGCATGATTTAAATACTTTGTGTGGTGAAGATGGAGCATAGCTAGACTATATGATTTTGTAGGGATAGCTTTCTTTGGCCATGTTATTTTGAGAAGACATGATTGCTTAGTTAGTATGCTTGAAGTATTATTATTTTTATGTCAATATAAACTTTTGCCTTGAATCTTTCTAATCTGAATATTCATACCACAATTAAGAAGAATCACAATGAAATTATGCCAAGTAGCACACCGCATCAAAAATTCTTTTTTATCATTTACCTACTCGAGGACGAGCAGGAATTAAGCTTGGGGATGCTTCATACGTCTCCAACGTATCTATAATTTTTGATTGCTCCATGCTATATTATCTACTGTTTTGGGCAATATTGGGCTTTATTATCCACTTTTATATTACTTTTGGGACTAACCTATTAACCGGAGGCCCAGCCCAGATTTGTTGTTTTATGCCTATTTCAGTGTTTCGAAGAAAAGGAATATCACACGAAGTCGAAACGGAACGAAATCAACTGGAGAAGTTATTTTTGGAAGGAAACACACCTGATGAACTTGGACCCCATGTCAGGGGAGACACGAGGTGCTCACGAGGGTGGGGGCGCCCCCCCTAGGGCGCGCCCCCTGTCTCGTGGGGCCCCTGTGGCTCCTCCTACGTCCTCCCTGCACCCATATATATCAATGTACCCTAAAACTTCCAGAACGTAAGATAGATCGGGAGTTCCGCCGCTAGAAGCCTCCGTAGCCACCAAAAACCAATCTAGACCCGTTCCGGCACCGTGCCGGAGGGGGCAATCCTTCTCCGGTGGCCATCTTCATCATCCCGGCGCTCTCCATGATGAGGAGGGAGTAGTTCTCCCTCGGGGCTGAGGGTATGTACCAGTAGCTATGTGTTTGATCTCTCTCTCTCTCTCGTGTTCTTGAGATGATACTATCTTGATGTATTGCGAGCTTTGCTATTATATTTGGATCCTATGATGTTTCTTCCCCCCTCTTCTCTCTTGTAATGAATCGAGTTTCCCCTTGGAAGTAATCTTATCGGATTGAGTCTTTAAAGACTTGAGAACACTTGATGTATGTCTTGCCATGGATATCTGTGGTGACAATGGGATACCACGTGCCACTTGATGTATGTTTTGGTGACCAACTTGTGGGTTCCGCCCATGAACCTATGCATAGGGGTTGGCACACGTTTTCGTCGTGATTCTCCGGTAGAACTTTGGGGCACTCTTTGAGGTTCTATGTGTCGGTTGAATAGATGAATCTGAGATTGTGTGACGCATATCGTATAATCATGCCCACGGATACTTGAGGTGACATTGGAGTATCTAGGTTACATTAGGGTTTTGGTTGATTTGTGTCTTAAGGTGTTATTCTAGTATGAACTCTAGGGCTGTTTGTGACACTTATAGGAATAGCCCAACGGATTGATTGGAAATAATAACTTTGAGGTGGTTTCGTACCCTACCATAATCTCTTCGTTCGTTCTCCGCTATTAGTGACTTTGGAGTGACTCTTTGTTGCATGTTGAGGGATAGTTTTATGATCCAATTATGTTGGTATTGTTTAGAGGACTTGCACTAGCGAAAGTGTGAACCCTAGGCCTTGTTTCAACGCATTGCAATACCGTTTACGCTCACTTTTATCATTCGTTACCTTGCTGTTTTTATATTTTCAGATTACAAAAACCATTATCTACTATCCATATACCACTTGTATCACCATCTCTTCGCCGAACTAGTGCACCTATACAATTTACCATTTATTGGGTGTGTTGGGGACACAAGAGACTCTTTGTTATTTGGTTGCAGGGTTGCTTGAGAGATACCATCTTCATCCTACGCCTGCTACAGATTGATAAACCTTAGGTCATCCACTTGAGGGAAATTTGCTACTGTCCTACAAACCTCTACACTTGGAGGCCCAACAACGTCTACAAGAAGAAGGTTGTGTAGTAGACATCACCCGGCTCCCATGTTTTGGTACCTTATGTTCCGCTATATCGGCTAAGGTAGCACTAGGAGAACTACTGCGATTGTGCCCTGGTTCTGCTGGGCTAAGCACCTCAGTAGAGAAAGCTAAAACCGACTGTCATGATAAGGTGAGAGACTGGTCACAGTTCGAGAGGTTTTTGAGTCCCTAAAGACTTATGCCGCTTAGAGCGAGGAGTCGGCCCTGTCCGGCTTAAGGCGTTTATCGCACCCTGAATTCGGCCTTCTAGATACTAGGGGCTTCGCCGAAATTTAAAATTATAGAATTCTACGGCTAAGTGAGAGTGATAATGCATTATAGTCCGATTGCCTTGTTCGTTGTGCTGAGCACCTCCCTCGAAGGACCCAACAATGCGAACAAGAGTGCTCAGGTTTATCCGACCACCCCAGCATTCGTGGCATGGGGGCAGAAGCCGACGACTAGCCATCTCTCAGATTTGATAAACAGTCGAACATAAGGTAATATTTTAAATTCAAACAAGCGTTGCATAGCGCATATGAACAAGTTTTCATAAACACAGGATTGCACGAGCGAGTTTACTCGAATATTATATCTTTCGTACACTCGCCCGCTACGAGACGAGCGCCCTTCAGGACACCCTCATAGTACATCTCGGGGTGGCGATGCTCCTTGCCCTGCGGCGGCCCTTCCTTCACCAGCTTCGCGGCGTCCATCTTGGCCCATTGCACCTTCACACGGGCGAAAGCCCGGTGTGCACCTTCGATGCAGACGGACCGCTTGATGACTTCAAGCCGTGGGCAGGTATCCACAAGCCGCCTCACCAGGCCAAAGTAGCTATTGGGAAGGGCATCGCCAGGCCACATCCGGACTATAAAGCCCCTCTTGGCCTGTTCGTCCGCCTTGTGCAGCTCGACCAGTTGCTTCAGCTGATCGCTCAGAGGCATCAGGTGTTCGGTCCCAGTATACTGAGACCAGAACAGCTTCTCCGTTGAGATTCCCTCCTCGGCCTGGTAAAACTGTGCAGCATCCGACATGCTGTGGGGCAAATCTGCGAATGCTCCTGGAGAGCTCCGGATTCGGGTAAGTAACAAGTAATTCACTTTCACATGCTTGCTTTGCATATAGAATGCCTTACTCGCCACTATCTTCTTCATCGCATCAATCTCCTGGAGGGCCTTTTGGGCTTCGTCCTTGGCACTCTTTGCACTCTCGAGGGCCGCGGCAAGCTCGGACTCTCGCGTCTTCAAGTCAAGCTCCAACCTCCTCGTGCTTTGTCACGAGAGCGTGGAGCTCTTGCTGCACCTCGCCCACCCGTGCCTCATGCCTTTCCCGCTCAGTGCGCTCCTTGGCCGCTTCGTTTTTGGCCTTGGATAGCGCTTGCTTCAGGGTCTCCACCTCGGTCGTGGCCCCTGGCAAATTTACGATGATCCTATCATTTTGCAATCGCATTCTTTCTATATATATATATATATATATCCATAGACTAGGTACTACTTACCTTTGTTCTCCTCGAGCTGCCTCTTGGCAAGGCCGAGCTCGTCCTTGGACCCTTTAAGGTCCTCCTTCAGTGCGGCGACCTCCGCAGTAAGTGCGGCAGAGGCCAATAGCGAAGCCTGCATACGCATATAGACATACTTATATTAGACTCCTGCGGTATTGTTCGATCCTCTGTTCGGCTTTCCTTTTTGAGCACCGAACAGAGCATCAGGGGCTACTGTCTATGCGGTAATATTTTTCCTATATTTCAAAAACTGACCTCAAAGCCTGTTAGAAGGCTGGCACAGGCTTCAGTTAGTCCGCTCTTGGCGGACTGAACCTTCTGGACCACCGCACTCATAATAGTGCGGTGCTCTTCGTCGATGGAAGCGTTGCGAAGCGCTCCCAGCAGATTGTCCGGTGCCTCTGGATGGACAGAGGTCACCGGCACAGGCATTTTGCCCCTTTTGGAAGGAGGCCGCCTGCCCGAGTCCAGAACCACTGGGGGTTCCGGCGCGGTGTTCGGCTGAGGGCCGAACTCGGAGCCCTCGGGAGCCTTGCTCCCTCGGCTCCCGGAGTCCGGAAGGTCGCCTTGAGGCGCCTCCGGGACTGTCTCCCCTCGGCCCGGTGTCTCTTGAGACAATACCTCGGCATTATCCGTAGGGCAAGGGGAGGTGGCGGTCGGAAGTGGATCGCTATCCATATCCGACGAGCCCAGGGAGCCGTCTGACGATACATCGATACGGGCTCGCGGCGGTCTGCATAGTCATAATTCGGCGCTAGGAGAGGCAGTGCGACAAAGGTATGCTATGAGTTATTCTGGCATCCGAATACTTACAACTTCGCTAGGGGCTTGGACCTGTGCAGCCACTCGTCTTCGCCTCCGGCGGCGGTGGTGGAATAGTCCGGAAGAAGAGTCCTTCCCTTCTTGGACCCTTCGACCCCCCGGTTGGGGCGGCCTTCCTTTTCTTGTCTCCCCCAACTGAAGGGGGAGCATCTTCTTCTTCCTCCTCCTCGTCTTCGGGGGAGGAGTGTGTCGCAGAGTTATCAGACGATGACTCCGATAACACCTGGCGTCGGGAACTCTTTCGGGTTCCCTTGGCCTTCTTGGTCTTCTCCGGCACCTTATAAGGGGCCGGAGTCAGCATCTCCGTAAGGAGAGCGTCCGCAGTGTCCTCGGGCAGAGGGGCCGGACAGTTAATCTGCCCCGACCTCTCCACTCAGTCCTGTCAAAGGCATGGAGATCAGACCCCGCACATGATTAAGCTAGGGGAAATAAAATATCCTACCAGATGTATGGAACTCATCGAATGCGCTCGGCGCTTCGCGCTTAACCCGCGGTCCTCGGTGAGGGAGGGAGGGACCTCGACGCCCTTGAACAGCACCTTCCAGACGTCCTTGTGCGTCATGTCAAAGAGCTTGCTCAGAGTCTGGTGCTGGGCCGGGTCAAACTCCCACAAGTTGAAATCCCGTTGTTGACACGCGAGGATCCGGCGGATGAGCATGACCTGGACTATGTTGACAATCTTGAGCTTCTTGCCTGCCATATTCCGGATACATTTCTGGAGTCCGTCCAGCTCCACCGAAGGACCCCAGGACAGGCCCTTCTCTTTCCAGGAAGTGAGCCGCATGGGGATTCCAGATCGAAACTTGGGGGCGGCCACCCATTTGGCGTCGCGCGGCTCGGTGATGTAGAACCACGCCGATTGCCACCCCTTTATGGTCTCCATGAAGGAGCCTTCAAGCCATATAACGTTGGGCATTTTGCCCACCATGGCTCCGCCGCATTCTGCTTGTTGGCCGCCCACCACCTTCGGCTTGATATTAAAGGTCTTTAGCCACAGGCCAAAGTGGGGCCGGATGCGGAGGAAAGCCTCACACGCGACGATGAACGCCGAAATGTTGAGGACGAAGTTCGGGGCCAGATCATGGAATTCCAGCCCGTAGTAGAACATGAGACCACAAACGAAAGGATGGAGGGGAAACCCCAGTCCGCGGAGGAAGTGGTGGAGGAAGACTACCCTCTCGTGAGGTTCAGGGGTAGGGACGATCTGCCCCGCAGCGGGCAGCCGGTGCGCGATGTTCGCGGCCAAGTATCTGGCCCCGCGCAGCTTCTTGATGTGTCCCTTCATAACGGAGGAAGCCATCCATTTGCCTCCTGCTCCGGACATGATTGGAGAAGGTTGAGGGGAAGGATGTAGGCTTGGGCGTTTGAGCTCGAGTGCGCAAGAGAGGATGGGGACGGAGGAAGAAGGCGTGGGTGGAAAAAGGTTGAACCTTGTCCCTTTATAAGGGCGTCCGAAACTATGCGCCCCCACTAGCCTGGTGAAACTCGCTTATCCCCCAAGCACCATAATCGATGGCGCGGTTGGGTTACCCATGCCCGTATTGATGAGAAACCCGTAATAAGGTGGACACGATCTCTGCTTTGACAAGACGTGTCAAAAAACTGCCTCGCGTTATGTGCGGGGCTAGTTAAAGGAAACAGTTTGAATAATCACCGGGCCATGGCATAATGTCATGTTGCCAAAACAAGTCAGCAGATTAGATTTGTGGAAATATTATTCTCTCTACGGAGGCATGTGGAACTTATTTTGCAGGGTCGGACACTATCCTTGTATTCAAATTATTCCGTGGTGTATTCAGAGGAGGAACCCGCCTTGCAATGCCGAAGACAATATTGCACGCCGGACTCATCGTCATTGAAGCCTGGTTCAGGGGCTACTGAGGGAGTCCTGGATTAGGGGGTCTCCGGACAGCCGGACTATATCCTTTGGCCAGACTGTTGGACTATGAAGATACAATATGAAGACTTCGTCTCGTGTCCAAATGGGACTCTACTTGGCGTGAAAGGCAAGCTAGGCAGTACGGATATGGATATCTCCTCCTTTGTAACCGACCTTGTGTAACCCTAGCCCTTTCCGGTGTCTATATAAACCAGAGGGTTTTAGTCCGTAGGACAACATACAATCATACCATAGGCTATCTTCTAGGGTTTAGCCTCTCCGATCTTGTGGTAGATCAACTCTTGTAATACTCATATAATCAAGAATAAATCAAGCAGGACGTAGGGTTTTACCTCCGTCAAGAGGGCCCGAACCTGGGTAAAACATCGTGTTCCCTGCCTCCTGTTACCATCCGCCTTAGACGCACAGTTCGGGACCCCCTACCCGAGATCCGCCGGTTTTGACACCGCCAAGGTGGTAAATTCTTAACATCTTCAGCTTTAATACCTTTTTCTTTCATAGATTTCTTTGCCTCTTGCATATCTTCAGGACTGAGAAATAGAATACCCCTTTTCTTTGGAGTTGGCTTAGGAGTTGGTTCAGGAAGTGTCCAATTGTTTTCATTAGTCAACATATTATTAAATAACAATTCAGCTTGATCAACAGTTCTTTCCCTGAAAACATAACCAACACAACTATCCAGGTAATCTCTGGAAGCATCGGTTAGTCCATTATAAAAGATAGCAAGTATTTCATTTTTCTTGAGAGGATGATCAGGCAAAGCATTAAGTAATCGGAGAAGCCTCCCCCAAGCTTGTGGGAGACTCTCTTCTTCAATTTGCACAAAATTATATATTTCCCTTAAGGCAGCTTGTTTCTTATGAGCGGGGAAATATTTAGCAGAGAAGTAATAAATCATATCCTGGGGACTACGGACACAACCAGGATCAAGAGAATTAAACCATGTTTTAGCATCACCCTTTAATGAGAACGGAAACAACTTAAGGATAAAGTAATAGCGAGTTTTCTCATCATGAGTAAACAGGGTGTCTATATCATTTAATTTAGTAAGATGTGCCACAACAGTTTTAGATTCATAGCCATAAAAAGGATCAGATTCAACCAAAGTACTTAACTCAGGGTCGACAGAGAAATCATAATCCTTATCAGTAATAAAGATAGGTGAAGTAGCAAAAGCAGGGTCATATTTCATTCTAGCACTCAAAGACTTTTCTTTAAGCTTAGCTAATAATTTCTTAAGATCAGATCTACCATTGCAAGCAAGAAAGTCTCTAACAGTTTCTTAATCCATAACATAACCCTCAAGCACAACAGGCAATTCATATCTAGGGGGAGAATCTTCATCATCACTTTCATCAATATTATCAGATTCAATAATTTCATTCTCTCTAGCCCTAGTAAGTTGTTCATCAAGAAATTCACCTAGTGGCATAGTATTATCAAGCATAGAAGAAGTTTCATCATAAGTATCATGCAAAGCAGAAGTGGCATCATCAATAACATGCGACTGATACGTCTCCAACGTATGTATAATTTTTGATTGTTCCATGCTATTATATTATCTGTTTTGGATGTTTATGGGCTTTATTATACACTTCTATATTATTTTGGGGACTAACCTATTAACCGGAGGCCCAGCCCAAATTGTTGTTTTCTTGCCTATTTCAGAGTTCCGAAGAAAAGGAATATCAAACGGAGTCCAAACGGAATGAAACCTTCGGGAGAGTTATTTTTGGAACGGAAGCAATCCAGGAGACTTGGAGTAGACGTCAGGGAAGCTTCGAGGTGACCACGAGGCAGGGAGGCGCGCCCCCACCCTCGTGGGCCCCTCGTGGCTCCCCTGACCGACTTCTTTCGCCTATATATGTCCATATACCCCAAAAACATTGAGGAGCGGAATAGATTGGGAGTTCCGCCGCCAGAAGCCTTCGTAGCCACCGAAAACCAATCTAGACCCGTTCCGGCACCCTGCCGGAGGGGGGAATCCCTCTCCGGTGGTCATCTTCATCATCCCGGCGCTCTCCATGACAAGGAGGGAGTAGTTCACCCTCGGGGCTGAGGGTATGTACCAATAGCTATGTGTTTGATCTCTCTCTCTCTCGTGTTCTTGAGTCAGCACGATATTGATGTATTGCGAGCTTTGCTATTATATTTGGATCTTATGATGTTTCTCCCCCTCTACTCTCTTGTGATGAATTGAGTTTTCCCTTTGAAGTTATCTTATCGGATTGAGTCTTTAAGGATTTGAGAACACTTGATGTATGTCTTGCATGTGCTTGTCTGTGGTGACAATGGGATATCACGTGATCCACTTGATGTATGTTTTGGTGATCAACTTGCGAGTTTCGTGACCTCGTGAACTTATGCATAGGGGTTGGCACATGTTTTTGTCTTGACTCTCCGGTAAAAACTTTGGGGCACTCTTTGAAGTTTTTTGTGTTAGTTGAATAGATGAATATGAGATTGTGTGATGCATATCGTATAATCATGCCCACGGATACTTGAGGTGACATTGGAGTATCTAGGTGACATTAGGGTTTTGGTTGATTTGTGTCTTAAGGTGTTATTCTAGTATGAACTCTAAGATAGATTGAATGTAAAGAATAGCTTCGTGTTATTTTACTACGGACTCTTGAATAGATCGATCAGAAAGGATAACTTTGAGGTGGTTTCATACCCTACAATAATCTCTTCCTTTGTTCTCCGCTATTAGTGACTTTGGAGTGACTCTTTGTTGCATGTTGATGGATAGTTATATGATACAATTATGTTATTATAGTTGAGAGAACTTGCACTAGTGAAATTATGAACCCTAGGCCTTCTTTCGACGCATTGCAATACCGTTTTCGCTCACTTTTATCATTAGTTTCCTTGCTGTTTTTATATTTTCAGATTACAAAAACCTATATCTACCATCCATATTGCACTTGTATCACCATCTCTTCGCCAAACTAGTGCACCTATACAATTTACCATTGTATTGGGTGTGTTGGGGACACAAGAGACTCTTTGTTATTTGGTTGCAGGGTTGTTTGAGAGAGACCATCTTCATCCTACGCCTCCCACGGATTGATAAACCTTAGGTCATCCACTTGAGGAAAATTTGCTACTTTCTTACAAACCTCTGCACTTGGAGGCCCAACAACGTCTACAAGAAGAAGGTTGTGTAGTAGACATCAGCGACCTATCGGAATCAATAGCATGTGTAGGTGTCGCAAGCTTACTCAAAATAGGAGGTGAATCAAGTGCAGAGCTAGATGGCAGTTCCTTACCTCCCCTCGTAGTTGAGGGATAAATCTTGGTTTTTGGATCTCTCAAGTTCTTCATAATGATAAGCAGATATAAATCCCAAGTGACTCAAAGAATAGACCTATGCTCCCCGGCAACGGCGCCAGAAAATAGTCTTGATAACCCACAAGTATAGGTGATCGCAACAGTTTTTGAGGGTAGTGTATTCAGCCCAAATTTATTGATTCGACACAAGGGGAGCCAAAGAATATTCTCAAGTATTAGCAGCTGAGTTGTCAATTCAACCACACCTGGAAACTTAATATCCGCATCAAAGTATTTAGTAGTAAAGTAATATGATAGTAGTGGTAACGGTAGCAAAAGTAATATTTTTGGTTTTATAGTGATTGTAACAGTAGCAACGAAAAAGTAAATAAGCGAAGAACAATATAGGAAAAGCTCATAGGCATTGGATCGGTGATGGAGAATTATGTTGGATGCGATCGATCATGCAACAATTATAACATAGGGTGACACAGAACTAGCTCCATTTCATCAATGTAATGTAGGCATGTATTCCAAATATAGTCATACGTGCTTATGGAAAAGAACTTGCATGACATCTTTTGTCCTACCCTCCCGTGGTAGCGGGGTCCTATTGGAAACTAAGGGATATTAAGGCCTCCTTTTAATAGAGTACCGGACCAAAGTATTAACACAAAGTGAATACATGAACTCCTCAAAGTACGGTCATCACCGGTAAGTATCCCGATTATTGTCACTTCGGGGTTAACGGATCATAACACATAATAGGTGACTATAGACTTGCAAGATAGGATCAAGAACTCACATATATTCATGAAAACATAATAGGTTCAGATCTGAAATCATGGCACTCAGCCCCTAGTGACAAGCATTAAGCATAGCAAAGTCATAGCAACATCAATCTCAGAACATAGTGGATACTAGGGATCAAACCCTAACAAAACTAACTCGATTACATGATAAATCTCATCCAACCCATCACCGTCCAGCAAGCCTATGATGGAATTACTCACGCACGGTGGTGAGCATCATGAAATTGGTGATGGAGGAAGGTTGATGATGACGATGCCGACGGATTCCCCTCTCCGGAGCCCCGAACGGACTCCAGATCAGCCCTCCCGAGAGAGTTTAGGGCTTGGTGGCGGCTCCGTATTGTAAACCGCGATGAATCCTTCTCTTTGATTTTTTCTCCCCGAACACGAATATATGGATTTGGAGTTGAGGTCGGTGGAGCGTCAAGGGGCCCACAAGGCAGGGGGCGCGCCCAGGGGGTAGGCGTGCCCCCACCCTCCTGGACAGGGTGTGGGCCCCTTGATGTGGATATTTTTGCCAGTATTTTTTATATATTCCAAAAATAATCTCCGTTGATTTTCAGGTCATTCCAAGAACTTCTATTTCTACACAAAAATAACACCATGGCAATTCTGCTGAAAACAACGCCAGTCCAGGTTAGTACCATTCAAATCATGCAAGTTAGAGTCCAAAACTAGGGAAAAAGTGTTTGGAAAAGTAGATACGATGGAGACGTATCAAGAGGTATATAAGGCGACCGTTGTACCTGAAAGTTGTAGTGTTTGACAGACGAGTAGCCCACCACTTCCAATTTCGGTGTAGAAATGACATTGATTCTTGTTGGACCTTGTTGATCAACTACAAGTAATCTCTCAAGTGAAGGTGTGTCCTAGATGACCATATTGTGGTCCACCTTTTGCGATCTCTCGTTGCAGCACCAACAACACACATAAATAGTCCGGAGAGTCCTGGAGGTGATGTGCAAGGTACTCGACCAATTCATCGCCTGAAGACGAAGGAACTCGAGTGCAGTACAGCCGTGGATCAGGCGCTCCATGTCATCCTTTGGGATGTGGATGGTGACAAGTTCGAGGTGCTTCAGTCATGGTAGAAAAAGAGCGAGCGCGTCATTTAGGGGGGAAATGGCAGTTCATGAACTTGGCGAGGCGCAGCGTGGGCGTGAAGCGGAGCGTGGATGTTGGCAGCAAGCGCATATGCCCATCATTATAACTTAGCTTCTCGAGCTGATCTATGACGGGGGATCGGAACCACTCGTCAAGCTTGGCTTTGGAATGGAACTTGCCCGTGATAAGGCCTTTGATTGGGCCATCATGACTGCCGAGGATCTGGGAGAATGCATCCAAGCTTTGGCGATAGCCATGGCAGAGCTTGTGGGCGTCGAGGAGGTCGACAGGGGTGCAGAGCAATAGGGGGCGCCACCGCCGGGAAAGTGCGGCTGTCCTTGCTCGATATTTGATTGGGAGGAGGGATATGATGACTATCAACATATCATCGGGGAGGTTGTTGATGAAGTCTAGGCCTGCTAGAGTCGCTTGCGGTTCTTTCTCGACCCGCCTCCGCTTGTTGGCAGCCTCGTTCTCCACCTCGTCGGCGGTGATGGAAACCTCTATCTCCATATTCACGCCGTGCTCCGGTGCTTCAGCAGGCCCGACGTCGCCACTCCCTCCGATGGGGCACTTCGGCGGCATCCTCATATAGTGACGGCTTTGAGGACTCAGAGCAGCATCGAGGATGCGGGCGGAGAGAGAGGAATTGTTTGTGTGGCGAGGATGGGGGTGCAACCGCTCGGTGGCGCCATTAATATAGACTAGTGGGAGCGAGGCGGGCGGCGGTCCAAGGCTGTCTCGTTTCCCGGTGAGAACGAGTGCTTAATCTCTAGTATGAATGAAATCCATGCTTAATTACTGAATTTTAGTTGCAAAAAATAGATAGTGCTATTGATTTTTAGTTGCATATTTTGACAAATCGCAGTGTCTCTTGGCTTAGCGCCGAAGTCTGGCTTTAATTTGCATACCGTAATCTGAACCGTTTGCGTTGAAGAAATGCACACATCCTACGTTGATCAACTTGTACGCTTTCCGGTGAGCCTGCGCACCGGACTGTGCTCGCACGCCTCCCGTTCAGTCAAGCAGCTATCCACACGGCACCTCCTATAGCCATTAAAACCAAGACACGTGGCGTCACATGAATGGTTAACAGAACACACACGGTTTGAATCATATAAACGTTTGAAATATTAAAGTGGTAGCTATTTTTTTCAAAATGCCTTTGTTGGCTATCATTATTCGAGTGCCCCTTCTCTCAAAATGCACACGAAAAATACCACAGCATGTCGGGTGCCCATCCATGATAGCATGCCAAGTTTCATGAATTTCAGATGAGTTTTAGATTTACTAGAATTTAAAAACAAACTATCTCAACGTTTTGCCAGCAATCAACGGTGCCCTAGTGTTTGGAATTCATTCCCATTTCTTGCATGCACCCAAGGACACAGATTTGATTTTTCAACCAATTTATATGCACTGGAGCATGTGCATGTAGTTCAAATTTGAATTATGCACATAAATGCATTGAAAACTCAGTTAATGCATAAAAATGTCCAAACAAACCCCGAAAAATCACAAAAATTGACACAACACTCCTGTTGTTCTATGTTGACACGAGAAATTTTTTGAAAGCAATAAGAGGCAATGGATATCATTTCGTTCCCAAAGGTGGGACATTCCCTATCGAAACCATCATGCTTGTTGTGAGAAGCTCTGATTTGTGAGAAGCATATAACCAAACCTGCCCCAAATGGGACAAAAAAATTACCACCGCATGTTGATGCCGCTCCATGATAGCATGCCAAGTTTCATGAATTTCAAACAAGTTTTGGATTTACTAGAATTTGAAAACCAGGCATCTCAATGTTTTGCCGGCAATCAACGGTGCCCTGGTGTTTGAAATTCATTCCCATTTCTTGCATGGGACCTAAGCATGCACCCAAGGACACAGATTTGATCTTTCAACCAATTTATGCACTGGAGCATGTGCATGTAGTTCAAATTTGAATTATGCACATAAATGCATTGAAAACCCAGTTAATGCATAAAAATGTCCAAACGAACCCCGAAAAATCACAAAAATGACACAACACTCCTGTTGTTCTATGTTGACATGAGAAAAAAATTGGAAGCAATAAGAGGCAATGGATATCGTTTCGTCCCCAAAGGCGGGACGTTCCCTGCCAAAACCATCATGCTTGTTGTGAGAAGCTCTGGTTTGTGAGAAGCATATACCCAAACCTGCCCCGGGACAAAAAATTTACAACGGCATGTTGATGCCGCTCCATGATAGCATGCCAAGTTTCATGAATTTCAGACAAGTTTTGGATTACTAGAATTTAAAAACCAGGTATCTCAATGTTTGCGGCCGAGTGACGGTGTCAGGGTGTTTGACATTCATTCCCATTTCTTGCATGGGACCTAAGCATGCACCCAAGGACACATATTTGATTTTTCAACCAATTTATATGCACTGGAGCATGTGCATGTAGTTCAAATTTGAATTATGCATATAAATGCATTGAAAACTCACTTAATGCATAAAAATGTCCAAACGAACCCCGAAAAATCACAAAAAATAACATAACACTCTTGTTGTTCTATGTTGACATGAGAAACAATTTGAAAGCAATAAGAGGCAATGGATATCGTTTCGTCCCCAAAGGCGGGGCGTTCCCTACTGAAACCATCATGCTTGTTGTGAGAAGCTCTGGTTTGTTAGAAGCATATAACCAAACCTACCCCAAATGGGACAAAAAATTACCATGGCATGTTGATGCTGCTCCATGATAGCATGCCAAGTTTCATGAATTTCAAACGAGTTTTTGATTTACTAGAATTTAAAAACGAGGTATCTCAATGTTTGCAGCCGAGAAACGGTGGCAGGGTGTTTGACATTCATTCCCATTTCTTGCATGGGACCTAAGCATGCACCCAAGGACAAAAGATTTCATTTTCAACCAATTTATATGCACTGGAGCATGTGCATGTAGTTCCAATTTGAATTATGCACATAAATGTATTGAAAACTCACTTAATGCATAAAAATGTCCAAACGAACCCCGAAAAATCACAAAACATAACACAACACTCCTGTTGTTCTATGTTGACACGAGAAATTTTTTGAAAGCAATAAGAGGCAGTGGATATTGTTTCGTCCCCAAAGGTGGGGCATTCCCTACCGAAACCATCATGCTTGTTGTGAGAAGCTCTGGTTTGTGAGAAGCATATACCCAAACTTGCCCTAAATGGGACAAAAAATTTACCACTGCATGTTGATGCCGCTCCATGATAGAATGCCAGGTTTCATGAATTTGAGACGAGTTTTGGATTTACTAGAATTTGAAAACCAGGTATCTCAATGTCTGCGGCCAAGTGACGGTGGCAGGGTGTTTGACATTCATTCCCTTTTCTTGCATGGGACCTAAGCATGCACCCAAGGACAAAAGATTTGACTTTTCAACCAATTTATATGCACTAGAGCATGTGCATGTAGTTGAAATTTGAATTATGCACATAAATGCATTGAAAGCTCAGTTAATGCATAAAATGTCCAAACGAACCCTGAATAATCTAATTCTTTTATGACACACATATATTTGCATGTTCACTACAAATAAAAGGTTGAGCAATTCAAACACCGTCCATGGCCGCTGTGACCCCATTATGTAATTCAAATCAAGATGGAAAATCAAGTAGATCCCACACAGTTTATTATAACAAACCGTGTGAGATGCAGCACAAAATATCTTGGAGCACCGTCAGAGTATAGTAAGCATACGACTTACGCGAGAAGGTGCGACGGCTGCAGTCCACAACCTTTTTGAATAAGGGACAGTGTCTGATGACACTTTGCGCGCCAGTTTTTTCACTGAAGCGATTCCAAATTTTTGGCTCCCGCGGAAATATCTACATCCCCACCCCCTCCCCCTTACCAAAAGCCACATTTTCCCTGTTTCCGCCTTCCTTTTCAAGTTGAAACCTTCACTCCTTGCTTGCAGCGCCGCCTCCTCACCAGCGACCCTCCTTCACGCTGCTCGGCCTCGCCTATCCATGCCCGTAATCCACACCCGACCCCATCCTCCTCCTCCTTCCACATCCCACATGCCCCGACCGCCAGCGCGAGCACGACACCTTCCACCCAAATCACCGACCCCTCCACCAAATAAGTGCCGGCCTAAGCCATGGTGCATGCAGTATAGCCAGGATCTCAAGGAGCATTTGGCAGCGGAGAAGCAAATCGCGGCCGCACGCGCGGATGAGGTCGCGATGGCTGCCATTCGTGCCGACCCCCAGATCTTGGAGGAGCACCTCGCCATCGAGGCCATCATTGAAGCCTCACGCGCCGAAGCTGCGACGCGGCTACTTTAAACGATGGTTCGTGGCATTTTCTCGAGGCCACCGTCGGTGCCTTTGACGAAGACTACGAGGTGTTTTCTCAGCGTGCACGTGCTTACCTCATCTCGAGAGCCAGCAGGTTGGTGCCCGGCGTGGCTTAGGCAACTCACCACTACAACGAGGGCACCCACGATGCGGAGGCCTCGCCCTCTTCCATGTACAAGGAGCCAATCGTCATCGATATGTCCGACAATGAGGAGTAGCTTGTCTTATTAGATCACTATAAGGACCCATGTTCAGTTTGCTAGCTACTGCCTTTCCTTAACAAATTCTAGTGAATTGTGCTATCTACTTTTACCATGCAATCTTCTGCTATGGTGTATATGTTCGATATGTCGTGCAATGTAGTGTTCAATTAACTGCTTGGTTCAATTCTGCAAATGTGATGTTCAATTCTTTAGGGTGCAAATTTCCAAGTTGTTAAGCATGCTTGGTTTGGTTAACTAGCTGATCTTCTATTACGAGTATGTTATATTGTGCAATGTGGTGCTTAGTTAACATTTGGTTCATTTGTTGTGGTGTTTATTTAACTACTTGGTTCAATTCTGCAATGCGATGTTCAATTGTTGTGGCTGCATTCTGTTATTGTATACCATATGAGAAATAAATCAAATTTGGCTGTACTAAATACATGAGAAACAAATACAATTTCTATATTTCTAAGTTGTTAAGCATGCTTGGTTTTGTTAACTGTCTAATCTTCTATTAGGAGTATGTTATATTATGCAATGTGGTGCTCAGTTAACATTTGGTTCATTTGTTGTGGTGTTTAGTTAACTGCTTGGTTCAATTCTGCAATGCGATGTTCAGTTGTTGTGGCTGCATTCTCTTATTGTATACCATGTGAGGAATAAATCAGATTTTGCTACACTAAATACATGAGAAACATATACAAGTGCTATGTTTCCTAGTTCTTAATCATCCTTGGTTTGGATAGGGTTTTCCATGTGGCTTGAATTAATCTGATGAATCTGCAATGTGCTTATTTTTCATCAACATATTTTACTGATAGCATGCGAACCCTTACTTAACCTCATGACTAACTACCTTATATGTGTTGCAGGGAAACAATGGGAAGTACTGAGGTTTACAAGATGGTACTAACTATTGTACCTTGCCTTTTTTCCTTTGCCCCATTTCCAATATAGAGACGATATTTATGCACATCCTTGTTTTCAGGGTTCACTGATGATTACCTCTCAAACCACCTCTGTGGTTAGGAGGCAAGGAAAGTTTTCATACAACACCCACGGTTCAATATTGAAGTGTTCCTGAAGAGGTCGAAGGACGGACGGTCAATCATCCACAGACACTGGCCTAAAGTTGCAAAGACCTTCAACATGATTGAAGGCTCAATATGGGCCTTCCGCTTCAGCAGTTTTCCAGATGAGATGCTGAAGGAAATATGCCCTAGAGGCAATAATAAAGTTATTATTTATTTTCTCATATCATGATAAATGTTTATTATTCATGCTAGAATTGTATTAACCGGAAACATAATACATGTGTGAATACATAGACAAACATAGTGTCACTAGTATGCCTCTACTTGACTAGCTCGTTGATCAAAGATGGTTGAGTTTGCTAGCCATAGACATGAGTTTTCATTTGATCAACGGGATCACATCATTAGGAGAGTGATGTGATTGACTTGACCCATTCCGTTAGCTTAGCACTTGATCGCTTAGTTTGCTGCTATTGCTTGCTTCATGACTTATACATGTTCCTATGACTATGAGATTATGCAACTCCCGTATACCGGAGGAACACTTTGTGTGCTACCAAACGTCACAACGTAACTGGATGATTATAAAGGTGTTCTACAGGTGTCTCCGATGGTGTTCGTGAAGTTGGCATAGATCAATAATAGGATTTGTCGCTCCGATTGTCGGAGAGGTATCTCTGGGCCCTCTCGGTAATGCACATCACTATAAGCCTTGCAAGAAATGAGACTAATGAGTTAGTTACGGGATGATGCATTACGGAACGAGTAAAGAGACTTGCCAGTAACAATATTGAACTAGGTATTGAGATACCGACGATCGAATCTCGGGCAAGTAACATACCGATGACAAAGGGAACAACGTATGTTGTTGTGTGATACGTCTCCAACGTATCTATAATTTTTTATTGTTCCATGCTATTATATTATCTGTTTTGGATGTTTATGGGCTTTATTATGCACTTTTATATTATTTTTGGGACTAACCTATTAACCCAGAGCCCAGTGCTAGTTTATGTTTTTTCCTTGTTTCAGAGTATCGCAGAAAAGGAAAATCAAATGGAGTCCAATTAACCTGAAACTTCACGGAACTTATTTTTGGACAAGAAGAAGCCCATGAAGTATCGGAGATGGACCAGGAGAGTTCCGGGCTGCCCACGAGGGTGGGGGCGCGCCCACCCCCTGCCTCGTGGACAGCCCGGAGGTCCACCGACGTACTTCTTCCTCCTATATATACCCATATACCCTAAAAAATTCGAGGAGCACAATAGATCGGGAGTTCCGCCGGCAGAAGCCTCTGTAGCCACCGAAAACCAATCTAGACCCGTTACGGCACCCTGCCGGAGGGGGAATCCCTTACCGGTGGCCATCTTCATCAGCCCGGCGCTCTCCATGACGAGGAGGGAGTAGTTCACCCTCGGGGCTGAGGGTATGTACCAATAGCTATGTGTTTGATCTCTCTCTCTCTTGTTCTTGAGGTGATACGATCTTGATGTATCGCGAGCTTTGCTATTATAGTTGGATCTTATGATGTTTCTCCCCTCTACTCTCTTGTAATGGATTGAGTTTTCCCTTTGAAGTTATCTTATCGGATTGAGTCTTTAAGGATTTGAGAACACTTGATGTATGTCTTGCGTGGGATACCCGTGGTGACAATGGGGTATTCTATTGATCCACTTGATGTATGTTTTGGTGATCAACTTGCGGGTTCCGCCCATGAACCTATGCATAGGGGTTGGCACACGTTTTCGTCTTGACTCTCCGGTAGAAACTTTGGGGCACTCTTTGAAGTACTTTGTGTTGGTTTCAATAGATGAATCTGAGATTGTGTGATGCATATCATATAATCATACCCACGGATACTTGAGGTGACAATGGAGTATCTAGGTGACATTAGGGTTTTGGTTGATTTGTGTATTAAGGTGTTATTCTAGTACGAACTCTATGATAGATCGAATGGAAAGAATAGCTTCATGTTATTTTACTACGGACTCTTGAATAGATCGATCAGAAAGGATAACTTTGAGGTGGTTTCGTACCCTACCATAATCTCTTCCTTTGTTCTCCGCTATTAGTGACTTTGGAGTGACTCTTTGTTGCATGTTGAGGCATAGTTATATGATCCAATTATGTTATTATTGTTGAGGGAACTTGCACTAGTGAAAGTATGAACCCAAGGCCTTGTTTCAAAGCATTGCAATACCATTTACGCTCACTTTTATCATTAGTTACCTTGCTGTTTTTATATTTTCAGATTACAAAAACCTTTATCTACCATCCATATACCACTTGTATCACCATCTCTTCGCCGAACTAGTGCACCTATACAATTTACCATTGTATTGGGTGTGTTGGGGACACAAGAGACTCTTTGTTATTTGGTTGCGGGGTTGCTTGAGAGAGACCATCTTTATCCTACGCCTCCTACGGATTGATAAACCTTAGGTCATCCACTTGAGGGAAATATGCTACTGTCCTACAAACCTCTGCACTTGGAGGCCCAACAACGTATACAAGAAGAAGGTTGTGTAGTAGACATCAAGCTCTTTTCTGGCGCCGTTGCCGGGGAGGTTAGCGCTTGAAGGTATATCTTTAGATCTTGCAGTCGAATCTTTTTGTTTCTTGTTTTACCACTACTTTAGTTTATAAAAGAAAACTACAAAAAAAATAGAATTGAGTTTGCCTCATACGCTTCATCTTTTTAATATCTTTCGTGAGTATGATGGAAAGGAAAATTTTGCCAAAGTGTTAGAAGAAGAATGCATTAAAATGTTTGGCACTAAATCCTTGTATGATGAGCATGAATTCAATGTTGTTAGTATGAATTCCTTGAATATCCATGATGCTAATGATATGCAAAGCCACAAGCTTGGGGAAGCTATGTTTGATGAAGATGATATTTTTTGTCCCCCAAGTTTTGATGAGAAAATTTATGATGATGAAAGCATGCCTCCTATTTATGATGATTATATTGATGAAAGTGGATTTGGAGAGGTCATGACTTTATTTTGTGGTGAATCCACTATTTTGGAAGAGGTTCCAATTGATTATGAGAAATAAGTTGCTATCTATGATGATTATTGTGATGACGTGTATGCTGTAAAGAATAATGATATCCATGAAACTTGTCATCATGATTTTATTTTTCAATTGGATTATGCCTCACATGACAATTATTTTTGTTGAGTTTTCTCCCACTGTTATTCGTGAGAAGAATTTTGCTTATGTGGAGAGTAGTAAAATTTCTATGCTGGTAGATCATGAAAAGAATGCTTTAGGTGTTGGTTATATTGTTTAATTCATTCATGATGCTACTGAAAATTATTATGATGGAGGAATATATGCTTGTAGGAATTGCAATAATATCAAGTTCCCTCTCTATGTGCTTTAAGTTTTAAAGTTATGCTTGTTTTGCCTTCCTATGCTAGTTGATTATTGCTTCCATAAGTTGTTTGCTCACAAAATCCCTATGCATAGGAAGAGGGTTAGACTTAAATGTGCTAGTCATATTCTTCATGATGCTCTCTTTTTGTTACAATTCTTATCCTTTATGTGAGCATCATTGAAATCATCATGCCTAGCTAGGGGCGTCAAACGATAGAGCTTGTTGGGAGGCAACCCAACTTCATTTTTGTTCCTTGCTTTTTGCTCATGTTTAGTAATAAATAATTTATCTAGCCTCTGCTTTGGTTGTGTTTTTTGTGTTTAATTAGTGTTTGTGCCAAGTAGAACCGTTGGGAAGACTTGGGGAAAGTCTTTTTGATCTTGCTGTAAAAAACAGAAACTTCAGCGCTCACGAGAATTGCTGCCATTTTTTTATTTGAGAGTGATATTTAGTTAATTCTTTTTTAAGATGATTAATCAATAAATTCCTCACATCCAGCAATTTATTTTAGAATTTTTGGTGTTCCAGAAGTTTGCGTTAGCTACAGATTACTACAGACTGTTCTGTTTTTGACAGATTCTGTTTTTCGTGTGTTGTTTGCTTATTTTGATGAATCTATGGCTAGTAAAATAGTTTATAAACCATATAGAAGTTGTAATACAGTAGGTTTAACACCAATATAAATAAAAATGAGTTCATTACGTTACCTTGAAGTGGTGTTTTGTTTTCTTTCGCTAACGGAGCTTACAAGTTTTCTGTTAAGTTTTGTGTTGTGAAGTTTTCAAGTTTTGGGTAAAGATTCGACGTACTATGGAATAAGGAGTGGAAAGAGCCTAAGCTTGGGGATTACCAAGGCACCCCAAGGCAATATTAAAGGACAACCAGGAGCCTAAGCTTGGGGATGCCCCGAAAGACATCCCCTCTTTCGTCTTCGTTCATCGGTAACTTTACTTGGAGCTATATTTTTATTCGCCACATGATATGTGTTTTGCTTGGAGCGTCATTTTATTTTATTTTGTTTTGCTTGCTGTTTGAATAAAATACCAAGATCTGAAATTCTTAAATGTTAGAGAGTCTTCACATAGTTGCATAATTATTAAACTACTCATTGATCTTCACTTATATCTTTAGGAGTAGTTTGTCGTTTGCTCTAGTGCTTCACTTATATCTTTTAGAACACAATGGTGGTTTTATTTTGAAGAAATAGATGAACTCTCTTGCTTCACTTATATTATTTTGAGAGTCCTAAACAGCATGGTAATTTTCTTTGGTTATGAATTTAGTACTAATATGATGGGCATCCAAGAGGGATATAATAAAAACTTTCATATAAAGTGCATTGAATACTAAGAGAAGTTTGATACTTGAAATTGTTTTGAGATATGGAGATAGTGATATTAAAGTTGTGCTAGTTGAGTAGTTGTGAATTTGAGAAATACTTGTGTTGAAGTTTGTGATTCCCGTAGCATGCACGTATGGTGAACCGTTATGTGACGAAGTCGGAGCATGATTTATTTATTGATTGTCTTCCTTATGAGTGACGGTCAGGGACGAGCGATGGTCTTTTCCTACCAATCTATCCCCCTAGGAGCATGTGCATAATACTTTTTTCCAACAACTAATAGATTTTTGTAATAAGTATGTGAGTTCTTTATGACTAATGTTGAGTCCATGGATTATACGCACTCTCACCCTTCCACCATTGCTAGCCTCTCTAATACCGCGCACCTTTCGCCGGTATCATACACCCACCATATACCTTCCTCAAAACAGCCACCATACCTACCTATTATGGCATTTCCATGTCCATTCCGAGATATATTGCCATGCAACTTTCCACCGTTCCGTTTATTATGACACGCTCCATCATTGTCATATTGCTTTGCATGATCATGTAGTTGACATCGTATTTGTGGCAAAGCCACCGTTCATAATTCTTCCATACATGTCACTCTTGATTCATTGCACATCCCGATACACCGCCAGAGGCATTCATATAGAGTCATATCTTATTCTAGTATCGAGTTGTAATCATTGAGTTGTAAATAAATAGAAGTGTGATGATCATCATTAATGGAGCATTGTCCCAAAAAAGGCCAAATAAAAAAAGAAAGGCCAAATAAAAAATAAAGGCCAAATAAAAAAATAAAAAGGGACAATGCTACTATCCTTTTTTCCACACTTGTGCTTCAAAGTAGCACCATGATCTTCATGATAGAGAGTCTCTTGTTTTGTCACTTTCATATACTAGTGGGAAATTTTCATTATAGAACTTGGCTTGTATATTCCAACAATGGGCCTCCTCAAGTGCCCTAGGTCTTCGTGAGCAAGCAAGTTGGATGCACACCCACTTAGTTTCTTTTGTTGAGCTTTCATACATTTATAGCTCTAGTGCATCCGTTGCATGGCAATCCCTACTCACTCACATTGATATCTATTGATGGGCATCTCCATAGCCCGTTGATACGCCTAGTTGATGTGAGACTATCTTCTCCCTTTTTGTCCTCTCCACAACCACCCTTCTATTCCACATATAGTGCTATATCCATGGCTCACGCTCATGTATTGCGTGAAGATTGAAAAAGTTTAAGAACATCAAAAGTATGAAACAATTGCTTGGCTTGTCATCGGGGTTGTGCATGATTCAAATACGTTGTGTGGTGAAGATGGAGCATAGCCAGACTATATGATTTTGCAGGGATAGCTTTCTTTGGCCATGATATTTTGAGAAGACATAATTGCTTTGTTAGTATGCTTGAAGTATTATTATTGTCATGTCAATATTAAACTTTTGTCTTGAATCTTATGAATCTGAATATTCTTGCCACAATAAAGAGCATTACATGGATAAATATGTTAGGTAGCATTCCACATCAAAAATTCTATTTTTATCATTTACCTACTCGAGGATGAGCAGGAATTAAGCTTGGGATGCTGATACATCTCCAACGTATCTATAATTTTTGATTGTTCCATGCTATTATATTATCTGTTTTGGATGTTTTTGGGCTTTATTATACACTTTTATATTATTTTTGGGACTAACCTATTAACCTAGAGCCCAGTGCCAGTTTCTGTTTTTTCCTTGTTTTAGAGTATCACAGAAAAGGAAAATCAAACGGAGTCCAATTGACCTGAAACTTCATAGAACTTATTTTTGGAACAGAAGAAATCTAGAAGACTTGGGGTGTACGTAAGGGAAGCAACGAGGAAGGCACGAGGCAGGGGGCGCGCCCTCCACCCTCGTGGGCCCCTCGTGGCTTCCCTGACGTATTTCTTCCTCCTATATATATCCATATACCCTAAAAACTTCGAGGAGCAGAATAGATCGGGAGTTCCGCCGCCAGAAGCCTCCGTAGCCACCGAAAACCAATCTAGACCCATTCTGGCACCCTGCCGGAGGGGGAATCCCTCTCCGTGGCCATCTTCCTCATCCCGACGCTCTCCATGACGAGGAGGGAGTAGTTCTCCCTCGGGGCTGAGGGTATGTACCAGTAGCTATGTGTTTGATCTCTCTCTCTCTCGTGTTCTTGAGTCGGCACGATCTTGATGTATCGCGAGCTTTGCTATTATATTTCGATCTTATGATGTTTCTCCCCCTCTACTCTCTTGTAATGGATTGAGTTTTCCCTTTGAAGTTATCTTATCGGATTGAGTCTTTAAGGATTTGAGAACACTTGATGTATGTCTTGCATGGGATACCCGTGGTGACAATGGGGTATTCTATTGATCCACTTGGTGTATGTTTTGGTGATCAACTTGCGAGTTCCGCCCATGAACCTATGCATAGGGGTTGGCACACGTTTTCGTCTTGACTCTCCGGTAGAAACTTTGGGGCACTCTTTGAAGTACTTTGTGTTGGTTTGAATAGATGAATCTGAGATTGTGTGATGCATATCATATAATCATACCCATGGATACTTGAGGTGATAATGGAGTATCTAGGTGACATTAGGATTTTGGTTGATTTGTGCCTTAAGGTGTTATTCTAGTACGAACTCTATGATAGATCGAACGGAAAGAGTAGCTTCATGTTATTTTACTACGGACTCTTGAATAGATCGATCAGAAAGGATAACTTTGAGGTGGTTTCATACCCTACCATAGTCTCTTCGTTTGTTCTCCGCTATTACTGACTTTGGAGTGACTCTTTGTTGCATGTTGAGGCATAGTTATATGATCCAATTATGTTATTATTGTTGAGGGAACTTGCACTAGTGAAAGTATGAACCCTAGGCCTTGTTTCAACGCATTGCAATACCGTTTACGCTCACTTTTATCATTAGTTACCTTGCTGTTTTTATATTTTCAGATTACAAAAACCTTTATCTACCATCCATATACCACTTGTATCACCATCTCTTCGCCGAACTAGTGCACCTATACAATTTACCATTGTATTGGGTGTTGGGGACACAAGAGATTCTTTGTTATTTGGTTGCAGGGTTGCTTGAGAGAGACCATCTTCATCCTACGCCTCCTACGGATTGATAAACCTTAGGTCATCCACTTGAGGGAAATTTGATACTGTCCTACAAACCTCTGCACTTGGAGGCCCAACAACGTCTACAAGAAGAAGGTTGTGTAGTAGACATCATTGTGCGGTTTGACCGATAAAGATATTCGTAGAATATGTAGGAACCAATATGAGCATCCAGGTTCCGCTATTGGTTATTGACCGGAGACATGTCTCGGTCATGTCTACATAGTGCTCGAACCCGTAGGGTCCGCACGCTTAAAGTTCTGTGACGATCGGTATTATGAGTTTGTATGTTTTGATGTACCGAAGGTAGTTCGGAGTCCCGGACATGATCACCGACATGACGAGGAGTCTCAAAATGGTTGAGACATAAAGATTGATATATTGGAAGCCTACATTTGGACATCGGAAGAGTTCCGAGTGAAATCGGGATTTTACCGGAGTGCGAAGGGGTTACCGGAACCCCCCGGGGGTTAATGGGTGATACGTCTCCGTCGTATCTACTTTTCCAAACACTTTTGCCCTTGTTTTGGACTCTAACTTGTATGATTTGAATGGAACTAACCCGGACTGACGATGTTTTCAGCAGAATTGCCATGGTGTTGTTTTATGTGCAGAAAACAAATATTCTCGGAATGACCTGAAACTCCACGGAACATCTTAGAAAAAATAATAAAAAATCCTCGCCAAAGATGAAGACCATGGGGCCCACACCCTTCTCATGAGGGTGGGGGGCGCCCCCCCCTAAGGCGCGCCCCCTACCTCGTGGCCCCCCTGGATGCCCTCCGACGCCAACTCCAACTTTATATATTTGCTTTCGGAGAGAGAACAATCAGAGAGAAGAAATCATCGCGTTTTACGATACGGAGCCGCCGCCAAGCCCTAAAACCTCTCGGGAGGGCTGATCTGGAGTCCGTTCGGGGCTCCGGAGAGGGGGATTCGTCGCCGTCGTCATCATCAACCATCCTCCATCACCAATTTCATTATGCTCACCGCCGTGCGTGAGTAATTCCATCGTAGGCTTGCTGGACGGTGATGGGTTGGATGAGATTTATCATGTAATCGAGTTAGTTTTGTTAGGGTTTGATCCCTAGTATCCACTATGTTCTGAGATTGATGTTGCTATGACTTTGCTATGCTTAATGCTTGTCACTAGGGCCCGAGTGTCATGATTTCAGATCTGAACCTATTATGTTTCCATGAATATATGTGAGTTCTTGATCCTATCTTGCAAGTCTATAGTCACCTACTATGTGTTATGATCCGGCAACCCCGAAGTGACAATAATCGGGACCACTCCCGGTGATGACCATAGTTTGAGGAGTTCATGTATTCACTATGTGCTAATGCTTTGTTCCGGTTCTCTATTAAAAGGAGGCCTTAATATCCCTTAGTTTCCAATAGGACCCCGCTGCCACGGGAGGGTAGGACAAAAGATGTCATGCAAGTTCTTTTCCATAAGCACGTATGACTATATACGGAATACATGCCTACATTATATTGATGAATTGGAGCTAGTTCTGTGTCACCCTATGTTATGACTGTTACATGATGAACCGCATCCGGCATAATTATCCATCACTAATCCGGTGCCTACGAGTTTTCCATATACTGGTTTACGCTTATTTACTTTCCCGCTGCTACTGTTACAATCACTACAAAATACCAAAAACATTACTTTTGCTGTCTTTACTTTTGTTGCCGCTACCACCACTATCATACTACTTTGCTACTAAACACTTTGCTGCAGATACTAAGTTTCTGGGTGTGGTTGAATTGACAACTCAGCTGCTAATACTTGAGAATATTCTTTGGCTCCCCTTGTGTCGAATCAATAAATTTGGGTTGAATACTCTACCCTCGAAAGCTGTTGCGATCCCCTATACTTGTGGGTTATCAATGGGCCTTGTTGGGCCCTAGTGGAGAGAGAGAGGGGCCAGCCAGGGCTGGCCGCATGCCCCATCCCCCTCTGGTCCAAATTGGACTAGGAAGGGGGGGCCTTTCCTTCTCCTTCTCCCCTTCCTTTCCCCCTCCTAGTAGGAGTAGGAAAGAGGGGAGTCCTACTCCTACTAGGAGGAGGACTCCTCCTCCTGGCGCGCCCTACAGGGCCGGCCGGCCTCCCCTTGCTCCTTTATATACAGGGGCAGGGGGCACCCTAGAACACACAAGTTGATCATTGATCTCTTCCAGCCGTGTGCGGTGCCCCCTCCACCATAATCCACCTCGATCATATCATAGCGGTGCTTAGGCGAAGCCCTGCGTCAGTAGCTTCATCAACATCATCACCACGCCGTCGTGCTGACGAGACTCTCCCTCGAGCTCTACTAGATCGTGAGTTCGCGGGACATCACCGAGCTGAACGTGTGCTGAACTCGGAGGTGCCATACATTCGGTACTGAGGATCGGTCGATCGTGAAGATGTACAACTACATCAACCGCGTTGTGATAATGCTTCCGCTTAATGGTCTACGAGGGTACGTGGACAAAACTCTCCCCTCTCGTTGCTATGCATCACCATGATCTTGTGTGTGCGTAGGAATTTTTTGAAATTACTACGTTCCCCAACAGTGGCATCCGAGCCAGGTTTATGCGCAGATGTTATATGCACGAGTAGAACACAAGTGAGTTGTGGGCGATACAAGTCATACTGCTTACCAGCATGTCATACTTTGGTTTGGCGGTATTGTTGGATGAAGCGGCCCGGACCGACATTACGCGTACGCTTATGCGAGACTGGTTCTACCGACGTGCTTTGCACACAGGTGGCTGGCGGGTGTCAGTTTCTCCAACTTTAGTTGAACCGAGTGTGACTACACCCGGTCCTTGTTGAAGGTTAAAACAACACTAACTTGACGAACTATCGTTGTGGTTTTGATGCGTAGGTAAGAACGGTTCTTGCTCGGCCTGTAGCAGCCACGTAAAACTTGCAACAACAAAGTAGAGGACGTCTAACTTGTTTTTGCAGGGCATGTTGTGATGTGATATGGTCAAGGCATGATGTTGTATTTTATTGTATGAGATGATCATGTTTTGTAACAGAGTTATCGGCAACTGGCAGGAGCCATATGGTTGTCGCTTTATTGTATGAAATGCAATCGCCATGTAATTGCTTTACTTTATCACTAAGCGGTAGTGATAGTCGTAGAAGCAATAGTTGGCGAGACAACAACGATGCTACGATGGAGATCAAGGTGTCGCGCCGGTGACGATGGTGATCATGACGGTGCTTTGGAGATGGAGATCAAAGGCACAAGATGATGATGGCCATATGATATCACTTATATTGATTGCATGTGATGTTTATCCTTTATGCATCTTATTCTGCTTTGTTTGACTGTAGCATTATAAGATGATCTCTCACTAAATTTCAAGGTAAAAGTGTTCTCCCTGAGTATGCACCGTTGCAAAATATTGTCGTGCCGAGACACCATGTGATGATCGGGTGTGATAAGCACAACATTCTTATACAACGGGTGAAAGCCAGTTTTGCACACGCAGAATACTCGAGTTAACTTGACGAGCCTAGCATATGCAGATATGGCCTCGGAACACTAAGACCGAAAGGTCGAGCGTGAATCATATAGTAGATATGATCAACATAGTAATGTTTGCCATTGAAAACTACTCCATTTCACGTGATGATCGGTTATGGTTTAGTTGATTTGGATCACGTGATCACTTAGATGATTAGAGGGATATCTATCTAAGTGCGAGTTCTTAAGTAATATGATTAATTGAACTTAAATTTATCATGAACTTAGTACCTGATAGTATTTTGCTTGTCTATGTTGTTGTAGATAGATGGACTGTGTTGTTGTTCCATTAAACTTTAATGTGTTCCTTGAGAAAGCAAAGTTGAAAGATGATGGTAGCAATTACACGGACCGGGTCCGTAGTTTGAGGATTATCCTCATTGCTGCACAGAAGAATTTCGTCCTGGAAGCACCGCTGGGTGCGAGGCCTGCTGCAGATGCTGCTGATGACGTTAAGAACGTCTGGTAGAGCAAAGCTGATGACTACTCGATAGTTCAGTGTGCCATGCTTTACGGCTTAGAACCGGGACTTCAACGACGTTTTGAACGTCATGGAGCATATGAGATGTTCCAGGAGTTGAAGTTAATATTTCAAGCAAATGCCCGGATTAAGAGATATGAAGTCTCTAATAATTTCTACAGCTGCAAGATGGAGGAGAATAGTTCTGCCAGTGAACATATACTCAGAATGTCGGGGTACCATAATCACTTAACTCAACTGGGAGTTAATCTTCCCGTTGATAGTGTCATTGACAGAGTTCTTCAATCACTACCACCAAGCTACAAGAGCTTCGTGATGAACTATAATATGCAAGAGATGGATAAGACAATTCCCGAGCTCTTCGCAATGCTAAAGGCTGCAGAGGTAGAAATCAAGAAGGAGCATCAAGTGTTGACGGTCAACAAGACCAACAGTTTCAAGAAAAGGGTAAAGGGAAGAAGAAGGGGAACTTCAAAAAGAATGGCAAACAAGTTGTTGCTCAGGAGAAGAAACCCAAGTCTGGACCTAAGCCTGAGACTGAGTGCTTCTACTGCAAACAGACTGGTCACTGGAAGCGGAATTGCCCCAAGTATTTGGCGGATAAAAAGGATGGCAAGGTGAACAAAGGTATATGTGATATACATGTTATTGATGTGTACCTTACCAGAGCTCGCAGTAGCACCTGGGTATTTGATACTGGTTATGTTGCTAATATTTGCAACTCGAAAGAGGGACTACGGATTGAGCGAAGATTGGTTAAGGACGAGTTGACGATGCGCGTGGGAAATGGTTCCAAAGTCGATGTGATCGCCGTCGACACGCTACCTCTACATCTACCTTCGGGATTAATTTTAGACCTGAATAATTGTTATTTGGTGCCAGCGTTAAGCATAAACATTATATCTGGATCTTGTTTGATGTGAGATGGTTATTAATTTAAATCTGAGAATAATGGTTGTTCTATTTATATGAATAATATCTTTTATGGTCATGCACCCTTGAAGAGTGGTCTATTTGTGATGAATCTTGATAGTAGTGATACACATATTCGTAATGTTGAAGCCAAAAGATGCAGAGTTGATAATTATAGTGCAACTTATTTGTGGCACTTCCGTTTGGGTCATGTTGGTGTAAAGCGCATGAAGAAACTCCATACTGATGGACTTCTGGAATCACTTGATTATGAATCACTTAGTACTTGCGAACTATGCCTCATGGGCAAGATGACTAAAACGCCATTCTCCAGAACTATGGAGCGAGCAACAGATTTCTTGGAAATCATACATACTGATGTATGTGGTCCAATGAATATTGAGGCTCATGGCGGGTATCGTTATTTTCTCACCTTCACAGATGATTTGAGCAGATATGGGTATATCTACTTAATGAAACATAAGTCTGAAACATTTGAAAAGTTCAAAAAATTTCAGAGTGAAGTGGAAAATTATCGTAACAAGAAAATAAAGTTTCTATGATCTGATCGTGGAGGAGAATATTTGAGTTACGAGTTTGGTCTACATTTGAAACAATGCGGAATAGTTTCGCAACTCACGCTACCTGGAACACCACAGTGTAATGGTGCGTCCGAACGTCGTAATCGTACTTTACTCGATATGGTGCGATCTATGATGTCTCTTACATATTTACCGCTATTATTTTGGGGTTATGCTTTAGAGACGGCTGCATTCACGTTAAATAGGGCACCATCAAAATTCGTTGAAACGACGCCTTATGAACTATGGTTTGGCAAAAAACCAAAGTTGTCGTTTCTTAAAGTTTGGGGCTGCGATGCTTATGTGAAAAATCTTCAACCTGATAAGCTCGAACCCAAATCGGAGAAATGTTGTAACATCCCAAATTTCCAGTTTGGAATGTTATACATAGGTCATTCATGCATATCATATTTTATTGCATTCCGTGTTGTGATCCTGAAAATTCTAAGCAACTCAAGGACCCATGGAAAGAGTTGGGGATTTCACCGTTTTCATATTTGAATTTTGTCAAATATTGAAACAAGGATCATTTTGGTTTTAACAATTAATCTCTCTGAAAATATTTCATATTAAAAATATATGAGAGGAGATAATATGACTTCTCCAAAATAAATGAAATATTAGAGTAAAAAAATACTAAAATCAAATAATGAGTTTTATTTGGATTTTATCGCTATTTTGTTTGAATTAGGAAAAATACATGTTTTTCAAAATTGCATTAGAGGCCCAAATAAATGTTCACTTTGTCCGGAATATTTTTAGAGGACCGTGACAATTTATTTTGGGATTTTTGGAGTCCGTTTAGTATTTCGTTCGTTAGTTTTTCTGCACCAATTTTTTTAAAAGAAAAAAAGGTAACCGACTTACCGGGCCGTGTCCGGCTAGGACACTTGGCCCGGCCGGCTTTAAAAGCCGAGGCCCGCGACCTCGACAGCCCAAGCCGCGCTGATACGTCTCCAATGTATCTATAATTTTTGATTGCTCCATACTATATTATCTACTAATTTAGACATTATTGGGCTTTATTATCCACTTTTATATTATTTTTGGGACTAACCTATTAACCGGAGGCCCAGCCCAGAATTGCTGTTTTTGCCTGTTTTAGGGTTTCGAAGAAAAGGAATAACAAACGGAGTCCAAACGGAATGAAACCTTCAGAAACGTGATTTTCTCATCAGATAAGATCCAGGAGACTTGGACCCTCCGTCAAGAAAGCCACGAGGTGGTCTCGAGGGTAGGGGGCGCCCCCTCCCTAGGGCGCGCCCCCTGCCTCATGGGCCCCTCGAAGCTCCACCGACGTACTTCTTCCTCCTATATATATCCACGTACCCCAAACGATCGGGGACGGAGCCAAAAACCTAATTCCACCGCCGCAACTTTCTGTATCCACGAGATCCCATCTTGGGGCCTGTTCCGGAGCTCCGCCGGAGGAGGCTTCGATCACGGAGGGATTCTACATCATCATCCAAGCCCCTCCGATGAAGTGTGAGTAGTTTACTTCAGACCTACGGGTCCATAGCTAGTAGCTAGATGGCTTCTTCTCTCTTTTTGGATCTCAATACAATGTTCTCCCCCTCTCTCATGGAGATCTATTCGATGTAATCTTCTTTTTGCGGTGTGTTTGTTGAGACCGATGAATTGTGGGTTTATGATCAAGTCTATCTATGAATAATATTTGAATCTTCTCTGAATTCTTTTATGTATGATTGGTTATCTTTGCAAGTCTCTTCGAATTATCAGTTTGGTTTGGCCTACTAGATTGGTTGTTCTTGCCATGGGAGAAGTGCTTAGCTTTGGGTTCGATCTTGCGGTGTCCTTTCCCAGTGACAGAAGGGGCAGCAAGGCACGTATTGTATCATTGCCATCGAGGATAACAAGATGGGTTTTTTATCATATTGCATGAAACTATCCCTCTACATCATGTCATCTTGCTTAAGGTGTTACTCTATTTTTAACTTAATACTCTAGATGCATGTTGGATAGCGGTCGATGAGTGGAGTAATAGTAGTAGATGCAGAATCGTTTTGGTCTACTTGTCTCGGACGTGATGCCTATATACATGATCATACCTAGATATTCTCATAACTATGCTAAATTCTGTCAATTGCTCAACAGTAATTTGTTCACCCACCGTAGAATACTTATGCTCTTGAGAGAAGCCACTAGTGAAACCTATGGCCCCCGGGTCTCTTTCTCATCATATCAATCTCCATCACTTTATTATTGCTTTGCTTTTACTTTGTTTACTTTGCATCTCTATACCAAAAATACCAAAAATATTATTTATCATCTCTATCAGATCTCACTTTCGTAAGTGACCGTGAAGGGATTGACAACCCCTAAGCGCGTTGGTTGCGTTGAGCTATTGTTTTTGTGTAGGTACGCGGGACTCAAGCGTAGCCTCCTACTGGATTGATACCTTGGTTCTCAAAAACTGAGGGAAATACTTATGCTACTTTGCATCCCTTCCTCTTCGGGGAAATCCAACGCAGTGCTCAAGAGGTAGCAAGAAGAATTTTTGGCGCCATTGTCGGGGAGTCTGTGCAAAAGTCAACATACCAAGTACCCATCACAATCCCTATCCCCCACTTCACCCTTGTTGTTTTATTCGCCCTCTCTCTCTCTATCCTCCCTCTCTATTTGCCTTTTTGCCCGTTTGCTTTTTGTTTGCTCGTGTGTTGGATTGCTTGTTTGTCGTGATGGCTCTTCCTAGATTTGGTGATCTTCACCTTAAAAGGTTAGAGGAGATCGAAAACAACGTCAGGAAGTTTATGGTTTTACAATTTGAGCATAATAATTTCTTTAGAAATGAGCTTAAGGAACAAAAAAGTTTCATGAATTATATGAATAAAGAGCTCGATGATATTTCTAAAGAATTTGATGGTATAAGATCCCAAATTGCCCATCTTGAAAAATTAACTGCTGAAATTTTGGATATGCAAGTTACCTTAGTCAATAAGATGGCCGCTAAACCAGATTCCTATGAAAATAATGATGAAGATCTAAAAGTTATTGATGTGTCCCCTATTAAATCTTTGTTTTGCAATATGAATCTTGATAATGATGGGACTGATCCACCTTTACCTAGAAGGCGTTCTAAGAATTCGGAATTTGTTGATCTTGATGCTAAATTTGATAAAAGTGGGATTGAAGAAATTAAAACCCTAGATGTTGCTAAACCCACTATTATGGATTTCAAGGGATTTAACTATGAAAATTGCTATTTGATTGATTGTATTTCCTTGTTGCAATCCGTGCTAAAATCTCCTCACGCTTATAGTCAAAATAAAGCGTTTACTAAACATATCGTTGATGCCTTTATGCCTAGAAAACTTTATGATGAGTGGGAACCAACTATTAAAATTAAAATTAAAAATTATGAGTTTTATGCTTTGTGTGGTTTGGGTGCTAGTGTCTCTACTATTCCCAAAACTTTGTGTGATTTACTAGATTTCCGTGATTTTGATGATTGCTCTCTAAACATGCATCTTGCGGATTTCACTATTAAAAAACCTATGGGAAGAATTAATGATGTTCTTATTGTTGCTAATAGGAATTATGTGCCCGTAGATTTTATCGTTCTTGATATAGATTGTAATCCTTCTTGCCCTATTATTCTCGGTAGACCTTTCCTTAGAACGGTTGGTGCAATTATTGATATGAAGGAAGGGAATATTAGATTTCAATTTCTATTAAAAAAGGGCATGGAACACTTCCCTAGAAAGAAAATAAAATTACCATATGAATCTATCATGAGAGCCACTTATGGATTGCCTACCAAAGATGGCAATACCTAGATCTATTCTTGCTTGTTATGCCTAGCTAGGGGCGTTAAACGATAGCGCTTGTTGGGAGGCAACCCAATTTTATTTTTATTCCTTGCTTTTCGCTCCTGTTTAGTAATAAATAAATTATCTAGCCTCTGTTTTGGTTGTGTTTTTTGTGTTTAATTAGTGTTTGTGCCAAGTAGAACCGTTGGGAAGACTTGGGGAAAGTCTTGTTGAACTTGCTATAAAAAACAGAAACTTTAGCGCTCACGAGAACTGCTGTCATTTTTATTTGGAAAGTGATATTTAGTTAATTCTTTTTGAAGATGATTAATAGATAAATTCCTCACGTCCAGCAATTTATTTTATAATTTTTGGGGTTCCAGATCTTGCGCTAGCTACAGATTACTACAGACTGTTCTGTTTTTGACAGATTCTGTTTTTCGTGTATTGTTTGCTAATTTTGATGAATCTATGGTGAGTAAAATAGTTTATAATCCATAGAGAAGTTGGAATACAGTAGGTTTAACACCCATATAAATAAATAATGAGTTCATTACAGTACCTTGAAGTGGTCTTTTATTTTCTTTCGCTAATGGAGCTCACGAGTTTTCTACTTTAAGTTTTGTGTTGTGAAGTTTTCAAGTTTTGGGTAAAGATTTGATGGATTATGAAACAAGGAGTGGCAAGAGCCTAATCTTGGGGATTCCCATGGCACCCCCAAGATAATCTAAGGACACCTAAAATCCAAAGCTTGGGGTTGCCCCGGAAGGCATCCCTCTTTCGTCTACTCCTATCGGTAACTTTACTTGGAGCTATATTTTTATGATTTGAGTATTTGCTTATTAGTTTACCACAATCATCCTTGCTGTACACACCTTTTGAGAGAGCCATACATGATTTGGAATTTGATAGAATACTCTATGTACTTCACTTATATCTTTTGAGCTTTATAGTTTTGCTCTAATGCTTCACTTATATCTTTTAGAGCACGGTGGTGGATTTGTTTTATAGAAACTATTGATCTCTCATGCTTCACTTAGATTATTTTGAGAGTCTTAATAGCATGGTAATTTGCTTAAAATCCAAATATGCTTGGTATGCAAGATTAATAATAAAACTTTCATATGAGTGTTTTGGCAGCGCTATTCCTAGGAACTACACACTGCTTGGTATGCAAGATTAATAATAAAACTTTCGTATGAGTGTTTTGGCAGCGCTATTCCTAGGAACTACACACTTAACCTAAGTGAGTTGAGCTTGCCGCAGCTGGATCTATCTCAGTTGGAGGAACCCTTCACATATGAGGAAGTGGAAAATGTCATCAAAGCTATGCCTCCGGATAAGGCGTCGGGACCGGATGGGTTCACTGGCAGTTTTTACGCCACATGCTGGAACATTATACGGGATGATTTCATGAAGGCCATGAACTGTTTCTACAATGGGGATGTTCGTGGAATGGCTGCAATCAACAAGTCCCTAGTGACTCTTTTACCCAAGAAGGATGGTGCTCTCGAGGTGACAAATTTCAGGCCGATCAACCTCGTCCATGGGGCTATCAAAATCTTTGAGAAAGTGCTTGCGTGCAGATTGGTGATGCAGTTGCCAAAGCTTGTGGGTAATCATCAGAGTGCGTTTGTCAAGGGCAGATCCCTACATGAAAACTTCATGTTGGTGCAATGTACTGCTCACAGGCTTAATGCCCTACGGAACCCAGCAGTGCTGCTCAAGTTGGATATATCGAAGGCTTTTGATTCTGTCCAATGGCCTTTTCTGATTGAGGTGATGCAACATCTTGGATTTGGGCCTAGGTGGAGGTCGTGGATCTGTGGGATTCTTGCTACATCCACCACCAAGGTTATGGTGAATGGAGACCCCGGGGTCACCATTTACAACTGCAAGGGGCTTAGGCAGGGCGACCCGATATCGCCAATGCTTTTCATCCTCACCATGGAGCCTCACAAAGGATGTTTGAGCAAGCCACGAGGAAAGGCATTTTGGAGCCTTTGGCGCATACTGGAGTAAGGCAACGGTTATCCATCTTTGCGGATGACGTGGTGGTGTTCATCAAGCCAAAACCATTGGAGCTGTAGATTAGTAAGCGAATCTTTGAGATGTTTGCGGAAGCGTCGGGGCTGCGGATAAACATGGCGAAGTCAGCTGTTCTTCCTATAAGATGCAATGATCAGGAAATCACATTCGCAAGCATAGAGCTGGGATGCCCGAGAGGATCATTCCCAATCAAGTACTTGGGTTTACCTTTGTCCCTAAGAAAGCAATCACCGACGCAGCTGCAATACCTTGTGGATCAGCTGGCAAATTGTTTACCGAGGTGGAAGGCGGCACTTATGCCAAAAAGTGGGTGTCTAACTCTGGTCCAGTCAGTTTTATGCGCCATGCCCATACATGCCATGATGGCTTTGGATCTCCCGATGAAGACTATTGCTGCGATGAACAAAGTGTGCAGAGGCTTTCTTTGGTGCCGGAGGTCCGCTGCCAATGGCGGAAATTGCGCGGTCGCCTGAGACTCGGTGTGCACACCGAAATGGGCAAGGGGCCTGGGACTGCCAAATCTAAGATGGTTGAACGTGGCTATGCAGGCCCGGTGGCCATGGCTACAACGGGCAGACGTATGTAGACCATGGAGTGAATTTAACATCCAAGTTCCAAGGGAAGCGAAAAGACTCTTCCTGGCAGCAACAAGGAGTGAAGCAAATGCTGGGCTTAACACACTCTTTTGGGAAGATCGTTGGATCGATGGCCTGAGGGTTCAAGACATTGCACCAAATATCTATGGCCAAATCTCGCGGAGAGTCAGATCGACGAGACTGGTGGTGCATGCCATTGCGGATGGGTCTTGGGCATTGGATGTTGGCCCCAAGATAGGAGATGAAGCTCTACAGGAATTCCTCTCGTTATGGGTCAGAGTGAGTGTTTGGGAGCCTAACGTGGATATGCTAGATATGATCTCCTGGGCATGGGAGACTAATGGACAGTACTTGGTGAGGTTGGCATATGCGGCAATGTTTTGGGGCAGGACTGTTGAGCCCATGGCGGAGCTGACCTGGAAGTCTAGGGCGCCTTCCACTTGCAAGTTCTTCACTTGGCTTGTGTTGAGGGACCGATGTTGGACCTCGGATAGACTTGCACAGCGAGGACTACCGCATCAGGACGCATGCCCTTTGTGCAACCAGGAGGAAGAAACGATAAACCATGTGCTACTAACATGCGTGTTTGCCAGATCGGTTTGGGCCGTCATATGTCAAGCTCTGGGCAAGCTAGACTGGACACCGACGGCGCAGGATACCCTTGGCACATGGCTTAGGGAGAAGCAGGAGCCTCAAGGCCTACGGCTGAAGGATCTACATACGATTTTCATTCTAACGCTTTGGGAATTATGGAAGCATTGCAATGCGATTGTGTTCGATGGAGCGTCGCCGTCGATGAGTGAACTTCTGGGTAGGGTCAGGTCAGAGGGCATGACTTGGCAGAGTGTCGGCAAGTTTAAAGGCAACGTTGAGGAGTTCTTCCGTGGTTTGTTTAGGTGGGCTAGTAGTGAGGAGTGAGTTGTAACAAATCTTGTAAACCATGGTGGAGGCACTCTTTTGCCTTTCTTTTTTAATATATAATATGCACACTCGTGCATATTCGAGAAAAAAGTGTGTTGAATACTAAGAAGAAATTGATTCTTGATAATTGTTTTGAGATATGAGGATGGTGATATTAGAGTCATGCTAGTTGAGTAGTTGTGAATTTGAGAAATGCTTGTGTTAAAGTTTGTGATTCCTGTAGCATGCACGTATGGTGAACCGTTATGTGATGAAGTCGGAGCATGATTTATTTGTTGATTGTCTTCCTTATGAGTGGCGGTCGGGGACGAGCGATGGTCTTTTCCTACCAATCTATCCCCCTAGGAGCATGCGCGTAATACTTTGCTTTGACAACTTCTAGATTTTTGCAATGAGTATATGAGTTTTTTTACGACTAATGTTGAGTCCATGGATTATATGCACTTTCCTTCCTTCCACCATTGCTAGCCTCTCTAATACCGCGCACTTTTTGCCGGTATCATACACCCACCAAATACCTTCCTAAAAACAGCCACCATACCTACCTATCATGGCATTTCCATAGCCATTCTGAGATATATTGCCATGCAACTTTCCACCGTTCCTTTCATTATGACACGCTCCATCATTGTCATATTGCTATGCATGATCATGTAGTTGACATTGTATTTATGGCAAAGCCATCGTTCATAATTCTTTCATACATGTCACTCATGAGTCATTGCACATCCCGGTACACCGCCGGAGGCATTCATATAGAGTCATATTTTGTTCTAAGAATCAAGTTGTAATTCATGAGTTGTAAGTAAATAAAAGTGTGATGATCATCATTATTAGAGCATTGTCCCAGTGAGGAAAGGATGATGGAGACTATGATTCCCCCACAAGTCGGGATGAGACTCCGGACGAAAAAAATAATAATAATAAAAAAGAGGCCATAAAAAGAAAAGAGAAAGTCCCAAATTAAAAAAAATGAGAGAAAAAGAGAGAAGGGACAATGTTACTATCCTTTTACCACACTTGTGCTTCAAAGTAGCACCATGATCTTCATGATAGAGAGTCTCTCATTATGTCACTTTCATACACTAGTGGGAATTTTTCATTATAGAACTTGGCTTGTATATTCCAATGATGGGCTTCCTCAAAATGCCCTAGGTCTTCGTGAGCAAGCGAGTTGGATGCACACCCACTTAGTTTCTTTTGAGCTTTCATATACTTATAGCTCTAGTGCATCCGTTGCATGGCAATCCCTACTCACTCACATTGATATCTATTGATGGGCATCTCCATAGCCCGTTAATACGCCTAGTTGATGTGAGACTATCTTCTCCCTTTTTGTCTTCTCCACAACCACCATTCTATTCCACCTATAGTGCTATATCCATGGCTCACGCTCATGTATTGTGTAAAGATCAAAAAAGTTTTGAAAATGTCAAAAATATGAAACAATTGCTTGGCTTGTCATCGGGGTTGTGCATGATTTAAATACTTTGTGTGGTGAAGATAGAGCATAGCTAGACTATATGATTTTGTAGGGATAGCTTTCTTTGGCCATGATATTTTGAGAAGACATAATTGCTTTGTTAGTATGCTTGAAGTATTATTATTTTTATATATCAATATGAACTTTTGTCTTGAATCTTTCGAATCTGAATATTCATACCACAATTAAGAAGATTTACATTGAAATTATGCCAAGTAGCACTCCGCATCAAAAATTCTGTTTTTATCATTTACCTACTCGAGGACGAGCAGAAATTAAGCTTGGGGATGCTTGATACGTCTCCAACGTATCTATAATTTTTGATTGCTCCATGCTATATTATCTACTGTTTTAGACATTATTGGGCTTTATTATCTACTTTTATATAATTTTTGGGACTAACCTATTAACCGGAGGCCCAGCTCAGAATTGTTGTTTTTTTGCCTGTTTTAGGGTTTCAAAGAAAAGGAATATCAAACGGAGTCCAAACGGAATGAAACCTTCGGAAACGTGATTTTCTCATCAGATAAGATCCAGGAGACTTGGACCCTCCGTCAAGAAAGCCACGAGGTGGTCACGAGGGTAGGGGGCGCGCCCCCCTAGGGCGCGCCCCCTGCCTCGTGGGCCCCTCGAAGCTCCACCGAGTACTTCTTCCTCCTATATATATCCACGTACCCCCAAACGATCGGGGACGGAGCCAAAAACCTAATTCCACCGTCGCAACTTTCTGTATCCACGAGATCCCATCTTGGGGCCTGTTCCGGAGCTTCGCCGGAGGAGGCATCGATCACGGAGGGCTTCTACATCATCATCCAAGCCCCTCCGATGAAGTGTGAGTAGTTTACTTCAGACCTACGGGTCCATAGCTAGTAGCTAGATGTCTTCTTCTCTCTTTTTGGATCTCAATACAATGTTCTCCCCCTCTCTCATGGAGATCTATTCGATGTAATCTTCTTTTTGCGGTGTGTTTGTTGAGACCGATGAATTGTGGGTTTATGATCAAGTCTATCTATGAATAATATTTGAATCTTTTCTGAATTCTTTTATGTATGATTGGTTATCTTTGCAAGTCTCTTCGAATTATCAGTTTGGTTTGGCCTACTAGATTGGTTGTTCTTGCCATGGGAGAAGTGCTTAGCTTTGGGTTCGATCTTGCGGTGTCCTTTCCCAGTGACAAAAGGGGCAGCAAGGCACGTATTGTATCGTTGCCATCGAGGATAAAAACATGTTTTTTTATCATATTGCATGAAACTATCCCTCTACATCATGTCATCTTGCTTACAGCGTTACTCTGTTTTTAACTTAATACTCTAGATGCATGCTGGATAGCGGTCGATGAGTGGAGTAATAGTAGTAGATGCAGAATCGTTTTGGTCTACTTGTCTCGGACGTGATGCCTATATACATGATCATACCTAGATATTCTCATAACTATGCTAAATTCTGTCAATTGCTCAACAATAATTTGTTCACCCACCGTAGAATACTTATGCTCTTGAGAGAAGCCACTAGTGAAACCTATGACCCCCGGGTCTCTTTCTCATCATATCAATCTCCATCACTTTATTATTGCTTTGCTTTTACTTTGTTTACTTTGCATCTCTATACCAAAAATACCAAGAATATTATTTATCATCTCTATCAGATCTCACTTTCGTAAGTGACCGTGAAGGGATTGACAATCCCTAAGCGCGTTGGTTGCGTTGAGCTATTGTTTTTGTATAGGTACGAGGCACTCGAGCGTAGCCTCCTACTGGATTGATACCTTGGTTCTCAAAAACTGAAGGAAATACTTACGCTACTTTGCTGCATCATCCCTTCCTCTTCGGGGAAATCCAACGCAGTGCTCAAGAGGTAGCACGCGCCGCACCCCGCCGAACCCTAGCGCCGCCTGCCGCGCGCCGCCGCCCGCCTCCCGTCGCCGCCCCGCCGTCCCGCCGTCCCGCGCTGCCACTGTCCGGCCGTCCCGCCGCCGCCGCCGTCGCCGCCGTTCGTCGGTTTTCTCAGAAAAACCGTTCGGTTTTTTCTAGATCTTTTTTATATAGATCGGTTTGTCCGGTTTTCCATCGGGTTATTTATTTAGCGGACATTCATCTGTACGTTCATTTTAACGAACATTGTTCATCCGTTAGCAGCAGACAGCAAACGTTCGTTCGTTAGCCTGTTCATCAATTTTTCTTTTTCTAGGGTTTTTCCGCGATTATTTTCGATCGCGATTTCTGCCCTGATCTTCGTTTTAGTTTATCTTTTCGCTCGTTTATCCAAATTAGGTGAAACAAGCGCCTAGATCTTCGTCTCGAAGCCCTCTTTCTGTTTGACCAACTTGAACAGGATTTTGACACAGTAAAATTTGACTTTAGTCCAGATTAGTAATCGGATCTTGTTTCTTTCGCAGTTTGAGTTTCGTTGCTCCATTTGATTTGATTCTTTTTGCAAACCGGAGTTCTTCAGTTGAACTTTCTGGTTAGATCTTCTTATTTGAGTTTTACCCGTGCATCTTTGCTTGATTGCTTATGTATGCTATTACTTGTTTGTGATAGAACACCGGGAGTGCGAAGCGTGGTACTACGAGTCACTAGGTTTTGCGGATCGTCAGCAAGGCAAGTAACACATTGATCATACTCTTTCATACCCAGTTTTTATGCATTAGTTACAATCCTCAAACACTGCATGATTAGGATGTGATTAACATGTGGGTATTGGAAAGTAGTTGATGAGGTAGAACCTATTACCTGTTTCATTATCAAACCCTTGGGAGTTACTTCCACGTTATGCTTATAACGCTATGCTATGCTAGTAGACGTGGATTGGGTTTGAGTGTATCCATGACAGATGTGAGTTTGTTAATTAATGGTTCAATTCTAAGGTGGCAACTTTAAAACACATCTGGGTGGATTGTTGGTTTTGGGCACCTGGGGTTATACCAGTGTTGTCCTAAGAGATCCCGGGGTTATACCGTGTGATCCTCCTACGGTCCGCCACCCAGGCTCAAAGGGATGATAAGATTATTCATGCTAGAAACTTCCGTGTGCAGCCACAAGCTATTATGGGCTCTAGCATAGTGGATTAAGTCGCATGACCTCTTCCAGTTGTAGGCTAGCAGATGTAGGGGATGTAGGTTGGTACTGTCTACCGGGGGTTAGAGTTAATGCTTCTGAAAAACTGTGTCTCGGTCATCCATTTCTCAAACACCATGTAGTGCGAGAAATCCAACGGAGGAGATCGAATCTTGTGGGGAAAGGTGCACAAACCTCTGCAGAGTGTACAAACTAATCATGGTTAGCCGTGTCCCCGGTTATGGACAACTTGAGTATTTTGTTCTTGGATTATCATATGGATCTCATCACTCTAAATTAATCTGTTGGGTTGATTACGCTGTCGGGACCCCGATCCTAAGTCACACCAATCTAGCATGTAACACTTCATATCACTTTGCGACCTCACGCACGGTATTCCCACGGGTGCCACCTTACCTGGCCCGGGACCGTTTGCGCCTTTCGGCTCACGTATATGATAGTGTCGCTAGCATCCATATGACAGAGAACCCGGGCCGACATGACTAGTCGTGAACCCAAAGTGGCACTAACTTACAGGGACAGGCATACATGAATCAACCACGAGTATGTCGGTCAACAGCGTATGAATCCTGGCTGTAGCACTGGGCTAACAGGACTCCGGGAACCCGGGTTGTAGTAGGCTAGGCAGGACTCCGGATGTCACCGCGTGACATTTCCCCGAAGGGACAGACACAAGAATGAAGTGAATCACATGCCGGTCAGTCAAGTGTTCCGGAGCAGTAGTGCTGGGCTAGCAGGACTCTGGTGAACTGGGCTGTAGCGGACTACTATGGCTCATGGAAGCCAAGACTACATTTCCTCATAAGAGAGGCTACCAGAGGTAAACAACTAGGTTGTCGGATCCCACACATAGCAATACACGTTACACGTACGCATAACATGCGAGTATGTGATGTACAACATGGCATCACAACATAACTCAAACTCATATAGATAAAGGCCTAGAAGAGCCACATAGCATTCAATACAAACAGGGGTCTCATGACCCATCATTCAGAGCATACAAGCAATGGAAGCATTACATGTCTGAGTACAGACAACTACAAAGGAAAAGGCTAAGAAGCCTGACTAAACACGACCCTCCCAAGGGTACAAGATCGTAGCTGGGATGCAAGCTACTCGTCGAAGTCACTAGTGTAACCAACTGCAAAACATAAATAAGCAAACGTGAGTACAAAGGTACTCAGCAAGTCTTACATCAGAACTATCTACATATGCAACATTATCAACAAAGGGGGTGGTGGAGTTTTAACAGCAGCAAGCCAGCTTTGACTCAGTGGCTAACCAATACTACGAGTATCAGAAACTTCTTTGGGGTGAGAAGACGCACACGAGTCCACATATTCACCACATCAATACTCCACTATGGATCCGTTTCCGTCTCCCTACGAGAAGGCCATCCATAGCACTCACACTTATCTTGCGTATTTTAGGGTATCCACTTCAAGTTGTCTATGTACTACATAAGTCCTCCAAGTTTCCATATCCGAGGAAAACGGCTATTCGAATAGATAATGTTAACCCTACAGGGGTGTACTTCTTCACACACGCTCCCGCCACTTATAGCCCTGTACACGTCATGTACCTCGGCAACCTTCAAGCGGAAGCCGGGCGAGGGTGTCGGCCACGACCTGACTAACCACACAAGTCTCTCGTCCAGGTTTATCGCCTATTCGGGTTCCATCCGCAAGGAGATCCGGCCGGGGTGTCGCTCACGGCCCCAAACGATGTGTGCAGGGTTCCCAAGCCCACCATCCGGGTGCCACTTGGTACACCGTGCCACGGTGCCTAGTCTGTCCCAAGCCCGTCCCGTCGGACACCACCTGGTAGACAAGTAGCACTACCTACAAGCGCCAGAAACTAGTTGCAACTCCTGGGTAGAGATCAAGTGGATTAATAAGCCGAGAGGGGCCGGATGACCGGAACCCAATGTGTGGTAGTAACTGGACTTGGATAACATACACAGAACTCAGTGCTTAGGGACGGTTCCAATGAGACAACCCACCATGTACTCCTACATGGCCTCTCATCGCTACCTTTACCAAAACATGTTCACACACTTAGCCTTTATTGGTAGGACATGTTCACCACTCCGATTCATTTTCGATGAATCAGACCTGACACAACTCTAAGCATAGCTGGCATAAAGAAAACAAGCATGGATGAGCAGACACATCAAGGCTCAAGCAACTCCTACTCATGCTAGTGGGTTTCAACTATTTACTGTGGCAATGACAGGCCATGCAGAGGAATGGGTTCAGCTACCGCAGCAGAAAGTAGCAGTTTGAATCGTTGTTGTCCTAATGCAGTATAAGGAGCAGGAGCGAGATAGTGGGATTTATCGAAATGCTCAAGGGGGGTTGCTTGCCTGATAGATCCATGAAGAAGCACTGCTCCTCAGACAGGTACTCGGGACACCTTCCGGAGTAGAACCTATCGAGAGGGGACGGTGCCGGCAATCAATAAACAACCATATGCAACAATATAATGCATGAAGATGACATTTCAAAGATGCTATGATTTTCCCTAATGCATCTAGCATCAATTTGGTTGAAGTCCATATGAACCAAGGGTTCATATGCAAACCCCAAATTAAGTATATAACATGCCATTATTACGTTTTCACTTATACAGCAAGTATAAGTTGGTTTTTTATGCATGAAACTGGCATAAATGGATTCCTTGCATTTTTCTGATGATTTTTCATATATAATTTATTTCATTCTGAGCTACGGTTTAATTTCTATGATTTTTAGAAGTTTTAACTATTTTTTGGAATTCTCTGAATTATTTAAAATCCAGAAAATCAATTACTGCGTCAGCGTGACATCACAGAGGCGTTAGCAGGGCTGACCAGGTCAAACCTGATGTGTGGGGGCCACACGTCAGTGACACTGGGGTTAAGCCCGGGTCAAACCCGCACTGACCAGGGTTTGACTTGGCTCTAGGGCCCACTGTCAGCGGCTGGTGGGGTGGCTAATGGTGGGGATTAGCGCTAATTAAGCCGCCATGTCAGCCTCGCCGGAGTTCAGCCGGCGATGACCAAAACCGCGGCGGACGCTCGCCGGAAACGCTGCTCCGGCGTCCATTCGACGCGCGGATGGGTGCTGAGGGTGGCTAGCGCTCGCGCGCATCTAACAGAGCAGGTGGGAGGCCGTGAGGTGGACGGAGCTCGCCGGAGCAGGGCTTGCGGCGGCGGCCGGAGCTCGGTTGATGCGGGGTTGCGGCTGCAGCGCGAGGCGAGCGAACGGGGGGTGCTAGGCAGCACCTAATGGGCAACAGGAGCCCGCCGGAGCAACTAGCAGGAGCGGAGGGGCTCAGGGGCACGGAGCTCGCCGGCCATGGCGGACGGCGGCTTCGGGTGCTCGCGGGGCAGCGGCTACGGGGCGTGCGTGAAGAAAAAGGCGGAGGGAAGCGATTCAGTGGCTCACGGCGAGTCTTCCGGTGCAGATGGCGGGGCCGGGGAGGTGTCGGAGCGAGCGGGGCGGCGAGGTGAATCTTCGGCGACCGAGGAGGATGAAGGTGTCGGGGACGATGCTTCGAGGTGTCCGGCGCCGCGTGGCCCGGCGGGGAGGACTAGGGCGACGAGGCGGACCTCGTGGGCACGTCGGAGAGGCGAGGGGAAGGCGGTGGTCGCGGTGGCACACAGCGGTGCTCTCCGATGGCCCAGGACCGTTTGCGCCTTTCGGCTCACGTATATGATAGTGTCGCTAGCATCCATATGACAGAGAACCCGGGCCGACATGACTAGTCGTGAACCCAAAGTGGCACTAACTTACAGGGACAGGCATACATGAATCAACCACGAGTATGTCGGTCAACAGCGTATGAATTCGGGTTGTAGCACTGGGCTAACAGGACTTCGGGAACCCGGGCTGTAGCAGGCTAGGCAGGACTCCGGATGTCACCGCGTGACATTTCCGCGAAGGGACTGACATAGGAACGAAGTGAAACACATGCCGGCCAGTCAAGTGTCCTGAGCAGTAGTGCTGGGCTAGCAGGACTCCGGTGAACCGGGTTGTAGCGGACTACTATGGCTCGAGGAACACTAGACTACATTTCCCCATAAGAAAGGATGCCAAGGAGGCGGGGTCATTAGTGCTAATCCCCGCCAGCTGGACCTCACCTAGTCACTGACAGCGGGCCCCGCGGTGGGTCAAAGCCCAGTTAGCGTCGGGTTTGACCCGAGGTTGACCTCTGTTTGACCCTTGAGTCACTGACATGCGGGCCTTACCCGGCTAACCCAGTTAGTTAGAGCTAAACTTAATTAAGTTAGTTTAGTTAGTCACTAACCAGTGGGCCCAGTGTTGTTTAGTTAGTCTAGTTAACCCAAATAGTTAGCTGTGAGACTGACTAGTGGGGCCCAGCAGTCAGGTTTGACCTGGACAGCCCTGTTGACCTGCTGACGCCAGCATGACGCAATGCTGACGCAGTTAATCATTTTCTGGATTTAAAATAATTCAGAAATTCCAGAAAATGCCCAAAACTTCTAAAAATCATAGAAATTCAACCGTAACTCCAAATGAAATAAATTATCTATGAAAAATTATCAGAAAAATCCAATCTATCCATTTATGCTACTTTCGTGCATGTTCAACCAACTTATACCCCCTGTATAAATGAAAACATGATAATGGCATTTTAAATGCTAAATATGGAGTTTGCATATGAACCCTTGGTCCATATGGACTTCATTTAAATTGTTGCTAGATGCATTAGTGCAAAACACATTCATATTGCCATGTCATAGCATGCATCATATTGTTGCATATCGTCATGTGTTGATTGAGTTCTTTCTCAGTTGCTGGTGTTTGTCCCCTCTCGATAGACGTTGTACCGACGCTGTGATCGTTGACACTGATGAAGACCCAATGATATCTTTAGAAGTGCCAGGCAAGCAAAACCCCTTGTTTATTCCGATACAATCCCACTCTCTCGCTCCTGCTCTCTTTACTGCATTAGGACAACAACGATTCAACTATTACATGTTGCGGTAGTTGAACCCCTTTCCTCTGCATGACCTGTCATTGCCACAGTAAATAGATGAAACCCACTAGCATGAGTAGGAGTTGTTTGAGCCCTGACATGCCGACTCATTCATGCTTGTTTATCATGCCTGCTATTGCATAGAGTCGTGTCAGGTCTGGTTCATCGGGGATGAATCGGAGGTGTGTAAACATATCCTACGGTGTGCGAGCTAAGTGTGTGAAGACGATTTGGTAAAGGTAGCAGTGAGAGGCCATGTAGGAGTACAAGGTGGGTTGTCTCACTGAAACCGTCCTCAGGAACTGAGTTCTGTGTTTGTGATCCATGAAACAGCTACTACCACACATTGGGCCCTGAAATATGACCCCGCTCGACTTATTGACCCCTCTCGTCCTCTGTCCAGGAGTTGCAACTAGTTTCTGGTGTTTGTAGGTTATGTGTTGGCAGCCGTGCGTAGCGCTGACCCTAGGGGTGGGCTATGATGCGGTAGATACACTGTGGTCGGGTATGCCGGGCGCCCGTTTGGCGTCTCTAGACCCTATACACATCGTTTGGGGGCCGTTGAGGACACTTTTAATTGGGATTGAGATGGGGGTACCATCCTCAATGTTTCAACTACCATGATAGTTAAATAAAATATATTCCTTTGTTGTAGGGAAAAATTGGCTTTTCGCAAAAACATTATAACCATAGAGCCTCCACCAGCCAAATACACATGTAGTGATATCATTTATCTGTTCATTGCTCTACTGTGTTATATTACCAGCATATTCCATGTGCTGACCCATTTTCGGGCTGCAACATATCATGTTGCAGACTTTTCAGACACGGAGTAAGATGCCGTAGGTCGTTTGTCATGCACTCAGCTATGCCATTGGAGTTGATGGACTCACTTTATCTTCCAAGCCTTTCACTGTTATCGTTTTTAGATGGCCTTAAGCCATATTTATTGTAATAAGTTATCTTTTGAGACATCCGATGTAATAAGTGTGTGATTGCTACTATGTTATAAATCCTTCGAGTACTGTGTGTGTTAGCATTACCGATCCAGGGATGACACTGGACACAGAGACTTGACCGTCTGAGGTCGGGTCGCTACAAATGTGTCTTCATAGGATACCCAAAGGAAACTATTGGGTACACCTTCTATCACAGATCCGAAGGCAAGACATTTGTTGCTAAAAATGGATCCTTTCTAGAGAAGGAGTTTCTCTCGAAAGAAGTGAGTGGGGGGAAGTAGAACTTGATGAGGTAACTGTACCTGCTCCCATATTGGAAAGTAGTTCATCACAGAAACCGGTTCCTGTGACACCTACACCAATTAGTGAGGAAGTTGATGATAATGATCATGAAACTTCAGATCAAGTTACTACCGAACCTCGTAGGTCACTCAGAGTAAGATCCGCACCAGAGTGGTACGGTAATCCTGTTCTGGAAGTCATGTTACTTGACCATGACGAACCTACGAACTATGAAGAAGCGATGGTGAGCCCAGATTCCGCAAAATGGCTTGAGGCCATGAAATCTAAGATGGGATCCATGTATGAGAACAAAGTGTGGACTTTGGTTGACTTGCCCGATGATCGGCAAGCCATAGAGAATAAATGGATCTTCAAGAAGAAGACTGACGCTGACGGTAATGTTACTGTCTACAAAGCTCGACTTGTTGCGAAAGGTTTTCGACAAGTTCAAGGGATTGACTACGATGAGACTTTCTCACCCGTAGCGATGCTTAAGTCTGTCCGAATCATGTTAGCAATTGCCACATTTTATGATTATGAAATTTGGCAAATGGATGTCAAAACTGAATTCCTGAATGGATTTCTGGAAGAAGAGTTGTATATGATGCAACCAGAAGGTTTTGTCGATCCAAAGGGTGCTAACAAAGTGTGCAAGCTCCAGCGATCCATTTATGGACTGGTGCAAGCCTCTCGGAGTTGGAATAAACGTTTTGATAGTGTGATCAAAGCATATGGTTTTATACAGACTTTTGGAGAAGCCTGTATTTACAAGAAAGTGAGTGGGAGCTCTGTAGCATTTCTAATATTATATGTGGATGACACATTGTTGATTGGAAATGATATAGAATTTCTGGATAGCATAAAAGGATACTTGAATAAGAGTTTTTCAATGAAAGACCTCGGAGAAGCTGCTTATATATTGGGCATCAAGATCTATAGAGATAGATCAAGATGCTTAATTGGACTTTCACAAAGCGCATACCTTGATAAAGTTTTGAAGAAATCCAAAATGGATCAAGCAAATAAAGGGTTCTTGCCTGTGTTACAAGGTGTGAAATTGAGTAAGACTCAATGCCCGACCACTGCAGAAGATAGAGAGAAAAATGAAAAGTGTTCCCTATGCTTCAGCCATAGGCTCTATCATGTATGCAATGCTGTGTACTAGACCTGATGTGTGCCTTGCAATTAGTTTAGCAGGGAGGTACCAAAGTAATCCAGGAGTGGATCACTGGACAGGGGTTAAGAACATCCGGAAATACCTGAAAATGACTAAGGATATGTTTCTCGTTTATGGAGGTGACAAAGAGCTTGTCGTAAATGGTTATGTCGATGCAAGCTTTGACACTGATCCGGACGATTCTAAATCGCAAACCGGATACGTGTTTATATTGAACGGTGGAGCTGTAAGTTGGAGCAGTTCTAAACAAAGCGTCATGGCGGGATCTACATGTGAAGCGGAGTATATAGCTACTTCGGAAGCAGCAAATGAAGGAGTCTGGATGAAGGAGTTCATATCCGATCTAGGTATCATACCTAGTGCATCGAGTCCAATGAAAATCTTTTGTGACAATTCTGGAAAAGGAATCCAGATTTCACAAAAGAACCAAGCACATCAAGAGACGCTTCAATTCCATGCGGGATCAAGTCTAGGTGGGAGACATAGAGATTCGCAAGATACATATGGATCTAAATGTTACAGACCCGTTGACTAAGCCTCTTCCTTGAGCAAAACATGATGAGCACCAAGACTCCATGGGTGTTAAATCATTACTTTGTAATCTAGATTATTGACTCTAGTGCAAGTGGGAGACTGAAGGAAATATGCCCTAGAGGCAATAATAAAGTTATTATTTATTTCCTCATATCATGATAAATGTTTATTATTCATGCTAGAATTGTATTAGCCAGAAACATAATACATGTGTGAATACATAGACAAACATAGTGTCACTAGTATGACTCTACTTGACTAGCTCGTTGATCAAAGATGGTTCAATTTCCTAGCCATAGACATGAGTTGTCATTTGATCAACGGGATCACATCATTAGGAGAATGAAGTAATTGACTTGACCCATTCCGTTAGCTTAGCACTTGATTGTTTAGTTTACTGCTATTGCTTTCTTCATGACTTATACATGTTCCTATGACTATGAGATTATGCAACTCCCGTATACCGGAGGAACACTTTGTGTGCTACCAAACATCACAACATAACTGGGTGATTATAAAGGTGCTCTACAGGTGTCTCCGATGGTGTTCGTGGAGTTGGCATAGATCAAGAATAGGATTTGTCACTCCGATTGTCGGAGAGGTATCTCTGGACCCTCTCGGTAATGCACATTACTATAGGCCTTGCAAGAAATGTGACCAATGAGTTAGTTACAGGATGATGCATTACGGAACGAGTAAAGAAACTTGCCGGTAACGAGATTGAACTAGGTATTGAGATACCGACGATCGAATCTCGGGCAAGTAACATACCGATGACAAAGGGAACAATGTATGTTGTTGTGCGGTTTGACCGATAAAGATCTTCGTAGAATATGTAGGAACCAATATGAGCATCCAGGTTTCGCTATTGGTTATTGACCAGAGTCATGTCTCTGTCATGTCTACATAGTTCTCGAACCCGTAGGGTCCGCACGCTTAAAGTTCTGTGACGATCGGTATTATGAGTTTGTATTTTTTTATGTACCGAAGGTAGTTCGGAGTCCCGGATATGATCACGGACATGACAAGTAGTCTCAAAATGGTCGAGACATAAAAATTGATATATTGGAAGCCTACATTTGGACATGACGAGGATTTTACCGGAGTGCCGGAGGGGTTACCGGAACCCCCCGGGGGTTAATGGTCCTTGTTGGGCCCTAGTGGAGAGAGAGAGAGGGGCCGGCCAAGGCAGGTCGCGCGCCCCCTCCCCCACTGGTCCGAATTGGACTAGGAAGGGGGGCGGCACCCCCCCTTTCCTTCTCCTTCTCCCCTTCCTTTCCCCCTCCTAGTAGGAGTAGGAAAGAGGGGAGTCCTACTCCTACTAGGAGGAGGACTCCTCCTCCTGGCGCGCCCTACAGGGCAGGCCGGCCTCCCCCCTTGCTCCTTTATATACGGGGGCGGGGGGCACCCTAGAACACACAAGTGATCATTGATCTCTCCCAGCCATGTGCGGCGCCCCTCTCCACCATAATCCACCTCGGTCATATCGTAGCGGTGCTTAGGCGAAGCCCTGCGTCGGTAGCATCATCAACATCGTCACCACGCCATCGTGCTGACGAGACTCTCCCTCGAGCTCTACTGGACCGTGAGTTCGCGGGACGTCACCGGGCTGAACGTGTGCTAAACGCGAAGGTGTCGTACGTTCAGTACTGAGGATCGATCGATCGTGAAGACGTACGACTACATCAACCGCGTTGTCATAACACTTCCGCTTAACGGTCTACGAGGGTACGTGGACAACACTCTCCCCTCTCGTTGCTATGCATCACCATGATCTTGCATGTGCGTAGAATTTTTTTGAAATTACTACGTTCCCCGACAGATGCATCTCTCTATGTACCATCTATGATGCTAATTTCAAAAGATTCTAGATGTTGCATGTGAAACTTACTACTGGTGCAGTTGTGTAATGGGGTAGCTGAGTGCTGAAACTATATCATGTTGTACTCCGATGTATTTCAATTATGAAATACTGCTTCCTTAATATGGAAATGAAATGTATTATGTGCTTAATATGAATGTCAATTCGAATAATAAATGGATTATTAATAATAGGGCAATTAGCCCGCTAATTGGGTTTTCCTATTGCGAACGGTTAATGAGAAAACACCGTGGATGATGACATCAGGCAACGTGCACAGTATTTAGGAATAAACTGTGTTGGATCAATGAACAATCACACACGACATTCTTTTGAAAACTGTTGGCATTATGCCACCTTGCGCAAACGTTTTCCTTGAAGTGACTGTGTGGGATGTATATACGAACGGAAACGTTTAGCGGTGACTGACTGTGTGGGATGTACTTGCGACCAGAAATGATTCCGCCTGTATAATTGTATTTTTAGCACTACTGTATGTATTTCTGGATTTGAGTGCTCGCCGGTCGCACACGACCTTATTTTGTCGAGCGTGTGTGCCAGGAGAGCATATCCTCGACGGTTTCTAGGTCGTGTGGGAAGGACCCCCCCCCTATCGCCCACACTCACTTGGCGACGGTTCTGAATGCCGTCGCGGAAAGGGGTTAAAACCGTTTGTTTAGCACCGACGCGTACCCGTGTCAACTCAAACTTCATCGGATCCCAACAAACACACTGCAAAAAGTCATTATATCAAATAGATCTCCAAGAGACCATTGTATTGAGAATAAAAAGAGAGAAGAAACCATCTAGCTAGTGCCTACGGACTCGTAGGTCTATGGTGAACTATTCACAAATCATCGGAGATGCACCAATGAGGATGATGAAACCCTCCGTAATCGTGTTCCCTCCGGCAGAGTGTCAGAATAGGTCTCTAGATTGGATCTCGTGGTTCTGAAATTTGCGGTGGCTGGAATTATGTTTCGTCGACTTCCCTAAGATTTCTGGAATATTTGGGTGTTTATAGAGCTGAGAGGCGATGGAGGAGACTCTCATGGGCCCCACAACCCATCAGGGCATGCCAGAGGCCTCTAGCGCGCCCTGGTGTCTTGTGGGCCCCACGGGCCTCCCCCAGGTGCTTTCTTGGCTCCTAAGTTGTCTTCTGGTCCAAAAAAATCTTCAAAAAATTTCGCTGTGTTTGGACTCCGTTTGATAGGGATATTCTACGAAGTAAAAAGCAAGCAAAAAACAGCAACTCGCACTGGACACTATATTAATAGGGTTAGTCCAAAAAAGATATAAAATTACAGTAAAATGATTGTAAAACATTCAAGAATGATAATATAACAACATGGAATAATTAAAAATTATAAATACGTTGGAGATGTATCAATACGAGTCATCTCGAAACGATTTTTGGTATTTCAATAATTGTTGGGCTTCAACTAGAATGCTTTGAGGGACTTAAAATCACAAGGAATCCACAGAAGAAATAATGCACGCAAGTGGTCAAATGTCATTATGAATTCCACCACACCTTTGAAGCAAACAACAATAGGTTGAGCTCTTCTGCTCTTGCGATCGCTAAAGCATCATAGTGTTATCGACGGCGACCAATACCAACTTTGGACCAAAAGACCTTGAGCCGAACGATCAACATAATGGGGTGCTCCTATTCCATGCAACGCTAAGTGGGTCGGCCTAGTGTGGCATTGCGAGCGGCCAAACGTTTGACTTTATTTATTAAGTTTTCACCCGTTTTTTTATTCCGGCTTGGTTTTCTATTAAAATTTATAAATTATTTAAAAAGTTTTGGGAATTTCAAAATGCTCATGAATTTTAAAAAATGTTGGAGAATTTTTAAAACATGCCTGAATTTGAAAAATGTTTGTAAATTTCAAACAAAATAGTTTTTTTAATAGAAATGTAAATTTTTCATCAATTTGAAAAAATATTCAGGATTTTAAAAACTACTACTATGAATTTTAAAATTGTCCACAAATTTAGAAAAAAAATCCTGGATTTCAAAAGAATTCATGAATTGAAAAATGTTCATAGTTTTAATAATGTTGCCATATTTTGATAAATATTCCCAACTTTGATAACTTATATGATTTTGAAATTATAAAAATAAAAAATATACAAAGTGAAAACGTAATCAAAGAGAAAATTAAAATCGAAATACAACCGAAAGAGAAAGGTCGGGAAAAATGTAAAAAAATACCAATTGAAGAAGGTTCTAGAATGTCCTCAAAATCGTAGGAAAAAAGAATAGGAAGCCTGTACGAGGACAACCCATATAGCTCGGGGTGGGGGTGGGCTGGGGGTATGCATTTGGTGGCCAAGTCCGGCTCACATGAAGACTTTATTTAGAGATAGAAAAAGTCCAAAACAAACATTAATTATACACGAAAGGTAAATCCAACCCCGAATCTTGATTCCCATAAATTAGCACTTTGAACTTGTAATCCCGATCAATTTTGTCCTTTTTCTATGCGTCATGTGTGAAAGTATAATGCTGTAAATTTTTCCCACATGCATTATGTACATGTGTATGTGTATTAAGAAAAGGCAAAAAAGTTGCCCTGTATAAAATGTTATTTTAATGGTCCTGATAACACCCACACGTGTGGCATACTAGTCATCCACTCACACATCATGTGTGGCGTGAGTAAGAGGCAGCTCACACGGGTTGTCTGTGGGCAAATATTGCAATTACCCACACGTGTGGACGCAGCTACTTCGTTTCACACGCCCAACAAGTACTGCTCATCTTCACCCCGCGCTTGTGGCACGAAGCAAATGTGCCCACACGTCCTGACACAGCTATGTTAGGTACCCACGGGATGATGATTTAGTTAACATCCGGGATGGCAGATGTAGTTATCCGGGATAGCAAATGTAGCTGTAAAAGCATGACAATTCTCTCTGTTTTGGTTAACTATAGTTGTCATGTCTAATTTATGGTAGTTGCAGCGTGTAATCAAACCATAGTTGCCGTGTGTGATTAACTACTTGCCACATATGGTCAAACAATAGTTGCCATGTGGGTTTACCTAGTTGCCACGTGTGATCCAACCATACTTGCCACGTATGGTTAATCACAGCTGTCATGTGTGTTTATCTGGTTGCCACGTACGCACAACTGCAGTTGCCGTCTAGTAACGAACCATAGTTATCATGTGTGTTTACCTAGTTGTCACGGATTACCATTCAACAATGTACGAGTGTTGTGTGGGCGAACACCCACACGCGCATGAACTAGGCGGTAGCTGTGTTGACAGAAACTAATTCGCCCACACAACGCAGTTGACAAACCACGTGTTGCGGAACGTGTGAGCGGAATTTCCTATTTGCCGCTCTTTGCGGACGAGCGCGTTAGGATGGGCCGGCCCGTTCAAACGTTAAAGCGAATCCGGTTTTGAGAATCTTCTAGGTAGTTCCCAGCCGGTTTTTCTGGTTTTGGGAACCTTCTAGAAGGTTCATGAACCGGTTTTTCTATTTCCCCCTTTACCCCTTTTTGTTTCTTTTCTTTTACTGTTTCTTTTTCTTTTTCGTTTTAATGTTCTTTTTTCTTTTTCTGTTTTCTTTTTATCTTTTTTCGTTTTTTATGTTTCTTTTTTTCCTGTTTTCTGTTTCTTTTTCATTTTTTGTTTTTCTCTTTTCATAGTTATGTTATTATTTTTTCAATTTTTTGTGTTGCTCACAATTGTTCAAAACTTCACAAAATGTTCTCATTTTTCAAAAAAAATTCATGCTTTCAAAAAATTGTTCAAAACTTCACAAAATGTTCTCATTTTCAATTTTTGTTCCTGACTTGAAAAAATGTCCATGCTTTCAAAAAATTATTCAAAGTTAAATAAATGTTCTCATCTTCAAATTTTGTTTCTATTTTATTTTTTTAGTTTCTTTTTCTTTTTTCTGTTTTTTCACAATTTCACAACTTTGCAAAATTTGTTTGCAAATTAAGAAAAATGTTCGTTTTTTCAAAAAAAATTCGTGAGTTTCAGTAAATGTTCCTTTTCAAATTTTGTTTGCATTTTTTCAGAAAATGTTCGTGTTTGAAATTTTTGTTCATGAGTTTCGTAAAATGTTCCCATTTCAAAATTTTGTTCACATATTTCAAATTTTGTTCGGGAGTTTTAAAGAATGTTCACATATTTCATACGAACTTAACTTTTTCTCTCAAACATAACGTTCGCGTACAAAATTTTGTTCTCTAAATTCAAAAAATGTTCGGGATTTTAAAAAATGTTCATTTTATCAAAACTTTGTTCAAGTGTTTTAGTTGTTCTTCTAGCATTCAGCAAACGCGAACAATTTTTGAATTTTAAATTTTTTTGAACATATCCAATGTTTAAGGTTTCTAGGTGGGGGTGTTAGATATGTAGTAGATGATCTTTTAAAGTACCCGCGTTACATATGACCGAAGGAGGTAGTTAGCTCGCCCGGTTAGCGACAAGAGTATACTTTTTTTTTAACTGGAACACCGTGCATTCCAATTACCAAGGACCAACCAGATCGGTGGTCACAACACGAGTTACAATATCAGGGAGATTTGAAAAGCCAAACAAATTGGTTCCCATAGGCACCACTACAGCCTAAAGCAGCCAGTTCATGGGCTGGGGCATTACAAGCGCGTGGACAGTGGTAGACATTCCACTTAATAAAACCGAACTGGAGCAGGTATTTGAGCTCGCGAAAGATGGCACCCAGTGGGGATCGATCAAGAGTTCCAGAATTGACGGCCTGCACAGGAGCCAAGCAATCAGTCTCAAAAACAACACGACCCATGCCATGGTCTTCAGCAAACCGGACCGCATGCAGCAGGGCAGAAGCTTCAGCATGAAGAGCATCGGACACGTTTTCCAACACGCCGGCGGCCGCGAAGAGGACGTCTCCAGCATGGTCCCGAGCAATGCACCCCCAGCCACCAAGTTGTGACAGGCCCCTAAAAGCTGTATCAATGTTGATTTTAACCACATCCAGAGCTGGCTTGACCCATTTCTGAATCCTCTACACTCTTGGCTGTACAGGTTTTGCATTGTATTCCCGCCATTCAGTGACATGTCTGGTAACTGAAGACTGAAACTCCTCCGCTGATGCTTTGTTTTGGTTATGATTCGCTTTGTTCCTCTTTGTCCACCACAACCACATGAGGCAAATTGCTCTTAGTTTTACATCCTCGGGTATACGAAAGAGCTCCTCCAGCAGCCGGCGAGATGTTTGGCATTCAAGCAGGCTTTGACGAACACCCTCCAGACCACAAGCACTCCAGATTTTCTTTACCTCTTTGCAGCGCAGAAACAAGTGCCCTCCGTCCTCCGGCAGACGATGGCACACCACGCAACTTGTGTCCAGTTCAACTCCAATGTGCTCCACGTTTCGCAGCAAAGGGTGACTATTGTGTGCCAATCTCCACATGAAGTGATGTACCTTCCCGGGGCAATTCACTTGCCAAAGGTGCCGCCACATTTTCTTTTCCTCCTCCCGCCCTGACGAGCATTCACCAGTTTGCCGCTGGCATTGGCGCCGAAGAAGGTCGACATGAATCCTATATGCTGAGCGGACAGAGAATAACCCCTTCCTGTCAAACTGCCATGCCACGAAGTCCTCATGATGTTCAAAGATGGGAATTGACAAGATCACATTTGCATCCTCCTGACAGAAAGTTTGCCTAACCAGCTGAGTATCCCAAGAGTTAGTATATGGATCAATCAACTCCGCAACCCTAGTCAGCAGGGTGCTTCCCCTCCTCGTTCTTGGGTACCTGACCGCACCAGAAGGAAGCCATGGGTCCTGCCAGATCCTAATATTGTCGCCATTACCAACTCACCACACCATCCCCTCCTTAATGACCTCTACTCCCCGAAGGATGCTCCGCCAAACATAGCTTATGCCAGGAGCAATTGTAGCAGAAAGAATGTCACCGTCCGGATAATACTTGGCTTGTAGGACACGAGCGACAAGAGTATACTAGCTCCAGGTGCAGCGATCGATCCCCCGCTCCGCGTTATAATTTTATAGATGATCATTTTGCTGTTTCGTCGCGACGATGGGCCGGCCCATTCGGGGGGCTGTATCTGTGCGGCGCGTGCGAATCGGACGCAAAGAGCGGCGCATAGGAGGTCTCCGTGTGAGCAGATGAGCTGTAGGCTTTTTTTGTCTATGGCGGACATGCTGGGCCGAGATGAGCTGAAGGCCTGCAACTAATCTGCTCTAAATGTGTCTAGAAAAAATAATCTGCTCTAAATTGAAATCTGTTACTTTCGCAAAAAGAAAAGCATTGGAATCCGTTACGCCTTTTACCGTACACAAATTGTCACGGATTTCTCGCCTGAACTAAAGCACCACTACCAGCACCGCTACGGCACCTAAACTGGCGCGTACATGGGCGATGGCACGAGGTGGACACGACACCAGGCGTTAGTCGTGCGTCCCTCCAAACTCTCAACGAACTCCGATATCTCCTCCCGAGTTCCCACCTAATGGCCTCCTCACCCCGTCACGTCTGTACAAAGCGTAGTAGTATCTGCCGAATCACTTCACTAATTTTCCAGCTGCAGCTCCCACACCTTCCGTCCAAGCGATCGATCGTCCGCTCCGCCGCCTGTCCAACGAGCTCCTCCTAGCTCGATCGAGGCCCGCCATTGCCATGGACGCCGCACGGATCGCGTCCCTTCTGCTCCTCCTCGGTACGCCTGCGAGTTCTTGGTTAGACGAAGTTCATCAGGTTGTTGCTGCATTCGCGCTGACGTACGTGTGTCTGCATGGTAACGTCTCCGCGCAGGGGTCGTTTGGTCACGCGCACAGCCCGGCGCCGAGGCGGCCGGCACGACGGTCTTCACGCTGCGCAACAACTGCACCTTCACGATCTGGCCGGCCACATTGTCCGGCAACAGCGCCGCCGCCGTCGGGGGCGGCGGCTTCGAGCTCGCGCCGGGCGCCAACGTGTCGTTCCCCGGCCCGACGGGCTGGTCCGGCCGGCTCTGGGCGCGCACCGGCTGCGTCGCCGCGGCCTCCGGCGCGTCCCTCGCCTGCGCCACGGGCGACTGCGGCGGCGCCGTGAGCTGCGCCCTCGGCGGCGCGCCCCCCGTCACGCTCGCCGAGTTCACCCTCGGGGGCGCCGACGGCAAGGACTTCTACGACGTGAGCCTGGTGGACGGGTACAACGTGGGCATCGGCGTGGCGGCCACGGGCGCCAGGGTGAACTCCTCGACGTGCGGCTACGCCGGGTGCGTGGGCGACGTGAACGCGCTGTGCCCCGCGGAGCTGCAGGTGGCCGGCAAGGAAGGGGAGCAGGAGGGGAGGACGGTGGCGTGCCGGAGCGCGTGCGAGGCGTTCGGGACGGCCGAGTACTGCTGCACGGGCGCGCACGGCGGGCCGGACAGCTGCGGGCCGACCAAGTACTCGAGGCTGTTCAAGGCGGCGTGCCCCGCCGCCTACAGCTACGCCTACGACGATCCCACCAGCACCTTCACCTGCGGCGCCGGAGCGCAGTACCTCATCACCTTTTGCCCCGCGCAGCAGTAGTCCGGCCGTTCGATTTTGGCTAGCAGTGTCGTTCGCTCATCGTTATGGTGTCTCGATTTTGGTTAGTATCGTTCATCCGAATTACTTACTAGATGTTTATTGGTTTGGTCGTGTCAATATGTATGCTTTTGATTCATTAATTTAATTTCTAAGAGAAAGATGTATGCTTTTGATTCATCTGGACTTTGCACAAAATAGATGAATTTATTTGTCACATGGTTTGATGATTTTTTCCCTCATGGTCTTTTTTTTTTGAGTGGTTCCTCATGGTCCAGTGCACTGCTTTTTTTAGACAAGTCTAGTGCACTGCTTCCAGAGATTTTTGTGCTTGTATAAATCCTGGGAAGAGAAGTTGGCACATGAACAAAACGAACGGGACGGGCCATCTCAGTCCATTCAACAAGGAAAAGGTCCAAAATAAATCTTTAACTTGTACACGAAAGCTAAATCAAACCATGAACTCACAATCTCGGAAATCAGCACACCAAACTCTCTGATCCTGATTTATTTTAAATCTTGAGGGTATTTAACTGGTATTATTCGCTAATGTGGCAAGGATAGTTGACGGGCTGGCTAGACATTAGGACGAATTGCGCTGGCCCATTAACGCAGTTGCTCGCACGCTCATTCATTCTATTTTATTTCCATTTTCATGATGATAATTTCTTCTTTTACATTTTCTTAATGAAAATAAACATTTTTTTTACGAACGCACTTGTCTTCTACCAGCCAACCACAACTCAGGTAACGAACGGCTACGCTAATTTTCGTGCCGAAACGTTAGACGAGAGATTATATGGGAAGGATGGATTTTTAGGAGCGATCAAAAATTTGAAGCGGCCACAAAAATTGAGCTTGACAATACTTGAACTCAGTACGACGCACTCATAAACGCCTCACCTAACCAATCCGAATGAAGGCTGCTAACGAGTATATTCAGCGTGTACTTGTGTATAAGAACAGAAATGAGCGTTCATATATGAAAACCTTTTTGGAATTTTCCGAAACATTTCATAAAAAACAGTAAACAATTTGGAAATACCGAATATGTATTTTAAACGCAAATAACTTACGAAATTCCAAAACATTTTTTTGAAAAATGTGAGACGGTAACATTTTGCCAAATGCACATTTTACATTTTCTTAATGACAATAAACAATTTTTAAAACTATACAAAGATTTTTAAAAAAATCTTCACTTTTTAAAATTTATTCCGATCTTTTTAAAATGTTTATATTTCAAATAGTATTCACCTCAAAATTGATTGTGTTTTCAAAAAATGTTCGTTTTTTAAAAAGTATTCAGTATTTTTAAAAGTGTTCGCATTTTGGAAAAAACAGAGATTTTAAAATTGTTCGGGCCAGCACAGTTTTAATTTGTTTGCCCTTAAACAATCTCTCAAATCTCGACGCTGTTGTGCGTGGGTAAATAGTCGGGCCTCACATTACAGTGTCAACAGTTAATGCTTTTAGTTTTTTTTAACATGGTATAGACGTAAGCGCCCATATAAACGCGCATACACTCATTCCTATAAACGCACATACACACAACCTACCCCTATGAGCACCTTCGAGAGACTGAGCCGACATATCATCTTAAGATTTTACGAAGTCACTGTAGACACCTCATAGTCGACGGGAACGTCTCTTTCCACTGAAAGCGTATCGTCGGAATTCCTGAAATAAATCCAGAAGTTCAGCAGCGGCAGATCTTAAGTTCCATTCATGTAGAACTTTTTACTTCGCGTCTGTTGGGCTGGCCTAGTCGCGACCGCTGTCGACAATCCCTTTTGGGTTTTTTTTTTTTTGCGTGTTATGAAAGAAACGAACGGTCTCCGTCTGTTCTTTTGGTATTTTTACTTTGCATGTTACGAAAAAACAAACTATTTTCGTTTGTTGGGCCGGCCCAGTCGTGACTAAAGTCAACAATTCTGGGATTAGACAATCTCTGTTTGGCACGTTGTCAAGGTTTAAAATAGACCAGGATTAAAAAGTTTGATGTGCTAATTTTTGGAATTGCAAGTTCAGGATTCGATTTAGCTTTCGTCTACAAGTTGAAGGTTTGTTTTGAACTTTTTTCTTCCAACAACGTGTACACGAGTTGTGACAGGCTGACAGCCCAAAACAGAGATGCTAAAAAAAAAACCCAAAACAGAGATGTTCGCGGAGTGCGTTCCTGTTTTCTTTTGAAACGTGCACGTTCACCTTTTTGAACATACAAAATGTTCGACCCAGTTTTCACGATAAAATGGTGAATTTTACCATCACTATATACAAGTTATAAACAAACTCAAACATCGGTGATTTTTCTGTGCCATGGACCCTCAATCGGTGAATCATGATAAGCACTCTACTACACGTCTCAAGCTAGTTTTTTCTTTCCATTTTGCGACTACGTCTCAAACTAGTTAGCCTGTACCAGAGTTCCCTAGAAGAACGGCGCTACTGATGTGCGTGCGTGGCGTGCCTGAACACGTCGGCATCGCACTCGCCGCCGTGATCGCTTTGTGCCACAGAACCGGAGCCGGACACGCCGCGCCGCTCCCCTTGCTTCAGCGCGTTGTACCGGGCGACGTCGAACTGGCGGGCGCGCATGAGGCGGCGCTGCCTCGCCGCGAAGCGGCTCCGGTAGAAGCCCTCGAAGGAGGGTTCCGTCGCCGTCCGCATGAAGAAGGTGTAGCCGGACATGAAGTAGATGGAGGTGACGTAGAAGCACACGGGCTCCATCACGTCCCACGACAGCTCCCAGAAGGTGAGCCGCATGAACCCCAGCGTCTGCGCCGCCAGCAGGCCCAGCCCGCACCACAGCTCCCGCCGCGTCTGCGCCGCCGCCTTGGCATCGATGGCCGCCTTCTGCCGCTCCAGCGCCCGCAGCTCCCGCGTGCGCGCCTCGACGTCGTCGCCCGCGGCCGGCGCCGGCAGCATGCTCCCGATCGCCTTTGCCACCTGGTCGGGGCGGAGGAAGACGGCGTCGGCGAGGACGATGACGGCGCCGGCCTCGTCGAGCGCCCCGGCGAGCCTGCGCCCGCCCTCCGCGCCGCCCGCAATGTCGACGCAGAGCGCGGCGTACTCTGACCTGGACACGACGCTCTCGGGGTTGGCCCTCAGCGTGGCGCGCGCCGCCTCCATCTCCGCCGCCCTCGCCACCTTCCTCGCCTCCTGCAGCGTCACGCCCGCCTCCCCGGGCCTCCACGGCACGGCAGCAGGCGGCGGCGTGAGCCCGTCGACGAGGCGGTTGAACAGCTGGTCGCCGACGGGGAAGGCGGGGAAGCAGTGGTGCGGGAGCGGGACGGAGACGGTGGAGTAGCGGGCGGTGGCCGGGCGCGGCCGTAGGAATGCGAGCGTGGGGCAGTCCTCCACCGCCGGCAGCGTCCGCCTCGCCGGGAGGATGGGAGGTGGGGGCTTGGGCACCGCGGCGGCAGAGCTGGCGGCCGCGCTCTTGGCTGCCCATATGCTCCGTGCAATGGTTCTGCGGAACGCCATTTTTCTTGGAGGCACGAGCTTTCCCGGCTTTGTGGTACGTGACAGAGACGAGAGCTCGAGCTCGGATGTTTGTTTGGTGGGTGGGTCGGAATGGGGGGACGGGGCGGGGTATTTATACCGGGCGAGTGTGACGCGGCGGATAGAGCCGCGTTTTACCAGCCGAAATCCAGGCAATTAAAAACGGGGATTGAATGTGGCGCTGACCTGGATTCATCGGCCAATCAGGCGTGCGGTTTAGGCTGGTTGTAATAGGAGTATCATATACTAGTATCATGCATATGATACTAGTGTATGATACTACCTTCCTAATGCATAATATCATATACTATTAGTATCATGTACTCCTTCCATTCAGAATTACTTGTCATGAAAATTGATATATCTAAAACTAAAATAGGTCTAGATACATTCATTTTTGCGACAAGTAATTCTGAATAGAGGAAGTAGTACTCTATTTATTGTCATGCATAACATAGATTAGCATAGTATTTATTATGATACAGTATCATGATATGATACTCAACCTTATTTTTCTTCATTTAAGTCTATGACACCTCATTAAGATTGTCTAGTTGGTATGCATGATACTAGCTATGATATTATTATCACGACTAGCCTTAGCGACAGCTGGAGACATGTGGTAGTAGTGCTGACCAATTTAGATGGCGACGACACGTACGGTGTGAGTCCGTTGCTCGCTCGGTCAGGTCGTGCAAAAATGTGACCAACGCGTTAGGCAAAACCTCGAACTGCAAGTTGGTTTAGTCCGTTTTTCTTTTCTTGGAAACCCGGCCAGCTCGGCACGCAAGTCAGATGGAGCATTTCAAACAAACATAACATACCACCTTATTCAGCTTGTTGCTTATCTTGCTGCGAGGAGATATTACCGTCACGCTTACGGAAAGAAGGAAGTAGTAACCGTGCACGTGTTTCCGCCATAGTTTAGAAACAAAAATGAAAACGGGAATGAAGACATGAGGCCGTTAGCTCCGGAGTTGGAAAAAGAACAAACATCTGTTTTTCATTTATTACAGTTACTAAAAAAATGTTTTGCTCCATGTGTTTCTTACTGTCTTGTTGGCATGGGAAAAAAATGTGATGACTTTAAGAAAAAACTATTGTGTATATTAGATCAAACATATTGCAAACGCATATAAATGACAATGGGATTTCTTTTAAAATTAAACATTGTGTTTTTTTGCAAATAAAACATGCACATATCAAGAGCAAAAGACATGGTAAACCTACATGTGGTTGGATGGTTAGGACGACGGTGGTATCCTTAGCCCACCAGGGTTTAAATCTTGGACTTGACGCTGGAGCTCGCATTTTCTTATATTTATTTCAGACCTTTTGGGGATGTGCGTTCAGTGGGAGGAGATGTTCCCATAGACTACGAAGGCTCAGTCTCTCGGAGGTGCTTGTAGGGGTAGGATGTGTATGTACGTGCATGTTTGGATTGCTTACATCAAACATATCTCAAATAACTTGTATTTTCTATATTGGTATAGATATAGACGAGGCGTTGGGGTTGCATTTTCAAAGGATGGACTTCTATTTTGACAAACTATAGAGAACCATGATCTGATTATCCCAAACTTGATAAAACTCAGATGAGATATGATATTGACAAAAAGTTTTTTTTGCACAACAACCAAAATCCCAAACCAAATGAAGTATAGGTTGATTTTGATGAGATATGAGGTTTATTTTGCAAATATATTGTAGCACAACTTGCGCATGAACCTTGCCAATCGATAGCTAGTCTTCTACCAGTGACTTCGTCAAATCTTGAAATTGCGGGGCTTTGGTTTTTTATCACGTGTTGTGAGTGTGTGATAGTGCTTGTGCACCTATATGTCATACTCTCTTGAAACAGACTTTCGCCTGCTTTGTAGATAAAGCACGAACCAAAGTACACGCTCAAACGATACAAGGTAGTCATATTTTCTAGAATAAAAAAGTAGTATGCATATTTATTTGCTATCTACGCACAGTATGATTTTAGGTCGTCCGTCCGTCAATTCCATCCGGGGGCACGGCCAAATGTTTTTGTAATTCAGGGACAAAACTTTTGCCCGTGCTGATGTGTACCCTGGTCCGTGGACTTGTGCAGTGTGCACAATATATATACCCGCGTGTGTGCAAACCTAGATAAGCAAGAAAGGCATGTTTCATGTTTATCCTCAATGGGAAAGCTGGATGACATATGTATATGTCCGGGAGTTGAGTTCTGGACAGAACATCCTCATCGCCTACCAAATGTTTCTCTTGGCTATAAGCAAGTCAAACAAGTTGCTCGATTGCTAACTGTCAGCAAGCAAATATTGGATAGGCATGCCGGCATTATTTTACGCTAGGTTTTCCCTAATCACAGCAATTATGCAGATACAATATATTTGTCGTTCTAAATGGCTGAGTACGTGGAACCATGCAAAAGGAGACGAAGCTATCAAAGCTATATATATTCCTTGTTATCAGATCAGACAGGAGTACGCACGCGGTGTTTGGAAGGTCGCAACTGCAATCCACAGCCTGCTAATGCTAGCTAGATGATGACGATGATGGGCTCGATCAATCAATGGGTTACTGGAAGGCTGACCATTTGATCGGTTCCATCATCCTTACAGGATGTAATGCCGTGAAATTGTAATGGATACTGCTTTAAGGAAACCTTTTTTTATAACCTTTAAGTAAAGCTTACAAGAAGTAGTAATTGATATGGAATTCACCTTTATTTAAATCTCAATGGTTTCTCTGCTCACACTTTAGGACCATGTTTTTATTCGTTTGCTGCTTTACAAAATAAAATAATAAACGGGCTAGCTCTAATTTATGACCCTTCACATTTGCAAAGATCGTCTTAATCCCCGGAGGCTTGTTGGCTTCGCAGAGGCCGTCCATGTATAGCTGAATTTTTGTCGGCTGATTGTAATTCTATACTTTTTGGAATAAAACTTCCATTTCACTTGCAAATAAATAAATAAATAAGGTGAGTCACATATTTGTATAGAATAACGTTTCTGCAATGGACCTTGGAATATGCTATTTGGTCATACAAAACCATAAACTACAAAACAATTACTTTTTCGTGGGACTTCCAAAGCTATTGCAAATACACCCTACAAATATGAATTGATGGAAGTTTAGTACTCCTTCCGTTAAAAAAAATATAAGATATTTTGGATATTTTAATATAAATTATATACATACTGAAATGGGTGAACAAACACACCAAAACGTGCATATATACATCCGATTCAAAAATAAGTTAGGACATCTTATATTTGTGAATGGAGGGAGTAGTTTGATTGTTTTTCTCTTCCTTTTCTGCACGTGGAGGAATAGGGCACTAATCTCAAAGAGCCTTGTTATCGAGGATGACTTTACCACGTGCACATTCATGTGGAGGTGATTTAGCCAACCAATTTATCACTCTTTTTCTTCACTACGGTATATATAGCTGCATTGATGCTGACTATGGAGAAATTATATGTGTATTGGTTATCACTGACATGAAAATAGAAGATTGGTCTGCACTATACGTTAACAACTTGTACGACGGGTGATGTCAATAGGCTACTGGAAGGTTGATCATTTGATTGGTTCCATCAGCCTTACAAGATGTAATATTGTGAACATGTAACAAATCCTTTCTCAAGAAAAACTTAGTAGAAGTAGTAATGATGTAGAGTTCACCTTTATTTAAACCTCAATGGTACCTTCGATTGCACTTTAGCAACATGTTTTATGGGTTTCTGCTTTACAAAATAAAATAAGCTAGCTAACTCTAATATGTGGCCCTTCACATTCGCCAAGGTCGTCTTAATCTCTCGACGCATCATAATATACATATACGCAGTCTCTTTTTGTTGAGACAGGAGAGGCAATAAGGTGGCACATATTTGTAACAAATAAATCCTATAGACTTTGAAATGTGCTAATTGGTCATACTAAAATCGTAAACTATAAAATGGTTAGCTTCTCGTAGTTCGATTGTTTTTTCTTTCTTTTCTACACGTGGAGGAAGAGGGCACTAGTCTCAAAGAGCCGTGTTTGCGAGGATGATTTTGCCACGTGGACATTCATGTCGAGCTGATCTAGCAACTAATTCTTTCTCTTTTTTCATGTCGAGGATGATTTTGCCACGTGGACATTCATGCCACGTGTATAATATATAGGCGCGTTGATTTTTACTACGGAGAAACTATGTGTGTATTGGTCATATCAGTGTCAAGAAAATAGAAGGTTGGGGCTGCACTATAAGTTAACAACATCTACGATGTGTGATGTCAATAGGCTATTCGAAGGCTGATCACTTGAATGCTCCCATTAACCTTAGATAATGTAACATGGTGAACTTCTAACAGATCCTCCTTTAAGAAAGACTTACTAGAAGTAGTAATGATATGGCATTGACATTTATTAACCTCAATGGTTTCTTTGATCACACTTTAACATGTTTTATTTGTTTGTTTCTTTAGAAAATAAAATAATAAACTACCTAGCTCGAATTTTTGGCCCTTCACATTTGCAAAGATCATCTTTAATCTCTTGAGGCATCATAATATACATATATGAAGCGGAAATCCCTCGGCCTCCAGTGAGGCCTCCAAATTCAAATTTGAAATTTCATCGAAATTCATATATTTACATTTCAAAAAATTCTAAAAAAATACAGATATACATGAAGGCATAACTCACATGTGTGTAAATTTTCAGTTCAAAATACATTGAAATGAGGGCTGTGCAAAAAATACAAATTTGGGGCTGTTTAACACATGATACTATTCATCCTCCGAGGCTATGGATTTGTCTTTTTTGTACAGGTCACAAATCAAGGTATTTCATCATGAATTTTTACACACATACGGGTTATATCCTTACATACATGCATATTTTTTTAAGAATTTTTTGAACCATAAAAGTTTGAATTTGACTTTTTAAAAAATAAAGGCCTCCATGGAGCTCGGCCTCCAAAATGCCTCTCTCTATATGAAGTCTCTTTTGTTGGGATAAAAAAGGCAATAAGGTGACACATATTTGTATCGCATGAAGTTCCTATATTAGACCTTGAAATATGCTACTTGGTCATTCTAAAATCGTAAACTACAAAATTGTTATTTTTCTCCCAATAATTCCGAAGCTATTCCAAATACAATCGAAAAATACGAATTGATGGAGGGTTAACCCTTAAGAAAGTGTTTCATAAGGCTTCTCTACATGTGGAGGAAGATGGCACTTGTCTCAAAGAGCCATCGTTTCGAGGATGGGTTTGCCACATGGAAAATCTTGCGGAGTCGATCACATAGCTAATCCCTTTTCTCATGCTATTATATATAGTCGCATTATTGTTGACTACAAAGAAACTATGTGTGTATTGGTTGTAGCACTGCCATTAAAATAAAAGTTCGGGGTTGCACTATATGCTAACAAAACGTATCATGGGGTTATGTCATCTTTTTTGAGAAAAGACACCCAAAGGGCATCATGTATACAATAATTATCAAGTAAACTAGTAGCCACTACAACGAATAGACCAGGAGACACAAAGCGGTCAGTAGAAATTACATAAAAAACCAGATTGGTGTCTTTTTTTCTTTTAATTGTATGCCGTTTGTCGGAAATTAAAAATTGCAATGAACCAACAATAATGGAAAGAAACACTTGCAAATGCTCTGATCATGTAAACTTTGAAGACCGCAACTGACACTTGCCACTACAAATGAGATCTAGCAATTGAAGAAACATGGGTTGGAGGATCACTCCACACAATACAGGCTTGCCATGCTGTAGAACAAACTGGAGAAGAGGTTCAAGCAACCGCACCAAGAGCTAGATAGATGCTTCCCTTGATTGACACACCAACGGCCAAGATCTGAACAAAGGCAACAAATCTAGCAATTCGTACCCTCACATGTCTTCTTTGGTGCCAGGTCTGATTTTGTCCAGATAGGCACTACAAAATATGCTCTATTCAATGACAAAAACCCTGGTGACGAAACATGAAATGCCGCCAAAGATCATTTTCTGTGACGGTCCACCATCACGAGGTCCCCCCTCCCCCAGGGCAGCACCCTCGACAACTTTGGAGACATTCCGGGCTGATTTTTGGAGACGTATTCAGCCGTCATTAGGCATATGTTTATTCTGCGACGATTTGTAGTATCACAGAAAATAATTTGAAAACTTTGGATTTTCTTTTAAGATCTCATTTGATTATATCAAAATTATCTGTGTGGGGGTAAATCACAAAATATATACTTATAGTTACACCTGTCGTCTCCGCTGTGCGGGGACACTTGACATGGACAGAAATAACCCATTAGTAAAAAAATAATCAATGGGTTTGAGCCAAGGAGCTAGGGTCAGTTTGGTTCGCTTCCTCACTACTTTATACCTGCCCTAGAGCTTGCCTGATACTTGCCTGGAGGTTGTTTGGATAGTGTCCTGGGTAATGAGATCTAGCCTGGCCTGGAGCATCTGCAATGTTGATTAGCCTGGTCGGAGCACCAGGCACGGTCATTCGCCTAGTCCAGGCGAACAGAATTGGACGCCTGGTGCTAGCCTGGAATGCTAATGATGCTTTTCCTTGGTGCTAGCGTTGTGTAGATGTGAGGCCAACAATAATTTATGGGCTAGTGGAGGTACAGTTGCAGCTGTCAGGCAGGACACAATCCAAACACACTTAGCCTGGTCACGAAACTTTTTTGAGTTTTTCAGCCCAGGCCAGGCTAGCGCTTCATCCAGGCATGGAGGTGAGGAAGCAAACCAAACTGACCACTAATGTCTTTGTCGTGGTGAGCACCCGAATAGCATGCCAATGGCGTGGTCACCGTCTAAAACGGATGAATTTCATTGCTTGTCACGATTAAGATTGAAACTAGACTGGAGATGGGAGAATTCAATGGACAACTTCATAAAACATAAAGATAATACTTAATATCATTACAAGATATGCAGAAGTTCATACGTAATTAACATGCATATTTCTAGAACCTAACGGAACTACTTGAACTTATTCATTATCGTCGCTGTCGTCCTCCTTCTTGCCGCCGCCCGAGTCATTGTCGTCGTCATCCCAGTCGTCGCTGTCCTCCTCGTCGGTCCTCAATGCTTTGATCCTTCCACTACATGTTGGAATTTTGCTAGTAGGCCTTTGGCCCAAAGCCCAACTAAAATTCTAGAATTCTCTTGGCCCATTCATACACACATGTGAGTGGAGTGAGTGAGACTAGAGTTTAGTCCCACCACAGAAGTTGAGAGAGACTTGCACCTCTTTATAAGTTGAGCTCTTCTACCACTTGTATGGGCATGAGAAGATGAGACATACACGCGCGCTCCTCCTCCTCACTCGCCTCGCCACGCCACGCCACGCCTCGTCATGACGCGCCGCGGATTGCGGGATTGAGCCGAGCTGAGGACAGAGTTATGCACGTTGTCTATACTCCCACGACCTACCCGACCCGCACTATATAGTCAGTCAGACGTCTACCCTAGCCGCCGCCGCTTCGTATGGTTTCGCACCACCATTCCAGATCATTGCGCCGCCAAGAAAGTCTTCTCCATCCCTCCTTTCGGCGTGCACCGGGAGAAGGGACAGCAGGCCTCCGGAACCCTGCCTCTCGTGATCCTGTACGGGAGAGGGGCGATCAGGTTTTTGGGGAGCGCATTCGCGCGACTGCTGGCAGCAACGAATTCGCGAACGACGACTTCTTCCCCGTCCTCGACGACATGGGCGACAACGTCAACGCCGGCGGTGCTGTTCCCGTTACACCGTATGTGATTCTATCCTTCTTGTTTGAGATCGTGGTAAAAATCATGTTTCTAGTATGTGCCCCAAATGTGATATGTTCATCTACTATACTACTTCGCATGATTAGTTCAATCTCTGCAATTGTTGTCATTATTTATTTTCTGTTTATTCGGATTAAATCTTGTAATAATTTGCTCATATTTCCAACAATCCAAAAACCTGATTATAGGCAATTTACTCTTAGTGGTTTTTCTGCACATCCGATGCCGCCTGCCTTTAAGGGGGTGCAATATAAAAGGTGGCGCACGAGAGCAGTCTACTGGTTTCAGACCATGGGCTGCTATGACGCCACTAAGGGCAAGCCTGAGGGCGATCTTAATCCAGCACAACTGGAAGCTTTCGAGAAGATCGATACTCTCTTTAAAGGCGCTCTTCTGAGTGTTTTTGATGATTCCATTGTGGATTCGTATATGTCGTTTGACAACGGCAAGGACATGTGGGTTGTGCTCGAGGCCAAGTTTGGTGTCTCGGACGCCGGCAGCGAGTTGTACATCATGGAGCAATTCTATAACTACAAGATGACTGATGAGTGCTCTGTTGTACAGCAAGCTCATGAGCTCGCAAAGGAACTCGAGTACTTTAAGTGTGTGTTGCCGGAGGCATCATTGCCAAGCTTCCACCTTCGTGAAACAATTTTGCTACTTTCCTGAAACACAAGAGACAAGAGTTTTCCGTTGCGGATCTCATTGGTACTCTTGATGTTGAAGAGAAGGCGAGAGCAAAGGACACACGTGCTCGAGTTACCGAGGGAACTTCTAGTGCTCACATGGTACGAAAGAAGAACTTCCAGCCCAACAGGTTCAAAAACAACAAGAACAAAACTCAGGGCAAAGGCAAGTTTGATACAAAGAACAAGCCGTCACATTCTACCAACTTCAAGAAGAATTCTCATAATAAAGGGAAGGGACTTTGTCATGTCTGTGGTGATCCCAATCACTGGGCTCCTGTCGGCGTTCTGGGAATGGGGGTCCCCAGACTTGCCTGCCTGCGGCCGCGGCGTGGCTGAGCCAGCAGGCCATACGTCCCATCTTCACCAACAAAGCGTCCAAGACCCTCCCGAGGGGCCAAGCCTCGCGAGACGGACGACGCAATACCTCCTCTGGAGTGGCCTAGCTAGGCAGGCTCACCAGGAGCGGAGATATCAAGGCGAGGCGAACCTCACGAGGCCCTCGTGACGTGAGCCGTGACGATCGACACCAGGCAGGCACCAGCGCACACATCGTCCTTATTTCCTCTTTGGTGCAAAGGGGGCAAGCGCAGCCGCGGAGTACCGAGGCGTCAGGCAAAGGTTACTATTTCGGTGCAACAAGACCAAGACCACGGACTGCAAGACGGAGGTCATCGTGGAGCCCAAAACAGCATCACCACCAGAACTTTGTGCAGGCGAAGACTACTTTTGTCAGGATAGCTTGTACTAGCTGCCCCCCTTCAAATTAGCCCGCCATTGTTGGCTCACTTCCCGCTCGATATTTGAGAAGAGGACCAGGGCCTCTATAAATAGGACTAGCCACCACCTTAGAGGAGAGAGACCACCCCCCACACACACAAGCTCACCGAGCTCAAGAATGCCTCAACCTCAGGAGGCCGTTCTTCCCTTGTATGGTTCATCATCAGCCCAAGAGGCAATCCACCACCACCACATTGGAGTATGGTATTACACCACAACGGTGGCCCGAACCAGTATAAACCCCGTGTCCTTCTGTGTTGTGAGTTCGTCGAGTTCGTCTGCAAGATCTTAGCGAGGTAGAGCATATATCGGTTGGAGGGAAAGACTTCGCGCGCACCCCAGTGTTCGAACCTTAAGGGTTTGCCGGAACCCCACATCCCAACATTTGGCGCGCCAGGTAGGGGTGCGCCGTAGCTTCCCTTCCATCAGTTCGTCGCTCCGCCGCTCTGTCGTCTCCATGTCGGACGCTCGCCGTGCTCGAGCTGAGCGTCGGACCGCCCTCGCCGCCCGCGTCGCTCAGACGGCTCCCGTCGGCAGGCCGCCTCGTCGTTCTCCGTCCTTCGCCGCCAATGCTGCCACCGACCCGGTGGGAAACGAGTAGCAGGCGTCCTCGCAACATCCTTTGGTGCGGTAGGACAGCCGCACTGCTACTCCATCACTCACCCCTACTGGCTCTTCGTCTCACGCGCACCGCGCTCCCATTGAGGCACGGGCCGCGCTCATCGTGGCGAACGAGCTCCTGCGTTACCGCCCCGTCGACGACGTCTATGAGGAGTGGCTCGACTGCGTCACCGAGCTCGTCCGTGCCACAGGGGGCTCTCTGGCGCCGTCCCACTCTCTGCCTCCCCCTCAGCAGGCCGCGGGCGACGGGGCTCGTGGCGTGCCTCCACCGCCTCGACCCCAAGACGGCGCCTTGGCGTTAAGGCGCGCAACTCCGCGACACGATCCGCCGCGCCCGGTGCCCGCGCGTGATGAGAGGAGCTGCCAAGAAATCCCGCGGCCGCGAGAAGCTGCACCAGCGCTCCCCGCGCCACCTCGTCAAGACCGTGCGCCGCCTGTAGTGGCACAGCGCGGACCTCGCCAAGACCAAGCGCCGCCCCCGAAGCGGGCCCCAGCAACCACGGCATGCTGCCGCGCCTTCACCCCTGAGCTGCGTAGCGTTACCTGGCCAGGCAAGTTCAAACCAGATCTGCCTCCTCGGTACGACGACACCGCTGACCCCGCGGAGTTCCTGCAGCTCTATGAGTTGAGCATCGAAGCGGCCAACGGCGACAAAAAAGTCATGGCGGACTGGTTTCCCATGGCACTCAAGGATGGGGCCCGCTCCTGGCTCCTGAACCTACAGCACGGCTCGATCTTCTCCTAGGATGAGATGCGCGACCGCTTCGTCGCCAACTTCCAGGGCACTCGTGACCGCCCACCGGTCGCGGGCGACCTACGCCGGATCAAGCAACAGCCAGGAAAGACCCTCCAGAAGTACATCCAGCGCTTCAACAGCACCCGCCTCAAGATCCCCAAGGTCACGGACGAGGCCATCATCTTCGCGTTTTCCGACAGCGTCCGCGGCGTCAAGATGAAGGAAGAGCTGGCTATCCATGAGGAGCTTTGCACATCTCAGGAGCTGTTCAACCTAGCGACTAGGTGCGCAAGAGCTGAGGAGGGGCGCATCTCTCTCCTTGAGCTGCTAGCTGCAAGAGTGGAGGAAAAGAAGGCCAAGGCCAAGGACGTGAAGCGCAAAGAGGCAGTAGTGCTCGCAGCAGAGCCCGTCACCAAGCGAGGCAGAGATCAGCCCGAGTCATCCAAGAACGGCCGCCCATTTTGCGCCTTCCACAACCTGAACACCCACAACACTAGCGACTGTCAAGAGATCAGAGCCATTCAGGAAGGACGCTTCGGCCGACGCCCCGAGCGCAACGACCGGGGCTACGTCCGCGGAGGAGGACGCGGGGACGACCGTGGCCCATGCCAGGAGTGGCGTGACCGGTCTTGTGAGGACCGCTGATAGGACCAACCTCGCGAGGGCGCCTGGAGGGACCCGCCTCGTGAGGATCGCCCCCAGGGCAACGCTGGTCTTCCCCCGTTGCCGCCGCCAAGGAGGAACGACGACCACCACTAGGACGAGGGGGCTGGGGGCTTCCAGGAGCCGCGCGCGGTCGCTTATATCTTGGGCGGCGCTCAGGCCCCAGCCTCTCAGCGCATCTTCAAACAGTTCGCTCGCGAGGTGAACGCGGCGCTCCCCAAGCTCGAGGCCACGCGCCCGCTCCGGTAGTCCCAATGCGCCATCACCTTCAGCTCGGCCGACCAGCTCAAGTGCGCAGCCACCGCTGGCACACTCCCTATGCTGTGCTTCCCAGTCATCAACAATGTGCAAGTCACCAAGACTCTCATCGACGGCGGTGCTGGGCTCAACGTCCTATCCGCCGACACGTTCGACAACCTTCAAGTGCCCTATGAGCAGCTCCAGCCAACCAAGCCTTTCTCAGGAGTGACTGACGGTTCCACCACACCAATAGGGCAAGTCCGCCTGCCTGTCACCTTCGGGGAGCGCAAGAATTACCGCACCGAGCTCATTGACTTTGATGTTGCGCACATTTGCCTGCCGTACAATGCCATCCTCGGGTATCCAGCCCTAGCCAAGTTCATGGCAGTCACTCACCACGGCTACAACATTCTCAAGATGCCAAGAAGCGAGGGGTCATCACGGTCTCATGTGAAGAAAGGGATGCGGTGTGCTCCCTTGAGCGCGCCTTCCAAGCCGCGGTAATCGACAACCCTGACATCAGAAGTGAAGGCCCTCCGGAGACTATCCCCAAGAAGAAGCTACCACGCCGTGCAGGACCCCAAGAAGATGGCGTCGCATCAGGAGCCTCGTCAGGATCGGCGCCCGCTCCAGGGGCGCCTCCCTCCACCGTATAAGAAAGCGCGCCCGGCGCCCTCCTCAGGCAAGGCTCGGGGGCTCTCTTCTGGAGGGCCTCAGACCTTGCCAATCTCACAAGGGAGGCGCTTGGGCACCACTGAAAGCGTGCTTCACGGTACGTGTTCCTCAGGAGAGCATGGGGCAAGGAATGCCCACCACCCAGGAGTTCATCACCAAGGCCACCCAAGAGCTACAAGACGCAAGAGCCATGCGTGGCGACAGTCGCTCACAGAGTGTGGCTCACCACCTAGACGAGGGTGCTGAGCTACGCGCTTGCATCGACATCCCAGGGCTCAACAGGGCCGCATCTCAGGAACGCTTCTGGCCATCATGCGCAGGCCGCTGTGAGGGTCCACCACACAGCTTCGTTCGCATGCCCTTCGGCTTGCCGAGCGTGGCGACAGCCCATCAGCGCAATGTGTGGCAAGTCCTGGTGGCTCAGGAGGCCAGGTTCCACGTCGTTCTGAAGGAGATGGCGACGGCCTTCAGGGAACCTCCTGAGCCCCCAGAGCCTCCCGAGGCTCAGGGTCCCGGTGGCTCATGAGGAGTCATTCCTTCAACATGTGGCTTCAGCTGCACCAGCTCTACTTCGTCTACAGACCCAGGTGACATCTTCCAAGTTCATTTAAGCTGGGAGCGCCCCTCGGGCTGCACTATTCCCAGGCCACGTGGGTCCGTCCCTGTGGCATGTATCCCTTCTGCTTATATTTCTAAGCTTACCTCGTTGGGGGCGCCCCTCGGGCTGCATCATCCCCATGCCGCTCGGGCCAGACCCAGTGGCATGTACCTTCCTGCATTTATCCCACACAATCTGCTCTTCATGCTTAACCTGCCAACTGCTATCACCTGTTTGATCACCGCCCGCCACGGGTCTGTTCACCCCATGCAATTTGCTTGCACGTTAAAAGGGGGCTCCTGAGCATCGCGACTCAGGAGCTCTTACTGGCTCTCCAGCCCTCACCCACTGGCCTTGACCACAGCATCGCGACCTGGCATACCAGCGGTGGCTGAGCTCGCTCGAGGGTCGGGACCTGAGGATGTAGAGTGCTTGCATCTAACCACCTTGCAGGGACATACAGTCACCAAGACTCAAGACCAGGCGCAACCCGCCTTGAGGTAGGGCCTTGTGAGTCCCGCGCCGGCTCACGAGTGCCCAGATACACCTCGCAGCCCTGCCGTGCAAGCAACGTGTCAGGGTGGGCTTGTACACGCCCCGGGGGCTCCTCCCGGAGGGGGCCCCCCATCCCACGCCCAAGTGGAAGCTCCACGCTCTGCGCTGGCTGTCGACACTGCCGAGGAGCGGCTATGCCCGTGCACAAGCGGAAGCACTATGCTCCGCGCTAGTGATAAACAACTTAGGGAGACCCCATGGTCGTACCAACCTCAGGGAGCCCATAGCTCAGCGCCCAGCCTCACCACGACGCCTCCCCTCGGGAGAGTCGCGCGAGGGGGTTGGGCACGGGGGCTGCGCTCGGGTCACGCCCAAGCGCACGCCACCAACCAGGTCCCCCGGACCTGGGCGTCGCGCGCCCCTCCCGAGGCCTCGGCGAGGGCAGGTATGGAAATTGTTTGAATGTCAAGGGGGACTCCTGAGCATCGTGACTCAGGAGCCTAACTGGTCATGTAGCCCCTCACTCCTTGGTCCGCCCTGGTCTTCGGTTGGCCCGACGGCGGTTGAGGCATGTGCGGGGCCGGGCTCTACCGACGTAGAACATTAATCTATCCTCACGAACTCTCCCTATATGTTGTTCGCATGTCAAGGGGGACTCCTGAGCATCGCGACTCAGGAGCCTAATTGGTCACGTAGCCCCTCACTCCTTGGACCGTCCTGGTCTCCAGTCGGCCCAACGGCGGTTGAGGTATGCGCGGGGTCAGGCTCCGCCGACGCAGAATAAGGCAAATAAGGAAGGAAAATGCAGAATCTCAAAGCAAATATTACAAGCATACTGTTCTCACAATATCAAATGAAAATTCTAAATGCCTCCACGAGGCCTGATGTATGTCGCAGGAATGAAATAAGGAGAATAGCTGCAGGTCACCCGTGGATGTCGCCGTTGCCTGCGGAAGGAGCTCCCCTGTGGGCGACGATGTCCTCACCTTCGCCACCAGCCGCAGGATCCGCGGCATCACCAGACAGAGGATCGGAGAGATAGCCGCGGAACTTCCCCAGCAAAGCCTCCACTTGACCTTGAACAGCCGCGGCGGCGGTTTCATAGAGATCTTCAGCCACAGGCTCCAGCAGCTCATCAAGCTGGGCATTGGGGTCGCGGAGGTGCAGATGGCTGAGGACGCGGGTAAGTGTGGCTGAAGACAGAACGTGAGCTTCCGCCTCCGCCATGGGACCGAGGCCCTCAACGACCTCCTCAAGCGCCTTCACCACGAGAGGAAGCAGCTGGGCGGGGCCGTCCTCGTCAGTATCCAGCGGCTTCTCCAGGCCATGCTCGTAGAGCATCCTCAGCGCCTTTCGAGATCTCTTCTCGAGATCGGCGAAGGCCACACGGTCTTCGGCCAGGACCCGCGCCTTGGCGTTGATATCGGCCTCCTTCGCCCCCATCTTCTTCTCCAGCTCCTCCAACCGGTTGCGCTCGGCAACCTACCTCTTCCCCAGCTCCGCCAGCTCAACATCATGGTTCTTGACGGCTTCCTCCCGGGCCTTCATCTCCTTCTCCTCTGCTTCGCAGTGGCGCGCCTCTTCAGTGTGCTTATCGTGCAGGCTCTGCAACTCGCCCTCCTTGGCAGCGGTCACAGGCAGCCTTGGCTTCTTTCAGCGCCGCCTCACGATCGGCTGCACCACCGACGGCTCCTTACTTCTCTCTCTCGGAAGCCGCAACAGCCTGGCCCAGCGCCGCGCGTACTGCCAGGTCAGAATGAAGCCACCCGGAGGCCAACTCTAGACGCCCGGCCACCAGGCATGGGTCAACGCTCAGGAGGTCCGCCTGCAGTTGGGTCATCTCTGAAAGGGCACGCTCCAAGACGGCAGCAGGAGCGAAAGAACCAAGGAGTGGAGGCACAACAGTAGGAGGAAGCGACATCATCACCATGGCTTGGGAGACCGCGGGTTCCAGAGCTATTGGGACCTCATCAGCCGCGCCAAGTACCGGCACCTCCGGAGCTAGCGGGGCCATGGGGGTTGACTCCATGCGGCGGAGCTCCTCTTGGCCCCGCGAAGACGACCGGGCTGGGGAGTCATGGGCGATGTTGCCTCCTTGCTCCGCGGAGGGAGGCACAACTGCCTTACCCTCCTTCCTCTTCTTCGCCGAAGATGTCGGCCTGATCAACCAAAGGCGAGCGTCAGAAAAAAACAAGCACCCGCACGAACCGAGCGAAGTTTGAAACACCTACCGGTCCACCGCAAGGTACTCCACCTTTCGCTTGTGAAGCTTGAGGCCCGACAGCATCGGGACCTGAGGAGCAGGCACTCGGGCTCCGGTGGCGCCATGCGGTGCGGAGGCGGAACCAGATCCAGCCCCAGGAGGTGTTGGGGTGGAGGCGGCACCACGGTCCACCAGCGACGACCTACCCTTCGTCAGGACGAGGGGTTGCTCCTTCCCTCCTTGGTAGGCGTCGGCCTCGGCATCATCAGGAAGGGCGCGGAGAATCTCGGCCTTGCTCGGAGGGGAGGTCTCCTCCACCTCCTCCGGGGTCTCCTCCTCCTCCTCCTCCCCCTCTCCGCGGGACTCGCCAGAAGACACCTCCACCGGCTTCTGCGCCGAAGGAGCTCCCGAAAGCACTGGCGGCACCAGCCCGCGTGCATCAAAAGTCGGCCTGGAGGCGACGAATTCCTCCCGGTCCCTACGTTGGAACAGGGGAATGAAGGCGCTAGGAAGGTACTCCTGGTTGTCTCCAACTATGAGGTGCAGGACGGTGTCCAGTTCATCGTCAGGCAGGTCCCCCGGCCTCAGGCGGGCCTTGTTTTCCCCTCCTTCAAGTTGCCAGAAGGGGCGCGCGCGCGCCTGGAGTGGGGCGACCCGCAGCGTCAAGAACTCCCTAAGGAGCATCGCTCCCATTATTTTAGCCGCCCTCGCATTGCCCGGCTTCAGGTCAGTCATCATCTGCTCCAACACTGACGATGCCCCGCTCGTCGACAAGCTCCTCCCTGGGCCACTCCTTGGCTTGCCGGGGTGCCTCTGTCGGCAACGCCAGGCGCGGATGGGAGAGCTTGGCGTCCACCACGACCTACTTGGATCGAATGTTATCGGCCCTCTTCCCGGTGCTTGAGATCGAGTTGGCCTTGCCGGACGCAACGAAGTTGGCGCATCCAGAAATGTGACCCTTGCTGACATGAATGAAGAAGAAGTGGCGCAGGAGCGCCACGGAAGGCATCACGCCTAGGTACGCCTCACAGTAGTAGGCAAAGATGGACATGAGGAGGACATAGTTGGGGTGGAGATGCAACGCCTGCAGCCCATAGTGGTCGAGGACTTCATAGAAGAAATTAGAGAAGGGAGAAACCAACCCGACGGCAACGCTGCTCGAAAAGAAGGGGAAGAAGGTGCTCCCCTCAGGCTCCGGCTCGTCAGAGGCAAGCCGGAGCTCCGTCTTCCCCCACTTGTTGCTCTCTCCCACCGTCAGCAGGCGCACGGAAGCAAGGATCTTCTCTGTGACAGTGGGTGCCTCAAGAGCGGGCTCGTACCAAGCCAGGGACGAGGAAGTCTTGACCTTGCGCGGTGCCATGGGCGGCAGATGTAGAGCGAGGCCGGAGCAGATCTGTAGGTAGCGGCGGCGAAGAGCAAGAAAGGGGATCTGGAGCGAGGCGAGGAAGAAGCAATGAAGGCAAGTGCTGCCCGCGCCAGCCTATTGTCAGGTCAAGCAGTTGCCGAAACAACGTGGGGAAGCGGAGACGCCCACGTCCAATCAACCGCCACACGTCAACTGAGGTCGCAGGCTTTCGGGGCCTGCGGTGCTCCGAACTTGACCCTTGGCTTCGCCGCGAAGCCAAGCCTGAGCGCACCTTGGGCCCGGGGGCTACTGTCGGCGTTCTGGGAATGGGGGTCCCCAGACTTGCCTGCCTGCGGCCCGCGGCGTGGCTGAGCCAACAAGCCGTACAACCCATCTTCACCAACAAAGCTCCCAAGACCCTCGCGAGGGGCCAAGCCTCGCGAGGCGGACGATGAAAGACCTCCTCTGGAGTGGCCTAGCTAGGCAGGCTCACCAGGAGCGGAGATATCAAGGCGAGGTGAACCTCACGAGGCCCTCGTGACGTGAGCTGTGATGATCGACACCAGGCGGACGCCAGCGCGCACAGCGTCCTTGTTTCCTCTTTGGTGCAAAGGGGGCAAGCGCAGTCGCGGAGTACCGAGGCCTCAGGCAAAGGTTGCCATTTCGGTGCAACAAGACCAAGACCATGGACTGCAATACGGAGGTCATCATGGAGCCCAGAACAGCGTCACCACCAGAACTTTGTGCATGCGAAGACTACTTTTGTCAGGATAGCTTGTACTAGCTGCCCTCCTTCAAATTAGCCCGCCATTGTTGGCTCACTTCCCGCTCGATATTTGGGAAGAGGACCAGGGCCTCTATAAATAGGACTAGCCACCACCTTAGAGGAGAGAGACCACCCCCCCACACAAGCTCACCGAGCTCAAGAACGCCTCAACCTCAGGAGGCCGTTCTTCCCTTGTATGGTTCATCATCAGCCCAAGAGGCAATCCACCACCACCACACTGGAGTATGGTATTACACCACAACGGTGGCCCGAACCAGTATAAACCCCGTGTCCTTCTGTGTTGTGAGTTCATCGAGTTCATCCGCAAGATCTTAGCGAGCTAGAGCGTAGATCGGTTGGAGGGAAAGACTTCGCGCGCACCCCAGAGTTCGAACCTTAAGGGTTTGCTGGAACCCCACATCCCGACAGCTCCGAAGTGTCCTAACCACTTTGAGGAGCACGAACATGAGAAGAGCGGTAAGTCCGCCAATGTTGTCATCGGTGATACTGATATGGAGGAATCTGGGTATAGTATTCTTCCTATCATCCTTTCAGTATTTCAATCTCCTGATTGGTTGATTGACACTGGTGCCAATGTACATATTTGTGCTGACGCCTCCATGTTTTCTTCTTGCCAGGTCACAGGCACTTTTCCCGTGCTGATGGGGAACGGGTCACATGCCATCATTCAAGGTGTTGGTACGGTCGATCTGAAGTTTACTTCGGGGAAGACCGTGCGTCTGAAGAACGTTCATCATGTGCCGTCCATCAATAAAAATCTCGTTAGCGGTTCCCGTTTATGTCGAGATGGTTTTAAGTTGGTTTTCGAATCCAATAAAGTTGTAATTTCTAAGTATGGACAATTTGTTGGAAAAGGCTATGGGAGCGGAGGCTTGTTCCGCCTGTCTTTGTCAGATATTTGCACTAAAGTTATTAATAATGTTTGCCACAATAATGAGTCTGATATTTGGCATTCACGACTTTGTCACATTAACTTTGGTTGCATGACGCGGCTAGCCAATATGAATTTAATTCCGAAAATCTCTACTGTCAAAGGCTCCTAGTGTCAAGTATGTCTGCAAGCTAAGCAACCTCACAAGTCCCATAAGACTGCAGAGGCAAGAGACTTGGCGCCACTAGAGCTTATACATTCTGATCTTTGTGGGATGAATGGCATGTTGACAAAAGGTGGAAAGAGATACTTCATGATGTCGATTGATGACTCCACTAGATATTGTTATGTGTATCTTCTGAAATCGAAAGATGAGGCTTTAACTTTCTTCAAAAACTATAAAGCTGAGGCAGAGAACCAACTTGATCGGAAAGTTAAATGGCTTAGGTCCGATCGTGGTGGAGAGTATTTTTCCAATGAATTTGATCTGTTTTGTGCGGAACACGGTATAATCCATGATAGGATGCCTCCCTACTCACCTCAGTCAAATGGGGTAGCCGAAAGAAAGAACTGAACTCTAACTGATATGGTTAGCACCATGTTAGGCACATCGGGTCTTTCCAAGGAATGGTGGGGGAGGCGCTAATGACTGCGTGTCATGTCCTAAACCGAGTTCCCACAAAGCATAAGACCATGACTCCATTGGAGGAATGGGAAAGGAAAAGGTTGAAACTCTCTTACCTACGTACTTGGGGTTGTTTGGCGAGAGTCAATATACCAATTCCCAAGAAGCACAAGCTTGGACCAAAAACCGTGGATTATATTCTTCTGGGCTATGTTTTCATAGCATTGGTTATAGATTTTTGATAATAAAATCTGAGGTATCCAACATGCATGTTGGTACGATTATGGAGTCGAATGATGCAACTTTCTTTGAGGACATATTTCCTATGAAGGATATGTCGAGTTCATCAAATCAGGAGATACCTACTCCATCTAGTGAGGAATTCACTGTAATTCCTGAACCCACCATTGCGATGGAACACGTTGAGAATCCCGTTGAGGGTGACAATGGAACTCGTGCGAGGAGTAAGAGACAGAGGACTACAAAGTCCTTTGGTGATGATTTCATTGTGTACCTCGTGGATGACACACCCAGGACTATTTCAGAAGCCTATGCATCTCCCAATGCTGACTACTGGAAGGAAGTTGTTCGTAGCGAGATGGTTTCCATCTTATCTAACGGAACCTGGGAGATCATTGACCATCCTTATGGGTGCAAACCTGTAGGATGTAAGTGGGTGTTCAAGAAGAAGCTTAGACCTGATGGTACAATTGAAAAGTACAAGGCAAGGCTTGTGGCTAAGGGTTATACCCAGAAAGAAGGTGAATACTTCTTTGATACTTACTCACCCGTGGCTAGACTGACCACAATTCAGGTGCTACTATCACTAGCCGCCTCACATGGTCTTCTCATTCATCAAATGGACGTTAAGACGGCTTTCCTCAATGGAGAGTTGGAGGAAATTTACATGGATCAGCCAGATGGTTTTGTAGTACCTTGTAAGGAAGGAAAGGTGTGCAAGTTATTAAAGTCTTTATATGGCCTTAAACAAGCTCCTAAGAAGTGGCATGAGAAGTTCGAAAGAACATTAACTGCTGTCGGCTTTGTAGTAAACGATGGTGACAAGTGTGTGTACTATCGCTATGGTGGGGGCGAAGGAGTTATTCTTTGTCTGTATGTCGACGACATACTGATCTTTGAAACCAAACTCGTGAAGGAAATATGCCCTGGAGGCAATAATAAAGTTGTTATTTATATTTCCTTATATCATGGTAAATGTTTATTATTCATGCTAGAATTGTATTAACCGGAAACTTAGTACATGTGTGAATACATAGACAAAAAGAGTGTCACTAGTATGCCTCTACTTGACTAGCTCGTTAATCAAAGATGGTTAAGTTTCCTAGCCATGGACAATAGTTGTCATTTGATGAACGGGATCACATTATTAGAGAATGATGTGATTGACTTGACCCATCCGTTAGCTTAGCACTTTGATCGTTTAGTTTACTACTATTGCTTTCTCCATAACTTATACATGTTCCTATGACTATGAGATTATGCAACTCCCGAATACCGGAGAAACACTTAGTGTGCTATAAAACGTCACAACGTAACTGGGTAACTATAAAGATGCTCTACAAGTGTCTCCGATGGTGTTTGTTGAGTTGGCATAGATCGAGATTAGGATTTGTCACTCCGTGTATCGGAGAGGTATATCTGGGCCCTCTCGGTAATGCACATCACTATAAGCCTTGCAAGCAATGTGACTAATTAGTTAGTTACGGGATGTTGCATTACGGAACGAGTAAAGAGACTTGCCGGTAATGACATTGAACTAGGTATTGAGATACCGACGATCGAATCTTGGGCAAGTAACATACCGATGACAAAGGGAACAACGTATGTTGTTATGCGGTTTGACCGATAAAGATCTTCGTAGAATATGTAGGAACCAATATGAGCATCCAGGTTCCGCTATTGGTTATTGACTGAAGATGAGTCTCGGTCATGTCTACATAGTTCTCGAACCCATAGGGTCCGCGCGCTTAACATTCGGTGACGAACAGTATTATGAGTTTATTTGTTTTGATGTACCGAAGGTAGTTCGGAGTCCCGGATATGATCACGGACATGACGAGAAGTGCCGGAATGGTCGAGACAAAGATTGATATATTGGAAGCCTATGTTTGGACATCGGAATGGTTCCGGGTGAGTTTGGGCATATACCGGAGTACCGGGAGGTTACCGGAACCCCCCGGGAAGTATATGGGCCTTATTGGGCCATAGTGGGAGAGAGGAGAAGGGAGCCTAGGAGGGGGCGCCCCCCCCCCCCAAGCCCAATCCGAATTGGGTGGGGGGCCGACCCTCCCCCTCCTCCACTCTTTTATATACGGGGGAGGGGGGCACCCCATAGACACACAAGTTGATTGTTTAGCCGTGTGTGGTGCGCTCCTCCACAGATTTCCACCTCGGTCATATCGTTGCAGTGTTTAGGCGAAGCCCTGCGTCGGTAGCTTCATCATCACGGTCATCACGCCGTCGTGCTGACGAAACCCTCGACACTCAGCCGGATTTAGAGTTTGCGGGACGTCACCGAGCTGAACGTGTGCAGATCGCGGAGGTGCCGTACCTTCGGTGCTAGGATCGGTCGGATCGTGAAGACGTACGACTACATCAACTGCATTGTCATAACGCTTCCGCTTACGGTCTACGAGGGTACGTGGAAAACACTCTTCCCCTCTCCTTGCTATGCATCACCTAGATGGATCTTGCATCTTGCGTGTGCGTAGGAATTTTTTTGAAATTACTGCATTCCCCAACAACTTGATTAATCAAGGAGGTTAAGGATTTCTTATCTCGTTGCTTTGAGATGAAGGATCTAGGAGTAGCTGATGTTATCTTGAACATCAAGCTATTGAGAGATGAGAATGGTGGGATCACACTGCTTCAATCTCTCTATGTGGAAAAGATCTTGAGTTGTTTTAGGTATAGCGATTGCACGCCTTCTCCAACGCCATATGATGCTAGTGTGTTGCTTCGAAAGAATCGACGGATTGCTAGAGATCAACCGAGGTATTCTCAGATTATTGGCTCGTTTATGTATTTGGCGAGTGCCACGAGGCCTGACATCTTTTTTCCTGTGAGCAAGCTAAGTCGGTTTGTGTCAAAACCGGTGAAAGGATCGATATGGTTGACTAGAGGGGGGGGGGGTGAATAGGCAACTAACAATTTTTAACTTTTCTTTACCAAATTAAACTTTGCATCAAAGTAGGTTGTCTAGATGTGCAACTAGGTGAGCAACCTATATGATGCAATAACAACAAGCAACCAAGCAAGCAAGAGAAGTAATAGTAAAGAGATTGCACGAGTAAAGGTAAGAGATAACCAAGAGTGGATTCGGTGAAGACGAGGATGTGTTACCGAAGTTCCTTCCTTTTGAGGGGAAGTACGTCTCCGTTAGAGCGGTGTGGAGGCACAATGCTCCCCAAGAAGCCGCTAGGGCCACCGTATTCTCCTCACGCCCTCACACAATGCGAGATGTCATGATTCCACTATTGGTGCCCTTGAAGGCAGCAACCGGACCTTTACAAACAAGGTTGGGGCAATCTCCACAACTTAATCGGAGGCTCCCAACAATACCACGAAGCTTCACCACAATGGACTATGGCTCTGTGGTGACCTCAACCGTCTAGGGTGCTCAAACACCCAAGAGTAACAAGATCCGCTAGGGATGAGTGGGGGAATCAAAAATCCCTTGGTGGAAGTGTAGATCGGGGCCTTCTCAACCACTCCCGAGCAAATCAACAAGTTTGATTGTCTAGAGAGATAGATCGGGCGAAAATGGAGCTTGGAGCATTAATGGAGCTTGAGGGGGAAGAGGTAAGTCAACGGGGAAGAAGGGGACCCCCTTTTATAGTGGGGGCAAAAATCCAACCGTTGCCCCACCAACCAGCCCTGCACAGGGCGGTAGTACTGCTAGGGGGGCCGGTACTACCGCTGAGCCAGCGGTATTGCCGCTCCAGCAAGCGGTACTGCCGCGCAGAGGAGAGCACCAGGGATCTGGACCCAGCGCGGTACTACCTCGGCGGTAAGGGCGGTACTACCGCTCCGAAACGGTACTACCGTCTCTACTGCCGCAACTAGTGCCGCAAAACCCGACACGAGAAAAAGAGCCCTCGAGTCGAGGCGGTAGGAGCCAGACAGCCCAGCAGTAGTACAGCTGCGGGGTCACCGGCGGTACTACCGCTGCGGAACAGTACTGCCGCTTGTGACCCTTCGGCGGTACTACCGCTGGGTAGTGCGGTACTACCGCTGGGACACAGACAAGAGAGAGAAGATCTCTCCGTCGAGGCTGAGGACGAGGTGGTGGTTCCAGGCAGGCCAGCGGTAGTACCGCTGTGGAGTCACCGGCGGTACTACCGCTGCGGAGTCATCGGCGGTACTACCGCTGCGGAGCGGTACTGCCGCTTGTGACTCCTCAACGGCACTACCGCTGGGTTGCGCGGTACTACCGCTGGAACCCAGAAAGGACACAAAAAGGACAAGAAATCTCTCCAACGAAGTGGACGAGCTCTGAGGGTGAGAAGTTGATGTGTACGTGTTGATTCCACCCAAGCAATACCCCAGCGGACCCCCTCTTGATAGAACGGTGCCCTCTACGCAACTAGTCCACCGAAGGAGAAACGAAAGAGCTACACTGTCTTGAATGACACTCCGAAGGGAAGAAAACGTCTCGTGCCAAGGATGAATCTATGAACTACTCAAAGCACATGATTAGTCCGGAAACCTGTTGTCATCAATCACCAAAACTACATCGAGAGAGATATGCCTCAACAATCTCCCCCTTTTTGGTGGATTGATGACAACTAGGGATTTGCATAAGGAAAAGATATAACAGTAAGAAAACTAAGAACTATAAAATATAGACGGGCTCCCCCTGAATGTGTGCACCTAGTTAGTGGAGCCTTTGGAAAGCAAGACACACACATCCGGATCAACACTCCCCCTATATTTTATAGTGCAACAATTCTAAGCACATGATATATGAGAGAAGAGTATAAAATAGGACAAGCATGCAACTCATAAAATACTCCGGTACTGAATAGACATAAGTAATAAGGTAGCGATAGGGAGCATATGTCTCACACAATATGTCTAGAACTTAGGTCTCACAGGTACCAAACCAAACCAAACAAAGACAACGAGAGAACACACAAGAAAACACAAGACGACACAAAGACACGCACGCAGCACGGCAACAACACAAATCCCTAAACTCTCTCCCCTTTGGCAGCGAGACACCAAAAGGGCAAAGAGCAAAGCTACGACTCGAGGTGATGGCAAGCTGAACATCACATCTCAGCGTGATCGTCTGCATCTCCGTCGTTGGTCGAAACTGCTCGGCGTCGGAGTCGGTCCAAGGGCAATGCTGGTGAATCCATTCCTCCTCTTCAGTGATCTGTCCCTCAGAACCACTGGCAACAGTCGCTCCCAGGTGACGCATGAGCTCCTTGTGGTGCACCCTGGCATGCTTCTCCGCCACATGAGTCATGTACTGACCATGTGACTCCATGCAGAAAAGCTTCTTCATCTTGCATTTAAGCTTCTTTGCCCATGAAGGTTCTGCACTAGAGCGCTCAAAGTCCTCCTCGTGATCATCAGTGGCAGCCCCACCCTCGGTCTCCATGGCAGCAGCAGCAGACGGACCCCCGGGTTTAGGCGCTGGGGTGCCTCAATTGTCCTTCTTCCTCAGACGCTTGATCTCGTGAGAAACCAAGTCTCCAGTTTCCAGCATCACTCTGGGATAGATCTATGCCCAGGCCCTCTCAATGAGCCTCATGATGAATGGACCATATATCGGGCACTTGCGCTCAGACACGGCAGAGAGAAGTTCAGACCACATAACATGAGCAATATCCAGGCTCTCTCCAGTGTTTGCTTCCTTCTCATGCTGACAGAAAAGAAGCATGTCCACGAGATATGAGTGGACCATATCCAGATTCCCGATGCGAGGGAAGAGAGTCTCACGGAAGACACGATGAAGAATGTCCAGATATGTAGACAGCTCATAGGTTTCCTTCTTGGTCACTGGGTGAACCTTCATAGTGCAATAAGGCCAAAGGGCTTGCTTGTGAGTGGATGTAGTATTGCGGTGAGGGCGGAAACCTACTGAAGTCTCAAGCCCACGATCTTCCACATCAAGTAACTCCATGAAGGCCTTCCACTTGACGGAAAGTAACTTGCCATTGGTCATCCAAGTCAGAGTCCTGTCGGCATCCGTTCCAAGATGAATGGTAGCAAAGAATTGAGCCACCAAATCTGCATCGAAATCCTTGTTGAACTGCATGATCCTGAGAATGTTCAGCTGAGTGCACATCTGAAGGGCTTCGCCAAAGTACTCAGGGTCCTTCTCCATGGCATCAGTGTCGATGGAGCGAACATCAACATAGAGATTCTTCTTGGCCTTGATCACATCAAAATAGATGGCAAACTGAAAGCGGTTCCAGAACGGGCGGTTGACCAAAGTGGGATCTTGGTCCACCACATAGGGATTGCGGCAACGCCTTTCCCAAAACTCCTTGGCAGTCATGTCAGTCACAGTCTTTACCTTTGGCTTGTTGGTGGATCTCTTCGACTGCTGAGGTGGTGGAGGAGCACTTGTGGATGCACCTGCTGGTGGCGGTTGAGTGCTAGAGGAACCACCGGCTGACTCAGAGGTGCGGTAGCGCTTTGACGTTGCACGCCCGGGGTTGACACGACGAGCTTGATGCTCAGGATGTTCATCACCTGGAACCAACCACAAGAACATGCAAAACAACCAGAAAGAACGAGCATAAGCTAACAAACACAACAAAAAGATCAAGGTAAGGCAGGAACATGATGGAACTTGGCAGGCAGCGGTAGTACCGTGACATGCCCGCGGCAGTACCGTCCCAAGCGGTAGTACCGCTCCAAAGAGAGCGGTAGTACCGCTCGAGGTCAAGCGGTAGTACCGCTCCAACGAGAGCGGTAGTACCGCTCGAGGCGGGGAAACAACGGTTTCCTACTACCGTGGTCAGATCCGGCACTACCGGCCTGCCAAATTCAAAAATATTCCTACCAAACTCTAATATAGATAGTCTAGTTGCCTTCTCCAACCTACTCAAGCCTAGATTTAGCCAAAAATCTAGAGATGCAACCACCATTGCCCCTAAGAAACAAGATATGAAAACGAGACAAAAGGAGAGAAGAAACGGGGACAATACCGGCATCCATGGCAAGAGAACGAGGTGGGGATCGACTCCACCGAAGGAAATGAAGAGGGATGCCCCGGAGACGAAGATCCACCGGAGCCCTCCCGCGACGAGTTGAGGCTGGAGAGAGGAAGAGAAAAGAGGGGGCGAAGCGAATGGGTATGGGGGAGAAGAAACCTCCCCCTGCCCCGATATAACCCCCTGTTCCCGTCCCTCAGCGGTAGTACCGCGTTGGGGGGCGGTAGTACCTCTTATAAGCGGTAGTACTGTGCACCACCAGCAGTAGTACCGCCCAGCACGCCACGTCAACCAAACAACATGGCTTAGCTCGAAGGAAAAACAAAAAGGCAAGAAAAGAGAGCACACCAGCAAACGGCCAATACACACCTCTTCAAGAGAGGGCGGTGGCCGAGGCCACCTATGTTTGAGTCAAGAGGTATGGCACCGCGAAGATTTTAACCTTGGGCCCATGACCAAAACTCGTCTTTGAAACACAAGTACCATCAACAATGGCTAAAGTGAAAGACTTGATCAATTTATGCATAATGGGGGGAGGGAGAGTTCATTGAGAGAACAACACTCCCCCTATGTCCATGCCTACACCTAAACTAGACAACAAATTGAGCGTGGTGGGGTGTGCAACGGTTCAAGCCACATCGCTCGAATCAATGATATTTAGCTCATGCCTTAACTCGCGAAATCTTGCTTCATCCAAGGGCTTCGTGAAAATATCTGCAAGGTTATCATGAGTGTTGACATAGTTGAGCTCGATCTCTCCTCGCCTAATGTGATCCCAGATGAAGTGATACCGAATCTCAATATGCTTCGTCTTGAAGTGTTGCACCGGGTTGAGAGAGATCTTGATGGCACTTTCATTGTCACACCAAAGAGGCACTTTGTCACAAGTGACACCGTAATCCTTTAAAGTTTGCCTCATCCATAGGAGTTGTGCACAACAACTACCGGCCGCTACATACTCTGCTTTGGTGGACGAGAGAGACACACAACTTTGCTTTTTGGAATACCAACTTACCAAAGAGCAACCAAGGAATTGGCACCCTCCGGAAGTGGACTTCCTATCCACTTTGTCTCCTGCCCAATCGGAATCCGAGTACCCTACAAGCTTGAAGTTTGATCCTCTTGGATACCATAAGCCAAAGTTTGGGGTATGAGCCAAATATCGAAAGATTCGTTTGACCGCCACATAGTGACTTTCCTTAGGTGCGGCTTGAAATCGTGCACAAATTCCCACACTCAACATGATATCCGGTCTAGATGCACAAAGGTAAAGCAAGGATCCAATCATGGAGCGATATACCTTTTGATCCACCGCTTTACCATTGGGATCTATGTCAAGTTGGCACTTGGTGGGCATTGGAGTGGAAGCCGGCTTGACGTCACTTAGCTTGAATCTCTTGAGCATGTCTTGAGTGTATTTGGCTTGGTTGATGAAGGTTCCTTCTCTTCTTTGCTTCACTTCGAACCCTAGAAAGAACTTCAACTCTCCCATGGAATACATCTCGAACTTTGAGGTCATGAGAGCGGAAAATTCCTCATTGAAAGCTTTGTTAGGTGAACCAAAGATAATATCATCAACATATAATTGGCACACAAACAACTCCCCTTTGACCTTCTTAGTAAAAAGAGTGGGGTCGATTAGCCCAACTTCAAAACCACAGTCTTGTAACAACTCGGTAAGGTGGTCATACCACGCACGTGGGGCTTGTTTAAGGCCATAGAGTGACTTATCGAGTTGATACACATGATCGGGAAAGTAGGGATCCTCGAACCCGGGGGGTTGCTTGACGTAAACCAATTCATTAATAGGACCATTAAGAAAAGCACTCTTCACATCCATTTGTTGTAACTTAAAGTTATGATGAGAAGCATATGCAATCAACATGCGAATGGATTCAAGACGAGCAACGGGAGCGAAGGTTTCACCGTAGTCGATACCCTCGACTTGGGAGTAGCCTTGTGCTACCAAATGAGCCTTGTTGCGAATGATAATCCCATGGGCATTTTGCTTGTTCTTAAATATCCACTTGGTTCCAATGACATTGTGGTTCCCCGTCGGTCTTGGCACCAATCTCCACACTTTGTTGCGCTCGAAGTTGTTGAGTTCTTCATGCATGGCATTGAGCCAATCCGGATCTTCTAGCGCCTCATAGACCTTGTGGGGTTCGACACAAGAGACAAATGCGTGATGCTCACAATAGTTTGCTAATTGTCTACGAGTGCTTACCCCCTTTCTTAAGCTTTCAAGCACATTCGTCATGAGATGATCCTTGGTGGAGAGCTTGGAAGCAACCTTGGCGGCACGACGCTCCAAATCCTCCTCGGGGGTGAGACGAGGAGTGGTCACTTGATCATCTTGAGCATCGTCTTGAGCTTGTTCTTGTTCTTGAACTTGCTCGGAGGAGAGAACTTGACCTTGGGTATCACTTGATGTGTCAACACCGTCTTGAGCATGATCTTGCCCTTGGTCATGTTCTTGAGGACGAGGGCCTTCATGTTGTTCTTCGGAAGCGTGTAGGCCTTGGGTTGGTGATGGCTCCACTTGAGTGGAGCATTGTCCTTCTCCTTCGGCCACAAGGGGTTCCTCAATGGGTAGGATAAAACCAACACTCATTCGTCTTATGGCTTGAGGAGGAATTTCATCACCTACATCACAAGTGCCACTTTGCTCCACTTGGGAGCCGTTATTCTCATCAAACTCCACGTTACATGTCTCCTCAATAAGTCCCGTGGATTTATTGAGGACACGGTAAGCATGAGAGTTTGTAGCATAACCAACAAGTATGCCCTCATAAGCTCTACCCTCAAATTTAGACAACCAAACACCTTTCTTGAGAATGAAACACTTACACCCGAACACCCGAAAGTACTTGAGGTTGGGCTTGTTACCAGTGAGTATCTCATATGGAGTCTTATTCAAGCCCTTGCGGAGGTAGAGCCGATTGGATGCATGACACGCGGTGTTGATGGCTTCGGCCCAAAAGTTGTACGGAGACTTGAACTCTGCCATCATGGTCTTTGCCGCATCCATCAACGTCCGGTTCTTCCTCTCCGCAACACCGTTTTGTTGAGGGGTGTAAGGTGCGAAATATTGATGCTTGATCCCCTCATCACTAAGAAATTCATCCAAGGTGTAGTTCTTGAACTCGGTGCCGTTGTCACTTCTTATTGTCAAGATCTTTGCATTGTGTTGACGTTGTGCTTCATTTGCAAAGTCAATGACGGTTTGTTGGGTCTCGCTCTTCCTCTTGAAGAAATACACCCACGTGTATCTTGAGTAGTCATCCACAATCACCAAGCAATACTTCCTACCTCCAAGACTATCGAAGGATGGAGGCCCAAAGAGATCCATGTGAAGGAGCTCCAAAGGCCTCTTTGAGTAAATGATAGTCGTGGGAGGGTGAGCCTTCTCATGTAGCTTTCCTTTGATACATGCACTGCAAGCACGATCTTTAGCAAAACTAACATTCGTTAGTCCACGGACATGGTCCCCCTTGAGAAGACTTTGCAATGATCTCATATTGACATGGGCTAGACGGCGATGTCAAAGCCATCCCACATCAACTTTAGCCATTAGGCATGTCGCGGTCTTAGTGGGTCGGTCCAAAAAGTTAATCACATATAGACCATTCTCGACATGCCCAACAAAGGCTACTTTAAGAGTCTTGCTCCACAAGAGGGCCACGGTATCGATATCAAAGAAAGTGGCAAAGCCCATGATTGCAAGTTGACAAACGGAAAGTAAATTGTATGCAAGGGACTCAACAAGCATGACCTTCTCGATCGTGAGATCATGAGAGATGACCACCTTGCCAAGTCCCAATACCTTAGAGGATGAGGCGTCACCCCACTCGACATTGGTGGGCATAGATGGAATCTTGTGCACGTCCACCACCAAGTCCTTGCTTCCGGTCATATGATTTGTAGCTCCGCTATCGAGCAACCATGATCTCCCACCGGAAGCAAACACCTACAAGAGATTAATGCTTGGTTTTAGGTACCCATTTTGTAATGGGTCCTTTGACGTTAGTAACAAGGGTCTTTGGAACCCAAATAGACCATTCAATGTATTCATGAGGAGAACCAACGAATTTGGCATAGACATGCCCATCACTAGCACGGCATAACACATAAGAAGGATTAAAGTCGCCGACTTTGATGCGAGGAGTAGCATTGCCCTTTTTGACAACGCCACCCTTCTCATTGTTCTTCTTCTTCTCCTCGGAGGCACTCTCCCCCTCCTTCACAAAAGTTTTCATGAGAGGAGGAGGAGGTCGTTTGGTCTTGTCATCCTTCTTCTTGTTCTTGGAGTCGGGCACGTACCCAACCCCTTCCTTGGCCACAACTCCCTTTTGGTTGATCAAGAGGTCGTTGAGGTTCTTCTTGCCTTGTATGCAAGTCGCAAGACCTCTCTCAAGTTGCCCCTTTAGCTTAGCGTTCTCCTCAACGAGATGCACATGCTCACAACACGGGTTAGTAGCATTTGCATTATCAATTAACATCATGCGAGGAAAAATGGCTTTTCCTTGGTTAGCTTTACTTGAAGTTGATCATGAGACTATTTGAGGCTAGCATGAGCACCCTTGAAGACCTTGTGAGCCTTGTCAAGTAGATCAAACTCCCCTTTGAGTCTAGCAAGATCAACCTCAAGTTCGGCCTTCTCGGAGTTTAGCACTTGAGAAACAATTAGGACATGATCATAATCTTTCTTTAACTTAGCATGATCAACGTTGTGTGACTCCTCAAGAGCCAAACGAAGACCACGCTCTTCCTCAAGAGCATTGGAAAGATCCGAAATCTCATCGGCATAGTCATGACTATGCCCTTCCATCTTAGTGATGGTGTCTTCGTGAGCCTCGATCATGTCATTGTCTTCACCAAGTTGTTCCAAGAGAGCAACAAAGTGCTTCTTGGATTTTCCCTTAAGTTTGCCCATAAAGGCCTCAAACTCATTTGCCTCCACATTCGCTCCCTCAAGTTAATTAATGCTATCTGTCGGAGAAGGATGATTAATGATGGTAGTTTTGATGTTGGGGGTTACCTTGTTGGTGGCTTTAGCCATGAGGCATTTGGCGACGATTCTCTCACTGGGTGAGTCGAAGAGGGACACCCGTGGAGTCGTCTCAATGGCAACGGAGGCCATGGCAACCGACTCATCACCTTCATCATCGTCGTCATCCTCATTGTACTCTTCTTGTACCACCAATGCCTTGGGAGGAGTCTTCTTGGTGAAGTTGCTCTTGTTGGGGAACGACTTGGCCTTGTCCTTTCGGATGAGCTTGCCACCATTGTCTTCCCTCTTCTCATACGGGCACTCCGCAACAAAATGACTCACGTTGCCACAATTGTAGCAAGTCCTTACACGTTGCTTGCTCTTCGTGCCACTTGAGTTGTTCTTGTTAAAGTTTGGCCTCGAGTTTTTCTTGCTCCAAAATTGCCTTGAAGCGAGTGCCATGTGTTCATGATATGCATACTTTGTATCCTCGGGGTTGCTCTCCTCTTCTTCCTCTTCTTATTCTTCTTCAATAGAGAGCTTGGCCTTCAATGCAAGATTGGGCTTCTTTGCCCTTTGAGAACGAAGCACCGCATTGTCGGCGGTTTTGTCCAAAATTTTCATGGCGACAAACTCATCCAACACTTCGCTTGAGGTCAAAGTGTGGAAGTCCGGTCTTTGATGAATGACGGAGGACATGGCCTTGTGGTAGGGCATCATTGCCTTGAGGAATTTGCGCTTGATCCAATTGTCATCCGTGTCCTTGCTCCCGTGATCTCGGAGTGAGACCGCGAGTTCGGTTACTCTCCGATAAAGCTCACGAGGTTCTTCATCTTCTTTCATTGCAAACTCATCGGCCTCATCTTGCACCACTTCATAGTTGGAGCGTTGAATGCTTGCGCTTCCCCGGTAGAGGGAGACAACACAAATCCATGCGTCTTTGGCCAAGGCGAAGGGCCGGATATGAGGTAGGTCTTCGGGTGGGATTGCATCTTGAATGATGAAGAGAGCATTCTCATTGAATTGATTATCCGCGGCTTCTCGAGGAGTGAAGTTACTTGGATCATGCGGATAGAAACCTTCTTCAATGATTCTCAGTTAGTGTTCACATGATTTAAATGACATTTAAAGCGGTAAACCCAAGAATCAAAGTCCTCATTTTTCACAATCTTAGGGGCAGGACCGGCATGATTCAAATGAGTGGAAGGGACCGGTCCACCATAAACAATTGGTGGTTCCACATGAGCAAAGATGCCGGTGCCATTTTTACCACTAGAAGATGGAGCCTTCTCACTACTAGCTTCCCCCTTGTCGGAGACAGCATCCGTCACCTTGTCGGTGGGATCGCCCACTTTCAACGGTGCGGTGGATAGTTTAAGCCCCTCAAGAAATTTAGTAAAGATGCTTTCAACCTTGGTCGTCATGGAGGTTTTCAATGTCTCCAAGGCCACATTGAACTCCTCACGAGAGACCGAGGTTCCCCCATCGCCCGTAGACGAGGTCGGATTCACACCGGAGTGTTCCTCCACACCGTCTACGGTATCAACCATACTCTTTGGACGGTGAAGTCCTTAATAAAGAGACGAGGCTCTAATACCAATTGAAAGGATCGATATGGTTGACTAGAGGGGGGGGGGTGAATAGGCAACTAACAATTTTTAACTTTTCTTTACCAAATTAAACTTTGCATCAAAGTAGGTTGTCTAGATGTGCAACTAGGTGAGCAACCTATATGATGCAATAACAACAAGCAACCAACCAAGCAAGAGAAGTAACACTAAAGAGATTGCACGAGTAAAGGTAAGAAATAACCAAGAGTGGATCCGGTGAAGACGAGGATGTGTCACCGAAGTTCCTTCTTTTTGAGGGGAAGTACGTCTCCGTTAGAGTGGTGTGGAGGCACAATGCTCCCCAAGAAGCCACTAGGGCCACCGTATTCTCCTCACGCCCTCACACAATGCGAGATGTCGTGATTCCACTATTGGTGCCCTTGAAAGCGGCAACCTGACCTTTACAAACAAGGTTGGGGCAATCTCCAAAACTTAATCGGAGGCTCCCAACAATACCACGAAGCTTCACCATAATGGACTATGGCTCCATGGTGACCTCAACCATCTAGGGTGCTCAAACACCCAAGAGTAACAAGATCCGCTAGGGATGAGTGGGGGAATCGAAAATCCCTTGGTGGAAGTGTAGATCGGGGCCTTCTCAACCACTCTTGAGCAAATCAACAAGTTTGATTGGCTAGAAAGATAGATCGGGCGAAAATGAAGCTTGGAGCATTAATGAAGCTTGAGGGGGAAGAGGTAAGTCAACGGGGAAGAAGGGGACCCCCTTTTATAGTGGGGGCAACAATCCAACCGTTGCCCCACCAACCAGCCCCGCACAGGGCGGTAGTACCACTAGGGGGCCCGGTACTACCGCTGAGCCAGCGGTACTGCCGTGCAGAGGAGAGCACCAGGGATCTGGACCCAGCGCGGTACTACCGCGGCGGTAAGTGCGGTACTACCACTCCGAAACGGTACTACCGCCTCTACTGTCGCAACTAGTGCCGCAAAACCGACACGAGAAAAAGAGCCCTCGAGTCGAGGCGGTAGGAGCCAGACAGCCCAGCGGTAGTACAGCTGCGGGGTCACCGACGGTACTACCGCTGCGAAGCGGTACTACCGCTTGTGACCCTTCGGCGGTACTACCGCTAGGTAGTGCGGTACTACCGCTGGGACACAGACAAGAGAGAGAAGATCTCTCCGTCGAGGCTGAGGACGAGGCGGTGGTGCCAGGCAGGCCAGCGGTAGTACCGCTGTGGAGTCACCGGCGGTACTACCGCTGCGGAGCGGTACTGCCGCTTGTGACTCCTCAACGGTACTAGCGCTGGGTTGCGCGGTACTACCGCTGGAACCGAGACAGGACACAAAAAGGAGAAGAAATCTCTCCAACGAAGTGGACGAGCTCTGAGGGTGAGAAGCTGATGTGTACGTGTTGATTCCACCCAAGCAATACCCCAGCGGACCCCCTCTTGATAGAACGGTGCCCTCTACGCAACTAGTCCACCGAAAAAGAAACGAAAGAGCTACACCGTCTTGAATGACACTCCGAAGGGAAGAAAACGTCTCGTGCCAAGGATGAATCTGTGAACTACTCAAAGCACATGATTAGTCCGCAAACCTGTTGTCATCAATCACCAAAACTACATCGAGAGAGATATGCCTCAACAACCGGGAGATGATCATTGGAATGCACTTGAGAGAGTTATGCGCTATTTGAAAGGCACCGCGAGCTATGAGATTCACTACACCGGGTATCCAAGGGTACTAGAGGGTTATAGTGACTCAAATTAGATATCTGATGCTGATGAGATTAATGCCACAAGTGGTTATATTTTTACATTTGGTGGTGGCGCCGTTTCCCGGAAGTCTTGCAAGCAGACCATCTTAACGAGGTCAACTATGGAAGCAGAACTCACATCATTAGCCACTGCCACTGTTGAAGCAGAGTGGCTTCGTGAGCTCTTGATGGACTTACCTATGGTGGGAAAACCAATACTCCCTATCCTGATTAACTGTGATAATCAAATTGTGATCGTCAAGATAAACAGTTATAAGGACAATATGAAATCCTTAAGGCATGTGAAGAGGAGACTAAAATATGTCAGAAAACTGAGGAACTCCGGAGTTATTACGTTGGATTATATCCAAACGTCGAAAAGCTTGGCAGATCCCTTCACAAAGGGTCTATCACGTAATGTGATAGATAATGCATCGATGGATATGGGTCTGAGACCCACCGCATGAGTTGTCCATAGTGGTAACCCACTCTATCTGATCGGCGATCCCGTGAAGTAGAAGTGAGACACAAGCTGTTGGTCAGCTGAGAGGAGAGTATCCCTATTTTAATTATCCCACTCCGTGAAGATGCAATACTCTCGTGATCTGCATGGCAGGTTGATACTTACCTTAATGTGTTCCAAGTGACTTATTTGGGTAAGCAGAGATGTTGTCCTGCAGAGCATCCCCTGAGGAACACACCTATATGAATTTGACTGTTAACGTCGCAGTCTGTGAGAATTGGGTGTTCTCTAATAAATTCATAAAAGGCCCTGGAGTATGACGTATACGCTCCACCCGCGGGGAAGCCTTGCGGCAGCCCAGTATCGGTCAAGAATTTGCGTGAAACTAGTTTCACAGAAAATTTGTAGTTCAAGGCACAGTCCACTATTCAAGTTATGATCTAGTGTAGCATAAAACTCTAAGTGGAAGTTCAACTTCACAGTCCCCACTAAGCACCGGTATATAAACAATGTTTTAAAACTAAATGATGAGATGTGCCAATGAGACTTTGTGGGGGATTGTTGAAATTTTGCTAGTAGGCCTTTGGCCCAAAACCCAACTAAAATTCTAAAATTCTCTTGGCCCATTCATGCACACATGTGATTGGAGTGAGTGAGACTAGAGTTTAGTCCCACCACGGAAGTTGAGAGAGACTTGCACCTCTTTATAAGGTGAGCTTTTTTATCACTTGTATGAGCATCAGAAGATGAGACCTACACGCGCGCTCCTCCTCCCCGCTCGCCTCGTCACGACGCGGCGCGGCGCGACGCGACGCGGGTTGCTGGATTGAGCCGAGCCGAGGACAGAGCTATGCACGTTGTTTATATTTTTGCTGCTCGGGAAAATTAATGAGTCATTAATTAATAATTAACGGACGGGTTGATTACTGAACCGATTCTTTTGGATCATGACGACTCGGACGTGGGGTTTACTCCCACGACCTACCCGGTCCGCACTATATAGTCAGGCAGACGTCTACCCTAGCCGCCGCCGCTTCGTATGGTTTCGCACCACCATTCCAGATCATTGCGCCGCCAAGCAAGTCTTCTCCATCCCTCCTTTCGACGTGCACCGGGAGAAGGGACAGCAGGCCTCCGGAATCCCGCTTCTCGTGATCCTGTACGGGAGAGGGGCGATCAGGTTTTTTGGGGAGCGTACTCACACGACTGCTGGCAGCGACGACTTTGCGAATGACGACTTCTTCCCCGACCTCGGCAACCTCATCCTCGACGACATGGGTGACAACATCAACACCGGCAGTACTGTTCCGCTGCACCGTATGTGATTCTATCCTTCTTATTTGAGATCGTGGTAGAATTCGTGTTTTTAGTATGTGCTCCAAATGTAATCTGTTCATCTACTATACTAGTTCACATGATTAGTTCAATCTCTGTAATTGCTGTCATAATTTATTTTTTATTTATTCAAATTAAATCTCATAGTAATTTGCTCATATTTCCAACACTACATTCGGCAAATAGCAAATGTGTAACAAATACTCTCTTCCGCATACGACGTGGCCGCGAAAGTTTGCTGCTGGCCGGTGGCCGCAATGATACCCTCCTCGGAAGCACAAATCTCCTAGCGTGGTGGCCACTGCCCTCGCACAAGGCAAAATTTTCCTTTGTGCTGCCAGCGAGTACCCAAAGCGCCACGTGCGGCCAGCGCCAACCGTGCCTGTAGGTACGTCGTTGCATCTGTGGATGTGTCGCCGTGCTCCTTGATATCCTTGTCGCGGCCATCGAGGGTTGTCGCCCCGGCCGCAATAACCAGAGGAGGCCGCCGCCACCGGCATGTCTAGGCCTCATATGACCTGGTTGTCACCGTCCGTGCCACCATGCCTCCTCGGCCGTTGGGCACCGTTGCCTTCGGCAGCCCGCCCTTGGACAATTATGTACTTTCTCCGTTTCAAAATATATGTCTGTTTTAAAATTCCAATATGAAATACATACGGAGTAAAATGAATAAATCTACACTCTAAAATATGCATACATATATCTGTATGTAATTTTTATTAAAATTTTAGAAAGACTTATATTTAGAAACGAAGAGAATAGTATCTTTACTATTTAAAATAAACGTAAGATTCTCATTTCGCCTTTCTTCCCACCATCCGTTTGTCCAACTTTCCCACATATGTGATAATCAATCATCTTAATTTACTTACCTTGTGAACCAATTCTACTTTAATTTACTTATCAATCTTCTAATCAAAATATAAGATAATTCATGATCAGAATTTGATGAATATTTATTTACACAATCGCATTATTATTGATAGGTAAATCACAAGCTGACATACTAGAATATTTATATCCCGTTGCAACGCACATGCATTGTTCTACAGAGTAAATAAAAATGGAGGTAGGCATATCAGTTGAACAGACTGAAAAAGGCCCCCCCACGTCCCCCTCCCCCCCCCCCTCCCGCGCGTGGCGGCCGGGAGGCTCCCAGATCCCATCGGCCGGACTCCACCTATCCTCCTCCTCCTCCTCCTCCTCCTCCCTCGCCGCCGCCCAAGGGCACGGCCAGGCGAAGCCTTGCCGTCGCCGTCGCCGGCGGGGACTCGTGGTCCTCCCGCTCGTGTCGGGCTGGCGCGGGCCGGCGCCCCCCGGCCCGGAGCATGGCGCCGAGCCGGACGCCACGGCGGGTGGTGGCGGCGCTTCGGCGATTCCGTTTCCCCCGCGGCAGGCGGCTTCATGGTCTGGTGCGTCGCGGTCGCCAGGGACGGCGGCGGCGTGACCAGATGGGTTCGCGGCGGCACGGACGGATCTGGGCCTAGGCGTGGGCCTTGGTCGCCGGATTGCCGTCGGCGAGGTGGCGGGTGCGACTCGTCGGCAGCTGGGCGGATCCGCCCGAGACTCTACCCTTGTCTGGTCCTTGACAGCCTGGTCAACTCTGAGAAAACCCTAGATCTCCTTGGGATCAAGCGATGGCGGTGCTTTTGCGTCGTAGTCCTTCTTCAGGGCATCATTTTGGAGTTTACTCCGGTTGAAGGGACCAGCGACGCTGGCGGCGCACGTCTGGTGGAGCAACTGCCGATGAAAATCGCGCCGACTACGGTCATGGCGGACGATGGCGCGTCTTAGATGCCGTTCCCTTGTCGAGGCATCATTGTTGCAGTTTGCGTCATCAGGCTCGGGATGCTCTGGGGGAAGCCCTAGATCTGGGTCTTCCGGATCGAACGATAATGGCGTTTATCGCTTTCCCTCTTGTGGGCATCATTTTAGAGCAAGTGCTGGCTGAAGGGATGGTGGAGCGGTGCTTCATCCCACTCATTGAGGGCGGCGGATATCAGCGGCATGGCACTGTGGAGACTCGGCGTCCGATGCACGGCGATGGACTCGCGCAGGAGGAGGTAGCTGTCTGGCATCATGACGACGTCGATGACAGAGTGGCTAGACAAGATAGAAACATCAATATCTGCTCTGAAGATGGACCTGTGAAAGATGGCGACGACGACACATGCGAGTGCATCAGACCGGTTTGTTCCCTAGACCCGGCATGTGGCTCGGCTGGGGCTTCCAGCTTTTGATATAGGCTTAGGTGAGTGGTTTGGGTAGTGGCCCAGCTAGCACCCCTTTATCATATGGATAGGAGTAGCGGCAAATGTTCCTAAGATGATGGTTTCAGACATATTGTTGTAATACTTTAAAGGTCCTCATGCATCTCCCAAATGCAGAGGCCGAGGGTCATCCTCCTTTAAAAAAATCAGTTGAACAGGGCGGCTGTGCTTTGGTACTTCTTTCACCCTACCATTCAAATTGGTTTGCGATTCGGTTTGGATTTGTTTCCTTCTCCCGCTTAATCACTACCTCTGCGTTGTTAACCAGGAAGTTGACACATGTAAAGCTGCAGCGGCGCCAAGTGGTGGCAGATGCGTGCACACATCACGCAATTTGCTTAAGAAAACACCCATCTTTTCGAGTGGAAGCGTAGGCGGCCAGCACCGCGCCCGACACCGAGTTAGGCAGCCCAATGGGAAGGCTTGATGATGCTTGGGATTCTCCCGTCGGAGGTGACATCGCTTCCTCAACCCCCGGAACATATCTCCCGCCCCGCGCGCTGATGCCGATTCCACTGACAAGTGACAACACACGCAGAGGCAAGCAGGCAGGCAGGCAGGCAGGCATGCAGGAAGTGTTCGTTTATTCCTGTCTCGCTGGCTGCTACACCTCCATGTTTCGTTCCATCACGGATCCACAAGTAGAGTAGCACCAGCATTCCATGAGGACATGGCACTACATACGCATCAAAATGCATGTAGCATGCAATGCATATCCTCTCAAAGATGGCTCTCGTTGTCCCCTAGATTAGATCCTTTTTTGCCAAGGCGAGCAGGAAGCTGGTGCTTTACTTAAGTCACCGCCAATTCTCGTCCGCGAGAATACATCCTGAAAATTCAGGCCGGCGATCCAAGGTTCCAAGCACAACTAAGTGGCGATGTTCTTTTTGGCGGAACTAACCCACCTGGGTTTAAGTTTTAGACTTGGTATGTATGCTCACATATTTTCTAAATTTATTGTAGCCGTTTTTGGTGATATTGATATGACGTGTCCATCTACTACGAGGTGTCTGTGATGAATTGATCATGCTATTAAGGGCACCGAGTTCTAAAAAAAATTTCACGGAGGAATTCCTCGCTAGAACGAGCCGTGTCACGATGCAATTGCGCCGAAAGATTCTTGCTTCACTGCATTTCCCCTAGAGGAAGGAGCAATTGATCTGGAGGTGGATTCCACAAGGCGTGGACCCATGGAGAGCGAAGCTAGTGGGATCTCTGGTTCCAGCCCACTAGCAGCAAAGGTGCAGCCGTTATTGAAACACATGCTAGACGGACATATGCGCCGGGCGGGACACTTGCTCTCCGAGCCTTTTGGTTCCTCCTTCCTTCTACCCCTTGAGGATCGACGAGGCCGGCCGCCACCATTATTCTGATACTTGGACTCACACTGGGTCATGTATAGATCAAACGGAACCTTAATTTGAGCCATAAGTTGGGGGCGGATGCTGTGGAGTGTGGAGGGAATAAGCGGCCTTTCATGCTCAGCTGCCATGCAGCTACAGCACGTTCAGGATATGGGGAGTCAACATCTAAAAAATATCCAACTAAGCCCCAACATGGAGCTACAACGAGAGGAGCATCCCAAGGCTGCGTTTGAATTCCTATGGAAAAATGACAAGCACAAGGCTGGCTGGTGGAGCATCCTGATGCTGCGTTCGCATTCGGGTATCTTCATGATCAGTGAATGAATTCTTTCATGTGAAATTCGTATGAACTTCACTCTATTGTTTTTTTCATGTGAAGTCCCTATGTAAGTTGTGAAGGTTGCCTGAGTATTTTTAGAGTTATACCGACGCAAAAGCTTTGGCACTATTGAATTAGGAAGTCACTCACAGTTTATAATAGTCAGGTCTTCTTATGTTGCACTGCCGTGATGACATCCTTTCGAAAGACTGCCGTGATGGCATGCCACACTAGCAACGTATTGCTTGGCCAGCTCTGAAAGACATGAACTTGCCTTTTGTGAGAGTGAAAGTGTGAAACCAATTGCTTTGTGTAATGCCTTTGTGGGACGTGCTGGGAGACCTAAGTCAAAAGCTGGTTGCAGTGGTGCTTGGTCTGCTATGATTATGAAGTTCGACTTTTTACTCAGATTTTTTCCCGGTTGTGCTAGATTACTTGGTCTGAAAGATACAGGACTGTCAAATATTAATTGTTGGCCAATGACCGGGTTGACAACTAAAAACTGTATTGCGGCTGGCACTCTTACATTGCAACAACAAAGGTCCAAGAAGCATACTACCAAACGCAACACAGATAATACTACGTTTTTCATGACAATTTATATTGACGTGAAGATGGCAAATTTAATTTGCAAGCACGATAATTTTTCTGTCAAAAAAATAAACTAAGACGGATTTGCCATTTTCGGCGAGCACAACTTGCCCTAAAAGACAGTTCGATTTATCATGTCTAATAATCTACTCCCTCCGTTCCTAAATGTTTGTCTTTCTAGATATTTCATTAAGTGACTACGTACGGAGCAAGACGAGTGAATCTACACTCTAAAATATATCTATATACATCCGTATGTGATAGTCCATTTGAAAACTCTACAAAGATTTTTTTTTTTGAAACGGGCAAAAGATTTGCCGCATATATTAATTAATAAGAATAAGAATGTTTTGTTACAGGCCCGCAAACTACAAGGATTTTACTCTCCCGGAATGATGGTCCCTAACTTTTTTGCACCCGCGGCGACCCAGAGTTTAGTTTTAAGCTTGATGTTGTTGAGCAAGATTGTTGGCTGAGAGGACTTGATGTCTATAAAGATTTATATTTAGGAACGGATGGAGTAGCATTCTTGGGCTAGATCTATGCAGATTATCAACCCATTTTCTATTGTTTTCGTAGTTATAAACATCAATGTAAACCGAGTAATTAATTGCACCGAATGTCAACTAGGTCTGAAAAGAGAAGCAGGATTTGCTTGCAGGATAGAATAAAGCGCTTGGCTGTATTGCTACAGCACATGATTCAGCACTGAGCAAGTGCTTATATCTCGAGGATAAACGCAAGGCCGGCAAAAAAACCACGCTGAATCCAACCTCCAATATTCTAGGAGAATGTCAGGCGAATGCGTGATGCATCAGCCGTCGGTAGAATCCACCGGATTCCACATATCTGGAAAGTTTCAGCGGATACACAAACTTGGACAGATGGTGTGACAGCGTCCAAGGATTCGCCTGTGGGCTAGTAGCCACGAATATCTCAGATCACAGATTCGTACTGGTATTGTCTCGTAGAGCTGTAGCTAGTGCTCGCTACGCAAGTATGCACATGGAACAGAGGGGAAGGAATCGCCCGGCCATGAAGGTTCATGGATATGGCGAGCGTGGCATCTGGTTCTTTGTCCTCCCTGTTTCTCCTGCCTGAAGATAGTATCATACTACCTGTGGAAAGAACTGGGGATGTGTGGGCGCTACGCGGAGCAGGGAAAAATGAGCAGATGTTGGTGGCCACAAGCCCGAAACCACGTCGGCAGGAGCCCTTGCCCCTCGTGTGTCAACGAGCACTACCGGGATGCTTCGCTTGCGAGATTCGGGGCTTCGCTGATCTCATCGTTTTTATTCGGATTCAGGGGTATCAGGTACTCTGCTAATGATCCTTCGGCAACTGGCTGGAATATAGGTGACATGCTCAGATTTGGTTTTGGGCGTATCTATTGTGCACGTACTTGTAATAGCACTGGAAATCTGGATAATCCTTGCCTTTGTTACCCGCAAAATAGAAAAAGAACAAAAAAAACCTTACCTTGTTGTATCTTCGATATCTATGTAAGGGCATTTCTAACTGATCCCCAATAACCGGTTATTACTTCTTTAACCGGGACCTAACCGATCCACAATCGGCATTAGAGGAGTAAAAATTATTCTCAGCTGCCGCTCACCTCCCTATATTTACTCCCACCGCTCGGCGGCCGAGTAAAAAAAAAATCCACTTCGCCTCCTCTTCCACCTCCGCCTCCGCTGCCTCTTCTCCTCTCCATCCCCGCCGCCAGCCGACTCCCCCTGCCGTACCCCGACGCCTCCCACCTCCCAATGACTAGGTCCCATCACCGCCGCTCCCCGCCGCCGATCCACCGCCACGCATGTGGTTCGGCTTCAAGCGGCACATCCTCGAGCCGCCGCCGCATGGCCGATGCGCCGGCCCCTGCCCACTTCACAAACTCCCCGGACCTTCCTCCGCCGCGGGAGCCGCAGAGGAAATACCTCGCCGTCCGCCAGCGCGCATGGGGGACATGGGTAGCAGAGATCGCCGACCGAGAGACCCACACGAAGAAGTGGATCGGGTCATTCCACACGGTGGACCTCGCCGCACTCGAGTACAGCTGGTGGCAAGTCCGGTCCCACGGCTCCACAACGAGGCTCAACTTCCCGTTTGGGATGGCGCCCGTCCACCTTGTCCCGCCAGCGCCGGCTGTGGTGAGTGCGTCGATGGCTCGGGAGGACTGGGAGTCGAGGGAGCGCCTCACGGTGGAGGCCGCCGCCGAGGCGTACATGGCGGACCTCCGCTGCCAGCACCCTGAGCTCGTGGAGGCGGAGCGGGCGATATTCGTGGAGCATGGTGGGGAGGTCATTGTCATCTCCGACGATGAGGTGCAAGGCGGCGGTGACGACGACCAGGACGAGAAGGAGCTCGACGTCGAGGAGTGGCCGCACATCTTCCCCAACAACGACGACGACACCAGCCTGAACCCAATGGGCGGTGGCATGTCGAGGCAAGATTGGCTCGACCTCTACCATTGCAAGATTTAAGTTTAGTTTTATGTCTAAATTTCGGTTGTTAAGACTAGGTTGAACTTATGTTTAAGTTAATGCAAATTTCGGTTGAAACTAGGTTGAATTTATGCAAACTTATTTTTACTCCGTTATATATAGGGGATCGGCAAGGTCCGGTATAATCTTAGTGTAGTAAAAATACTCTACTAAGGATTTACTTTGCCGGATTCTCCGCTATTTTTAGAGGATTGGTTAAAAATGTCCTAAGAGCAACTCTAGGCAGATGCACCATATTTTCGATCGCCATAATCGTTGTGGAGGCGATCGCTATAAATTATGGAGGCTTGCGAGTCTACCCACAAACTCGGAATCACTATAATACATCCTCCAAAATTTTCTTTCGTTGGCTAACTCTTTCTTCCCCAATTCTCCTCCCGCCCACACACAACAAACATTTGATTCATTGAAATGGATTCTACAAGCGAGGTTGAAACTAAAGTAATCGCTCGGATCCATATTACTTGTCGCTCAAACAGATGTATCAGACGACAAGTAATATGGATGGGGGGGGGGATTACCAGATTCCATTCATATAGAAGGATAGACATGAGTTGCATGACGACTTAGCACATATAGAAAATTAAGTACAACACGAAAGTGAGACTAGTTGCGGTGGCCACGATAGACTTGCTGACATGGCATGCGGCATTGTGGGCCTCAATGGAGCGGAAATGGCCAGGGCAGCCTCATCCCTCTCCGGTCATGCGCCATCGTTGACGTTAGGGGCGGCCGTGCAATCCCAAATGTGGCCAAGCAGAACGGGCCTCAATGGCATGGAAACATGCCTGCCATGCACCATCGTTGACGTTAGGGGCAGCCATGCAGTCCCAAATGTGGCCCGGCATAACGTGCCTCAATGGCATGGAAACGAGCCAGGGTAGCCTCGTCCCACTTGAGCCATGTGCCATCATGGGCGTCGAGGGTGGCTCTGCGGTCCTAAATGTGGCGCTCCCTCTCGGCGTCCACCTCCCACGTGCGCTTCCATGACGAGCTTGTTACCCTTCGACCCCGCTTCCTCATTGGACACGACTTCCTCCTCACTTCCTATTCCTCATCGCCATCATCGTCCCCCTCCTCTTGCTTGATGGGTGGGGGTGCTAGCTTGATGTCCGAGGCCATGGGGTTTGACCTCGGGTGAAGGCCCATTGAGGGGAGTGGAGAAGTGGATGGGGTTTGTTGAAGAAGGGAACATAGAAGTGGAGGGGGTGCAGGGGCAGAAAATGGATAAATAAAGGGGAAGACGCTGGCCTTTTATAGCCATGAGCGTCGAATGGTGGGAAAGGGTGCGGGCAGGGGGAAACAATGGCGAAAATGGGCGTGACCAACCATTAATGACATGTTGCGAAGGCGGCAAGATCCCATTAAATGGTGCATTTTCTGGTCGTAAACATGGCCGCAAGATTTGTACGGGTGCAGAAGAGAGAGAGAGAGAGAGAGAGAGAGAGAGAGAGAAAGAAAGAGGGTGAAATTGCCCATCCGCACTGGCCGGTTGGGTTTGCAATGAGCTCCATATCAGTCGGAGACTACAATAGCTTGAACTCAGACTCACTACAAAAAGGGTAAAGTCGTCTTTCCTAGGGTTCGATCGAAAGGAGTTATGTTCTTGTTGGGGAACGCAGTAATTTCAAAAGAAATTCCTACGCACATACAAGATCTATCTAGGTGATGTATAGCAATGAGAGGGGAAGAGTATTGTCCACGTACCCTTGTAGACCGTAAGTGGAAGCGTTATGACAACGCGGTTGATGTAGTCAAACGTCTTCACGATCCGACCGATCCTAGCACCGAAGGTACGACACCTCCGCGATCTGCACACGTTCAGCTTGATGACGTCCCGCGAACTCTAGATCCAACTGAGTGTCGAGGGAGAGTTTCGTCAGCACGACGACATGATGATGGCGATGATGAAGCTACCGGAATAAGGCTTCGCCTAAGCACCGCTACAATATGACCGAGGTTGATTATGGTGGAGGGGGGCACCGCACACGGCTAAGACAATGATCAACTTGTGTGTCTATGGGGTACCCCCTCCCCCGTATATAAAGGAGTGGAGGAGGGGGAGGGCCGGCCCTCTATGGCGCGCCCTAGGGGAGTCCTATTGTAACGCCCCGAGACCGTTGCGCCAGGTGTCTTCTAGTTATTCGTTGTTGTTGCCTTGTCATTTGCTTGCGTGTCATGCATTTCATATCATGTCATCATGTGCATCGCATTTGCATACATGTTCGTCTCATGCATCCGAGCATTTTCCCCGTTGTCCGTTTTGCAATCCGGCGCTCCTATGTCCTCCGGCGCCTCCTTTTGCCCCTTTTCGTGTGCGGGTGTTGAACGATCTTGGATTGGACCGAGATTTTCCAAGCGGCCTTGGTATACTACCGGTAGACCACCTGTCAAGTTTCATGCCATTTGAACTTCATTTGATACTCCAACGGTTAACTGAGGAACCGTAAAGGCCTCGTGTGTGTTGCAGCCCAACACCCTTTCAAAGTGGCCCAAAACCCATCCAAACCCCCTCCATCCTCTCAGTCGTTCGATCACGATCGCGTGGCTGAAAACCTCACCTCATTTGGACTCTCCTAGCTCCCTCTACCTATATATATGTGTGCCTCCCCGAATTTTTCGCAGTCTAAACCCTAGCCTCTTCTCCACCGCACCGCCGGACACGTCCGGGCGGAGCCGGACATGTCCACCGCCGCCGCCACGTCGCCCGACCAATGGGAGACAGCCACATCACCTCAGCCACCTCCTTCCTCCTATCGCGCGCTGCCACCTCAGCCTCCATCCGCACCGCGCCCGCCGTGGCCCGCGGAGCCCAGGCGGGGCCCGCGAGGCCCATCCCGCCGCCGCCGCGGCCCGAGCGCCCGCTCCCACGTCTCCCTCACCGCGCCGCCTCCCTCGCCGGCGTTGACCGCCCCGTGCGCCGCCGTCGCCCTTCGCCGGCCGCCGCGCCCCGCCGCCTCACATCCCGCGTCGCCTTAGCCCAGCGCCGCGCCGCCCCGTTCGGCCTGGCTGCCGCCGCGCCTTGCTCCTCCACCGCCGCCCGCAGCTCGCCGCTCCCCGCTGTCTCGTGCTCCGTGCGCCGTCTGCTCGCCGGAGTCCACCTCGCCACCGGAGCCGCCGGATCCTCGCCGGAGCTGGCCCGCCTCACCGGAGTTCGAGTCTGGCCAGATCTGGACCGGGTTGGATGAGATCCACCAACCCCGCGATCCAAACGACCCCCTCACCCCGGATCTCCTCATCCCGCTCCGCCTCATCCCGCGTTGACTTTCGCGGAGGTAAAATTCCACCAAGTCCCCAAAGTTTCCAGATTCATGTGCCCATGTTCATCATGCCATAACTTCCTGTGTGATGCTCCGTTTTGCATGCATGAGATATCAAAATGTTCATCTGGTTGTCCTCTTCATTTCATTCCATTGCACCATGCTTGTTTGAGTCCATCTTGATGCCCTAATTGCTGTTGCAAGAGTGCTATGTAATGTTAGTTCCTGATTTTTATCAGATTATGGATATTTGTCATTTTTGCCATGATTAATGTGTGCTGCATATGGCTATGAGATCTACATGTGTTTTGTTATATGCCATGCCATCTTTACAGGGGTTTATGCCATGTATTTTTGTGATAATTGTGGTGACTAGCACAAGAATGCAAAGTAGCTCTCGTGATGTTGCTGATTTCAGGGACTTAGAATTCTTCTAAGTCATTTTCCTGATGATATTGTTATGCCATGTATTCTTGTTGCTACAGAGTGATCCATGCCTCTTTTGATCATGTTCAGTAAGAATGATTTTGAGATTTTGTTATGGTCTATCCATCCATGTATTTGTTTGCAATTATGGAGTACCCTAGCATGACTCAATCTTGCTCTACTTTTGCTATAAAATGTTCCTGGCAGATTGTTTACGTGTTAATCAATTTTGCCGAGGTTGTTGTAGTTGATCCATGCATGCTATGAGATTGTTCTTGCCATGGTTAGCTTATTGATCATGTCTTCTTGCTGGGTGTATGCTAGTTTGTCATGCAATTCCTTGTGGTGAGTGCATCGAGCTCGCAAACATGCCTACGTAACTCTGTTTCTGCCATGTCCAGTTTTCTGCTAAGTCTGAATTTGTTAACGTAACTTGCTATGTTCACATGGGTGCCATCATATCTTCTGATCCTTTTTGGCTTATGGTCAGTAAGGGACTTTTGTTATATGCTTTGAGTAGATTCATGTCATGCCTTGCTTTGCCATGATATGTTCCTGTAGCATGTTGTTATCTTGCCCTAAACATTGTTTCATGATGTTAAATCCTGACATGTTATTTTCACTAAGTCTGTGAACCTGATATCTTTTGCACTCTTGCCATGCTTGTTTGAACCTGCTCTTGTGTGATTTAGCCGTAGCTCAGTGTTCATCTTTTGTCAAGCATCTTGAGTGGATCACTGCCATGTGCTTTCTTACTATGTTAGAGTGCAGTAGCTTAGTTTCTTGATGCATTTTAGATGGCATCGTGCTGATAATCGTAGAATAGTGCCATTATTGTTTTGCTTGCCATTTGCAAACCGTGCATCCGATTCCGGTGATCTTTATATCGATTTCGAACGAAATCAACTCATCTTTCCAGCGGCGCTCTTGGTTTGCCAAGTTGAGGCCTGGATCAATCTTTTCCTTCCGGAGCTCGCATATGCATTGCATATCATATCCCGCATATCATGCCATGTTTTGCATCATGTTGCTTGCGCATTGCACTGTGGTTGATTGTTGGTTCCTTTGCTTGTGTTCTTTCCTTGGGTAGAGCCGGGAGACGAGTTCGTGATCGAGGAACCCGTTGAGTATGTTTTCGAGGATCAAGCTTTCGTCTTCTCGGAGAACTTTGCAGGCAAGATGACCATACCCTCGAAATCACTTCTATCTTTGCTTGCTAGTTGCTCGCTCTATTGCTATGCCTATGCCGCGATACCTACCACTTGCTATATCATGCCTCCCATATTGCCATGTCAAACCTCTAACCCACCTTGTCCTAGCAAACCGTTGTTTGGCTATGTTACCGCTTTGCTCAGCCCCTCTTATAGCGTTGTTAGTTGCAGGTGAAGATGGATTTTGTTCCTTGTTGGAACATGGTTATTTTGTTGGGATATCACAATATCTCTTATTTAATTAATGCATCTATATACTTGGTAAAGGGTGGAAGGCTCGGCCTTATGCATGGTCTTTTGTTCCACTCTTGCCGCCCTAGTTTCCGTCATACCGGTGTTATGTTCTTTGATTTTGCGTTCCTTACGCGGTCGGGTTATAATAGGAACCCCTTGACAGTTCACCTTGAATAAAACTCCTCCAGCAAGGCCCAACCTTAGTTTTACCATTTGCACTAACAACCTACCACCTTCCCTTGGGTTCTGCAGACTCAAGGGTCATCTTTATTTTAACCCCCCGGGCCAGTACTTGTCTAAGTGTTGGTCTGAAACAGAGCCACTTGCGGCGCCACCTCGGGGAAACTTGAGGGTTGGTTTTAGCTGTACGTAGTGTTCATCCGGTGTTACCCTGAGAAAGAGATGTGCAGCTCCTATCAGGATGTCGGTGCATCGGGCGGTCTTGCTGGTCTTGTTTTACCATTGTCGAAATGTCTTGTAACCGGGATTCCGAGCCTGATCGGGTCTTCCTGGGAGAAGGAATATCCTTCGTTGACTGTGAGAGCTTGTGATGGGCTAAGTTGGGACACCCTTGCAGGGTTATGAACTTTCGAAAGCCGTGCCCGCGGTTATGGGCAGATGGGAATTTGTTAATGTCCGGTTGTAGAAAACTTGACACTTAACTTAATTAAAATGCATCAACCGCGTGTGTAGCCGTGATGGTCTCTTTCCGGCAGATTCCGGAAAGTGAACACGGTGTTGGAGTTATGCTTGAATGTAAGTAGTTTCAGGATCACTTCTTGATCACTTCTAGTTCACGACCGTGCTTTGCCTCCTCTTCTCGCTCTCATTTGCGTAAGTTAGCCACCATATATGCTAGTGCTTGCTGCAGCTCCACCTCATACCTTTTCCCTACCCATAAGCTTAAATAGTCTTGATCGCGAGGGTGTGAGATTGCTGAGTCCTTGTGACTCACAGATTACTTCGAAACCAGTTTGCAGGTGCCGATGAAACCGTGCAGGTGACGCAACCGAGCTCAAGGAGGAGCTCGATGAAGATCTCGTTCATTGTGTTGTTTCGTTTCAGATGATCAATAGTGGAGCCCAGTTGGGGCGATCGGGGATCTAGCATTAGGGGTGGTCTTCTTTTATTTTGGTTCCGTAGTCGGACCTTGTTTGTATCTGGATGATGTAGTGCTATATTCTTGTATTGTGTGAAGTGGCGATTGTAAGCCAACTATGTACCTCTTTCTTATTCAGTACATGGGATGTGTAAAGATTACCCCTCTTGCGACATGCCTACAATGCGGTTATGCCTCTAAGTCGTGCTCCGACACGTGGGAGATATAGCCGCATCATGGGTGTTACACCTACTCCCACCGAGAGTAGGATTCCCCCTCTTCCAAGTAGGAGTAGGAGAGGAAGGAAGGAGGAGAGAGGGAGGAAGGAAAGGGGGGCCGGCCCCCCCTCCCAATTCGGATTGGGCTTGGGGGGCGCCCCCTCCTAGGCCGCCTCCTCCTCTCTCCCACTAAGGCCCATACACTCCCCGGGGGGGTTCCAGTAACCTCCCGGTACTCCGGTAATGCCCGAACTCACCCGGAACCATTCTGATGTCCAAACATAGTCATCCAATATATCGCTCTTTATGTCTCGACCATTTCAAGACTCCTCGTCATGTCCGTGATCATATCCGGGACTCCGAACTACCTTCAGTACATCAAAACACATAAACTCATAATACCGATCGTCACCGAACGTTAAGCGTGCGGACCCTACGGGTTCGAGAACTATGTAGACATGACCGAGACTCATCTCCGGTCAATAACCAATAGCGGAACCTGGATGCTCATATTGGTTCCTACATATTCTACGAAGATCTTTATCGGTCAAACCGCATAACAACATACATTGTTCCCTTTGTCATCGGTATGTTACTTGCCCGAGATTCGATCGTCGGTATCTCAATACCTAGTTCAATCTCATTACCGGCAAGTCTCTTTACTCGTTCCGTAATGCAACATCCCGTAACTAACTCATTAGTCACATTGCTTGCAAGGCTTATAGTGATGTGCTTTAGCGAGAGGGCCCAGAGATACCTCTCCGATACATGGAGTGACAAATCCTAATCTCGATCTATGCCAACTCAACAAACACCATCGGAGACACCTGTAGAGCATCTTTATAGTCATCCAGTTACGTTGTGACGTTTGATAGCACACTAAGTGTTCCTCCGGTATCCAGGAGTTGCATAATCTCATAGTCATAGGAACATGTATAAGTTATGGAGAAAGCAATAACAACAAACTAAACGATCATCGTGCTAAGCTAACGGATGGGTCAAGTCAATCACATCATTCTCTAATGATGTGATCCCATTCATCAAATGACAACTCTTGTCCATGGCTAGGAAACTTAACCATCTTTGATTAACGAGCTAGTCAAGTAGAGGCATACTAGTGACACTCTGTTTGTCTATGTATTCACACATGTACTAAGTTTCCAGTTATTACAATTCTAGCATGAATAATAAACATTTATCATGATATAAGGAAATAAATAATAAAATTATTATTGCCTCTAGGGCATATTTCCTTCAGTCTCCCACTTGCACAAGAGTCAATAATCTAGTTCACATCGTCATGTGATTTAACACCAATAGTTCACATCTTTATGTGATTAGTTCACATCTCCATGTGACTAATAACCAAAAGGTTTACTAGAGTCAATAATCTAGTTCACATTGCTATGTGATTAATACCCAAAGAGTGATCATGTTTTGGTTGTGAGACAAGTTTAGTCTACGGGTTTGCAACATTTAGATCCGTATGTATTTTGCAAATTTCTATGTCTACAATACTCTACACGGAGCTACTCTAGCTAATTTCTCCCACTTTCAATATGTATCTAGATCGAGACTTAGAGTCATCTAGATCGGTGTCAAAAGCTTGCATCGACGTAACTCTTTACGATGAACTCTTTTATCACCTCCATAACCGAGAAATATTTTCTTAGTCTTCTAAGGATAACTTTGACTGCTGTACAGTGATCTACTCCTAGATCACTATTATACTCCCTTGCGAAAATCATGCTAAGGTATACAATAGGTCTGGTACACAACATAGCATACTTTATAGAATCTATGTCTGAGGCATAGGGAATGACTTTTCATTCTCTTTCTATTTTCTGCCGTGATCTGGTTTTGAGTCTTTACGCAACTTCACACCTTGCAACACAGGAAAGAACTCCTTCCTTGACTATTCTATTTTGAACTACTTCAAAATCTTGTCAAGGTATGTACTCATTGAAAAATATATCAAGCGTCTTGATCTATCTCTATAGATCTTGATGCTCAATATGTAAGTAGCTTCACAAAGGTATTTCTTTGAAAAAATCCTTTATGCTTCCTAGAAAATTCTACATTATTCCGATCAACAATATGTCATTCACATATACTTATCAAAAATGCTGTAGTGCTCCCACTCACTTTCTTGTAAATACAGGCTTCACCGCAAGTCTGTATAAAACCATATTCTTTGATCACTTTATCAAAGCGTATATTCCAACTCCGAGATGCTTGCACCAGTCCATAGATGGATCGCTGGAGTTTGTACACTTTGTTAGCACCTTTAGGATTGACAAAACCTTCTTGTTGCATCATATACAATTCTTCTTTAAAAAATCCATTAAGGAATGCAGTTTGGACATCCATTTGCCAGATTTCATAAAATGTGGCAATTGCTAACATGATTCAGACAGACTTAAGCATCGCTACGAGTGAGAAAATCTCATCGTAGTCAACATCTTGAACTTCTCGAAAAACTTTTTTCGACAATTTGAGCTTTGTAGATAGTAACACTACTATAAGCGTCCGTCTTCCTCTTGAAAATCCATTTATTCTTAGTGGCTCACTGATCATCGGGCAAGTCAATCAAAGTCCATACTTTGTTCTAATACATGGATCCCATCTCAGATTTCATGGCTTCAAGCCATTTCGCGGAATCTGGGCTCATCATCACTTCCTCATAGTTCCTAGGTTCGTCATAGTAAAGTAACATGACCTCCAGAATGGGATTACCGTACCACTCTGGTGCGGAACGTACTCTGGTTGACCTACGAGGTTCAGTAGTAACTTGATCTGAAGTTTCATGATCATCATCATTAACTTCCTCACTAATTGGTGTAGGAATCACTAGAACTGATTTCTGTGATGAAATACTTTCCAATTTGAGAGAAGGTACAATTACCTAATCAAGTTCTACATTCCTCCCACTCACTTCTTTCGAGAGAAACTTCTTCTTTAGAAAGGATCCATTCTTAGAATTGAATATCTTGCCTTCGGATCTGTGATAGAAGGTGTACCCAACAGTTTCCTTTAGGTATCCTATGAAGATGCATTTCTCCGATTTGGGTTCGAGCTTATCAGGTTGAAACTTTTTCAAATAAGCATCATAGCCCCAAACTTTAAGAAACGACAGCTTAGGTTTCTTGCTAAACCACAGTTCATATGGTGTCATCTCAACGGATTTAGATGGTGCCCTATTTAACGTGAATGCATCTGTCTCTAATGCATAACCCCAAAACGATAGTGATAAATCGGTAAGAGATGTCATAGGTCGCACCATATCTAATAAAGTATGGTTATGACGTTCAGACACACCATTACTCTGTGGTGTTCCAGTGGCGTGAGTTGTGAAACTATTCCATATTGTTTCAAATGAAGATCAAACTCGTAACTCAAATATTCTCCTCCACGATCAGATCGCAGAAACTTTATTTTCTTGTTACGATGATTTTCCACTTCACTCTGAAATTCTTTGAACTTTTCAAATGTTTCAGACTTATGTTTCATCAGGTAGATATACCCAAATCTACTCAAATCATCTGTGAAGGTCAGAAAATAACGATACCCGCCGCGAGCCTCAACACTCATCGGATTGCATACATCAGTATGTATTATTTCCAATAAGTCAGTTGCTTGCTCCATTGTTCCGGAGAATGGAGTTTTAGTCATCTTGCCCATGAGGCATGGTTCACAAGCATCAAATGATTCATAATCAAATGATTCCAAAAGCCCATCAGCATGGAGTTTCTTCATGCGCATTACACCGATATGACCTAAATGGCAGTGCCACATATAAGTTGCACTATCATTATTAACTTTGCATCTTTTGGCTTCAATATTATGAATATGTGTATTACTACGATCGAAAGGAGTTATGTTCTTGTTGGGGAACGCAGTAAGTTCAAAAAAATTCCTACCACACGCAAGATCTATCTAGGTGATGCATAGCAACGAGAGGGGGAGAGTATTGTCCATGTACCTCCGTAGACCGTAAGCAGAAGCATTATGACAACGCGGTTGATGTAGTCGAACATCTTCACGATACGACCGATCCTAGCACCGAAGGTACGGCACCTCCGCAATCTACACACGTTCAGCTCGGTGACGTCCCGTGAACTCTAGATCCAACGAAGTTTCAAGGGAGAGTTTCGTCAGCACGACGGCATGATGACAGTGATGATGAAGCTACCGGAACATGGCTTCGCCCAAGCACCACTACGATATGACCGAGGTAGATTATGGTGGAGGGGGGCACCGCACACGGCTAAGACAATGATCAACTTGTGTGTCTATGGGGTGCCCCCTCCCCCGTATATAAAAGAGTGGAGGAGGGGGAGGGCCGACCCTCTATGGCGTGCCCTAGGGGAGTCCTACTCCCACCGGGAGTAGGATTCCCCCCCTCCTTCCAAGTAGGAGTAGGAGAGGAAGGAAGGAGGAGAGATGGAGGAAGGAAAGGGGCCCCGCCCCCTCCCAATTTGGATTGGGCTTGCGGGGGCCCTCCTAGGCCGCCTCCTCCTCTCTCCCACTAAGGCCCAATAAGGCCCACACACTCCCCCGGGGGTTCCGGTAACCTCCCAGTACTCCGATAAATGCCCAAACTCACCCGGAACCATTCCGATGTCCAAACATAGTCATCCAATATAAAGATCTTTATGTCTTGACCATTTCGAGACTCCTCGTAATGTCCGTGATCATATCCGGGACTCTGAACTACCTTTAGTACATCAAAACACATAAACTCATAATACCGATCGTCACCGAACGTTAAGCGTGCGGACCCTACGGGTTCGAGAACTATGTAGACATGATCGAGACTCATCTCTGGTAAATAACCAATAGCGGAACCTACATGCTCATATTGGTTCCTACATATTCTACGAAGATCTTATCGGTCAAACCGCATAACAACATACATTGTTCCCTTTGTCATCACTATGTTACTTGCCCGAGATTCGATCGTCGGTATCTCAATACCTAGTTCAATCTCGTTACCGGAAAGTCTCTTTACTCGTTCCGTAATGCAACATCCCGTAACTAACTCATTAGTCACATTGTTTGCAAGGCTTATAGTGATGTGCATTACCGAGAGGGCCCAGAGATACCTCTCCGATACACGGAGTGACAAATCCTAATCTCGATCTATGCCAACTCAACAAACACCATCAGAGACACCTGTAGAGCATCTTTATAGTCACCCAGTTACGTTGTGACGTTTGATAGCACGCTAACTGTTCCTCCGGTATCCGGGAGTTGCATAATCTCATAGTCATAGGAACATGTATAAGTTATGGAGAAAGCAATAGCAACAAACTAAACGATCATCGTGCTAAGCTAATGGATGGGTCAAGTCAATCACATCATTCTCTAATGATGTGATCCCGTTCATCAAATGGCAACTCTTGCCCATGGTTAGGAAACTTAACCATCTTTGATTAACGAGCTTGTCAAGTAGAGGCATACTAGTGACACTCTGTTTGTCTATGTATTCACACATGTACTAAGTTTTCGGTTAATACAATTCTAGCATGAATAATAAACATGTATCATGATATAAGGAAATAAATAATAACTTTATTATTGCCTCTAGGGCATATTTCCTTCAGTTCTATGGTTTGATATTGTGGAGGTCCAACACTCTTCTAAATGAAAAAGATGGGATTCGCGCTACCTCCTAGCCTAGTCGCCAAATATTCATGCTTGAGGTGTGAATATGCAACGCCCTCCTATAATTTTTCCGATAGCTATCCATATGGCGCATATGTTAAAGTAATGTTTGTGATCAAAATGTCTTATGATGATTATTGTATTATAGTGATTCGGCGACATATGAGGCATCTGTTAGAGTTGCTCTAACATTGTTTGATTACTTGAGAATGGATAAACACATGTATTGTGCTTGCATTAAAAGCTTGGTTTGGCTTTTGAGTTATCCAAAATTGTGATGCAAAATGTACTAGTAAGGTACACGTGCATTGCACGTATGAGATTTGGCAACCAAATTATGAATAAATACCACATTATATATATCATGTAAGCTTTAAGTCATATATGCATGATGTAGATGTTCATTTAATTCTTATTTCATCTCATTCAAAATCATTTAGTTTTAATAAAAAAAGATAATCTATTTTAAGATTCATGGAACTGTGCGTTGTAAAGCATAAAATAAAAAACAAATAATGGCAATTCATGTAGAAAAAAATTGGGCAATTATGATATGGAAGATTCTAGAACAAAGGAGAAGTGCTTGTGTTTTGAGGTTTGTGCATTGTGCTTAAGTTCAACCATGGAGTCTTCTACATTATACATGTGGCAAAATCTGATGGAATATATATGATATCCAATGGCCAGTAGTGCTCAGATTTGCCAGCTCTGCACCGTCGGATTGCCTTCATCCAACGACCATCTTTCAAAGTTATTCGCACACTATATAAGGGTATAGATGTATCAGACATCAAGACATATCTGCATGCAAGGAAAAATCCTTCTAGAAGGATCTACCCTAGGCCACATGGTCTAACTAGGGTATCTCTTTCCTTACTTATAGGATCTTGGAGACTAGATCAGATCGATTTCAACTAGAAGCCAACACATGAAACATATATAAATATTCGGAGGACGTGGCAAAGAACAAAAGACTCTTGAGCAACACATCAATTGAGAAGCTCTAGCATATTTTATCTTTTAGCCCTTATAGGCTCAAATAGAACTCTTAATCTTTTTGATATTATAGGAAGACTTACTCAAGGAAATAAAGGAGGGTTGTTACCCGCATCAGGGCCTAAACCTGGGAAAATGGTGTCTTTGTTGAGAAACTTTGCATGGAAAAGAAAAATAATTCTACGTACACGCAATGATCTATCCATGGAGATGCATAGAAACGAGGGGAGAGTGTGTCTACGTATCCTTGTAGACTATAAGTGGAAGCGTTTGACAACGCAGTTGATGTAGCTGAACTTCTTCTAGCTCCGACCGATCAAGTACCGAACGCACGTCACCTCCGAGTTCTGCACAGATTCAACTCGGTGACGTCCCTCACCTTCTTGATCCAGCAAGATGTTGAGGTAGTAGATGAGTTCCGTCAGCATGATGGCATGGTGACGGTGATGGTGAAGTGATCCTCGCAGGGCTTCGCCTAAGCACCACGAAGATATGACCGAGGGTGTAAACTGTGTAGGGGGGCGCCCCCTCCTCATATATATAGGTGGGAGGGAGGGAGGAGCAGCCATAGGAGGCGCCCAAGTAGGAGGAATCCCACTTGGAGTCCCTCCCAAGCCGCGCGCCCTCCCTGCCATATATAACCGAGGAGGGAGGAAGAGGAGGGGAGAGGGAAGGAAATAGGAATCATAATACTATATCATCAACGAACGTTAAGCGTGCGGGCCCTACGGGTTCGAGAACTATGTAGACATGACCTAGACACCTCTTCGGTCAATAACCAATAGCGGAACCTGGATGCCCATATTAGCTCCTACATATTCTAAGAAGATCTTTATCGGTCGAACCGTTATGACAACATACGTAATTCTCTTTGTCCATCGGTATACTACTTGCCCGAGATTCGATTGTTGGTATCTTCATACCTAGTTCAATCTTGTTACCGGCAAGTCTCTTCACTCGTTCTGTAATACATCACCTCGTGACTAACTCCTTAGTCGTTTGCTTGCAAGCTTATGATGTGTATTACCGAGAGGGCTCGGAGATACCTCTCCGATACTCGGGGTGAGAAATCATAATCTCGATCTATGCCAACTCAACAAACACCTTCAGAGATACCTGTAGAGCATCTTTATAATCACTCAGTTACGTTGTGACGTTTGATAGCACAAAAGGCATTCCTCCGGTATCCGGAAGTTGCATAATCTCATAACAGAAGGAGTATGTATTTGACATGAAGAAAACAATAGCAATAAAACTGAATGATCATTATGCTAAGCTACCGGATGGGTCTTGTCCATCACATCATTCTCCTAATGATGTGATCCCGTTATCAAATGACAACACATGTCCATGGTTAGGAAATCTCAACCATCTTTGATCAACGAGCTAGTCTAGTAGAGGCTCACTAGGGACACGGTATTTGTTTATGTACTCAGACATGTATTTAGATTTCCAATCAATATAATTCTAGCATGAATAATAAACCTCATGAATAAGAAAATATAAAATAAAAAATTTATTATTGCCTCTAGGGCATATTTCCTTCAGTCTTGCCGCTCTTCATTCTTGGCGGAGTCTCGGTTCTCTTTGTTCTCGTTGGAGTATCGCCTGAAGGTTCTTTTTATCCATTGTACCCTCATGTAGATGATCGATACAAACTATGCATCCCACCCCTGAGTTTGAGAAGCACAAGAACCACTCCACTTTTATGTTGAGGTCTCCTTGACTCCTACGCTAACTTCACTAACATAGGAGTTAACCCATTGACACCATTTGTGCGGGAAGCCTTTCATACACATCACTTGTTGCTAAAATGGTCATTTGGCATTGTCATAAAATTTTTCAAAATCCACCTTGAAAATAACCCAATCAAGTTTCTTCTAGTGCAACTAATGAATTGTTTCGTGTAGGCCAACAACCTTCTCTAAGGTATGTTGCCCCGGTATAAATTCTGACTGTGTTGGTCTCATCACTTTGTGAGCAATCATGGTAACCCAGTTTATTGCAACTTTGGTGAATATTTTGAAACTCACATTGAGTAAACAAATTGAACGGAACCATTGGATTTTGATCGCCTCATCCTTTCTAGGGAGGAGACTGATAATACAAAAGTTTAATTTTTACAAGGGCATATTCCCATTGTATAAGCTAGCAAGCATAGGCATTAAATTTCCTTTTATGATTGGCTAGAATGTCTAAATTAGCCGGGAACCCGTCTGATCCAAGCGCTTTATTGTGTTCCATCTGAGAGATTGCAACCCGTGATTCTTTCTCTATGAAAGGAGAAGTTATAGGATGTCCATGTCTTCTATCGACAACTTAGGGATATCACCTCTGATATCGTCATCTAGTTGGATATACTTAGAGACTGGTGAGCCAAAAAGGATTTTATAAAATTAAGTGAAATATATGTTTTTAGTTGGTCGTCAACAACAATTGTACAATCATCCTGCTTGAGCTAGAAGTTTTCTCTTACGTTATCACTCACATTTAGATGAAAATATGTGCCGTTGTTGTACCTTTTTCGGACGTGCCTACTTTTGCACATGAAGCCATTTTATTTCCTCCACACAAATAAGTTTTGCAAGAGACTCATCTGCCATTTTTTTGGTTGTGTATTGGGGAGAGGGTTGCTCCCACTCAACACCCGTGAGAATTCTATCAACCTTCTCACATGTGAGTGTGGGAAGATTATTGGCCCAAGTATTTTGACAACTTGTGAGAACAATTTCTCTTAAGTTCAAATTCTTGATAATAGCAATAAAAATAAAAGACCATCTATCATCAAAATTAACATTGTTCTTTTCCCCTTGACGCCGCATAATATTAAAGCACCCTCCTACCAACGGGAGAGTCTGAGCGAAACAAATACAACCTAGTTTTCCTAAGAAAGCTTGATTGGAGAACTACTCTGTAAGGTTTTTTAATCTGGTTATTTGTGTGGTTTTTATTTTTTTTCCTTATGGTTTTATCTTTTTTTTAAATTACTTTGTGTTTTCTTGTTTCTTATTTTCATTTTAGGTACTTCAACATTTGTTAAATATAGAATGTTCTTGTAATATGATTTGCACACATTCTAATTTTAGTTCCTTTTTATTTTATATTTTTATTTTGGTTTTTTAATCATTTATAAAAACATGTGCATAGTGTTAAAAAATCGTATTTTAAAATGTTTAAAAGTATTCAACATTTAAAAAAAACTTCACCGTGTTTTTGAACATGTCCATCATAATTTTTAGATATGTTTTAAATTTGTTCATCATGTTTACAAAAATAATAATCATATTTTAGAGAAGGTTTGTCGTGCATTATAAAATAATCATCCCATAACTAAATGTATGTTTGGTGTGGATTTTAAAAAAGTTCACTTTTTATTTAAATGTTCGTCATGTATTTCAGAAATATCTTAGTACGGGGAACTTGCATGTGACGCTTACTGCGAAGAAATGCTACGTTTTGCACAAAGGTGCCCTCTAACTGGACCGGCCCTTTGGCGCAGAAATGTAGTGACTCAGAATATATTTTTTCTCTGTTGTAAAAAAAGTATATTTTTCAAGCGTTTTATTGCTTTCAGTCTGGTTTTTCGTTCAGTTTTCTAAAAAATAAGGGAACTAATTATCTGAAAAAGTCAAAATATTTGAGAATGCTCTATGGAAAAAGTGAATATTTTTGGAAAAAAGACAAACTTTGTTTGGAAGCTGAAAACAAATAATGTGAACTTCTTAAAAAATTGCGAACATTTTTTAGTAATTTGATTATTTTTACAATTTTTTTGCATATTTTTAAAAATATGATTTTTTATATTTTTCTTATTAAGAAACATTGCGAATATGTTTGCCCATTGCATTTGAAAAAATGTGCACATTTGTTTGTTTTATTTTTAAAAATACGTAGAATATACAAGAAGAAAAAACCGAAAAGCAAACCGGTAATAAAGAAAAAAACCAAATTACCCGCAAAAAAAAGCCAACGGGAAAATCTTTTTGTTTTCAAAACTTGCGCTTCGTGAGCCGGCGGCCGGCCCCCAAGGTGAACGTCCAAGTCGTCTCCACGACCACTTCACGTGATACGCGGAGCGGACGCAGCTCATGGAGAAATTGTCGCCCCGCGCTCCAAGCATCCATCCCCGCACGTAGCTTTCCTTCCTCCCCCCTTCAGATCCATGTCAACCCATCTCCCCCCTCATCTCTCTCTTTCCCTCAGGTACATTCATTCAGGCATTCGGCCATGGCGCTGCTGCGGAAGCTCTTCGCCCGGAAGGCCATGGATGGACTGTCGCACGTCTCCGAGCGGGTCTTCGGTACGTACCATGCATCACAATGTGGCTTTTGTTTCTGAGACGAGGCAAGAGGTCGCAACACGGCCGGCTGAACTAAAGCTGATCCGGAGTTCCTTTGGACAGTGTTCAACTCCTGCCTGTCGATCGGGGCCCTCGACGAGGGCGCGCACAGGGACTACCTGACCAGCACCATCATCCAGCTCAAGGCCGGCAACCCGCACGCCTCGCTCATGGTCGTCAACTTCGCCGCGGCGCCGACCGGAGCCGACGCCGCCCACTCCCTCCTCGGGCACGGCGCCGCCGCGGTCGTCGCCGACTATCCGTCCAGGTACGGCGGCTGCCCGTCGCTCCCCCTGCCGAAGATCCGAGCGTTCCTCGGCTCGTGCGTGGACTGGCTGGTGTCCGGCCACCAGCGCAACATCCTGCTCATGCACTGCGACGGCCACGGCGCGGCGTGGCCTGCCCTCGCGTTCGCCATGGCTAGCTTGCTGGTGTACATCGAGGAGGCCGCGCCGGAGCGGGCGACGCTGGACGCGGTGTTTGGGAGAGCGCCGGTGGAGCTGCTCAGTGCCTGCTCGGAGCTTGATCCGAGGCCGACTCATCTGAGGTACCTGCAGTACGTGACGAGGCTCAGGGACAAGGGGTCACTGATCGGCATGAAGCAGCAGCCCTTCGTCCTCGACTGCCTGATACTCAGAGCTGTCCCGGATTTCGACGGCGCTGGTGGATGCAGGCCAGTTGTTCGTGTCCACGGCGAGCCGCGTGAGCGATCGACCGATGCTTCTCTGACCGAGGTTCTGTTTAGCACGCCAAGGATCAAGCAACAGTTCAAGAACTATAAGCAGGTGATGAAACCTGTCAGCTCCGTGGATGCTCTCAAATAATGGTCTCATGAATGGTGATTTGGTACTAATGCTCTTCTACCTTGAATGTTTGTCTTGATTATAGGCGGAAAGCACGGTGATCAAGGCTGACATTGGATGCCAGATACAAGGCGATGTTGTTATCGAGTGCATCCATGTTGGGGATGAAGGCCACGAGGAGGTCATGTTCAGCGTCATGTTCAGCACTTGCTTTCTGCAGTCCAACATGACGGTTTTCACTCTGGAGGACATTGATCTGCCATGGAACTGCAACAAGCAGAAATTTCAGGAGGACTTCAAGATCGAGGTATACATTCTCTCCTCAAATCCTGTCTCCCCCTTGAACTGATACAGTTTACAAGTGTTCGCGTAATGAAACATTGCGAATTCATGTACCAGGTGTTCTTCTCAGAAGTGGAGCTGTCAGATACAGATGAAAGCCATGACGACAGTGAGCCTTCCTCCATTGGGAACGCAGATGAGTTCTATGATTTTGACGAGATATTGATCGAGGATTCATATTTTGACCAAGATGATGGTGAATCGCACGGTGAAACTTCACGGCAAGATCACTGTCAGGAGCCAAGCACTAACACAGAGCACAGTGAAACTCGATCATCGGATAGCGCAAGTAACAGTTCAGCAGAAAAAGGAGAGGACGGTGAAACCGGGTCGTCAGATAGCGCAAGTAACGATTCAGATGACAAAGGAAACATTAGCACCGACGATGTGGCCGAGTTTATCCATGGAGTTGATGTTATTAGAGAAAGCAAAGATCCTACATTAGTACTGGAAGCTGGAAGCACCAGTTCTATGTCACTAATTGTTCCCACAGGAAGAGATATAAATGAAGAGATGCCAACTGATTGCCAAGAAAGCAGAAGTGATGAAAGACTACTTCCAATGCAAGAAGGATATGTAGCCCTAGCACCCCAGCCTATGAGGAAAACTAGACAGAAGCAAACTGCCATTATCCCAGCAGTTCCCATCATCAGTAAGAAAATGAGGAGACCAGACACCGGACCAGATGACAAGAAGCCTGCAGCATCAAAGACGCTCGTTAGAGTGGGCTCGCATAAGGGAGCACTTGTTGCAGCTCCTAGTTCTTCCAATAACAGCACATCTCAAGCAAAGACAAGCCCATCTCCTCAAAAACACCATGAGATTCCGAGCAGGCTCAAGCAAGGATCAGCAGCTCAGGTAGTAAGAATTTCTTCAAACCTTTCCAAAGAACATCTGAAGCACAGTTCGCAGCAACAAGCAAGAGGAGATCCGGCGGCTCGAAGGCACTCTGCGAGTGGCACTGCCGCGAGGCCAGAGGTGAAACAAATAGTTTTCACCCGGCAAGCATCTTCGTCTTTCGCACCAAGTCCTCTAGGCCGACAGCGAAGCCAAGATGACGGGGAATGCAGCGGCAATCCCATGGAGAAAGCCAATAAACTAGTCATCCATTCCTCTGAAAAAACGAGGAGTGGTAGAGCGCCAAAACAAGAATCACCGGTCGTGGAAACCCCTCCTCGTCGAACAAGCACTCTGAAGAAATCCATGTCCTCGCCGGCAATCTCGGCAACACCGGCCGTTCCTTCTTCCCCGGGAAAGATTAGGACTACGACTTCGCTCCCTGGGGTGAAGACATCTCGTCCTAGCTCAGGGTTACACATAGCTTCTCCTTCTTCCTCGCCTCGAGGGCAAAAACACAGCGTGACGCCGCCTTCATCTCCGGGAGGATCGCCGCTCGCCGGTCTCAGATTCAGCAGAGCAGCGCCAGTTTCTCAGCCTGATATACAGCAGGGCGCATCAGCTCCGACCAGGTTGCCTCGTCGTGCATCATTCAGCGGGTTATCCCAATCTGTAGCGACCTCTAGAGCGGGCGATGTACACGCTGTATCGCCAAGAGCATCTAGAGTCATCCAGAACCATCGAGAAGGCGTGAAAGGCAGTGGCAGGAGTTCGTCCCCTTCATCACCGAGATTGACAACACAGCCATGGCCAAAGACCACAGCAGTAGTTTCCATGTCCAGCTCTAAAGACACAAGAAGTGGAACTGCACCGGCAAGGCCAACGAGATTAAGCTCCTAAGCTCTTCTCCGGAATGTATTTGTTATCTTATTGAATTCACGCTTTGGTAGAATGGAAATCAGTAGTCACAATACTATACTTCAGTCCCCTCACAAGAAAACGCCCACTTGTGGGCTTGCAGACTGTTGAATGTTTGAGTTTGGAACAGCTTACTTCGCAGACTGATTACGAATTGGCTTGTTTGCTAGCAAGATACTCCCTCTGTCCTATAATATAAGAGCGTCTTTTGCACTAGTATATACGAAAAATGCAGCAGCGCCAGCCAGTCCTTGCAGCATTTTGCTTTCTTCCGACTCGCAACAGTGGCGGCCACCCTTCAGCGTCGCATGTCCTGGCTTGCAACAACGGTGACCTGCTCTTGCAGCAGCACTCAATCTGCTTAGCAAGAACAATAGCTGGCCCTTGCAGCATCACATACCCCAATTTGCAGCAACAATTGGATTTTTCTTTTGAAAAGGAGGATAATCCCCAGCCTTTGCATAAGGACGATGCATGCAGTCATATATTATTAATAGAGCAAAACCCAGCAGCCGAACATCATCAACAAAAAAAACACGAAAAACAAACCCTGAGGCCATATACCTCGTGACAGTAACTCCCCCAGATAACCACTAACCCTATGATACAAGACACAACATTAACGAAAAATACACAACTCCTAGACTACCCCTTCAAGAAGGAATCGCCGCACATGCGCCGATAATTGCGAGTCCACCACAAGGTTAAAATTCAGATTCTCATCCCCAAAGCACAGTTTCAATCCACCACCTTCAGCAAGGACACGACACAAACGCGCGACGACATAGCCCGATCAGAGATCTTGTGTTTCCACGGGAGTGCATAATCTCGTCGTTGAAGCCATCTGTACCATCCGTCTTTATCCGTCTACCGACGCCTCGATAGCTGGATACCTCCGGAGGAGACAACGGAAGACAAAGACGTCCCATACCGCTTGCCTCCCTCTACTGTCGCACCACCTTCGATCCAACAACAACAGGCTAAACTTGACACCTCCGCCAGAACCGTCATGCATCACCTGCCGGTAGCAGGCATGACTTGACGTCTTCGTATAAGACGTTGTGTGTATCATCCGCCGGTAGCACATCCACCGGTGGCTTCACCTGCCGACGACAGGCACCGCCCGACAACTCCGAGAGAGGTTCATGTGTCACTTGTCGAGCCGCATCGAACCCGGCCTGTTGATGGAGGGGACGCCCCATACCGCCATCAGCCTTAGAAGGCCGTCACCATCTCGAGATCCGGACTCCAAGTCACCCACACGACCCCGGAGTCCGCCGCTGTTGATGAAGAGGGGCCGCCGCCCCGATTCCGGGCACTACAGGGAGCACCCACCATCGCGCTAGCCGCTGTCGCCGCCCATACAATGGCAACCACCGCCGCGATCCCGCACCAAGCGCCATAGACGCCGCAGGAAACTCCGGCCACCACGTGCGTCCTGCAACAAGCCAGACACGGGATCCCAAGATCCTCCGCCACCAGTGCCGCCACAAGGACCCACCACCTCGCCCGTCATCCCCGGCAAAGGGGACGGCGCCACCACCATGGTCGAATCCGGGTTAGCCATCGCCATCGCCACCGCCAAGACCGGATCTAGGCTGGCCGCCGCCGCCACCGGCCACGCCCAGCCCCACCTCCATCTTCTAGCCACGTCTAGCCGACTGGCACGCCACTGAAGGAAATATGCCCTGGAGGCAATAACAAAATTGTTATTTATATTTCCTTATATCATGATAAATGTTTATTATTCATGCTAGAATTGTATTAACTGGAAACTTAGTACATGTGTGAATACATAGACAAACAGAATGTCCCTAGTATGCCTCTACTTGACTAGCTTGTTAATCAAAGATGGTTAAGTTTCCTAGCCATAGACATGTGTTGTCATTTGATGAACGGGATCACATCATTAGAGAATGGTGTGATGGACAAGACCCATCCATTAGCTTAGCACTATGATCGTTTAGTTTATTGCTATTGCTTTCTTCATGACTTATATATGTTCCTCGAGTATGAGATTATACAACTCCCGAATACCTGAGGAACACCTTGTGTGCTATCAAACGTCACAATGTAATTGGGTGATTATAAAGATGCTCTAAAGGTGTCTCTGATGGTGTTTGTTTAGTTGGCATAGATCGAGATTAGGATTTGTCACTCCGATTGTCGGAGAAGTATCTCTGGTTCCTCTCGGTAATGCACATCATTATAAGCCTTGCAAGCAATGTTACTAATGAGTTAGTTGCCGGATGTTGCATTACGAAACAAGTAAAGAGACTTGCCGGTAATGAGATGAACTAGGTATGATGATACCGACGATCGAATCTCGGGCAAGTAACATACCGATGACAAAGGGAGCAACGTATGTTGTTATGCGGTTTGGCCGATAAAGATCTTCGTAGAATATGTAGGAACCAATATGAGCATCCAGGTTCCGCTATTTGTTATTCACCTGAGATGAGTCTCGGTCATGTCTACATAGTTCTCGAACCCGTAGGGTCCGCACGCTTAACATTCGATGATGATATGTATTATGAGTTATGTGATTTGATGTGCCGAAGGTTGTTTGGAGTCCCGGATGTGATCACGAGCATGATGAGGAGTCTCGAAATGGTCGAGACATAAAGATTGATATATTGGAAGGTTATGTTTGGACACCGAAAAGTTTTCGGATAGGTTCGGGCATTTTCCGGAGTACCGGGGGGTTACCGGAACCCCCCGAGGGGTTAATGGGCCTTCATGGGCTTTTTTGGAAGAGAGGAGGAGGCGGCCAAGAGGAGGGGCGCACCCCCCAAGCCCAATCCAAATTGGGAGGGGGGCCGGCCCCCTTTTCTTCTCTCCCTCTTCCCTTTCCTTCCCCTCCTAATTGGACTAGGAAAGGGGGGAACCTACTCCTAGTAGGAGTAGGATTCCCCCCTTGGGGTGCACCCCATGAGACCGGCCGGCCCCCTCCTCCGCTCTTTTATATACGGTGGAGGGGGCACCCCATAGACACACAAGTTGATTACTTAGTTGTGTGCGGTGCCCCCCTCCATAGTTTTCCACCTCGGTTATGTTGTCGTAGTGCTTAGGCGAAGCCCTACATCGGTAACTTCATCATCACCATCACCACGCCGTCGTTCTGACGAAACTCTCCCTCGGCCTCAGCTAGATCTAGAGTTCGAGGGACGTCACCGAGCTGAACGTGTGCAAATCACGGAGGTGCCGTGCGTTCGGTACTTGATCGGTTGGATCGCGAAGACGTTCGACCACATCAACCGCATTACTTAACGCTTCCGCTTTCGGTCTTCGAGGGTACGTGGACACACTCTCCCCGCTCGTTGCTATGCATCTCCTAGATAGTTCTTGCGTGATTGTAGGAATTTTTTTGAAATACTGCGTTTCCCAACAGTGGCATCCGAGCCAGGTCTATGCGTAGATGTTATATGCATGAGTAGAACACAAAGGAGTTGTGGGCGTGGGTATATACATATTGCTTGTCGTCACTAGTTGTTTCTTGATTCAGCGGTATTGTTGGATGAAGCTGCCCGGACCGACGTTACATGACCGCGTTCATGAGACTGGTTCTACCGACGTGCTTTGCACACAGGTGGCTGGCAGGTGTCTGTTTCTCCAATTTTAGTTGAATATGATTCATTGAACATGGTTCTTTCTTAAGATCAAAAAGCAATCACTATACCACGTTGTGGTTTTTATGCCGTAGGTAAGAACGATTCTTGCTAAGCCCGTACCAGCCACGTAAAACTTGCAACAACAAAGTAGAGGACGTCTAACTTGTTTTTGCAGGGCATGTTGTGATGTGATATGGTCAAGACATGATTATATATAAATTGTTGTATGAGATGATCATGTTTTGTTAAAGTTATCGGCAACTGGAAGGAGCCTTATGGTTGTCTCTTTATTGCATAAGTTGCAAGCACCATATAATTGTTTTACTTTATCGCTATGCGATAGCAATAGTTGCAAAAGAAATAGTTGGCAAGACGACCATGTGACGACACGTTGATAAAGATCAAGATGATGGAGATCATGGTGTCATGCCGGTGACGATGGAGATCATGACGGTACTTTGGAGATAGAGATCAAAGGCACAAGATGATGATGGTCATATCATGTCACATATTTTGATTGCATGTGATGTTTATCTTTTATGCATCTTACTTTTCTTAGTACGACGGTAGCATTATGAGATGACCCCTTACTAAAATTTCAAAGTATAAGTGTTCTCCCTGAGTATGCACCGTTGCGATAGTTCTTCGTGCTGAGACACCGCGTGATGATCGGGTGTGATAAGCTCTGCGTTCACATACAACGGGTGCAAGCCAGTTTTGCACATGCAGAATACTCGGGTTAAACTTGACGAGCCTAGCATATGCAGATATGGCCTCGGAACACTGAGGCCGAAAGGCCAAACGTGAATCATATAATAGATATGATCAACATAGTGATGTTCACCATTGAAAGCTACTCCATCTTACGTGATGATCGGACATGGTTTAGTTGATTTGGATCATGTGATCATTTAGATGACTAGAGGGATGTCTATCTAAGTGGGAGTTCTTAAGTAATATGATTAATTGAACTTTAATTTATCATGAACTTAGTCCTGATAGTATTTGCATAACTATGGTGTAGATCAATGGCTCACGATGTAGCTCCCCGTTTATTTTTGATATGTTCCTAGAGAAAAACTATGTTGAAAGATGATAGTAGCAATGATGCGGACTAGGTCTATGATGTAAGGATTATCCTCATTGCTTTATAGAAGAATTATGTCCTTGATGCACCGCTAGGTGACAGGCCTATTGCAAGAGCAGATACAGATGTTATGAACGTTTGGCAAGCTCGGTATGATAACTACTTAATAGTTTAGTGCGCCATGCTTTACGGCTTAGAACCGGGACTTCAAAAACGTTTTGAACGCCACAGAGCATATAAGATGCTCCAAGAGCTGAAATTGGTATTTCAGACTCATGCCCGAGTCGAGAGGTATGAGACCTCTGACAAAGTACTTTGCCTACAAGATGGAGGAGAATAGCTCAGCTAGTGAGCATGTGCTCAGAATGTCTGGGTACTACAATCACTTGAATCAAGTGGGAGTTAATCTTCCAGATAAGATAGTGATTGACAGAGTTCTCTAGTCACTATCACCAAGTTACTGTAACTTTGTGATGAACTATAATATGCAAGGGATAACGAAAACGATTCTCGAGGTCTTCGCGATGCTGAAATCGGCGAAGGTAGAAATCAAGAAAAGAGCATCAAATGTTGATGGTTAACAAGACCACTAGTTTCAAGAAAAGGGGCAAAGGAAAAGAAAGGAACTTCAAGAAAGAATGGCAAGCAAGTTTCCACTCCCGTGAAGAAACCCAAAGTTAGAACTAAGCCTGAAACTGAGTGCTTCTACTTCAAAGGGAATGGTCACTGGAAGCGGAACTACCCTAAAAACTTGGCGGATAAGAAGGATGGCAAAATGAACAAAAGTATATATGATATACATGTTATTGATGTGTACTTTACTAGTATTCATAGTAACCCCTGGGTATTTGATACTGGTTCAGTTGCTATGATTAGTAACTTGAAACAGGAGTTATAAAATGAACAGAGACTAGTTGAGGGCAAGGTGACGGTGTGTGTTGGAAGTGATTCCAAGGTTGATAAGATCACCATCCCATACTCCCTTTACCTTCATATTAGTGTTGAACCTAAAATAAATGTTGTTTGGTGTTTGCGTTGAGCATAATATGATTGGATCATGTTTATTGCAATACGGTTATTCATTTAAGTCAAAGAATAATTGTTATTCTGTTTACATGAATAAAACCTTTTGTGGTCATACACCCAATGTGAATGGTTTATTGAATCTCGATTGTAGTGATACACATATTCATAATATCGATGCTGAAAGATGCAAAGTTGATAATGATAGTGCAACATATTTTTGGCACTGCCATTTAGGTCATATTGGTATAAAGCGCATGAAGAAACTCCATGCTGATGGACCTTTCAAATCAGATGATTATGAATCTATTGATGCTTGTGAACCATGCCTCAATAGGCAAGATGACTAAGACTCCGTTCTCCAGAACAATGGAGCGAGCCACTGAATTATTGGAAATAATACATACCAATGTATGCGGTCCGATGAGTGTTGAGGCTCGCGGCGGCTATCGTTATTTTCTGACCTTCACACATGATTTGAGCAGATATGGGTATATCTACTTAATGAAACACAATTCTGAAACATTTAAAAAGTTCAAAGAATTTTAGAGTGAAGTGGAGAATCATCGTAACAAGAAAATAAATTTTTTACGATCTGATCCCGGAGACAAAATATTTGAGTTACAAGTTTGGCCTTTAGTTGAAACAATGTCGAATAGTTTCGCAACTCACGCCACCTGGAACACCACAGAGTATGGTGTGTCCGAACGTCATAACCGTACTTTATTAGATATGGTGCGATCTATGATGTCTCTTACTGATTTGCCGCTATCGTTCTGGGGTTATGCTTTAGAGACGGATGCATTCACGTTAAATAGGGCACCATCGAAATCCATTGAGACGACACCATATAAACTGTGGTTTGGCAAGAAACCAAAGTTGTCGTTTCTTAAAGTTTGGGGCTGCGATACTTATGTGAAAAAGCTTCAACCTGATAAGCTCGAACCCAAATCGGAGAAATGTGTATTCATAGGATACCCAAAGGAGACTGTTGGTTACACCTTCTATCACAGATCCGAAGGCAAGATATTCATTGCTAAGAATGGATCCTTTCTAGAGAAGGAGTTTCTCTCAAAATAAGTGAGTGGGAGGAAAGTAAAACTTGATGAGGTAACTGTACCTTCTCCCTTATTGGAAAGTAGTTCATCACAGAAATTAGTTCCAGTGATTCCTACACCAATTAGTGAGGAAGAAAATGATGATGATCCTGAAACTTCTGATCAAGTTACTACCAAACCTCGTAGGTCAAACAGAGTAAGATCCTCACCAGAGTGGTACGGTAATCATGTTCTGGAAGTCATGTTACTTGACCATGACGAACATACGAACTATGAGGAAGCGATGATGAGTCCAGATTCCGCAAAATGGGTTGAGGCCATGAAATCTGAGATGGGATCCATGTATGAGAACAAAGTGTGGACTTTCATTGACTTGCCCGATGATCGGTGAGCCATTCAGAATAAATGGATCTTCGGGAGGAAGACGGACGCTGATAGTAGTGTTACTATCTACAAAGCTCGAATTGTCGCAAAAGGTTTTCGATAAGTTCAAGGTGTTGACTACGATGAGATTTTCTCACTCGCATCGATGCTTAAAAGTTTGTCTGAATCATGTTAGAAGTTGCCGCATTTTATGAAATCTGGAAAATGGATATCAAAACTACATTCCTTAATTGATTTATTACAAAAAGGAGTTGTATATGATGCAACCAGAAGGTTTTGTAAATCCTAAAGGTATTAACAAAGTGTGCAAGCTCCAGCGCTCCATCTATGGACTGGTGCAAGCATCTAGGAGTTGGAACATACGCTTTGATGAGTTGATCAAAGCATATAGTTTTATACAAACTTGCGGTGAAGCCTGTATTTACAAAAATTGAGTGGGAGCACTACAGCCTTCTGATAAGTATATGTGAATGACATATTGTTGATCATAAATGATATAGAATTTTCTGGAAAGCATAAAGGAGTGTTTGAAAGGAGTTTTTAAATGAAATACCTCGGTAAAGCTGCTTACATATTGAGCATCAAGATCTATAGATATAGATCAAGACGCTTGATAAGTTTTTTCAATAAGTACATACCTTGACAAGATTTTGAAGTAGTTCAAAATGGGTCAGTCAAAGAAGGAGTTTTCTTGCCTGTGTTGCAAGGTGTGAAGTTGAGTAAAGACTCAAAACCCGACCACGGCAGAAAATAGAAAGAGAATGAAAAGTAATTTCCTATGCCTCAGTCATAGGTTCTATAAAGTATGCTATGCTGTGTACCAAACCTATTGTATACCTTAGCCTGATTTTGGCAAGGGAGTACAATAGTGATCTAGGAGTAGATCACTAGACAGCAGTCAAAATTATCCTTAAAGGACTAAAGAAACATTTCTCGGTTATGGAGGTGATAAAAGAGTTCGTCATGAAGAGTTACATCGATGCAAGCTTTTGACACTAATATAGATGACTCTAAGTCTCAATCTAGATACATATTGAAAGTGTGAGCAATTAGCTAGAGTATCTCCGTGCAGAGTATTGTAGACATAGAAATTTGTAAAATACATACGGATCTAAATGTTGCAGACCCGTAGACTAAACTTCTCTCACAAGCAAAACATGACGCTCTTTTGGTGTTAATCACATAGAGATGTGAACTAGATTATTGACTCTAGTAAACCCTTTGGTATTAGTCACATTAAGATGTGAACTAATCACATAAAGATGTTAACTATTGGTGTGAAATCACATGACGATGTGAACTAGATTATTGACTCTAGTGCAAGTGGGAGACTGAAGGAAATATGCCCTAGAGGCAATAATAAAGTTGTTATTTATATTTCCTTATATCATGATAAATGTTTATTATTCATGCTAGAATTGTATTAACCGGAAACTTAGTACATGTGTGAATACATAGACAAACATAGTGTCCCTAGTATGCCTCTACTTGACTAGCTCGTTAATCAAAGATGGTTAAGTTTCCTAGCCATGGACATGTGTTGTCATTTGATGAACGGGATCACATCATTAGAGAATGATGTGATGGACAAGACCCATCCGTTAGCTTAGCACTATGATCATTTAGTTTATTGCTATTGCTTTCTTCATGACTTATACATGTTCCTCAGACTATGAGATTATGCAACTCCCGACTACCTGAGGAACACCTTGTGTGCTGATACATCTCCAACGTATCTATAATTTTCGATTGCTCCATGCTATATTATCTATTGTTTTGGACATTATTGGGCTTTATTATCCACTTTTATATTATTTTTGGGACTAACCTATTAACTGGAGGCCCAGCCCAAAATTGTTGTTTTTTGCCTATTTCAGAGTTTCGCACAAAAGGAATATCAAAAGGAGTCCAAGTGGAATGAAACCTTTGGGAACATGATTTTCAGAACGAACATGATCCAGGAGACTTGGACCCTACGTCACGAAATAAAGGAGGAAGCCACGAGGTAGGGGGCGCGCCTACCCCCCTCCCCCCAGGCGCGCCCTCCACCCTCGTGGGCCCCCTGTTGCTCCACCGACGTACTCCTTCCTCCTATATATACCTACGTACCCCAAACGATCAAATACGGAGCCAAAAACCTAATTCCACCACCGCAACCTTCTGTATCAGCGAGATCCCATCTTGGGGCCTGTTCCGGAGCCCCGCCGGAGGGGGCATCCATCACGGAGGGCTTCTACACCAACACCATAGCCTCTCCGATGAAGTGTGAGTAGTTTATCTCAGACCTTCGGGTCCATAGTTATTAGCTAGATGGCTTCTTCTCTCTTTTTGGATCTCAACACAATGATCTCCCCCTCTCTTGTGGAGATCTATTCGATGTAATCTTGTTTTTGCGGTGTGTTTGTTGAGACCGATGAATTGTGGGTTTATGATCAAGATTATCTATGAACAATATTTGAATCTTCTCTGAATTCTTTTATGTATGATTGGTTATCTTTGCAAGTCTCTTCGAATTATCAGTTTGGTTTGGCCTACTAGATTGATCTTTCTTGCAATGGGAGAAGTGCTTAGCTTTGGGTTCAATCTTGCGGTGTCCTTTCCCAGTGACAGTAGGGGCAGCAAGGCACGTATTGTATTGTTGTCATCGAGGATAACAAGATGAGGTTTTTATAATATTGCATGAATTTATCCCTCTACATCATGTCATCTTGCTTAAGGCGTTACTCTGTTTTCATGAACTTAATACTCTAGATGCATGCTGGATAGCGGTCGATGAGTGGAGTAATAGTAGTAGATGCAGACAGGAGTCTACTTGTCTCGGGCGTGATGCCTATATACATGATCATACCTAGATATTCTCATAACTATGTTCAATTCTGTCAATTGCTCAACAGTAATTCGTTCACCCACCGTAAAATACTTATGCTCTTGAGAGAAGCCACTAGTGAAACCTATGGCCCCCGGGTCTATCTTCATTATATTAATCTTCCAATACTTATTTATTTCCTTTGCTTTTATTTTACTTTGCATCTTTATCACAAAAATACCAAAAATATTATCCTATCATATCTATCAGATCTCACTCTCGTAAGTGACCATGAAGGGATTGACAACCCCTTATCGCGTTGGTTGCGAGGAGTTATTTGTTTTGTGCAGGTACGAGGGACTCGCACGTAGCCTCCTACTGGATTGATACCTTGGTTCTAAAAAACTAAGGGAAATACTTACGCTACTTTGCTGCATCATCCTTTCCTCTTCAAGGAAATCCAACGCAGTGCTCAAGAGGTAGCAAGAAGATTTTTGGCACCGTTGCTGGGGAGGTTCGCGCAAGTCAAGATTTGACTCCCGACAACGAGCCATTTCTGGCGCCGTTGCCGGGGAGTCTACACAAAAGTCAACATACCAAGTACCCATCACAACCCTTATCTCCCGTATTATATTATTTGCCATTTGCCTCTCGTTTTCCTCTCCCCCACTTCACCCTTGTCGTTTTATTCGCCCTTCTTCTGTTCGTCTTTCCATTTGCTTTGATGTCTTACTTGGCTCGTTTACTCGTTTGGTTGGAATAATTGTTTATTTATTACTAAACAGAGAACCTAAGATTTATGGACCCTCATCCGCTTGCTAATCTCTTTAAGAGATCCAATTATGTTGAACCAATTGCTAGTGAGTTTTGTGCACCAGATTATCTCTATGAAGTTTTGCTTGAAATTCGTGAATCTAAAAATTGTGATGAAGTATTTTATGAAGTGATTCACGATAGATCTTTGAATAAAAAGCATGATTGCAATGATGTTATTATAATTTCTATTAATGTCAATTGTGCTAATAATATGCAAACCCTAAGCTTGGGGATGCTAGTTTTGCTATGTCCTCTACTTGTTGTAATGATCTTGATTGGGGTGATTCTTCTTAAAATCTTGAAAATTTATTTAAGCCCCATGATGAATATGAGATTGATAATAGTGTTTGCAATATTATTAAAAGTGGGTTTGGAGAGGTCATGACTTTAGTTAATGTTAATCCCACTATTTTGGAAGAGTGTCAACTTTGCATGCATGTGGATCGTGTTGAAAATATTTTATGTGATAGCTATTTTGTTGAATTTTCTTATGATCCTACATGTAATTATTACGAGAGATGAAAATATGGTGGTAGAAATTTTCATGTTACTAAACTACCTCTCGTTATGTTGAGATTGCTATTGTTTCTTTCCTCTTCCTTGCATATGCTAGTTTTTGCTTGCCTTGATAATTTGTTTGCCTATAAGATGCCTATGCATAGGAAGTATGTTAGACTTAGATGTGTTTGTCACATGCTTTATGATGCTCCTTTTGTGCTTCAATTCTTGTCTTTCATGTGAGCATCATTAAAATTATCAATGCCTAGCTATAAAGCTTTAAAGAAAAGCGCTTGTTGGGAGACAACCCAATATTTTTACTTGCTGTTATTCAATAAATAATTTACCTAGTCTCTGTTTTGGTTGTGTTTTTTGTGTTTAATTAGTGTTTGTGCCAAGTAGAACCGTTGGGAAGACTTGGGGAAAGTCTTGTTATCTTGCTGTAAAAAACAGAAACTTTAGCGCTCACGAGAACTGCTGCCATTTTTATTTGGAAAGTGATATTTAGTAAATTCTTTTTGCATATGATTAATAGATAAATTCCTCATGTCCAGAAATTTATTTTAAAATTTTTGGGGTTCCATATCTTGCGCTAGTTACAGATTACTACAGACTGTTCTGTTTTTGACAGATTCTGTTTTTCGTGTGTTCTTTGCTTATTTTGATGAATCTATGGCTAGTAAAATAGTTTATAAACCATAGAGAAGTTGGAATACAGTAGGTTTAACACCAATATAAATAAATAATGAGTTAATTACAGTACCTTTAAGTGGTCTTTTGTTTTCTTTCGCTAACGGAGCTCACGAGATTTTCTACTTTAAGTTTTGTGTTGTGAAGTTTTCAAGTTTTGGGTAAAGATTTGATGGATTATGGAACAAGGAGTGGAAAGATCCTAAGCTTGGGGATGACCATGGCACCCCCAATATAATCTAAGGACACCTAAAAGCCAACGCTTGGGGATGCCCCGGAAGGCATCCCCTCTTTCGTCTACTTGCATCGGTAACTTTACTTGGAGCTATATTTTTATTCACCACATGATATGTGTTTTGCTTGGAGCGTCTTGTATGATTTGAGTCTTTGCTTTTTAGTTTACCACAATCATCCTTGCTGTACACACCTTTTGAGAGATCCATACATGATTTGGAATTTGTTAGAATACTCTATGTGCTTCACTTATATCTTTTGAGTTATACAGTTTTGCTCTAGTACTTCACTTATATATTTTAGAGCATGGTGGTGGATTTGTTTTGTAGAAACTATTGATCTCTCATGCTTCACTTAGATTATTTTTAGAGTCTTAAATAGCATGGTAATTTGCTTAAATAATCCTAATATGCTAGGTATTCAAGATTAGTAAAAAAATTCTTATGAGTGTTTTGAATACTAAGAGAAGTTTGATGCTTGATGATTATTTTGAGATATGGAGGTAATAATACCAAAGTCGTGCTATTTGAGTAGTTGTGAATTTGAGAAATGCTTGTGTTGAAGTTTGCAAGTCCCGTAGCATTCACGTATGGTAAATGTTATGTAACAAATTTGAAACATGAGGTGTTCTTTGATTGTCCTCATTACGAGTGGTGGTCGGGGACGAGCGATGGTCTTTTCCTACCAATCTATTCCCCTAGGAGCATGCGCGTAGTGCTTGGTTTTAGTTGAATTTTAGATTTTTGCAATAAGTATGTGAGTTCTTTATGACTAATGTTGAGTCCATGGATTATAAGCACTCTCACCCTTTCATCATTGCTAGCCTCTTCGGTACCGTGCATTGCCCTTTCTCACATTGAGAGTTGGTGCAAAATTCGCCGGTGCATCCAAACCCCATGATATTATACGCTCTTTCACACATAAACCTCCTTATATCTTCCTCAGAACAGCCACCATACCTACCTATTATGGCATTTCCATAGCCATTCCGAGATATATTGCCATGCAACTTTCCACCATTCCATTTATCATGACACATTCATCATTGTCATATTGCTTAGCATGATCATATAGTTGACATAGTATTTGTGGCAAAGCCACCGTTCATAATTCTTTCATGCATGTCACTCTTGGTTCATTGCATATCTCAGTACACCGCTGTGGCATTCATATAGAGTCATCTTTTGTTCTAGCATCGAGTTGTAATCATTGAGTTGTAAATAAATAGAAGTGTGATGATCATCATTTTCTAGAGCATTGTCCCAAGTGAGGAATTTAAAAAAAAGAAGGAGAGAAAGGCCATAAAAAGGAAGAGAAGGCCCAAAAAGGAGAGAGAGAGAAAGAGAGAGAAGGGACAATGCTACTATCCTTTGCCACACTTGTGCTTCAAAGTAGCACCATAATCTTCATGATAGGGAGTCTTTTGTTTTGTCACTTTCATATACTAGTGGGAATTTTTCATTATAGAACTTGGATTGTATATTCCAACAATGGGCCTCCTCAAGTGCCCTAGGTCTTCGTGAGCAAGCAAGTTGGATGCACACCCACTTAGTTTCTTTTGTTGAGCTTTCATACATTTATAGCTCTAGTGCATCCGTTGCATGGCAATCCCTACTCCTTGCATTAACATCAATCGATGGGCATCTCCATAGCCCATTGATTAGCCTCGTTGATGTGAGACTTTCTCCTTTTTGTCTTCTCCACATAACCCCCATCATCATATTCTATTCCACCCATAGTGCTATGTCCATGGCTCGCGCTCATATATTGTGTGAAAGTTTATAGGTTTGAGATTACTAAAGTATGAAACAATTTCTTGGCTTGTCATCGGGGTTGTGCATGATGAGAGTATTCTTGTATGACGAAAATGGAGCATGACTAAACTATATGATTTTGTAGGGATGAACTTTCTTTGGCCATGTTATTTTGAGAAGACATAATTGCTTAGTTAGTATGCTTGAAGTATTATTATTTTTATGTCAATATGAACTTTTATCTTGAATCTTTCGGATCTGAATATTCATGCCACAATTAAGAAGAATTACATTAAAATTATGCCAAGTAGCACTCCGCATTAGAATTATTATTTTTATCATTTACCTACTCAAGGACGAGCAGGAATTAAGCTTGGGGATGCTTGATACGTCTCCAATGTATCTATAATTTTTGATTGCTCCATGCTATACTATCTACTGTTTTGGACATTATTGGGCTTTATTATCCACTTTTATATTATTTTTGGGACAAACCTATTAACTGGAGGCCCAACCCAGAATTGTTGTTTTTTGCCTATTTCAGAGTTTCGCATAAAAGGAATATCAAACGGAGTCCAAACGGAATGAAACCTTCGGGAACGTGATTTTCGGAATGAACATGATCCAGGAGACTTGGACCCTACGTCAAGAAATAAAGGAGGGAGCCACGAGGTAGGGGGCGCGCCTACCCCCCAGGTGCGCCCTCCACCCTCGTGGGCCCCCTGTTGCTCCACCGACGTACTCCCTCCTCTTATATATACCTACGTATCCCCAAAAGATCAGATACGGAGCCAAAAACCTAATTCCACCGCCGCAACCTTCTGTATCCACGAGATCCCATCTTGGGGCCTGTTCCGGAGCTCCGCTGGAGGGGGCATCCATCACGCAGGGCTTCTACATCAACACCATAGCCTCTCCGATGAAGTGTGAGTAGTTTACCTCAGACCTTCGGGTCCATAGTTATTAGCTAGATGGCTTCTTCTCTCTTTTTGGATCTCAATACAATGATCTCCCCCTCTCTTGTGGAGACCTATTTGATGTAATCTTCTTTTTGTGGTGTGTTTGTTGAGACCGATGAATTGTGGGTTTATGATCAAGATTATCTATGAACAATATATGAATCTTCTCATAATTCTTTTATGTATGATTGGTTATCTTTGCAAGTCTCTTCGAATTATCGGTTTGGTTTGGCCTACTAGATTGATCTTTCTTGCAATGGGAGAAGTGCTTAGCTTTGGGTTCAATCTTGCGGTGTCCTTTCCCAGTGACAGTAGGGGCATCAAGGCACGTATTGTATTGTTGCCATCTAGGATAACAAGATGGGGGTTTTTATCATATTGCATGAATTTATCCCTCTACATCATGTCATCTTGCTTAAGGCATTACTCTATTTTCATGAACTTAATACTCTAGATGCATGCTAGATAGCGGTCGATGAGTGGAGTAATAGTAGTAGATGCAGGCAGGAGTCGGTCTACTTGTCTCAGACGTGATGCCTATATACATGATCATACCTAGATATTCTCATAACTATGCTCAATTCTGTCAATTGCTCAACAGTAATTCGTTCACCCACCGTAAAATACTTATGCTCTTGAGAGAAGCCACTAGTGAAACCTATGGCCCCCGGGTCTATCTTCATTATATTAATCTTCCAATACTTATTTATTTCCTTTTCTTTTATTTAATTTGCATCTTTGTCACAAAAATACCAAAAATATTATCCTATCATATCTATCAGATCTCACTCTCGTAAGTGACCGTGAAGGGATTGACAACCCCTTATCGCGTTGGTTGTGAGGAGTTATTTGTTTTGTGCAGGTACGAGGGACTCGCGCGTAGCCTCCTACTGGATTGATACCATGGTTCTCAAAACTGAGGGAAATACTTACGCTACTTTGCTGCATCATCCTTTCCTCTTCAAGGAAATCCAACGCGGTGCTCAAGAGGTAGCATGTGCTATCAAACGTCACAACGTAACTGAGTGATTATAAAGATGCTCTACAAGTGTCTTCGATGGTGTTTGTTGAGTTGGCATAGATCGAGATTAGGATTTGTCACTCCGGTTGTCGGAGAGGTATCTCTGGGCCCTCTCGGTAATGCACATCACTATAAGCCTTGCAAGCAATGCGACTAATGAGTTGGTTGTGGGATGTTGCATTACGAAACGAGTAAAGAGACTTGCCGGTAATGAGATTGAACCAGGTATGATGATACTGACGATCGAATCTCGGGCAAGTAACATACCGATGACAAAGGGAACGATGTATGTTGTTATGCGGTTTGACCAATAAAGATCTCCGTAGAATATGTAGGAACCAATATGAGCATCCATGTTCCGCTATTGGTTATTAACCTGAGATGAGTCTCGGTCATGTCTACATAGTTCTCGAACCCGTAGGGTCCGCACGCTTAACGTTCGATGACGATATGTATTGTGAGTTATGTGATTTGATGTACCGAAGGTTTTTCGGAGTCCCGGATGTGATCACGGTCATGACGAGGAGTCTCGAAATGGTTGATACATAAAGATTGGTATATTGGAAGGTTATGTTTGGACACCGGAAAGGTTTCGGATAGGTTCGGGCATTTTCCGGAGTACCGGGGGGGTTACCGGAACCCCCCGGGGGGTTAATGGGCCTTCATGGGCTTTAGTGGAAGAGAGGAGGAGGCGGCCAAGAGGAGGGGCAACCCCCCAAGCCCAATACGAATTGGGAGGGGGGCTGGCCCCCCTTTCCTTCTCTCCCTCTTCCCTTTCCTTCCCCTCCTAGTTGGACTAGGAAAGGGGGGAACCTACTCCTAGTAGGAGTAGGACTCCCCCCTTGGGGCCCACCCCATGAGACCAGCCGGCCCCCTCCTCCACTCCTTTATATACGGGGGAGGGGGGCACCCCATAGACACACAAGTTGTTTTCTTAGCCGTGTGCGGTTCCCCCCTCCACAGATTTCCACCTCGGTCATATTGTCGTAGTGCTTAGGCGAAGCCCTGCGTCGGTAACTTCATCAACACTGTCACCACGCCGTCGTGCTGATTGAAACTCTCCCTCAGCCTCAGCTGGATCAAGAGTTCGAGGGACATCACCGAGCTGAACGTGTGTAGATCGCGGAGGTGTCGTGCGTTCGGTACTTGATCGGTTGGGTCGCGAAGACGTTCGACTACATCAACCGCATTACTTAACGCTTCCGCTTTCGGTCTATGAGGGTACGTGCACACACTCTCCCCGCTCGTTGCTATGCATCTCCTAGATAGATCTTGCGTGATCGTAGGAAAAAATTTGAAATACTACATTTCCCAACAGCCACGCCCAACCGACCCACCTGTGCCGCCAAGCGCCGCCGCCAGGAAACGTCGTGCCATGGATCCGCAAGACGTCGTCGCTGAAACCGTTGTCCCGCGCCACCCGACATCATGCAAGGAGAAGGGGACCCCTCCTCCCCCGTCACCTACGTTGACCGGATCAACGACACACATCGGTGGCGGCGAGGGAGGGAGCTGGAGGCGACGACTAGGGTTCGCCCCCTCGGTCGCTCGCGGGAGCGACGTGAGGGAGTTATGCCTTGAGAGTTTGTTTCTGATACATCTCCATCGTATCTACTTTTCCAAACAATTTTGACCTTGTTTTGGACTCTAACTTGCATGATATGAATGGAACTAACCCGGACTGACGCTGTTTTCAGCAAAATTGCCATGGTGTTATTTTTGTGCAGAAATAAAAGTTCTCGGAATGACCTGAAACTTCATGGAGAATATTTTTGGAATATATCAAAAATACTGGCGAAAGAATCGACATCAGGGGGCCCACACCCTGTCCACGAGGGTGGGGGGCTCGCCCACCCCCCTGGGGTGCCCCCCTGTCTTGTGGCCCCCCTGAGGCTCCACCGACCTCAAGTCCAACTCTATATATTCACGTTCGGGGAGAAAAAATAAGAGAGAAGGATTCATCGCGTTTTACGATACGGAGCCGCCGCCAAGCCCTAATCTCTCTCGGGAGGGCTGATCTAGAATCCGTTCGGGGCTCCGAAGAGGGGAATCTGTCGCCATTGTCATCATCAACCTTCCTCCATCACCAATTTCATGATGCTCACCGCCGTGCGTGAGTAATTCCATCGTAGGCTTGCTGGACGGTGATGGGTTGGATGAGATTTATCATGTAAGTGAGTTAGTTTTGTTAGGGTTTGATCCCTAGTATCCATTATGTTCTGAGATTGATGTTGCTATGACTTTGCTATGCTTAATGCTTGTCACTAGGGACCGAGTGACATGATTTCAGATCTAAACCTATTATGTTTCCATGAATATATGTGAGTTCTTGATCCTATTTTGCAAGTCAATAGTCACCTACTATGTGTTATGATCCGTTAACCCCGAAGTGACAATAATTGGGACAATTACCGGTGATGACTATAGTTTGACGAGTTCACGTATTCACGAAGCGCTAATGCTTTTCCGTACTCTATTAAAAGGAGGCCTTAATATCCCTTAATTTCCAATAGGACCCCGCTGCCACGGGAGGGTAGGACAAAAGATGTCATGCAAGTTCTTTTCCATAAGCACATATGACTATATTCGGAATACAGGCCTACATTACATTGATGAAATGGAGCTAGCTCTGTGTCACCCTCTGTTATAACTGTTGCATGAGGAATCGCATCCGACATAATTATCCATCATTGATCCATTGCCTACGAGCTTTTCACATATTGATCTTTGCTTAGTTACTTTTCCGTTGCCACTGTTACAATTACTACAAAACTAATACTATTACTTTTGCCACCGTTACCGTTACTTCCATATTACTTTGCTACTAAATACTTTGCTGCAGATATTAAGTCTTTCAGGTGCGGTTGAATTGACAACTCAAGTGTTAATGCTTGAGAATATTCTTTGGTTCCCCTTGTGTTGAATCAATAAATTTGGGTTGAATACTCTACCCTCGAAATATGTTGTGATCCCCTATACTTGTGGGTTATCAAGACTATTTTATGGCGCTGTTGCCGGGGAGCATAGCTCTATTCCTTGAGTCACTTGGGATTTATATCTGTTGATCACTATGAGGAACTTGAAAGATGAAAGAACCAATATTTTTCCCTCAACTACGATGGGAGGTAAGGAACCGCCATCTAGCTCTGCACTCGATTCACCTTCTCTTTTGACTAAACTTGCGACACCTACTCCTTCTATTCATTCTGATATGTCGCATGTTATTGATGATGCCACTTCTGCTTTGCATGATGCTTATGATGAAACTACTTCTATGCTTGATAATATTGTGCCACTAGGCGAATTTCTTGATGAACAACTTGCTAGGGCTAGAGAGAATGAAATTATTGAAACTGATAATATTGATGAAAGTGATTATGAAGACTCTCCCCCTAGATATGAATTGCCTTTTGTGCCTGATGGTTATGTTATGGATGAAGAAACTGCTAGAGACTTTTTAGCTTGCAATGATAGATATGATTTTAAGAAACTATTAGCTAAGCTGAAAGAAAAATCTTTGAATGCTAGAATGAAATATGACCCTGCTTTTGCTACTTCACCTATCTGTATTTCCGATAAGGATTATGATTTCTCTGTCGATCCTGAGTTAATTACTTTGGTTGAATCTAATCCTTTTTATGGCTATGAATCTGAAACTGTTGTGGCACATCTTACTAAATTAAATGATATAGCCACCCTGTTCACTAATGATGAGAAAACTCGTTATTACTTTATCCTTAAGTTATTTCCGGTCTCATTAAAGGGTGATGCTAAAACATGGTTTAATTCTCTTGATCCTGGTTGTGTGCGTAGTCCTTGGGATATGATTTATTACTTCTCTGCAAAATATTTCCCGCTCATAAGAAACAAGCTGCCTTAAGGGAAATATATAATTTTGTGCAAATTGAAGAAGAGAGTCTCCCACAAGCTTGGGGGAGGCTTCTCCGATTACTTAATACTTTGCCTGATCATCCTCTCAAGAAAAATGAAATACTTGATATCTTTTATAATGGACTAACCGATGCTTCCAGAGACCACCTGGATAGTTGTGTTGGTTGTGTTTTCAGGGAAAGAACTATTGATCAAGCTAAATTTCTATGGAATAATATGTTGGGCAATGAAGATGATTGGACACTTCCTGAACCAACTCCTAAGCCAACTCCGAAGAAAAGGGGTATTCTATTTCTCAGTCCTGAAGATATGCAAGAGGCAAAGAAATATATGAAAGAAAAGGGTATTAAAGCTGAAGATGTCAAGAATTTACCACCTATTGAATAAATACATGGTCTTGATAACCCGACACATGTAGTAAAGGTAAATTCTCTCCATAGATTTGATGAAGGTGATATTCCTCGTTATAAGTCTGCTAGCCAATGCTTAGATGAGTTTGATAATTTTATTGTTAAACAAGAAAACTTCAATGCTTATGTTGGTAGACAATTGAAACGTAATGCTTATATGATTGAACACTTGAGTGATTATATGTCTAGAGTTAAAGGTGAACTTAAACTTATTAGTAAACATGCTTCTATGGTCACCATTCAAGTAGAACAAGTGCTTAAAGATCAGAATGATTTGCTCAATGAATTAAATAATAAGAAAAATGAAAATGTTGTTAGAGTTGTGACTAGAGGGGGTAAAATGACTCAGGAACCTTTGTATCCTAAGGGCCGCCCTAAGAGAATCGAGCAACATTCTCAGAAGACTAATGTTGATGCACCTTGTTCTTCTAAGAAGAAGAAAAATAAAAATGATAGAACTTTGCATGCTTCTAGTGAACCTGTTGTTGACACACCTGAGAATCCCAGTGATATTTCTATTTATGATGTTGAAACACAATCTGGTAATGAACATGAACCTAGTGATAATGTTAATGACGATGTTCATGTTGGTGCTCAACCTAGCAATGACAATGATGTAGAGATTGAACCTGCTACTGATCTTGATAACCCACAATCAAAGAATCAACGTTATGATAAGAGAGACTTTATTGCTAGGAAGCATGGTAAAGAAATAGAACCATGGGTTCAGAAACCCATGTCTTTTCCTCCTAAACCATCCAAAAAAAGGATGATGAGGATTTTGAGCGCTTTGCGGAAATGATTACACCTATCTTTCTGCGTATGCGTTTGACTGAGATGCTTAAAATGAATCCTTATGCTAAGTACATGAAAGATATTATTACAAATAAAAGAAAGATACCGGAAGCTGAAATTTCCACCATGCTTGCTAATTATACTTTTAAGGGTGGAATACCAAAGAAACTTGGAGATCCAGGAGTACCAACTATACCATGCTCCATTACAAGAAACTATGGTAAAACTGCTTTATGTGATCTTGGAGTCGGTGTTAGTGTTAGGCCTCTCTCTTTATATCTAGACTTGATTTGAGTAAGTTGACACCTACTGAAATATCTTTGCAAATGGCTGATAAATCAACTGATATACCTGTCGGTATCTGTGAGGATGTGCCTGTTGTGGTTGCAAACGTTACTATTTCAATGGACTTTGTTATTCTTGATATTCTGATGTCTACTACACAATCTTCTTCTTATAGACGTTGTTGGGCCTCCAAGTGCAGAGGTTTGTAGGACAGTAGCAAATTTCCCTCAAGTGGATGACCTAAGGTTTATCAATCCGTGGGAGGCGTAGGATGAAGATGGTCTCTCTCAAGCAACCCTGCAACCAAATAACAAACAGTCTCTTGTGACCCCAACACACCCAATACAATGGTAAATTGTATAGGTGCACTAATTCGGCGAAGAGATGGTGATACAAATGCAATATGGATGGCAAATATAGGTTTTTTGTAATCTGTAAATATAAAAACAACAAGGTAACTAATGATAAAGATGAGCACAAATGGTATTGCAATGCTAGGAAACAAGGCCTAGGATTCATACTTTCACTAGTGCAAGTTCTCTCAACAATAATAACATAGTTGGATCATATAACTATCCCTCAACATGCAACAAAGAGTCACTCCTAAGTCACTAATAGCGGAGAACAAACGAAGAGATTATGGTAGGGTATGAAACCACCTCAAAGTTATCCTTTTTGATCGATCTATTCAAGAGTCTGTAGTAAAATAACACGAAGCTATTCTTTCCGTTCGATCTATCATAGAGTTCGTACTAGAATAACACCTTAAGATACAAATCAACCAAAACCCTAATGTCACCTAGATACTCCAATGTCACCTCAAGTATCCGTGGGTATGATTATATGATATGCATCACGCAATGTCAGATTCATCTATTCAACCAACACAAAGAACTTCATAGAGTGCCCCAAAGTTTCTAACGGAGAGTGAAGACGAAAACGTGTGCCAACCCCTATGCATAAGTTCACGAGCGGAACCCGCAAGTTGATCACCAAAACATACATCAAGTGGATCACGTGATATCCCATTGTCACCATAGATAAGCACATGCAAGACATACATCATGTGTTCTCAAATCCTTAAAGACTCAATCCGATAAGATAACTTCAAAGGGAAAACTCAATCCATTAAAAGAGAGTAGAGGGGGAGAAACATCATAAGATCCAACTATAATAGCAAAGCTCGCGATACATCAAGATCGTACCACCTCAGGAACATGAGAGAGAGAGATCAAACACATAGCTACTGGTACATACCCTCAGCCCCGAGGGTGAACTACTCCCTCCTTGTCATGGAGAGTTCCGGGATGATGAAGATGGCCACCAGAGAGGGATTCCCCCCTCCGGCAGGGTGCCGAAATGGGTCTAGATTGGTTTTCGGTGGCTACAGAGGCTTGTGGCGGCGAAACTCCCGATCTATTCTGCTCTCCGATGTTTCTAGGGTATATTGATATATATAGGTGAAAGAAGTCGGTCAGGGGAGCCACGAGGGGGCCACGAGGGTGAGGGGCGCGCCTCCCTGCCTCGTGGCCACCTCGAAGCTTCCTTGACTTCAACCCCAAGTCTCCTGGATCACGTTCGTTCCAAAAATCATGCTCCTGAAGGTTTCATTCCGTTTGGACTTCGTTTGATATTCCTTTTCTGCGAAACACCGAAACAAGGGAAAAAACAGGAACTGGCACTAGGCTCTAGGTTAATAGGTTAGTCCCAAAAATTATATAAAAGTGTAAAATAAAGCCCATAAACATCCAAAACAGATAATATGATAGCATGGCACAATCAAAAATTATAGATACGTTGGAGACGTATCATATTCCCGAGGACGATAGTATGTCTATTATTCTTGGTAGACCCTTTTTGAATACTGCAGGGGCTGTTATTGATTGCAACAAAGGCAATGTCACTTTTCATGTTAATGGTAATGAGCACACGGTACACTTTGTGAGGAAACAAACTCAAGTCCACAATATTAATTCTATTGGAAAAACTTCAACAATTACTATTGGAGGTTTTGAATTTCCTCTTCCTACCGTCAAGAAGAAATATGATATTCTTATTGTTGGGGATATGCATATCCCCGTTGAGGTAACTTAGTGTTATTCTAATATTCTCCGGTTTCATGTTATTCAGAAAGAGTTTGTTAACAAGACTTGATCAACCTTGTTAGTGGATTCCTTTTGATGAGCATGAGATGGATGAAGTTAGAAAGCACAACTCTCTGTACCCTCTTTTTACTTTCTGTTATTTAGATTAAATAAAGCAAAAATAGTATTTTTCTGTCTGTTTTCTGAATTGTCCTTGCAATAAAAAATACCCGGAAAATAAAAGTTCTCGTCCTAAAAAATTTATATGATTTTTTAGAATATTTAAGAATTATTGGCACTGAGAACACACCAGGGGGACCTACCACCTGGCCACGAGGGTCCAGGGTGCGCCCCTGCCTCGTGGACCCCACATGGGCCCCCTCCACTTATTCTTGCACCCACACACTTCGTATCCCTCCAAAAAAATCCTCCACCAGCTCAAACCCGAGTTCTAGCTCATCTTGCTGCCATTTTCGATCTCCTTTCTCAAAGCTCCATTCACAAAACTGCTTTGGGGGATTGTTCTTCGGTATGTGACTCCTCCAATGGTCCAATTAGTTTTTGTTCTAGTGCTTTATTTATTGCAATTTTTTGCTGCTTAGGTGACCCTGTTCTTGAGCATGCATGTCAAATTTATGTGGTCAAAAGTAGTTTTAATGCATGATATAGTCTGTAGGCACTTGTAGGAGTAGTTGCTATCAATCTTGTTGAGTTTGATTCACTTTTATTTTGAGTCACTAAAAATTTCAGAAATTTTTCAAAGAAAATGATGAAGAGATTGTTGAGGGGCTCTTCGAGCCGAAGCTCGAAGGATAAGCAAAGTGAAGAGAATAAGAAGCCCAAATATAATCTCCCTTGCACTGCGGAGGTTCGGCCTTGTGATGAGTTCTTGAGAGCAGCCGAGATTTATGAAGGCTTTTATTATTTGGCTGAGAATGCAAGCCTCATCGACTTCCTCCGCGACCAGCGTGAACAGTATCTCCTCCTCACTAATATTTTCGTGCAAAATTTTCACTTTCATGCTAAGAAATCACCACCTTCGGCGGAATTTCACTTATATGATGAGGTTAAGGAGATGTCACTATATGATTTTTGCCGGGTCTATAAGATACCCTTTGAGGGCAGCATAGAGGAACCTCATGTAATGGTGTGGAGGGGTTCATTGATACAATCGATGTAGGAGAAACGAGGAAAGTTTCCGATGCAAGAATTACTAGCATACATTTTCCTGTTCTACGTTACTTTGCAATATTTGCCAGTAGATGCTTAATTGGTCGTGGGAACAGTGGAAACCTCAGTCCCCCTGATATTGTTATTTTGCGCCATGCTTTTTTCATGATACAACTTTCAGTCTAGGCGCTATTGTTGCTAAATGGTTAAATTTGAACCATACAAAGGACCCCACCCTTGGAGGCATCTTTGCTTCACGCCTTGCTGCACACTTTAGGATACCTATTAGGCATTATGAGAAAGAGGAAAAGTTGATGCCCCCTATTTTTCTAGATTATAAGAGTATGGTAGCACATGATTTTATTGTTAAGGATAAGAAGAAGGTGCTTAAGTATAGATTGATATTTGATAAAAACTACTATGAGATTATTACCTTGCATGTGTCCTCTTTGTTTAACATTTTTTCAGGCATGTACCTCGTTTTGCCAAAGGCCATTCATGCCTACCGGAGCCAGACACCAGCTCCAGAGCCTGAGCCGGAGCCACCCCTTGATCCTTATCGACAGTTTGTTTATCAGTGGGATCCAGAGGAGATCGCCAACCAGTGGCACCCAGATGACACTCCTCTGTACACCGGAGAGGGCAGCTTTGAGCCATGGCTGTTGGTGTCAAAACCGACGGATCTCGGGTAGGGGGTCCTGAACTGTGCGTCTAAGGTTGATGGTAACAGGAGACAGGGAAGACGAAGTTTTACCCAAGTTTGGGCCCTCTTGATGGAGGTAATACCCTACGTCCTGCTTAATTGATATTGATGAGTATGGGGGTTACAAGAGTTGATCTACCATGAGATCGTAATGGCTAAAACCCTAGAAGTCTAGCCTGTATGATTATGATTGCCTCTACGGACTAAACCCTCCAGTTTATATAGACATCGGAGGGGCCTAGGGTTGTACAAAGGCAGTTACATAGGAAGGAAATAGTACATCCGGCCGCCTAGCTTGCCTTCCACGCAAAGGAGAGTCCTATCCGGACACGGGAGGAAGTCTTCTATCTTGTATCTTCATGGCCCAATAGTCCAGCCCACGTCACATAGGTCGGACGCCCGAGGACCCCTTAATCCAGGACTCCCACAGTAGCCCCCAAACCAGGCTTCAATGATGAGGTGTCCGGCGTGCAGATTGTCTTCGGCATTGCAAGGTGGGTTCCTCCTCCGATCACTTCAAAGTACCTGACTTAAAGAGCTGTATTCGGCCCTCCATTTAATGTCACACCCATCAGCTTTTGTGCCTCCATACCTTCTGCTTCCACGTGTCGAGCGAATACGAGTGGTCGGTGTATTTTTGCATAACCCCCTCCGGCCACATAAGAAAGGCCTCTATTTAAAGGGATTGGATCTCAGATCCATTCCACACCCAGCGGAAAATCCTCAGAGTCTTGCCAGGGGAAACCATTCGACATGGCTAGCGTACCTAGTTCCTCCTCCCGCCCTCACGGCTCCGAAAAAGGCGATTGGGAGAGATGCTCTGTATCCCATGAGCAGTTGGTTAAGCTCCAAACATAGGGATTCCTTCCCCCCACGGATCTAGTCCCTGTTCGAGCAAGATTGACCTCCTTCACAGGTGAAGTCCTGGCGGAAAATTTCCCCAATCCAACCAGGGGGAACGGGTGTGCTTCGTATCTTACTTGTTGAGAGGCGTCGGGTTTCCAATCTACCCTTTCCTCCGTGGACTCCTGGAGTATTACGGCCTCCAACTGTGCAACCTCACGCCATCCTCTATCCTGCACATTGCGGGTTTTGTTGCCCTATGCGAGCTTTTCCTGGGCTGTGAAGCCCACTTTGATTTGTGGAGGAAGCTATTCTACCTCGTCCCTCGCAACCGAGAAGGGTCAATATTCGAGGTGGGTGGCGCCGAAGTATGGCGCATAGCCGGGACCAGATACCTGTCCGGCACGCCAAAGAAGGCGCCCGAAGAATGGCCCTTAGAATGGTTCTATATTGAGGATGTTGCTCTCCCCGACCCAGTGCGAAGGGGTCTTCCTGAATTTTCAAGTGCTCCATTGAAGAAACGCCATAGCTGGCGCCCCCGGAGCCTTGAGGAGGAAGATAGAGCGGAAGTCCGTCAATTGATGGGTGTGATAAAGACACTTGCCCAGTCCGGATTATCAATAATCGAGGTGATGGCGACTTCCATAGTGCGGAGGGTCCAGCCACTTCAATATAGAGGGCTTCCCATGTGGCACTATAATGGGGAGGACGACGCCTCACGCTGCGGTCGGAAGGGTCCGGACACCCCCGCCGCTGTGGTCAAAATATTGGCCGAATTGTACAGAGGGGAGAAAGAGTAGTTCACTCGTCTGAAACGTCGAGATGGATTTTCCATGTACAATCCTCCGAGCTGGGTGAGCTCTAATCTCACCACTTTACTCGATCCTCTCCCTAAATCGCTTTTAATGGATATTAACCCATCTATTCGTAACAGGAATGGCGGAAGGTCACCGAGGGGATTTATAGCCCCACCCCACAGCCAGAGGATCCCAACCGGGACCTAGACCCCGGATTCGAAGAGGATCTGGACATATTTGTGGAGCTTGAGGATGGAGTATTCTACCAGGCGAGCTATGATGGCACAGTAGTGCCAATCGTGGCCGACTATCCCGGCCTCCTTCCTGCCTCACATGTAAGTAATCAAGAGACATCTTCTTCGAAAGTGCTTCCTCGTTACGCCTCACCCACCGCACTATTTTGTGCTCCAAAGGGGAGGCGCTCGATGCCACAACGTGCACCAGAGGCATCTCCTAGGAGAGCGGTGCCCGCACCGATCAAATCTTCGAAGAGAAAGGCGAACGACAATACGGCAGAACCTTCATCAAAGAGGTATGATTTTTAACCATGCCTCCTGGCAGTCATATTAAACTGTGCCATTATCCGCTGTGTCTTATCAGAAAAAGCGTTGTCCGGGCTATGTCTGGGGATCCTGCCGGCCATGCCTCCACTAGTCCGATTCCAGACCCTGCCCTAAGGGCGGGGGCTGACACGGGAGTGGCGCCGGACTCTCCTTTCGTAGAGGATTCGGATGATATGTCTTTTACAAACTCTAAAGTGGAGAGCGCCATGAATCATCAAAGCCGGAGGGCCACTCTCCGCGACCCTGGCTTTTCAAAAGAGGCATTCAATGCCTTCACCTCGGCCGATGCATATATCCGAGTTGCTCGGGATGGACTTGCCAGAGCCACGGACCAGCATTTAAAAGATATGCGGGTAAGTGTAGATTTGATAATCATATACCAGTAGCCCCCGAGACTTGAAGCAGTTTATACAACTGATTTAAGGATCATTGTATAATCAGGTACTCACAGAGAAGAATGGCCTGTTGTCTCAACAGCTGGAAAAGTATCAAACCCAGCTAGCTGCGGCTACCGCCGAATTGGAGAAATCCAAGGGGGCATCGCCGAGTAATGTTTCCCTGCATCAGAAAAAAAGTATAATCATATACCAGTAATATTACTACTGTTGTGTTTCCGCTGATAGGATCAGTAGATCAACTGAGGGAAAAGCTGAAAATCGCCCAGGCTGGTGAACAGGAGACCAAAAGGCAACATGCGGAAGGCGAGCGTGTGCTGACGCTGGTCAGGGATGAAAAGAACAAGCTGCAGGATTCAAATACCCTGCTGGGCAAAGAACTAAAATACGTGCGAGCCCAGCTAGCTGACGCCGTCAAAGAGAATAGGAGGCTACAAGGCGGCATATTCAGTATGCGTTTGACTTTACCTTTATGTAATTCGGTGAGGAAATGATCTGACAGATTTATGTCTACAGGTATGTTGACTGGTCGTCCCGAAGAGGAAATGTCCGGCTCTCAAGGCGACCATCTGCAAGAACTGTCCCAGTTGCATGAGCGAGCTCGGCAAGCAATGCGAAGCATTGCCAAAGCTTTGTGGACATCCGCCTCTCCTCCAGGGAGTATGGAGGAGCTTGTGAAGCTATTCCAGGGAGCTCGGCGGCGCTTCCGATTATGGAAGATATCAGCCTGCCGAGAAGGTGCATGAGAGGCCTGGGCCATGGTAAAAACACGGTACACCGAAGTCGATCCGAATCATATGGCCCGGGTCGGACCTAAGGGGTCAGATGGAAAAGAAATTCCAGTTAGTTTGGTATACAACCAAGTAAAGGTAGCTGCCACATATTCCCAACGGGATTGTAAGCTAGACAGCCTGTTAGACGGCATAGAGGAAGAAGTTTTTGAGTCTTAAATGACTATGTACTTCAACTAACAAATTTGTCCCTAGCCGGATTGTAAAATGATTGTCATGGCAGACCTTTTGCTTCGACCTCTGGACCCGAAGGCTCGGAGTGTTTCCGAATACCCGCTCAGTAATATAAACTGGGGCATGCGTGGAAACCAGACGTAGGGGTCATAGGTGCTTGAACAGACAAGTTGTATCCGGCTAGCTATGTTATATTACATTGTAATTGCAAGAAACATCTTCCAGGGAGAATAGTTCCGGTAAGGGTTCCTTTCCCTGGGCGAATATGCGTTAGTACGCATGTCCGAACTATGATTGAAAAAATCGTTGTGTGAGTGACATCTGGGGGTTCATAATTTAATGAGTGTAACACGTCTTTAGTCCGCCAACCGAATATCCCCTTAAGAATGCTAGCTTTCGGCTTCACCCAGTCTGAGGTACACGTCCGGATGACCCGGCAGTAACAATCACAGAGGTGCTCCCTTTATGGCCTAGTTGAACAAACGGGAACATAGGGCATAAGCACAGGAGCCAGGCAACCCAGCTTGGCCAAAACTTAAGTCATAACGATGCATATAATGGTGAAGCAAAGGTACATATGCGGAAGAGGACACATATGTGTTGAGCTTAATGCTCGGAAAAGAATAATAAGTTTCTGTAAAAGAAACCCCCAGGTACTATGAGTGTATACATTTAAGGATGTGCGCATCATAGGTGTGCGGTGTGGCCGCACAAGAGCTAAAGAGCTAAACGAAAAGTTAAAGAGAGAAAAAAATGGAAACAAAGGGAGAAGAAGACGAACAAAGAGTCCGGCTCTAGGCGTAGAATCTTCGAAGTCTGGTGGCATTCCATGGGTTCGGCTCTAAGAGGTTGTCCGATCCATCACACAGGCGGTACGCTCCTCCATTTTCTTGTTGTTGTAGGCTTGTAGTCTTGTTGTTTCTCCATATCCTTGGGAGGAAACTAGCTTTTTAGCCATAACCAGTTCCATAGAATAGCCACCATGTTGTTGCAGCTATGCTCATCGACCAAGTGCCGGAGAGCGGCGTCAGAGAGAGGCAACAGGTCCAGCCACGACATACCTCATCGGCATTGGTTACCTCATGGACACATCTGGCTCTAGGCTCCTGCATAGCCACCGCACCCCTCATCGACTTTGTGTTGGGGATTTTCTTTGGAGGATAGCCACCACGTCCAATGCAGAAAATGGAGGACATTGAAACCAACAAGGATGATGACATGGTGGTTGGTGGAGCAATGGTCGGCTGCAAGACGGTGAGGTAGCACCCTTGCAGAGAGAGACGATGTATAGCAAACGATCAAGATTGATTGAATGGATGTGAATCTGGTATCGCTCAAGAATCTGACTCAGAGGAGAGCGACTAATTTCTCCACAAAATCAACTGGTTGTATACAATTGTTTGCCATTTGTAGTCGCAATTAGGGCATTTACTATTGGAATATGCCCTAAATGCAAAAAATATTATTATATTTCCAAGTTCAAAATTAAGTTCATATTTCTGTGCTCTAGTTGTAATGATTCTTGAATGGGAGATTCAGAGGAAAACTCAACTGCATGTGTGGAAACACAAGTGCCAAATAGATCTCTAGTCTCACCTCTAAGACTAGCTCATGTATTACTGATGATCACGTTTTCTTGATCATGGGCATTGTTAAAGTAATAAGGATGCCAACAATAATGAGAACACCTTGTTAGCAAAACAGTGGTGTTGGATAGATCCAATACTTATGATATAATGCGGGATAACATCGTCACTTAGTTGTCATTATTATCATATAAAGAGTTAACGTGTACATACGTCCTTAGACCATGAGAATATTGTAGGCCTTCGTACCGGATGATTGCTTTGGGGTTGCCAAACATTTTCCATAACACGGAGATCATAAAGATATCTTACGGCTAGGAAAAGTATGTCAAGGTTCTTCCTGATTCAAGACTAGGATGTGCTCCTCTGACGATGGAGAGGTACTCTCCGGAGCCACGTGGTATTACATTATCCATTACCGCCTGGCCAGACACAGTGATAGGGATCAAAGGGATACCGAAATACGGAAATAAGAAAAAGAATAAAACCAGCAACGAGAATAACAAGTATGGTGATCAATATGTTGATTATAAAATACTATTTGGCCTCGGGTTTTATAAATATATCACAAAGCAAAGGGAAGTGTATATATACGAAAACAAAAGGTTCACCAGGTAAATATCTTCATGTATGTGTGGGAGTTAACATGGGTGTCTAGATCCCACTATTAATTACCGATCGGAATGTGTTCCAGGTCATGTGTGCATATTAACGTCTAGTGATTTATTTCAGTACCAGGAGATGTGGGAGAATTAGAGAATAGGTGCCAGAAGAGTTCTGGATGGATTCGGGAGTGTGTCCTAGAAGTGGCATCCCGGAATTATATAGAAGGCCCCAAAAGATTCCAAAATGTTCTGGAAGCATCTGGAATATTCCGGAGGGTCCTAGTGGGTTGTACCCTTGGCTGGCCCAAGGGGAAGTGCCTCATGGGCCCTAATAGGACCTATAGTTGGGCGCCTCAATTAACATTGGGGGACAAGGCTCCGCCCTAGGGGAGTCCAAGTTTGGAATCCACCTATGGGCCATCGTACCAAATGGGAGGAGAATTCCTCCCCAAGTTGGTTTTCCTCCCTTTGAACGAACCAATATATATGGGGGCACCCCCTTGGAACACCAATCCTTTGGGAGCCCCTTTCATAGTTGATACCCTCTCTCTCTCTCTCTACTTCGGAACTAGACAGGATCGTTGATAGGCTCTTCTCCCTCTACTTTCTCTCGACAGATTTTGTCGTGGACGATGAAGTGCTGCTGGATCACTAATTCGGGACATGTGGATACCGCAGAGGGGTCGTCTACTTCGATACTCGCATCGGTGAAATACCTCTTGTGGTTGGGAGGTATAGCCACGGGAATCATCAGATTGCCACCAACATCTTATTCCTCTCCACTACAAAAAAAAGACACATCTGTGACATTTTGGGCCGAACGAATTTTTTTTCTGTCATACATATGACACTTCTATGACGATAATTGTGACAAAACCCGGTATCATCATAGATGTGGTGGGCTCCTACTTCTATGACAAAAAAGCATGACAGAAAATGGGCTTTTCGTCCTCGGCGGGCCGAAGACGCAGCTGCATGACATTCTTTGGGCCGTCCATGACGGAAAAAACCATGGTAGAAGCGAGGGGGAGGAAAATTTCGGGGAGGTCGGGGGCCGAGCGATGCGCGTTTCTCTCGTACACGTATGCGCGTGTGTGCGAGGCGTTGGCTCTAACTGAACCCGAGCGAGGCGTTGGGCTCTAACTGAACCCGAGCGATTGCACTGCAGGCTACGCGTTACTGAACCCGAGCGATCGATCGTGGCTGTTAACTGAACCCGATCGAGCGATTCCTTCACTACTGCTGCTAACTGAAGCCGATCGATGTTGTCTCTGGATGAATAGTGAGCGTTGCGGGGGCGGGGTATGGATGAACAGTTCCCGGTGGGGGTGGATGAATAGGACCCCGTGGTGTTGCCTCTGGATGAACAGGACCCCGATCGATCGAGCTGGTTGGGGCTGGATGAACAGGACCCCGTGGAGGGCTGGATGAACAGGACCACCCCGTGGAGGGCAAGATGAACAGTAGACGGTGGAGGGCAAGATGAACAGTAGCCCGTGGAGGGGTGATTGAACAGGAGCCCGTGGAGAGGGCTGGTTGAACAGTAGCTGGTGGAGTAGCGCGCGGTGGAGGCTGGATGAACAGGAGCCCGTGGATGAACAGTCGCAGGTGGAGGCTGGAGGAGGTCGACGGTGGATGAACAGTAGCTCGTGGAGGCTGGAGGGGGTCGACGGTGGAGATGAACAGTATCTCGTGGAGTCCCGTTTTACTGTACGCCACACCCCTCCCGATGAACAGGACCCCGTTTCGTCTGTTTTGCGGTACGCCACACCCCTCCCGATGAACAGGACCCCCGTTTCGACAGTAGGAGGTCCGTTTCCTCCGTTTTACGGTACGCCAGACCCCCCCCCGATCAACAGGATCCCATTTCGAACGTGGCCGGTCGAACACAAGGTCGTTTCCTCCGTTCTGCGGTACGCCAGGCCTCGTTTCCATCGCCTATTCTGTCCAAGCCCTCCCGATGAACACGACGCATTCCGTTGCCTCCCCATGAACACGACGCATTTCGTTACCTCCCCATGAACACGACGACGATGATGTTTCTCCGTTCCGGCCCAGCCATGTACACGAGCCCTGGCCATACGTATGCGTGAGTAGGCGTTCAAGACCCCGCCCATGTATACACATACGTGGCCGTATTTTCTTTCTTGCACCCTGGCCGATGTACGTACGTGTAAATGCTACGTGCGCGCCTCTACTACGACACGTGCGCGCCTCTACGTCAACCAGTATGTACGTACACGTTCGCGACAAGAATGACAACGCTACGTACGCTTCGACCAGGTGGGTCCCGACTATCAGGCACTTCCTTGCCTGCGAAGATGTAGCTGGTGGGTCCCAGCAGTCAGGGGGCGAATCGTTTTTTTTTTGCCCGGACGCACTTCCTTGCGTGTGAAGATGTAGCTGGTGGGTCCCAGCAGTCAAGGGGAAACTTTTTTTTCACGAAATACAGTGGCCCGTCCGGTGGGTCCCGGCTGTCAGGTGGAGGAATCATTATTTTCCACGTAATAAGGAGGCACTTCCTTGCTGTGGCCGTGGACCCAGCTGTCAGCCTCTCCACGTACAGTCCATGTCCGATGAAAGTCGTTCCTTGACCACATTGACCACGCCGCGCCGAGAGCACCAGGGCGGTGGACGACGGCGAAGCCAAGGAAGGGGACGACACGGAGGTAGGGAAGACTCGGCAGTTGTTTCCCACACGGAGGGGAGTACGACTGTACGAGGGTTTACTGGTTCGTCTGTCGTCGCTGGAGAATAACAGCAGGTGTGGGTGAGTAGAGGAATGGCTAGGCCAGCAATGGGAGTACGGTCGGGCGGTGAGGCCTGCGCGGCAGCACAGCCGGCCGCGAGGAGGAGGGAGCAGGCAGTCCCGCTGGCGCTTGTTTGAGCGGCTGGAGCAGGAAGAGTGGAGATTGAAGAAGCACGACGGCCGTTGGATGGACATCCAACAGTCAGTGCTTGCGTGTCAACCTTTTTTCTAGGAAAGCCTCAAATCTATGGAAAGCAGCATACAGCCCATCTGCCATTATTTCTAATAATTTACAGCCCATTTGCTAATTCTTAAGGTTTTTTTGGAGCCCATATTCTTTTTGTTAGCATTACAGCCCATATTGTAGCAACGGTTAAAAAATTATATGAAATTTTGCATATTTCGGTGCGGTCCGAACTGTTTTTAATCCCGAAATTTCGACTCACATTCAAACTGATTTTAAAAATAAATGTATATCAATATAAAATCCAACAAATTCTCCACGCATAAAAATTAATGTAATTTAAAATCTTGAAATGACAAAAAAGATATTTGAAACTAATTATCGGTTTGATGTGTTTTAAAAATGTACAACCCATTACTCATTACTGATGGGCCATTTTCTCGGCCAGCCGAATGAAAGCTCTCCTCGTCTTGAAAGATTTGCAGCCCAACAGGCCTGACAAAGCGACTTACTTGGCAAATCACAAAAAAACTGGGTTGTGGCCGTGGACCCAGTTGTCAGCCTCTCCACATATAGTACTCTTCCGATGGAAGTCGTTCCTTGACCACGTTGACCACGCCGCGCGGAGAGCACCACGGTGGTGGACGATGGCGAGGCCTAGGAAGGGGACGACACGGCAGTGTAAGCCCGCACGGAGAGGACTACGAGGGTTCACTGGTTCGGCTGCGGTGTGAGGCTGCCATCGCGGCAGGGCCTGGCCAGCGGTGGGAATAGTAGGGGCGGTGAGGCCTCTGCGGCAGCACAGCCGGCCACGTGAGGCAGGAGCATGCGGCACGACCGGCACTGCTTTGGGCGGCTGGAGCAAGAAGACTAGAGGTTGAAGAAGCAGTACGGCCGTTGGATGGACATCGTACGGTTACTGGAGCTAGAATCGTTCATATTGACTAAGTTGACAAAGCCCTTCGTCCCCGTCAACTTAGTAGGCCCACAAGTCAGCCTCCCAGCAAGGTGGGTCCCAGCTAGCTGGGGGAGTATTCATTTTTTGTGCGTAATAAGGAGGCACTTTCGGTGGGTCCGAGCTGACAGCGGGGGGAACGTTTTTTCACGAAATACGGTGGCCCGTCCGGTGGGTCCCAGCAGTCAGGGGGAAATGATTTTTTTCGCAAAATACTCGTGGCCCGTTTGGTGGGTCCCCGCTATCAGGTGGAGGAATAATTATTTTCTGCGTAATAAGGAGGCACTTCCTTGCGGCTGCCGTGGACCCAGCTGTCAACCTCTCCACGTATAGTACTCTTCCGATGGAAGTCGGTCGTTGACCATGTTGACCATGCTGCGTCGAGAGCACCAGGGCAGTGGACGACGGCGAGGACTAGGAAGGGGACGACTCGGAGCCGGGGAATACGCAGCAGTGGATGCCCACGCAAGGAGGAGTATGAGGGTTCACTGGTTCGGCTGCGGTGTGAGGCTGCTGTCGCCGCAGAATAACAGGGGGTGTGGGTGAGTAGAGGGATGGCCTAGCCAGCGGTGGGAGTAGTAGGGGCGGTGAGGCCTCCACGGCATCACAGCAGGCCACGGGAGGCAGGAGCACGCGGCACGACCGGTGCTGGTTTGGGCGGCTGGAGCAAGAAGACCAGAGGTTGAAGAAGCACTACGGCCGTTGGATGAATATCGTACGGTAACAGGAGCTAGAACCGTTCATATTGACTAAGTTCACAAAGCCCTCCGTCCCCGTCAACTTGGTAGGCCCACAAGTTAGCCTCCCACTATGCTGGGTTCCAGCTGGCAGGGGGAATATTTATTTTTTTTGTGCGTAATAAGGAGGCACTTTCTTGCATGCGAAGATAGCTGGTGGGTCCGACATGTCAGCGGGGGGCACTTTATTTCGCGAAATACAGAGGCCCTTCCGATGGGTCCCAGATGTCAGGTGGAGGAATCATTATTTTGCGCGTAATAAGGAGGCATTTCCTTGTGTGCGGCCGTGGACCCAGCTGTCAGACTCTCCACGCACAGTCTACTTCCGATGGTGTCGTTCGTTACCATGTTGACCACGCCGTGCCGAGCACATCCAAGGTGGTGGACGACGGCAAGGCCCCGGACAGCAACGAGCCGGAGATGGGAAGACGCGGGAGTAGAGTCACAGACAGAGAGGTGTACGAGGGTTAACTGGTTCTAGTGCAGTGTGGTTCGGCAGTCGGTGGAGAAGAACAGGAGGTGTGGAGGGGTGGAGGGATGGACTGGCCAATGGTGGAGTAGCGCTTCATAGCGAAGCGTGCTAAGCAGAGCTGCTAGCAGCAGGAGGCGGGAGGTGGTCCTGGCGGTGCTGGAGGAAGAAGATGAGAGATTGAAGATGGATGCCGGTCGTTGGATGTAAATCCAACGGCTAACATGTCAGAATCATTTGTTGACTAAATTGACAACGATTTGCATTGGCTTCGACCTATTGGCCCACATTTCAGCCTTCAAAAATGTGGCACGTATTCAACCCATTTTGCAGAATTTACAGTCTTTTTTTACGCGGTAGGATTTACAGTCAATTTGATCTTTTTTTTTGAATTACAGCCATTAGCTGGGCTGGGTGAACAAATAATGTAGCGTCCATGTGGCCCGTTTATTTTATTTCCTAAAAAATTACAGCCCATTTGCACTTTCTCGAAATACACGATTTTGCTGGGCTGATTCTAATTATAATGTTGGGTTGGGCCAGCAATGTTATCAAAAAATAAAAAGGTGTTGAGCATTTTGTTATAAATATATTTAAATAATAAGTGATATTATTACATTCGTCCTTAAATTTACAGTCTGACCAAGCTTTATATAATAACATATAAAATATTTTTTTAGAAAAACAGGGAGCATCTCCCCGGTTCCATTGCTGAGAACGAAACCACAACATATTCTGATACAGCAGCTCAAAGAGCAGTTCGAAAGCAAAGGTAGAAAAGCTACAAACTAGAAGGGGTGGATGAACAGGTTCTCTGAATAACACAAATCACCCGAGCGGTGCCAAAGGCAGAGCGGATAGAGCACTCAAATGACACAAGGAGGGTCCAGCGAAGCCTTCATGGTCTTCAGCCGAGGGGCTGTGTCAGCCTGCGGCGACCAGTAAGTAAGCGGAGACACCGGGCTGGAAGGCATAGCATGGTGGATGTCCCTCTTTTTCGGCGCCAGGTGCCCATCATCTTCATTAGAGATCTTGAGACGAGCCCATGGGTCCAGCCCCAGAGCAGGTCGAGCCTTGTTCAGCCACAAGTGATCGCCAACGGTTTCTGGAGGGATCTTTTTAGGGTTTCCACGAAGCTCATCAATTTGTCCTTGTCCGATCCGGAGGAGAGAATCGCCCAGTTCCTCACCATGTTCCTGATCAACCTCAAGACTTGCGGAATGGAAATCCAGGAGGTGTTACTGAAAATCATAGCATTTCTATATTTTCATAGGCACCAAAGGACAGCTGAGCTAACAGTGTTTAAAACTAAGCACTTTTTGGTAGCAATCCAGAATCTGGCGACAGATTCGAAGGATGAGCCAATCTGACTAGAGAAATATTCCTCAATGTGGGCCCAGAGATGTTTAGCAACTATACATTCAAAAAATAGGTGAGAACAAGACTCCTGTTCCAAGCAGTAAACACAATCAAGGGGTTTGATGATGTGTCTCTTCCTAAGGTTATCCCTAGTCATCAATTTGTTTTTGGAGAGAAGCTAGAGAAATACATGAATTTTAGGGGGGACTCTCAATTTCCAGACAAGCTCGTATGAGGATCAAGCTACCTCTGTAAGAGGATCAGGAGTTAGCCTACTTCCTCTCTATGTTAGCCAAACAAGCTTGTATGAGGATCACTCTACCTCTATAAGAGAGAAGTTTGCCCCTCCACCCAGCAATCATTTTAATGATTTTATCCAGAAGGGGTTGGATATCCTCTCTCCTTAGTTTATCATAGTGGAGAAGGATACCTAGGTACTTAATGGGGAAGTTACTTTTATTATAGACTAGAATAGAGAGGAAGTCAGCTAACTCCTGATCATCCATGTTGATAGGGATGAGTTCACTTTTAGAGTAGTTGATTCTCATGCCTGAGACTTGTTCAAACCAGGTTAGAACAGTTTTCAGATTGCTAGCATGTGTGGAGTCATTGTCTAAGAAAAGGATGGTATCATCTGCATATTGAAGGCAGATGATGCCACCAGGGCAGACCTCAGGACAGAGCCCTGCAATCAAACCATGATCAACAGCTTTGCTCAGCATTTTAGTAAGAACGTCCACTACTAAATTAAACAAAAGCGGGGAGATGAGGTCACCTTGCCTAAGGCCTTTACCAGCAAAGAAAAAATCACTTTCACAGTTATTTAACTTGACCCCAATAGACCCCCCATGAGTAAGTTGCTGGATCCAACTCTCCTCTATGAAAGGCTTGGAAAAATCTAAGAGATCATTTTTCACCAAGTCCCAAAAATGCTGGTAAAACAAGAAGGGAATCCCATCAGGACCAGGAGCCCCATCAGGATAAGAGCTAAAAATGGCTTCCTTCACCTCTATCTCTGAAAAAGGGGCTTCTAACAGCTCATTTTCAGCAGGAGAGACTTTTTCAGAAGCAGAGAAAAAATTTTAGAGAGAACCCAGAAGGGTTTTATTTCTTAAACAGGTCTTCGTAGAAGTCACTAGCCACTTTCAGCATCTCATCTACCTCAGTAACAGGGTCATTAGGGCCATCAAGGGAGTGAATGAGGGTTTTCCTCCTCCTCTGGTTAGCTACTGCATGGAAGTAAGCAGTATTTCTATCACCCTCCTTAATGTTCCTATCTCTAGACCTTTGTTTGGCTTTGATTTCTTCTTGAAGCCAAATTTTCTTGAGCTCTCCATGGACAAAGTTTAATTTATTAGTCTCAGCCTCAGAGAGGTCAGTGGTTTCTGCCTTAATATCTAGAGAATCAAACTCAAGGAGGAGAAGCCTTTTGTATCTTCTAAGATTAGCTTCCTCATTGGAGTTCCACCCTTTGGTAGTTCTTCTAAATCTCCTGATTTTGATCTGCCAATTTTCCAGGGGGCAGCTGCTCCCAGTAGGCTCATTCCAGATTTTCCTGACTAGCTCAGTAAAATCTTCTCTAAGCAACCACCACTTTTCAAATTTAAAACTATTGCTCTTTGGAGTTTGGTTAAGACCAGAGTCCCAGAGCAAAGGAGTGTGGTCACTACCACGTCTGGGCAGAGCTCTACAACTAGAAAGGGGAAAAACTATCTAATTCTGTGTCACAGAAAATTCTGTCAATGGTGGACATAATCCTGGAGCAGCACTTCCAACATATCTAGCAGAACTGTGGGTTTTCCTTCTGACAGGGCAATTCTCAACTTTATGGGTAACCATTTTGCAGATAAAACAACTCTTGGGCTTGACACATTTATCCAAATGATGCCCTGGTTCCCCACAGTTGTAGCAGATCACCTCAGAGTATGCCATAAGGCCCAAAGCAGGGGCAGGAGCAGTTTTCTGGATGTCCTATCTCTTCTTTTGCTGATTCTTGCCTTGATATTTCCCACTGATCTGAGAGTCAGAACCACCAGTAGATTGATCTTGGGCAATTACAGGAGTCTACCTAGATTGTGCCCCCATTTGGGGCGGAGGTGGGCCGTACCACTGCCCAACCGGCGCTCCCCCCCATTGTGATAGGGGAAATTCATCGGAGTTCCTGGTTCCTTCTCATCCTCTAGCCAGATGTTGTCTATCAGGAAGCAGAAATAACCACCAGACAACTCAATTGAAGCAGATTGCAAGCCTAATTTCAATCTTCTGCAGGTTTGGGGGAGAGGTAAGGTAGGGGATCCACCTGCTCCGGCTCCGGTGGTGTGCTGGTGGGCAGGAGTCCAGTCAACCATTCCCATCTCGCAGCATGGCGTGGATCTCCTAAATTCACTTCTCCTTTTGCCCATCGAACGAACGCAATCGGCGGCTCACTGGGGTGGGGCATCATGTGCTTCTCCGAGAAATCTCCTTCGAAGTAGATCCGCAGGGCTAGATTCAGCAACTCCCAATCCATATGATCCTTGCACATCCGAGCATACCTGTGCGAGTGAGAGAACGGATTCGGTCCCTCCTTGGCTTCCTCCCTCGCAGCTTCCTCCTATGCTTCCCTCCATTCGCGCGTGCACTGGGTCCAGGAGAGAGCGTCGTCGCGGATCCGCATCGCCAGCTCCCTCCATCTCCTCCCTCGAGTCTCCCGCAGCACCACCGGCGCGACGGAGTCGAGCGGCTGGAGCATCCGCGGGAAGGCTTTGTAGACATGTGGGAGATGCATCTTGTACATCTGCCTGTTTTCCAGCCATTCCCCCGTGGATATGACCGGCGACTCCATGGGGCGCGCGAGTGGACTTGCTGAGGGGGCGCGCGCCCGGAGACAGGAGGCGGGGGTGGCGGCGAGATCTATGGCGGCGGCGAGGGTGGAGGTGGTGTCGGGGGCGAAGGGGATCGCGGGAGCGGTCATCTATTTGCCAATTATGTAAACTAAACAGTCAACATATAAAATAAATTTAAATATATACAATATAGTTAGAAGGGAAACATAAGTTGGACCTGGCGTTCCTATTCTTATATAAAAATAGAACAGACCTCTGCGTTTTCTTCAAAAAAATACATAAATTGGGCTGCCAAAAATAAAACCTCGGATGGGAGGTCCATAGGCCGGTCGATACATGACGACCCTAAGAAAATACAAACATGCCTATGGACCTCCCATCCGAGGACGTGGGCTGCGCATGTTAAAAATGAAAGCCTAGATGGGGCAGCCCAAAACCACGTCCAACACTTGCCAAAACTTCGTCCCTCATTTTCTGTGTGTTTCGCACACTCGACATTGTGTGGGCATTTTGACAGTGCATCATATGAAGATGTGCTATGCATGAATGTTGATCAGCATGATGTTAACTGGCTAGTAGTTCCATTTTCGACCATGAATAAAATTTCCAACATGATGTTAACCCTGTTTGAAAAGGCCGTGTTAATATAAATTCTCTGCCTCTGAAAGTTGCAGTTTCTTATCTGAAACTGAACTTGCAGTTTCTTCTCTGAGAATCACATTGTCTGCACTTTTATACTACTATGAAACTACATTTTTTAAGTGTTAAAAATAGATATCTAGAATTCATAAAATACTTCATATTCTCAATACTGCAAATCTGAAATTCAAAATACATTCATATCTGAAAGTACTCTCAAAATACACAACACAAAACACAATTCACAACCTGCAAATACTGACAACCCTAAGCTCCTCCTGACAATTCACAACCTGCCCAACTATTGGGCTGGGGGGCAGCCCCCTCCTATTCCTTGGCGGCGGACAGCCGCCCCGTGAGACGATGTGAACGGCGAGGGAGACGATGGCTGGGAAGCGTCGTCGGGCCAACTGCTTTTCTCCTCTTGCAGTTGGGTTCGGTCGACGAAGACTCCACCGGCTCGCTCTGGCAGGACACCCTCACAAACGGCACCCTGTAGATGCTCGATCCTTCAATCTCTGGTGGATGCTCCATCTGGGATCGATACTCCCACCACCGCTCCCTCACGATCGGATTCGGTGAATCTGTTTGCTCCATGGCCCAGAGGAGCAGCTCTATGTACTCCGGCGCGACTCCCTCTGGGAGTATCGCCGCCTTTTCGCTCTATTGCAGATATTTGGCCATGGATGTCGCCGTCGCCGCTAGTTGGTCCTTGTTGTCAAACCAAGACTGTATCTCCAACATCCTAGCTAGCTTCACAGGGTCGCCGTCTGCGATCCTCACGTATCGGTTGTACTCCTCCATCTATCTACTTCTCCACAGCACCTTCACTCGCCGGCGGTGGTTTTTGAATGGAAGAGGATAGGCGCAGCGCTGGTTTTGGATTAGAACGGGAGAGGAGCGACGCTAGTTTTGGACTGGAACAGGAGAGGAGGGGCGGTGGTTTTGAAATGGAAGAGGAGAGGAGCGGCGCTGCATTTAGATTGGAATAGGAGAGGAGTGGCGGTGGTTTAAGAGGAGAAGAGCGGAAAAGCGGCGCTGGTCTTGGAAGTATTTTTTTCTTGTTTCGTGTATTTTGGGTCAAAGTTTGACCACGTACTGTATTTGACAAGCAAAATGTGAATGCATGTCATCAAATTGATTTTGATTTTGATCCAATCAGAGCGCGCCAGCCCTCTCGTCCAATCCTAAATCGCTGCCGCGCGCTCCTCTCCCTCTTCTCCATTGCAAAACCACCTCCTCTCCTCTCCATCATCTCCATTCCAAAACCACCGTCTCGCCTCTCCCTCTTCTCTATTGCAAGACCACCGTCTTTCCTCCGTTTTCTAGAAGCTTTCCTACATGGCGCGGGCGCAATCCATGGATACAAAATTAGTATACTGTATACTATTTAAAAATTGAGGGCGGGGCTTTTCCTGCGCGGTAGGCGGCGGGGTAGTTCCGCCTAGTCGGTTCTACAGAGACGTGAGAAGACGAGGGAGTGGGCTGCTGCAAACGTAGGGCTGTGTGATTTGACAGCGAGTTACTGCTGGACAGGTGGGCCCCGTGATTTGACTTGCCATTATCATTTTAACTGCGGCGCTGCAACTAGCGTGAGTCTCCCAGATTCCTGACCACCTCCATACAGGTGCCTCTCCCAATGGTCCACCATGTAGTAGAGGCTGGCTCTTGCATGAGAGCCCACTTCTCCATTTTTTCCTTGCCTCTCTTTCCTCCACATATACAAAAATGCCATGTAAAGCGCACTATTGTACTTACTTTTACTTGCTCCTACAGGTGCTTAAGCTTGCCACATAAGCATAAAGTCTGATGTGGCAAGTTAATCAAGAAGAGAGAGACTAGTTTGGTGACCCAAGGAAGAAACGGTGCTAAGCGTGTGTACCTAGGTGAAAAGACAATTTTGAGTCTATAGCTAATTAAATGAAGCAAACTTAGCAACACCATTTCATTGGAAGAGGTCACTCCTTGGCAAATGCAATAAATACACGCGCTTAGCACCGTTTCTTCCTTGAGTACGAAGAAAGAGATAGAGAGGAGTAAAAAATACACTTATAGCCAATCTTGTTGTAGTATGAGTGACTAAGTGATGACTATGTATGACATGCCAACATCAGATAGCCTAACGCACCGTGTTAAATCTCCAAGGGCGCGACCGCGCGAGCGACGCGACGGTCGTGGTAGGCGTGACCATGATACGGGCTGCTAGCAGCCCTTGGATCTGAGATCAAACGGTCGCATGCTAAGTTGCTGAAAATTTGCAGAATAACCCTCCAGGATAGGATATTCACCCATAGGTCTAGAATCACGCCATGCAACCGTTCGATCTCAGATCCAAGGGCTCTCGGAAGCCCGTATCATGGGAGAATGGAAAGCCACTACCCTACCGTTCGCACGCTGGCAGTTTGCTCCTACTCGTCCCCGCACGTCCTTCAATACTACGGCGGTTCGCTCCAATCGTCCCGTCCGTTCACATTACGGCAGTTCCACTAATCCTAACCCTCCTCCCAAATCCATGGCGTCCCAAATCTCCACGATCGGCGGTGAGTACAAGGTTAGAACCATCACCGGCGATGAGTTCGACGTCATCTACACCCATTCTTTCGCGACGGTGAAAGGATGCCTTTCTCGCTTTAGACGCATGTTCGAAGATTCAGATGATGAGTGGGTCGCTGGGCTAGATGTTGAGTACACCACAGTCCTGGGACGAGAGAAGGATCTAAAGGACGAAGAGAGGAAGAAGCCCGCCGTAATCCAGGTTTACGTGCATGACTTATGCTTGGTCTACCACATATGCCATGCCGACGTTGAGTGCCAGGATTTTAAGGACTTCCTCAAGAGCAACCTAGTCAAATTTGTTACTGTAGACTTTGGTAATGACAAAGAAGTCCTGCATCGGATAGGCCTCGTTGTAGGCAACACCTTCGACCTCCAGAAGAATCGGCTGGTGTCCTCTCGTCAGCCTTCAATGCTGACCCTGGCAGGAGCCATGGTTCATCCTTCGTATGGTAAACTGGAGAAACCTCATTACACGTTTCATCGTCATGCATGGCAGCGGAATGTACTAGATATAGACCACATCCACTACGCTGCAATGGATGGCTACCTTTGCTTCAATATCTACAAGGGTTGGATGAAGAGCAACAACCAAGTGTGTGGTTCAAGCAAAGAAGTATCGGCCAAGAGGAACAGGGACAAGGACGAAGTCGAGGACGTGGATGAGGACTCTGAGTAAGGTGGCAGTGTCGTTGCTCATGGTGGTTCTAATGCAGTGTCTACCGAAATAGTTGCAAAGTTTAATTTCAGGTGTGCTTAATTTAATTTGAGGGGTGTGTTGTGCTGAGCCCCGAGCAGAACTATGTTATGTTTCTTCTCGTTACTTTAACTCTTCAGTGCGTACATACTAGTATTTCTTACATTTCATATTTTAGTTGGTATAGTACTACCACTCGTTTCTTCACATTATATACGTACAGTATATATGACCAACATCATATAACCAGCAGTTTAGTTGTCAAAGAATTTCAGGGTGCTTAGTTTTGTCAAAGAATTCCAGGATGCTTAGAGGGTGCTTGGATCCAAGGGACTTATTTTAGTCTGACTAATAGTCTCTTTAAGAGGCTAAAGTTCCAAGCACCCCTGACTAAAGAGGGGCTAAAACTAGTCTTGAGACTAAAATTTTTTAGTCAGGGGTACCTCTACTAAAATGTGGATTAGTCCTCTCTCTACTCATTTAACTCCTCTCCTTTAACACAGGTGAGTTCTGGATTGGAGGGTTTGGAGGATAATAAATGCTCATTAACTTGATTTTAGCCTTTTTAGTATTTGGATCCAAGCATGGGTGAGGCTAGCATGTTTTAGTCCCACTACTTTTAGTCATGGGACTAAAACGTATCCAAGCACCCTCTTAGTTTTATTTGAGGGGTGGGTTGTGCTGGACACCATTATTGTGACTAGCCTTTTTAATAGTACTATATGCATAATTTGGCAATGAGCTCTCTCTATATGTACCACCTTTTCTTAATTTCAAGTTTTGCTCCATGGCGCAATCCATCGATACTACTGTTGTACAAAAGTATACATTTTTTAAAAGGCTAGAGGGCGGGGCAGTCTAGCTTGGTCGGTTTCACGAGAGGCAAGGGCCTTTGTGATTTGACGGCTCATTACTGCTGGAAGGCGGGGCCTTGTGATTTGACTACTCATATAAATGCGCCGACGACCTGATCGAGGAGGAGCAAAGAACCGTGCGGTATACTCAAGTTTTCCACTGGAGTAGTACTGCGATGGAGGAGCACGAAACACGACAGCCCAGTGCCATATGGCGATAAAAAATGATCTAATTTGCTAGTCATCTCATTGTTAGCATTGTTCTATTCATTCCCTCAAAAAAACATTGTTCTATTCATGCCTCGCGGAGAACGTGACACGTGCGGTGAAACACCCGAAGCAAAAGATGAAACACAGGAGCAAAAGAAGAAGGAAGATTATCACCCCAAATGATCTAATTCACCGCGGAGTCGTAACTGCTTCTTCATCGCCTCCACGACCTCCATCTCCTTGCGCGTCTCCTTCGCCATCTTCATCATTGTGTCCATGATGCGGCATTTCTCGACGCGAGCCTTCATCATCTGTTCCACGGCCATATTACGTACCTTGACAGCAGCCGGGTGCTCGATGCGGAGCTTCGCCAACTCTTCCTTCTGTTCCATGGCGAGGGCCTGCAGCATCTTCATCGAGGAACTACTATTCTCATGTAGCTTCTTCCAGCCGGCGTTCTTCTCCTTCAACAGGTCGATCTCGTGGTAGAGCTTCGCATTGTCCTCCCGAAGTCGTAGGATTTCGCCGGTCGCCTTCTTCTCCGAGGCAATGCTCTTCTTCAGCAGCATCACCAAGCCGGCGGTCAACTCCCCCTGCTGATTGAGCTCAGCGGGCATGTCGTCGAGGCTCTCCTTCAGCAAATCCATCAAGCCTTGGATGAACTCCTGCTTATTGAGCTGATCGGGCATGCCGTCGAGGGATAACGACTCCAGCTCCGCCGGCTCGGCATGTTCGCCTCTGCGGCTAGGGCGCTCCTGGGAGCCATCGCCTGCCCGTGAGAGATCTTTCTAGGTCTCTGCATGGCGGCAAGCCCTCTTTTTTTCCGCAGCCTTGGTTGCCGCTCCCTTGTTACGAGTAGTTCTCGACCTAGAGCTCTGCTCACCGGCCATGGCAACGACGGACCAAGAAGAAGCACTTATGAGGAGGAAAGGTAGAGTGATTTTCGGTTAGGTAGTTCCCCTTTTTATAACCTAATACTAGCACTAGTACTAATACCTGCATAGTGGGAACACATTCAGATTTGGTACGTACTACTAGTAGGTGTGAGCAGGCTTTCGGATGTGATGGGAACAAGGTAAAGATTAATTGATGGTTTTGGTTTCGAGGCCCGAAACGGCTCCCGATGAGTTTAGCGGAACATAAATTTCAAGTACTACTACACTCCTCAAATGCATAAATATTATGTTACTGTCAAAAATTGGCACAAAATACGAAGGAGACCAATGGAAGTACTACTAGCAACCCACGATTTAACTACTCACATGCGTGCAGTGGAGTAATAATGTCTTTCTTCCGCCCTCACGTCCACTCAATTTGCATGCGCTGTATTAATTAACCATCAATGAAGTGAATGACTTTACACGCGTCAAATTATCACATGGGGTGGATCTTGGTACAAAATTGCGTCCGCCCGTGTACCCGCGTGTGCGTGCGAGGAATGAGTGCGTGCATGGCGTGCGTGCACATCTTCGCTTCGTGCATGTACCGTCAGTATGGCTCAGGAAGGACGAGTACATTCTTCTGGAACCAGTAGCACGTCACTGTGATCAATCCACGCAAGGAGGTCGCGACAACGCCTACACATGTGCCACGTGGCTTCATGAACTATAAGAGAGACACTGTGTAGCGTGCCATTGGTATTCTAATTTACGTGTTTTGCACATACTCGAAGTACTAGTAAGGTACACGTGCATTGCACGCATCAGATTTTGCAACCAAATTATGAATAAATACCACACTATAGCATGTAAGCTCTGAGTCATATATGCCTGATGTAGCCCTTCGTTTAATTCTTATAGTTCATCTCATTCAAAATCAATTAGTTTTTATAAAAAATCTAAGAACGCGGGAATAGGAAAAACATGGGATTATAGTAGAATGTCGTCTTGAATCCTACAGGATTGTACGAGTGTTTGATTGTGCATAGAAAAAATGCAGAATTCTTTCAAAGAGGTTTGAGTGGATGGGATGTTTCCTATGAAATCTAGTGCAAATGAAACATATGGAAAAATTCCTATGGTTTACAATCCTACGAATCAAACAACCAAGATAGGAAAAATTCCTAATGATTAGAAACCTCCAAAATTCCTTTGAGAATCCTTTGAATCAAAGAAGCCCTTAATCTATTTTATGATTCATGGAATTGTGCATTGTAAAGCATAAAGTAAAAACAAATAATGGCAATTCAACTAGAAAAAAGTTTGGGCAGTTATGATACGGAAGATTCTAGAACAAAAGAGGACCACTGTTGTTTTGAGGTTTGTGCATTATGCTTAAGTTCAACCATGGAGTCTGCTAGATTGTACATGTGGCAAAATCCGGTGGGGGGATAGAAGATGGTGCGAGGGGCCGAGTGGCGGGAGACTATGAAGGAATGCACAAGTGCGAGATCGATATTTAGAGAGAGAGGGCGAACACGTGCGCTGATGCGCGCAGTGGCGGAGTCATGAAAAATAAATGAGCTAGGGGGCCAAGCATTGCTAATCCTTTACGAGGAGGGTCAATTCATGAACTTAAACCATTTTTAGTAGCAATTGTCTAATGATCACATTCATATTAGCCTTGATATATGGTGATGTTAGGGGGGAGGGGGCAGGGCCCTTACTACCCCATGTCTTCGCCATTGTGCACCCGTCTGAGAGATGAAGCGGAAGGCATGGATGATGAGAGGGGGACGTTGGATACATAATTAATGTGGGTGTATTAGCTATATATGTTAATCCTATATAGAGAGGTATAGATTGATCGATGTCGACGTGGGAAAGAGGGTGAGACCTCAGTGGATATATCGATTGATCGGTTTGTGTGGAAAACTATGAAAGACCTAGCTATATACACGCATACATAGAGGAACATCGATCGTTGCGCATGCACGCGTGAGAGATAAAGAATGCCCGATATGATGGAGAGGGGGATGTGTGTTGGTGTGTGCCTTCATGGGAGACCGACCTGAAGAAAAAGATTGCATGCATGCGATGGATAATGTCGACTGGTAGTGTGTGTGCATGCATGCACGAGAGAAGGTTAGTGGTACAATTATAAAGAGAAGACTATTGTGTGGGTGTAAAAGAATAGCTGAATAGATGAGGTCACAATCAATGTAAAGTTGAATTCAAATATTTGAATAAGAGATCCTGATGTTTGAAACCCATGCATGCATGAATATAACGGAGATCTGCGCGGTGTGGTTTGGAAACGAGCATGTTGTAATTTATACACATTGAACAAGGTCAGACTGATTTGAATTTGAGATACCGATGGCAGACATCATTTGGGCACGTCGCATCCGTGCATAGACACACTATTCTAACTGGAGATGATGGGCGGCTTTTGCATCACATATCTATATCTATACCCCTATATATATACTAGTGAAGGAAATATGCCCTAGAGGCAATAATAATGTTATTATTTTATTTCCTTATATCATGATAAATGTTTATTATTCATGCTAGAATTGTATTATCCGGAAACATAATACTTGTGTGAATACATAGACAAACTAAACGTCACTAGTATGCCTCTACTTGACTAGCTCGTTAATCAAAGATGGTTATGTTTCCTAACCATAGACATGTGTTGTCATTTGATTAACGGGATCACATTATTAGGAGAATGATGTGATTGACATGACCCATTCCATTAGCTTAGCACCCGATCGTTTAGTATGTTGCTATTGCTTTCTTCATGACTTATACATGTTCCTATGACTATGAGATTATGCAACTCCCGTTTGCCGGAGGAACACTTTGTGTGCTACCAAACGTCACAACGTAACTGGGTGATTATAAAGGAGCTCTACAGGTGTCTCCAAAGGTAAATGTTGGGTTGGCGTATTTCGAGATTAGGATTTGTCACTCCGATTGTCGGAGAGGTATCTCTAGGCCCTCTCGGTAATGCACATCACATAAGCCTTGCAAGCATTGCAACTAATGAGTTAGTTGCGAGATGATGTATTACGAAACGAGTAAAGAGACTTGCCGGTAACGAGATTGAACTAGGTATTGAGATACCGACGATCGAATCTCGGGCAAGTAACATACCGATGACAAAGGAAACAAATGTATGTTGTTATGCGGTCTGACCGATAAAGATCTTCGTAGAATATGTAGGAGCCAATATGAGCATCCAGGTTCCGCTATTGGTTATTGACCGGAGACATGTCTCGGTCATGTCTACATTGTTCTCGAACCCGTAGGGTCCGCACGCTTAAGGTTTCGATGACCGTTATATGAGTTTATGAGTTTTTGATGTACCGAAGTTAGTTCGGAATCCCGGATGTGATCACGGACATGACGAGGAGTCTCAAAATGGTCGAGACATAAAGATTGATATATTGGACGGCTATATTCGGACACCGGAAGTGTTCCGGGTAATTTCAGAGAAAACCGAAGAGTCGGAGGGTTACCGGAACCCCCCCTCCCCCCGGGAGAAGTAATGGGCCATATGGGCCTTAGTGCAGAGAGAGAGGGGCAGCCAGGGTGGGCCGCGTGCCTCCTCCCCCCTGGTCCGAATTGGACTAGGAGAGGGGGGGCGGCGCCCCCCTTTCCTTCTCCCTCCCCACTTCCTTCCCCCTCCTAGTAGGGACGGCCGGCCTCCTCCCCTTGCTCCTTTATATACGGGGGCAGGGGGCACCCCTAGACACACAAGTTGATCCACGTGATCATTTTCTTAGCCGTGTGCGGTGCCCCCTTCCACCATAATCCTTGATAATATTGTAGTGGTGCTTAGGCGAAGCCCTGCGACAGTTGAACATCAAGATCATCATCACACCGTCGTGCTGACGGAACTCTTCCCCGAAACTTTGCTGGATCGGAGTCCGGGGATCGTCATCGAGCTGAACGTGTGCTAGAACTCGGAGCTGCCGTACGTTCGGTGCTTGGATCGGTTGGATCGGGAAGACGTACGACTACTTCCTCTACGTTGTGTCAACACTTCCATTGCCGGTCTACGAGGGTACGTAGACAACACTCTCCCCTCTCGTTGGTATGCATCACCATGATCTTGTGTGTGCGTAGGATTTTTTTGAAATTACTACGTTCCCCAACAGTGGTATCAGATCCTAGGTTTTATGTGTTGATGTTATATGCACGAGTAGAACACAAGTGAGTTGTGGGCGATATAAGTCATACTGCTTACCAGCATGTCATACTTTGGTTCGGCGGTATTGTTGGACGAAGCGGCCCGGACCGACATTACGCGTACGCTTACGCGAGACCGGTTCTCCCGACGTGCTTTGCACAAAGGTGGCTAGCGGGTGTCAGTTTCTCCAACTTTAGTTGAACCGAGTGTGGCTACGCCCGGTCCTTGTGAAGGTTAAAACAGCACCAACTTGACAAACTATCGTTGTGGTTTTGATGCGTATGTAAGATTGGTTCTTGCTTAAAAGCCCGTAGCAGCCACGTAAAACTTGCAACAACAAAGTAGAGGACGTCTAACTTGTTTTTGCAGGGCATGTTGTGATGAGATATGGTCAAGACATGATGCTAAATTTTTATTGTATGAGATGATCATGTTTTGTAACCAAGTTATCGGCAACTGGCAGGAGCCATATGGTTGTCACTTTATTGTATGCAATGCAATTGCGCTGTAATGCTTTACTTTATCACTAAGCGGTAGCGATAGTCGTGGAAGCATAAGATTGGCGAGACAACAACGATGCTACGATGATGATCAAGGTGTCGCGCCGGGGACGATTGTGATCACGACGGTGCTTCGAAGATGGAGATCATAAGCACAAGATGATGATGGCCATATCATATCACTTATATTGATTGCATGTGATGTTTATCTTTTATGCATCTTATCTTGCTTTGTTTGACGGTAGCATTTTAAGATGATCTCTCACTAATTATCAAGAAGTGTTCTCCCTGAGTATGCACCGTTGCGAAAGTTCTTCGTGCTGAGACACCACATGATGATCGGGTGTGATAGGCTCTACGTTCAAATACAACGGGTGCAAAACAGTTGCACACGCGGAATACTCAGGTTATACTTGACGAGCCAAGCATATACAGATATGGCCTCGGAACACGGAGACCGAAAAGTCGAGCGTGAATCATATAGTAGATATGATCAACATAGTGATGTTCACCAATGAAACTACTCCATCTCACATGATGATCGGACATGGTTTAGTTGATTTGGATCACGTAATCACTTAGAGGATTAGAGGGATGTCTATCTAAGTGGGAGTTCTTTAGTAATATGATTAATTGAACCTAAATTTATCATGAACTTAGTACCTGATAGTATCTTGCTTGTTTATGTTTGATTGTAGATAGATGGCCCGTGATATTGTTCCGTTGAATTTTAATGCGTTCCTTGAGAAAGCAAAGTTGAAAGATGATGGTAGCAATTACATGGACTGGGTCCGTAACTTGAGGATTATCCTCATTGCTGCACAGAAGAATTACGTCCTGGAAGCACCGCTGGGTGCCAGGCCTGCTGCTGGAGCAACACCAGATGTTATGAACGTCTGGCAGAGCAAAGCTGATGACTACCCGATAGTTCAGTGTGCCATGCTTTACGGCTTAGAATCGGGACTTCAACGACGTTTTGAACGTCATGGAGCATATGAGATGTTCCAGGAGTTGAAGTTAATATTTCAAGCAAATGCCCGGATTGAGAGATATGAAGTCTCCAATAAGTTCTATAGCTGCAAGATGGAGGAGAACAGTTCTGTCAGTGAGCATATACTCAAAATGTCTGGGTATAATAATCACCTGATTCAATTGGGAGTTAATCTTCCAGATGATTGCGTCATTGACAGAATTCTCCAATCACTGCCACCAAGCTACAAGAGCTTCGTGATGAACTATAATATGCAAGGGATGAATAAGACTATTCCCGAGCTCTTCGCAATGCTGAAAGCTGCGGAGGTAGAAATCAAGAAGGAGCATCAAGTGTTGATGGTCAACAAGACCACTAATTTCAAGAAAAAGGGCAAAGGAAAGAAGAAGGGGAACTTCAAAAAGAACAGCAAGCAAGTTGCTACTCAAGAGAAGAAACCCAAACCTAGACCTAAGCCTGAAACTGAGTGCTTCTACTGCAAGCAGACTGGTCACTGGAAGCGGAACTGCCCCAAGTATTTGGCAGATAAGAAGGATGGCAAGGTGAACAAAGGTATATGTGATATACATGTTATTGATGTGTACCTTACTAATGCTCGCAATAGCACCTGGGTATTTGATACTGGTTCTGTTGCTAACATTTGCAACTCGAAACAGGGACTACGGATTAAGCGAAGATTGGCTAAGGACGAGGTGACGATGCGCGTGGGAAATGGTTCCAAAGTCGATGTGATCGCGGTCGGCACGCTACCTCTACATCTACCTTCGGGATTACTATTAGACCTAAATAATTGTTATTTGGTGCCAGCGTTAAGCATGAACATTATATCTGGATCTTGTTTAATGCGAGACGGTTATTCATTTAAATCATAGAATAATGGTTGTTCTATTTATATGAGTAATATCTTTTATGGTCATGCACCCTTAAAGAGTGGTCTATTCTTATTAAATCTCGATAGTAGTGACACACATATTCATAATGTTGAAGCCAAAAGATGCAGAGTTGATAATGATAGTGCCTATTTGTGGCACTGCCGTTTGGGTCATATCGGTGTAAAGCGCATGAAGAAACTCCATACTGATGGACTTTTGGAACCACTTGATTATGAATCGCTTGGTACTTGCGAACCGTGCCTTATGGGTAAGATGACAAAAACACCGTTCTCCGGTACTACGGAGAGAGCAACAGATTTGTTAGAAATCATACATACAGAATGATGTGGTCCGATGAATGTTGAGGCTCGTGGTGGATATCATTATTTTCTCACCTTCACAGATGACTTAAGCAGATATGGGTATATCTACTTAATGAAACATAAGTCTGAAACATTTGAAAAGTTCAAAGAATTTCAGAGTGAAGTTGAAAATCATCGTAACAAGAAAATAAAATTCCTATGATCTGATCGTGGAGGAGAATATTTGAGTTATGAGTTTGGCGTACATTTGAAACAATGCGGAATAGTTTCGCAACTCACGCCACCTGGAACACCACAGCGTAATGGTGTCTCCGAATGTCGTAATCGTACTTTACTTGATATGGTGCGATCTATGATGTCTCTTACTAATTTACCACTATCATTTTTGGGTTATGCTCTAGAGACGGCCGCATTCACGTTAAATAGGGCACCATCAAAATCCATTGAGACGACACCTTATGAACTGTGGTTTGGCAAGAAACCAAAGTTGTCGTTTCTAAAAGTTTGGGGTTGCGATGCTTATGTGAAAAAGCGTCAACCTGGTAAACTCGAACCCAAATCGGAGAAATGTGTCTTCATAGGATATCCAAAGGAAACTATTGGATACACCTTCTATCATAGATCCGAAGGCAAGACTTTTGTTGCTAAATTCGGAAACTTTCTAGAGAAGGAGTTTCTCTCGAAAGAAGTGAGTGGGAGGAAAGTAGAACTTGATGAGGTAACTATACCTGCTCCCTTATTGGAAAGTAGTACATCATAGAAACCAGTTTCTATGACACCTACACCAATTAGTGAGGAAGCTAATGATGATGATCATGAAACTTCAGAACAAGATACTACTGAACCTCGTAGATCAACCAGAGTAAGATCTGCACCAGAGTGGTACGGTAATCCTGTTCTAGAAGTCATGCTACTAGATCATGATGAACCTACGAACTATCGAGAAGCGATGGTGAGCCCAGATTCCGCAAAATGGCTTGAAGCCATGAAATCTGAGATGGGATCCATGTATGAAAACAAAGTACGGACTTTGGTTGACTTGCCCAATGATCGGCAAGCAATTGAGAATAAATGGATCTTCAAGAAGAAGACTGACGCTGACGGTAATGTTACTGTCTACAAAGCTCGACTTGTCGCAAAAGGTTTTCGACAAGTTCAAGGGATTGACTACGATGAGACCTTCTCACCTGTAGCGATGCTTAAGTCTGTCCGAATCATGTTAGCAATTGCCACATTTTATGATTATGAAATTTGGCACATGGATGTCAAAACTACATTTCGGAATGGATTTCTGGAAGAAGAGTTGTATATGATGCAACCAGAAGGTTTTGTTGATCCAAAGGGAGCTAACAAAGTGTGCAAGCTCCAGCAATCCATTTATGGACTGGTGCAAGCCTCTCGGAGTTGGAATAAACGCTTTGATAGTGTGATCAAAGCATTTGGTTTTGTACAGACTTTTGGAGAAGCCTGTATTTACAAGAAAGTGAGTGGGAGCTCTGTAGCATTTCTGATATTATATGTAGATGACATATTACTAATCGAAAATGATATAGAATTTCTGGATAGCATAAAGGGATACTTGAATAAGAGTTTTTCAATGAAAGACCTCGGTGAAGCTGCTTACATATTGGGCATTAAGATCTATAGAGATAGATCAAAACGCTTAATTGGACTTTCACAAAGCACATACCTTGACAAAATTTTGAAGAAGTTCAAAATGGATCAAGTAAAGAAAGGATTCTTGCCTGTGTTACAAGGTGTGAAATTGAGTAAGACTCAATGCCCGACCAATCCAGAAGATAGAGAGAAAATGAAAGATGTTCCCTATGCTTCAGCCATAGGATCTATCATGTATGCAATGCTGTGTACCAAACCTGATGTGTGTCTTGCTATAAGTCTAGCAGGGAGGTACCAAAGTAATCCAGGAGTGGATCACTGGACAGCGGTCAAGAACATCCTGAAATACCTGAAAAGGACTAAGGATATGTTTCTCATATATGGAGGTGACAAAGAGCTCATCGTAAATGGTTACGTTGATGCAAGCTTTGACACTGATCCGGACGATTCTAAATCGCAAACCGGATACATGTTTACATTAAACGGTGGAGCTGTCAGTTGGTGCAGTTCTAAACAAAGCGTTGTGGCGGGATCTACATGTGAAGCGGAGTACATAGCTGCTTCAGAAGCAGCAAACGAAGGAGTCCGGATGAAGGTGTTCATATCCGATCTAGGTGTCATACCTAGTGCATCGGGTCCAATGAAAATCTTTTGTGACAATACTGGTGCAATTGCCTTGGCAAAGGAATCCAGATTTCACAAGAGAACCAAGCACATCAAGAGACGCTTCAATTCCATCTGGGATCTAGTCCAGGTGGGAGATATAGAGATTTGCAAGATACATATGGATCTGAATGTTGCAGACCTGCTGACTAAGCCTCTTCCACGAGCAAACATGATCAGCACCAAGGCTCCATGGGTGTTAGAATCATTACTGTGTAATCTAGATTATTGACTCTAGTGCAAGTGGGAGACTGAAGGAAATATGCCCTAGAGGCAATAATAATGTTATTATTTTATTTCCTTATATCATGATAAATGTTTATTATTCATGCTAGAATTGTATTATCCGGAAACATAATACTTGTGTGAATACATAGACAAACTAAACGTCACTAGTATGCCTCTACTTGACTAGCTCGTTAATCAAAGATGGTTATGTTTCCTAACCATAGACATGTGTTGTCATTTGATTAACGGGATCACATTATTAGGAGAATGATGTGATTGACATGACCCATTCCATTAGCTTAGCACCCGATCGTTTAGTATGTTGCTATTGCTTTCTTCATGACTTATACATGTTCCTATGACTATGAGATTATGCAACTCCCGTTTGCCGGAGGAACACTTTGTGTGCTACCAAACGTCACAACGTAACTGGGTGATTATAAAGGAGCTCTACAGGTGTCTCCAAAAGTAAATGTTGGGTTGCCGTATTTTGAGATTAGGATTTGTCACTCCGATTGTCGGAGAGGTATCTCTGGGCCCTCTCGGTAATGCACATCACATAAGCCTTGCAAGCATTGCAAGTAATGAGTTAGTTGCGAGATGATGTATTACGAAACGAGTAAAGAGACTTGCTGGTAACGAGATTGAACTAGGTATTGAGATACCAACGATCGAATCTTGGGCAAGTAACATACCGATGACAAAGGGAACAAACGTATGTTGTTATGCGGTCTGACCGATAAAAATCTTCGTAGAATATGTAGGAGCCAATATGAGCATCCAGGTTCCGCTATTGGTTATTGACCGGAGACATGTCTCGGTCATGTCTACATTGTTCTCGAACCCGTAGGGTCCGCACGCTTAAGGTTTCGATGACAGTTATATGAGTTTATGAGTTTTTGATGTACCGAAGTTAGTTCGGAGTCCCGGATGTGATCACGGACATGACGAGGAGTCTCAAAATGGTCAAGACATAAAGATTGATATATTGGACGGCTATATTCGGACACCGGAAGTGTTCCGGGTAATTTCGGAGAAAACCGGAGAGTCGGAGGGTTACCGGAACCCCCCCCCCCGGAGAAGTAATGGGCCATATGGGCCTTAGTGGAGAGAGAGAGGGGCAGCCAGGGTGGGCCGCGCGCCTCCTCCCCCCTGGTCCGAATTGGACTAGGAGAGGGGGGGCGGCGCCCCCCTTTCCTTCTCCCTCCCCACTTCCTTCCCCCTCCTAGTAGGAGTCCTACTCCTACTAGGAGGAGGACTCCTCCTTGGCGCGCCTATAGGGCCGGCCGGCCTCCTCCCCTTGCTCCTTTATATACGGGGGCAGGGGGCACCCCTAGACACACAAGTTGATCCACGTGATCGTTTTCTTAGCCGTGTGCGATGCCCCCTTCCACCATAATCCTCGATAATATTGTAGTGGTGCTTAGGCGAAGCCCTGCGATAGTTGAACATCAAGATCGTCACCACACCGTCGTGCTGACGGAACTCTTCCCCGACACTTTGCTGGATCGGAGTCCGGGGATCGTCATCGAGCTGAACGTGTGCTAAAACTCGGAGGTGTCGTACGTTCGGTGCTTGGATCGGTTGGATCGGGAAGACGTACGACTACTTCCTCTACGTTGTGTCAACACTTCCGTTGCCGGTCTACGAGGGTACGTAGACAACACTCTCCCCTCTCGTTGCTATGCATCACCATGATCTTGTGTGTGCGTAGGAAATTTTTTGAAATTACTACGTTCCCCAACAACTAGCACATATGCCCGTGCGTTGCAACGGGAAAGATAATGAACGTGTCCACCACACAACACTGCATAACGATATGCGAATGGCGCCACCCAATGGCAGCAGCAAGACAAATGCTACCAGAAATGTCTATAAGACGTACATTAAAAACCATCACGTATGATATTTTTGATATGATTTTTGTACAATTACTCTGTTATTTTCGATACGATTTTTGTACAATTACTTTGTTATTTAAAAGGCCTCATTTCAAATCCTACATACCAAGGCATTATTCAGAAGTTCAAGCAATTTTTCGGAATGCGCACGGAGTCATGAAGAAAACTTGCTAAATGTGTTTTAGCCCATCTCACCTCCCAAATCGACTCTCATGTCGTGCCCTCCTACCTCATATTTTTCCATTATGTTATTAGTCCACATGGTTGTGTCATTGCTATTTGTTCATGCAGGAATCTATGCCGTGACCCCTCACCTCATTGGATATTTAATTCCTGGTATTAATTTCTCTTTCCTTTTATGCCTACCGGATGAATGAGACACGCACCTCATCCTTTTTGTTCTTATTCTTGAGGCGCCTTGTTTGTCTTCAAGACAACTCGTGCATGCATATAAATCTGTAAAATTTGGTATAAAAGCCAAGGTGGTACTATTTAATCAAGTAGCGAACCGACTGATCACATTTTCTCTCTTACGAAGCAGGCCTAGTTTGAGTCGGCACATGTTTTTTAAGGCAGACCTGCCATCAATTAGCATGGTGTATCAGGTAAAAATATCATCAACCCCCAAAAAAAGATAAAAAGGTCATCATATCAAGTTTCCTCACTTTCTCAAAAGAAAAAAAAATCAAGTTTTTCACATGGCAATTCAAAATAGCAAGTTTGTGCATATGCATCGCGTCAAGAAAAAAAAGTTTCTACACATGCATGATTTTTTGTAAGAATCTACATGTACGCGTAATTTTAAGGATCCTACATGTAGACATTGTTTTGCCTCACACGCGCGTTGAAGACCTAGCCTACATAACTTTGTCAAAAATAATGTATAAATAGAAAAGAACCTGTGACAATTTAGAGGAGACAAGATTTATCTGTTTGTGTGGGGTTGCAAGTTCGACACCTGCACGAGCAGCAATTCGTTTTGGCTTGCTAGAGGTTGAGCCAGCAGCAGCTCAGACATGGGCCGGCCGGCTGGCCGTTTCGCTTAGTTTTTTCGTTCTTTTTCACGTACATCTTAGTTTTCAACTAAAACATAGCATACATAGGTTGAGCCAACATCAATTCAGACATGGGCCGGCCGGCTGGCCGTTTTGCTTAGTTTTTTTTTCCTTTTTTTCACGTATATCTCAGTTTCCAACTAAAACATAGCATATGTAAAAATACCTAAAACGGGACAAAACAAAGCAGGACTAAATTAAGAATACCTATCTCCTTTAATAGTAGGTATATATATATATATTATATTTTTTATATTTTCTATATTGTGTGCAGGTAACTTTAACTTTGAAAGATGGTCGTTGGATGAGGCGAATCCGATGGTTTAAAGATGGCAAATTTGAGCACTACTGGCCGTTGGATATCATCTAAATTCCACCAGATTTCGCCACATGTATAATCTAGAAGACTCCATGGTTGAACTTAAACATAATGCACAAACATCAAAACACAAGCACTTCTTATTTGTTCTAGAATCTTCCGTATCAGAATTTTCCAAATGTTTTTCTACATGATTTGTCATTATTTGTTTTTACTTTATGTCTTATGACGCACAATTTCATGAATCTTAAAATAAATTAGTTTTCTTATAAAAACTAGATGATTTTGATGAAATGAACTATAAGAATTAAACGAACATCTACATCATGCATATATGACTCAAATCTTGCATGCTATAATGTGGTATTTATTCATAATTTGGTTGCCAAATCTCATGCATGCAATGCACGTGTACCTTACTCTAGTCTAAATGGTGTTTGTGTGTGTGTGTTGTGTGTGTTGAGGTGCAAATTGTCTTCTTTTTTGGTACATGTTAAGCTTGTTCTTCCGAAATTTCAAGCCGCGCCTTGTTATGCCGAAAATTCAAGCTAGCGTCTCTGTCTATCGTGTTGGGAAACTCCCGCCTCTTCAACCCGCGCCTTGTTAGCCCGAAATATTTAAGATATATCTTTGTCTCGTTGTGCTCCGACAACTCCCTCCATCTCAACCCGCGCCTTGCTATTCCGAAATTACAACGTGCGCGAAAACTCTCACCTCCTGTGAAATCCCGACACGCGAAATGCCCGTGGTACCCCTGAACCGAAAGAACCGCCTCAAATCGGTGGGGGTACTTTCGTAACTTACCCCATATTTCGGACAAGCGCGTCTCTAAGCCATGGTTCCCCACTGCCATCCCATCCGCCCACCCATTCGTACACCGAGGCCGCGAAAATCCGCGACGAAACCCCACACCCTGCTCCGTCCGCCACCCAGCCGGAGCCTCTTCCCCGACGACGTCATCCACAGCAACACCTCGACGTCCCTCATCCACCGTACCGGATGAGGATCTGTCGTCGATCTCATCGTCCCGCCGGTTCCGCCACCCCGTCCTCCACCTCCAAGGAGCTGCCCCGACGTTCCCCTCGTTTTTCGCGCCACCTCCATTCCCACACCGTCGTCTTCACCTGCACCACCGGAAGAGAATCATCATCACCGTTTCCTCGGATGAAGCTGCGGCCTAATCGGCGCCACCAAAGAGGTTGTACACTAATCGCCGCATTTTCTTCTTGATTCGATCTCACGGTGCTGTCGGCGCTCGGTCCCGAGCCGACACGGCACGGCTCCATCCACGGCGGCGTCGCCGGCCGCTTCCTCCACGGCGTCGCTCCCTCGGCGGCGACGTTCACATTAGTAGGACCTACTGCTGCTTTAACTCTCGCTCACGCTGCTGCTCTGCTCTTGCTCTCGGTCCCCTGTCTGGTCTGCTCTTGCTATTGCTCTTGCTCGCGCTGCTGCTCTCGCTCTTACTCTTGCTTGCGATGCTGCTCCGATTTAGCTACACTTCACTCTGATGCCGCCGGGGTGAAGGAAGAACCAGCCGCAGCGGGGAGGGGGGATCGCCGGAGAGGTACCCCACTATCTATCTTAGGGTTCAGGATGGGGGCGGTGGTCGCCGGCGGTGGCGGGGCGTTGGCGGGGCGGTGGCGTGGGGATCGCCGGAGAAAAAGCTCGGCACGGGGGGCCTAGAGGGATGGCCGGGGCGGCGGCGGACTGGCGGTAGGGAGTGTTTTCGGGGCGGGGGGCGGCGCACCGCCGGCCGCGGGCGGCGGGGGGCTGCTGTTTGGCCGGCTCAGGGGGGTGGAGGTTGAAAATGAACCGCAGGCCCTTGATGTCGTATCCAACGGCTGCAAAATCGACTGACCAGAGATGAAAAAGTCAGTCGACCGACGTGTAGCCTCACCTTGCTAGTGCGTTCAGTTTCGACAGCAAAATTCAGTTTCGACAACAAAATTCAGTTTCGATAGTTAAGTTCAGTTTCGACAGTTAAGTTCAGAGATGAACGGCTGATGTATTTTACATCTAGCACTTTGTGTTTATATATTTTACGTCATGTATTGTAGATGCTATTAGAATTCCACTCAGGTTAACGTTGTTCGTTGTCTCTCTTGTCCTGCTTCAGCCTCGGCGTCGTACAACTCACCGGAGCTGCTCCAACGACGAAACCCTCCATCACAGCGGAGCAGTACCTCGGGCTCCATCTCCAGACGCCTAAGATCTTCTTCCCCTTCTCCGACAGCCAAGTCAGCCGGAGCATCCTCACCGGCCAACCCAATCACGTTGAGATCGACATGGCTTCGCCAAAGAGGTTGTACACTTGTTGCATCTCTTTTTTACTCTACATGTTATATATATTGTCCACTAAGCACTCGTAGTAACGGGAAATACGATTATTTATCCTACTATATGACAAGCAGTGAGGTACCAGGCAACTTAGCTATCCGTGATGGACTCTCTTGAACGCCATCATTATTTATCTCTGCGCGTTTGAGCTGTGCATTTGTCGATGGGCCTAGGAGTTGAGATAGTATGGCAGTGGCCTGGGTCCAAAGTAATAGAAGTAGCACAAAAACATTTTTTTAGTATAGGATTTTCCTTGCTCAAGCCTGCCTACTAGAATCGCCAGTGCTTGAAAGAAAAAGTGAATGAAAAATATCGGAATTGGAAAATTTTCTATGGTACTACTTTTCATGAATTTGGTGCAAAGGAATGGAGTAAAGGAAAACTGTAGGATTTGTTCCTTTAGTGTCTCCTTGAAAGAAAAACCGTAGGAATTCTAATTTTCACTTCTCCTCCTTTTTATATTCCTATTCATCAAGCACAAGACTAAGAGATAGTAGCATAATAGCATTATAACCGTACATTTTCTTGTGGTTTGACTTAATCTCACCATGCTTTTTTGCATCCTGTGATCTTCCAATTGTTGTGAATCAAACACCCAGATTGGCAGAAATCCTGTGTTTTTAAATTCTCTGTTTTGCACGTGCATTTCTATCCTATTCCTGTCTATTTCCTATCCCTGCATTGTTAGAATCCTCAAATTCAAACAAGCCCTTACTCAATTACTTCTGTTACAGATATGTGTTAAAGAAAACCTTGTGTGGTTTGTCCTGCTCCTGCGGCGTTGTGTTCCACCCCAGCTCAGCTTCTCCAATGACGGAAGGGTTCACCACAGCAGGGATCCGCTCTCCAGACTGTCTTTTGCCGCCTCGGATCTTCTTCCCCGCCGTTGGCAGCCACGACAACTGCATTACCATCATCAACTGAGCAGATGACCTTGAGGACTACACGGGTCCGCAAGAGAGGTCACACTCTTCCGTGTCTACTTACGTTATGCGTCGCTTAATATGATGACATGCTACATTATCGTCGTGTTCACCTATTAGACTCCGAGTCAGGTCCAAACTAATGCTGAAACTTGAGTTTTTAAATGGTTGTGGGGTACATATTGGGGCAGCAATCAGTACTATCTGTTTAATCTCCGGTGTCTACTATGAGTTTCATGTTGGGTGCAAACAAACATTAAAGGAGCCATTATCTGTATTTTTAACTAAAGATATTATTTGCCTGCTATCATTGGTTTTGGGTCTATCCACAGTTTGCTACCATCACTCTGGATTTATGCATGCACTCCTTACATAATCTCACTATGTTTTATTCCTATGCATGTCAGTTATTGTACACAATGGAACTGATCATGTAGAGAAAAAGAGACGAGCCTTGCGTGGCAATAAAATTTCATGCATACGTCGTTCCATGGTGGGCGCAAAGGCAGCCCCCCTCCACCCATTTTGGATCATAATCAAGAGGAAGATAACTGTTATGAGGGGGATTCAGAAGGAGAAGACCACTCCTATTTACCCCATGAGGTCTTCGCTCTAACTTGGCATGCTGATGTTGGTAATATTATGCATATGGTGCCTTGCATTGCTTACTGTATACATTAAAGATGTCATCTGCTTAGTTTAGACATGCTTTGTGTCAATCCCATCTGTTTAGTTTCTTTATCGTATATGTGAATCATGCAATGCCATCTTGTCTAGCCAGGCATCATATATGTGAATTTTTCAATGCCACCCTAGTTAGCCAGTCATCTTATATGTGAATTATATCATGCCGTCATTTTTTTTATTACGTGTTAAATTTGTCAACAATTTTAGTGCATTCAATTACTCTTCCTGTGCATCAGCCATTTGGCACGGTCATGGAAAAATCTGGAGTGGAAACAAGGTCTTCAGAGCAGACAATGCTATCTGACAAAGCGCATGTCTTGCTGGTTACCGATAGCTCCTCAGAGGAGGATTCAGAGATAGATGACCAGTCATATCCCCTCCCCGAGGTGCATGCCCTAACTTGGTAGGGTTATGTTGCTCATGTCGTGCGTATGGTATCTTGCATTGCTATGTCATTTGCTTAGTTTAGACATGCTTTGTGTGAATGCCACATGTTTAGTGTCTAATTACCATATATGTGAATTATGCAATGCCATCTTGTTGCAAGACATTATATATGTGAATTATGCAATGTTATCTTATTGCAAGGCATTATGTATGTGAATTATGCAATGCCATGCTGTTTAGGAAAGCGTCATATATGTGAATTATATCATGCCGTCCTTTTTTATATTTCTCATTGCTTTTGTCGACAATGTTTGTATATTCAACTGCTCTTCCTGTGCATCAGCCATTTGAATTGGTGATGGAGAAATCTGGAGTGAAAACAAGGTCTTCAGAGCAGACAATGCTACCCGCTGAAGCAGATATCTTGCTGGTTACAGATAGCTCTTCAGAGGAGGATTCAGAGGCAGATGACCAGTCCTATTATCCCCCTGAGGTGTATGCTCAAACTTGGCAGGGTTATATTACTCATATAATGCATATGTTGTATTGCAATGCTTAGTTTTTACATCATATACACAATATTGAATGCCATCTCCTTAGTTGACACATCATATATGCGATTGCCCTCTGCTCACTTCCTTAGTATATAAATCATATATTTGAATTATGTCATGCCATGATGTTTACATAGATAGCATGTATCTGAATTATGGCATGCCAACCCATTTTCTAAAGACATAATATAGTTATATCATCTCATCCTGTTTACATAGTCATCATATTTAAATTATGTCATTCTATCCGTGAATTATATCATGCCATCATGTTTCCATCGACGGCATGTTTGTGATTTATGGCATGCCAACCACTTTAATAGACACATCGTATAGTTATATCATGTCATCCTATTTATATAGTCATCATATTTTGAAGTATGTCATTCTATCCTGTTTAGTTAGCCATCATATATGTGAAATTGTGTCATGCTATCCTGTTTAATTAGCCATCATATATGTGAAATTATGTCCTGCTATTCTGTTTGCTTAGACAACATAAGTGTGAATTATTTCATGCCCTGTTTTCTTCCCTACTATCCATTGCACCTGTCTATCTTACAATGTTTGTACATTCAATTACTTTTCTTGTTTATCAGCCATTTCAATTGGAGGGAGTGATGGAAGTATCTGTGGGAGTAAAAACACGGTCTTCAGAAAAGATTGTGCTACCTGTTGATGCAGATAGAACCACGGTTGTACTTGCCCAAGAACCAGCCCCACCACACATAACCCACACTCATGCAGATTGTACCCCTACCCAGTTGGACAGAGAACCAGCCACACCCCTTCTAACCCCAACCCTAGCAGATAGACACCCAGTTCCCGTTGACACAGCACCGTCTCCACCACAGAGCACCCAAACACGAGCAGTTAGTAAGGTAACTGCAGTGCCCAAATCACGAGGACCACCACTCCGAACCCGAAGTCAATGCTTAAAGCAGAAGAAGAATTGTTCTCAGGTCAGGTTCCGTAGCTATGGTTCATACTACTTTGCTCTTGCATCACTGTATTTACTGATACCAACTAATTTCAAATTTGAAGGATGTAATTGAAACTCCAATGGCGCAACAGGTATGTTTTAAACATGTTTCTTCAACGTGTTTGGCTGTTTGCTGTTGTAACTTGCTCTATGTTGATTTCAGTATCAATTGAATAAACAATTATGTTCTCATGCCATGCACATTACAAGTGTTGTTATTGCTGTGTAGTTTCCCACACTTATATTCTGCCTATGCTGCTTTGTCTTAAATAGATATGATTCGAACTGTATCTATCTTGATTTGGCAACATAAACTAGAATGATATAGACCATACAGTGACCATACTACATAGATATATGTTTGTTTCATGCTGTTATCCTGTCCCCCTTACTACTGAACTGGTTTACCAAAATGAGTTTCATATACTACATTGTAAACCTGAGATGTGTTTGTTTGTTTCTCTTTTAGAACACGGATAAAATATTGGAGAAGAGTACCCTGTTATACAATGATAAAGGAAGTAATGCAGATAAGGTTCAAGATAGTGAGACATCCCTGTTGGTCTCCAAGAAAGCTGATAAAAACTATATTGAAGACACTGAGACAACCCCAAAGTCCTGTCTTGATGTAGTGTTCGAGTTACTGGCTATCACTGCTGGCACCAGCTCTTCGAACTCATTGCCTGAATCAGTTCGGCTTCTTGAGTCTCAACTTCAAGTTGAAAGACATCGATCAGATGTTATGCGACAGGAAGCCGAAGGACTGAGGAAGTCCCTGCAGAATTCAGATGCATACTTCCTGGTGCAATAGCAAGCGCTGGAGGACTTAAGCGCCAAACAAGAGAAACTTAATAAGCTTGCTAAGCATCTTGCCAGCATTATGGGTACCCAGGATATTGTTTCTTGAGCTCTTCTGAAGTGGTTACAGTTCTGGACTTATTTTGCTGCGGCGTTTATATGCTGTTGTGTTCCCTATATTTGCACTGGTGGAGAACTTTGATGCCCAGTGGATGTAATATGTGTAATAGCCGTGATAGCCTAGTGTAAGTTGCTTGCTTATTTATTTCCTTGTTGTTTTATTTATTTGTTTGCTTGTAGTCAGTGTAGTTCTTTTTCTGCGGTTTGCTAGTGGCTGCAATAACCTATTTTTTAAAACTATGCCACAATAACCATGGACTAATATTTACTGTAGTGACACTGGGCCTCCTACGGGCCGTAGAAACAGTGGGCCTTCTACGGGCCGTAGAAACAGTGGGCCTTCTACGGCCCGTATCATCAATGGGCCTTCTACGGGCCGTATCATCAATGGGCCTTATACGGGCCGTATGATCGATTGGCCAAACATGGGCCAAACATACCGCATTCTGGCCGTAAACGGGCTAGAGTTGGAATCGTCCGTTCATGGGCCGACCATAACGGGCCATCGTTAATAGTCGTATTTGATGACACTATGAAAACGGCCCAACGTATTAACAGACCACAAACGGGCCGACCGTAACCACGGGCCGAATTTGGCCCACAAGCAGAAAATGACAGTAATGGGCCGTAAGTAAACGAATGCTGGGAATGAGCCCAAGAATAAATGGGCTCTGAGAAGGCCGAAAGATAACATGGGCTGGAGACGGCCCAACAGAATAACGTGCCGTTAATGGGTATAAAGTGATACACTGTTCATTACGGGCCAGTTTCACCACGGGTCGTTAATGGGTGTAAAGTGATACACTGTTCATTACGGGCCAGTTTCAGCACGGGCCGCTAATGGGCCAAGAGTTACAAAGGGCCTCATATGGCCCGAAAGATGTCATGGACTATACATGGGCCGGAAATGAAAACGGGCTGGAATCATATTGGACGGCCCAAATGACGCTACTGGGCCTAATTCGGATAGGGCGTAACGGGCCTTGGGTTAGCGGGCTGTAAATGGGCTATATGCGAACAGGCCATTAACAGGCTTTCCATGGGCCGGCCCGCTAGCTTTTGATCAATTCAAATGGGCCGGCCTTTTCACAGGAATGGGCCACTGTTGGGCCATGCCACGTGTCGACGTATCATAGGCGCCTTCTGTCCAGTGAGTGGATGACATCTGTCTCAACGATGAGCCGACACGTATTTCCTCTAGCCAATGATGATTTTACACGTGAAAAATCCCCATTGGTCAGGGCTGTTAACGGGTTATCGGATCCAAAACCCGACCCGATAGCTTAACGGCATTCCGTTACGGTGGATGCCACGTGTCGATCACCCTTGACAAAAGCACTTCTGTGATGCGCGATTTATTGTCATGAAAGTGGACACTTCCGTGATAATAATTTTGGTAATGTCATGAAACACTTCTACGACAACACATGTATGACTATCTTGATTCTATCATAAATTTGTCATGGATGTAAATGCATGAAAAAAAAGCGACCTACTGTGACAAACACGTATCATCACGGAAGTGTATTTTTTTGTAGTGCTCCCCTACAGTCTTCTTGGTGAGATTGGATCGGTCCTGTTATCTTCATAATGTTCATGGGTGAGATTGTACGGTATTCCTTTGTTGCGTAGTACCTTCCCCTTTAGTGACATCATGAGTTATTCTATGAGTTGATACAGTTTCAATCTAGAGCATATGGTGATATGCAGGCATTGCACATATGATGTGCGGGTGGATTAGATGAGTTCTAATTACAGATGTTCATGTTGTTTCCCTTCTAACTAAAAAGTTTTGAACTTAACATCATAGTGAGACTTTGTTACAAACATCTGCCTCTTTGCGGTCCTTTTATGCTACTCCCGAGTATGTTTGACCATCTGACCAAAGTCATGCTTCAGATGCTTTGGGTTTCACTTTAGCTGAGAAAGATAAACTTTGTGAAGAATAGGGCTTGCAGATTTGATCTACACGGGGGTCATGCCTTTAACAAAGTTAAATGTAGGGATTGAGATTTTTAATTAAGTCTCGGGTTCCATACACCTCGCATTAAACCAACAACATGGAGTAATCATACTTAATGGTTATATGGGCAACCAAATTTTAATTACTTAAATCCTAGCAGCCATGGTAATTAGGAAAAACAATTAGAGACGCCTAACTTGTTTTCATAGGGTATGCATGTGATGTGGTATAGCCTTTGGCATCACAGTATGTTTGTATGAGATACGAAAGTGGTTGTAATTTTATTTCATGACATCCGTGTTATGAGTACAGCATGACGGTTGGAGCTATATGATTGTCATTAATTTAATTGACCTACGTCTCAAATCATGTAATGCATTTATTTTATTAGCTATGGAGATAGCAATAGTTATAGTGAGAGTACAAGGTGGGACAATTTATGCAGAGATGTACCCCGACGCAAAAGTCATGCACTAAGAACGCTTTCTCTGGCGAAGAGAAGTTGAAGAAATAGGCCGTGACAGATAAAAGTATGTTTGACCATCTGACCAAAGTCATGCTTCAGATGCTTTGGGTTTCACTTTAGCTGAGAAAGATAAATTTTGTGAAGAATAGGGCTTGCAGATTTGATCTACACGGGGTCATGCCTTTAACAAAGTTAAATGTAGGGATCGAGATTTTTAATTAAGTCTCGGGTTCCATACATCTCGCATTAAACCAACAACATGGAGTAATCATACTTAATGGTTATATGGGCAACCAAATTTTAATTACTTAAATCCTAGCAGCCGTGGTAATTAGGAAAAACAATTAGAGACGCCTAACTTGTTTTCATAGGGTATGCATGTGATGTGGTATAGCCTTTGGCATCACAGTATGTTTGTATGAGATACGAAAGTGGTTGTAATTTTATTTCATGACATCCGTGTTATGAGTACAGCATGATGGTTGGAGCTATATGATTGTCATTAATTTAATTGACCTACGTCTTAAATCATGTAATGCATTTATTTTATTAGCTATGGAGATAGCAATAGTTATAGTGAGAGTACAAGGTGGGACAATTTATGCAGAGATGTACCCCGACGCAAAAGTCATGCACTAAGAACGCTTTCTCTGGAGAAGAGAAGTTGAAGAAATATGCCGTGACAGAAAAAATCCGTGACGCCAGCAAAAAAGTTTAGAGCATAACGAATTAACAAATGTAAATTCACGTACCTATAACCAACGTGAATGAAATTAGTAGACCTTTCAGAAGGCTTAGAGCCTAATGAATGTAAATGGATCAATAACCGGCGCGAGTGAAATTGTTTACATTCATAAAGCTCGACTTGTTGCACAAGATTTTCAACAAGTTCAATGAGCTAACTGCAACAAAAAGTCTCGCCAGTAGCGATGCTTACATCTATGCGGGTTATACTAGAAACTGTTGCACATTTCAGTAATGATATATGGTAGATGGGTATCAAAACAAATTTTCTTAACAGAATAATAACCTAGGACATGTATATGATACAACCCGAGGATATTATTAATCCAAAGGATGCTGAAAAGGTGTTCAAACTTCAGAGATCTATTATCAACCGAAGCGAGCATAAAAGAGTTGGAACCTTCGTTTCAATGAAGTGGTTAAAATGTTTGGTTCCATCATGGATGACCAAGATGCTTGTGTTTACAAGAAAGTAAGTGGGAGTGTAACAATATTTTAGTACATTAATGGGTGACATGTAACTACATTTCAAGGCCGTGAATGAGGAGGTGCCCCCGATGATCGAGAAGGCGCCCTCGATGGCTGCGGCAGTGGTAGCTCCTTGCCGCGGAGCATCGTGTCAGCAGAGGAAACGGCGTCCAGGGAGGCAGCATGGAGGGAGTGGCGCAACGCGCATCGTCGAGCGACACGTTCGCATAGTCCGACAAGACGCCAACATGGGTCCTCGTGGACCCCAACCTCGCGGAGGCCTGGGCCGGTAATCGATCGGAGACCAAGTCGAAGATATCCATGTAGCGACTGTGCCGCTTCGATAGGGAGCTCGCCAAGGTTGGGGTGGGGTGGTCACTCATCGACAGCTCTATCGCCGTCGGCGTTGGCCAAGGCGACCCTCTACATGGCGCGGGAGGAAGTCGAGCGACTCCTCCGCGAGCGCCAGGAGGTGGCCGGGCAGGGCTACCATGCCCCGGCGCCCTTTTGCCGCTGGAAGGACCACTCTAACTCCAACGATGATAACGTGAGCACGGAGGGTGATAGAGGTGCCGTCGGCTAGCGTGACCAGGCGTAGGAGGTCACTGTGTGCTACAAATTAGTTTAGTTTTTAAGTTTTAGTTGAATGGGTGAAATATCTACCGCTTATGCTAATTATGCCTAAACTTATGCCTGTTTGCATGATTTTCGTCGTGTAGCATGAGTTATGTCCGAATTTGTTTATATTACGAACGAAGGTGTGGGGCAAGCGTTGGATGACCGGCTCTCGTATCACTATCCACGAACGCGTGACACCTTCATAGAGAAACACGATGTCCGTTCAAGGGGCGGCGTTGAATATGCCCTAACAAACATTAGCCACGATTTGAAGGTCGGCGTTGAATATGCCCTAACGAACATTAGCCACGAGCATAGGCATATACGTATATAGCAACCAATGGCTCAAACATGACCTCACGGGCTTTTGTCTTCTTTGCACTTGCACAGTCGGCCTACGTCAAAACCGCGTAACCATTTTCCGTGAGCACGACGGGAGGTAGGCCGACACGTCCCTTGCATGCGACGACCCAACAATCCCGCACGCTTCCTATCGCTTCCTTTTTTGGCCGGAAATCGCATGGGCACGTCGGATCCGTGAGACGGCGCCGTACGTGCATGGTCCGGCCAAGCCGCACCATTCCCTCCACGGGACGAGAGGGGAAAGCGAGAGGTAGTCGGCACGCACGGCCGAAGCTCCACATTCATCCACAACGCACCAGGTCGCACTCGTACGTCCCATGGCACGCCACCGCGCCAACGAAACAAGAGTCCCAAAACGCCAAGGTGGACACGCCGACCCGGCGTGCCGTCAGAGGCTGCTGTGCTAAATCTGGGGTGGAGGGGAGGGGACGCACCGAGGCGCGGCCGCCTCGCCGAGATCGACGGGCCGACGCAACCCAGGCCGAGGCCGAGCGAGGGAAGCGATACAACCCACCACAAGCAGCGGGCGCGTCGTCGGGTTCGCGTGCGGCGGATTTTGGACGGGGCGGCATAACACCCGGGCCGAACGGGTCGCGCGCTCTCTCTCCCGGCGGTCTTCTCCCCGGCCCTCTGGCGATGGCGACGGCGACGGCGGCGGCGGTGTGGGAGGAGGAGGCGGAGGTGGAGAGGCCGATGCTGGAGGAGGAGGGGAAGGGGAAGCAGGGCAAGGGGCGGCGCTACGGCCTCGTCGACTACCGGGCGCTGCCGGCCTACATGCGCGACAACGAGTACATCCTGCGCTACTACCGCTGCGAGTGGCCGCTCCCGCAGGTGCTCCTCTCCGTCTTCTCCATCCACAACGAGACCCTCAACGTCTGGACGTGCGTACTCTTGCTCATCCTCCAAATCTTATTTCTCAATCCAATTGCTTTCCTTATGCTAATTTTATTTACACCGTGCGGACATGTATGTTAATCCCTAGACATATAGTTTCTGATGGTTCTGATAACATTATTTGTTTCTAGTTTGAACATTGGAACGATGTACCTGCAGTTTTGTTCTCTTTTTATTTTCTGGTTATCCAACACAGTACGGTTTCTTTAGCCATGTAATTATGGCTTCTTCAGCTATGTAATTATGGCATGAAAACGAAGCTGGTTTACTCTTGAAAACAAAGGATTGTGTGTCATGTCGATTTCCAATGCAACCATTTGATTTTTGATTCACTTAACCTCAAATTGCTCAGTTCCTGATGTTCAGACTTGAAGTTTCAAATTAATTCCCAAGTAAGAGAAGGCGTAAACAAATTCAGCACTGAGAATGCATTGTGGCACAACTCTGAATTTTGAAGCATTTTGTTGTGGCCCTTGTTTGTTCATTGCCAAGCAAGATGAGACAACCACCAACTTAATTTTTAAATGTTATCAAGACCACCGTCCACCAAACTAATTAAAGAAGTCCCTTTCAATTTCAACAGGTCATACATTTAATTGAACCATGGACTTCAAATGTGTCTTTTCTAGTCTTTGTTGCTTGCCTATCCTATCAAGTCGAAAGGAAACCAAGTGATTTGACTGCCATTATGTACACTGAGTTTGGTTAACCACTAACCTCTTCTGCGAGCTATGTGCCATAAATGGTGAAGTATGAATACTAGGAATTAGGACTGCAAACTTCTGGGTGATATTACCTTTTGTTATTTTGTCGATGTGGAGATGATTTGGTGGTCTGTCCTTGCCGACTAGGGTTCAATTCCTGTCAGGAGTGAACATGGTATCTCACGGTCGTTTCTACCTTAATAAAATTTCACAGGGCTCCTCCCCTGTTCGTTTTATTTATTTATTTTGCCGATATGATTTAGCAGAATTATGAATTTGCTAGATTATCTTCGATCTAATAAAGCTATTTCTTTGTGTCCACTTCAGGCACTTGATAGGATTCTTCATCTTCCTTTCTTTGACCATATATACTGCAACAAAAGTTCCAAATGTGGATCTTCAGAGCCTGCAGAATTTACCTGATATACTTAGGAATGCTGATCTTCATAAGATTCAGGCAGAGCTTGCGGCATGCCTTCCTTCATTACCTCACTTTTCTGATCTGCAAAAGATGAAGGATGAATTGAGAAGCTCATGGAATTCTATCGATGTGCTTCCGTCAATATCTCGTTGGCGTCTCTTGGAATTACTCTCAAATTGCTTGCCTGACAGATTTACCCATTCCAATGAAACTAATCTTTCTGTTCTTGTAAGTAGTCAACAACTTATCTAGTGCTTTTTTACTCACTATCGCTGTGCTTTATTTAAGGGTTCAAAACTTCAGAAATGCAGTGCTAACCTGCTTACAACAGTTGATAGGAAAATCTTACGAGTTGGACTATCAAATTCAAGCTGTTTAGTTACCTAGTTTCTTCTTGCTGAGTAATTCTGTCTGACTTCTGACTAAATTAAGCCAGTTTGATGCTGGCTAAGATTTGATTTCTAGATAGTTATCAGTTAAAATATAATCCTCGAAGTCTACTCAACATAGCCGGTCCCAAGCCCAGGTAAAGGAGGAAGGTATGATAGGCTTGGCGAGCCAACGTCAAAACTCAGCCACTCTTATGGAGATGAAACCCAAAAGATTTTCGTTGGGGATCACCAAAGAATTAGCCATGGACAGGGGTGCGTGGAAGCTTGCTATCCATGTGCCAGAACCATGAGTTGGTCGCGAGATCTTATGGGTTTCACCTCTAGCCTACCCCAACTTGTTTGGGACTAAAGGCTTTGTTGTTGTTGTTGAAGTCTAATAGTTCCTGGTAGGTTACTGGAAAAATCTGTAGCATCAAAACTAGCTTATGAGATGCAGAACATTTGTTTAGTATGTACTCGCCTCAAAGTTTTTTTTTTTGGCGTAAGTAAGAGTAAGACTTTACTGTTGTTGGTACACACACAGTCTATACAGAGTACATATATCAATAATATGGTTCAATTCGATATCTTCGCACTGTTTTGGGGTCTCTTTTAAGAAAAGGGGGCATTGCAAGGGTCCGGGGAAGGGTCCGACCACTGTAGCAGCATTGCAAGGGCCTTTTTATTTATATTCCACTGAATTCCATCCAATCCTCATTAACTTCTGTGCAGATCAACATTCGCATTGCATCGCTCATGTAAACCAGTCTTTTTGACCTGTGTGTTGACAACTTGTCACATAACAAGGACATAACAGGGATTGTTTCATCTGTGCAGGAAAGCATGAAGGAGGATATTGTAACTGTAATTGCACCACACTTTATTAGGCCGATCTCTAGGTGGCCGTTCTTTGCCTTCTTGGGAGGAGCCATGTTTTGCCTTCTTGCCAGCAGCACATGCCACCTTCTGTCCTGCCACTCTCGCCGCCTTGCATATATCATGCTTCGGCTCGACTATGCGGGCATTGCAGCTCTTATCGCCACTTCTTTCTACCCTCCAGTATACTACTCTTTCCTGTGCCATCCTTTCTTTTGCAACCTGTACCTCAGCTTCATAACTATTCTAGGATTAGCAACTATCGCGTTCTCTCTGCTCCCGGTCTTCCAGAACCCGGAATTCCGAACTATACGGGCGTGCCTCTTCTTTGGCATGGGAGCGTCAGGTGTGATCCCTGTTTTTCACAAGTTGATCCTTTTTTGGCACCAACCAGAGGCACTGATCACTACCGGATATGAAATTTTGATGGGGCTGTTCTACGGTGTTGGAGCATTGGTGTACGCGACTCGGGTGCCTGAACGCTGGATGCCCGGGAAGTTTGACATTGCTGGGCACAGCCACCAGCTCTTCCATGTCTTGGTCGTTGCTGGAGCCTACACCCACTACCATGCAGGGCTGTTGTACCTCAAGTGGAGAGATCAGCAGGGCTGCTAAAAGTTGTTCTATTGTTACAGGGTGTGGATAGATTTATTTGGTTATATGGTTGTGTCTCTGATCAATAGAAGACTGTTGAATCAGGGTAAAGAATTTACTGATCTGTGTAAAGTGTATACTAGACGAAATAAACAAGTAAAATTGAGGTGATTATAACTTTCTTACTGGCTTAAGGTGATTATATTCAGCAACCTTCATGAAAGGTTGATACTACTTGTGTTATTGTCTTGGTGATGGAATCTGAGTAGCAATTGATTGCAGTTGCTGTCCACAGCCGTGCACATCAGCTACGACCTGCGAGACAAGTTTGTTGCAGAAGAAGCATCGCCAAGCGTCTGAATTGATATAATTTGACAGGCTGAGGTCGATGGCACCGGCTGAATTGTTCTCCTTTTTTGGTACCAATAATAATACAGCACCGCGGCTGTTGTTGGTGGCTCATGTCTCTGCTCGGTCGCAAAATATCGCTCACATGGATCTATCTAGGCTCATCGCCGTGGCCGTGCTCCTCGGCGCCTTGCGCCCGCTCCTGAGCCACTGCGCCGGCGACGTCGAGGGCCTACACCCGCTCGTGCTGGTGCCAGGGTACGGGTCCAACCTGCTCGAGGCGCGGCTGACGGCGGCGTACGAGCCGCCGGCGCCCGGCTGCGGTAAGGGGAATGGGTGGTTCCGGCTGTGGCCGATCAACCAGACGGCGATGCAGGACCCCCGCCAGGTCCCGTGCTTCGTGGACCAGATGAGCCTCGTCTACGACGCCGTCGCCGACGACTACGGCAACGTCGCCGGCGTCGTGACCCGGGTCCCGCTCTTCGGCTCCACGCGCGGCTTAATTGGGTGAGCGGCCTGACTTCCCAGCCACTGCATCGTTTCGTCTCTGCTTCCTACTCCGATTTCTCCTCGTGACTTGGCGGACTGACAGGTGGGACCCCCTGCTGCGGGAGCTGGAGGCCGCGGGCTACCGCGACGGCGAGAGCCTCTTCGCCGTGCCGTACGACTTCCGCTACTCCGTCGCGCCGCGCGGCCACCCGTCCGCGGAGGGCGCCTGCAACTTCGACGAGTTCACGCGGCTCGTCGAAAGGGCGAGCTCGCTCAGCCAGGGACGGCCGGTCGTCGTCGCCGCGCACAGCTTCGGCTGCGCGCTCACCTACCAGTTCCTCCTCGGCCGCCCGCTCGCCTGGCGCCGGCGCTTCGTGAAGCGCGTCGTCCTCGTCGCCTCCGCGCTCGGCGGCTTCTCGGAGGGGATGAACGACCTGGCCACCGGCACGGACTACGGCCTGCCGAACGTCGCGCGGCCGGCGAGGGTCCGGCTGGCGCGGAGCCAGCAGAGCGCGCTCTGGCGCCTGCCCACGCCGGCGGTGTTCGGGGACCGGCCGCTGGTGGTGACCAAGAACGCGACGTACACGGCACACAACATTGCGGAGTTCTTCGAGGCCGTCGGCTTCCCGGAAGGGGTCCGGCCGTACGTGACGCTGGTGCTGCCAGCATGGGAGGCGCTGCCGGCGCCGATGGTGCCGGTGACCAGCATCATCGGGGTCGGCGTCAGCACGCCGGAGACGTTCGTGTACGGGGAAGACGGGTTCGCGGGGACCCCGGAGGTGGTGTACGGCGACGGCGATGGCGACATAAACATGGTGAGTCTGGTGGCCATCGAGAAGGAGTGGTCTGGGGTGGAAGGCCAGGTTCTGACGGTGGTCAGGTTGCCCGGCGTTCGTCACGATGGCTTCTTCAGCGTTGGTTTCGCTCTGGAAAAAGTGGTTGCTGAAATACTGGAGGCTGCTGGAACTATAGAACTCCATCCGAAGATTGGCCGAGTGCAGATCGATGCAGGTCCCGTCTGGAAGGAAGATAGATGTAGAGTGCACGAAGGCCTTTATAATGCTTCGAGTAATGCGTTTTTGGAGGTGCTCTGAGTTTGAGTAATGTTAATAGTGATGAAAAGTAAGAGATTTTGAAAACGAACCAGGATCATAATCTCACAGACGGTAGATAAAAGTTCCCAAATGATAAGTGTCAATGTGTCATATATATGGCACAAAGCAGTCCTGACCTTTTTACAATTAAAGTTGTCTTCCGAAAAAAAAAACCCTAAAAATAAACTGAAGCACGAAAGTTGACATGCTTGACAACTAAAGTTAACATCCTCATCGTCACTAAACTTAACATAAAAACGGTTTGAAATTGTCATATTTTCGTGCCATATGTGTGGCACTTATCAGGTCCTAAAAGTTTAGGACGTGAATATCGGGCTTACGTTCGATCTAGGAGAGAGCAGCCAACGAAACGATTTAGTTCACTACGAGACTCCCCTGTTTTGGGCTCCAAAACTACTCCCGACTCTTCTCCCAATAAATATAGAAAAGTAAAAAAAACATAAAAATGCACTGGACCAATAAAAACACTCCTAGAAAAAGTGCATACTGCACGACAAAAAGTTGTCGTGCTTTATAGTGAACAAAACTATCATACACTTATGAAAATTAATAGTTATTTGCAGTTTTTTTTGCAATGGCCCAAAAGAAAAAATTCGTATCAATTTGCATATGTACATGGAGGCAAAAACTGTACATTAAGTTTGTAAGGTATTTTAACTGTATAGAAAAAATATGGATTAAATTGCCATCATGTAGAACACAAAAGTGTATCGTATATTGTTTAGTAGTAACTGTATGGTTTCATAAAATACAATTTACAATGGTCATGTGAAAAGAAAAAATTCCCATGAACGATGAAAGCACAGAATTGCCATGGATGTAAACTTTTTTGCCATGGCAATAACAGTAAATTTACATTGGGCCATAATATAGTTTTGCCACGGCAAAATAAAAAGTAAATTTGACATGGAAATAAAGGTAAATTTGCCATGGCAAAAATCAAAAGGTAAGCAATAGCAATTTTTTCGCCATGGCAATAAAACTAACTTTGTGTCATGGAAGACTGCCTCTGCTTGTTCAATTGTGTATTTGCATTCCAAAAGCAAATTTCTACACATGCAAAATTGTAGACGGAGCTTTTACATGTCCTATGTCTTTCAAAGCTTTAATACGTCCTCCTAAATTATATCCTTTTATTTGAAGTTTTGATGTATGATGTCATAAATTAATAAAAAAGGAAAGTCTGAAAGCACATCCACTCAATTGGTCATTTTGGTAATTGGTACCTGTAGACCAAACTGAGTAGTATAGCATTTTCGCAGAAGTATCACAATGAGTAATCGTCCCAACAAAAAGCGGAGGAGAGTATTTATGGAGGTGTTTTTGTCACACACAAGGTGTCATAGCTCTTGTGTGAAGTACTGCTTGAGCCTCTCCTCATGGCCCCTTCATGAAAGTTGCTTGTATAGATGAGGAGGGGCCGTGGGCACTCCAAACGACCGCTCAAGCGAGCGCGTGCGATCGTATGAAACGCTGTCTTTCACTCTGGTGCACCTGTTGACAGTGCTCTCTTCAGGAAAGTTGCTCCAGTTGACTAGATTTGCACTAATCTCCTTTGGTTTCCTTCCAAATGTGATATTTCCTACCATCCAAAGGACAATGTAGATTTTCCTCTCTTTTGTTGGCTTAACATTAGAATATCCGAAGAATAACAAAAATCCAATGAAACAAGATGGAAATCACTATGAAAAACATTGCAAATTCACGAGCCATTAACTCTCCAAAGCTTAAGATTTGCTCGTCCCCGAGCAAACAAGAAATCAAGAGAATGTAAGCTTGGTTGAATGGAAAGAATTGTACCGGCTTGATAAAATACATCATATCCATCCTCTCTTATCCTAGAAGATCATTCAAGAAAGTATTTGCAATTGAATAGCTGCACCTAAACTCGTTGCCTAACCACGTATAATCTCACACCATTAGCTATAATTTCTCAAAACAAATTTTCTTCACTAACCAAGTGTTTAGGCAAATGAAGGTGCTCATCTATTAGATGGATATTCAACTTAAGCTCAATCATCAAAATGCATTTAGAAGGTTTGGAGATATAAGACAACAAAGTACTCAAGTTTTTCATTAACACCCACCAATGCCTCCTAGTCATGGCTCTCTGACACTTCTCTCAGTTATTGTTCTTCGGGATTTCAACTCTAGGTGACAGGGTTATGCTAAAATTCACTATATGCAATTGGGTTTAGTTGTGGCTTAATTTCATGCACTATGGATCAAGAATGGTTGTCTCGTTCGAGCTCAACGATCAGTGCTTTTATTTACCACTTACACACTCCCTTGGGTAAGGTCGATCATTTACCACTCAATCCCTAAGTTCGTGACGGAGCTTGATAACCCACAAGTATACAGGATCAATTGTAGCTTTTTCGATAAATAAGAGTGTCGAACCCGAGGAACCAAAGGTAGGATTTATATTTCCTTCAAGTTCTATCGACCACCGATACAACTCTACGCACACTTAATGTTCGCTTTACCTAGAACAAGTATGAAATTATTTTGTAGGTGTGATGCTAGAACTACTTTGCAAGAATAAAACTAGGAGTACTTTGCGAGATAATAATAGTTGGTTGTTTAGTAGAAAGATTTTTATAACATAAGGGAAGCATTTTGTCCATAGGCAATCGATAACTACACCGTAATCATTATTGCAATTTTATATGAGGGAGAGGCATGAGATAACATACTTTTCATACTTGGATCATATGCACTTATGATTGGAACTCTAGCAAGCATCTACAACTACCAAAGATCATTATGGTAAAACATAAATGCAGAGCACCTCTGAAGTTCAATCAACGACTAAATATTGTAATTCAGAGTAGAAGACATCCATTCATGCTCACACCCAACATAAATTAGTCATATATTCTTGTGACAAGAACTTGCATAACATCTTTTGTCCTATCCTTCCATGACAACGCGGTCCTAATGGAAACTAAGGATAATTATGTAACTTTTTAACAGAGAACCGACAAAGCATTAACACAGTGAATACTTCACGATGTGTCCTAGTGGTGGTCAGGTTGTCCAGCGTTCGTCACGATGGCTTCTTCAACGTTGGTTTCGCTCTGAAAAAAGTGGTTGCTGAAATACTTGAGGCTGCTGGAAGTATAGAACTCCATCCAAAGATTGGCCAAGTGTAGATCGACGCAGGTCCCGTCTGGAAGGAAGATAGATGTAGACTACACGAAGGCCATTATAATGTGTCCTTTGTGTACAGCGTTTCTAGAGGTGTGATTGATCTCCAACGTATCTACTTTTTCTAACGCTCTTCCTCTTGTTTTGGACTCTAATTTGCATAATTTGAATGAAACTAACCCCGGACTGACGCTGTTTTCAGCAGAACTACCATGGTGTTGTTTTTGTGCAGAAATAAAAGTTCTCGGAATGGAACGAAACTTTGCGAGGATTTTTTATACAATAAACAAGAATTTCTAGAGCCAAGATCCACCGGAGGGGGGCACCTGGGTGGGCACAACCCATCAGGGCGCCCCCCTCCTGGCACGCCCAAGTGGCTTGTCCCCACCTGGTGGCCCCGCAGACCCTAAAACCGATGCTATAAAATCATATTTTCCAGAAAAAAATCAGGGAGAAAGAATTATCGCGATCCACGAGATAGAGTCGCCATCACCTCCTGTTCTTAATCGAGAGGCCAGACCTGGAGTCTGTTTGGGGCTCCGGAGAGGGGGATCTTCGTTCTTCATCATCACCAACCCTTCTCCATCGCCAATTTCATGATGCTCCCCACCGGGAGTGAGTAATTCATTCGTAGGATCGCTGGTCGGTGAGGAGTTGGATGAGATTCATCATGTAATCGAGTTAGTTTTGTTAGGGCCTGATCCCTAGTATCCACTATGTTCTAAGATTGATGTTGCTATGACTTTGCCATGCTTAATGCTTGTCACTTTGGGCCCGGGTGCCATGATTCCAGATCTGAACCGTTTATGTTATCACCATTATATCCATGTTCTAGATCCGATCTTGCAAGTTATAGTCACCTACTATGTGTTATGATCCGGCAACCCCGGAGTGACAATAGTCGGGACCGCTCCCGGTGATGACCATAGTTTGAGGAGTTCATGTATTCACCGTGTGTTAATGCTTTGTTCCAGTTCTCTATTAAAAGGAGGCCTTAATATCCCTTAGTTTACAATGGTACCCTACTGCCACGGGAGGGTAGGACAAAAGATGGCATGCAAGTTCTTTCCATAAGCACGTATGACTATTTACGGAATACATTCCTACATTATATTGATGAACTGGAGCTAGTGCCGTATCGCCCTAGGTTATAACTGTCTCATGATGAATATCATCCAACAAGTCACCGATCCAATGCCTACGAATTAATCTTATATTTTTCTTGCTAAGTTACTACTACTATCATTACTGTTGCACTTGCTACAAAACTATTGTTGTCACCGTTACCGTTACCATTGCTACTGCTACTATTATCAAAACTATCATATTACTTTGCCACTGATCATGTTGTTGCAGGTAATTAATCTCAAGGTGTGGTTGAATTGACAACTCAGCTGCTAATACCTTCAAATATTTTTTGGCTCCCCTTGTGTCGAATCTATAAATTTGGGTTGAATACTCTATCCTCGAAAACTATTGCGATCCCCTATACTTGTGGGTTATCAAGGTGCTCTGAGTTTGAGTAATGTTAATAGTGATGAAAAGTAAGAGCTTTTGAAAATGAACCAGGATCATAATTTGATAAAAGATTAGGATGTGAATACCGCACTAACGTTTGATCCAGGAGAGGGGAGCCAACGAAGGATTTAGTTCCCTACGAGCAAATATAGAAAAAAAGCATAAAATGCATTGGACCCAAAACAAAAACACTCCTGAAAATAATCTAGGATATCCATACTACGCGACAAAAAGTTGATGTGCTTCAGGGAATAAAACTACCATACACTTATGAAATTAATAGTTAGTATATTGCAGAAATTTCATAATTTGCCATGATGTTCATAATTTCTAGAAAGTTCTTATTTCACAATGGCCCAAAAGAAAAGTTCATATCAATTTGTATTTTTACATGGTGGCAAAAAAATATACATTAAATTTGTAAGGTATTTTAACTGTATACATGAAAACACAAAAAAAGGATTAAATTTGCCATCATTTAGAACAAAAAAAGGTGTATCATATATAGTTTAGTAGTAATTGTCATGCTTTTTGAAGTAAATTTACAATGGTCATATGAAAAGAAAAAATTCCCATGAACGATGAAAGAAAAAATTTCCACGGAAACTTTTAGTTCTACTCATTTTTTCTCTTTCTTAGGTGAACTAGGTGCACTATCATCAACTCTGTGAGAATCTTGTTCAATTCTTTTAGGATGACCTTCAGGATACAAATGATCCTAGGTAAATTTTCTTCTCTAGTTCCAACCCCTTAAGCATGTTTATTATACTATTTAGACTCCCTAAACAAATATTATTGTGATCTAGAAACTTGTTCAAGCTAAGTTTGAACCATAGAAAAGTGCTTACATAAACCTTTAACATCATTGGAAATTCTTACTGAAACATCATTCAGTCGTTCAATGATAATAGCACTTTGTTTCATATGATCACTTATTTGCATATTAAAATGATGTTGCGTAACAACAACAAAAATCAAATTCATCTAAGCATTTACGTCGAGACTTATTATAAGGAATATCACATTCATCAAATTTATGGAGAGAATGTACCTCAACTACCTGGTTTGGAGTGGTCAGTTTGACGGGGTCCTATACCAGGGGGTGGCTTATGCAAGGGAGCCCGACCTCGTCAGCTACATGGGGCCCGCTAGGCCCAAGACTAGAAGGAAGCCCTAGGAGGCGGAGGAGACCTTCGTGCCCTTCAAGGCTGGAGGGCAGCGGGACCGTAGATCACTTCTATCTCCATGTAAACCCTAGACCTCTGCTGCCTATATAAAGGGAGGTGTAGGGTCCTCGTTATCATCCAATCTTAGATCCAAAATCTCGGCAGCAATCCCGTACACCGTTGTAATCTTCTGCACGAGGTTTCACATCACCATGAATACGGAGAAGAAGCAGGACGTAGGGTATTACTCTTCGGAGGCTAGAACCTGGGTAAATTGTGTGTGCAGACTCCGTCCCGGTACTTCTGATCTCGTCATGAACCCTGCCGAGGGATCTGGTGGTATTTCGCTCTGTCAGTTGGTGCGCCAGGCACACGCAACGTTGATCTAAGAACTAACCCGATGCGGAGAATCAGAAGAAGCCGACAGTTCCCGCCAGGCCAGACCTTCATGTTCAACTTTTTTTGAACTGGCCATTGATGGTTCGGGGTGGCTCTTCGACATCTCGCCCCCACACCTCGTCGACCACATGTACGATGAACAAGGGAAGGCCGTGGGAGTCTGTCACGGCCCTAACCACCTCGCGTGGGAACATGAGCAGAGTGTCGTGCGTGCTCTGCAGGCTCGTCAGCCCGCTGGCAAGACCTCTGTGAATATGGTATTCACATCGGCGGATACATGCTGAAACCAGAAACTTGCGTGACGCGCGATCTACACGGTAGAAAATGCAACCAACGAGCGGCTTGCGTGGTCCCAGGAAATGGTGACCTTTGACATTGGGGATCACCCGAAAGACGTCGCCCATCCATGCAAGCACGCCCTGGTACTAGATCTGATTGTGGGGGGCTGCTGCTCTCACGTGTCTTAATGGATGGAGGCAGCAGCCTCAAATTATCTTCAAAATTAGTTTCTACACTAATAAATCAAATTCTACTAAGTATAACTAGCTTCTACAGTGCTAAATCAACACAAAAGACTAGCATCCGATTCTACACTAAAACATATTCAACACTAAAATAATTCTGCCCTGATTTCAAAATCGGTTTCTACACAAATAAATCAGATTCTACTATGTATAAATGGATTCTACACTACTAAATCTACACAAAAGACTAGCATCTCATTCTACACTAAAACATATTAAACACTAAAAAAGTCTACCCTAAGTACAAAACCGGTTTCTACACTAATAAATCAATTTCTACTAAGTATAATCGGATTCTACACTACTAAATCTAATTCTACATAACTAATCTTATACACAAATAAACGAAATCCATGGATGCCATGACGTCCGCGGACGAGGGAGGTGCGAGGGGAGGGGGAGAAGATGCGCGAGGGGAGGGGATCTAGTGGCGACGAGTGGCGAGGTTCGGAGGTGGCAGCGACGCTGGTCGAGAGGGGAAGTGAAAAATATGGATTGAATCAGAATGACTTGAGTTTTTTGACTATGAGAGGTTGATAGAAGATGGACTGGTGCTTGCATGGGCCTAAGAGGCCATGCCATAACAAAGTGTAGTGAACGGAAAAAAACTCAGCAAATATCTATGCTTAATATCATTTAATTTTGGCATTGTATTTTTTAGAGGGCATGATCTTAGTTTTGGAATCCTTGAGATCTTTCATAGTGAAAATAAATAGCAGCATATAATAACTCCCAAGTGAAATTAACAAATAAGGGTATGCTCCCTGGCAACAACGCTATAAAATATTCTTGATGAGCCACAAGTATAGGGGGTCGCGGGAGTCTTCAAGGAAAGTATTTCAATCCAAATTTATTGATTCGACACAAGGGGAGTCAAAGAATATTTATAAGCCTTAGCACTTGAGTTGTCAATTCAACCACACCTAAATAGATAACTTGCTTATGGCAATTTATTAGTAGCAAAGTAATATGATATCAGTAGTGATAGTGACAGAAATAGGAAGTGATTCTAACAGAAACATGAATGGTAGTGACATGTGCAAAGAAATAAATTATCAATTAGTCAATCTTCTTGATGTGTTCTTTGTTCCATCTCACAATAAACAAGAAAAGTGATTCTAACAGAAACAGGAATGGTAGTGACGTGTGCACACGACAATCTAGTCATACTTGTAATTGTGTATCACATACGACATTCATTGTAAGACATATTATCAATTAGTCAATATTCATGATGTGTTCTTCGTGTAATCTGATCTCCATGTGTGAGTAGTTCAGTAAGGTCAGGGTTTCAGGCAAGGGCCTTGCAACCTGTCGTGGTTTTGTCACGACAGATGACCTTGCGAAAGGACTTAGGTGTGGAGCCATCGCAACGTAGGTTAGCTTGAAGGGGCTGAGCGGGACAAAGGACACAAGGTTTACCCAAGTTCGGCCCCTCACAATGAGGTAAAAGCCTACGCCCTTCTTCCGATTGTATTGCTTGGATATCGATTACAAGGGAGAGGAATCGCTTAACCTAGCTATCGATCAGTTGTTTCTTGAGTTAACCCGCCGTCGGGTCTCGCCTTTATATACATAGGTCGAGGCTCTGGGGCTTACAAGAGTCCAAGTCGGGTCACACAACATGACCACCTGGGTTTCTAAGTCGCCTTGCCTTACCAAACAAGTCGCCATCGGGCGGCTCACACCTCTGGGTCTTGGGCCACCATCAGGCCCGCCTCTTATGAGCCGTCGTCTTCATGTTTTGTCTTCTTGGACCTATTTGTGCATTCTTCACATTGAGTTGCTCATGGTGTAACCCGGCCCCTCCTAGGCGGGTCACACCTTGGGGTTATATCCCCAACATTAGGCTCCAGATTGATTTGAACTTGTTCATGTCAATCTTCACTGCTTTAGTTGGCGAGTCATCTCTCATAAGCTTTAACCTCAAATAAAACACTATACCTGCCATGATGTGACGGAAAGTAAATCATTGTAACCCGCCATGACATCCCGCACATTAAATCTACAAAAATGTGACATCACAATGGATCTTTTATATTAATTGGTCGTCCGAGAACCGAGGCGCCTACACTGTTGAGATAATCATGTTGCCTCCTTGATTTTTGCGCATGCCATTTCACTATTTCCTTATAAATAGGGATGGGGTCCCCTCTTTTCACTTTTACCCCGCCCCTCTCTCTTCTTTTTCTTCCTCGTGTCAACCGCCGTTGCCGGAGCTCCGCCGCCCAAGTCGACCGTCGCGAACAACTCCATTCAGGCCGCTGCATCAGCCTGACCGGACCAGAATACGGCGGCGTACTTCCGTTCTTCATCAACCTTCCAGGTACTCTTTCTCCCCTTTCTCAGATCCACATTAGATCAATCCTGTTCATAGGGTTCATCGGAGTTCTTCACATCTCGTCCCAGTCCAACCATCTATTGCTTTAGAACTTTTGATTTGTCCCAAAAATCAAAACAAAAGTAGCATGGTGGTAGTTTTTAGCCCTTTATTTATATCCTGTCTAGATCCCATCTTCTTGACAGTCCATTGATTAGGTCTCCAGTTCCTCCACTGCCATGCTTTAGGTTTAGCCATTTTCATTTATTTTCAGAGCTGCAGTAGAACCAAAATTATAGGCAAAAATAGTGAAACTTGTTTGTCTCACACTTAGCAAAATTTCATCAATCTCAGATCCGTATATGACTGCCCTACCAATGCTATTCAGGCACCTTAAATAATAATCTCATAACCCGCCAGCCTTTTAACTGGCTTGTCTATAACGTGTAACCCGCCAGGAGCTCCGAACATGCTTTTGCAATTTGACTCATAAATATGTTGCTCATAACTTGATAATCATACTGCATAGTTAAGGTATCTCTTAGTTGTAGCTGATGTTGTGGCAGCAAATCTGATAGTAAGAATAGGGGGTACGTAGGAGGAGGCAAGGCCCTAGCTATGGCAAGCTTGTGCACGCAAGATTTACGAGTTCAGGCCCTTCTCAGAAGAAGTAATGGCCCTAAGTCTCGGTGTCCGGAGGCTTGGTCGACTGGATTATGCGTGAAAGTTACAGGGGGTGCGAACCCTTGTGCTAGAGGAGGAGGGTGGCTTATATAGAGTGCGCCAGGACCCTCCAGCCCTCAGTTACACAGGGTTCAATGTACATTAAGATAGATCATTACTGATAATGCTAGCTATAAATGACCTTTAAAACTATGGAGTGAATGCCTGGTCGTTGCCATCCCGAGTGACTTTAGATCTTCTGTACTCCGAGTGATTCTTCGTATGGTCAAATGACTATATCTTGGTCGAGTGGAATATTGATATCCGAGTGATTCATCTGGTCTAGTGGACTACACTCCAAGGCGATTTCAGTCGATATCTTCAGTTGTACTTCGAATGTCTTTGACTCTAGGGCAGTGTCCTTGGGTAGGGCGTCTAGGCCAGGCCTATGACCCTACCCTATGTACATTTCATCGTCATTAGCCCCCGAATGGATTGAGGTCTGAGTGAAAAAGGGTTGAAGTTAGTTCCGACTTGATTCCACGCTTTGGAGGTATTTCGTTGGAGTCTGAAAATCATGCTGAAGCTTCAACCTTGTTTCAGTCGCCTTGATCAATTCAGAGGTCGTCCAGTGAATTATGCTGATAATCTTCGAGTGTTGTTACGGTGCGAAATCTTCAGCGCGATTGGTTGCTTTGCGGTTCCCGGATCTCACGGGATTCGAAATTTTGGAGAAGCGCGCGGGACGGAGCGTGTCATGGTAATCAGAGCGGGTAGACAGGAGTGCCTCGATCTCCGTGCTGCCTTTTTCACCACGTATCGGGTGAGCGACTATTGCGGGAAATGACAGGATTGCTCGGGCCCATGGGTCAGCCACTCTGCAGCAGACCCATAAAAGGCGTCGAAGTCGTTGCAAAGAACAGTATGCCTCATTCTCTCTCTCTCTCTCTCTCCTTCCTCTGCTTCCCCACCATGCCCTCCTCTACTCTCGACGTCTCCACTTAGCTCGTGCGCACTCCGCCACAACGGTGAAGGACAAGACGACAGCCTTGGAGCACGCGAAGAAGGCGACAACGATAGCGAAAGGCAAGAAGACGGCTTGGGGACGTCGTCGCGATCCGGTCTGCCGCCTGGTTGGATCCAGGGGGACTGGATCCGCTCCATCATCGAGCGGGAAGATTTGGAGAGGCTCGTGGAGGACGGTATGATTGCTGAAAAATCTTGGAGGTTGCCTGAGGGGGAATCCGAGCCCCAGCCGCGCGAGGGTGAGCGTGTCCTCCTCACTACTCATGTCGATTGAGGTCTTTCTCTTCCTCCGCATCCGTTCTTTAGGGGTTTCCTGAACTTTTTCGGTGCTCAGATTCATCATTCCCCCCCAAACACAATCACATATCTTGCTGCTTTCATCTCGTTGTGTGAAAATTTCTTGGTCTGTCAACCACACTGGGGTCTGTTCAAACACATATTCACTTGCCGCTCTTAGTCGGTAAAGAAGGCACATCTGACTGATGAGAAGACACATGTGATCCAGATGTGCGGGGGTCTAGGAATTCAAACTAGGGGTAGGAGCACTTTTCCTTCCATAACCCTTCCCGAGTCAGTTTGGGGATGGCAGTCGACCTGGTTCTACTACAAAGACGTCCCGACTCTTGGTCAGTCGACCGGTCTCCCCCTTTCACTATGGAGCGACTTCGCCAACCTTCTTCATTGACTGTGACCCCAGAGGAGAAAGGCGAGGTGTCTCTTTTAGTCGGCCAGGTTGTCAACTTAGTCCGGGAGGGTGTGATTGGCATGGATCTATTGGAAGTGTTCCTCAGTCGACGCATCCAGCCTCTTCAAGCCCGAGACCACCCGATGTGGATGTACTCAGGCCCTGGTGACACCGCTCGGGTCCACCCAGACGAAGTCGCCGAGGAGACGGTGGCTTAGTGGCTGCGAAGCATCACCGGAAACAAGGATAACCCCATGGGGTCCAGGAGAGTTCGGCCATTCGACACCAACCACGAGCCGGAAGAGGTCAGGCTCAAAATACCGAGTGCTTTCTTCTTTCGACCTGAAATTGCTCTTGAATATAATTGACTCTTGTTGACTTGCACCTTGCAAATTTACACCAAGATGTACTCGATGCCAAACGGGGAACAGCTCCAGGAGGGAGAGGAGAGCGCAGACGAAAGCGCTGACTTGGGCAGCAGGGAGGAGGTCGACTCGCTGCCCCGCTCAGAACATCGATCCAAACAATCCCAAGACCCTGCAGGTGGGCGTGGCAAGGCAGATCCATCAAGCACGCAAGTGCCAAAGCGCACTCGGACTTCGACTCCAGAACTGTCGGAGAAGGCCGCCAAGCAGCCCAAGGTTGTCACAACAAATCTTCGGAAGGCCCTGCCCAAGATCAAGGTGGATGTCCCTGTTGCTTTTGCGTAAGTGTTTGTTTCTTCTCCTCGTCTTCTATGTTATTGTCGACTCATCTGCTTGTTTTACCGAGTGAGTTTTTGAAATTTCAGTGCTGCTACTTCTGGGACGTCCATGGATATCGACAAGGAGCAAGATGACGAGGAAACTGCAGATGTGGCCATTTCTCGGTCAGGTACAGCTCCACAACCATGCTCTTACTTTGCCAATTGTCCTGTCGGTCGACTGAATTCTTATGGTCGAGTGTTTTCTAGCGCCACCAAATGTTATTGAACTTTGAAAGCACAAGTGCTCCCTAGGTGATTTTGGTAATTAATGTTAACATATTTCTTGTTGGACTGATATTTTCATCTAGTATATTTCAGATAAGTTCAACAGTGGAGTGTCATGGACAAGAGGATGTGGAACCCCTTCAAAATGCTAAGGACACATATTGGCTCAAGCTCAAGACTCTACATTTTCATTTTAGTGATCCAAGATCACATTGAGTCCATAGGAAAAGCCAATATTATTAAAAAAGGATGAGGTGTTGCTTAATGGCTTGCTTGCTCAAAATGCTTAGTGATATGCTCCAAAAGCCCTCAACCACTTTCTAATATCCACATATGTCCCAAACCAAAAGTCAAACTCGGCCCCACCGATTTGATCTATCCAGCGCCACCGAGTTCACTTGACATAGCCACTGCCAGAAACCCTAGTCACTTCGGTCTCACCGATAGGGTTCTCGGTCTCACTGAGATGGGATTGCAAACTCTCTGTTTCCCTTCGTAACATTTCGGTCCAACCGAGATGAGCGATCAGTCCCACCGAGTTCTCAATGCAAACTCTCTGTTTCCCTTTCGTAATGTTTCGGTCTCACCAAAATGAGCGATTCGGTCCCACCGAGTTTGCCTGACCAACTCTCTGTTTGCCTATTATAGAAATCGGTCCTGCCGAGTTTATGTGATTGGTCTCGCCGAGATTACATTATGCCCTAACCCTAATGAAACCGGTCCCACCGAGTTGACATGTCGGTCCCACCGAAAATCCTAACGTTCACATTTTGAACTAAATCGGTCTGACCGAGTTTTATGATACGGTCCCACCGAGTTTGGTAAATTGTGTGTAACGGTTATATTTTGTGTGGAGGCTATTTATACCCCTCCACCGACTCTTCATTCATGGAGAAAGCCATTATAACGTGCCTACACTTCCAGCATACATTTTCTGAGAGGGAACCACCTACTCATGTGTTGAGACCAAGATATTCCATTCCAACCACAAGAATCTTGATCTCTAGCCTTCCCCAAGTTGTTTTCCACTCAAATCATCTTTCCACCAAATCCAAATCTGTGTGAGAGAGTTGAGTGTTGGGGAGACTATCATTTGAAGCACAAGAGCAAGAAGTTCATCATCAACACACCCTCTATTACCTTTTGGAGAGTGGTGTCTCCTAGATTGGTTAGGTGTCACTTGGGAGCCTCCGACAAGATTGTGGAGTTAAACCAAGGAGTTTGTAAGGGAAAGGAGATCGCCTACTTCGTTTAGATCTACCCTAGTGAGGCAAGTCCTTCGTGGGAGATGGCCATGGTGGGATAGACAAGGTTGCTTCTTCGTGGACCCTTCGTGGGTGGAGCCCTCCATGGACTCGCGCAACCGTTACCCTTCGTGGGTTGAAGTCTCCATCAACGTGGATGTACGATAGCACCACCTATCAGAACCACGCCAAAAATCTCTGTGTCTCCAATTGCATTTGCATACTCCAATCCCATCCCTTTACATTCTCTCAAATTGCATGCTTTACTTTCCGCTGCTCATATACTCTTGCCATGATTGCTTGAAATGTATTGTGAATGTTTAAACTTGTGCTAAAACTCCACCTTAACTTGAAGAAATTAAAAACTCCTACTTTTCATTGTTGAGGGTCTAATCACCCCCCTCTAGACACCTCTTCTCGATCCAACAATTGGTATCAGAGCTTTGGTCTTCATTGCTTTGGTTTAATCACCACTGGAGGAAGATGGATGAGTCTACATTGGGGAGTCTTAGACGTAGAGTACCTATACTTGATGGAGAGTTCTTTCATGAGTGGAAAATAGAGATGCTTGAGATTTTCAGTGAATATCACTTGAACAAGTACATTACTACTCCTTGTGCGCGTCTTGTTGACCCTTGCATCCTACCCTTGATGAGTCTATTGACATGATCCGTAATCTTAGAACTGTCAATTTAATCACTAGAGGATTACCTAGAAACTTGATTACTAGATTGCCTGCTCTTGATTGTACTTACACCATATGGAGATTTCTCGAGGAACGATTTCCAAATTATTCCTTGCAAAACTTAGATGAGATTCTTCACAAGTCTATTGCTTTGAGTAAGATGAATTCCAATGATCCTAAGTTTGATGATTGTTTATTTGAGCTTACCAGCCTCATGCGTGCCAAAGGAGATGTTGGAATCTTTAGCAACATCATCTTCGAAGCCATTAGAATTCATAAAGATGAACATTGTGATGATCACTTATCTAATGAATCACTCTCTCTAGGAATTGATCAATCACAAGACAATGTTGAACATGGATACTATGATGAGGATGATGATAGTGACTTTGATCTAGATGAGTCTATGAGACACTTTGGTCTTATGGCTAATCTTTGCAGCTACATGGCTGGAGGAAAGGAATGGGTTCTTGATAGTGGATGTACCGATCACATGACTAGAGACAAGGATATGTTTGTGAGCTTGCTGAAAACGATGGCCCTCGAAAGTATGTCACCTTTGGTGATAACTCAAAGGGTAAGGTGGTTGGCCTTGGTAAGGTGGCCATCTCACATGATAGCTCTATACAAATGTTATGCTCATTGAATCTCTTGGCTACAATTTACTTTCCATATCTAGACTTGCTGACTTTGGCTTCAATGTCCTATTTACTGAAGTAGATTGCCAAGTGTTTCGTAGAGATAATCATAAAATGATCTTTACCAGTATACGTAGAGGTGATCTATACATTGTTGATTTCACTAAAAAGGCTCAAACTAGAACCTGCTTAATTGCTAAATCTTCTAAAGGTTGGTTGTGGCATAGAAGGTTAGGTCATGTGGGCATGCGAAATCTTGATAAGCTTATTAAAGGTCATCATATCCTTGGAGTGAAAGATGTTATATTTGACAAGGATAGATTGTGCAGTGCTTGTCAAGCAGGAAAACAAGTTGGAGGGAGTCACCCCGTGAAGAACATCATGACCACAAGAAGACCACTTGAGCTACTTCATATGGATCTTTTTGGTCCCAATGCCTACAAAAGTCTCAGTGGAAAATCATTTGGTCCAGTCATAGTCGATGATTTTTCAAGATTTACGTGGGTGTTCTTTCTTGATGATAAATCGCAGGTCCAAAAGATCTTCAAGAACTTCGCTAGGAAGGCCCAAAATCAGTTTGAAGTGAAGATCAAGAAGGTTTGCAGTGACAACGGAACGGAGTTCAAGAACGCAAATGTGGATACCTTTCTTGACGAAGAAGGGATTTCACATGAGTTCTCGGCTACGTACACGCCTCAACAAAATGGAGTTGTTGACAGGAAGAACCAGACTCTTATTGAGATGGCGAGAACGATGCTTGATGAGTACAAGACGCCAAAACACTTTTGGGCGGAAGCGTTTGAGACAGCTTGTCATGGAACAAATCGCTTGTATCTTCACAAGCTACCCGGCAAGACAACATACGAGCTTCTCACCGGTAACAAACCCCAAGTTGGATACTTCCGAGTATTCGGCTCAAAGTGTTACATTCTTGATGAGCATCATCGTTCCAAATTTGCTCCTAAATCTCATGAGGGTTTCCTACTCGGTTATGGCTCAAACTCTCACACCTACCGTTTCTACAACAATTTCACCAAAAAGGTTGAAGAGACGGTAGATGTGAAGTTTGATCAATCTAACGGCTCGCAAGTAGAGCAATTACCAATTGATGTAGGAGACAAAGACCCCTCGGAAGCAATCAAGACTTGTCTATTGGCAATATTCGTCCAACGGAGGTGAAGGAGAGTACCCCGTCCATCCAAGTGGAAGCCTCTACCCCACGACAAGGTGAACCAAGAGTTGACACAGATGCATCCACAAGTGGGACATGCCAAGATGAAGAAAACGAGGAAGTACACCACGATGATGTTGGAAATATGCCCTAGAGGCAATAATAAATTGGTTATTATTATATTTCCTTGTTCATGATAATCGTTTATTATCCATGCTATAATTGTATTGATAGGAAACTCAGATACATGTGTGGATACATAAACAACACCATGTCCCTAGTAAGCCTCTAGTTGACTAGCTCGTTGATCAATAGATGGTTACGGTTTCCTGACCATGGACATTGGATGTCGTTGATAACGGGATCACATCATTAGGAGAATGATGTGATGGACAAGACCCAATCCTAAGCCTAGCACAAGATCGTGTAGTTCGTTTGCTAAAGCTTTTCTAATGTCAAGTATCATTTCCTTAGACCATGAGATTGTGCAACTCCCGGATACCATAGGAGTGCTTTGGCTGTGCCAAACGTCACAATGTAATTGGGTGGCTATAAAGGTACACTACAGGTATCTCCGAAAGTGTCTGTTGGGTTGGCACGAATCGAGACTGGGATTTGTCACTCCGTGTAAACGGAGAGGTATCTCTGGGCCCACTCGGTAGGACATCATCATAATGTGCACAATGTGACCAAGGAGTTGATCACGGGATGATGTGTTACGGAACGAGTAAAGAGACTTTCCGGTAACGAGATTGAACAAGGTATCAGGATACCGACGATCGAATCTCGGGCAAGTATCGTACCGCTAGATAAAGGGAATTGTATACGGGATTGATTAAATCCTTGACATCGTGGTTCATCCGATGAGATCATCATGGAGAATGTGGTAGCCAACATGTGTATCCAGGTCCCGTTGTTGGTTATTGACCGGAGAGTTGTCTCGGTCATGTCTGCATGACTCCCAAACCCGTAGGGTCTACACACTTAAGGTTCGATGACGCTAGGGTTATAGGGAAAGTATGTACGCGGTTACTGAATGTTGTTCAGAGTCCCAGATGAGATCCCGGACATCACGAGGAGTTCCGGAATGGTCCGGAGGTAAAGATTTATATATGGGAAGTCCTGTTTTGGTCACCGGAAAAGTTTCGGGTGCTATCGGTAACGTACCGGGACCACCGGGAGGGTCCCGGGGGCCCACCAGGTGGGGCTACCTGCCCCAGAGGGCTGCGTGGGCCAAGTGTGAGAGGGGACCAGCCCCAGGTGGGCTGGTGCGCCCCCCACCAGGGCCCAAGGCAAAGAGAGAAGGGAAAAAGGGGAAACCCTAGGCTCAGATGGGCCTAAGGCCCACCTAGTGGTGCGCCCCCCCTCTCTCCCCCTTGGCCGCCCCCTAGATGGGATCTAGGGATGGCTGCCACCCCTAGGGAGGGAACCCTAGGTGGGGGCGGTGCCCCTCCCCTCCCCCTATATATACTTGAGCAAAGGGGCAGCCCAACACACGATTGAATCTCTCTGTTGGCGCAGCCCTACCCCTCTTCCTCCTCGTCTCTCGTAGTGCTTGGCGAAGCCCTGCTGGAGTCCCGCGCTCCTCCACCACCACCACGCCGTCGTGCTGCTGCTGGATGGAGTCTTCCCCAACCTCTCCTTCTCCCCTTGCTGGATCAAGGCGTAGGAGACGTCACCGGGCTGTACGTGTCTTGAACACGGAGGTGCCGTCTGTTCGGCACTAGGATCATCGGTGATTTGAATCACGACGAATACGACTCTATCAACCCCGTTCACTTGAGTGCTTCCGCTTAGCGATCTACAAGGGTATGTAGATGCACTCTCCTTCCCTCGTTGCTAGACTTCTCCATAGATTGATCTTGGTGATGCGTAGAAAATTTTGAATTTCTGATACGTTCCCCAACAGTGGCATCATGAGCTAGGTCTATGCGTAGTTTCTATGCACGAGTAGAACACAAAGCAGTTGTGGGCGTCGATATTGTCAATTTACTTGCCGTTACTAGTCTTATCTTGATTCGGCGGCCCGGACCGACCTTACACGTACTCTTACGTGAGACTGGTTCCACCGACTGACATGCACTAGTTGCATAAGGTGGCTAGCGGGTGTCTGTCTCTCCCACTTTAGTCGGATCGGATTCGATGAAAAGGGTCCTTATGAAGGGTAAATAGAAATTGGCATATCACGTTGTGGTTTTCACGTAGGTAAGAAACGTTCTTGATAGAAACCTATAGCAGCCACGTAAAAACTTGCAACAACAATTAGAGGACATCTAACTTGTTTTTGCAGCATATGCCTTGTGATGTGATATGGCCAAAAGGATGTGATGAATGATATATGTGATGTATGAGATTGATCATGTTCTTGTAATAGGAATCAGGACTTGCATGTCGATGAGTATGACAACCGACAGGAGCCATAGGAGTTGTCTTTATTTATTTATGACCTACGTGTCAACATAAATGTCATGTAATTACTTTACTTTATTGCTAAAGCGTTAGCCATAGTAGTAGAAGTAATAGATGACAAGACAACTTCAAAAAGACACAATGATGGAGATCATGATGATGGAGATCATGGTGTCATGCCGGTGACAACGATGATCATGGAGCCCCGAAGATGGAGATCAAAAGGAGCAAAATGATATTGGCCATATCATGTCACTATTTGATTGCATGTGATGTTTATCATGTTTTACATCTTATTTGCTTAGAATGACGGTAGCTTAAATAAGATGATCCCTCACTAAAATTTCAAGAAAAGTGTTCCCCCTAACTGTGCACCGTTGCGAAGGTTTGTTGTTTCGAAGCACCACGTGATGATCGGGTGTGATAGATTCTAACGTTCGAATACAACGGGTGTTGACGAGCCTAGCATGTACAGACATGGCCTCGGGACACATGCGGAACACTTAGGTTGACTTGACGAGCCTAGCATGTACAGACATGGCCTTGGAACACAGAAGACCGAAAGGTCGAACATGAGTCGTATAGAAGATACGATCAACATGAGATGTTCACCGATGTTGACTAGTCCGTCTCACGTGATGATCGGACACGGCCTAGTTGACTCGGATCATGTTTCACTTAGATGACTAGAGGGATGTCTATCTGAGTGGGAGTTCATTAAATGAACTCAATTATCATGAACATAGTCTAAATTGTCTTTGAAAATATGTTGTAGATGAATAGCTCACGTTGTAGCTCCCTGTTTCAATACGTTCCTAGAGAAAGATTAAGTTGAAAGATATTGTAAGCAATGATGCGGACTAGGTCCATAGTCCGAGGAGTGTCCTCACTGCTACACAGAAAGCTTACGTCTTTGATGCACCGCTCAATGTGCAAACCCCTACAACGTCATCTGTGGATGTTATGAACACCTAACAGACACGTCCTGATGACTACTTGATAGTTTAGTGCACCATACTTTACGGCTTAGAATCGGGATTCCAATGACGTTTTGAACGACATGAGACTTATGAGATGTTCCAAGGGCTGAAATTGGGATTTCAGGCTCATGCCCGTGTTGAGAGGTGTGAGACCTCTGACAAGTTCTTTTGCCAACAAGATGGAGGAGAATTGCTCAGCTAGTGAGCATGTGCTCAGAATGTCTGGGTGCTAAAATCACTTAAATCAAGTGGGAGTTAAACTTCCAGATAAGATAGTGATTGATAGAGTTCTCTAGCCACTATCACTAAGCTACTAGATCTTCGTGATGAACTATGACCGGAAAGGGATGGAGTTGATCCCGGAGCTATTCGCGGTGCTTAAGACCGCAAAAGGTAGAAATCAAGAAGGAGCATCAAGTGTTGATGGTTTAACAAGACCACTGGTTTCAAGAAGGGCAAGGGCTAGAAGGGAAACTTCATGGATGGCAAACCAGTTACCGCTCCAGTGAAGGAACCCAAGGTTGAACCCAAACCCGAGACTAAGTGCTTCTATTGTAAAGGGAACAGTCACTGGTAGCGGAATTACCCCAAATGCATGGTAGATAAGAAGGCTGGCAACTTCAACAAAATTTATACGTGTTATTAATGTGTACCTCACTAGTACTCTTGGTAGCACCTGGGTATTGGATACCGGTTCAGTTACTATTATTGGTGACTTGAAGCAAAAGCTACGGACTAAACGGAGACTGGCTAAGGGCGAGGTGACGATGTGTGTTGGAAGTGTTTCCAAAATTGATGAGATCACCATCGCACGCTCCATCTGCCTTCGGGATTAGTATTGAACCTAAATAAATGTTATCAGGTGCCTACGTTGAGCATGAATATGATTAGATCATGTTCATTGCGATACGGTCATTCATTTAAGTTAGAGAATAATGGTTATTCTGTTTACATGAATGATACCTTTCATGGTCATGCACCCTATGTGAATGGTTCATTGAATCTCGGTCGTGGTGATACACATGTTCACGCCAAGAGATGTAGAGTTAATAATGATAGTACCACTTTCTTGTGGCACTGCCGCTTAGGTCATATTGGCGTAAGATGCATGAAGAAACTCCATATCGATGGATGTTTGGAGTCACTTGATTTTGAATCGCTTGACACATGCGAGCCATGCCTCATGGGCAGGATGACTAAGACCCCGCTTTCAGGTACAATGAAACGGGCAAGTGACTTGTTGGAAAACATACATGCTGATGCGTGTGATCCAATGAGAATTGAATCGTGCGGTGGATATCGCTACTTTCTCATCTTCACTGACGATTTGAGTAGATATAGGTATATTTACTTAATGAAGCACAAGTCTGAAACGTTTGAAAAGTTCAAGCAATTTCAGAGTGAAGTTAAGAATCATCATAACAAGAAGATCGAATTCCTACGATGTGATCAATGAGAATATCTGAGTTATGAGTTTGGCAAACACTTAAGACATTGTGGAATTGTTTCACAGTTGAAGCCACCTGGAACACCACTGGGTTATGGTGTGTCCGGACGTCGTAATCGAACCTTATGAGATATGGTGCGATCTATGATGTCTCTTATCAATCTACCGTTTTCATTTTGAGGTTATGCGTTAGAGGCAGCTACATTCACTTTAGATAGGACACCATCTAAGTCCGTTGAAACGACGTCGTGTGAACATTGGTTTGGCAAGAAACCAAAGTTGTCGTTTCTTAATGTTTGGGGCTGCGATGCTTAAGGCTTCAGCCGAAGAAGCTCGAACCCAAAGCGGACAAACACATCTTCATAGGATACCCAAAGGTGACAGTAGGGTATACCTTCTATCTCAGATCCGAGGGCAAATTGTTTGTCGCTAAGAACGGGTCCTTTCTCGAGAAGGAGTTTCTCTCGAAAGAATTGAGTGGGAGGAAGATAGAACTTGATGAGGTTGTCGAACCTTTACTTCAACCAGAGAGTGATGCAACACAGAAAGATGTTTTCTGTGGCGCCTACGTCTGTTGAATAGGAAGTTAATGATAGTGATCATGAAGCTTTGGATCAAGTTGCTATCGAACCTCGTAGGTCGACAAGGATATGTACAACTCCTAAGTGGTACGGTAATCCTGTCTTAGATATCATGTTGTTAGACAACAATGAACCTACGAGCTATGGAGAAGCGATGGTGGGCCCGTATTCCGACAAATGGTTAGAAGCCATGAAATCCGAGATAGGATCCATATATCAGAACAAAGTATGGACTTTGGTGGACTTGCCCGATGATCGGCAGGCCATTGAGATAAATGGATCTTTAAGAAGAAGACGGACGTGGGCGGTAATGTTACCATCTAGGAAGCTCGACTTGTGGGAAAGAGTCTTTTCACAAGTTCAAGGAGTTGACTACGATGAGAATTTCTCACCCGTAGCGATGCTTAAGTCCGTCGGAATCATGTTAGCATTAGCTGTATTTTTCAATTATGAAATCTTACAGATGGATGTCAAAACAAGTTTTCTTACCAAGTTTTCGTAAGAAAAGTTGTATGTGATACAATAAAAGGTTTTGTCGATCTTAAGGATGCTAAAAGGTATGCTGGCTCTAGCAATCCTTCTATGGACTAGAGCAAGCATCTCGGAATCGGAATATATGTTTTGATGGAGTGATCAAAGCTTTTAGGTTTATACAATGTTTGCTAGAAACTTGTATTTACAAGAAAGTGAGTGGGAGCACTACAACATTTCTGATAAGTATATGTGGATGACATATTGTTGATCCGAAATAATGTAGAATTTTTGGAAAGCATAAACGGTTGTTTGAAGAGTGTTTTTCAAAGGAGGACCTGGATAAAGCTGCTTACATATTGGGCATCAAGATCTATAGAGATAGATCAAGACGCCTGATGGTACTTTCAAAGAACGCACACCTTGACATGTTTTTGAAGGATTTCAAAATAGATCAGTCAAAGAAGGGGTTCTTACCTGAGTTGTAAGGTGTGAGGTTGAGTAAGACTCAAAGCTTGACCACGGCAGAAGAAAGAGAAAGGACGAAGGTCGTCCCCTATGCTTTTGTCATAGGCTCTATACGGTATGCCATGCTGAAGTACCGCACCTGATGTGTGCCTTGCCACATGTCTGGAAAGAGGGTACAAAGGTGATCTAGGAGTAGATCACCAGATAGCAGTCAAAATTATCCTTAGAGGAATAAGGAAGTGTTTCTCGGTTATGGAGGTGATAAAGAGTTCGAAGTAAAGAGTTACGTCGATGCAAGCTTAAGCTTAACACCTATCCGGATAGCTCTGAGTAGAGATACCCGATACGTATAATGAAGCAATAATTTGGAATAGCTCCAAGTGGAACGTGGTAGCAGCATCTATGATATAAAGTTTTGCGAAATACATAGAGATCTGAATATGGAAAGACCCGTTGACTACAACCTCTCTCACAGCATAACATGATCAAACCCAAAACTCTTTGAGTGTTTATCACATAGTGATGTGAACTAGATCATTGAGTCTAGTAGACTCTTGGATGTTGGTCACATGGCGATGTGACCTGTGAGTGTTGATCACATGGCGATGTGAACTAGATTATTGACTCTAGTGCAAGTGGGAGACTGTTGGAAATATGCCCTAGAGGCAATAATAAATTGGTTATTATTATATTTCCTTGTTCATGATAATCGTTTATTATCCATGCTATAATTGTATTGATAGGAAACTCAGATACATGTGTGGATACATAAACAACACCATGTCCCTAGTAAGCCTCTAGTTGACTAGCTCGTTGATCAATAGATGGTTACGGTTTCCTGACCATGGACATTGGATGTCGTTGATAACGGGATCACATCATTAGGAGAATGATGTGATGGACAAGACCCAATCCTAAGCCTAGCACAAGATCGTGTAGCTCGTTTGCTAAAGCTTTTCTAATGTCAAGTATCATTTCCTTACACCATGAGATTGTGCAACTCCCGGATACCGTAGGAGTGCTTTGGGTGTGCCAAACATCACAACGTAACTGGGTGGCTATAAAGGTACACTACAGGTATCTCCGAAAGTGTCTGTTGGGTTGGCACGAATCGAGACTGGGATTTGTCACTCCGTGTAAACGGAGAGGTATCTCTGGGCCCACTCGGTAGGACATCATCATAATGTGCACAATGTGACCAAGGAGTTGATCACGGGATGATGTGTTACGGAACGAGTAAAGAGACTTGCCGGTAACAAGATTGAACAAGGTATCAGGATACCGATGATTGAATCTCGGGCAAGTATCATACCGCTAGATAAAGGGAATTGTATACGGGATTGATTAAGTCCTTGACATCGTGGTTCATCCGATGAGATCATCGTGGAGCATGTGGGAGCCAACATGGGTATCCAGATCCTGCTGTTGGTTATTGACCGGAGAGTTGTCTCGGTCATGTCTGCATGACTCCCGAACCCGTAGGGTCTACACACTTAAGGTTCGATGACGCTAGGGTTATAGGGAAAGTATGTACGCGGTTACTGAATGTTGTTCAGAGTCCCAGATGAGATCCCGGACATCACGAGGAGTTCCGGAATGGTCCGGAGGTAAAGATTTATATATGGGAAGTCCTGTTTTGGTCACCGGAAAAGTTTCAGGTGCTATCGGTAACGTACCGGGACCACCGGGAGGGTCCCGGGGGCCCACCAGGTGGGGCTACCTGCCCCAGAGGGCTGCGTGGGCCAAGTGTGAGAGGGGACCCGCCCTAGGTGGGCTTGTGCGCCCCCCACCAGGGCCCAAGGCAAAGAGAGAAGGGAAAAAGGGGAAACCCTAGGCTCAGATGGGCCTAAGGCCCACCTAGTGGTGCGCCCCCCTCTCTCCCCCCTTGGCCGCCCCCTAGATGGGATCTAGGGCTGGCCGCCACCCCTAGGGAGGGAACCCTAGGTGGGGGCACAGCCCCTCCCCTCCCCCTATATATACTTGAGCAAAGGGGCAGCCCAACACACGATTGAATCTCCCTGTTGGCGCAGCCCTACCCCTCTTCCTCCTCGTCTCTCGTAGTGCTTGGCGAAGCCCTGCTGGAGTCCCGCGCTCCTCCACCACCACCACGCCGTCGTGCTGCTGCTGGATGGAGTCTTCCCCAACCTCTCCTTCTCCCCTTGCTGGATCAAGGCGTAGGAGACGTCACCGGGCTGTACATGTCTTGAACACGGAGGTGCTGTCCGTTCGGCACTAGGATCATCGGTGATTTGAATCACGATGAGTATGACTCCATCAACCCCGTTCACTTGAACGCTTCCACTTAGCGATCTACAAGGGTATGTAGATGCACTCTCCTTCCCTCTTTGCTAGACTTCTCCATAGATTGATCTTGGTGATGCGTAGAAATTTTTTGAATTTCTGCTACGTTCCCCAACAGATGAACCTCATCAACCTCCTTCTCCACCTCGACAAGAGAACGACAACATCAACAATGAAGAAGGCTAAGAAGAAGAACGAGATGATGAAGAAGATGCTCCACCCCGACCCAAACAAAATCTCCCACAAGTTCGAGCAAGGGTTTCACAAGACCATCCCGTTGAACAAATCTTCAATGATATCCAAACCGGGAGAATCACTCGCTCTAAAACTCTTTGGCAATTTTTTGTGAACATTATTCATTCATCTCTAGCATTAAACCTATGAAGGTTGAAGAAGCATTGGAAGATCCGGATTGGATAAATGCCATGCATGAAGAGCTACACAGCTTTGGAAGAAACCAAGTGTGGACATTGGTCGAGAAGCTCGACAACAACCACAACATCATCGGTACCAAATGGGTGTTTTGCAACAAGCAATACGAAGATGGACAAGTCGTTTTCAAGAAAGCATGTCTCGCCGCCCAAGGCTACACTCAAGTCGAAGGTATGGACTATGGTGAGACATATGCCCCCTTTGCTAGACTTGAGTCCATCCGCATCTTACTTGCCTATGCTAATCACCATGATATTACCTTGTACCAAATGGACATTAAAAGTGCTTTTCCAAAATGGTGAAATTGAGGAGGAAGTTTATGTCAAACACCTCCCAGCTTTGTTAATCCTAAGAAACCCGACCATGTTTACAAACTTCACAAAGCTCTTTATGGTCTTAAACAAGATCCTAGAGCATGGTATAAATGCTTGACCAAGTTCCTTATTGAAAAAGGCTTTGAGATTGGAAAGATAGATTCTACTCTTTTTACTAAAAGGGTTAATGGTGAATTATTTGTGTGCCAAATTTATGTTGATGATATCATATTTGGTTCAACTAACCCTCATTTTAGTGAAAAGTTTGGAAATCTAATGTCGGAGAAGTTTGAGATGTCTATGATGAGTGAACTCAAGTTCTTTCTTGGTCTGCAAATCAAGAAAACTAAGGAGGGTACCTTTGTTTCTTAAACAAAGTATACTAAGGACTTATCCAAGAAGTTCAACATGCAATAATGCGAAGGTATGAATACACCCATGCCTACTAGTGGACATCTTGACTTGACTAAGGATGGCAAACCGGTTGACCAAAAGGTTTATCGCCCTATGATTGGTTCATTGTTATATCTATGTGTCTCCCGTTCCGATACTATGCTAAGTGTAAGTGCATCTAGTGCCACCCCTAGTTGGTTTTGGAGTATTGACGACAAACCTGGTTGAGGGACTAATGTGTTTGTGAGAATTGCAGGATAACATAGGTAGTAGTCCCTCATTGATTCGGTTTACCTATCGGAGATGACCCCTCAAAATGTGTGAAGACATTGAAGATAATGGTGGTATGTGAAGATATTCACATTGAAGACATCGCATGAAGTCTTTGGAGCGCGAAGACATAGTTGTTTCGTAGTTTCATTTTCTTCTTTGTTGAGTCATAGGAACCACCGCACTGTTAAGTGGGGTCCAAGTGAACAAAGTCAGAGTGACTAAAGTGATGCTCAACCAAATCCTAAGTCTTCAAGCGAAGACAATGAGAGCAAATCTTATCCAGAGCTGGATGAGTCAGCTTTACTTGTAGTCCAAGTCAAGCTGCCGCGTGTGTTTAAAATCTGACCGTTGGAACATGTGTCAGTTCCTTAGTGACCTAGGGTCATTTCGGACAAATCAGGTCGGGTTGCCTAGTGGCTATAAATAGCCCACCCCCTACACCATTAATTGGTGGTTGCTCAGAGTTAGTGCACGGCTTTTGTCATTTGAGAGCAACCCACCTCCGAAACCTTTGAGAGAGAAATCCCTGCGAGGACAAAGCCCAAAACACCCAGAGCCCAAAGAGTGTTTGGCATCACTGAAGTCTTTCTGTCTGCGTGACCTGAAGACTTGTTACACTTGAGGACCGTGAATCCTCCAGCCGGTTAGGCGTCGCGTTCTGAGCATCCAAGAGTCATTGTGGATCGCCGGTGAATGAAGTCTGTGAAGGTTTGGAAGTCTACCTTGAAGACTTACCTGAGTGATTGGGAGAGGACTGGGTGTCCTTAGCTCAAGGGGAATAAGGTGAAGACGCAGTCTTCTGAGTTGAATCTCAGCCTTCCTAACCAGACGTATAGTTGCCACAGCAACTGGAACTGGTCCAACAAATCCTTTGTCTTCACCAAGCAATTGGTTCTATCTTTTGCTTCTCTTTACTTACAGTTTGTCTTCGTGAAGTCATTGCCTGCTTGCATTATCTGTTTGACTTCACTGTGTGACTACTTGTTCTGATTTGCTTCATACTATCTTCCATCCTGATCCATACTGCCTACCTGCTAATAGTCTTCGTGCTTTCACTTCATTGAATACTTGACTATGGCTTGCCTAGTGTAGTCTACCTTCCGCTGCATGTTAATAGGTTCATTTCTATTGTTTGTCTTTGAAACTTCCATGTTTTGAAGACTTTCATAAAAATCGCCTATTCACCCCCCTCCAGTCGATAACTAGCACTTTCAATTGGTATCAGAGCAAGGTACTCCCTTGTTCTATGTGATTCGGCTTAACCACCTGGAGTTTTAGCTATGTCGACTACAGGGATAATAAAAGTCTCCGCTGCGTGCCATGTCTTCGATGGCACTGATTACCCCTACTGGAAGAATAAGATGCGCATGCATCTTGAAGCCATTGATGTCGATCTATGGTATGTCGTCAAGAATGGCGTTCCCAAGACTGGTGAAGTTGTCACCCTTGCTGATGTCAAGAAGTTTGTTCAACTGGATTCTACTGCCAAGAACATCATCTGTGGTCATCTGACCAAAGGATAGTATGGCCGTATGAGTGCTCTGGAAACGTCAAAGCTAGTCTGGGACTGGCTCTCCAAGGTCAATGAAGGCGTCTCAACCCAGAGAGATCAAAGGATCAGTGTCCTTCGCAACCTCTTCAACCGCTTCAAGAGAAACGACAATGAGAATGTCCAACTCACATTTTATCGCCTCACTGACATCACAAATGAGCTTCATGCTCTCGGCGCCACTGAGATCACCAAGCATGAAATCGTCAAGACACTCCTAAGATCATTTGACAACTCGTTTGACACTCTAGACCTGATGATTCAAGAACGCCCTGACTTCAAGACACTAGATCCGTCTGACATACTTGAGAGGCTCAACACACATGAGTTTCAGCTATCTGAGAAAAGAGATATCTATGGTCCCAACTATGGCCGAACTCGCACTTTGAAGGCAAAGGTTGTTTCCTCATCTAAAGAAGAATCTGACTGCAGTTCTGGTGATCCCGAAGACATTGGAAAGGAGCTTGCTATGCTTGTGAAGAAGTTCCAGAAATTCACCAAGAAGAAAGGCTTCAGAAAGTCTTCACGATACAGCTCAAGAAATGATGAAGCTTCTACTCATGACCACAATAAGAGAACATGCCTCAAGTGCAAGAAACCTGGTCACTACATCTCTGACTGTCTGCAGTGGGACAATGAAACTAAGAAGAAGAATAAGAAGAGCAAGGAATATGATTCTGATGACAACAAGAAGAAGAAATCCTCAAAGTCTTCTTCCAAGTCTTCATCAAAGTCTTCATCACACAAGAAGAGCTCATCTGACAAGGCTCGTGCTTTTGTTGGCAAGGAGATGGATTCAGAGGAGGAGTCTTCTTCTGAGGAGACGGAGGTGGAGTATGAGGAGGAGTCCGACTCTGGCATTGCAAGTCTGGCTCTAGCTACATCCTACGTTGCCAAGTCCATCTTCAACACTAAAGACAATGGCTCCGTCACCTACACTGATGCTAATGATAAGGACGATTCCGCTCCCACCTACTGCTTCATGGCACGTGGTGCTAAGGTAAACTCATGTGATGCTTACTTTCAAGCATCAAGTGAAGATGACTCTCATTGTGAATCCAAACCCAGCTACAAAACACTTGCTAAAATTGCAACTGAACAACAGAAAGCTATGGAACATATTCAAAAACTGTTAGACAAAAGCTATGACCTGTTGGACGCGGAAATGACCCGATCTCAGTCCTTAATTGAAGACATAAAAAATCTTCATGTTAAGTATGGGGAACTTGAAAGTCGTCATGAACCGCTCTCAACAACTCATGAAAAGCTTTCCTATGATTATCTTCAAAGGAAGCAAGAACTTGAGAAATTGAGAGCAGTTCATGAAGATCTTCAAAAAGAAAACAAGTCACTTCGCGCTCAACAGATCAGTCCCGCTCAAGAAGGATTTGAACCACCATATCAAAAATGCCTTGAGTGTGATAACGCCACTTCTGTTCCTGAATGTTCTACTGCTACTACTGTTGCAATATCTTCAACTATTGATGTGGTAACTAACCCCTCTACCGAGGATTCCACTGCTATTGCTGATGAAAATGCTAGGTTGAAGACATTGCTTGAGACAGGGATGTACAAAAGTCTCAAAGGGCATCAGACACTGTGGTGTCCTCAAAAAGCAGATTCTGAACTGAAACCCTAGGAAAGAGGGTGTTGGGTTCGAGAGGAAAATGAATGTTGATGGTTCTTACTGGAAGCCTGAGCAGTACCTCAAAACCACATGGGTTGCTGCAAAGGAACCTTCAGTGGATCCATCCACCCTATTTGGCTTCACTTGTGCTAACCCTATTATTATTGATGAATCCTTTGATGCAAACTATAAACCGTTTAAGAATCAGAATGGTGAAGTGTTTGCCAAGTATATTGGTACTAACTGCAGGAATGGGCCACCTATGAAGAAAATCTTGGTGCCCAAAAGGTGCCTGGAGAATCTTCCTGCGAATGTCATCATGACACCACAAGGGAAGAAGACAAACCCCAAACCAAAGGCTTCATATGGTCCAAAGGCTTCATACAAACACATGACTCACCTGAGTCACCCTAACACCAATGTTTTGCAGGAAAATCATACTCAAACTTATGAATATGAGCGCGGCTCATCAAACCGCTATGTTCATAAGACTAAGAACTACTCTGTTTATTCATATGAGTACTATTCGCCTCCTGCAAGGCTATTTGTTAGGGCCCCAAAGCCAAAGTTCTCAGATGCTGCACTTAGACTCATTGCTTCGAAGCCACCCCTGAAGATGTGGGTGGTTAAGAAGACTTAACTCTCTTTTGCAGGGAAAGGTCTCCAGCCAGAAATCAAAGGCGTCAGATGCTATTGCTGGGGACCTAAAACATCTTGTGGGGCGCAAGATAAAATGCCCAAATGGTCTTATTATGTATTTCGTTCCCGAGTCGCTTGCCATTTATCCTATCAGCCCTAACCTGGATCTGAGCTTTCATAATCTACTTTCTCGTCAAATGTTTATGCTTCACAATACTCTTCGTGAAGCCTACCCCCCTAACTGCACTGTAGGGTATGAGACCAGCTGCTTCAGAATGGATTATTGATAGTGGATGCACTAACCACATGACTGGTGATCAAAGTCTTCTCATGGACTCAACCTTACGCCCATCTGACAAGAGTCACATCACATTTGCTGACACTAGTAAAAGCAAGGTATTGGGTCTAGGTAGAGTTGCAATCTCAAAGGATCAGCACATGGATAAAGTGATGCTTGTTGAATCCCTTGGTTTCAACCTAATGCCTGTCTCAATGCTTTGCGATTTGAACATGATTGTGATATTTGGAAAATATCGTTGCCTTGTTCTAATGGAATCTGACAAGTCTCTAGTCTTTGAAGGGTATCGGAAAGGTGATTTGTACATGGTAGATTTCTCAGCAGGACCACAGCTTGCCGTATGTCTTCTTGCAAAAGCTTCAGAGTGCTAGCTCTGGCATCGGAGGCTAGGGCATGCTGGCATGAGGAACTTGCATACGCTCGCAAAGAAGAAGCATGTCATAGGCATCGAGGGCGTCAAGTTCAAGAAGGATCACTTATGCGGTGCCTGCGAAGCTGGAAAGATGACGAGGGCCAAGCATCCCTCGAAGGCAATCATGACAACAACTCAACCCTTCGAACTGCTACACATGAACCTATTCGGCCCTACTCACTACTCTACTCTCACTACTACTGCTTGTCTCTATGGCTTCGTCATTGTTGATGATTATTCAAGATATACATGGGTGCACATAATCCTCTACAAGACTGAAGTGCAGGATGTCTTCAGACGCTTCGCCAACCGTGCCATGAACAACTATGGTGTCAAGATCAAGCATATCAGAAGTGACAATGGCACATAATTCAAGAACACCGGCCTTGACACTTATCTTGATACATTGGGCATCACTCATGAGTTCTCAGCTCCGTACACGCCGCAGCAGAATGGCATCATGGAGCGCAAGAACAAAACACTCATTGAGATGGCTCGGACGATGCTTGATGAATACAAGACTCCAAGAAAGTTCTGGCCTGAAACCATTGATACTGCATGCCATGTCATCAACTGTGTTTATCTTCACAAGCTTCTGAAGAAGACATCCTATGAACTCCTTACTGGTAAGAAGCCAAATGTCAGTTACTTGAGAGTATTTGGTGCTAGGTGCTGGATCAAGGATCCACATCACACTTAAAAATTTGCACCGAAAGCACATGAAGATTTTATGCTTGGTTACGGAAAGGATTCGCACTCCTATAGATTCTTCAACCTCTTTCACTATAAAGTGGTTGAAACTGTAGATGTGCGGTTCGGTGAGACTAACGGCTCGCAAAGAGAGCACCTGCCAAATGTGCTAGATGAAGTTCCACCTAGTGAATCCATCAAGCTTATGGGAACTAGAGAAATCATACCGTCTGAAGCTTAGGCTGAAGAGGAACTTATCATTTCTGCACCTAATCAACCTGAAGACAATGCTCAGCCTGAAGACAATCCTCCTAATGATGACAATGATCAGCTAGAGCAAAATCTTCGTCCAGTTCATCCTCGTGTTGCAAATGAAGTACAGATCGAGAAGATAATTGATAGCATCAATGCACCTGGTCCACTCACTCGTTCAAGAGCAACACAGCTAGCAAATTTCTGTGGGCACTTTGCATTTGTCTCAATATCTGAACCAAAGAAAGTTGTTGAAGCCTTCATGGAACCTGAATGGATTCAAGCTATGCAAGAAGAGCTTCAACAGTTCGAGCTAAACAATGTGTGGGAATTGGTCAAGTGTCCTGATCCTCGTAAAAACAACATCATAGGCACTAAATGGATATATCGCAATAAGCAAGATGAGCATGGTCAAGTTGTCAGAAACAAGGCTCGTCTCGTTGCTCAAGGATACACTCAAGTTGAAGGGATTGACTTTGATGAAACATTTGCTCCCGTGGCTAGGCTTGAAGCCATTCGCATACTGCTAGCCTACGCAAATCATCATAACATCCTTCTATATCAAATGGATGTGAAGAGTGCCTTTCTCAATGGCAAGATTGAAGAAGAAGTGTATGTTGCACAATCGCGTGGCTTTGAAGATCCAAAACATCCTGATATGGTATACAAGGTCAACAAGGCACTGTATGGCCTCAAACAAGCCCCTCGCACTTGGTATGATGCACTTAAAGATTTTCTGAAGAGCAAAGGCTTCAAACCTGGTTCTTTGGATCCCACGCTCTTCACGAAGACATATGATGGTGAACTATTTGTGTGCCAAATATATGTGGATGACATCATCTTTGGCTGCACTAATAAAAAATACAGTGATGAGTTTGGACACATGATGCAAGAGCAATATCAGATGTCCATGATGGGTGAGCTGAAGTTCTTCCTTGGTCTTCAAATACGTCAGCAAAGCAACGGCATCTTCATATCTCAAGAGAAATACCTCAAAGACTGCCTGAAGAAGTTTGGAATGCAAGACTGCAAAGGTTACACGACGCCAATGCCAACCAAAAGTCATCTGGATCCTGACGCCAATGGTAAAGAGTTCGATCAAAAGGTATACCGCTCCATGATTGGTTCTTTACTTTATTTATGTGCATCTAGGCCAGATATAATGCTTAGTGTTTGCACGTGTGCCCGATTCCAAGCGGCACCAAAGGAGTCGCATCACTTAGCTGTGAAGTGAATTCTTCGATATTTGGCTTACACCCCAACAGTAGGATTATGGTATCCAAAGGGCTCAGAGTTTGATCTAGTTGGATTCTCAGATGTTGATTATGCTGGGGACAAGGTTGATCGCAAGTCTACATCAGGCACATGTCACTTTCTTGGACGATCTCTTATCTGTTAGTCTTCAAAGAAGCAGAACTGTGTATCTCTCTCCACCGCTGAATCTGAATACATTGCTGCTGGATCTTGCTGCGCTCAGCTTCTATGGATGAAACAAACACTCAAAGACTATGGCATCCATTTGAAGCAAGTGCCACTCTACTGTGACAATGAAAGCGCCATCAAGATTGCCAACAACCCAGTTCAGCACTCGAAGATAAAGCACATTGAAATTCGTCATCACTTTCTCAGAGATCATGTCATGAAGGAAGATATTGATATCATTCACATCAACACTGAAGAGCAACTGGCAGATATCTTCACAAAGCCCTTGGATGAGAAAAGGTTTTGCAAGTTGCAGTGTGAGCTAAATATCTTGGAATCCTCAAATGTCCTGTGATTAGGCACACATCCTAACACTTATGCATGTTGATGACTTAGATGTGCAACACACGAAGTAACATATATCTTCAACTAATGAAGATTTACACTCTAAGTGTGAATACATTAACGCGGAATTTGACTTCGGAGCGCCACGATAATTGTGCGCCGTGTCTGGGTCTAATACTTCCTATACGGTGGGTAACGCCGCCACCAAATTTTTGTTTGGAGTGTTTTTTGTTGGCATTACATTTGCAAAGTCTTCGCATTTGGTTTGTCTTCAATATTGACATGACTTCATGTTTATCTTCACAATATTGATTTGGTATTATTCTGATATATTCATATATTAGTGTTCTGTCCTCTACAACATTCACTTATAGCTATGTCTTCTCGTTTGAATCTTTTGAACTAAGTGAATGTGATTGGACCCTAACCTCTCTATGCTCCCGTCTCAAATCTATCTATCTAAATCATATGCATTCTATTGAAACCGTCGAATGTCTTCTCTACGTCCTTGTCAGGAGAAGATAAAGAGACAAATATTAAATCTGTTTTAAATGCTCAATCCTTTTTGCCTAAAACCCAGAGAAGCGGGAATGACCACCCGACAATCCAGGCATGCGTGGGAACATGGAACAACTTCCAATGTGTTGCATGTTCGCCACATGTCCCTAAGATGTGAACCGCCAGGCGCACCTGCGTAATTGCGCTGTGTTGTCCCTCTCTCTATAAATATACATCTCACCGCGGTCATTATTCTTTCTTCCACCTCTCCCTCTCGCACAAACCCTAGCGCCACCGCTAGCTCTCGACGACACCGGCGACGAAGCGCTTAGCTGCCGCGACCTCACCGACGCCGTCCTCACGCCGGCCGCGGACATCGTCTTCTCCGCCGTCACCGTAGGTGTCCTCCATCGCTAAGTTAGGGCACGGAAGATCAAACTGCTCGGCCTCATCTTCTACTCCGTCTAGCAGTTCCTCGTGTGGTAAATAAAACCTCCTTTTTACTGTCTTTTTAATCCGATAGATTCATCCTTTTCAACCACAAGTGGTTTCTCTCCCTACAAATTTGGATATATCCTGTTTTGCATCTCATAACATGCCTAGTATATTCACTTATGCTTCACACACAGTTAGATTCCTCACTTGTACTTATTCTTGGATTCGTACAAATCTAGAACCAACTCTCATCATATAAGTGAATGTCTTCGTGTTATGAGGTTAATGTCTTCTAAACTGATTTATCTTCAAAATCTTCTGAGAATGCATATGACATCTTCCCTTTCCCTCGCATCTCTAATGCTGTCACATGTACATGTCCGTGGGAGAATCCCTTGGTTCTCATAGTCTGCATTCATTTGCAGAATTCTTACAGCATCACATCAATTCTCCCAAAGCTAGTTCCTGTCTCACCAGCAAACGGAAGCCTTTGACAGTCTTGAAGCCATTCAGTCTGAACTACATGGCTGCAGATAAGTCAGCAAGGAAGGGAGGCAGGAAGCGCCGTGGGGATACATCAAAAGATTTGCCCGAAGATCTCTATGAGCTATACAAGACTGATCCCGAAGAGGATTACAATCAGTGCAAAACACGAATCCAATGGATTCGAAGATATTGGGCAGAGCAATGGTTCAAATACAAGTTTGTGACCAAGGAGTATGCTGAGAAGAATTGCATCAAGTGTCCTTGGGGTGATATTCTCTTTTGAAATCTTCAACCCAAGAACAGACCTAAAGCTATTGCTCAGGGTTTCTACCCTTGTATGGTTCGTGGACCACAGCATGCAAATGTCGACCCATCATCACTGCTATGGTGTCGCGATGACAATCTGTTCAAGCGCAGCCTTCTGTTTGCCAAAGCATCTGCCAAAGAGAACAAGAAAACGCTTGGATTAGACTTCAACCCAGGTCCATCTGCTCCTCGGAATCATGGCACCCGTGATGCTGAACCCAATATCATCGGGCCTTTCTACAACCTCGAAGGTCTCCTCACTTACATTGCTGTTCAGGGGGCAGCTGTGGAGCACTCAGTAGACGACGCTGATTCTGATGAAGCGCCTGCTCCTTCCAAGCCACAGAAGCAGAAGAAACCAAAGGCTTCAAAGCCCTCCACTGCACCAAAAGCTTCGCGTGCGAAGCCTCTGGCCACTGCACCTCCTGAAGCCAGTGTGCAATCTGAAGATCTCTCTCGCATCTCCAAGACTGAGAAGAAGAAGAAGCCCATCCAGATTTCTGGTCAAGCACTGACCCCAGCTGCCGTTCTGAGGAACGAAAATGAAGCCATTGATCTGTCAAGTGACGATGATCTTGGCGATGACGCTCTTGAGCTACTGATAAAAAGCAAGGAAGAGGTGGAGATCTTCAATGATCTACCCCTGTTTGATGTGGATATCTTGAACAAATTCATTGATGAATGGTTTGAAAACCCCATCATCAACATCGATGACCTTGAGCTTCTGATTGGCATCAGTGTCTCTTTCCACAGTGCCATTGCTACTGAGCTGGCTCTGGCTCAGAAGATAGTTGAAATGAAGAACAAGATCGATTATGAAAAAGCTCAATTCAAGAAGAACATGGCCAATCTCAGCGTGACGGATGTTCAAAGCTTCAAGCAGATGCTACATGAGCTCAAGGAGCAGTTTCACCAGAAACGACAGGAAGCAAAAGGTTCAAGAGAGAGAATGAAGTATTTTGCTGAGAAAAGCGTTCAAGCTCACAATGAAGAAGAAAAGCGCTAGGCTCTGGGGCACCCTGGCATCGACCCCAGAATGGCTGCCAAGAAGAAGAAGCCTGCTATGGCCCAAGCTGAAGCATCAAGGCAGGATGCGCCAAGCATTGTCTTCCCTGCCAACATGACAGGCTCGAAGCCTAAGGTCCCCACAACTGCTTCAGAACTGAAGAATACAAGGGCAGCTGAAGCCGAAGCCCGAAAGTGCAAGACCAAGAACACCACTGATGATGCTCCACCGACCAAGAAGAGGAAGACGAAGAAGAAAGATCAGGCTGCTCCCACAGAGCCCCTTGTCATCGAGCCAATCTCAGTTGCTCATCCTGCGTCCGAACACCGAGAGCGTCAGTTAGTTGTTCACAAGCCTGCTACCACAGAGGCTCCTGAAGCTGAAGAAGATCCAGCTGTCGACCCCACCGCAGCTGAAAACATTGGTCCCCAAGACAACGTAGAAGATGATGAAGTCGTCAGATCGAGCACAACATGGTATCATCGCCTGTTCTCACGAACAGTGAGCTCATCAGCATTGGTCGTCCTCTGACACCAATTCTCAGGATGATTCATGGGCTGATCGCCCTCAAGACTCCCCCCGTCAAGTATCACCAAGTACTCCCCCACCTCAAGCCACCACTCCGGCGCCTGAAGATGATGACTTTATGGTCCAGCTGACTCCCTCTCCAAAGACGTCGGCCGCACTCCGCAGGCTTCGCAAAGGACCAAGGCCACAAGTCACTCTGTCGAGCATTCCAGAAGGAGAAGAGCAGCATAACTCTGTGGCACGACAAGTGTTCCCTGACGCCACTCCAATTGTGAATGTCTCTGAGTCCGAAGCTGTGACGCCCCGAGACCGTTGCGCCAGGTGTCTTCCAGTTATTCGCTGTCGTTGCCATGTCATTCGCTTGAGTGTTGCATCTTGTCATGTCATCATGTGCATTGCATCATATTGTTTTCAAAACTTGCATTCGTCCGGGTCTCCCAGTTCTCTCCGTTGTCCGTTCTGAGCCCAGACACACTTGCACGTGCCCGCGGCATGTCCAAAATGTTATTTTATAAATGTCCGGAAAATGTTCTCAGAATGGGATGAAAGTTGGCGTGTGGTCTTATTATAGTGTAGATAGACCGCCCGTCAAGTTTCATCGCATTTGGAGTCTGTTTGATGCCCCAATGACTAACTATAGCGGCAGTATAGCCGGTCTTTTCGTCGGACATTTTCGGTCTCCAAAAACTGTGTCGGGCTGCATCTCTCCCCTCTTCTCTTAGACCAACCGGCTCTCCACAGTCCACCTAGGCCCATGCCTACCCCTCTTCACGTCCGGAGCCGTCCGATGCGATCGCACAGTCCGGAAACCCCCCTTTGCTCAGTGCACAAACCCCCTCGCGCGCGTGTCCGAAACTTCCCCGAACCCAACCCAGACAGTCGTCACCGTTGGGTCCGGATCATCCCCAAACATCTACAAAACATCTCCGTTTTGTTATTTGGACTTCCTAACCTTTATTTTCTCAGCCGTCTGATTTAGATCGGGTGATCAAAATCTCCCTCCCTTCTCTATTTATAGTCCAACCTCACCTAATCTAGTCTAACCCTAAAAACTAGGAGGTTTGTCCCTCCCGCCGCCGCCGCTCAAGATCTTCCTCGGGATCTCGTCCTGCAGCAACCACCGCTCCACCTCGTCTTCATCGCCGGGCCAACCATCGACTCCATCCAATCAGCGCCTCCACTGCCGCCCAATGACCTCCACCTTCCTCTGGCAGTAGCCAGCTGCCTTCCGCAGAACCAGCATCTCGCAGGAGCCTGCAGATGAGCGCCTCCCTTATTGGCTTTGTTCTTCGCTTGCTCCCCCCTTCCTCTAATATCTCTCCCTCGTTATGTTAAACAGGAGCTCCCGTCGTCGCGCCATGGATGGCCTCGACCATCGTCGTCCCGCATCAAGCTCCGGCCGTCTCCTCCTCCGCTCGGCCTCATCTCCTCGGCCCCACCGCCGACCAGACCCGCGGCTGTCCTGCGCTGCCTTGTCTTCTTTGTCCGTACCTTGCCATCGGAATCCTGCTTCAAGCAGCGCCGGCGCCCTGCTCCACATTCCGCTCAGAAACGAGCACATGAGCACAGCCCCTGCGTCTCCGGCCGTTCCTAACCTCTGCCGCCTGGTGGCGTTAAGGAGCAGCGTCGCCCTCGCCGGAGTACGCGCCAAGTTCGCCGTCATCGCGCCGAGTCCATTGCCAGCCGTCGTCGTTGCCTTTGCTTCGCGCCCCCATGTTGCCGCTGTCGCGCCCTGTTCCGTCTGAAGCTCCGGCGCCAAGTCTCTGCTCGATCCCCTGCTGCGTTGACCGCAGCCCGATCCAGACCGACTCGGGCTCGTCCCACCATGCTGAGCAAGGCCCAGCCGGCTCCCCTGTGATTCCCGCATGGGCCGCCTCCTCTCCAGCCATCGTCAAGGCCCGCTTCAGAGCCCCGCTTGGGCCTCTTCCAGAGCCGGCCCAGCTCCTGTTTCGGCCAGAGCTGGCCCGATGTGAGCACCGACCCAGACCCTCGCTCATGAGCGCTGTTCAGTTATCCCGCGTTCACTGTTTCGGCCCATTTAGTGTGTTTTTTTCCTGGACGAATTTATTCTTTTAACCAGTGCATGCATATTTTCAGAACTGCCATGATTTTTAAAATGCCTACAACTAAAGAACCATGCATCCAAATAAAACATGCCATATATGAAACATGAGTAGATTTTCATGTAATTTAACAATATCCAACTTTCAATCATGTTTAAATGTGCTGTTTAAACAAATTTGGATAAATATGTTGCTAAAATGATTTAATTCATAACTAAATAACCGTAGCTCCAAACCTAACAAACTTTGTATGTAAATGGGGTAGAAAAATACCTAGTTTAACATGGTGTCATTACTTTGCATGTTTAATAACTCTAAAATTGTGTTTAGGGCATAACAATACCAAATCTATAATATGCTCATGAGGATTTTTCCGGACTTGTTGTTTGTTTATTTCCGGCCTCATTTAAACTTTCCTAGATAGGTAGTTTTATTATGCTTCACCTCTCGCCATGTTAATCAACATTTAATATTGTTGGGTACATAAACAAGATCGAACTAAATAACTTGAACATGGTGTTTCGTCAATATGCAACGGAGTTGCATATTGAGCTCCACTTAATTTGTAGGATTGTTCGTGCATTTTGCCATGCCATGCTTCATTAAACCGGACATGCATCATACTTGCTTGTGCATCATGCCATGATTATGTGATGGTTGTTTACCATGTTGTTTGCTTCTTTCCGGTGTTGCTTCTTCGGGTTAGTTCCGATAACGTCGCGTTTGTGAGGATCCGTTCGACTTCGTCCGTTTGTCTTCGTCATGGACTCGTTCTTCTTCCTTGCAGGATCCCAGGCAAGATGACCATACCCTCGAAATCACTTCTATCTTTTCTTGCTAGTTGTTCGCTCTTTTTCTATGCTGCGATACCTACCGCTTGCTATATCATGCCTCCCATGTTGCCATGTCCAGCCTCTAACCCACCTTGTCCTAGCAAACCGTTGTTTGGCTATGTTACCGCTTTGCTCAGCCCCTCTTATAGCGTTGCTAGTTGCAGGTGAAGATGAAGTTTGTTCCATGTTGGATCATGGAAATTGTAGGGATATCACAATATCTCTTATTTAATTAATGCATCTATATACTTGGTAAAGGGTGGAAGGCTCGGCCTTATGCCTGGTGTTTTGTTCCACTCTTGCCGCCCTAGTTTCCGTCATGCCGGTGTTATGTTGCTTGATTTTGCGTTCCTTACGCGGTTGGGTTATAATGGGAACCCCTTGACATTTTGCCTTGAATAAAACTCCTCCAGCAAGGCCCAACCTTGGTTTTACCATTTGCCACCTAGCCTTTTTCCCTTGGTTTTCCGGAGCCCGAGGGTCATCTCTATTTTAACCCCCCCGGGCCAATGCTCCTCTGAGTGTTGGTCCAACCTGTCAGCCGCCGGTGGCCACCAGGGGCAACTCTGGGTTGGCCTACCGGAAGTTTGGACAATCCGGTGTGCCCTGAAATGAGATATGTGCAGCTCCTATCGGGATTTGTCGGCACATTCGGGCGGCTTTGCTGGTCTTGTTTTACCATTGTCGAAATGTCTTCTAACCAGGAGTCCGAGTCTGATCGGGTCTTCCTGGGAGAAGGAATATCCTTCGTTGACTGTGAGAGCTTGTGATGGGCTAAGTTGGGACACCCCTGCAGGGTTTTGAACTTTTGAAAGCCGTGCCCGCGGTTATGGGCAAATGGGAATTTGTTAATGTCCGATTGTAGAGAACTTGACACTTAACTTAATTAAAATGCATCAACCGTGTGTGTAGCCGTGATGGTCTCTTTCCAGCGGAGCCCGGGAAGTGAACACGGTTCTTGTGTTATGCTTGAACGTAAGTAGTTTCAGGATCACTTCTTGCTCACTTCTAGTTCAGGACCGTGCTTTGCTTCTCTTCTCGCTCTTATTTGCGTAAGTTAGCCACCATATATGCTAGTGCTTGCTGCAGCTCCACCCCATTACCCTATCCTACCCATAAGCTTAAATAGTCTTGATCTTGCGGGTGTGAGATTGCTGAGTCCTCGTGACTCACAGACACTTCCAAAAAGTTGCAGGTGCCGATGATTCCAAAGCAGGTGACGCAACTGAGCTCAGATGGGAGCTCGATGAAGGTCGTGTTCATTGTGTTGTTTCATTTCTAGTTGATCAGTAGTGGAGCCAAGTCGGGGCGATCGGGGATCTAGCATTTGGGGTTGTCTTCTTTTACTTTGGTTCCGTAGTCGGACCTTGATTGTATTCTGGATGATGTATGTATAACTTGTATTTGTGTGAAGTGGCGATTGAAAGCCAACTCTTTATCCCTTTCTTATTCAGTACATGGGATGTGTAAAGATTACCCCTCTTGCGACATGCCTACCATGCAGTTATGCCTCTAAGTCGTGCCTCGACACGTGGGAGATATAGCCGCATCGTGGGTGTTACAGAATCAAAAGCTGCTGAAGACATTCCGTCTGCATCAGCCGATGAACAGGAAGAACCAAGAGAAGAAGAAGAACGTGTTGCTACACCCCCGTCCAACCCTGAAGTTGTTCTCGTGGAGAACGAGCCTGTGCCCGACCCTCCAGCTACTCAAGTGGAGGTTGAAAACACTGAGGCGGACACCCACAACACTACTAAAGCCAATGACGTTGTCATGGCTAAAGCTAATGTGGCGCCTCAAGCTCATATGGTGCTAGAAGTGAATGCACCTGAAGCCAATGCTGCAACCGAAGCAAATCCGCAGCTTGAAGGCAATGCCTCTGCTCCTGTACCACCTCCAAGACCTCACACCATTGAGCAAGCATATTATCGTGGTCAGCTTGTTACCGTCCGCTGGCCCATTATGGTTCCTCTGCCTGCTCCCGGACCTCAATTTGACTATCATGTGGAGCACAGGCCTCAGGTCCAGAAGCCAAAGCCAAGGCTGCCAAGGTTTCCAGGTACTACAACTTCACCAGGATCTTTCAATGCAAATGGCTTCATTGCACACAACACTTTCTTTGATAGTGACAAGAACCCCTAACCCAAGCCAAGAATTTCATCTGATCAGTTCTGGAGCTATCAGCAGCGCAGTTACTATTCATGTGTTCTCTATGATCAAAGGCGCATCTTTCCCCACATGCGTCTCGACAGTGAAGCTATTGCTGGACTGCCCTGCTTAGAAGAAGCTCTTGACTGTTTTCGTGATGCTGGTCTCGTGAACTTTGTGACTGATAAAGAGCATTGGAATGAAGAGCTTCTGCTACAATTCTATGCTACCCTCGTGGCTACAACAGGGATCCGAAGACTTGGATCCTTGAGTGGATGACAGGCGATGTACACCATGAAGCCAAATCCCAAGACATCATTGAGCTTACTGCCCTGCCCACTCCTGGTGAGCACTATGAACCAGGTTGTCAGCTTCACCGCAATGCCTTGGAGAGCATTTTCCACAAGCCAGAGCCCAACATGAGCCAAATGCTGAGCATGATGAAGCCACTGCCCCAAGATGCTGAATATCCAAAGGAGTTCTTTGTTGAAGACCTAGAGTATCTGCCTCGAACTATTTATCATATCATCAGGCGAACTCTGTGGCCTGTGAAAGGACATTCTCCTGCAGCGAAGCTTGAAGGAGCAATGAAGACATTGGTTTTCTATATCTTCAATGGCATCAGCTTCAATGCTCCAGACTTCTTCATCAGGCAATTTGCTGCATCTGGCTCCGATATATTTGGTATGAAGTTCTATGATCCATGGGTAATGCGCCTCATCAAGCTTCACTCTGCTATCAACTATCAGCCTTCTGTGCAATCATCTCATATTCTTGCCAGAGGTTGACCTGTCTGTCGAAGCCATATACCCAAAGCCTGCCAAGGAGCCAATTTATCTTCACAATGTCGATGGCCAAAGTTTCACTCAACCCATTGAAGGAGTTCAGGCCATCACTCGTGTTTATCCTTTGGCTGGCAATACATGATACGTCTCCAACGTATCTATAATTCTTGATTGCTCCATGCTATATTATCTACTGTTTTGGACATTATTGGGCTTTATTATCCACTATTATATTATTTTTGGGACTAACCTATTAACCGGAGGCCCAGCCCAGAATTGCTTTTTTTTGCCTGTTTTAGGGTTTCAAAGAAAAGGAATATCAAACGGAGTCCAAACGGAATGAAACCTTCGGGAACGTGATTTTCTCAACGAACAAGACCCGGGAGACTTGGACCCTACGTCAAGGCACAAGAGACGAGGCCACGAGGTAGGGGGGCGCGTCCACCCCCACCAGGCGCGCCCTCCACCCTCATGGGCCCCCTGTTGCTCCACCAACGTACTCCTTCCTCCTATATATATCCACGTACCCCCAAACAATCAGATATGGAGCCAAAACCCTAATTCCACCGCCCTAACTTTCTATATCCACGAGATCCCATCTTGGGGCCTGTTCCGGAGCTCCGCCGGAGGGGGCATCGATCACGGAGGGCTTGTACATCAACACCATAGCCCTTCCGATGAAGTGTGAGTAGTTTACCTCAGACCTACGGGTCCATAGTTAGTAGCTTGATGGCTTCTTCTCTCTTTTTGGATCTCAATACAATGTTCTCCCCCTCTCTTGTGGAGAACTATTCGATGTAATCTTCTTTTTGCGGTGTGTTTGCTGAGACCGATGAATTGTGGGTTTATGATCAAGTCTATCTATGAATAATATTTCAATCTTCTCTGAATTCTTTTATGTATGATTGGTTATCTTTGCAAGTCTCTTTGAATTATCAGTTTGGTTTGGCCTACTAGATTGATCTTTCTTGCAATCGGAGAAGTGCTTAGCTTTGGGTTCAATCTTGCGGTGTCCTTTCCCAGTGACAGTAGGGGAAGCAAGGCACGTATTGTATTGTTGCCATCGAGGATAACCAGATGGGGTTTTCTTCATATTGCATGAGTCTATCCCTCTGCATCATGTCATCTTGCTTAAGGCGTTACTCTGTTTTTAACTTAATACTCTAGATGCATGCTGGATAGCGGTCGATGAGTGGAGTAATAGTAGTAGATGCAGGCAGGAGTTGGTCTACTTGTCTTGGACGTGATGCCTATATACATGATCATACCTAGATATTCTCAGAACTATGCTCAATTCTGTCAATTGCTCAACAGTAATTTGTTCACCCACCATAGAATACTTATGCTCTCGAGAGAAGCCACTAGTGAAACCTATGGCCCCTGGGTCTATCTTTATCATATTAATCTCCCACTACTTAGTTATTTCCTTTGCTATTTACTTTGCCTTTATTTTACTTTGCATCTTTATCACAAAAATACCAAAAATATTATCTTATCATATCTATCAGATCTCACTCTCGTAAGTGGCCTTATAGGGATTGACAACCCCTGTTTGCGTTGGTTGCGAGGATTTATTTGTTTTGTGCAGGTACGAGGGACTCGCGCGTAGCCTCCTACTGGATTGATACCTTGGTTCTAAAAAACTAAGGGAAATACTTACGCTACTTTGCTGCATCATCCCTTCCTCTTCGGGGAAAACCAACGCAGTGCTCAAGAGGTAGCAAGAAGGATTTCTGGCGCCGTTGCCGGGGAGCTCTATGCAAAAGTCAACATACCAAGTACCCATCACATACCCTTATCTCCCGCATTACATTATTTTTCATTTTCCTCTCGTTTTCCTCTCCCCCACTTCACCCTTGCCGTTTTAGTTGCCCTCTCTCTCTCTATCCTCCCTCTCTTTCTCTATTTGCCTCTTTTTTGCCCGCCTGCTTTTTGTTTGCTTGTGTGTTAGTTTGCTTGCTTGTCACAATGGCTCAAGATAATACTAAATTGTGTGACTTCACCAATACCAGCAACAATGATTTTATTAGCACTCCGATTGCTCCTCTTACCGATGCTGAATCTTGTGAAATTAATACTGCTTTGCTGAATCTTGTCATGAAAGATCCGTTTTCCGGCCTTCCTAGTGAAGATGCTGCTGCCCACCTAAATAGCTTCATTGATTTTTGTGACATGCAAAAGAAGAAAGATGTGGATAATGATATTGTTAAATTGAAGCTATTTCCTTTTTCGCTTAGAGATCGTGCTAAAGCTCGGTTTTCGTCTTTGCCTAAAAATAGTATTGATTCATGGAATAAGTGCAAAGATGCTTTTATCTCTAAGTATTTACCTCCCGCTAAGATCATCTCTCTTAGAAGTGATATTATGAACTTTAAGCAACTTGATCATGAACATGTTGCACAAGCTTGGGAGAGAATGAAATTAATGATACGTAATTGCCCTACTCATGGTTTAAATTTGTGGATGATTGTTCAGAATTTTTATGCCGGATTGAATTTTGCTTCTAGAAATCTTTTAGATTTGGCCGTGGGAGGCACTTTTATGGAAATCACTTTAGGAGAAGCTACTAAATTCCTAGATAATATAATGGTTAATTATTCTCAATGGCATACTGAAAGATCTACTAATAAAAAGGTGCATGCGATAGACGAAATTAATGTTTTGAGTGGAAAGATGGATGGACTTATGAAATTATTTGCTAATAAGAGTGTTTCTTATGATCCTAATGATATGCCCTTGTCTACTTTGATTGAGAATAATAATGAATCTATGGATGTGAATTTTGTTGGTAGGAACAATTTTGGTAACAACGCGTATGGAGGAATTTTCAATCCTAGGCCTTATCCTAGTAATCCCTCTAATAATTATGGTAATTCCTATAACAATTCTTATAGAAATTATAATAAGATGCCCTCTGATTTTGAATCTAATATTAAAGAATTTCTTACTTCGCAAAAGAATTTTAATGCTATGATTGAAGAAAAATTGCTTAAGATTGATGATTTGGCTAGGAATGTTGATATAATTTCTCTTGATGTTGATTCTTTGAAACTTAGATCTATTCCACCTAAGCATGATATTAATGAGTCTCTCAAAGCCATGAGAATTTCCATTGATGAGTGCAAAGAAAGAACCGCTAGGATGCGTGCTAAGAAAGATGCCTTTATAAGAGCATGTTCTTCTAGTTCCTATGAAAATAAAGATGAAGATCTAAAAGTTATTGATGTGTCCCCTATTAAATCTTTGTTTTGCAATATGAATCTTGATAATGATGGGACTGAATATGATCCACCTTTACCTAGAAGGCGTTCTAAGAATTCAGAATTTGTTGATCTTGATGCTAAATTTGATAAAAGTGGGATTGAAGAAATTAAAACCCTAGATGTTGCTAAACCCACTATTATGTATTTCAATGAATTTAACTATGAAAATTGCTCTTTGATTGATTGTATTTCCTTGTTGCAATCCGTGCTAAATTCTCCTCATGCTTATAGTCAAAATAAAGCGTTTACTAAATATATCGTTGATGCTTTGATGCAATCTTATGAAGAAAAACTTGAATTGGAAGTTTCTATCCCTAGAAAACTTTATGATGAGTGGGAACCAACTATTAAAATTAAAATTAAAGATCATGAATGCTATGCTTTATGTGATTTGGGTGCTAGTGTTTCCACGATTCCAAAGACTTTGTGTGATTTGTTAGGTTTCCGTGATTTTGATGATTGCTCTTTAAATTTGCACCTCGCGGATTCCACCATTAAGAAACCTGTGGGAAGAATTAATGATGTTCTTATTGTTGCAAATAGGAATTATGTGCCCGTAGATTTTATTGTTCTTGACATAGATTGCAATCCTTCATGTCCTATTATTCTTGGTAGACCTTTCCTTAGAACGATTGGTGCAATTATTGATATGAAGGAAGGAAATATTAGATTCCAATTTCCATTAAGGAAAGGCATGGAACACTTTCCTAGAAAGAAAATTAAATTACCTTATGAATCTATTATGAGAGCCACTAATGGATTGCCTACCAAAGATGGCAATACCTAGATCTATTCTTGCTTGTTATGCCTAGCTAGGGGCGTTAAACGATAGCGCTTGTTGGGAGACAACCCAATTTTATTGTTATTTATTGCTTTTTGCTCCTATTTAGTAATAAATAATTTTTATAGCCTCTGTTTTGGTTGTATTTTTTGTGTTTAATTAGTGTTTGTGCCAAGTAGAACCGTTGGGAAGGCTTGGGGAAAGTCTTGTTGAACTTGCTGTAAACAAACAGAAACTTTAGCGCTCACGAGAACTGCTGCAATTTTTATTTGGAAAGTGATATTTAGTTAATTCTTTTTGCAGATGATTAATAGATAAATTCCTCACGTCCATAAATTTATTTTAGTATTTTTGTGGTTCTATATCTTGCGCTAGATACAGATTACTACAGACTGTTCTGTTTTTGACAGATTCTGTTTTTCGTGTGTTGTTTGCTTATTTTGATGAATCTATGGCTAGTAAAATAGTTTATAAACCATAGAGAAGTTGGAATACAGTAGGTATAACACCAATATAAATGAATAATGATTTCATTACAGTACCTTTAAGTGATCTTTTATTTTCTTTCGCGAACGGAGCTCACGAGATTTTCTACTTTAAGTTTTGTGTTGTGAAGTTTTTAAGTTTTGGGTAAAGATTTGATGGATTATGGAACAAGGAGTGGCAAGAGCCTAAGATTGGGGATGCCCATGGCACCCCCAAGATAATCTAAGGACACCTTAGAGCCAAATCTTGGGGATGCCCCGTAAGGCATCCCCACTTTCGTCTACTTCTATCTGTAACTTTACTTGGAGCTATATTTTTATTCGCCACATGATATGTGTTTTGCTTGGAGCGTCTTGTATGATTTGAGTATTTGCTTGTTAGTTTACCACAATCATCCTTGCTGTACACACCTTTTGAGAGAGCCATACATGATTTGGAAATTGTTAGAATACTCTATGTGCTTCACTTATATCTTTTGAGTTATATAGTTTTGCTCTAGTACTTCACTTATATCTTTTAGAGCACGGTGGTGGATTTGTTTTATAGAAACTATTGTTCTCTCATGCTTCACTTAGATTATTTTTATAGTATTAATAGCATGGTAATTTGCTTAAAATCCTAATATGCTAGGTATTCAAAGTTAGTAAAATTTTCTTAAGTGTGTTTTGAATACTAAGAGAAGTTTGATGCTTGATGATTGTTTTGAGATATGGAGGTAATAATATCAAAGTCGTGCTAGTTGAGTAGTTGTGAAATTGAGAAATACTTGTGTTGAAGTTTGCAAGTCCCGTAGCATGCACGTATGGTAAACGTTATGCAACAAATTTGAAACATGAGGTGTTATTTGATTGTCTTCCTTATGAGTGGCGGTTAGGGACGAGCGATGGTCTTTTCCTACCAATCTATCCCCCTAGGAGCATGTGCGTAGTACCGAGGTTTTTGATGACTTGTAGATTTTTGCAATAAGTATGTGAGTTCTTTATGACTAATGTTGAGTCCATGGATTATACGCACTCTCACCCTTCCATCCTTGCTAGCCTCTTCGGTACCGTGCATTACCCTTTCTCACATTGAGAGTTGGCGCAAACTTCGCTGGTGCATCCAAACCCCGTGATATTATACGCTCTTTCACACATAAACCTCCTTATACCTTCCTCAAAACAGCCACCATACCTACCTATTATGGCATTTCCATAGCCATTCTGAGATACATTGCCATGCAACTTTCCACCATTCCGTTTATCATGACACATTCATTATTGTCGTATTGCTTAGCATGATCATGTAGTTGACATAGTATTTGTGGCAAAGCCACCGTTCATAATTCTTTCATACATGTCTCTCTTGGTCCATTGCATATCCGGGTACACCACTGGAGGCATTCATATAGAGTCATCTTTTGTTCTAGTATCGAGTTATAATCATTGAGTTGTAAATAAATAGAAGTGTGATTATCATCATTTTCTAGAGCATTGTCCCAAGTGAGGAATAAAAAAAAGAAAGGCCATAAAAAAAGAGAAGGCCCAAAAAAATATAATGAGTGAAAAAGAGAGAAGGGACAATGTTACTATCCTTTGCCACACTTGTGCTTCAAAGTAGCACCTTAATCTTCATGTTAGAGAGTCTCTTGTCTTGTCACTTTCATATACTTGTGGGAATTTTTCATTATAGAACTTGGCTTGTATATTCTGACAATGGGCCTCCTCAAGTGCCCTAGGTCTTCGTGAGCAAGCAAGTTGGATGCACACCCACTAGTTTCTTTTGTTGAGCTTTCATAAATTTATAGCTCTAGTGCATCCGTTGCATGGCAATTCCTACTCCTTGCATTAACATCAATTGGTGGGCATCTCCATAGCCCATTGATTAGCCTCGTTGATGTGAGACTTTCTTCTTTTTGTCTTCTCCACATAACCCCCCTCATAATATTCTATTCCACCCATAGTGCTATGTCCATGGCTCGCGCTCATATATTGCGTGAAAGTTTATAGGTTTGAGATTACTAAAGTATGAAACAATTGCTTGGCTTGTCATCGGTGTTGTGCATTATGAGAGCATTCTTGTGTGACGAAAATGAAACATGACTAAACCATATGATTTTGTAGGGATGACCTTTCTTTGGCCATGTTGTTTTGAGAAGACATAATTGCTTAGTTAGTATGCTTGAAGTATTATTATTTTTATGTCAATATGAACTTTTGTCTTGAATCTTTCGGATCTGAATATTCATACCACAATTAAGAAGAATTACATTAAAATTATGCCAAGTAGCACTCCGCATCAAAAAATCTGTTTTTATCATTTACCTACTCGAGGACGAGCAGGAATTAAGCTTGGGGATGCTTAATACGTCTCCAAGGTATCTATAATTTTTGATTGCTCCATGCTATATTATCTACTGTTTTGGACATTATTGGGCTTTATTATCCACTTTTATATTATTTTTGGGACTAACCTATTAACCGGAGGCCCAGCCCAGAATTGCTGTTTTTGCCTGTTTTAGGGTTTCGAAATAAAAGGAATATCAAATGGAGTCCAAACGGAATGAAACCTTCGGGAACATGATTTTCTCAACGAACAAGACCCGGGAGACTTGGACCCTACGTCAAGGCACAAGAGAGGAGGCCCCGAGGTAGGGGGCGCGCCCACCCCCACCAGGCGCGCCCTCCACCCTCGTGGGCCCCCTGTTGCTCCACCAACGTACTCCTTCTTCCTATATATATCCACGTACCCCCAAACGGTCAGATACGGAGCCAAAACACTAATTCCACCGCCGTAACTTTCTGTATCCACGAGATCCCATCTTGGGGCCTGTTCCGGAGCTCCGCCGGAGGGGGCATCGATCACGGAGGGCTTCTACATCAACACCATAGCCCTTCCGATGAAGTGTGAGTAGTTTACCTCAGACCTACGGGTCCATAGTTAGTAGCTTGTTGGCTTCTTCTCTCTTTTTGGATCTCAATACAATGTTCTCCCCCTCTCTTGTGGAGAACTATTTGATGTAATCTTCTTTTTGCGGTGTGTTTGTTGAGACCGATGAATTGTGGGTTTATGATCAAGTCTATCTATGAATAATATTTGAATCTTCTCTGAATTCTTTTATGTATGATTGGTTATCTTTGCAAGTCTCTTCGAATTATCAGTTTGGTTTGGCCTACTAGATTGATCATTCTTGCAATGGGAGAAGTGCTTAGCTTTGGGTTTAATCTTGCGGTGTCCTTTCCCAGTGACAGTAGGGGCAGCAAGGCACGTATTGTATTGTTGCCATCGAGGATAACAAGATGGGGTTTTATTCATATTGCATGAGTCTATCCCTCTACATCATGTCATCTTGCTTAAGGCGTTACTCTGTTTTTAACTTAATACTCTAGATGCATGCTGGATAGCGGTCGATGAGTGGAGTAATAGTAGTAGATGCAGGGAGGAGTCGGTCTACTTGTCTCGGACGTGATGCCTATATACATGATCATACCTAGATATTCTCATAACTATGCTCAATTCTGTCAATTGCTCAACAGTAATTTGTTCACCCACCGTAGAATACTTATGCTCTCTAGAGAAGCCACTAGTGAAACCTATGGCCCCCGGGTCTATCTTTATCATATTAGTCTCCTACTACCTAGTTATTTCCTTTGCTATTTCCTTTGACTTTATTTTACTTTGCATCTTTATCACAAAAATACCAAAATTTTTATCTTATCATATCTATCAGATCTCACTCTCGTAAGTGGCCTTATAGGGATTGACAACCCCTATTTGCGTTGGTTGCGAGGATTTATTTGTTTTGTGCAGGTACGAGGGACTCGCGCATAGCCTCTTACTGGATTGATACCTTGGTTCTCAAAAACTGAGGGAAATACTTATGCTACTTTGCTGCATCATCCCTTCCTCTTCGGGGAAAACCAACACAGTGCTCAAGAGGTAGCAATACACGTGCCCCTCGTGCCCAAACTGAAGCGACTGAAAGCACAATTGCCCAATGGCCTCGGAAGCGATCTCGTGTTCTCAATGACCGAGAGCTTCTCGTCACCCTATGTCAGAAATAGGATAAGCATCATGACTGGCTCAAGTGTCAGATGTAGAGCCTCTTGGTGGATGTTAATCGCATTCGCAACCTTGCCACCAAGAATGATTTGTCACTCATGAAACCTGTCGCCTTTCGTGGAAGAGCTTGACATTGCTCAGTGCTAAAGTTGATCTTCAAGACAATGACTTCACCGAAAGATTCAAGTTTGACTCAACTCCTCCAAGGAATGCTCACTTGCGTCGGACTCCCTCACTCTAAGACTCTGACTATTCCTCCTCAGCTGCAACTGTTAATGCCAGAGTCATTGATGACCAAGATTATGCTACTTCACCACCTCCAACTTCGGCGCATATCGACACTGCACCAAGTTCTTCTGCACCACCAAACCTCAATGACGACCCTGCTGCTTCGCCTACTCCTCATGGGAACGAGTAGAAAGCTCTATGTCTTCAAACCTTTTTGGTCATTACTGAAAAAGGGGGAGAAGCATATGAGTTGATAGTCTTCAAGCGGGTCCATATGGGTGGTTGCTATACTTTTGCTACATTTTCCAAGTGCTTACAACTCTCACTTTTGATACATTTGGTTCTTTGAGTTGTAATACTTATACTTGATGGTCGTCTGCTACCTTTTCTGTCAACTATGTGATGCGATGATAAATTCCGCATGTGCGACAATAAATTCCGCACGAAGTCATTTTGTAGACGTCCATTTTTCATTATGCATGTCATTATCTTTGTTATATCTCTTCATGCATGATGAATTGTCTTCATAAGTTGAAGAGGATCTCCACAAGTACAACCTGCCATGTGTATTTGCATTCGAAAGCGAAATACTTATATGCACATCTTCAGGGGAGCCTTTTGCTACTTACAAAGACAATACCTCCATCCTTTACAATTTCACATACTTTTATCCCTGTTGAAAACATCAACCAGTTTGTCATCAATCACCAAAAAGGGGGAGATTGTAAGTGCATCTAGTGCCACCCCTAGTTGGTTTTGGAGTATTGACGACAAACCTGGTTGAGGGACTAATGTGTTTGTGAGAATTGCAGGATAACACAGGTAGTAGTCCCTCATTGATTCAGTTTACCTACGGGAGATGACCCCTAAAAATGTGTGAAGACATTGAAGATAATGGTGGTATGTGAAGAAATTCACATTGAAGGCTGTGACATGAGAAGACATTGCATGAAGTCTTTGGAGCGCGAAGACATAGTTGTTTCGTAGTTTCATTTTCTTCTTTGTTGAGTCATAGGAACCACCGCACCGTTAAGTGGGGTTCAAGTGAACAAAGTCAGAGTGACTAAAGTGATGCTCAACAAAATCTTGAGTCTTCGAGCGAAGACAATGAGAGCAAATCTTATCCAGAGCTGGATGAGTGAGCTTTACTTGTAGCCCATGTCAAGCTGTCGCGTGTGTTTAAAATCTGACCGTTGGAACATGTGTCAGTTTCTTAGTGACCCAGGGTCATTTCGGACAAATCAGGTCGGGTTGCCTAGTGGCTATAAATAGCCCACCCCTACACCATAAATTGGTAGCTACTAAGAGTTAGTGCACGGCTTTTGTCGTTTGAGAGCAACCCACCTCTGAAGCCTTTGAGAGAGAAATCCTTGCGAGGAAAAAAGCCCAAAACACCCAGAGCCCAAAGAGTGTTTGGCATCACTGAAGTCTTTCTGTCTGCATGACCTGAAGACTTGTTACACTTGAGGACTGTGAATCCTCCAGCCGGTTAGGCGTCGCGTTCTGAGCATCCAAGAGTCCTTGTGGATCGCCGGTGAATGAAGTCTACCTTGAAGACTTACCTGAGTGATTGGGCGAGGACTAGGTGTCCTTAGATCAAGGGGAATAAGGTGAAGACACGGTCTTCTGAGTTGAATCTCAGCCTCCCTAACCAGACATACAGTTGTCACAACAACTGGAACTGGTCCAACAAATCCTTTGTCTTCACCAAGCAACTGGTTCTATCTTTTCCTTCTCCTTACTTACAGTTTGTCTTCATGAAGTCATTGCCTGCTTGCATTATCTATTTGACTTCACTGTGTGACTACTTGTTCTAATTGGTTTCATACTATCTTCCATCCTGATCCATACTGCCTAGCTGCTAATAGTCTTCGTGCTTTCACTTCATTGAATACTTGACTATGGCTTGCCTAGTGTAGTCTACCTTCTGCTGCATGTTAATAGGTTCATTTCTATCGTTTGTCTTTGAAACTTCCATGTTTTGAAGACTTTCATAAAAATCGCCTATTCACCCCCTCTAGTCGATTACTAGCACTTTCATTAAGTGTGTGCATGTGTGCATGATATCAAGCGGCCCCCAAAGAATGTCATCTTAAGGCTATGAAAAGGATAGTGAGATACTTAATTTATACACCAAATTTTGGCATTTGGTATTCTAAGAGGTCCTCTTTTGATCTTGTTGGCTACTCTGAGTCGGACTATGCCGGTGACAAGGTTGATAGAAAGTCCACTTTGGGTAATTTTCAATTTCTTGGTAGATCTCTTGTGTCTTGGTCCTCCAAGAAACAAAACTCGGTATCCTTATCTACCGCCAAAGCGGAATACATTGCCTCCGGTTCATGTTGTGCTCAATTACTTTGGATGACCCAAACTCTTAAAGATTATGGGATCTATGTGAAACATGTTCCATTGCTTTGTGACAATGAAAGTGCTATTAAGATTGCTCACAATCCCATGCAACATTCCCAAACTAAGCATATTGAAGTTCGTCATCATTTCATTCGAGATCATGTTGCTAAAGGAGATATTGATCTTAAGCATGGTCATACCGATAAGCAATTGGCGGATATATTCACCAAACCACTTGATGAGAAAGTATTTTGCCGTTTGAGAGGTGAATTGAACATCATTGATGCATCAAACTTGGAGTAGAAACTTGCTACCTCTTGGGCAGTGCGTTGATTTTCCCTTGAAGAGGAAAGGGTGATGTAGAAAAGTAGCGTAAGTATTTCCCTCAGTTTTTGAGAACCAAGGTATCAATCCACTAAGAGACTACACGCAAGTCGCCTTGCACCTACACAAACAAATAAGAACCTTGCAACCAACGCGATAAAGGGGTTGTCAATCCCTTCACGACCACTTGCAAAAGTGAGATCTGATAGAGATAACAAGATAAATATTTTTGGTATTTTTATGATATAGATTCAAAGTAAAGATTGCAAAGTAAAATAGATTGGAAACTTATATGATGGAAAATAGACACGGGGGCCATAGGTTTCACTAGTGGCTTCTCTCAAAATTGCATAAGTATTACGGTGGGTAGATAAATTACTGCCGAGCAATTGATAGAGAAGTGCATAATTATGAGAATATCTAGGCATGATCATGTATATAGGCATCACTCCGCGACAAGTAGACCGAAACAATTCTACATCTACTACTATTACTCCACACATCGACCGCTATCCAGCATGCATCTAGAGTGTTAAGTTCATAAGGACAGAGTAACACATTAGGCAAGATGACATGATGTAGAGGGATAAACTCAAGCAATAGGATATAAACCCCATCTTTTTTTCCTCGATGGCAACAATACAATACGTGCCTTGCTGCCCCTGCTGTCACTGGAAAAGGACACCGCAAGATTGAACCCAAAGCTAAGCACTTCTCCCATTGCAAGAAAGATCAACTTAGTAGGCCAAACCAAACTAATAATTCGAAGAGACTTGCAAAGATAACAAATCATACATAAAAGAATTCAGAGAAGAACCAAATATTGTTCATAGATAATCTTGATCATAAACCAACAATTCATTGGATCTCAACAAACACACCGCAAAAAGAATTACATCGAATAGATCTCCAAGAAGCTCGAAGAGAACTTTGTATTGAGATCCAAAGAGAGAGAGGAAGCCATCTAGCTAATAACTATGGACCCGCAGGTCTGTGGTAAACTACTCACACATCATCGGAGAGGCTATGGTGTTGATGTAGAAACCCTCCATGATCGATTCCCCCTCCGGCGGAGCTCCGGAAAAGGCCCCAAGATGGGATCTCTTGGGTACAGAAGGTTGCGGCGGTATAAATAGGGTTTCGTGGTACTCCTGGATGTTTCGTGGTATATGGGTATATATAGGAGGAAGAAGTACGTTGGTGGAGCTGCGAGTGGCCCACGAGGGTGGGGGCGCGCCTAACCCCTGGGCGCACCTCCCTGCCTCGTGGACTCCTCGCTTCTTTCTTGACGCAGATTCCAAGTCTCCTTGATCACATTTGTTCCAAAAATAACTCTCCCGAAGGTTTCATTCCGTTTGGATTCCGTTTCATATTCCTTTTCTGCGATACACTGAAATAGGCAAAAAAGCAGCAATTTGCACTCACCTTTGGTTAGTAGGTTAGTCCCAAAAATAATACAAAAAGGTATATTAAAGCCCATTGAACATCCAAAATAGGTAATATAATAGCATGGAACAATCAAAAATTATAGATACGTTGGAGACGTATCAAGCATGCCCAAGCTTAATTCCTACTCGTCCTCGAGTAGGTAAATGATAAAAACAGAATCTTTGATGTGGAATGCTACCTAGCATAATTCTCAATGTAATTTTCTTTATTGTGGCATGAATGTTCAGATCCAGAAGATTCAAGACAAAAGTCTAATATTGACATAAAAATAATAATACTTCAAGCATACTAAGACAGCAATCATGTCTTCTCAAAATAACATGGCCAAAGAGAGTTATCCCTACAAAATCATATAGTCTGGCTATGCTCCATCTTCACCACACGAAATATTTAAATCCTGCACAACCCCGATGATAAGCCAAGCAATTGTTTCATACTTTTGACGTTCTCAAACCTTTTCAATATTCACGCAATACATGAGTGTGAGCCATGGATATAGCACTATAGGTGGAATAGAATGGTGGTTCTGAAGAAGACAAAAAGCAGAAGATAGTCTCACATCAACTAGGCGTATCAACGGGCTATGGAGATGCCCATCAATAGATATCAGAGGAATTGATAGAAAAGTGCATAATTATGAGAATATCTAGGCATGATCATGTATATAGGCATCACGTCCACGACAAGTAGACCGAAACGATTCTGCATCTACTACTATTACTCCACACATCGACCGCTATCTAGCATGCATCTAGAGTATTAAGTTCATAAGAACAGAGTAACGCATTAGGCAAGATGACATGATGTAGAGGGATAAACTCAAGCAATATGATATAAACCCCATATTTTTATCCTCGATGGCAACAATACAATACGTGTCATTTCCCTTTCTGTCACTAGGATCGAGCACCGCAAGACTGAACCCAAAGCTAAGCACTTCTCCTATTGCAAGAAAGATCAATCTAGTTGGCCAAACCAAACTGATAATTCAAAGAGACTTGCAAAGATAAAAAATCATACATAAAAGAATTCAGAGAAGAACCAAATATTGTTCATAGATAATCTTGATCATAAACCAACAATTCATCGGATCTCAACAAACACACCGCAAAAAGAATTACATCGAATAGATCTCCAAGAAGCTCGAAAATAACTTTGTATTGAGATCCAAAGAAAGAGAGGAAGCCATCTAGCTAATAACTATGGACCCGAAGGTCTGTGGTAAACTACTCACACATCATCGGAGAGGCTATGGTTTTGATGTAGAAACCCTCCGCGATCGATTCCCCCTCTAGCGGAGCTCCGGAAAAGGCCCCAAGATGGGATCTCTTGGGTACAGAAGGTTGCGGCGGTGGAAATAGGGTTTCATGGTACTCCTGGATGTTTTTGTGGTATATGGGTATATACAGGAGGAAGAAGTACGTCGGTGGAGCTGCGAGTGGCCCACAAGGGTGGGGGGCGCCTACCCCCTGGGCGCGCCTCCCTGCCTCGTGGCCTCCTCGCTTCTTTCTTGACGTAGACTCCAAGTCTCCTGGATCACGTTTATTGCAAAAATAACTCTCCCAAAGGTTTTATTCCGTTTGGATTCCGTTTGATATTCCTTTTCTGCAAAACACTGAAATAGGCAAAAAAACAGCAATTTGCACTGGGCCTTTGGTTAGTAGGTTAGTCCCAAAAATAATACAAAAAGGTATATTAAAGCACATTGAACATCCAAAACAGGTAATATAATAGCATGGAACAATCAAAAATTATAGATACGTTGGAGACGTATCAAAACTCCATTTGGATACATGCAAGGCATGAGCCTTTGACTAATCCTTGATATTTCTCTTATGATGATGATCATATGTGTTGGATATACTTGTACCCTTGCATGCTATCTAACCCTTGTAGGTACTTGGATGAATCTAAATCTATGAGATTACGAATCACTCACATCTTGAGCAATCTCTACATCACCAAGTCTCTACAATATGGTGGTTGCAAACAAGGAAGCATGAATCCCTTTAAACATATCCTTTGACAACTCCTATATACCAAATTTCATTTGGTGTCAAATTTCATGATTGTCACCTTGGACACACAAGTGCTCTTCCTTGCAAGACTAACCCATGTAGGTAGATGAACTCAAAACTGCAAGTGGTGCTTCCAACTCATTGATGAGCTACATCAACCTTGAGCATCCCACACAAGTTCCACTACGTGATCAAGATCAACACCACCACCCAAGGTATGTTATTCCATCTTAGAGAACCTTTACTCCAAGTCATGGGTCAACGCAGCTCAACAAGATGTGAATACATCAAGATGCTTAAACGAAAAATGGTAACCCCATTTTGAGCTTAAACGATGAGTATGACCTACGATCAAGTGTTCTCACTTGACTCCTTAGTCAATATACTCTAACATAGGTGACTTTGTTGCCGACCAATTCTAGATGAAGTTCTCTAGTGTTTCTCCGTGTTCTTGCATTTATTTCTTGCATATTTGTTCCCCGTATTAAAAAAACTTCATCTAGATTTCTTTAATTTCTCCGTTCATTTCTGCATTCCCTGCATCCAATTCATTGCAAATCTTTCATTTAATTCATTGAAAATCTTTGTGAGATCTTATTTACCTAGTGAGCTGAGATGACAAGTCTTCTCTTTGTGTTAAATTCGGACACACCGGCTTGTTTCTTTCGGTCTAACCGAACCATCTCGGTGCTACCGAAGAAAATAATTCGGTGCTACCGATTTCAATGCTGAGAAGACACTTTGTCATTTGCATCCTGCATATTTGTTCCAGCTCCACTCAATGATTCTTGTCCTCTACCTGCATCATATTCTATATGCTGCTTTGTTATGTGACTCAAGGACCATACCTATTCGACACACATTCCAGAAGACCCTTCTTGCAAATTGATGTCAAAGGGGGAGAGAGAGCTCACATAAAAGCTTAATCACATCAAAGGGGGAGAGAGCCCCAGATGCTTGGTATTCAAGAGGAGAGAAGTCACGTCTTTAAGAGGGGAAAGACATGTTAGTTTGTGTCATGCTTATTATGAAGATACAAGATTGAAGACTTCGTCCCGTGTCCGGATGGGACTTTCCTTGGCGTGGAAGGCAAGCTTGGCGATGAGGATATTCAAGATCTCCTACCATTGTAACCGACTCTATGTAACCCTAACCCTATCCGGTGTCTATATAAACCGGAGGGTTGTAGTCCGTAGGCAATCAACTCCATATACAACAATCATACCATAGGCTAGCTTCTAGGGTTTAGCCTCCTTGATCTCGTGGTAGATCTACTCTTGTACTACCCATATCATCAATATTAATCAAGCAGGAGTAGGGTATTACCTCCATCGAGAGGGCCCGAACCTGGGTAAAAAACATCTTGTCCCTTGTCTCCTGTTACCATCCGGCCTTGACGCACAGTTCGGGACCCCCTACCCGAGATCCGCCGGTTTTGACACCGACATTGGTGCTTTCATTGAGAGTTCCTCTATGCCGTCACAATCAGGAAGGATGCCTCCTCCCGTCTTTAAAGACGGCGCCGTTGCTAAGGGAGCCTTGGCTGTCGGCCAAACCCTCCGGCTAGGTGGTTTCCTCATGACCGCCTGTTCGGCTGTTGCGCCGACGGTGACCTCTCGGGTCATCAAAAGCAACCTACACGTCAGCTCGGAGCTCGTCGAGCAGCTAGATCCAATGGAGCTCTCTTCCATAAACGAGCTCTTGGATCGCATCGCCTCCCTGGGGGTCGCTACGGATTACGACCAGGTTGGGCTTAAACCCGATCTAAGAGAAATTAACTCTCCCCAAGTCACCCACCACGTTGCCGTGGTAGAGGCGCAGTGCGGCGACCCTTCATCTATTTTAAGGACTAGCTACGTCCGAATTCCCGACTCCTCCAAGCCGGATACCCGCGGAGAGGAGGATGTAACTCAAGACCTGAGCTTAGGATCAGGCAACGGGCTAGATTTGTTGAAGAACATCCAAGAATCCGAACTTCAGAGTTCGGAAACTCTTCGGCCTCTGAATCTTGGATTGGGTGAGGTTTCAGATTCAACGACACCTGCCCACCCGAACATAAGCAATCTCTCCCAAATCAGGCAGAGGACCGAGGAAACAGTACATCATTACTGGGCCAGATTCCTCCTGGTTATGAACAAGATAAAGGATTGCCGCGAGGGAGACGCAATCTCAATTTTCTGCAGTAATTGCACGGACGAGGGAATCCTTAACGCCGTAAGTCGTCGTGATATTACACGCTTCGCTGACTTGGCGTCCATAGTACAAAAATATTGTGCGATGGAAAGCGCCTGGAAAACCGAAATAAAGTTTTGGGATAATTCAGCCTTGAATAGTAATCCCGTCCGAACTAAGAGGGTGCATCATCATAGGACACCCAGGATAAACACCAAAAAACCAAAACCCTCTACAGGGCATGGAACCGTACTAGAAAGGTGGCTTGATGGACCCTGTAGAATTCACAGTACAAAGGACGCCACACCAACTCACAGCCTTAGAGCATGTTGGATACTCCGGCAGGTGGCCAAAATTGGCGAGGACCTCTTAATTCTGGAGGCCGCAGAAAGCCAGCCCGAGGACACCAGTACCGTTCTCACAGTCTTTGAGACTTTCGCATCAAACAATATGCGAAAAAGAACACTCCACAGCCTCGCCGAAGTCTATCAAGTTGCAACAATAAATCCATGGAGCGACACTGCTATTACCTTCAATGCAAGTGATGAACCTAGATTCCGAACAGCCCGAGCACCAGCCGCATTGGTCCTCAGTCCCATAGTGGACGGCTTTCGCATCACCAAGGTGCTCATGGATGGAGGCAGCGGACTGAACCTCATTTATGAGGAAACCCTTCAAAAAATGGAAATAGACTGGAACCACATCGAGCGAAGCAGCACAACCTTTAGAGGAATAATCCCCAGTCGGGAAGCACGCTGCACAGGAAAAATCACACTAGATGTGGTGTTCGGCACGCTGGATAATTACAGGTCCGAAGAAGTCACGTTTCAGGTGGCCCCGTTTAAGAGCGGATATAATGCTTTACTAGGGCGAGAAGCATTCACAATCTTCCAAGCAATACCCCATTACGGGTACATGAAGTTTAAGATGCCCGGGCCGAATGGAATTATCACTCTAGCTAGTGATCCGGACATAGCACTCCGCGCCGAAAACAAGACGGCCGCATTAGCCCTTGAGGCGCTATCCGAAGCCTTAGTGGCCGAGGAACTGACTGCGCTGCGCTCCACGGTTAACAGGGATGATGTGATACTCGATAAGAGATCCAAATCCACATCCTTCAAGCCAGCCGACGAAATAGTCAAATTCCAGCTCCATCCAACGGACCCCAATAAAATAGCTTCAGTCGGGGCATGACTGAACCCTGATGCAGACGCCGCACCACGAGAGTTCCTACGAGAGAACTGGGACATCTTTGCCTGGCACCCTTCAGATATGCCAGGGATCCCACGCAGGCTGGCCGAACACAGCTTAAATATCCTAAAAGGATTTAAACCTATCAAACAAGCCCTTCGGCGTTTTTCCGAACCCAAGAGACAGGCTATGGGAGAGGATCTAGCCAAGCTATTGGAGGCCGGATTCATCAGAGACATAAAACATCCAGACTGGCTAGCAAACCTGGTGATGGTACCAAAGAAGGACAAATCCTGGCGCCTGTGTGTCGACTTTAAAGACCTTAACAAGGCTTGCCCAAAGGATCCCTTCCCCCTCCCCCGCATCGACCAAATTATTGATGCCACCGCAGGACACGATTTGTTGTGTTTCCTCGACGCATACTCTGGTTACCATCAAATCAAGATGGCAGAATCAGACCAAGCTGCAACAGCATTCATCACACCATACGGCCCATTCTGCTTCAACATAATGCCCTTCGGGCTAAAAACGCCGGCGCAACATATCAGCGCATGATCCAGACATGTCTGGCAAATCAGATCGGCAAAACAGTGGAGGCGTATGTGGATGATGTGGTCGTCAAATCAAGACATGTCGAATCTCTAGTAGACGACTTGAAGCTTACATTCGATAACCTCCAAAAATATGACATCAAGCTCAACCCAGAAAAATGCGTCTTCGGCGTTCCAGCCGGAAAGCTCTTGGGCTTCATTGTATCCGGTAGAGGAATTGAAGCAAATCCAGCCAAGATCCGAGCTTTGTCACAATTGGATATCCCAAAGGACCTCAAACAAATACAAAAATTAACCGGATGCGTGGCGGCTTTAAGCCGCTTCATCTCCCGCTTGGGAGAAAAGGCACTACCCCTCTATCGCCTCCTTTGGCGCACCGAACACTTCAAGTGGACGGAGGCCGCCATGGCCGGACTTGATGAAATAAAAGCCATATTGGCAACAAACCCAGTCCTGGCCGCGCCGAACACCGGCAAACCAATGTTATTGTACATTGCAACAACACATCAAGTTGTCAGCGCAGTACTCGTTGTCGAGTGGGAAACGGATGGACACAAATTCCCCCTTCAAAGGCCGGTCTACTACGTATCCACCGTCCTCACTCCATGCAAATCACGGTACCCGCATTATCAATAGATTGCATACGCGGTATTCATGGAATCCCGGAAGCTACGACACTACTTTCAAGAGTGTTCCATAACAGTAGCCTCGGAAGTACCACTCAACGATATTATCAACAACCGCGACACAACGGGCCGGATTGCAAAATGGGCCATCGAGCTTCTCCCATTCGATATAACCTATAAGCCACGGCGAGCTATTAAATCGCAAGTTTTGGCCGACTTCGTCGCAGAATGGACAGAGGCCGAGCTCCCTAAAGAGTACGACACATATTCAAACTGGATTATGCACTTCGACGGCTCCAAAATGTTGGCTGGACTGGGGGATGGCGTCGTCCTGACGTCCCCCACAGGAGACACAGTCCAATATGTGCTCCAGATCATGTACATGGATTCCAACAATGCAGCCGAATATGAGGCCCTCCTACATGGCCTCCGGATAGCAGTATCCATGGGTATCCAGTGCCTAGAGGTACGCGGGGATTCAAACCTCGCGATATCCCAAATAAATGGAGACTTCGACGCCAAGGACCCAAAAATGGCAGCTTACCGCAACGCCGTCCTAAAAATGCCAGCTCGGTTCGAAGGGCTGGAGTTGCACCATATAGCCCGAGAAAACAATCAAGCGGCGGACGTCCTGGCACGCATCGGAGCAAGACGCGATGCAGTCCCCCCAACATCTTTTTGGAAAGATTGTTCAAGCCATCCGTAGCATGGGAGGGGGAACCCGCAAATAACAGCCCGGACCCAACCGCACCACTCGACGCTGAACAATCTGACACAATTGGAGGCTTTGCCAATGAAATTACACCTTCAGCCCACGTAATAATGGCGGTCATCGCCCCATGGACAGAACCATTCCTAGCCTACCTTACTAGGCAGGAACTCCCGGAGGACCAAAATGAGGCCCGCTGCATAGTGCGGCGATCTAAAGCCTATAGAGTCCATGAGGGAGAGCTTTATAAGAAAAGCACTACCGGAGTCCTTCAAAGGTGCATCTCCGAAGAGGAAGGGCGGAACCTTCTGGATGAAATTCATGCCGGACTCGGTGGTCACCACGCCGCTGCTCGGTCCCTTGTTAGCAAGGCTTTCCATACAGGCTTTTATTGGCCGAAGACCCGGGCAGACGCTCAGGACCTAGTCCAACGATGCGCTGGTTGCCAACTTTTTGCCAACCAAAGCCATATGCCACCCACCGCACTCTAAACTATACCCATCACTTGGCCTTTTGCGGTCTGGGGGCTTGACATGGTCGGACCCCTTAAAGGTGGGACCGATAGGAAAAAATACTTACTGGTCATGGTGGATAAATTCACCAAATGGATAGAAGCCAAGCCTATTAAAACGGCCGAATCCGGACCTGTGATAGACTTCATATCCGGGGTTGTACACCATTATGGCGTCCCCCACAGCATCATAACCGATAACGGTACAAACTTTACCGCCGATGAGGTAAAACTCTAGTGCAAAAACATGGGCATCAAGCTCGATTATGCTTCCGTCTATCACCCACAAACCAATGGCCAGGTCAAACGTGCAAATGGTCTTATCATGAGCGGCATTAAACCTAGACTGGTGCGGTCCCTCAAGGAATCTAACACGCACTGGGTAGAGGAACTCGACTCCGTGCTATGGGGGCTGCGGACCACGCCAAATCGCACCACCGGATACACACCATTTTTTATGGTGTACGGCGCAGAGGCAGTTCTGCCCTGCGACATAATTCATGACTCACCTAGAGTGCACATGTACGAAGAAAGAGAAGCCGAGCTCGATCGGCAGGACAACTTGGACGACCTAGAGGAGGAGCGTGACGTGGCAAAAGCCCGTTCCGCATTTTATCAACAGCAGGCCCGAAGATATCAAAGCAGAGAAGTACGGGCCAAAAATTACAATGTTGGCGAACTAGTTCTACGCCTGCCGGATAAGAAAAAGGACAAACTCAAGCCCAAGTGGGAAGGTCCATTCATAATCGACCAAGTCCTGACTGGCGGGGCGTACCGCCCGCGAGATGCGTCGGATAACCGACTCGAGCTGAACCCGTGGAACGCCACCCGTCTCCGAAGATTCTATGCCTAGCGCCGGACTCTGTGTTCGTCTCCTTCCTCTGTCCATTTTTTGCATTTTTCTGTCTTACATTTCTCTCCTTCCCCTCTTTTCTTTTATAGCCCTTAAAGGCTCATCTAGTGACGTGCCACTCGCGCTCGTTAAACCTGGGGGCTTCTTTAACAGAAGCTTATTTATACGGGCTTCACGCCCAACACATGCGTCAAACTTCCGCATGTACCCTTTTTTTCACCATTATATGCATCGATATGACTTAAGTTTTGGCCAAGCTGGGTTGCCTGGCTCCTGTGCTTACCCCTACGTTCCCGATTGTTCGGCTAGGCGGTAAAGGGAGCACCTCTGCGATTGTTACTGCCGGGTCAGCCGGATGTGTACCTCAGACTGGGTGAAGCCGAAAGCTAGCGTTCTTAAGGGAATATTCGGTCGGTGAGATAAAAGATGATCTTTTTACTCATTCTATGCACCCCCAGATGCTTTTTTCTGCGTCTTTTTACGCAGTCCGGACATGCACTTTAGGGCATGCCTCCCAGCGAAAGGAACCCCTAACAGAACTATTCTCTCTGGAAGATGTTTCTTACTAACCATGTAATATAACATAACTAGTTGGGCACTTGTCTGATAAAGCACTAATGACCCCTACGCCTGGTCTCCACGCATACCACGGTTCTTATATAACCGCTATGGTATTTGGACACACTCCGGACCGTCAGGTCCCAAGGTTGAAGCGAAAAGGTCGTCAATGACAAACGATCTACAATCCGGCTAGAAGGCATTACACATGTCAATTCAAAATTACATAGTCATTCTGACTGATTGTATTCCTCTTCTATACAATCTAACAGGCTGTCTAATTTACAGTCCTGCTGGGAATACTTCGCGGCCAACTCTACTTGGCCGTATACTAAGCTCACAGGGATCTCCTTCCTGTCAGGCCCCACCGGTCTGACCTCGGCCATGTGGTTTGGATCAGACTTCGTAAAACGGGTCTTCACCATGGCCGAGGCTTCCCTAGCGCCTTGTCGGTAGGCCAATATCTTCCACAACCGGAAGCGCCCCCGAGCTACCTTCAGCTTCTCCGCAAGCTCTCCAAGGCCCTCGGGCATGGAGTGGGCAGGCCATAAGGCTTGGGCAACACCTCGCATCGCCTGCCGAATTCGCTCGTGCAGTTGCATGAGTTCGGGAAGAAGGTCACCCGTAGAACCGGGCATCTCCTCTGCAGGACGGCCTGTGAGCATACCTACAGACCTTACTCTGTTAGTCGACTTCCTCGCCGAACTCTTTTTTCAAAGTTCGTTCAAGCACTTACTAAATATGCCGCGTCGAAGCCGCTGATTCTCCTTCGTGGAGTCCGACAGCTGGCCACGAACATCTTTAAGTTCGACGTCCATCCTGAAGATCATTCTTCTCTCGCCTCACCTTTGTCAATGTACTCTCACCGGCCTTTAGCCGGCCTAAGAGTTGTTTCTTTTCCGGATTGAGTCCGACGCCATCTGCAACATGATTTGTCAGGTTTGCACCCACACCGCACAATACTAATCTTTCGAAGTGTATCTTACCTGAGGGGGTCTCTTTGGGCTCCCCTGCTGCGGCTAGTGCGGCCTCTAGTTGGGCCTTGCACTTTTCCAGCTCCTGGGACAGTACAGTATTCTTCTCTGTAAGAACCTGAATATTAAATGATCCTTAAATCAGTTGCTCTAACTGTTTCAAGTCTCAGGGGCTACGGCTATATATATATTTGACCAAAATTTTCTTACCCGTATGTCTTTTACATACTGCTCCGTGGCTCTGGCTAAACCATTTTGAGTGGCACGGAGGTACGCATCTCCCGAATTAAAGGCATCTAAAGCCTCTTGGGAGAAACAAGCGTCGCGTAGAACTGTCCGGCGACGCCTGTGGTTCATGGCACTCTCCACTTCAGAATTTGTGGCAGACAGCCTGTCCGCATCCTCTGTCGGAGGAGCGTCCGATGCGCGCCTTGTGCTCGCCTCCGCTTCCTGGCCAGACATTGGAGCCTGGCTGGTGGAGGCGCGATTGGCAACCTCTCCGGATATAGTTTGGCGAGGTCTCTTCATTCTGAAGATAGCACGAACGTTAATATGCCCTGACAGAATAACACCAGGGAAGCAGAGGGTGCGCTATACCTTTGCGCCGACATCTCAGTCCGGACTACATTCCTTTTTGCCCCACGGGGCCCTACGGCCCCTCGTTGGCTAGCCGCCGCAGGTCCGGCCTCCTGCCTCGGAAATCTCCCCTGCAAAACACGGTTGTCGTCAGAAGCACCGGAATAAGTGAGAGTGGAATCTCTCTCAAGGGAATGAGACTCCGGTTTCTGTCACCTGGGAGGCCGGGATTAACCCTGGGTAATCAGCCGTGATGGCTACCAGGGTATTGTCCTTGCTTAGCTGATGGAACACCCCGTCGATAAGCTCCACCGATATGTCCAGATCCTCTTCGGAGTCTGGATCGAGAGACCGTTCTGGGTCCTCGGGTTGTGGAGGGCGGCTGTTTATATCCTTTACCACCTGTCGCAGTTCCTGCATTGAAGTCGTTAGACTACATATCTAACCATGGGAGTACAAAACAAACGGGCAAGCGCAGTTGTTCACTTACCCAACTTGGAGGATCGTACATAGTAAATCCGGCCTGCGGGTTGACACGGAGGAATTCCTCCTTTTCTCCCTTGTACAAAGAGGATAAGATCTTTACTAGGGCGGCAGCTGAAGCCGGCCCCTTACGACCGTAACAGGTGGCGTCATCCTCCCCGTTGAAATCCCACATGGGGTGGCCTCTATATTGAAGTGGCTGCACCCCCCGCATAATGCATGCGGCCATGACTCCAATCATGGTTAGTCCGGAATGAGCCAACAGTCTTATCCGGCCCATCAGGTAAAGGACGTCTCTGTCGCTTTCTCTCTGAGAGCTCCGCGGACGCCAGCTCAAGCGTTTCTTCAATGGAGCACTGTTGAACTCAGGGAGACCGACCCGGATAGGGTCCGGTAGCGGGACGTCATCTATATAAAACCATTCCGAAGGCCAGTCCTCGGACGCCTTCTTCGGGGTTCCGGATAGGTATCCGGCCCCGGCGATACGCCATACTTCGGCTCCGCCCACTTGGTATATAGACCCCTCTTTAGAACGGGGCACTAGGCAGAATAACCTCTTCCACAGCGCGAAATGAGCCTCAACACCTAAAAATAGCTCGCAAAGGGCGACGAAACCTGCAATATGCAATACGGAGGCGGGCGTGAGGTTGTGCAGCTGGAGGCCATAGAACTCCAGAAGCCCGCGGAGAAATGGGTGAATTGGAAATCCCAGTCCCCTTATTAGATAGGGGACAAGGCACACCCGCTCTCCTTTAGAAGGATTGGGGGTGCTCTCCACTTGTTTTCCGCCATTATAGGTGGCGAGACCGGCTCGGACCGGGACCATGTATGCCTGAGGGAGAAATCCCTTGGCCTGAAGTGACGCTAACTCGCTATGCGGGATGATGCAACTCTCCCAGTCCCCGGGTTTGGGACCGGAGGGGCGAGGGGACGAGCTGCGATGGCTGGTCATGTTGGAATGGACCTTTGCTGGAAGCGCTCTGATGATAACTCGCGGAAAGGAGAAGATGTGGTTTGGACCTAAATCCCCATCCCGTTAAATAGGCGGCTCGTTTATACGGCTAGGGGTGTGGAGGTAAGAACACCCCGGCTTTTCGCATTCGTTTGAACACGTGGAAGACGACCATTATTGGGCGTGGAAGTCGAGGAGCACTACATTACAAAAATCGGACATTATTCCTACAGGTACACAAGATTTGGAGAGGAACCCGCCTTGCAATGCCTAACAATCTGCATGCCGGACTCATCGTCATTGAAGCCTGGTTCGGGGGCTACTGAGGGAGTCCTGGATTAGGGGGTGTTCGGGTAGCCGGACTATACCTTCAGCCGGACTCCTGGACTATGAAGATACAAGATTGAAGACTTCGTCCCGTGTCCGGATGGGACTTTCCTTGGCGTGGAAGGCAAGCTTGGCGATGCGGATATTCAAGATCTCCTACCATTGTAACCGACTCTATGTAACCCTAACCCTATCCGGTGTCTATATAAACCGGAGGGTTGTAGTCCGTAGGCAATCAACTCCATATACAACAATCATACCATAGGCTAGCTTCTAGGGTTTAGCCTCCTTGATCTCGTGGTAGATCTAGTCTTGTACTACACATATCATCAATATTAATCAAGCAGGAGTAGGGTATTACCTCCATGGAGAGGGCCCGAACCTGGGTAAAAAACATCTTGTCCCTTGTCTCTTGTTACCATCCGGCCTTGACGCACAGTTCGGGACCCCCTACCCGAGATCCGTCGGTTTTGACACCGACACTTATTATGCTCTGATATGTTTTGCTCTAATTTTCTTTTACATATATTCTCCCATTATCCCATATAAGATTCAGGGGAGAATGACTTCTAAGGGAAGGAAACCTTTGAATTCATTGCATATCTTTACCTTTGTGGACATGTCTATATCTAATAGGAGTACCCTGTACTCACTCTCTACATGTCATCCCAATCTTGGTACTCTTGTGGTTTAATGCTTGATCTATTTAGTAGATGTTTCTATGTTATCTAACCTCGTTTACTCAGGTTCATCTCTTTCAAAGCCAGCTCAAGACCACAAGGTAAGTATATGCATCACACTCATGTGCATGATGGTCTCTTGCTAATGTACATATTGTTTGCAAGAAGGACTCATGAACATGAAGGTATATTTCCAGTATCTACACCATTTGCTCTGATCCATATAGACAAGATACATGTAACTCATTGCTTGCTCTGTCATGCTTATGCATTCACATGCTCTCATATTCCATATTTACATGGATACATACATGTAGGGGGAGCCTATGCATGTTACATGTTCTTCCAAAGCTTTACTTGCTATTCCTTATATCTTTATCTAAAGCTTTGATGTATGTTGTCATCAATTACCAAAAAGGGGGAGATTGAAAGCACAAGTGCTCCCTGGGTGATTTTTGTAATTAATGTCAGCATATCTCTTGTTGGACCGATATTTTCATCTAGTATATTTCAGATAAGTTCAACAGTGGAGTGGCATGGACAAGAGGATGTGGAACCCCTTTAAAATGCTAAGGACACATATTGGCTCAAGCTCAAGACTCTACATTTTCGTTTTAGTGATCCAAGATCAATTGAGTCCATAGGAAAAGCCAATACTATTAAAAGTGGATGAGGTGTTGCTTAATGGCTTGCTTGCTCAAAATGCTTAGTGATAGGCTCCAAAAGCCCTCAACCACTTTCTTATATCCACAGATGTCCCAAACCAAAAGTCAAACTCGGCCCCACCGATTTGATCTATCTTGCGCCACCGAGTTCACTTGACATAGCCACTGCTAGAAACCCTAGTCACTTCGGTCTCACCGATAGGGATCTCGGTCTCACCGAGATGGGATTGCCAACTTTTTGTTTCCCTTCGTAACGTTTCAGTCCAACCGAGATGAGCGATTGGTCCCACCGAGTTCGCAATGCAAACTCTCTGTTTCCCTTTCGTAACGTTTCGGTCTCACCGAAATGAGAGATTCGGTCCCACCAAGTTTGCCTGACCAACTCTTTGTTTGCCTATTTCAGAAATCGGTCCTACCGAGTTTATGTGATTGGTCTCACTGAGATTACATTATTCCCTAACCCTAATGAAATCGGTCCCACCGAGTTAACATGTCGGTCCCACCGAAAATCCCAACGTTCACATTTTGAACTAAATCGGTCTAACCGAGTTTTATGATTCGGTCCCACCGAGTTTGGTAAATTGTGTGTAACGGTTATATTTTGTGTGGAGGCTATTTATACCCCTCCACCGACTCTTCATTCGTGGAGAAAGCCATTATAACGTGCCTACACTTCCAGCATACATTTTCTGAGAGAGAACCACCTACTCATGTGTTGAGACCAAGATATTCCATTCCAACCACAAGAATCTTGATCTCTAGCCTTCCCCAAGTTGTTTTCCACTCAAATCATCTTTCCACCAAATCCAAATCTGTGATAGAGAGTTGAGTGTTGTGGAGACTATCATTTGAAGCACAAGAGCAAGAAGTTCATCATCAACAAGTTCATCATCAACACACCATCTATTACCTTTTGGAGAGTGGTGTCTCCTAGATTGTTTAGGTGTCACTTGGGAGCCTCCGACAAGATTGTGGAGTTGAACCAAGGAGTTTGTAAGGGCAAGGAGATCGCCTACTTTGTGAAGATCTACCCTAGTGAGGCAAGTCCTTCGTGGGCGATGGCCATGGTGGGATAGAAAAGGTTGCTTCTTCGTGGACCCTTCGTGGGTGGAGCCCTCCGTGGACTCGCGCAACCGTTACCCTTCGTGGGTTGAAGTCTCCATCAACGTGGATGTACGATAGCACCATCTATTGGAACCACGCCAAAAATCTCCGTGTCTCCAATTGCGTTTGCATACTCCAATCCCATCCCTTTACATTCTCGCAAATTGCATGCTTTACTTTCCGCTGCTCATATACTCTTGCCATGCTTGCTAGAAATGTATTGTGAATGTTTAAACTTGTGCTAAAACTCCACCTTAACTTAAAGAAATTAAAATTGCTACTTTTCATTGTTGAGGGTTTAATCACCCCCCCTCTAGACACCTCTTCTCGATCCAACAAACTTCCACATGACGATGACCATGAGAAGGAGCAGGACTTTGAGCAAGAAGGTGTCTGCCAGTAAAGTGTCTCACTCGACTTTAGCGCCAGAACCAGTCGTTCAGTAATCCAGAGATCCAATTTGGACTTTTGTTTCTTTTGTTGATCCTATGTCGACTGATCAACCTTTGGTGTCGACTGCTCAAGCCCTTGCTCCGATTGTGCAACTCCATGCTTCAAATCCCTTGGCTGCCTCGTATGTTCTAGCAACTCCGCTCTTTGTTACCCATCATGTACCGGAGGACCAGGTAGGCGCTGCTAAGGAAACCATACGCCAAGTGGGCCTAATGATGGACTGAATGAAGGTGGTGTATGAGGCTAGCAAGGCTGCCTATGATGCTAGCTCTGCCCTTCAAACCAATGTCCAGGTAAGTGGAATTGTAAGTTGATTTCTGAGTGGTCTTCAGCTTGATCGTTGTTTTGTTAAGATATGCTACTTGAAAACTGCTGCTTTATTATTCGTAAGATGTCTGTGGATGTGCGTTTTCAAACCTTATGAGCATCTCTCATGAATTTGTACCTTGCATCTGTTCACCTAGTGGGTGTCCTCTTTTTCCTCGTAGCTTTTTCAGTTGAACTAACCAACTTGTGTCAAGTGAACTCTTGAGCCAGTGGGGGCACGCTGAGTGCACTCACTGGGTGTAGTCCCCGAGACTATTGTCGAATGTTTGATTCGGCGGGGGTCTTTCCAAAGTGTTATTTCACCACGGGAGCCTTAGAACTTGTTTGTTTGTTGTACATTCACTCAGTTTTAGACGGATCATGTCGAGTGAACTCTGAGCCAGTGGGGGCACACTAAGTGCACCAACTGGGTGTAGTCCCCGAGACCATGATCGACTGCGGGCAGTCGGCAGTGGTCTGAGAACAAATGTTGTTGTTGTTTTACTCCTTCCACTCGGACTAGACGGGCCATGGTGAGCGGGAAATCGAACCAGTGGGGGCACGCCAAGTGCACCCACTGGGTGTAGTCCCCAAGACTTTTGTTGAATGTTTGATTCGGCAGTAGTCTTAGAACTCTTTTTGTGTAATAACTTGAACTTGTATCTTATCACTCGGAAGCAACCAATCTTTGTTTCTGTCGACTGATGTGTCTTGTTCGTTGACTTGAGAAATCTTGTGAGTTTGGGGCCCAGTTTGCTGAATTGGAGAGGAAAGAAATTAAACTCAAACTCGATCTGGAGTTGGCCAAGGAGAATTTGAAGAAGGCCCAAGATGAAGCAGCCATTATGGGAGGTAACAATTCTGTCGACTGTTAGTCTTGCCATCTTTTCTTTTAACCTTTAAACCGAGTTATTCCACTCGAATAGATGTGCGTAGTGAAAATCATCAACTCCAAGCTCGTTTGAAGAATGTTATTTCTTTAGACAAAATGAAGCAGGCTTTGGAGCAGAAAGATCTTGACCTCGCAGCAGCATAGAAGACGGCGCGGGAGAAAACTGAACTCGCCGACAAGGAGTTGGTTTCAGTCGGCAAATTAGAAGAGGAGAACGACAAGTTGAAAACCATTGTCGTTGAAGCCAAGAAGGAAGTCGCGCAATGGAAGGAGGAGAAGGTGGCCTTACAGACAGGGTCGACGATCTCACTCGGAAGAGGGATAAGCTGGAAATTTATCTCAGAGGTCTTGCCCAGAAGATGTTCCTCATGCTTGAAGGTACCTTTCTTTATCTGACTGATTGCAAAGAACTTTTCCATTGTGTCTCTGTCATTTCAACACCTTTTTGTTTGTGCAGAATTCTGCCAGAACTTTGAGGAAGAAACTGGGCGGATCGAGACAAGCTTAGACCCTATCAACTCCCCCATCAAGGACGAAGCTGCTATGAATGTACTGCGACTGGAATCTCGTCTCGCCAATGTTTTGGACTACCTTGGCCAACTAAAAGTAGCGGTGTCGCAGATTGACACAGAACTCTGGCCCAGTGCGACGTTCCAGAATGACCTCGAGTCACTGGTGACTCGACCCAACGGCACCCCTGAACGAGTGCAGGCGTGGAAGAAGTCATCTGCTCGCTGCAGACGTGGCTCTTTCACTGGTCTGGGTCCATTGCAAGGAAGTCAAAGAAGAGAAGCTGGTGGCTCTCAAGGTTGCCAACACCAAGAAGCTTCAATTCCAATCTTTCATGGAGACCTTCATCAACGCTGCAACTCGCATTGCGGACGGCATCGACCTTGACAGCTTCATCGAGCGAGCAAGTCCTATTCCTGCCGAGTGAAAACTTGATAACTTTATTTTATTTGCCTCGGAATGCCGAGTGATCCTGTAATCATTAAAGCTCTTTCGGGATTGATGCTCGAATACTTCTGTCAGTGGTTTTGAACCTTCATGGATTTATCCAAACTTGGTTTTTCTTTTGAATGCGGTTGCTTTGTCTTTATCACCTTCAGATTTCCTAACTCGAGAAAATTGGGAATCACGGCTGGATCCTTGAGTGAGAGGGTCATACTTCACTCGGAGTAGACGTTGTACTTGTGGCGCAGCACCGAGTGCAACCAGACGTTGTACTTGTGGCGCAGCTCCGAGGCAACCAGATGTTGTACTTGTGGCGCAGCTCCGAGGGCAACCATACGTTGTACTTGTGGTGCAGCTCTGAGGGCAACCAGACATTGTACTTGTGGCGTGATATGTCTCCAACGTATCTATAATTTTTTATTGTTCCACGCTGTCGGTGTACTAGAGTAGGGGTACCCTAGTATGCCGAACTTGTGCACGGGCAGTCGCAGCATCCCGCGGCAAGGCTTGCCGGGTGACCGCCAAGACCCTCCGTGGTTCCTTTGGAGCCATTCAAGAACAAAGTGTCCAAGCCAAGAAGACAAGACCCCGGCAAGAGGAACTTGCCGGGAAGGCTAACAAAAGCATCCCAAGACCCCGGCAAGAGGAGCTTGCCGGGAAGGCCACCCAAGGCATTTCAAGGAACTTGCCGCAGCGCACCACGCGCCCCGGCAAGGCCCGGTGAGCGACAAGCTCCCGGATGCGACAAGACAATGACAGCGGCAAGGCGCTTGCCGCGGCAAGCCACCTCTCTGAGCCCGCGCTCCAGCACATCCACCAACATGTCGCTCTGGGGCCCTTCCAGGCGTACGTGGCGGGAGGCTGTGCAGCCAGCAGCATGCGGTGGCAAGCGGCGCTGACAAGATCGCCATCATGGAGAACGGTGGCGTCCCTGGCGGTCCCTTTTTGCACTGTTTAAGCGACACAGACGGGCATTTAATGCCCTTGTCCCCTGCCGTCAGGGTTAGGTATGATACACTGTAGCAGGTAGCTGTGCCTACCACAACACCTTTCCATTTTTGCCCTTTACCTCCGTTGCCACCTGTCGGTAACCCCTTGAGCATATAAAAGGAGGCCCGTGTGCAACGTAGAGGGGGGTTGGCCATTTCAGAGAACACTCACGCTCGGTCTCGTTAGCTGCTGAAGTGTGCTGTAGCACTCCGCGCTCCCGAGCAAGAAATCAATACAAACCACAAAGCAGGAGTAGGGTTTTACGCATCTGTGCGGCCCGAACCTGGGTAAATCGCTCGCGTGCATCGCCTCGATTTGCTCTTTGCGCAACCTCCGCCCCCGCCGAACCGAAAGGGACTCGGTCCGCCGGTCCCATAGGTGTTCGTGGATCAGCACCCCGACATCTTTGGCGCGCAAGGTAGGGGGCGTCGAAGTTGTGTGAACCAGATCCGGCATTCTCGCGAGCTAGATCTTCATCATCTTCATCAACATGCCGCCGAAGAAGAAGGTTTCGGAGGCAGCTGCTCCGTCCGCGCCGAGCCAACCACCGCCGGAGCAAACGGTTGGTGGGGCAGATGCCGGCGGAAGAACGGGCGTCGACGAGGGAGCTCACGGTGCTGCCAGGTCCAAGGACAGGGCTGCGCTGCCCATCGGCGGCGTAGCCGGTTCCCACAACGACCGGGCGCACTCCAAGACCTCGGCGTCCGTACATGCGCCGCGCCCGTCTCAGGAGGCGCGGGACCGGCAGCGTCATGGTACTCACGGTACCATGCGTTTGCTAGACCAAGATCGAGCTGGTGGATCTCGAAGTGCTCAAGACCACCATGCGCGCCAACATGCTGGCGCGAGCGAGACACGGTCGCCTGGACGGGATACTGCTCCTTCTAACGTGGTTAGAAGTCCGAGCATATCCCGCTCCTCGCACCGTTCGCCACCGCCACCCGCCACTGCAGCAGAAGCTTTGGCGCGAGCTCAGCTGCTCCTAGATTACCCTCCAACGGCGGACAAGATCGACGACTGGAGGGATACCATCTAGAGTCTCATCGGCTTCGCCAACGGCGACACTCCGCGGCAGCCGAGCACATCGTAGCCGCGACAAGTCAGCCAGGCACGAGCCGGTGGCAACAAAACCGGTGGGGGTGCAACCTCTGTGCACTCTCCACCTTGAAGGCCAAGATCGCCGACTCACCGGATCCACCTCGACAGCGACTCCACCGCGTCATCGGATCCGCGAGCTCGTCGCGATCAGCGCCAAATTCTTCAAGAACGACAACAAGAAGACGCTCGCACTCGCATCGAGCGCCGAAGAGAAGCGCGGTGTCAATCAGACCAGCGCGCTGGGCCCTCTGTTGACATGCATGCGCCAGGGGAACCAGGCGACTTGCCGTACGCGGTAGGTTGCCCTGCGTTCACCCATGAGCTGCGGCAAGTCCAGTGGCCCAGCACGAAGAATTTCAAACCAGATGTACCAGAGAAGTACGACGGCAAGTCGCATCCGTCAGAGTTCCTCAGCATCTACACCATCGCGGTGCAGGCTGCTGGGGGGCGGGACGACAAGATCCTTGCCAACTACTTCCCGTTGGTGCTCAAGCCCAACGTCAGGTCCTGGCTCATGCACTTGCCGGATAACTCCATATCCTCCTGGGCAGACCTATGCCATCAGTTTGTCGGTGCCTTTACAGGTGGCCACAAACCTCATGGCCAAGAGAGTGATCTTCATCTGCTCGTCCAGAAGGAAGGAGAACCCCTGCGCAAGTACATTCAGAGGTTCAGCCGTGTACAGTACAACATCCCAGACGTCCACCCTGCCGCGGTCATCAGCGCGTTTCATCAGAACGTGCGTAACCGCAGGATGCGGGAGGAGATGGCGATGTGCAGGATCAGAGACGTCAGCGAGCTATATGCCCTGGCCGACAAGTGTGCACGCGCTGAGGAAGGGAGGAGACTCCCCGGAGAAAATGCAGGAGCAGGAGGATCTGACAGCGAAGATGCTGCCCCGACAAAGAAGAACCGGCGGCGGAACAGGAAGAAGAAAGGCAAAGAGGTGCTAGTCGTTGAGCAGTCCGGCAACAAAGGTGGCGCCAACAAAGCCAAGGTTGGTAGCTCCGGCAAGGAGATTGCCGCGTGCACCAACTGCCAGGCTGTGGCGGTCGCCGATAAGCAGGACGGCTCCGACAAGCAGTACTGCAAGATTCACCGCACCAAGGGCCATGACCTCCAGAGCTGCAAGAAAGTCGAGCAGCTTGTTCAGCAGCAAAAGGCTGAGTACGAGCGACGCGACAAGGAGAGGGCCCAAGGAGGTGCTGGAGAATCCGGCAAGAAGCGTGCCGGCCGGGGAGGGCGCCGCGGCAAGGCCAAGCAGCGGCAAGGAGATAGACCTCCCCGCGGCCGCGACAACGATGAAGACGACGATGACGACGAAGATATGGATGATGTCGAGACCAGTGAGCAGGAGTTCCAAAAAGCCACAGAGGTCTTGTGCGTTGACGGTGGTGCTTCTCTGCATACTTCGCACCGCCAACTCAAACAGTGGGTGCGGGAAGTCAATGCAGCAGAACCACCTATCGAATCGCGCAAGCTTCTGAAATGGTCCAGCACGCCTATCATCTTTGATATTGAGGACCACCCTGATCACACAACTGCGGTCGGGTGTTTGCCGATGTTGGTTTCACCAACTATCCGCAACCTCAAGGTCACCAAGATGCTAGTTGACGGCGGGGCCGGCTTGAACCTGATCTCCTCCGCTGTACTCCAGAAACTCCAGATCCCCGACAGCGAGCTCGAAGAGACCGGCACATTCCAAGGAATCAACCCGGGAAGGAGCAAGCCGAAGGGGAAGGTCACGTTGCCAGTTACATTTGGCAGCGAGCTGAACTTCAGGACTGAGAGGGTCACATTTGACGTTGCCGATATTCCATTGCCTTACAATGGGATAATTGGCCGTCCAGCACTCGCCAAGTTCATGGCAGCCTCTCATTACGCATATAACATGCTGAAGATGCCAGGCCCATTAAGCGTCATCTCTGTCCCTGGCGACAAAAAGGATGCACTTATCTGTGCCGACAAGATCTACCGGGAAGCAGCAGCCGCAGCAGATCACAAGTCACTTGCCGCTGAAGCTCCCGGGGGGAAGAAGACCAAGCCCAGCAAGAGTTCTGATGCCCACTCCGGAAGCGCACCTCTTCGGAGTGCTGCGCTGCCGTCGAGGACGCACCATCGAGCTCCACCGGCAAGTGTAAGAAGACGATGGCAGCTCCGCCAGAGACGAAAAAGATGTCCGCCAAGGAGGACGGCACTGGTGGTACCTTCACCATTAGTGCCACTCTCGACCCTAAATAGGAAAGCGCACTCGTTGCTTTCCTGCGGGCGAATGTCGACGTGTTTGCGTGGCAACCGTCTGACATCCCCGGTGTTCCCAGGAAAGTAATTGAGCACCACCTTGCCGTCTGTCCTCATGCGCGGCCCGTCAAGCAGAAGATCAGGAAGCAGGCAGGGGAGCGCCAAGAATTCATTGCAGAAGAAATCAATAAACTGGAAGCAGCAGGCCTTGTCAGAGGAGTGCTCCATCCTACGTGGTTGGCCAATCCTGTAGTCGTGCGCAAGGCAAGCGGGAAATGGAGACTTTGTATCGATTTTACCGATGTTAACAAAGCTTGTCCCAAAGACCCATTTCCTTTGCCGCGCATTGACCAGATTGTTGACTCCACAGCCGGATGTGATTTGCTTTCATTTCTTGACGCATATTCAGGATATCATCAGATCTTCATGGCAGAAGAGGATGAGGAAAAGACCGCATTTATTACTCCATGTGGCACATATTGCTTCATACGGATGCCTTTCGGATTAAAAAATGCTGGTTCAACATTTGCAAGAGTAGTCCATGTCGCTCTTGAGCTGCAAATACACAGAAATGTGGAAGCCTACATGGATGATATAGTAGTCAAGAGCAAGGACAGAGCAACCCTGATACAAGATTTAGACGAGACCTTTGCAAATCTGCGCAAGATCAGCCTCAAGCTCAACCCAGAGAAGTGTGTGTTTGGAGTCCCCTCCGGCAAGCTTCTCGGGTTCTTCGTGTCTCAGCGGGGAATTGAAGCGAATCCCGACAAGATCAAGGCCATTGAGCAGATTGAAGCACCCAAGCACGTCAAAGATGTACAAAGACTTGCCGGTTGCGTGGCTGCTCTCAGCAGGTTTATCTCTAGGTCTGCTGAGCGCGCCCTGCCCTTTTTCAAATTATTGAAAAAGGCAGGTCCAATGAGATGGACTCCGGAAGCGGAGGCTGCGCTGCAAGACTTGAAGAGATACCTGTCCTCCCCTCCAATACTTGTCGCACCTAAGCCACAAGAGAAGTTGCTGCTGTACATAGCGGCAACCAATCAAGTGGTTAGTGCTGCGTTAGTAGCAGAGAGGGAGGCAGATGACGAGCCCGCAACCACGGCAAGCACATCCAGCAACAAGCAGGGCGCTCCCCCGACAAGCTCTGGTCCCGACAAAGATGAATCTGCGCAGATGCGAGAGGAGATACAGAAGAAAATGGTGCAGCGCCCAGTTTACTTTGTCAGCTCCCTTCTGCAGGGGGCTAGGTCAAGGTACTCTGGTGTGCAGAAATTGCTTTTTGGCCTTCTCATAGCCTCAAGAAAGCTGCGCCATTACTTCCAAGCACATGAGATCACAGTTGTCACTCGCTTTCCGCTGAACAGGATACTGCAGAATCCAGAAGCGACAGGCAGGATTGTTGAGTGGGCACTGGAACTGTCAAGTTTTGGCCTCAAGTTTGAGAGCACTTCAACTATCCAGAGCAGAGCATTGGCAGAATTCATAGCAGAATGGACGCCAACACCAGATGAAGAAATTCCAGAAACAAGCATCCCCGTCAAGGAAGCAAGCAAAGAGTGGCTGATGTACTTTGATGGTGCCATTTCGCTGCAAGGCACCGGCGCTGGTGTGCTGCTTGTCGCACCCACCGGAGAGCACCTCAAGTACGTAGTCCAGATGCACTTTCCCAAGGAGCAAGCAACAAACAATATTACAGAGTATGAAGGCTTGCTTGCCGGTCTCCGGATCGCGGCAGACCTTGGGATCAAGAAGCTCATTGTCAGGGGTGACTCACAACTTGTCGTCCGCCAAGTAAACAAGAATTATCAGAGTCCGTTGATGGAAGCTTACGTCAATGAAGTGAGAAAGCTAAAAGAGCACTTTGACGGCCTACAAATGGAACATGTTCCAAGAGCTCAGAACGCCATTGCAGATGGCCTGTCAAAGTGCGCCGCACTTAAGTTACCTGTGGAACCAGGGATCTTTGTGCTCAAGCTGACTCAACCGTCCTTGACGCCATCAACTGGACAGAGCAAGAAGAGGACGTTTGTTTCTGGTGACTATTTGCCGGCAGAGCTTCCCGAAGCCGTCGCCAAGAAGGTCCCCAAGATCAACGCCAAGAGCGCTGCGGAGCAATCTGCTCCGGCAAGCCCTAGGGTTTGTTCCGATGAAGCAGAAGCTCCCGACAAGTTTTGCTCCGGCATGCTTGCCGGGGAACGTCACGCTCCGGCAGAGCCGCAGGTTCTTGCCGTAGAAGCGGATGTTCCCGCAGTAGGCCCCAAGATCAACGCCAAGAGTGCTGAGGAGCAGTCTGCTCCGGCAAACCCCAGGGTTTGTTCCGTTGAAGCAGAAGCTCCCAGCAAGTTTTGCTCCGGCAAGCTTGCCGGGGAACGTCATGCTCCGGCAGAGCCACAGGTTCTTGCCGTTGAAGCGGATGTTCCCGCAGCAGCAGATTTTCCTTTAGTCCTTGTTGTCGAGCCACAAGCTCCAGCATGGGCGCAGCAGATTGTCCGTTTCCTTCAGACAGGAGAGCTTCCCGAAGAGCAAGAAGAAGCGGAAAGAGTAGCCCGACAGTCAAGTATGTACCAGTTTGTCGACAAGACACTGTACAGAAGAAGACTCAACGGTGTGAAATTGAAGTGTATTCACCGGGAAGACGGACAGAAGCTGTTGGCAGAGATACATGGAGGCATATGTGGTCACCACATTGGCGCAAGAGCACTTGTCGGCAAAGCATTCCGGCAAGGTTTCTTCTGGCCAACAGCCCTCCAGGATGCAACTGCACAAGTAACCAAGTGTGAAGCGTGCCAGTTCCATTCCAAGCAGATACACCAACCAGCTCAAGCTCTCCAGACGATCCTTTTATCCTGGCCATTTTTGGTCTGGAGGCTCGACATCCTCGGCCCCTTTCCCCGAGCTGTCGGGGGCTTTGAGTACTTGTACGTTGCAATCGACAAGTTCACAAAGTGGCCGGAAGTGGAACCAGTGAGGAAGGTGACAGCACAGTCAGCAGTCAAGTTCTTCAGGTCGATTGTTTGCCGCTTCGGGATCCCTAACAGGATAATCACCCATAACGACACACAATTTACAAGCCGCACCTTCATGCAGTACGTCCAAGATCTTGGCGCCAAGGTCTGCTTCGCTTCTGTTGCTCACCCGAGAAGCAACGGTCAAGCGGAGAGGGCAAATGCTGAAGTGTTGCGCGGGCTCAAGACCAGAACTTTCGACAGGCTGCACAAGTGCGGAAGAAACTGGATCGAGGAGCTGCCGGTGGTTCTTTGGTCGATCAGGACGACGCCAAATCGAGCCACTGGCCAGACACCTTTCGCTCTAGTCTATGGAGCAAAGGCAGTTATCCCCACGGAACTTGTATACGGGTCACCTCGAGTGCTCGCTTATGATGAGCTCGAGCAAGAGCAGCTGCGACAAGATGACGCGCTGCTCCTTGAGGAAGACCGTCTTCAGGCTGCTGTGCGAGCTGCTCGCTACCAGCAAGCTTTGCGCCGCTACCATAGCCACAAAGTTAACGCCAGAAGTCTCGAGGAAGGCGACCTTGTTCTTCGGCGAGTTCAGTCCGCCAAGAATTCCAACAAGTTGACGCCAAAGTGGGAAGGCCCCTACCGGGTGAAACGAGTCACTAGGCCTGGCGCTGTCCGCCTTGAGACCGAAGATGGCATTCCGGTGAGCAACTCCTGGAACATTGAGCATCTTCGTAAGTTTTACCCGTAAGGCGCGGTTGTCGGAACCTGTTCCGGCAACCACCTTTTGTACAAGTCTTGCCGCTGTTGCATGTAATCCTTTGTACAAAGCCGGGCGCAGACCCCGTGCATAAGTAAAGCTCATGTGCTCCGCACATTTTGTCGATTTCATGCTTTCTATTTTTAGCATATATGATCTGACACTTTGTGCAGCACCTACCCCACGGTAAGCAATAACGAGCCGTAAAGGCCCATACCTGTATTGTCTCTTCTTTCTTTTTGAAAGCAAGGTTCCCCTCGCCCACAAGTTTGCCGGGGGGGAAGAGAGAAGACGATGGTATGGACCAGGCGTCGTTCAAGAAAGGTTTGCCTTGCCGGGAAGCAAACAACAGAAAAGCTAAGTTGCCTAAGTTTGAGCAATCAAATTTTTTAAATTTTAAGTTATCTCCCTTGAACGACCGCACTTTGTATGGAAAACCTGTGCGCGGAGGAACCAACTCGTAGCTAGTTGCGCCCTTACTTTGTTTCGAGTCCGCTCAACAAATTAAGTGAGCTGCTAGCGCCCTTACTTTGTTTCGAGTCCGCTCAGCAACTTAAGTGAGCCGCTAGCGCTCTTACTTTGTTTCGAGTCCGCTCAGCAACTTAAGTGAGCTGCAACTAGTTGCGACAAGGTTTCTTGCCGGTAGCGGCACCGCCAGCAGGCTGCTGATGTCCCGCACTCAGCGCTCGCGGCTAAGGTGCCTGCACCGGCAAGTTCCCTAAAAGCATAGGGTAAAAAGACATACAAAGGGAGGGATCAAGTAAAGGGAATAACATTGCAGTCATTCCATAAAACAAAACTATATTACAAAGATAGCTTGTCGCAGCTCTAATAGATTGTTTTCATGACATGATAAACAGCGACAAGGAAAGAACAAATGGGCGGCCTAATCTACGCGATCGCCTTTGACCCTCTTGATCCCGCTCACCTTGTCCACAATGGGTGCGACAAGGGCCTTGAGCTCCTCCAGATCAGCTTCCGGCGGCAGGGTCCTGAGGATGTTGGTGAGGCGGAGGCCCGGATTGCAGAAGGCCACATTCATCAACACTTTCTGAAGAGCTCCCGCGCAGATCTTGCGCGATTCGTCGGCCAGCTGCTTGGGGATCCTTTCCCGGAGTCGCTGGAGGGCCGTCGCCACGCTCTTGAAGAACAAGACGAGCTTGGCGCTGGGTTGGAGGTTCTCGTCAGAGGGATACCCGAGATCCTCCATCCCCAGCTGCGCCAGCTCCTTGTCGATATCTGTGGCGGCGTTCACCAGACTCTCCGTCCAGTGCATCACAGTCTCCCTGAAAGCATTCTGGGCGGCGGCAGCGCTCTCCAACAGCGCCTTGTCGGCCTTGATTTCCTCCTTCAAGGCCGCCTCCCGCTTCTTGGCGCTGTCCAGAGTCTTGGTCAAAGTGGTTAGCTTCAACTCAAGATCCACGTTGGAGACCTTGGCGGCGCTGAGCTCTCTGCCCTTCTCGGCGAGATCGGCTTCTAGCTGCGCCACCCTCGTCTTCAACTCCTCCTTGGCGGCCTCGGCGGCGGCGGCGGCGTCCTCTGCTTGTTTGAGGGCTTCACCGAGCTTTCCCTTGCGCGCGGCAAGCTCCTCCTCGTGGGAGTCGAGATTGACCTTCCGCTGCGCCAGCTCGCCCTCCTCCGCGGCTAGCTTCATAGCGGCAAGTCACTGCCGCTCTTCGACTTCGGCCTTCTCAAGGAGAAAGGCCTTCTGCGCTTCAGCGAGCTGCTCCCGCTCCTCCGCCAGGGATCGGACGGCTTCCCGATGGAAACCCCCGAGCTCTTCCGCGCGTTTTTCAATGTCTGATCCCGCCTTCGCGACAAGCGCCTCGCGGGATTCCAGCTTGGCTTGCCGCGCGCGGTAGAGCGACATCAACTTCCGCAGCAGCCGCTCTTCTTCGGGCTCGTTGCTGCTGCTGCTTGGCGCGTCGACCAGCTTCAACCCCGCGGAGGCAAGCACTTCTCCGTCGAAGATCTCCCCCTCGACCGGCGCCCTGGAGCTTGATGCCCAGGGGAGGTTGATGAAGACGCCTTCGCGGGCCTTCAAGTAAACGCCCGGCTGGGGCTCCTCGGTGCTTGGCGCTGTGGCTTCGGCGGACGGGTCGGCGGTCGGTGTAGCGCCTGGCGCTCCTGCAGCCTCTGGGCCGTCAGTACGATCGCCTGATCCCTCGCCAGTCGCCGCGGCGCCAGCCTTGGCGGCCTCGGCGCCGGCGGGATCACCCGCGCCGGCTACGTCCTCGGCGACGACCTCGGTCTCCATCCGCTCCGCGGTAGATGGGTCGGACAGCCGGCAAGGGGAGAAGAGTCAAGCAAAATCTAGCAAAAACTCAAGAAGATCAAAAGAAGAACCCAAGGGAAGTTTTGAAGCAAGAGGAGTACCTGCACCAGGCTCTGCAGTAGTGGTCTCCGCCGTCGGGGGGCCGCTGGTACTGTCCCTTGCCGGAGAACCCTCCCTTGCCAGAGACTTCTCCCTTACCGGGAAGCCCTCCCTTGCCGGAGAGTTCTCCCTTGTCGGGGAATTCTGCCTTGGCTCCTGGTGGGGCTGCTCGGCTCCTACACAAGTCAACAAGCAGATATCAGCAAAGACAAGTACCCATGCGCGCCTCGCAGCGGAAAGCAAATAAAACACTTACGCTGGGGGCTGCCCTGGAGAAAAGTCGCCGGGTCCGGCAAGGTTGTCTCGGGCGCGTCACCTGGTGTCGCAGTAGGCTCGTCCTCGATGACGATCACCGGGACCTTGGCTCTCTTTGCCGCTCTCTGGGCCAGAGTCCTAAAGAGGAACAAGTTCAGAGAAAAGCAAGTGAGAAACAAGACAAACAACAAGAACTGAAGAAATGCAAGTACAGCAAGAGAAGCTTACTCTTCTTCTTCTTCCTCGTCGGAGCTTAACGCGGAGAAGTCGAAGCCCAGCACGCGCCCGGCGCGAGGAGACGGAGGAGAAGCTTCCCTTGGCCGCTTGGCGGGAGCAGTGGCGGCGGTCTGAGACGACCCCGCTCCGGCTGTCGGCGCGACGTGAGCAGCGGCAGGAACTGAAGCGGTGGTCCGGCTAGACTCCGCTCCAGTTGCCGTCGCAGCATGAGGCTCCCCCGCAGCAACGGTGTTTGCCGCGGTGGAGCGCGTCACGCGGCGTGGCAACTGTTGACCCGCTTGCCACTCCGCCACGTCACCGACCTTGCGGAGACACCTTCTTGGTGGGGATGGAGGCTCTGCTTGCGGTGGGCTGTCTGAAGACGAGGTGGAAGAAGAGTTGATTTACAATGAGCCGCTCGTGTCCTTGGCGGGCTCGCTCGGCTCGGCGCCACGCCCGGCAAGCTCCTTCTTGCCGGCGGGCTCCCCTCGCTCGGCACGGCTTGCCGCCTCTGCTGCGTCTGCCTCCTCCACCGTGAACCCAAACTCGCCTGCGGCTGCGGCTGCCGCTACCTCCTCCAGCCTAGTGGCGATGAGCGCCATCTCCGCGTCGGTGGTTTCATGGGTGAGGCCATCCTTCTCGTCGGAGCGGATTGGCACTTCTACCAAGTCGTCGAAGAATTGCTGCACGACCTCGTCGGCAGGCTCTTGCCAAGTTGGCACAATTCCATGCGAGTCGCACTCCGGCATCATTGCGCGGATGCGGTCGAGCGAGGAATTGTTGCACAACGGAACGACGCCCCCCGGCAACCTGAAAACCTCAGGATGTTGGGGGTCATACTTGAAGAGCTCCTGCAGCATCGCGTTGAGCTCCAGGACTGTGAAGTTGTAGTTGAGGCCCGGCCGTAGCCTCATGATGTCTGCCGCATTCTTGAACTCCCAAGTGGGCCTCCCCCGTTCCTGCAGGGGGGCGATGCGGCGGCGAAGGAAGTCTGCGCCAACAGCGCCAACAGTAAGCCCGGCAAGCCTGAGGCGCAGGATCCTGGTGATGGCAATCTTCAGCCTGTCGTCCTCCGGGGCCACGTCACTCCAATCGCTGCCGCGTGCTACTGGGGTTCGGCGCCGGGTGGTGAATGGATGCGGGCTTTCCTCGTCAATCCAGCACCAATCTGCCCTCCACTCCTCCCACTTGCCGCGGAACTCTCCCTCCAGATACGATTCCTTCTTACCGGCCCTTGTGATCCAGGCGATTCCGCCGGATAGAGCCTCTCCTCTCTCTACTCGGGGGATGAAGAAGTGGCGGAAGAGGGCAATGTTGGGAAGGACTCCGACAAAGTTTTCGCAGAGATGTGCGAAAACTGCCATCGTCAGAACGGCATTGGGGGTGAAGTCAAGGAGGTGGAATCCATAGGTATTCATGATGTCGCAGAAGAACTCAGAGAAAGGCGGGCAGAGCCCGCAGTAGAAGAACAGAGCAAAGAAGGGATATCCGTTTGGGGCTTTCTTCCAAGCGGCGGCGGGGAGTACCTTCGTGCGCGGATGCGCGCGCGTCTCCGCCGACCAGAAGAGGTAGTAGTTCTCCCTCAGCTCCTTCGCGCCAAGCTTGGGGGGGAAGATGACCCGCTCCTTCCGCAGCGCCGCGAGCCGCTGCGCCTCGGTCGACTTCACGGCCTTCCCCTTGTTGGCTTTTGGAGCCATGGCGGAAGCAGTGGAGGAGGTCGACGGCGTTGGTGGCGCTGGTGGCGATGTGGGGGCGGAGCGCTGCTCTCTCTCTCTCAGCTTTGGGAAGGCGAGGGAGCGGCGGAGATTTCTGAGATTGGAACGGCAACGGGCAAGTGGGCGAACTGCCCCTGTTTCCCCTGCTTATAAAGAGGGAGGGGGCGGACGTTCCGCATTTCCGAATAAAGAAACCACCCACAATCTCTCCCACGACGCTGCATTCGACGCGTGCCGTTCGGGGAGGGCGCGGTGGATACGGAGTAAGATACGGCGTAACCTAGGCCGCGCGTGCCCGTGCCCTGTTTTGGGCCTGGCCCAACAGCGCTCGGCACCGTGTATGGCCCAGGCCCGGGGGCTCCTGTCGGTGTACTAGAGTAGGGGTACCCTAGTATCGCGAACTTGTGCACGGGCAGTCGCAGCATCCCGCGGCAAGGCTTGCCGGGTGACCGCCAAGGCCCTCCGTGGTTCCTTTGGAGCCATTCAAGAACAAAGTGTCCAAGCCAAGAAGACAAGACCCCGGCAAGAGGAGCTTGCCGGGAAGGCTAACAAAAGCATCCCAAGACCCCGGCAAGAGGAGCTTGCCGGGAAGGCCACCCAAGGCATTTCAAGGAACTTGCCGCGGCGCACCACGCGCCCCGGCAAGGCCCGGTGAGCGACAAGCTCCCGGATGCGACAAGACAATGACAGCGGCAAGGCACTTGCCGCGGCAAGCCACCTCTCTGAGCCCGCGCTCCAGCACATCCACCAACGTGTCGCTCTGGGGCCCTTCCAGGCGTACGTGGCGGGAGGCTGTGCAGCCAGCGGCGTGCGGTGGCAAGCAGCGCTGACAAGATCGCCATCGTGGCGAACGGTGGCGTCCCTGGCGGTCCCTTTTCGCACTGTTTAAGCGACACAGACGGGCATTTAATGCCCTTGTCCCCTGCCGTCAGGGTTAGGTATGATACACTGTAGCAGGTAGCTGTGCCTACCACAGCACCTTTCCATTTTTGCCCTTTACCTCCGTTGCCACCTGTCGGTAACCCCTTGAGCATATAAAAGGAGGCCCGTGTGCAACGTACAGGGGGGTTGGCCATTTCAGAGAACACTCACGCTCGGTCTCGTTAGCTGCTGAAGTGTGCTGTAGCACTCCGCGCTCCCGAGCAAGAAATCAATACAAACCACAAAGCAGGAGTAGGGTTTTACGCATCCGTGCGGCCCGAACCTGGGTAAATCGCTCGCGTGCATCGCCTCGATTTGCTCTTTGTGCAACCTCCGCCCCCGCCGAACCGAAAGGGACTCGGTCCGCCGGTCCCATAGGTGTTCGTGGATCAGCACCCCGACACACGCTATTATATTATCTGTTTTGGATGTTTAATGGGCTTTAATATGCTCATTTATATTATTTTTGGGACTAACCTATTAACCGGAGGCCCAATGCCAGTTTTTGTTTTTTTGCCTATTTCAGTGTTTCATAGAAAATGAATATCAAACAGAATCCAAACGGAACGAAACCTTTGCGAGGATCTTTCTTGGAACAAACATAAACCAGGAGACTTGGAGTGGAAGTCTGGAACTCCGTGAGATGTCCACGAGATAGGAGGGCGTGCCCAGGGGGTAGGCATGCCCCACCCTCGTGGGCCCCACGGAGCTTGACCGATGTACTTCTTTCACCTATATATACTCTTATACCTTAAAAACATCAAGGGAAATCACGAAACCACTTTTCCACCACCGCAACCTTCTGTACGCGTGAGATCCTGATACGTCTCCAACGTATCTATAATTTTTTATTTTTCCATGCTATTATATTATCAACCTTGGATGTTTTATATGCATTTATATGCTATTTTATATGATTTTTGGGACTAACCTATTAACCTAGAGCCCAGTGCCAGTTTCTATTTTTTCCTTGTTTTAGAGTATCGGGGAAAAGGAAAATCAATCGGAGTCCAATTGACCTAAAACTTCACGGAACTTATTTTTGGACCAGAAGAAGCCCACGGAGTATTGGAGATGGACCAGAAGAGTCCCGGGCTGCCCACGAGGGTGGGGGCGTGCCCACCCCCTGGGCGCGCCCCCCTGCCTCGTGGACAGCCCGGAGATCCACCGACGTACTTCTTCCTCCCATATATACCCATATACCCTAAAAACTTCGGGGAGCACAATAGATCGGGAGTTCCACCTCCAGAAGCCTCCGTAGCCACCGAAAACCAATCTAGACCCGTTCCGGCACCCTACCGGAGGGGCAATCCCTCTCCGGTGGCCATCTTTATCATCCCGGTGCTCTCCATAACGAGGAGGGAGTAGTTCTCCCTCGAGGCTGAGGGTATGTACCAGTAGCTATGTGTTTGATCTCTCTCTCTCATGTTCTTGAGGTGGTACGATCTTGATGTATCGCGAGCTTTGCTATTATAGTTGGATCTTATGATGTTTCTCCCCCTCTACTCTTTTGTGATGAATTGAGTTTTCCCTTTGAAGTTATTTTATCGGATTGAGTCTTTAAGGATTTGAGAACACTTGATGTATGTCTTGCGTGGGATACCCGTGGTGACAATGGGGTATTCTATTGATCCACTTGATGTATGTTTTGGTGATCAACTTGCGGGTTCCGCCCATGAACCTATGCATAGGGGTTGGCACACGTTTTCGTCTTGACTCTCCGGTAGAAACTTTGGGGCACTCTTTGAAGTTCTCTGTGTTGGTTGAATAGATGAATCTGAGATTGTGTGATGCATATCGTATAATCATACCCACGGATACTTGAGGTGACATTGGAGTATCTAGGTGACATTAGGGTTTTGGTCGGTTTGTGTTTTAAGGTGTTATTCTAGTACAAACTCTATGATAGATTGAACGGAAAGAATAGCTTCATGTTATTTTACTACGGACTCTTGAATAGATCGATCAGAAAGGATAACTTTGAGGTGATTTCGTACCCTACCATAATATCTTCGTTTATTCTCTTCTATTAGTGACTTTAGAGTGACTCTTTGTTGCATGTTTAGGGATAGTTATATGATCTAATTATGTTATTATTGTTGAGGGAACTTGAACTAGTGAAAGTATGAACCCTACGCCTTGTTTCAACGCATTGCAATACCGTTTATGCTCACTTTTATCATTAGATACCTTGCTGTTTTTATATTTTCAGATTACAAAACCTTTATCTACCATCCATATACCACTTGTATCACCATCTCTTCGCCGAACTAGTGCACCTATACAATTTACCATTGTATTGGGTGTGTTGGGGACACAAGGGACTCTTTGTTATCTGTTTGCAGGGTTGCTTGAGAGAGACCATCTTCATCCTATGCCTCCTACAAATTGATAAACCTTAGGTCATCCACTTGAGGGAAATTTGCTACTGTCCTACAAACCTCTGCACTTGGAGGCCCAACAACGTCTACAAGAAGAAGGTTGTGTAGTAGACATCAAGCTCTTTTCTGGCGCCGTTTCCGGGAGGTTAGCGCTTGAAGGTATATCTTTAGATCTTGCAATCGAGTATTTTAGTTTCTTGTTTTATCACTAGTTTAGTTTATAAAATAAAATTACAAAAAATGGAATTAAGTTTGCCTCACACGCTTCATCTTTTTAATATCTTTCGTGAGTATGATGGAAAGGAAAATTGTGCCAAAGTGTTAGAAGAAGAATGCATTAAAATGTTTGGCACTAAATCTTTGAATGATGAGCATGATTGCAATGTTTTTAGTATGAACTCCTTGAATATCCATAGTACTAATGATGATTGCACTAGTTATGATGAAAATGTCTCCTATAAACATGTCAATTTTTGTGGAGTGCATTGGCTTTGCAAGTACACACCAAATAGGGAAGATAGATATTGCAAGAGGCATAAGCATTTAGAAACTAAATTGTTGCAAGAAAGGCTAGATGTTTGTGCTGAAAGATTCAATATTTATCACCATCCTTGTGAACTTTGCAATGAACATGGTCATTTAAAGCTCCAATGCTATTTGTTTCATGATCAAGTCGTGTCCAAAAATTGTGATAACTTGATTACCCTTGAGCATCATAAAGAGCTTAGTATTCTTTTGGGTTATGAAGAAATGAAACATATAACTGAGGGTATTCCAAAATTTAATCTCGATAAATTTCTTGATTTTGATCTAGAGGAAATTTATATGTATTGTGCGGTGAATTGCATTGAAAACCCTTATATTGCCAATTACATACATAAAAGAAAACAAATAGAGGATGAAGAGAATACTTACGAAAGGGAAGAGACCTCCCAATATCCTCCTATTATTTCTTATGATGAATCAGGTAACGAGGAGGAGCCTTCTATTACACCAATCTCATTAATAAGGAGCTCCAAAAAGAGGGTTGAACCCACACATGGTGTGAGAAGAAAAAGAAAAGACGGAGAAGCAAAGGTAGAAAGGTATCTCTCCCAAATAATGTTGCTCCTATTACCCCTTGTGATGATGATAATTGCTATACTATTGGTGCTATCCATACTATTAATGATGAAAGTGATTATGCTTATGATATGAAAAGGCCCAAGCTTGGGGATGCTATGTTTGATGAAGATGATGTTTTTGAGAATATATTTGCTGCAATTAATGTTAGTCCCAAGCTTGGGGAAGCTACATTTAATGAATATGATATTTTTAGTCTCCCAAGTTTTGATATGCAAATTTACAATGATGATAGCATGCCTCCTACTTATGATGATTATATTGATGAAAGTGGGTTTGGAAGAGTGTAAACTTTAGGAAGTAATGACCCCACTATTTTGGAGGATGTTGAATCTTATTGTGATAATTATGAAAGTGGATTTGGAGAGGTCATGACTTTATTTAGTAAAGCTTCCACTATCTTGGAAGAGGTTTCAATCGATTATGATGAGAACAAAGTTGCTACCTATAATGATTATTGTGATGATACATATGCTATAAAAAGTAGAGATGATTATATTTATAAAACTTGTCATTATTATGATTACCCTTTTTCTGAACATTACTCCTTTAATGTGGAAACAATTTATAGTATTCGAGTCTCTTATGATACTCCACTATTCCGATTGAGAAGAATTTTGCTTGTGTGGAGAGTAATAAAATTTCTATGCGTGTAGATCATGAAAAGAATGCTTTAGGTGCTGGTTATATTGTTGAATTCATTCATGATGCTACTGAAAATTATTATGAGGTAGGAATATATGCTATTAGGAATTTCAATAGTATCAAGTTTCCTCCCTATGTGCTTAAAGTTTTGAAGTTATGCTTGTTTAGCCCTCCTATGCTAGTTGATTATTGTTTCCATAAGTTGTTTGCTCACAAAATCCCTATGCATAGGAAGTGGGTTAGACTTAAATGTGCTAGTCATACTCTTCATGATGCTCTCTTTATGTTTCAGTTCTTATCTTTTATATGAGCATCATTGAAATCATCATGCCTAGCTAGGGGCGTTAAACGATAGCGCTTGTTGGGAGGCAACCCAATTTTAATTTTATTCCTTGATTTTTGATCCTGTTTAGTAATAAATAATTTATCTAGCCTCTGTTTTGGTTGTGTTTTTTGTGTTTAATTAGTGTTTGTGCCAAGTAGAACCGTTGGGAAGACTCGGGGAAAGTCTTTTTAATCTTGCTGTAAAAAACAGAAACTTTAGCGCTCACGAGAATTACTGCCATTTTTATTTGGAAAGTGATATTTAGTTAATTATTTTTTCAGATGATTAATAGATAAATTCCTCACGTCTAGAAACTTATTTTAGAATTTTTGGGGTTCCATATCTTGCGCTACCTACAGATTACTACAGACTGTTCTGTTTTTGACAGATTCTGTTTTTCGTGTGTTGTTTGCTTATTTTGATGAATCTATGGCTAGTAAAATAGTTTATAAACCATAGAGAAGTTGGAATACAGTAGGTTTAACACCAATATAAATAAACAATTAGTTAATTACAGTACCTTGAAGTGGTCTTTTGTTTTCTTTCGCTAACGGAGCTCACGAGATTTTCTACTTTAAGTTTTGTGTTGTGAAGTTTTCAAGTTTTAGGTAAAGATTTGATGGATTATGGAACAAGGAGTGGCAAGAGCCTAAGCTTGGGGATGCCCATGGCACCCCCAATATAATCTAAGGACACCTAAAAGCCAAAGCTTGGGGATGCCCCGGAAGGCATCCCCTCTTTCGTCTACTTCTATCGGTAACTTTACTTGGAGCTATATTTTTATTCACCACGTGATATGTGTTTTGCTTGGAGCGTCTTGTATGATTTGAGTCTTTTCTTTATAGTTTACCACAATCATATTTGCTGTACACACCTTTTTGAGAGAGACACACATGATTCGGAAATTAATAGAATACTCTATGTGCTTCACTTATATCTTTTGAGTTATATAGTTTTGCTCTAGTACTTCACTTATATCTTTTAAGAGCACAGTGGTGGATTTGTTTTATAGAAACTATTGATCTCTCATGCTTCACTTAGATTATCTTGAGAGTCTTAAATAGCATGGTAATTTTCTTAAATAATCCTAATATGCTAGGTATTCAAGATTAATAATAAAATTCTCTTATGAGTGTGTTGAATACTAAGAGAAGTTTGATACTTGATAATTGTTTTGAGATATGGAGATGGTGATATTAAAGTTGTGCTAGTTGAGTAGTTGTGAATTTGAGAAATACTTGTGTTGAAGTTTGTGATTCCCGTAGCATGCACGTACGGTGAACCGTTATGTGATGAAGTCGGAGCATGATTTATTTATTGATTGTCTTCCTTATGAGTGGCGGTTGGGGACGAGCGATGGTCTTTTCCTACCAATCTATCCCCCTAGGAGCATGCGCGTAGTACTTTGTTTCGATAAATAATAGATTTTTGCAATAAGTATGTGAGTTCTTTATGACTAATGTTGAGTCCATGGATTATACGCACTCTCACCCTTCCACCATTGCTAGCCTCTCTAGTACCGCGCAACTTTCGCCGGTACCATAAACCCACCATTTACCTTCCTCAAAACAGCCACCATACCTACCTATTATGGCATTTCCATAGCCATTCCGAGATATATTGCCATGCAACTTTCCACTGTTTCATGATTATGACACGCTTCATCATTGTCATATTGCTTTGCATGATCATGTAGTTGACATCGTATTTGTGGCAAAGCCACCGTTCATAATTCGTCCATACATGTCACTCTTAAGTCATTGCACATCCCGGCACACCGCCGGAGGCATTCATATAGAGTCATATTTTGTTCTAAGTATCGCGTTGTAATTCTTGAGTTGTAAGTAAATAAAAGTGTGAAGATCATCATTATTAGAGCATTGTCCCAGTGAGGAAAGGATGATGGAGACTATGATTCCCCCATAAGTCGGGATGAGACTCCGGACGAAAAATAAAAAAAAGGAAAAAAAGAGGCCATAAAAAAGAGAAAAGGCCCAAATAAAAATAAAAAATAAAAAACAAAAAAACAAAAAAATGAGAGAAAAAGAGAGAAGGGACAATGCTACTATCCTTTTACCACACTTGTGATTCAAAGTAGCACCATGATCTTCATGATAGAGAGTCTCCTATGTTGTCACTTTCATATACTAGTGGGAATTTTTCATTATAGAACTTGGCTGGTATATTCCAATGATGGGCTTCCTCAAAATGCCCTAGGTCTTCATGAGCAAGCGAGTTGGATGCACACCCAGTTAGTTTCTTTTTGAGCTTTCGTACACTTATAGCTCTAGTGCATCCGTTGCATGGCAATCCCTACTCACTCACATTGATATCTATTGATGGGCATCTCCATAGCCCGTTGATACGCCTAGTTGGTGTGAGACTATCTGCACCCTTTTTGTCTTCTCCACAACCACCATTCTATTCCACCTACAGTGCTATGTCCATGGCTCACGCTTATGTATTGCGTGAAGATTGAAAAAGTTTGAAAACATCAAAAGTATGAAATAATTGCTTGGCTTGTCATCGGGGTTGTGCATGATTTAAATATTTCGTGTGATGAAGATAGAGCATAGCCAGACTATATGATTTTGTAGGGATAGCTTTCTTTGGCCATGTTATTTTGAGAAGACATGATTACTTTGTTAGTATGCTTGAAGTATTATTATTTTTATGTCAATATTAAACTTTTGTCTTGAATCTTATGGATCTGAATATTCTTGCCACAATAAAGAGAACTACATAGAGAAATATGTTAGGTAGCATTCCACATCAAAAATTCTGTTTTTATCATTTACCTACTCGAGGACGAGCAGGAATTAAGCTCGGGGATGCTGATACGTCTCCAACGTATCTATAATTTTTGATTGTTCCACACTATTATATTATCAACCTTGGATGTTTTATATGTATTTATATGCTATTTTATATGATTTTTGGGACTAACCTATTAACCTAGGGCCCAGTGCCAGTTTTTGTTTTTTCCTTGTTTTAGAGTATCGCAGAAAAGGAATATCAAATGGAGTCTAATTGACCTGAAACTTCACGGAACTTATTTTTGGACCAGAAGAAGCCCACGGAGTATCGGAGATGGACCAGAAGAGTCCCGGGCTTCCCACGAGGGTGGGGGCGCGCCCACCCCCCTGGGCGCGCCCCCTGGCCTCGTGGACAGCCCAGAGATCCACCGACGTAGTTCTTCCTCCCATATATACCCATATACCCTAAAAACTTCGGGGAGGACAATAGAGCGGGAGTTCCGCCGCCAGAAGCCTCCGTAGCCACCGAAAACCAATCTAGACCCGTTCTGGCACCATGTCGGAGGGGGAATCCCTCTCCGGTGGCCATCTTTATCATCCCGATGCTCTCCATGACGAGGAGGGAGTAGTTCTCCCTCGGGGCTGAGGGTATGTACCAGTAGCTATGTGTTTGATCTCTCTCTCTCTCTCTCTCATGTTCTTGAGGTGTTACGATCTTGATGTATCGCGAGCTTTGCTATTATAGTTGGATCTTATGATGTTTCTCCCCCTCTACTCTCTTGTGATGAATTGAGTTTTCCCTTTGAAGTTATCTTATCGGATTGAGTCTTTAAGGATTTGAGAACACTTGATGTATGTCTTGCGTGGGATACCCGTGGTGACAATGGGGTATTCTATTGATCCACTTGATGTATGTTTTGGTGATCAACTTGCGGGTTCCGCCCATGAACCTATGCATAGGGGTTGGCACACGTTTTCGTCTTGACTCTCCGATGGAAACTTTGGGGCACTCTTTGAAGTTCTCTGTGTTGGTTGAATAGATGAATCTGAGATTGTGTGATGCATATCGTATAATCATACCCACGGATACTTGAGGTGACATTGGAGTATCTAGGTGACGTTAGGGTTTTGGTTGATTTGTGTCTTAAGGTGTTATTCTAGTACGGACTCTATGATAGATTGAACGAAAAGAACAGCTTCATGTTATTTTACTACGGACTCTTGAATAGATCGATCAGAAAGGATAACTTTGAGGTGGTTTCGTACCCTACCATAATCTCTTTGTTTGTTCTCCGCTATTAGTGACTTTGGAGTGACTCTTTGTTGCATTTTGAGGGATAGTTATATTATCCAATTATGTTATTATTGTTGAGGGAACTTGAACTAGTGAAAGTATGAACCCTAGGACTTGTTTCAACGCATTGCAATACCGTTTACGCTCACTTTTATCATGAGTTACCTTGCTGTTTTTATATTTTCAGATTACAAAAACCTTTATCTACCATCCATATACCACTTGTATCACCATCTCTTCGCTGAACTAGTGCACCTATACAATTTACCATTGTATTGGGTGTGTTGCGGACACAAGAGTCTCTTTGTCTAGCGACCAGACCTCAAACAATCCGATCTCTGTGCATAAGTGTCATCCCTGGATCGGTAATGCAGACACACATAGTACTCGAAGGATTTATAATAGAGTAGCATCACACACTTATTACATCGAATGCCTCAAAGGAGAACTTATTACAATAAATATGGCTTAAGGCCAACTAATACGATAACAACGGAAGGCTTGGAAGATAAAGTGACTCCATCAACTCCAACGGCACCACTGAGTGAAAGACCACGACCTAAGGCTCCTTACTCGTCATCTGAAAAGTCTGCAACATGATAAGTTGCAGCCCGAAAAACGGGTCAGCACATGGAATATGCTGGCAAAGCAACACAAGAGAGTAATGAACAGAATAAAGCTATCACTACATGCATATATGGCTGGTGGAGGCTGTAAGGTTAAATGTTTTGCGAAAAGCCAATTTTTCCCTACTGCAAATGAATAAATTTTATTTAACTATCATGGTGGTTGTTAAACATTGAGAAGGTTCACCCAACTCAATCCCAATTAAAAGTAATCATTATTTAACCCAATCAAATTATATAAAGAGTGATGAGATCCACATGATAATCCAAGAACCAGATACTCAAGAGGTCCATAACCGGGGACACGGCTAACCATGATTAGTTTGTACACTCTGCAGAGGTTTGTGCACTTTTCCCCACAAGACTCGATCTCCTCCGTTGGATTTCTTGCACTACATAATGTTTGAGAAACGGATGACTGAGACACAGTCTTTCCGAAGAGGTCCCCTTAACCGATAGATAGGCCAGTACACCTACAATCCCCTACATCTGCTAGCCCATCATGGAAAGGTTTCCCACAACTTACTCAACTATGCCAGAGCCCATAATGGCATGTGGCTGCACACGGAAGTTTCCAGTATGAATAATCTTGATCCCTTTGAGCCTGGGTGGCGGTCCATAGGAGAATCACACGGTACCCCGAGATTTCCAAAAATACAGGCAATCACTGGGTTCCCCAGGTGCCTCAATCCACCCAGATGTGTATTAAAGTTGCCACCTTAAGTTAACCATTAATTTAACAATCTCACATCTATCATGGATACACTCAAACCCCATCCACGTCCATGAGCATAGCATAGCAATATAAGCAACATAGAAGTAACTCCCAAGATTTTGTAATAAACAGGTGAATAGGTACTACCTCATCTACTACTTCCCAACCCACAGTTTAATTCAGATCCTAACCATGCAATGTTTGAGGGTTGATCTAATGCAATAAAAACTGGGTAGTAAAGGGGTATGATCAAAGTGTTACTTGCCTTGCTGATGATCCGCGAAACTTAGAGACTCATAGAAACACGCTTCACACTCCGGGTACTCTCTCACAAACAAACAAGCATCAATAAGCATCAAGCAAAAGCACGGGTAAAACTCAAATAAGAGATCTAGCCAGAAAGTTCAACTTAAGAACTCCGGTTTGCAAAAAAATCAAATCAAACGAAGCAACAAAACTCAAACGGAGAAGGAAACAAGCTTTGTTTACTAATCTGGACTAAAGTCAAATTTTATAGTAGAAAAAACTTGTTTAAGTTGGTTAAACGGAAAGATGGTTTCGAGACGAAACTTTAGGCGCTTGAATCACCTGATTCCGATAAACGAGCAAAAAGTTATACTAGAACGAAAATCGGATCAGAAATCACAATCGAAAATAATCACGGAAAATCCGAGAAAAAGAAAAACTAACGAACAGGCTAACGAACGAACGTTCGCTGTCTGCGGCGAAACGGTGAAAACCGTTCGTAAAAACGAACGGTCGGACGAATGTCCGCTAAATAACTAAACCGATAAAATAAACCGAACCGATCTAAAAAACGAAAACTAGGGTTTACGAAATAAAACCGATCTTTTTTTTAAACCGGCGGCTACCTCGAACTCCGGCGGGCGGCGGCGTGGCGGCTCCGGCGGGGGGCGGCGGCGGTCGGCGGCGACGGCGGCGCGGGGTGGCGGGCGGCGGCGTGTGGCGCAGGCGGCGGCGTGCGGCGCGGCGGCGCGGCTTAGGGTTAGGGTTTGGGTGGCGGGGCTGGTGGGCTGCGGGGGTGCGACTTATAAAGGGGGACGGCCCTAAGAGTCCTGGCCAGAAACGGCCCTAAGTCGGTTTGAATTTTTTTAAATAATTTCGACATGCAGAAAAAGAAAGAAAATAAATACTAATCGGGCTCCAAAAATCCTGAAATAAATTTTCCCCGTCCTCTAAAAATAGGCCGGACAAGGTGAACATTTATTTGGGCCTAAAATGCAATTTTGAAAAACGCATATTTTTCCTAATTCAAATAAAATAGCGACAAAACTCCGAATAAAACTCGTATTTGATTTTAATATTAAATATCTGATATTTCTTTATTTTGAGGAAGTCATTTTATTCTCTCTCTTTGATTTTTAATAAAAGAAATATTTCTGAGAAAAAATAATTAAAATCAAACGATCCTCTTTTCAAAATTCAAGAAGAACTCAAATATGAAAACAACGAAATCCCCAACTCTCTTCGTGGGTCCTTGAGTTGCGTAGAATTTCTAGTATCAACCAAAATGCAATAAAATATGATATGGAATGATGATATAATGCATAACATTCCAAATTGAAAATTTGGGATGTTACAAACCTACCCCCCTTAAGATGAATCTCGCCCTCGAGATTCGGGTTGGGTAGAAAATAGGTGAGAGTGATCCTTCCATGAGTCTTCCTCTCGTTCCCAAGTGGCTTCTTCCTCGGTATGGTGACTCCACTGAACCTTGCAAAACTTGATAACCTTATTGCACGTAACTCGGCTGGCAAACTCGAGTATCTTGACTGGTTTCTCCTCATATGTCAAATCACTATCCAACTGTATCGCTTCTAGCGGCACTGTATCTCTCAGAGGAATTTCATCCATCTCCGTGTGGCACTTCTTCAACTAAGAAACGTGGAACACATCGTGAACTCCGGACAATCCTTCGGGTAATTCCAACTTGTAAGCAACTTCTCCCATACGTTCCAAAACTCTGTATGGTCCCACAAAACATGGTGCTAACTTTCCCTTAACTCCAAAGCGCTTCACTCCTCGGAGTGGTGATACTCGAAGATACACTTTGTCTCCGACTTCATAGACTGTCTCCTTGCATTTCGAATCCGCATAACACTTCTGCCTGGATTGGGCTACCTTGAGTCTATCGCGAATCAGCTTAACCTTCTCTTCAGACTCTTTAATCAAATCTGGTCCAAACAACTGTCGGTCTCCAACTTCGTCCCACAACAACGGTGTTCTGCACCTCCTTCCGTATAGTGCTTCGAAAGGGGTCATCTTCAAACTGGCTTGATAACTGTTGTTATAAGAGAACTCTGCATAAGGAAAATTATCGTCCCAACTAGATCCATAGTCTAGCGCACAATCTCTCAACATGTCCTCCAGAATCTGATTTACTCTTTCAGTCTGTGCATCTGTTTGTGGGTGAAAAGCTGTACTGAACTCTAGTCTGGTTTCCAAAGTTTCATGCAACTGATTCCAAAACTTTGAAGTAAACTAGGTTCCTCTATCTGATACAATGGTCCTCAAAACTCCATGCAGACATACGATCCTGGTCATATATATCTTTGCCAACTTAGCACTGGTGTAAGTGGTCTTTACTGGGATGAAATGAGCTACTTTCGTCAATCGATCGACTACAACCCATATCGAGTCATAGCCTGAACAAGTCCTGGGCAATCCCGTGATAAAATCCATGCCTAGTTTATCCTACTTCCATTCGGGTATAGGCAATGGTTGTAGCAAACCTGCTGGCTTCTGATGCTCTGCCTTCACTCTCTAACATACATCACAAACTGCTACATACTACGCAATATCCTTGTTCATTCCTGTCCACCAGAAACTATCTTTCAAATCCAGATACATCTTGGTATTTCCTGGGTGAATCGAATATGGCGAATCATGGGCCTCTTGCAGAATAACCTTCCTGATCTCCTGATCATTTGGCACATATACGTGGTCCTCAAACCATAAGGTATCGTGCTCATCCTTACGAAATCCCTTGGATTTTCCTTTACTCATCCTTTCCTTTATCTCGGCAATCTCCTTGTCCGTCTTCTGAGCTTATCTGATCTTATCCATCAAGGTAGACTGAATCTCCAATGCTGCTACATAGCCTCTCGGAACTATCTCCAAACATAGCTCACGAAGGTCTTCTGCTAACTCCTTGGGTAATTCTCCGATCATGAGCGTATTTACATGACTCTTGCAGCTCAACACATCGGCTACTATGTTAGCCTTTCCTGGATGATAATGCAATCTCATATCATAATCTTTAATGAGTTCTAACCATCTCCTATGCCTGAGATTTAACTCCTTCTGCGTGAAGATATACTTCAAACTCTTGTGATCCGTGTATACCTCACAATGGTTTCCGATGAGAAAATGTCTCCATGTCTTCAACGCATGCACTATGGCTGCTAACTCCAAATCATGCATAGCATAGTTTAACTCATGGGGTTTAAGCTGTTGCGAGGCATATGAAACAACTCTTCACTCCTACATAAGTACGGCTCCAAGTCCCCGACGAGAAGCGTCGCAATACACTTCATAATCTTTGCGTTGATCTAGTAGAATCAACACTGGTGATGTAACCAAGCATCTCTTCAACTCCTGAAAATTGGCCTCACATTCCTCAGTCCAATTGAACTTGGTGTCCTTCTTTAACAACTCCGTCATGGGCTTTGCAATGTTTGAGAAATTCTAATTGAACCTCCGGTAGTATCCTGCGAGTCCAAGAAAAACTGCGGATCTCTCCAACTATCGTGGGTGATTCCCAATTTGTCACGGTGACAACCTTGGTGGGGTCTACTACTATTCCTTCTCCGGATATAACATGTCCAAGGAATCCAACTTCCTTCAGCCAAAATTCACACTTGCAGAATGCTACATCTTAAGCTTGCGTTGGTTTTCCCCGAAGAGGAAGGGATGATGCAGCAGAGTAGCGTAAGTATTTCCCTCAGTTTTTGAGAACCAAGGTATCAATCCAGTAGGAGCCCACGTTCAAGTCCCTCGTACCCGCACAAAGCGATAGCTACTCGCAACCAACGCGATTAGGGGTTGTCAAGCCCTTCACGGTCACTTACGAGAGTGAGATCTGATAGATATAATATTTTTGGTATTTTTGGTATAAAGATGCAAAGTAAAAAGTAAAAGCAAAGTAAAAAAGAAAAGAAAGATTAAAGTAATGGAAATTGATATGATGAGAATAGACCCGGGGGCCATAGGTTTCACTAGTGGCTTCTCTCAAGAGCATAAGTATTCTACGGTGGGTGAACAAATTACTGTTGAGCAATTGAAAGAATTGAGCATAGTTATGAGAATATCTAGGCATGATCATGTATATAGGCATCACGTCCGTGACAAGTAGATCGAAACGATTCTGCATCTACTACTATTACTCCACTCATCGACCACTATCCAGCATGCATCTAGAGTATTAAGTTAAAAACAGAGTAACGCCTTAAGCAAGATGACATGATGTAGAGAGATAAATTCATGCAATATAAAATAAATCCCATCTTGTTATCCTCGATGGCAACGATACAATACGTGCCTTGCTTCCCCTTCTGTCACTGGGTAAGGACACTGCAAGATCGAACCCAAAGCTAAGCACTTCTCCCATGGCAAGAACTACCAATCTAGTTGGCCAAACCGAACGGATAATTCGAAGAGACTTGCAAAGATAACCAATCATACATAAAAGAATTTAGAGAAGATTCAAATATTATTCACAGATAGACTTGATCATAAACCCACAATTCATCGTTCTCAACAAACACACCGCAAAAAGAAGATTACATCGAATAGATCTCCACAAGAGAGGGGGAGAATTTTGTATTGAGATTTAAAGAGAGAGAAGAAGCCATCTAGCTACTAACTATGGACCTGAAGGTCTGAGGTAAACTACTCACACTTCATCGGAGAGGCTATGATGATGTAGAAGCCCTCCGTGATGACGGCCCTCTTCCGGCGGAGCTCCAGAACAGGCCCCAAGATGGGATCTCGTGGATACAGAAAGTTGCGGCGGTGGAATTAGGTTTTTGGCTCCTGTTCTGATCGTTTGGGGTACGTGTGTATATATAGGAGGAAGAAGTACGCCGGAGGAGCAACGAGGGGCCCACGAGGCAGGGGGCGTGCCCCCCACCCTCGTGACCGCCTCTTTTGTTCCTTGGAGCAGGGTCCAAGTCTCCCAGATCATGTTCGGTGAGAAAATCACGTTCCCAAAGATTTTATTCCGTTTGGACTCCGTTTGATATTCCGTTTATCTGAAACACTGAAATAGGCAAAAAACAACAATTCTGGGCTGGGCCTCCGGTTAATAGGTTAGTCCCAAAAATAATATAAAAGTGGAAAATAAAGCCCAATATAGTCCAAAACAGTAGATAATATAGCATGGAGCAATCGAAAATTATAGATACGTTGGAGACGTATCACTGAACTTGGCATATAGTTGATGTTCTCTAAGCTTCCCAAGTACTAAACACAAATGTTCCTTATGTTCCTCTTCATTCTTCGAGTAGACCAGAATATCATCAATGAACACTAGAACGAACTTATACCAAAAACTCCATAAACACTTTGTTCATCATGTTCATAAAATAGGCAGGTGCATTAGTCAGGCCAAATGACATAACGGTATACTCATATAGCCCATACCTTGTGGTAAAAGCTGTCTTAGGTATGTCCTGCTCTCGAATCTTCAACTGGTGATACCCTGATCGCAAATCGATCTTGGAAAACACTTTAGCTCCTTGCAACTGGTCAAACAAATCATTGATCATCGGCAGTGGGTACTTGTTCTTGATCTTCACCTCATTCAATCCATGATAATCAACAATCATCATTAACGATCCATCCTTCTTCTCCACTAGAAGTACTGGTGATCCCCAAGGTGACGAGCTTGGGCGAATATATCCCTTATCCAGTAACTCCTTAATCTGCTTCTTAATTTCCTCTAAATCTTGTGCGGGCATCATGTACGGTCTCTTAGATATTGGCCTAGTGCCTGGCAAAAGTTCTATCAAAACTCTATGTCTCTATCTGGTGGCATGCCTGGCAACTCTTCTGGAAATACATCCGGAAAATCCTTTACCACTGGTACTTCCTCCTGTTCAACTCCGGATAAGGAATTTACTTGAGTCCTATTCGGCACATGCCGGGATACATACTTGATCCTTCTTCCCTCTGGGGTGGTGAGTAAAATCGTCTTACTGGCGCAATCCATGTTTCCTCCATACATCGATAGCCAATCCATACCCAGAATCACATCCAAACCTTGCGATTCCAAAATTATCAAATCGGAGGGGAAAACATGCCTACCTATGGCCAATGGCATATGAAAACATCCATGGCTTGCCATACACTCTGCTCCGGGTGAGGTTACTAGCATGGGTGTCTTAAGAACTCTAGTGGGCAACTTATACTTATCCACAAATCCCCTCGATATGTATGAATGAGATGCACCAGTATAAAAAGAACGACTGCAGTAAATGACTTAACCAAAAACATACCAATTACTACATCTGGCCGGGCTTCAATCTCCTCCACGTTAACGTGGTTCACTTGTCCCTTGTTAAAATGGTTGGGCTTCTTCCCAGAGCTTCCATTGCCATTTCCATTCTTAGCTTCAGGACATTCATTGGCGTAATGTCCGGTTTTCTGACACTTGTAGCAAGTAACGTGGCTTAGATCCTTCTTGGCGGGTGTTGCCGGGTTGGAATAGTTCTGTTCGCTACTTCCTCCATTACCATTTTTGTTCTTGGGGCCACTATGGTTGTGCGAACTTCCTCCATTATGAGTGTGGCCTCCATGGTTATGAACAAGTCCTCCCGAGTTCGGGGTGAAACAGGTTCTCGGCTGAGCTCCAGAATTATACTTCCCTTGTCCATACTTCCTCTTGCGGCTGTCAATCTGCTGCTGCTTCCCTTCAAGCATGAGAGCTCTATCCACCTACTCCTGGTGGCTATTGAAATTTTCTACCATCAACTGCATGCTCAGCTCATCATTCGGTCCTTCCAAAAACTTCTCCTTCTTAGCAGCATCTGTAGCAACGTCATCTGGGGCATAACATGCTAGCTTGCTAAATTCATCCACATACAGGCCAGCAGTGCGCCCTCCTTGGCGTAAGTTGAGAAACTCATGCTTCCTCATGGCCATAGCTCCTGCTGATACATGGGCAATACGGAAAGCTTGCTGGAACTGATCCCATGTGACAGTGGCTATAGGATAGGTGACAGTGTAATTCTCCCACCATGAGGCTGCTGGTCCATCCAACTAGTGTGCGGCAAAACGCACCCTCTCAGCATCTATGCATCCTGCAGTGGTTAACTCCCTTCCAATCTTGTGAAGCCAATCATCTGCCACTATCGGCTCGGTGCTACTGGAAAACATCGGCGGCTGCAACCTCAGAAAACGGGCTAAGTTGTCAACTGGTGGTGGTGAGTGGTTGTGGTTGTTTTTATTGCCTTGGTTCTGAACTAACAACTGCATCAAGGTATTCTGCTGCTGGATCAACTGAGTGAGCTCCGGTGGAAAGGTAAATCCGGGGTCACGTCTCGGAGGCATCTGAGGGTTTAGAGGGAAGAGAATAGAATAGAATGAGGTCTAGTGAGAAAACACTACCCATATGCACATGAGACAAACACAATCATATCACTCACTCAATCAAGCAAGGGCATACAATCGGTCTAGAACTATCGTTACAAAGTGCTTGGACTATACTATTTACATGGTAGACTACTACTACTGTTTTGGTGGTCAACTAGAAATATTGATCGGTCGAAGACACCATGATATCTGCTCCAGCTTCGTCTTCATAATCATCATCACTATCGTCGGGGTCCGAGTCGGTGTCGTTGATGATGATGTAGTCCTCAGGACGGATCTCATTTGGTTCATTGTCTTCTCCTCCTGGAGCGGGGTCTCCCATGAATACTCCTAGCTTCCTTTCCAGATCGTCATTCTTCTCCACTAGTATGGCGATTTCCTCCTCATAATCCTCGCGAGTTGCCTTGGGTTCTTCCTCAAGATCTTTGATCCTGGTCATCGCCTTCTTCAGATCTATCATGCCTGCATACATCTGGTTCTCTTGGCGGCGAATATGCTGGATTAATTCCTGGATGAAAGTTGCAATCGATCTATCCTTCCTGGTGCTAATCATATCCCATTTCTCATCTCGGCACCCATAAATCTGGTAGATAGTATCCTTCAGATCCTTGTGGTAAACTTCTCCAATGCGTCCCATGGTGATGTGAGCTGCCATACTCTCTCCTAGATTCCAAGTTGGTGCATCGAAAGAAAACTCAATGGGCTCAGTGACTGGCGTGAATGTCTTTCCAGGAACTTGAACTTGAATCATCCAGCGCTCGCGCTCCTCTTCTGGTAAAGTGACATTGTAGGTCCCGGTGAAGCTTGGTATTCCAATGTTCAGGTACCTAGTGACTTCCTTCAAGTGTTGTGCAAAAGGTGCTTCTTCATCCGGTTGCATGAACTTTATCATTGCGTCCGCCATCCTAAAGAGTACAAAATGGAGAGGAGTCAGAAATGAGAAGAGAGTAGTGATCTAGGGCTTTAGCTTAGTGGTCGTGTCCTACAGTCAGCGTGTGCTCTAATACCATCTTTGTAGCGACCAGACCTCAAACAGTCTGATCTCTGTGCATAAGTGTCATCCCTGGATCGGTAATGATGACACACACAATACTCGAAGGATTTATAACAAAGTAGCAATCACACACTTATTACATCGAATGTCTCAAAAGAGAACTTATTACAATAAATATGGCTTAAGGCCATCTAATACGATAACAACGGAAGTCTTGGAAGATAAAGTGACTCCATCAACTCCAGCGGCATCACTGAGTGAAAGACCACGACCTAAGGCTCCTTACTCGTCGTCTGAAAAGTCTGCAACATGATACGTTGCAGCCCAAAAAACGGGTCAGCACATGGAATATGCTGGCAAAGCAACACAAGAGAGTAATGAACAGAATAATTCTATCACTACATGCATATATGGCTGGTGGAGGCTGTAAGGTTAAATGTTTTGCGAAAAGCCAATTTTTCCCTACTGCAAAGGAATAAATTTTATTTAACTATCATGGTGGTTGTTAAACATTGAGAAGGTTCACCCAACTCAATCCCAATTAAAAGTAATCATTATTAAACCCAATAGAATTATATAAAGAGTGATGAGATCCACATGATAATCCAAGAACCAGATACTCAAGATGTCCATAACGAGGGACACGGTTAACCATGATTAGTTTGTACACTCTGCAGAGGTTTGTGCACTTTTCCCCACAAGACTCGATCTCCTCCGTTGGATTTCTCGCACTACATAATGTTTGAGAAATGGATGACTGAGACACAGTCTTTCCGAAGAAGTCCCCTTAACCGATAGATAGGTCGGTACACCTACAATCCCCTACATCTGCTAGCCCATCATGGAAAGGTTTCCCACAACTTACTCAAATATGCCAGAGCCCATAATGGCATGTGGCTGCACACAGAAGTTTCCAGTATGAATAATCTTATGATCCCTTTGAGCCTGGGTGGCGGTCCATAGGAGAATCACACGGTACCCCGAGATATCCAAAAATACAGGCAATCACTGGGTTCCCCAGGTGCCTCAATCCACCCAGATGTGTATTAAAGTTGCCACCTTAAGTTAACCATTAATTTAACAATCTCACATCTATCATGATACACTCAAACCCAATCCACGTCCACGAGCATAGCATAGCAATATAAGCAACGTAGAAGTAACTCCCAAGATTTTGTAATAAACAGGTGAATAGGTACTACCTCATCTACTACTTCCCAACCCAAAGTTTAATTCAGATCCTAACCATGCAATGTTTGAGGGTTGATCTAATGCAATAAAAACTGGGTAGTAAAGGGGTATGATCAAAGTGTTACTTGCCTTGTTGATGATCCGCGAAACTTAGAGACTCGTAGAAACACGCTTCACACTCCGGGTACTCTCTCACAAACAAACAAGCATCAATAAGCATCAAGCAAAAGCACGGGTAAAACTCAAATAAGAGATCTAACCAGAAAGTTCAACTTAAGAACTCCGGTTTGCAAAAAAATCAAATCAAACGAAGCAACAAAACTCAAACAAAGAAGGACACAAGCTTCGTTTACTAATCTGGACTAAAGTCAAATTTTATAGTAGCAAAAACTTGTTTAAGTTGGTTAAACAGAAGTGGTTTCGAGACGAAACTCTAGGCGCTTGAATCGCCTGATTCCGATAAACGAGCGAAAAGTTAGACTAGAACGAAAATCGGATCAGAAATCGCAATCGAAAATAATCGTGGAAAATCCGAGAAAAAGAAAAACTGACGAATAGGCTAACGAACGAATGTTCGCTGTCTGCGGCTAAACGGTGAAAACCGTTCGTAAAAACAAACGGTTGGACGAACGTCCGCTAAATAACTAAACCGATAAAATAAACCGAACCGAACTAAAAAAACGAAAACTAGGGTTTACGAAATAAAACCGATTGTTTTTTAAAACCGGTGGCTACCTCGAACTCCGGCGGGCGGCGGCGTGGCGGCTCCGACGGCGCGGGGTGGCGGCAGCGGTGTGCGGCGCGGCGGCGGCGTGCGGCGTGGCTTAGGTTTAGGGTTTGGGTGGCGGGGCTAGTGGGCCACGGGGGTGTGGCTTATAAAGGGGGCCGGCCCAAAGAGTCCTGGCCGGAAACGGTCCTAAGTCGGTTTGACTTTTTAAAAAAAAATAATTTCGACGTGCAGAAAAAGAAAGGAAATAAATACTAAACAGACTCCAAAAATCCCGAAATAAAATTTTTCCGTCCTCTAAAAATAGGCCGGACAAGGTGAACATTTATTTGGGCCTAAAATGCAATTTTGAAAAACGCATATTTTTCCTAATTCAAATAAAATAGCGACAAAACTCCGAATAAAACTCTTATTTGATTTTAATATTAAATCTCTGATAATTCTTTATTTTGAGGAAGTCATTTTATCCTCTCTCTTTTATTTTTAATAAAAGAAATATTTCAGAGAAAAAAATAATTAAAATCAAACGATCCTCTTTTCAAACTTCGAGAAGAACTCAAATATGAAAACAACAAAATCCCCAACTTTCTCCGTGGGTCCTTGAGTTGTGTAGAATTTTTAGGATCAACCAAAATGCAATAAAATATGATATGCAATGATGATCTAATGCATAACATTCCAAATTGAAAAATTTGGGATGTTACACTTTGTTATTTGGTTGCAGCGTTGCTTGAGAGAGACCATCTACATCCTACGCCTCCTACGGATTGATAAACCTTAGGTCATCCACTTGAGGGAAATTTGCTACTGTCCTACAAACCTCTACACTTGGAGGCCTAGCAACGTCTACAAGAAGAAGGTTATGTAGTAGACATCAGATCCCATCTGGGACCTTTTCTGGCGATCTGCCGGAGGGGGATTCGATCACGGAGGGCTTCTACATCAACACCATAGCCTCTTCGATGATGTGTGAGTAGTTTAGCACAGACCTTCGGGTCCATAGTTATTAGCTATATGGCTTCTTCTCTCTCTTTGGATCTCAATACAAAGTTCTCCTCGATGTTCTTGGAGATCTATTCGATGTAATACTTTTTGCAGTGTGTTTGCCGAGATCTGATGAATTGTGGATTTATGATCAAGTTTAACTATGAATAATATTTGGTTCTTCTCTGAATTCTTATATGCATGATTTGATATCTTTGCAAGTCTCTTCGAATTATCAGTTTAGTTTGCCCTACTAGATTGATCTTTCGTGCAATGGGAGAAGTGCTTAGCTTTGGCTTCAATCTTGCGATGTCCTTTCCTAGTGACAGTAGGGCAGCAAGGCACGTATTGTATTGTTGCCATCGAGGATAAGAAGATGGGGTTTATATCATATTGCTTGAGTTTATCCCTCTACATCATGTCATCTTGCTTAAAGCGTTACTCTGTTCTTATGAGCTTAATACTCTAGATGCATGCTGGATAGCAGTCAATTTGTGGGGTAATAGTAGTAGATGCAGAATCATTTCGGTCTACTTAACACGGACGTGATGCCTATATTCATAATCATTGCCTAGATATTCTTATAACTATAAGCTCTTCTATCAATTGCTCGGCAGTAATTTGTTCACCCACCGTAATACATGCTATCATGAGAGAAGCCACTAGTGAAACCTATGCCCCCCAGGGTCTCTTTCTTATTATATTGCATCTCTTTTTATTTTCATCGCATCTTGTTTACTATTTTGCAATCTTTACTTTCCAATCTATACAACAAAATACCAAAAATATTTATCTTGCTATCTTTACCAGATCTCACTTTCGCAAGTGACCATGAAGGATTGGCAACCCCTTTATCGCGTTGGTTGCGAGATTCTTGACTTGCGTGTTATCTCCTACTGGATTGATACCTTGGTTCTCAAAAACTGAGGGAAATACTTACGCTACTCTGCTGCATCACCCTTTCATCTTCAAGGGAAAACCAACGCATGCTCAAGAGGTAGCAAGAAGGATTTCTGGCGCCGTTGCCGGGGAGATCTACGCTCAAGTCAAGACATACCAAGTACCCATCATAAACTCTTCTCCCTCGCATTACATTATTTGCCATTCGCCTCTCGTTTACCTCTCCCCCACTTCACCTTTGATGTTTTATTCGCCCCTTTTTCGTTCGCCTTCTTCTGCTTGCCTCTTGTGTGTTCGTTCTTAGTGCGGCTTGTTGCCATCATGTCTGAACCTAGGGAGGTTATATTTGAAAAGGATAGTAGTAACGATGGGGGAAATGTTGATGCTTTTGATTATCCTCATGAAGAACCTACTATTTTACACACTAAAAAGTTTCGGATTGGTAGTGGTGATATTATTGGAAAAGGAGTTATTCAAGATTTCTTTCCTTGCGCCGGTGCTTTGCCCACTTTGGGCGGGTCTATTCTTCATAAAACTAGTAGTCTTGCGGATGCTATATCTTTGCTCGTGGTTGAACTTGAAAAACAATTTATCCACATGCATCCTTGCATATAAAGGATTTTTCTAGAATTTTCCAATATTGAGCATTCTTCTGTTAAGCGAGCAGCTACCATCTTTTTAGCTCATGAGTTCAGGTTTATAATAAAAGAGGCCAACGAAATTTTTGTGCATTATAGGGTGGATGTCGGCCGTCCTCCCATAGAAGCAATCTTTTTTTATCAAGAAGACATAATGCGTTTACGATCTTTAGATCATGTTGCTTATAATGAAAATCTTAGAAAAAAGGTTCTAACTGATGTTCTAGTTGACAGGATTTCTGAACTTAATGATAATTTTGCTATCCAGAATAATGGGTTAGCTTTTTCCCTTGAACAAAGGCTCATGAATTTTTGCCAAAAGAATGCTTATAATGATGAATTGGTTGTGCAATATGAGGGGCCAAAGGAGGAACCAATACCTCCCGAGCTTGATCTTGGGGTCTTTTGTCCCATTAAATTTAGCCCTTTTGATTACTTTTGCTTTCCACAAAGAAAACTTGCTGCTGAACGTAGGGAGTATGAGACGAGTTTTCGCGATTTGCCTTATCATTATCATGGCAATACCTAGATCTATTCTTGCTTTTATGCCTAGCTAGCGGCGTTAAACGATAGCGCTTGATGGGAGGCAACCCAATTTTATTTTTTGTTCTTTACTTTTTGTTCCTGTTTAGTAATAAATAATTTATCTAGCCTCTGTTATGATTGTGTTTTTATGTTTTAATTAGTGTTTGTGCCAAGTAAAGCCTTTAGGATCTTCTTGGGTGATTGTTGTTTGATCTTGCTGAAAAAACAGAAAGTATGCGCTCACGAAAGTAATTTTAGTTTTTTACGAAAGAGCGATAAAATACCAATTCCAACTGCAGTAGATCAATATGAAAATTATTTAGGTCGTCCTAATTTCTCAGAATTTTTGGAGTTGCATAAGTATTCAAAACCTCCAGATTGTTACGGACTGTTCTGTTTTGACAGATTCTGTTTTTCGTGTGTTGTTTGCTTATTTTGATGAATCTATGGCTAGTATCGGGGGGGGGGGGTATGAACCATAGAGAAGTCATAATACAGTAGGTTTAACACTAACATAAATAAAGAATGAGTTAATTACAGTACATTAAAGTGGTGGTTTGCTTTCTTATACTAATGGAGCTTAGGAGATTTTCTGTTAAGTTTTGTGTTGTGAAGTTTTCAAGTTTTGGGGTAAAGATTTGATGGATTTTGGAACAAGGAGTGGCAAGAGCCTAAGCTTGGGGATGCCCAAGGCACCCCAAGGTAAAATTCAAGGCCAACCAAAAGCCTAAGCTTGGGGATGCCCCAGAAGGCATCCCCTCTTTCGTTTTCGTCTATCGGTAACTTTACTTGAAGCTATATTTTTATTCACCACATGATATGTGTTTTGCTTGGAGCATCTTGTATGATTTGAGTCTTTGCTTTTTAGTTTACCACAATCATCATTTCTATACACACCTTTTGGGAGAGACACAAATGAATCGGAATTTATTAGAATACTCTATGTGCTTCACTTATATCTTTTGAGCTAGATAATTTTTCTCTAGTGCTTCACTTGTATCTTTTTAGAGCACGGTGATGGTTTTATTTTATAGAAATTATTGATCACTCATGCTTCACTTATATTATTTTGAGAGTCTTTTAGAACAGCATGGTAATTTGCTTTGGTTATAAAATTAGTCCTAATATGATCGGCATCCAAGATGGGTATAATAAAAACTTTCATATAGAGTGCATTATGAGAAGTTTGATACTTGATAATTGTTTTGATATATAAAGATGGTGACATTAGAGTCATGCTAGTTGATTAATTGTGAAATTGAGAAATACTTGTGTTGAGGTTTGCAAGTCCCGTAGCATGCATGTATGGTAACCATTGTGTGACAAATTTGAAGCATGAGGTGTTCTTTGATTGCCTTTCTTATGAGTGGCGGTCGGGGACGAGCGATGGTCTTTTCCTAGCAATCTATCCTCCTAGGAGCATGCGCGTAGTGCTTGGTTTTGATGACTTGTAGATTTTTGCAATAAGTATGTGAGTTCTTTATGACTAATGTTGAGTCCATGGATTATACAAACTCTCACCCTTCCACCATTGCTAGCCTCTCTTGTGCCGCACAACTTTCACCGGTACCATAAACCCATCATTTACCTTCCTCAAAATAGCCACCATACCTACCTATTATGGCATTTCCACAGCCATTCCGAGATATACTTTCCACCGTTCCGTTTATTATGACACGCTTTATCATAGTCATATTGCTTGCATGATCATGTAGTTGACATCATATTTGTGGCATGGCCACCATTCATAATTTTTTATACATGTCACTCTTGATTCATTGCACATCCCGGTACACCGCCGGAGGCATTCACATAGAGTCATATTTTGTTCTAAGTATCGAGTTGTAAGTAAATAAAAGTGTGATGATCTTCATTATTAGAGCGATACCATCCATGGATGCTTCCACATTCCTACTGATTTGAGTGAGCAGGCACTTCTAAATCATGTGCATGAATGTGGCACCAACATTCTTAAGACCAAAGGGCATGCTGACATAACAAAAACACCGAAATGGGGTGATGAAGGCTGTTTTTATATCATCGGGTCTGTACAGTTGATGTCTACTACACAAACTTCGTGTAGACATTGTTGGGCCTCCAAGTGCAAAGGTTTTAGGACAGTAGCAAATTTCCCTCAAGTGGATGACCTAAGGTTTATCAATCCGAGGGAGGCATAGGATGAAGATGGTCTCTCTCAAACAACCCTGCAACCAAATAGCAAAGAGTCTCTTGTGTCCCCAACACACCCAATACAATGGTAAATTGTATAGGTGCACTAGTTCGGCGAAGAGATGGTGATACAAGTGCAATATGGATGGTAGATATAGGTTTTTGTAATCTGAAAATATAAAAACAGCAAGGTAACTAATGATAAAAGTGAGCACAAACGGTATTGCAATGCTTCAAAACAAGGCCTAGGGTTCGTACTTTCAGTAGTGCAATGTCTCTCAACAATACTAACATAATTGGATCATATAACAATCCCTCAACATGCAACAAAGAGTCACTCCAAATTCACTAATAGCGGAGAACAAACGAACAGATTATTGTAGGGTACGAAACCACCTCAAAGTTATTCTTTCCGATCAATCCATTGGGCTATGCCTATAAGTGCCACAAACAGCCCTAGAGTTCGTAGTAAAATAACACCTTAAGACACAAATCAACCAAAACCCTAATGCCACCTAGATTCTCCAATGTCACCTCAAGTATCCACGGGTATGATTATACGATATGCATCAAACAATCTCAGATTCATCTATTCAACCAACACAAAGAACTTCAAAGAGTGCCCCAAAGATTCTACCGGAGAGTCAAGACGAAAACGTGTGCCAACCCCTATGCATAAGTTCACAAGGTAACAAAACTCGCAAGTTGATCACCAAAACATACATCAAGTGGATCACGTGAATATCCCATTGTCATCACAGATAAGCACATACAAGACATACATCAAGTGTTCTCAAATCCTTAAAGACTCAATCTGATAGGATAACTTCAAAGGGAAAACTCAATCCATTACAAGAGATGGAGGGGAAGAAACATCATAAGATCCAACTATAATAGCAAAGCTCGTGGTACATCAAGATCGTGTGTCGGGACCCTGATTCCAAGTCACATCGATCTAGCCGGTAACACCTCATATCACTTTGCGGCCTCACGCACGGTATTCCCATAGGTGTCGCCTTACCCTGGCCCGGGACCGTTTGCGCCTTTTGGCTCACGTATATGATTGTGTCGCTAGCATCCATATGACAGAGAACCCGGGCCGACATGGCTAGTCGTGAACCCAAAGCGGCACTAACCTATGGGGACAGGCATACATGATTCACATCGAGCATGTCGGTCAACAGCGTGTGAATCCGGGCTGTAGCACTGGGCTAACAGGACTCCGGGGAACCCGGGCTGTAGCAGGCTAGGCAGGACTCCGGATGTCACCGTGTGACACTTCCCCGAAGGGACAGACACAGGAACGAAGTGAAACACATGCCGGCCAGTCAAGTGTCCTGAGCAGTAGTGCTGGGCTAGTAGGACTCTGGTGAACCGGGCTGTAGCGGACTACTATGGCTCAAGGAAGCACTAGACTACATTTCCCCATAAGAGAGGCTGCCAAGGATAAACAACTAGATTGTCGGATCCCACACATAGCAATACACATCACACGTACGCATAACATGCAAGTATGTGCTGTACAACATGGCATCACAACATAACGCAACTCATATAGATAAAGGCCCAGAAGAGCCACATAGCATTAAATACAAACAGGGGTCACATGACCCATCATTCAGAGCATACAAGCAACGTAAGCATTACATGTCTGAGTACAGACAACTACAAAAGAAAAAGGCTAAGAAGCCTGACTATCTACAAGTCCCTCCCAAGGGTACAAGATCGTAGCTGAGGTAACAAGCTACTCGTCGAAGTCCAAGCGGTACTACTAGTGAGACAGATGTCTCACCTACAAAACATAAATAAAGCAAACGTGAGTACAAAGGTACTCAACAAGACTTACATCAGATCCTATCATACATGCATTTGTATCAAGAAGGTAATGTGGGGTTTAGTTGCAGCAAGCCAGCTTTGACTCAGTGGCTATCATGTTCTACGACAATGAGAAACTTCTTTGAGATGAGGCAGCGCACACGAGTCCACTAATCACCACATCAATACACTACCATGGATTCATCCTTGTCTCCTTACGAGAAGGCCATCCATAGCACTCACACTTGTCTTGAGCATTTTAGAGTATCCACTTAAAGTTGTCTATGTACCACGTAAGCATCCAAGAAGTCCATAACCGAGGACACGGCTATTCGAATAGATCATGATAACCCTGCAGGGGTGTACTTCTTCACACACACTCTCACCACTTATCACCATGTACACGTCATGTACCTCGGCAACCTTCAAACGGAAGCCTGGCGAGGGTTTCGGCCACGACCTGACTAACCACACAAGTCTCTCATCCAGGTTTATCGCCTATTCGGGTTCCATCCGCAAGGAGATCCGGCCGGGGTGTCGCTCACGGCCCCAAACGATGTGAGCAGGGTTCCCAAGTCCACCATCCGGGTGCCACTTGGTACACCATGCCACTGTGCCTAGTCTGCCCCAAGCCCACCTGGTCGGGTGCCACTTGGTAGACTACTAACACTACCTACAAACACCAGAAACTAGTTGCGACTCCTGGACAGAAATCAAGTTGGTTAATAAGTTGAGAGGGGTCGAGTTACCGGAACCCAATGTGTGGTAGTATCGAGTCATTGGACAACATACATAGAACTCAGTGCTTAAGGACGGCTCTAGTGAGACAACGCACCATGTACTCCTACATGGCCTCTCACTGCTACCTTTACCAAATCGTGTTCACACGCTTAACTCTCAGCACCAGAACATATCGTACCACTCCAATTCATTCCCGATGAATCAGACCTGACACAACTCTAAGCAATAGCAGGCATGGCATGGAAAGAACATAACATGGCTCAATCAACTCCTACACATGCTAGTGGGTTTTAACTATTTACTGTGGCAATGACAGGTCATGCAGAGGAATGGGTTCAACTACCGCAGCATAAAGTAGCAGTTGAATCGTTGTTGTCCTAATGCAGTAAATGAGAGCAGGAGCGAGAGAGTAGGATTGTATCGGAATGAACAAGGGGGTTTGCTTGCCTGGTAGATCAATAGGGGGCACTGCTCCTCTGACATGTACTCTGGATCGGTCTCCGGAGCAGGACCTATCAAGAAGGAACGGTGTTAGAATCAAAACACATGCATATGCAACAATATGATGCATGAACATGACATGAATATGTGATGCTATTTGAGTTAATGCATCTAGCATTTATTTGGTTGAAGTCCATTTGAACCAAGGGTTCAAATACAACTCCAAAATAAGCTCTTAAATATGCCATAAGTGTGTTTTCATATATACAGCATGTATAGATGGTTTGTCATGCATGAAAATGGTACAGATGGATAGATTGAATTTTTTTGATAATTTTTCATATATAAATTATTTCAATCTAAGCTACGGTTGAATTTCTATGAATTTTTGAAGTTTTGAACATTTTTTGGAATTTATGAATTATTTTAAATCCAGAAACTCAATTACTGCATCAGCACTGCGTCATGCCTGCGTCAGTAGGTCAACAACGCTGACCAGGTCAAACCTAACGTGTGGGGTCAACACGTCAGTGTCACAGTGTTAAACGGAGGTTTTTTTCTAATCTAATTTAGATTAGTGGCGCTGGGGCCCACTGTCAGTGTCACCGGTTAGACTAACCACGGGGTTAGTGGCTAATCTAATCTGCCACGTCAACTAACTGGTGATTAGCCGCCGGTGCTAATCAGAACGCGGTGGCGCTCCTCGTCCGGCCATCTCCAGCGATGAGAGCTCGCGTGGCTGGGCTCTACGGACGCGTCGTGGCGAGGCGCGTCGTTTGGTAGCAGCGGGAGGTGCTGGGGTGGTCGGAATCAACAACGGCGGCAAGCGAGGCGGCAGCCAGAGCTCGGGTGGGTGCGGGGTTAGCGCTGCGGCTTGCAAACGAGCTGGCTGTCGCGCTAGCGTTGCTGCACGGGTTGTTGCGAGTGCAACAGACGCACGCGCGGGGCCATTTGGTCACCGGGGCTTCGCCGGTGACGAGCCCGAGCGACGACGGCTATGGTAAGCAAGGGGGCGACGGCTACGGCGACCAAACGGGGGCAGGGTTAGTGGGGAAATGACCGAGGTCTCACCGCGGTCACGGAGAGCTTCTCGGCGAGCTCGGGGAGGCTCGGACGGCGACGGATTTGACGGCGGCGATGCACGGCCGTGCACGGAGACGACAGGTCGATGGCGAGGCGACAGGGCGTCCGACGATGCTCGCGTTGAGGGGAGCTTCAAGGCGTCGAGGCGGACGTAGGGGGCATCACGGGGAGGCGAGGCGTGCCCGGTGGCTGCGGTGGTGCTCGGCGGCGCGCTGCGCTCCGCTCGGGTGTGAGGTGGAGGGGGACCAGAGAAGGGGGGGAAGCACGGGGGAGAGTGAGAGAGGTTCGGGGGAGTGCGTGGCGTCGTCGGGTGCCTCCAGCGGCGAGCGGGGAAGCAGGAGGTGGCCGGCGTGTGCTCACGCGCGGCGAGCGCGTGCCCCTGTCCTCCTGGCGTGAGGAAGGGGACGACTGGCAGTGCCAGTCGGTTGGGCCGGCCTGCTGGGCCGCTGGGCCAGGCCGGCTGCACAGTGCCAGGCCGCAGGTAAGCACAAGTAGGCTTTCTCCACTTTTGTTTTCTTTTCTATTTTTCTGACATTTGTTCTGACTTAGTAATAAAACTAAACCATTTTATTTAATTCTGTCAAATTTGGTAGGGACCTAAGGGATTAATCGAAAGCCCCTCACCAAAATTCAGAATTTTTGGACATATATTATATGTATGGCAAATATATATCCAAAGCAAATAAATACTGGATTAATTCCAAATGCCCAAGATAAATACTTATGAGCTCATAAAAATATTGATTTGATTTTTATCTCTGTCCAATATTTTCAGAGAGCAACATGAGCATTTTCTTGGACCCTTTTGGAGCAATTTTTACTTCGGTCATTTTCAGAAATGATTCTGAGGGTTTCACAAATCCCCATTTCAAATTTTAATGGAATTTAAACATGATGCAAACATGAAGGGCTAGCCTAGGTCATACCAGAAATGGGATGTGACATCGTGCCAAATTGAGAACACGAGAGAGAGAGAGAGAGAGAGAGATCAAACACATAGCTACTGGTACATACCTTGAGCTCCGAGGGTGAACTACTCCATCCTCGTCATGGAGAGTGCCGGGATGATGAAGATGGCCATCGGTGATGGATCCCCCTCCGGCAGGGTGCCGAAACATGGCCCCGGATGTTTTTTGGTGGCTACAGAGGCTTGCGGCGGCGGAACTCCTGATCTAGGTTTCTTTTCGGGTTTTTTTGTATTTATAGGAATTTTTGGCGTCGATATCACGTCAGGTTGGTCTCCGAGTCGTCCACGAGGCAGGGGGCGCGCCTAGGGGGTAGGGCGGGCCCTCCACCCTTGTGGATGGCTCGGGACTCTTCTGGCCCAACTATTTTACTCCGGGGGGCTTCTTTTGGTCTATAAACAATCATCAAAAATTGGCACGTCAATTGGACTTCGTTTGATATTCCTTTTCCATAAACTCAAAAACAAGGAAAAATAGAAACTGGCACTGGTATCTAGGTTAATAGGTTAGTCCCAAAAATAATATAAAATAGCATATAAATGCATATAAAACATCCAAGATGGATAATATAATAGCATGGAACAATTAAAAATTATAGATACGTTGGAGACGTAGCAAGCATCCCCAAGCTTAATTCCTGCTCGTCCTCGAGTAGGTAAATGATAAAAACAAATTTTTTGATGTGGAATGCTACCTAACATATTTATCCATGTAATTCTCTTTATTGTGGCAAGAATATTCAGATCCATAAGATTCAAAACAAAAGTTTAATATTGTCATAAAAATAATAATACTTCAAGCATACTAACAAGGCAATTATGTCTTCTCAAAATAAAATGGCCAAAGAAAGCTTATCCCTACAAAATCATATAGTCTGGCTATGCTCCATCTTCATCACACAAAATATTCAAATCATGCACAACCCCGATGACAAGTCAAGCCATTGTTTCATACTTTTGATGTTCTCAAGCTTTTTCAACTTTCACGCAATACATGAGCATGAGCCATGGACATAGCACTATAGGTGGAATAGACGGTGGTTGTGGAGAAGACAAAAGGAAGGAGATAGTCTCACATCAACTAGGTGTATCAATGGGCTATGGAAATGCCCATCAATAGATATCAATGTGAGTGAGTAGGGATTGCCATGCAGCGGATGCACTAGAGCTATAAGTGTATGAAAGCTCAAAAGGAAACTAAGTGGGTGTGCATCCAACTTGCTTGCTCACGAAGACCTAGGGCACTTTGAGGAAGCCCATCATTGGAATATACAAGCCAATTTCTATAATGAAAATTTTCCACTCGTATATGAAAGTGACAACATAGGAGACTCTCTATCATGAAGATCATGGTGCTTCTTTGAAGCACAAGTGTGTTAAAAGGATAGTAGCATTGCCCCTTCTCTCTTTTTCTCTCATTTTTTGTTTTTTTGTTTTTTGTCCTTCTCTTTCTTTCTTTGGCCTTTCTTTTTTTATTTCCTCACATGGGACAATGCTCTAATAATGATGATCATCACACTTTTATTTACTTACAACTCAAGAATTACAACTCGACACTTAGAATAAAATATGACTCTATATGAATGCCTCTGGCGGTGTACCGGGATGTGAAATGAATCAAGAGTGACATGTATGAAAGAATTATGAATGGTGGCTTTGCCACAAATACGATATCAACTACATGATCATGCAAAGCAATATGACAATGATGAATCGTGTAATAATAAATGGAACGGTGGAAAGTTGTATGGCAATATTTCTCAGAATGGCTATGAAAATGCCATAATAGGTAGGTATGGTGGCTGTTTTGGGGAAGGTAATGGTGGCTGTATGGTACAGGTGAAAGTTGCGCGGCACAAGAGAGGCTAGCAATGGTGGAAGGATGAGAGTGTGTATAATCCATGGACTCAACATTAGTCATAAAGAACTCACATACTTATTGCAGAAGTCTATTAGCTATCGAAACAAAGAACTACGCGCATGCTCCTAGGAGGATAAATTGGTAGGAAAAGACCATCGCTCATGCCCGGCCGCCACTCATAAGGAAGACATTCAAAAAATATCCTATGCTCCAACTTCGTTACATAACAGTTCACCATACGTGCATGCTACGGGACTCACGAACCTTAACACAAGCATTTATCAAATTCACAACTAATCACTAGCATGACTCTAATATCACCATCTTCATATCTCAAAACAATCATAAGGAATCAAACTTCTCATAGTATTCAATGCACTTTATATGAGAGTTTTTATTATATCCCTCTTGGATGCCCATCATATTAGGACTAAATTCATAACCAAAGCAAACTACCATGGTGTCTAGAGACTCTCAAAATGATATAAGTGAATCATGAGAGTCCAACAATTTCTTCAAAATAAAACTACCGCCATGCTCTAAAAAGATATAAGTGAAGCACTAGAGCAAACGACAAACTACTCCAAAAGATGTAAGCGAAGCACAATGATTAGTTGAATAATTATGAAACTATGTGAAGACTCCTTCTCATAAATAAAATTTCAGATATTAAGTACTTTATTCAAACAGCAAGCAAAACAAAATAAAATGACATTCTAAGGATAACACATATCATGTGAAGAAGCAAAAACTTAGGCTCAACCAAAACTGGCCGATAGTTGTTAAAGAAGAATGGTGGGATGCCTACCGGGGCATCCCCAAGCTTACATGCTTGAGACTTCTTGAAATATTAATTAGGGATGCCTTGGGCATCCCCAAGCTTGAGCTTTTGTGTCTCCTTAATTCCTTTTATATCGCGGTTTCTCTAAATCTTAAAAACATCATCCACACAAAACTCAACAAGAACTCATGAGATAAGTTAGTATAAATCCATGCTAAGCCTTATCATTATCTACTGTAGCAAATCACCAAAATTATTATTTAACATTGCCTACTAATTGCCTCTGCCTATTTAACACTCCTATCCTCAAATAGAATCATTAAACAGGCAAACATATGCAAACAATGCAAACATAACAGCAATCTGTCTAAACATGATAGTCTGTAAAGAATGCAAGAGGAATCGTACTTATTTAACTCCAAAAATTCTGAAAAATTACCACACTGTAGATAATTTGTTTTTACTGATGGTGTAAAAATTTCAAGATTTTATCATGTTCTGAATATTCACCAATATTCAAAACATAACAGCAAACTTTCTGTTTTTAAAACAGCAACATATGGACTTGCAAAATAAGCATGGTAAAGACTACACTTGACTTTTTATTGAACTAAAAGATGAAAAACATTACTCTAAATAACAGCAAGAAAATCCTAATAAAATAAAATGATGCTCCAAGCAAAACATATATCATGTGGTGAATAAAAATATAGCTCCAAGTAAGGTTACCGATGAACGAAGACGAAAGAGGGGATGCCATTCGGGGCATCCCCAAGCTTAGGCTCTTGGTTGTCCTTGAATATTACCTTTGGTTGCCTTGGGCATACCCAAGCTTAGGCTCTTTCCACTCCTTATTCCATAGTCCATCGAATATTTACCCAAAACTTGAAAACTTCACAACACAAAACTCAACAGAAATCTCGTAAGCTCCGTTAGTATAAGAAAATAAATCACCACTTCGGTACTGTCAATACAAGATTCATAATTTTTCTCACATGATGCCTACTGTACCATATCATTTCTACAATTTATATTAAGCAATATAAGCCACAGAAACTAGAAAACAAGCAAACTATGCATCGAAAACAGGATCTATCAAAAACAGAACATCCTGTAGTAATCTGTAACTCTCGAATACTTCTGTAACTCCAAAAATCCTGAAAAATTAGGAAGTCCTAGGAAATTTTTTTATTAATCCTATGAAAAATAAATCAGTATTTTATCATGCTTCTGTTAAAAATTAAAACTAATCTCCTGGGCGCAAAAGTTTCTGTTTTTCAGCAAGATCAAATCAACTATCACCATATATCATCCCAACGGTCTTAATTGGCACTTTATTGAAACAAAAGCTATAAAACATGATTAATACAGTAGCATAATCATCTTAACATGCAAAAACAGTAGGTAAAGGTGTTGGGTTGTCTCCCAACAAGCGCTTTTCTTTAATGCCTTTCTAGCTAGGCATGATAATTTCAATGATGCTCACATAAAAGGTAAGAATTGAAACATAAAGAGAGCATCATGAATAATATGACTAGCACATTTAAGTCTAACCCACTTCCTATGCACAGGGATTTTGTGAGCAAACAATTTATGGGAACAATAATCAACTAGCATAGGAAAGCAAAACAAGCATAACTTCAAGATTTTAAGCACATAGAGAGGAAACTTGATATTATTGCAATTCCTACAAGCATATATTCCTCCCTCATAATAATTTTCAGTAGCATCATGAATGAATTCAACAATATAACTATCACATAAAGCATTGTTTTCATGAGCCACAAGCATAGAATTTTTATTACTCTCCACATAAGCAAAACTCTTCTCATTCAGAATAATGGGAGTATCATATGAAACTCGAATACTATAAATTGTTTCCACATTAAAAGAGTAATGTTCAGAAAAAGGGTAATCATAATCATGACAAGTTTGTAATTATAATCATCACTACTTTTTATAACATAAGTATCATCACAATAATCATCATAAGTAGCAACTTTGTTCTCATCATAATCAATTGAAACCTCTTCCAAGATAGTGGAATCATTACTAAATAAAGTCATGACCTCTCCAAATCCACTTTTATAATTATCACAATAAGATTCAACATCCTCCAAAATAGTGGGATCATTAATTCCTAAAGTTGACACTCTTCCAAACCCACTTCCATCAATATAATCATCATAAATAGGAGGCATGCTATTATCATAATAAATTTGCTCATCAAAACTTGGGAGACTAAAAATATCACTTCATTAAACATAGAATCCCCAAGCTTGGGACAAACATTAATTGCAGCAAATAAATTATCAAAAATGTCATTCTCATCAAACATAGCATCCCCAAGATTGGGCCTTTTCATATCATAAGCATAATCATTCTCATCATTAATAGTATGGATAGCACCAATAGTATAGCAATTATCATCATCACAATGAGTAATAGGAGCAACATCATTTGGGAGGGATACCTTTTTACCTTTGCTTCTCCCTCTTTTCTTTTTATTCTTCACATTATGTATGGGTTTAATCCTCTTTTTGGAGCTCCTTATTAATGAGATTGGTTGAATAGAAGGCTCCTCCTGGTTACCTGATTCATCATAAGAAAGAATAGGAGGATATTGGGAAGTCTCTTACCTTTCATTAGTATTCTCTTCATATTCTATTTGTTTTCTTGTCTTTATGTAATTGGCAATATAAGGATTTTCAATGCAATTCACCGCACAATACATATAAATTTCCTCTAGATCAAAATCAAGAACTGTCTCAAGGGCAAATTCTGGAGTACCCATAGTTATACGTTACATTTCTTCATAACCATGAAGCAAACTAAGTTCATTATGATGCGCAAGGGAAATAAAGTCATCACAAATTTTGGACATGATTGGATCATGAAACAATTTGCATTGGACATTTAAATGACCACATTCATTGCAAAGTTCACAAGGATGGCTAAGAAAATTTAAATTTTCAGCACAAACATCTAGCCTTTCTTGCAACCATTTAGTTTCTAAATACTTATGCCTCTTGCAAAATTTATCTTCCCTATTTGGTGTGTACTTGCAAACTCTATGCACTCCACAAAAATTGACATGCTTCTAAGAGACATTTTCATCATGACTAGTGCAATCATCATTAGTACTATAGATATTCAAAGAGTTTGTACTAACAACATTGCAATCATGCTCATTATTCAAAGATTTAGTGCCAAACATTTTAATGCATTCTTCTTCTAGCACTTGGGAACTATTTTCCTTTCCATCATTTTCACAAAAGATACTAAAAATATGAAGGATATGACACACCCTCAATTCCATTTTTTGTAGTTTTCTTTTATAAACTAAACTAGTGATAAAACAGGAAACTAAAAGATTCGATTGCAAGATCTAAAGATACACCTTCAAGCACTAACCTCCTCGGCAACGGCACCAAAAAAGAGCTTGATGTCTACTACACAACCTTCTTCTTGTAGATGTTGTTGGGCCTCCAAGTGCATAGGTTTGTAGGACAGTAGCAAATTTCCCTCAAGTGGATGACCTAAGTTTAACAATCCGTGGGAGGCATAGGATGAAGATGGTCTCTCTCAAACAACCCTGCAACCAAATAGAAAAGAGTCTCTTGTGTCCCCAGCACACCCAATACAATGGTAAATTGTACAGGTGCACTAGTTCGACAAAGAGATGGTGATACAAGTGCAATATGGATGGTAGATATAGGTTTTTGTAATCTGAAAATATAAAAACAGCAAGGTAACTAATGATAAAAGTGAGCACAAACGGTATTGCAATGCTTCAAAACAAGGCCTAGGGTTCGTACTTTCAGTAGTGCAATGTCTCTCAACAATACTAACATAATTGGATCATATAACAATCCCTCAACATGCAACAAAGAGTCACTCCAAATTCACTAATAGCGGAGAACAAACGAACAGATTATTGTAGGGTACGAAACCACCTCAAAGTTATTCTTTCCGATCAATCCATTGGGCTATGCCTATAAGTGCCACAAACAGCCCTATAGTTCGTAGTAAAATAACACCTTAAGACACAAATCAACCAAAACCCTAATGGAACCTACATACTCCAATGTCACCTCAAGTATCCGCGGGTATGATTATACGATATGCATCACACAATCTCAGATTCATCTATTCAACCAACACAAAGAACTTCAAAGAGTGCCCCAAAGTTTCTACCGGAGAGTCAAGACGAAAACGTGTGCCAACCCCTATGCACAAGTTCACAAGGTCACAGAACTCGCAAGTTGATCACCAAAACATACATCAAGTGGATCACGTGAATATCCCATTGTCACCATAGATAAGCACATACAAGACATGCATCAAGTATTCTCAAATCCTTAAAGACTCAATCCGATAGGATAACTTCAAAGCGAAAAATCAATCCATTACAAGAGATAGAGGGGAAGAAACATCATAAGATCCAACTATAATAGCAAAGCTCGCGGTATATCAAGATCGTGCCAAATCAAGAACACGAGAGAGAGAGAGAGAGATCAAACACATAGCTACTGGTACATACCCTCAGCCCTGAGGGTGAACTACTCCCTCTTCCTCATGGAGAGCGCCGGGATGATGAAGATGGCCACCGGTGATGGATCCCCCCTCCGGCAGGGTGCCGCAACAGGGTCCCGATTGGTTTTTGGTGGCTACAGAGGCTTGTGGCGGTGGAACTCCCGGTCTAGGTTTCTTTTCGGGGGTTTCTGTATTTATAGGAATTTTTGGCGTCGGTCTCACGTCAGGGGGGTCTCCGAGTCGTCCACAAGGCATGGGGCATGCCCAGGGGGTAGGGCGTGCCCTCCACCCTTATGGATGGCTCGGGACTCTTCTGGACCAACTATTTTACTCATGGGGCTTCTTTTGGTCCATAAAAAATCATCAAAAATTGGCATGTCAATTGGACTCCGTTTGGTATTCCTTTTCTGTAAAACTCAAAAACAAGGAAAAACAGAAACTGGCACTGGGCTCTAGGTTAATAGGTTAGTCCCAAAAATCATAGAAAAAGCATATAAAAAGCATATAGAACATCCAAGATGGATAATATAATAGCATGGAACAATCAAAATATATAGATACGTTGGAGATGTATCAACAGTCAGATCTGATGGTACCGAGTATACGCATCCAAAAAGGACAAACGCTCACACCCCATAGTTGAGTCGACGATCTGGTTGATGCGGTGGAGAGCGAAGTGATCTTTCGGGAAGGCCTGATTGACGTGCTTTAAATCAGTACACATACGAAGTGAATCATCTCTCTTGGGGACTGCTACCTATTGAGCATGCGTTGGTTTTCCCTTGAAGAGGAAAGGGTGATGCATCAAAGTAGCGTAAGTATTTCCCTCAGTTTTGAGAACCAAGGTATCAATCCAGTAGGAGACAACGCACAAGTCACCTAGTACCTGCACAAACAATCAAGAACCTTCCAACCAACGCGATAAAGGGGTTGTCAATCCCTTCACGGTCACTCGCAAAAGTGAGATCTAATAGAGATAGTAAAGTAAATATTTTTTGGTATTTTTATTGTATAGATTGGAAAGTAAAGATTGCAAAATAGGAAACGAGATGCGATGTAAATAAAAGAGATTTAATATATTAGGAAAGAGACCCGGGGGCCATAGGTTTCACTAATGTCTTCTCTCAAGATAGCATGTATTACGGTGGGTGAACAAATTACTACCGAGCAATTGATAGAAAAGCGCATAGTTATGAAGATATCTAAGGCAATGATCGTGAATATAGGCATCACGTCTGTGTCAAGTAGACCGAAATGATTCTGCATCTACTACTATTACTCCACACATCGACCGCTATCCAGCATGCATCTAGAGTATTAAGTTCATAAGAACGAAGTAACGCATTAAGGAAGATGACATGATTTAGAGGGATAAACTCAAGCAATATGATACAAACACCATCTTTTTATCCTCGATGGCAACAATACAATATGTGCCTTGCTGCCCCTATTGTCACTGGGAAAGGACACCGCAAGATTGAATCCAAAGCTAAGCACTTCTCCCATTGCAAGAAATATCAATCTAGTAGGCCAAACTAAACCGATAATTCGAAGAGACCTGCAAAGATATCAAATCATGCATATAAGAATTCAGAGAAGAACCAAATAATATTCATAGATAATCTTGTTCGTAAATCCACAATTCATCGGATCTCGGCAAACACACCGCAAAAGAGTATTAGATCGAATAGATCTCCAAGAACATCGAGGAGAACTTTGTATTGAGAATCAAAGAGAGAGAAGAAGCCATCTAGCTAATAACTATGGACCCAAAGGTCTATGGTAAACTACCCACGCTTCATCAGAGAGGCAATGGTGTTGATGTAGAAGCCCTCCGTGATCGATTCCCCTCTGGCAAATCGCCGGAAAAGGACCCAAGATGGGATCTCACGAGTACAGAAGGTTGCGGTGGTGGAGAAGTGCTTTCGTGGCTCTCCCTGATGTTTCTAGGGTATAAGAGTATATATAGGCGAAAGAAGTACGTCGGTGGAGCTACGAGGGGCCCACGAGGGTGGGGGCACCTGAGGGAGTCCTGGATTAGGGGGTCTCCCGACAGCCGGACTATATCCTTTGGCCGGACTGTTGGACTATGAAGATACAAGATTGAAGACTTTGTCCCGTGTCCGGATGGGACTCTACTTGGTGTGGGAGGCAAGCTAGGCAATACGGATATGTATATCTCCTCCTTTGTAACCGACCTTGTGTAACCCTAGCCCCCTCCGGTGTCTATATAAACCGGAGGGTTTTAGTCCGTAGGACAACAGATAATCATACCATAGGCTAGCTTCTAGGGTTTAGCCTCTCTGATCTCGTGGTAGATCAACTCTTGTAGTACTCATATCATCAAGAACAATCAAGCAGGATGTAGGGTATTACCTCTATCAAGAGGGACCGAACCTGGGTAAACATCGTGTCCCCTGCCTCTTGTTACCATCCGCCTTAGACGCACAGTTCGGGACCCCCTACCCAAGATCTGCCGGTTTTGACACCGACATTGGTGCTTTCATTAAGAGTTCCACTGTGTCGTCACCATAAGGCTTGATGGCTCCTTCGATCATCGCTAGCGATGCGGTCCAGGGTGAGGCTTTCCTCCCTGGAAAGATCTTCATATTTGGCGGCTTTGCACTGCGGGCCAATTCGCTTGGCCATCTGGAGCAGATTGAGAGCTACGCCTCTGGCCATCAGGTCAGATTTGGAAACTTGAACTACACGGCCAATATCCGCGGAGACCTGATCTTCGACGGATTTGAGCCCATGTCGGACGCGCCGCGCAGTCAGAACGAGCAAGACATAACTCTACCATCGAACAGTGTTCGGGAGATCGCATCCGCAGCTACTCCGGCTTTTAATCCGGAGCAAGTCACGCCATCCGAGAGCGGAGGGATGGACCCCGCCATGGAGGCCGCACTATCAGTGGCGATAGAGCCGGATACTGACTTCACCCCTTACGAGAGCTGTGTCGCCGAACCACTGGATTCATCTCCGGCCACGGACTCCGAGCCACTCATATCCGTGCCCGTCGAGTCTGACTGGGCGCCGATCATGGAGTTCACCTCCGTGGATATCTTTCAGCACTCGCCTTTTGGAGATGTGCTAAATTCATTAAGATATCTCTCCCTGTCAGGAGAACCTTGGCCGAACTATGTCCGGCTAGAATGGGATGCGGACGACGAAGAAATTCGCTGCCCACCCACCACCCACTTAGTAGCCACTGTCGACGACTTAACCGACATGCTCGACTTCGGCTCCGAAGACTTCGACAGTACGGACGACGAAGCCGGAGACGAACAGGATCCACCGCCCTCGGGGCACTGGACCGCCACCTCATCATATGATATATATATATATGGTGGACACCCCCAAAGAAGCCAATGGCGACGAGACAGCGGAGGATGACCCCGCCAAAAAGCAACCCAAGCGCCGACGTCAGCGGCGCCACTCTAAGTCCCGCCACAGCAAGAGCAGTGATACCGGCACAGGAGATAGTAACACTCCGGATAGTGCCGAAGACAACAACAATCCACTCCAGCACGGTGTAGAGCTAGAGGACGAACAAGCTAGCCCTCCAGAGCAGGCAGCAGATGGAGAACCGGAGGAGGACCGGAGGAGGACAATTACATGCCTCTCTCCGAAGACGAGGCGAGCCTCGGCGATGACGAGTTTATCGTGCCTGAGGGCCCCGTCGAGCAAGAGCGCTTCAAGCACCGGTTTCTGGCCACGGCAAATAGCCTAAAGAAGAAATATCAACAGCTTCAAGCTAATCAAGACTTGCTAGCAGACAAATGGACCGAAGTCCTTGCGGCCAAGGAGCATGAACTCGAGTGCCCGTCCAAGAGTTACCCAAAACGCAGGTTGCTACCTCACCTCGAGGAGGAAGCATTGAAACCTCATTCACCAGTGTACGATGCGGCTGACCGGCTACTACGCGACCGAGCCAGAGAGACATTTCAGCCTAAAGTTCAGACCGCACCCCGTCGCCACTCAGTCAAAGATACTAAGGCCTGGGGCAACACAGAGGACCTGCGAGACATCTTGGACAGTAAGGCAAAAATAGCAAGGTTAATATACGGGACACAAACACGTGCGCCCACACGGGACGATGATCATCGCGTCGGATACACCAAGAGTAAATCCGGCCGGGCCGAATACAGCAGACAAGACTCATACGAACTACGGCGGGATATAGCCCAGCACAGAGGCGCCGCACACCCCCTATTCTTCACTGATGAAGTTATGAATCATGAATTCCTGGAGGGTTTCAAACCAGTAAATATCGAATCATACGACGGCACAACAGATCCCGCTGTATGGATTGAGGATTTCCTCCTTCACATCCACATGGCTCGCGGTGACGATCTACAAGCCATCAAGTACCTCCCACTAAAACTCAAAGGACCAGCTCGGCATTGGCTGAATAGCTTGCCAGCAGATTCCGTCGGCAGTTGGGAAGATTTCGAAGATGCATTTCTTGACAACTTCCAGGGCACTTATGTGCGGCCACCGGATGCTGATGACTTGAGCCACATAACCCAGCAACCAGGGGAATCGGTCAGACAATTCTGGAAATGGTTCCTGACTAAGAAAAATCAAATTGTAGACTGTCCGGATGCAGAAGCCCTAGCGGCATTCAAGCATAACATCCGTGACGAGTGGCTCGGCCAGGAGAAGCCAAAATCTATGGCAGCCCTCACAACACTCATGACCCGCTTTTGCGCGGGCGAGGACAGCTGGCTGGCTCGCAGCAACAACACATCAAGGAATCTGGATACCTCGGATACCAAAGACGTTAATGGTAGACAGCGTCGTAATAGACCAAAGCGCCGCAATAACAGTGATAACACCGAAGATACGACAGTCAATGCCGGATTCAAAGGCTCTAGATTCAGTCAATAGAAAAAGCCATTCGAAAGAAATACTCCGGCTCCGTCCATTCTGGATCACATACTGGATCGCTCGTGTCAAATCCACGGCACCCCTGACAAGCCAGCCAATTACACCAACAGAGAATGCTGGGTGTTCAAGCAGGCCGGCAAGTTAAATGCCAAAAACAAGGACAAGGGGCTGCATAGCGATGACAAGGAGGAGCCCCGGCCGCCGAACCCAGGAGGACAGAAGGGGTTTCCCCCACAAGTGAAGACAGTGAACATGATATACGCAACCCACATTCCCAAGAGGGAGCGGAAGCGTGCACTAAGGGATGTCTACGCGATGGAGCCCGTCGCCCCGAAGTTCAACCCATGGTCTGCTTGTTCGATCACCTTTGATCACAGGTACCACCCCACCAGCATCCTTCATGGCAGATCCGCCGCACTGGTCCTAGACCCCATCACTAACGGATTTCACCTCACTCGAGTCCTTATGGACGGCGGCAGCAGCTTGAACCTTCTTTATCAGGATACAGTGCGAAAAATGGGTATCGATTCCTCAAGGATCAAACCCAGCAAAACCACCTTTAAAGGCGTCATCCCAGGTGTAGAGGCCCATTGCACAGGCTCAATCACACTGGAAGTGGTCTTCGGATCACTGGCAAAGTGAAGAGTTAATCTTTGACATCGCCCCGTTTCACAGTGGCTATCATGCACTGCACGGACGGACAGCATTTGCAAAATTCAATGCAGTGTCGCATTATGCATACCTCAAGCTCAAGACGCCAGGACCCTGCGGGGTCATAACAGTAAATGGAAACACAGAACGGTCGCTCCGTACGGAAGAACACACTGCGGCCCTTGCAACAGAGGCACAAAGCAGCCTGTTCAGGCAGACCACTCATTTGGCGTTACAGCCCCCGGACACCTTCAAGCGACTCCGGAACAATCTGCAACAAGATCGCCTGACGCGATCTACGCTCGCCTAGCAATCCGGCCCCCGTCCCAGTCCCAGTGCAGTGACGAAATTCGTGCTGCGCGTACATAACTACGCATTGAAAATACCATGGACATAGGCGGGGGCACAATCAGGACACGCCCCGCATTGTGGCTTAACCACACTAGGGGTTGTATACCTTTGACATTCCTTTTCTCTTTCAGGGCCTAACTGTTCGGAAGCCCTTTCTGGCAGTCCGATTGCCGGACACATTCCGGAAGCAACAACCAAGGCGGCAAGAAGCTAAGATGAACACGGGAACTGCCAGCTGGTCTCTAGTAATACTTGATATACCTGCTTTTCACTATTTATGCGTAGCTTGCCTTGGGATAGGACATTTTGAATTGTCCTACTTTATGCTTATTGCACTACTTGTACCAGTACGCTTCGACGTATTATTCAAACAACAATGCATATTATTAATCTGTCGTTGCATTATTTAAGTTTTTCTCTTTCTCTTATATGTCCATTTACGACATTCCGCACCTATACGCTCAGGTATGATCAGTACGCCAGGGGCTCTCATTTACCCCATAATACGGCGCAAGAAGTCCGAACACTTTCGATAGTGCGGCACCCCAAACTTATAGAATTATATACATCAGCTCCGAATCATGTCTTGGGTCAAATGTTGGGTTGCCCGGCTCCCATGCTTTGGTACCTTATGTTTTGCTATATCAGCTAAGGTAGCGGTGGGAGAACTACTGCGATTGTGTCCCGTTCTTCCGGACGAGCACCTCAGTAGAGAAAGCCAAAAACTGACTGTCATGATAAGGCGAGAGACTGGTCGCTATTCGAGAGGTCTCAAGTCCTTAAAGACTTTTTCCGCATCGGGCGAGGAGTCGTCCTTGTCCGGCTTAGGCGTGTATAGCGCCCAAAATTCGGCCCCCAAATACCAGGGGCTTCGCCAAAAATTTAAAATCATAGACTTCTATGGCTAAGTGAGAGTGATAAAGCATTATAGTCTGATTGCCTGGTTCGTTGCGCTGAGCACCTCCCTTGAAGGACCCAAAATTGGGGTAAAGAGTGTTCAGATTTACCCCGAACACCCCAGTACTAGTTACATGGGGGCAGAAGCCGACGACTGGCCAACTCTCAAATTTTATAAACAGCCGCACAGAAGGTAATATTTTAAATTAAGAAAGCGTCGCATGGCGCAAAAGAACTCGTTTCATATTACAGGATCACATGGGCATGTTCATTCAAAAATTACATCCTTAGCACACTCATCTGCCACTAAGCGGGAACCCTTCAGGACGCTCTCATAGTAATTCTCGGGGCAGCGATGCTCCTTGCCCTCCGACGGCCCCTCCTTCACAAGCTTCACAGCGTCCAGCTTCACCCAGTGCACCTTCGCCCGGGCAAAAGCTCTGCGTGCACCTTCGATGCAGACGGACCGCTTGATGACTTCTAGCCGTGGGCAGGCTTCCACCAGCCGCCTCACCAGACCGAAGTAGCTGCCGGACAGGGGCTCGCTAGGCCACATCCGGACTATAAGGCCCCTCATGGCCTGTTCGTCCACCTTGTGAAGTTCGACCAACTGCTTCAGCTGGTCGCACAAGGACACGGGGTGTTCGGTCCTAGTATACTGAGACCAGAACAACTTCTCCGTTGAGCTCCCCTCCTTAGCCCGGTAAAAGTCCGCGGCATCCAGCAAACTATGGGGAAGATCTGCAAACGCTCCTGGAGAGCTCCGAACTCGGGTAAGAAAAAGGAAAGTCTCCTTCACATGCTTGCTTTGCATATTGAATGCCTTACCCGTTGCTATCTTCTTCGCCGCATCAATCTCCTGGAGGGCCTTGTGGGCTTCGACCTCGGTGCCCCGGACGCTTTCAAGCGCCTGCGCGAGCTCGGACTCTCGCGTCTTGGAGTCAAGCTCCAAGGACTCGTGCTTTTTCACGAGAGCCTCGAGCTCTTGCTGCACCTCGCCCACTCGGGCTTCTTGTTTCTCCCGTTCAATGCGTTCTTTGGCCACTCTGTCTTCGGCCGCGGACAACGCCTTCTCAGGGTCTCCACCTCGGTCATGGTCCCTGACAAATTCATGATGATCCTATTACTTTACACCGAACTTCTTTTTAACTATATAAATTGGGGTATATCTTACCTTTGCTCTCTTCGAGCTGCCCCTTGGTAAGGCCGAGCTCGTCCTTGGACTGCTTCAGGGCCTGCTTCGGCGCAGAGACCTCCGCAGTACATGCGGCAGCGGCCAGCAGGGAAGCCTGCACATACACATAGACATACTCTAATTAGACTCCTGAGTTATCATTTGATACTCTATTCGGCTTTTCTTCGCGAACGCCGAACAGAGCATCAGGGGCTACTATCTATGCGGTAATATTTTTATATTTTGAATTCTTACCTCAAAGCCTGTTAGGAGGCTGGCGCAAGCTTCGGTCAGTCCGTTTTTGGCGGACTGAACCTTCTTGACCACCGCATTCATGATAGTGCGGTGTTCTTCATCGATGGAAGCGCTCTGAAGCGCTTCCAGCAAGTTGTCCGGTGCCTCTGGTTGGACAGAGGACACCGGCACGGATGGTTGGCCCCCCTTAATGGGGGACCGCCTGCCGGAGTCCGGAACCATCGAAGGTTCCGGCGCAGTGTCCGGCTGGGGCCCAAACTCGAAGCCCGTAGGAGCCTCGCTCCCTTGGTACCCAGGGTCCGGGAGGTCGCCGTGAGGCGCCCCTAGGATCACCTCCCCTTGGGTCGGTGCCTTTTGAGACACCACCTCGGCGTTGTACGTAGGGCGAGGGGTGGAAGCCGTCGGAGGAGAACCGCTATTCATATCCGATGAGCCCAAAGAGCCGCTCGACGAGGGTACGTCGAGATGAGCTCGAGACGGGCTACATAATCATGTTCGGCATGAGCAAAGGCAGTACAATAAAACATACCATGAAGTACTATGGTGTCCGGACACTTATGACTTCGCCAGGGGCTTGTCCCTGGGTAGCCACTCGTTGTCGCTGTCGGCGGCCGTCGTGGCACAGTCCGGAGGGAGGGTCTTTCCCTTCTTGGACCCTTCGGCCTCCCCAGATGGGTCGGCCTTCCTTTTCTTGTCTCCCTCGGCTGGGGGGAGAACTTTTGTCCTCCTCCTCGTTTCCGTGGGAGGAGTGCGCGTCGGACTCATTGGATGATGAGTCCGACAGAACCTTGCACCGGAGACCCTTTCAGGTCCCCGCGGTCTTCTTCTTGGCCTTCTTTTCCGGCACCTCGTAAGGTGCCGGAGTCAACATCTTTTTAGAAGAGCATTTGCAGGATCTTCGGGCAGGGGGGGCTGGACAATCAAGCTGCTCCGTTGTCTTTATCCAGTCCTGTTAATGACATGAAAGCTTAGATCCAGCACATAACTAAACCAAGGCAAATAAATACCCTGAGAGATATAAAAGCCTACCGGATGGGCGCGGCGCTTTGCGCTGAGTCGGCGGTCCTCGGTGAGGGAGGGAGGGAGGCATCTCAGCGCCCTTGAACATCACCCTCCAAACGTCCTTGTGCATCGTGTCGTAGAGCTCTCGCAACGTCTGATGCTGGGCCGAGTCAAACTCCCACAAAACAAATGCCCGTTGTTGGCACGGAAGGATCCGGCGGAAGAGCATAACCTGGACCACGCTAACGAGCTTGATTTTCTTGTTCGTCATGTTCTGGATGCAGGTCTGGAGTCTGGTCAGCTCTACCGAAGAACCCCAGGACAGGCCCTTCTTTTTCCAGGAGGTGAGCCGCGTGGGGATTCCGGATCGAAATTCGGGGGCTGCCACCCAGTTGGATTCGCGCGGCTCGGTGATGTAGAACCACCCCGATTGCCGCCCCTTTATGGTATCCGCGTAGGTACCCTCGAGCCAAGTGACATTAGGCATCTTGCCCACCATGGCGCCTTCGCATTCTTCTTGCTGGCCACCCACCACCTTCGGTTTGACATTGAAGGTTCTCATCCATAGGCCGAAGTGGGGCCTGATGCGGAGGAAGGCCTCGCACACGATGATAAACGCCGAGATGTTGAGGATGAAGTTGGGGGCCAAATCATGAAAATCCAGCCCGTAGTAGAACATGAGCCCGCGGACAAACGGGTGGAGAGGAAATCCTAGTCCACGGACGAAATGGGTAAGAAAACTACCCTCTCATGGGATTCGGGTGTTGGGACAATCTGCCCCGCATTCGGTAGCCGGTGCGTGATATTCGCAGCTAGGTATCCGGCTTCCCGTAACTTTTTTATGTTCTCATCCGTGATAGAGGAGACAATCCACTTGCCTCCTGCTACGGACATGATTGGAGTGGTTCAAGAAGAAGAACGTGAGCTTTGGCGCTAGAGCTCGGGTGTGCGGGAATGGGTAAGCGAGAAGAAAGAAGGCGTGGGTGAAAAAAGTAAATCTTTGACCCTTTATAAGGGCGGAGGAGGCGATGAGTCTCCCCACTTTCCTGGAAAAACCGCTTATTCCCCAGGCGCTGTAATTGATGGCGCGGTTGGGTTACCCACGTCCGTATTGATGAGAATCCCGTGATAACGGGAACATGATCTCTTAATTGACGAGACGCGTCAAGAAAACTACCTCGCGATATGTGCGGAGCTGGTTAAGAAAAGCAGTTCGAATAATAACCAGGCCATGAAGTGATGTCATACTATCAAAACGTGTCAGCAGATGAGATTTGTGGAAGTATTATTCTCTCTACGGTGGTATGTGGAACTTATTTTGTAGGGTCGGACACTATCCTTGCATTCAAACTCTTCCATGGTGTATTCGGAGGAGGAACCCGCCTTGCAATGCCGAAGACAACACTGCGCGCCGGACTCATCGTCATTGAAGCCTGGTTCAGGGGCTACTGACGGAGTCCTGGATTAGGGGGTCTCCGGACAGCCGGACTATATCCTTTGGTCGGACTGTTGGACTATGAAGATATGAAAGTGCAACTATCCCTAGGTGGTTTTGGTAATTCATAACAACATATAGCTCATTGAGCTAATACTATTCCAAGATAATTATTTCAGGAAAGCTCAATGATTGGCATGGCATGGATGTGAAAGTGGAAACCTCAAAATGCTAAGGACAATGGATTGGCTCAAGCTCAAAAGCTCAAGACTCTTCATTTTATATTTTAGTGATCCAAGATCACATTGAGTCCATAGGAAAAGCCAATACTATTAAGGAGGGATGAGGTGTTGCTTAATGAGCCTCTTGCTTCATGTGCTTAGTGATATGCTCCAAAAACCCTCAACTACTTTCCCATATCCACATATGACCTAAACTGTAATCCAAACTCGGTCCTACCGATTCTTCCTATCCGGCGCCACCGAGTTTCACTTGTCATTAGCCACTGCCAAACCCTAGCAATTCGGTTCTACCGATAAGGATCTCGGTCCCACCGGGATGGGGTTGCAAACTCTCTGTTTCCCTTTCATAACTTTTCGGTCCCACCGAAAGAGCGAATCGGTCCCACCGAGATTGCAATGTAAACTCAGTGTTTCCCCTTTGTAACTTTTTGGTCTCACCGAGTTCCACTCGGTCTCACCGAAAGAGCAAATCGGTCCCACCGAGTTTGCCTGACCAACTCTCTGGTTAGCTAATTACCAAATTCGGTCTCACTGAGTTTGTGTAATCGGTCTCACCGAGATTACGTTATGCCCAAACCCTAACCGAATCGGTCCTACCAGGTTGCATGTCAGTCCCACCGAAATTCCTAACGGTCACTAGGTTTACTATTTCGGTCAGACCGAGTTTTCTGATTCGGTCCCATCGAGATTGGTAAATTGTGTGTAACGGTTGGATTTTGTGTGGAGGCTATATATACCCCACCACCTCTTTCTCATTCAGTGTGAGAGCCATCAGAACACACACATCATTCCAACTCATATGTTCTGAGAGAGAACCACCTACTCATGTGTTGAGACCAAGACATTCCATTCCTACCATATGAATCTTGATCTCTAGCCTTCCCAAGTTGCTTTCCACTCAAATCTTCTTTCCACTAAATCCAAGTCCTATGAGAGAGAGTTGAGTGTTGGGGAGACTATCATTTGAAGCACAAGAGCAAGGAGTTCATTACCTACACACCATTTGTTACTTCTTGGAGAGTGGTGTCTCCTAGATTGTCTAGGTGTCACTTGGGAGCCTCCGACAAGATTGTGGAGTTGAACCAAGGAGTTTGTAAGGGCAAGGAGATCGCCTACTTCGTGAAGATCTACCGCTAGTGAGGCAAGTCCTTTGTGGGCGATGGCCATGGTGGGATAGACAAGGTTGCTTCTTCATGGATCCTTTGTGGGTGGTTGCTTCTTCGAGGACCCTTCGTGGGTGGAGCCCTTCGTGGACTCGCGCAACCGTTGCCCTTGGATGGAGCCCTGTGTGGACTCGCGCAACCGTTACCCTTCGTGGGTTGAAGTCTCCATCAACGTGGATCTAGGATAGCACCACCTATCCGAACCACAGGAAAAACATCCGTGTCTCCAATAGCGTTTGAATTCTCCAAACCCTTCCCTTTATATTCTTGCAAGTTGCATGCTTTACTTTCCGCTGCCCATAAACTCTTTGCATGCTTGCTTGAATTATGTGATGATTGCTTGACTTGTCCTAAAATAGCTAAAATCTGCCAAGAACTAAAATTGGGAAAAGGTTAAGTTTTTATTTGGTCAAGTAGTCTAATCACCTCCCCTCTAGACATACTTTCGATCCTACAAGTGGTATCAGAGCTTTGGTCTCCATTTGCTTGATCTCCATAGCTTTTGGTGGTCATAGCCTTGGTTTCACAACCTAGGAGAGTATGGCGTCTAGCGAGGGAAATTATCACCGTAGAGGTCCTTACTTTGATGGTACTAATTTTGCTAGTTGGAAGCATAAAATGAAAATGCATATTCTTGGACATAACCCCGCTGTTTGGGCTATTGTGTGTGTTGGTTTGCAAGGTGACTTCTTTGATGGGAGAGAACCAAACCGTGAAGCTACCGCGGATGAGTTGAAGATGTTGCAATACAATGCTCAAGCTTGTGATATTCTCTTCAACGGATTGTGCCCCGAAGAATTCAACAAAATCATCCGCCTTGAGAATGCAAAGGAAATTTGGGACACTTTGATTGATATGCACGAAGGTACCGACTCCGTTAAGGAATCCAAGTTGGATGTGCTTCAAAGCCAACTTGACAAGTTCAAGATGAAGGATGGTGAAGGTGTCGCTGAAATGTACTCTAGGCTTGCTCTCATCACAAATGAGCTTGCCGGCTTAGGAAGTGAAGAGATGACCGATAAATTCATCATCAAGAAGATCCTAAGAGCCTTGGATGGAAAATATGATACCGTGTGCACATTGATCCAAATGATGCCCAATTACAAAGATCTCAAGCCAACGGAGGTGATTGGAAGAATTGTTGCTCATGAGATGTCACTTAAGGATAAAGAGGAACTTCACAACAAATCAAGTGGTGCCTATAAAGCCTCATGTGAAGCCCCTACATCATCAAGTGAGAAACAAGACTTCAATGAAGAATTGAGCTTAATGGTGAAGAACTTCAACAAGTTCTACAAGAGTAGAAGCAAAGATACAAGATCCAAATCAAGGTCCTACAATGACAAAAGACCTTCTAGTCGAGAGCGAAACTGTTACAATTGTGGAAGACCCGGACACTATTCCAATGAGTGTACGGCTCCCTACAAGAGAAGAGAAGATTCTCCAAAAAGAAGAAGCAAAGGATCACCACCAAGAGAGAGAAGGAGTAGAGATGATCGTTATGAACGAAGATACTCATGGAGAAGCAAGGATTCGGAAAGGAAGGAAAAATCATCAAGGAGCTACACAAGACGAAGACATCAAGCTCATGTTGGTGAATGGGTATCTGGCTCCGACTCCGACAGCCACTCCGAGAGAAGTTATCACTCCAACTCCGAAGATACTCAAGATGAAGGTGTTGCCGGTCTAGCACTTGTGTCAACCAACTCCTATGACATATTTGACTCACCAAATGAAGGAATTGGAAGATGCTTCATGGCCAAAGGTCCTAAGGTAACACACCCCGAGTATGTTGATTTCAATAGTGATGAAGATGACTTGTTAGGTGATGATTTGCTTGGTGACAACTCTAGTGATGAATACTATGATGAAAGACCAATTAATCATGCTAATCAAGATAAAACGAATGACAATGATAAGGAGAAGATTGAGGCTCTAACTAAAGAACTAAAAACTCTTAAGTTAGCTCATGACACTATCTTCGAAGATCATCGAGAACTTTTAAGAGCTCATGAGAAACTACGCTTTGAAAAGCTCAATCTTGAGCAAGAGCATGAGTTCTTAAAGGCAATCAATGATGATCTCCGCAAGAAAAGTTCTTCTTACATTGCCAAGAGTTTGCTCTTATCCACTTACATGCCTCAAGTCAAGTCTAACAAGAAAGATTCTTCCTCTAGTAGTAACAATGATCATGCTAAATCCAATATTGTTGCTTCTAGTAGTTCTCTTGATTCCACTAATGATTCTCTTAGCCAAGTTACACTTGAGCAAGAAAATAGCTTATTGAAGGGAATTATAGAGAAAGGAGTCTACAAAAGCCTTGCCGGGAGTAAGCAATTCGAGGAAATTGTGCGCAAGCAAGGAATGCACCGGAAGAATCAAGGTGTTGGTTTTGAACGAAAGTTCAATGCCAATGGAGTTGAGTGGGAAGAATATCAATACCCCAAGACAAAGTTTGTCCCTCAACAAGAGAAGTATACTTCTTTCAAGGGGACACAAGCTCAAGATGATCTTCCACCACAAGACTACGAGCAAAAAGGCAAGGACAAGCTTCAAGAGGAAATTGATGCATCTGAAGAAGCTCCTAAGACCTTAGTCAAGTGAATTCCCAAGATTACTTCAAGCTCTACTTCATCAAGTATGACTACAACTCCAAGGATTCCCATCAAGATGATGTGGATCCAAAAGAAGAAGAACTAGAGAGTTCTTGAGGGTGACTCCGCCAACATACTTCACTCTTATCATTTTGGCAAGAACAAGTGCAATCAACTTCCACATCTTGCACTAGTTCAAGGAGTCACAAACCCTCTTGTTGGTAAGACAAGGGACAAGGTAACCTAAAAAGTTATCATGGACATCATATTTTGTGTGCATCACTCTATGTCTATGGATATCCTTGTTTGTTCCTTGTGGGACTAACCCATGTAGGTATTCAAAGTGCAATTCACTCAAATGGGTAGCTCCAAGAGATCTACATCAACATTGAGCATCCACATCTTCAATATCTACATGAAGTCATCATCGACAAAACCCAAGGTTAGTTCATCCCTCTTAGGGGGGGATATCACATCTAGGGGGAGCTTTACTCTAAGACTTGAGCTAAAGCAACTCTAAAGATGTGAACAAAACAATGCTTTATGTAAAAGTGGTAACCCCACTTGAGCTTAAACGATGAGTATGACCTACGATCAAGTGTTCTCACTTGACTCCTAAGTCAATATACTCATATATAGATGACCTAGTCATCGCAAATTGCTTGATAGATGCTAGAATTGGTTGTGCATGCCTTGCCACATATTTCATTTGCCATCTTATTGTGTGAGCATGCTGATTGCATATTTTACTCATTCGAGGACATCCACTTGTTGCTTTGATTGTTCGGTTTTATTTCTTTTTGCCAAGTGGATGGACAAGAATGCCTAAGAACCTCCTCTAGCTATCTATGCTTTTCTCGTCTCAAACTCTATTCATGCCGCATCACAAAATTTGATCAAGTCAGATTCGAACCACTCTGTGTGAGGAGCGCTCGGAGTCCCCGATTCGTCATAGACTTAAACTTCCAAAACCTCTTTATGATTCTCGGTCTGACCGATACTCCACTTTCGGTCCTACCGAGATCATTAAGTTGATCTAAGTTTTCAATCTCGGTGCAACCGATTTGAACCTTTCGGTCTCACCGAGTTTTGTTAACTGCACGCAGTTATGAATCTCGTTGCCACCGAGTTGTTCAACTCGGTCACACCGACAGGGTCGGGCTATATATAGTCACGGGCAAAATTTGGAAATTTCTCCGAACCCCTTCGCCCGCGCGATAGCCTGCTCTGCCCCCGAGGTCTCCGGATCGTCTTCTCGCCGCTAGCAGCCTCCAGTCGCTGGTCTCCGTCGCCGTCAACGGGATTTCTGCCCCGCCGTTGCCGCCGTAGCAAGTCCCCGCCGAACTAGGGTATGGACTTGATCTTTGTGCTATTCCTCAATCTGATTCCTAGCACATTGTGATCACATTGTTTCTGGCCACGTTTGATAAACTTCTATCCAGTCAAAACGCTCATAGATTAGGTTTGATTCAAAAATTCTAGGTTTAGGTTTCCGCCGAAACCATCTCGGACCCACCGAGTTGAAAAACTCGGTCCCACCGATTTGGCTTATGCCATTGCACAAGTAAAACTCGGCCTGACCGAGAACTACTATCGGTGTGACCGATTTTTGAACTCAGTGAAACCCTAGCAGTCTCGGTGCCACCGAACTGTGACTCGGTCTGACCGAGTTCACTAGTTTAGGTTCCAAAACTGCTTCGGTATCACCGAGTTTGAAAATCGGTAGATCCGAGATGATTTCAGTGGGAAACTAAAACTAAGTTTTTGGATCATTCTTTTTGCAAAAATCTCTGCATTTTGTGATGCTCATCCACTCTATCTCCTCTATAATCTATTCACAGGGTCAGCAGTCAGTTTGCAACATGTCAGACCAGAGTGACAGCCAAAACTTGTCAGAGCAGCAAGTGCAGTTGAGTGAGGGCACTAGCCCCTCAAGTTCCTCAGATGATGGCAGCAGGAGCACACCCAGCAACCTGCCTAAAGCTGCCACGAGACAAAGGAGGAAGAAAACCTCAGATTCTGAAGATGAGGACTATGTGGCAGAGGAAGAGGCCACTTCCAAGAGAGTTGAGCCAGCTTAAAGCTCAAAGCCAGGCCTGAAAATCAAGAGGCCAGCAGGCAGGCAGCCCATGTCAAAGGCTAGAGCCTCAACTGAGAAGCCTGCTCCCATTGAGCCTGCTGCAGCTGAGGGCAAGAAAAGGAAAGAGAGAGTGAAGAAGACTGTGGCTAGAGTGCTTGGGAAGGCCTCCATCATGGTAGAAGAGGAGGAGGAAGAAGAGGCAGCTGCACCAGCGCCCAAGGCAGCCAAACTTATGGGAGATGCCATAAGGTCAGGGGGAGCTGCATCCAAGCCCAAGGAAGCACCTAAGGCTGCATCTAAGCCTAAGAGTGCACCAAAGAGAAACACAAGAAGTATCCCAGCCACTGAGAAGAACAAGGCCCCAGTGCCTGAGACTGTTGCAAAGGAAGAGGAAGAGAGTGTCCTTCGGAAGCTCAAGCCCAAGATCCCAAACCACAACGATGCTCATCCTGTGGCTGAGGATATGAAGCTAAGGAGAGACTCAGGGCTCAGGAAATGGAGAGAAGCAGATCCATATGCTTCTAGGAGAAGGACTGCAGTGGACTACAGATTTCATACCAAGGAGCAGCAAGATTTCTATGAGACAGTGCTACTTGACAAGAAGCCAATTGTATGTGACATGAGATGGGTCGACTGGACCTATATCAAGGATAATGAAGAGTACTACCCAGGAGTTCAGGACAGCTTTAAGGCGTGTGGAGTAGAGGACTTTGTTGGGCAGAAGCTCACAAAGTGGAACGAGGAACTCATCATGCATTTCTACTCCACAGCTCACTTTTATCCAGATGGGAGGATTACATGGATGTCTAAGGGTACGAGGTACCACTCTACTGTTGAGGAATGGGTGAAGCTGATCAATGCCCCAGAGGAGCAAGCAGATGACCTGGACATTTATGGCAAGAAAAAGATGGACCACAACTCCATGTCCAACATGTACAAGGAGATTCCGAATGAAGCACTTGACACGTTCAAGTTTGGCTCAGTGCATTATCTGCTATCAGGATTGCCTACGATCAACTGGATCCTTAGGCACACCCTTCTGCCCAAGTCTGGAGATCACAAGATGATCAGAGGTCACGCGATCAACTTGCTTCATGTTTTTGACGTGCCTCAAAAATTCAAAGTTATGAGCCTTATAGTGGAAACAATCAAAAGGACTGCGGCAGATCAGAAGAGGAGCTGTGGATATGCCCCTCAGATTCAGGAGCTCATCAACTCCAAGATGGGCACGGGCGTATATTTGTTGGATAAGGAACACCTGCCCATCCGTCTAGATTTCGAGAACAATGAAGTTGTTATGACTGAGAATGAACCATCATTTTCCCATGCACAAGCACAGAAGGAGAAGGCGAAGAAGGAGAAAGCTGCCAGGATGCCTACTCAAGCGGAGGCATCTGATTATTTCTTGAAGACCAAACAAGAGCAGCTCAGTTACTTGATTGCGTCCACCCTGCGGATTGAGCAGAGTATAGCCACCCTGAATCAAAACCAGGCGAGTTTAGAGAGGATCATGGAACAGAGGTTCTATGACTTGGACATCAAGGTAACAGAAGTTCAGTCTGCAGTGGAACTGCTCCAGGACGACATGAATGAGAGGAGAGGCAGGACCACGACTCATGCTTTTGCGAGGGTGCCACGAGGTCCGAGGTCGTCTGCACTGCCAGTTGTTGACACCAGAGCTACAACGTCTGCACCAGCCACAGCCTCAGTTCCACCAGCTCCAGCATCCACTTCAGCTTCCACTCCGACCACGTCTACCGAAGGCTTCGTCCTTGGAGTGATCTGGACTCCACCACCACCTGAAGATCAAGCCTGAGCGTCGATCTAGTGCTATGCATTTTCTAGGAACTTTTTGGTAACTTGTTTCCAAAGGGGGAGAAGATGTATAGATCATAGGCTTCGAGAGAGAGAGTGTTGCTTTTCTCTCTTGCTTTATTTGGTGGGTTTTCGAACTTTGTTTGCTTGTGTGCGATACTACATCCTTATGCCTGTGAGACATCGATGATCATGTGTTTGATCATAAGCTACACTTAATGTTTACTTGATGCTTGCTTAAATATTATCATTCTATCTATCATTTGTGATCATTCACTATTCTTGGTGATGAGTGCATGCATTTCAATCTTATCATTTTGAGCGCTCCACCAAGATGTATGTGACATGGAAGAGTAACCCATGACTCTAACTCTTTGTGCATTTGCAGTCCAAAGCAAATTTTAAATATGCACAAATTTAGGGGGAGCTCTTACTTATCACATACTTCTCAAAGCGACGAGATATTTCATGCTTATTATCATTTGTCGAAGCTTTGATCTATATGTTGTCATCAATTACCAAAAAGGGGGAGATTGAAAGTGCAACTATCCCTAGGTGGTTTTGGTAATTCATAACAACATATAGCTCATTGAGCTAATACTATTCCAAGATAATTATTTCAGGAAATCTCAATGATTGGCATGGCATGGATGTGAAAGTGGAACCCTCAAAATGCTAAGGACAATGGATTGGCTCAAGCTCAAAAGCTCAAGACTCTTCATTTTATATTTTAGTGATCCAAGATCACATTGAGTCCATAGGAAAAGCCAATACTATTAAGGAGGGATGAGGTGTTGCTTAATGAGCCTCTTGCTTCATGTGCTTAGTGATATGCTCCAAAAACCCTCAACTACTTTCCCATATCCACATATGACCTAAACTGTAATCCAAACTCGGTCCTACCGATTCTTCCTATCCGGCGCCACCGAGTTTCACTTGTCATTAGCCACTGCCAAACCCTAGCAATTCGGTTCTACCGATAAGGATCTCGGTCCCACCGGGATGGGGTTGCAAACTCTCTGTTTCCCTTTCATAACTTTTCGGTCCCACCGAAAGAGCGAATCGGTCCCACCGAGATTGCAATGTAAACTCAGTGTTTCCCCTTTGTAACTTTTTGGTCTCACCGAGTTCCACTCGGTCTCACCGAAAGAGCAAATCGGTCCCACCGAGTTTGCCTGACCAACTCTCTGGTTAGCTAATTACCAAATTCGGTCTCACTGAGTTTGTGTAATCGGTCTCACCGAGATTACGTTATGCCCAAACCCTAACCGAATCGGTCCTACCAGGTTGCATGTCAGTCCCACCGAAATTCCTAACGGTCACTAGGTTTACTATTTCGGTCAGACCGAGTTTTCTGATTCGGTCCCATCGAGATTGGTAAATTGTGTGTAACGGTTGGATTTTGTGTGGAGGCTATATATACCCCTCCACCTCTTTCTCATTCAGTGTGAGAGCCATCAGAACACACACATCATTCCAACTCATATGTTCTGAGAGAGAACCACCTACTCATGTGTTGAGACCAAGACATTCCATTCCTACCATATGAATCTTGATCTCTAGCCTTCCCAAGTTGCTTTCCACTCAAATCTTCTTTCCACCAAATCCAAATCCTATGAGAGAGAGTTGAGTGTTGGGGAGACTATCATTTGAAGCACAAGAGCAAGGAGTTCATTACCTACACACCATTTGTTACTTCTTGGAGAGTGGTGTCTCCTAGATTGGCTAGGTGTCACTTGGGAGCCTCCGACAAGATTGTGGAGTTGAACTAAGGAGTTTGTAAGGGCAAGGAGATCGCCTACTTCGTGAAGATCTACCGCTAGTGAGGCAAGTCCTTCGTGGGCGATGGCCATGGTGGGATAGACAAGGTTGCTTCTTCGTGGACCCTTTGTGGGTGGTTGCTTCTTCGTGGACCCTTCGTGGGTGGAGCCCTTCATGGACTCGCGCAACCGTTGCCCTTGGATGGAGCCCTGTGTGGACTCGCGCAACCGTTACCCTTCGTGGGTTGAAGTCTCCATCAACGTGGATGTAGGATATCACCACCTATCCGAACCACGGGAAAAACATCCGTGTCTCCAATAGCGTTTGAATTCTCCAAACCCTTCCCTTTATATTCTTGCAAGTTGCATGCTTTACTTTCCGCTGCCCATAAACTCTTTGCATGCTTGCTTGAATTATGTGATGATTGCTTGACTTGTCCTAAAATAGCTAAAATCTGCCAAGAACTAAAATTGGGAAAAGGTTAAGTTTTTATTTGGTCAAGTAGTCTAATCACCCCTCCTCTAGACATACTTTCGATCCTACAAGATACAAGAGTGAAGACTTCGTCCCGTGTCCGGATGGGACTCTACTTGGCGTGGAAGGCAAGCTAGGAAATACGGATATGTATATCTCCTCCTTTGTAACCGACCTTGTGTAACCCTAGCCCCCTCCGGTGTCTATATAAACTGGAGGGTTTTAGTCCATAGGACAACATACAATCATACCATAGGCTAGCTTCTAGGGTTTAGCCTCTCTGATCTCGTGGTAGATCAACTCTTGTAATACTCATATCATCAAGAACAATCAAGCAGGACGTAGGGTAGTACCTCTATCAAGAGGGCCCGAACCTGGGTAAACATCGTGTCCCCTGCCTCCTGTTACCATCCGCCTTAGACGCATAGTTCGGGACCCCCTACCCGAGATCCGCCGGTTTTGACACCGACACGCGCCCTCCTGCCTCGTGGAGTTCCAGACTTCGAATCCAAGTCTTCTGGATTGCTTTCGGTCCAAGAAAGATCATCGTGAAGGTTTCATTCCGTTTGGACTCCGTTTGGTATTCCTTTTCTGCAAAACTCTAAAATAGGCAAAAAAAAACAGAAACTGGCACTAGGCCTCCGGTTAATAGGTTAGTCCAAAAAATAATATGAAAGAGCATATTAAAGCCCATTAAATATCCATAACAGATAATATAATAGTATGGAACAATAAAAAATTATAGATACGTTGGAGACATATCAGGGACCATGACAACATTGGCGAGCCACTCGGAGTGGTATATCTCGCGGATGAACTTAGCTGCCAGAAGCCGAGCCACCTCGCCAATTGCCTTTCTCTTCTCCACGGTGGAACAACGGAGATGTTCTTTGACAGGTTTCACTTTTGGGTCGACACGCAAACGACGCTCAGCCAGTCCCTTGGGTACACCCGGCATGTCAGATGGTTTCCATGTGAAGATGTCCCAGTTCTCATGGAGGAACTGGACGAGCGCTCCTTCCTATTTGTTGTCGAGCATTGTTGAGATGTGGGTCAAAGCAGCATTGGGATCAGTCGGGTGAATATGAACATGCTTTGTCTCACCGGCCAACTGAAATGCAGACTCTGAAGCAGGCTTCTCGGCTGGTAAAAAATCACTCGGATTTGCATTTTTGTTGTATTCTTCCATCTCAACTGCCGCCATCTGTTCATCGGAAACCTTTGAGCCTTTCTGGAGGCATTCTTCTGCTCTTTGCCGATTCCCTGTGACTGTGATCACACCTCAGGGACCAGGAATCTTCAACTTGAGGTATACATAACATGGTCGAGCCATGAAATGAGCATATGCAGGCCTGCCCAGAATAGCATGGTAGGCATTGTGAAAATCCACCACCTCAAACGTCAACTTTTCCTTGCGTTAATTCTTTGAATCACCGAAAACCACGTCAAGAGTTATCTGACCGAGTGAATCTGCTTTCTTTCCTGGGATGACTCCGTGAAACCGCATATTACTCTCACTGAGCTTGGACATCGGAATGCCCATCCCTCGGAGGGTCTCACCATACAGAATGTTCAAGCCACTACAGTCATCCATCAGAACCTTGGTCAGTCGGGTGCCCCCAATGACTGGGTCGACCACCAGCGCTTGCCGCCCAGGGGTAGCAACGAGTGCTGGGTCATTAGACTGATCGAATGTAATGGGAGTTTTTGACCACTTCTAATATGTCGTAGTTGTCGGAGCAACCATTTTCACTTCTCTATTGATAACTTTCAGTTGACTTTTGCTCTTGATGTCAACAAAAATCACCAAAGTAGCATTGACATTGGGGTAACCATCATCTTACTACTTATCCTCGTCCTTATCAGATTCTTTTTCTTTCTTAGTGGGCTGACCTTCTCGGAAACTCTGAATTAGGAGTCAACACTGCCAAGTGCTATGCTTGGGCAGAATCAAGTTACCCTTTGCATCTCTTTTGGTGTGTATGTGGCACGGCAAATCAAGAACATCATTTCTTGCCTGATCTTTTACTTTTTGGGGGATCCATGGCCCTTTAGGCTTTCCTTGAACTTCCCTTGATTCAAAGCTGCAGCTTCAGCAGGACTTGCAGCTTCAGCCTTGCGCTTATGCTTCCGACTGGAATTTCCTCCTTCAGTGTCTTGGGCGACTTGTTTGTTCTTGCCACTGCAGAGTCGGTCCTCCTCTTCCCGTTAGCGTATTGAGTGGCTATTTCCATCATTCGGGCCAAAGACATGTCACCTGACCGACCGAATTTCAGGTTTACCTCTCTATATCGAACGCTCTCTTTGAAGGCGCAAACTGCTTGGTGCTCCGACACATTTTCCACAGTATGATGAAGAGTAGTCCATCTCTGGATGACGTTTCTCTAAGTCTCACTCTGTTTCTGAATGCAGTGCTACAATTCAGTCAGTCCAGCAGGTTGCTTGCAGGTGCCCTCAAATGTTTTGATAAACACTCGAGCCAATTCTTCCCAACTGAAAATACTTCCAGGGGCCAAGTGATTCAACCAAGCACTTACTGAACCCTCGAGCATCAGGGGGAGGTGCTTCATGGCTACATCATCATTGCCTCCACCAATCTGCACTGCCACTCGGTAATCTTCCTATTGGGGAACGCAGTATTTCAAAAAAATTACCTACGATCACGCAAGATCTATCTAGGAGATGCATAGCAACGAGCAGGCAGAGTGTGTCCACGTACCCTCGTAGAGCGAAAGCGGAAGCGTTTAGTAACGCAGTTGATGTAGTCGAACGTCTTCGCAATCCAACCGATCCAAGTACCTAACGTACGATACCTCCGCGTTCAACACACATTCAGCTTGATGACATCCCTCGATCTCTTTGATCCAGTTGAGGATGAGGGAGAGTTCCGTCAGCACGACAGTGTGGCGACGGTGACGATGAAGTTACCGGCGCAGGGCTTCGCCTAAGCACTACAACGATATGACCGAGGTGTGTAACTATGGAGGGGGCACCGCACACGGTTAAGAGAAACTTGTGTGTTCTAGGGTGCCCTCTGCTCCCGTATATAAAGGAGGGGAGGGGCAGGCCGGACGACCCTGTAAGGTGCGCCAGGAGGAGGGAGTCCTACTACGACTCCAAGTCCTAGTAGGATTTCACCTAGAGGAAAGGGGGGAGAAGGAAGGGAGAGGGGGAAGGGAAGGAAAGGGGGGCGCCGCCCCCTTCTCCTAGTCCAATTCGGACCCAAGGGGGGCAGCCCCTTGTGGCCCTTCCTCTCTCCCCACTAAGGCCCATCAAGGCCAATTAGTTCCCCTGGGGGGTTCCGATAACCCTCCGGCACTCCGATAATTATCCGATACCTCTCAGAACTCATCCGGTGTCCGAATAACATCGTCCAATATATCAATCTTTATGTCTCGACCATTTCGAGACTCCTTGTCATGTCCGTGATCTCATCCGGGGCTCCAAAAAATCTTCGGTCATCAAATCACATAACTCATAATACAAATCGTCATCGAACGTTAAGCGTGCGGACCCTACGGGTTCGAGAACTATGTAGACATGACCGAGACACATCTCCGGTCAATAACCAATAGCGGAGCCTGGATGCTCATACTGGCTCCTACATATTCTACGAAGATCTTTATCGATCAAACCGCATAACAACATACGTTGTTCCCTTTGTCATGGGTATGTTACTTGCCCGAGATTCGATCATCGGTATCATCATACCTAGTTCAATCTCGTTACCGACAAGTCTCTTTACTCGTTCTATAATGAATCATCCCACAACTAACTCATTAGTCACATTGCTTGCAAGGCTTATAGTGATGAGCATTACCGAGAGGGCCCAGAGATACCTCTCTGAAACACGGAGTGACAAATCCTAATTTCGATATATGCCAACTCAACAAACACCATCGGAGACACGTGTAGAGCATCTTTATAATCACTCAGTTACCTTGTGACGTTTGATATCACACACGGTGTTCCTACGGTATTTGGGAGCTGCATAATCTCATAGTCTGAGGAACATGTATAAGTCATGAAGAAAGCAATAGCAATACAACTAAACGAATATTCATGCTCAGCTAATGGATGGGTCTTGTCCATCACATCATTCTCTAATGATGTGATCCCGTTCATCAAATGACAACACATATCTATGGTCAGGAAACTTAACCATCTTTCATTAACGAGCTAGTCAAGTAGAGGCATACTAGGGACATTATGTTTGTCTATGTATTCACACATGCACTAAGTTTCCGGTTAATACATTTCTAGCATGAATAATAAACATTTATAATGATATAAGGAAATATAAATAACAACTTTATTATTGCCTCTAGGGCATATTTCCTTCAGTCTCCCACTTGCACTAGAGTCAATAATCTAGCTTACATAGTAATGTTTCTAACACCCATGGAGTCTTGGTGCTGATCATGTTTTGCTCGTGAGAGAGGTTTAGTCAATGGGTCTGCAACATTTAGATCTGTATGTATCTTGCAAATCTCTATGTCTCCCACTTGACTTGATCATGGATGGAATTGAAGCGTCTCTTGATGTGCTTGGTTCTCTTGTGAAATCTGGATTCCTTTTCCAAGGCAATTGCACCAGTATTATCACAAAATATTTTCATTGGACCCGATGCACTAGGTATGACACCTAGATCGGATATGAACTCCTTCATCCAGACTCCTTCATTTGCTGCTTCCGAAGCAGCTATGTGCTCCTCTTCACACGTAGATCCCGCCATGACGCTCTGCTTAGAACTGCACCAACTGACAGCTCCACCATTCAATATAAATACGTGTACGGTTTGTGACTTAGAGTCATCCAGATCAGTGTCAAAGCTAGCATCGACGTAACCATTTACGACGAGCTCTTTGTCACCTCCATAAATGACAAACATATCCTTAGTCCTTTTCAGGACACTGACGCAATTGCCTTGAGGGTACACCAGAATTTCATCTACTCACTTTCATCATGTTGATTCACCTCGTGTTCGCTACTTTGATAATTTGATATGTGGGTGGACCAGTGCTTAGGTGTTGTTATTACTTGAAAAAACCTCCTACTTATGATTAACCCCCTCATAGGCATCCGCAACTACAAGAAAAGTATTAATAATAAATTCTGACCGTAGCATTAAACTTTTGGATCCAATCAATCCCTTACGTAATAGCGCATAAACTAGGGTTTAAGCTTCTGTCACTCTCACAACCCATCATCTAATAACTACTCCACAATGCATTCCCTAAGGCCCAAATATGGTGAAGTGTCATGTAGTCGACGTTCACATGACACCACTAAGGGAATCACAACATACAACATACTATCAAAATATCAAACACATATCAAGTTCACATGATTAGTTGCAAATGATTTCTCCTGTGACCTCAAGAACAAAAGCAAGTACTCACAAGTGATAAACATGCTCAAGATCAGAGGGGTATTAAATAGCATAATGGATCTGAACATATAATCTTCCACCAAATAAACCATATAGTAATCAACTACAAGATGTAATCAACAATACTAGTCACCCACAAGCACCAATCTCTAGTTTCGGTATAAAGATTGAACACAAGAGATGAACTATGGTTTGAGAGAAGATGGTGCTGTTGAAGATTTCGATGGAGATTACCCTTCCCAAGATGGGAGAGTTGTTGATGATGATGATGACGATGATTTCCCCCTCCGGGAGGGAAGTTCCCCCAGCGAAATCTCTCCGCCGGAGTGCAAAAGTGCTCTTGCCCAAGTTCCACCTCGAGACGGCGGCGCTCCGTCATGAAAGTCCTCCCCATATTTTCTTTAGTTCAAAATGACTTATATACTAGAATATGGGCACCGGAGGTGGTCCAAGGGGAGCAAAACACACCAGGACGCGCCTGGGCTTCCTGGCGCACCCAGGTGGGTTGTGCCCACCTGGTGGGCCACCTCTGGTACTCATTGGCTCCAATATTCCTAATATATTCCATAAAAAATCCCCATAAACTTTCAGCTCATTTGGAGTTGTGCAGAATAGGTGGCCTGACGTAGCTTTTCTAGGTCCAGAATTTCAGCTGTCGAAATTCTCCCTCTTTGTGTGTACCTTGCATATTATGAGAGAAAAGGCATTAGAATTACCGCAAAAAGCATTATTATGCATAGAAAACATCATAAATAACAGTACAAAACATGATGCAAAATGGACATATCAACTCCCCCAAGCTTAGACCTCGCTTGTGTTGGGGAACGGAGTATTTCAAAAAAATTCCTACGATCACGCAAGATCTATCTAGGAGATGCATAGCAACGAGAGGGGAGAGTGTGTCTACGTACCCTCGTAGACCGAAATCGGAAGCGTTTAGTTACGGGGTTGATGTAGTCGAACGTCTTCACGATCCAACCGATCAAGTACCAAATGCACGACACCTCCGCGATCCGCACATGTTCAGCTCGGTGACGTCCCTCGTACTCTTGATCCAACTGAGGACGAGGGTGAGTTCCGTCAGCACGATGGCGTGTTGATGGTGATGATGAAGTTACCGACGCAGGGTTCGCGTAAGCACTACGACAATATGACCGAGGTGTAAAACGGTGGAGGGGGGGCACCGCACACGGCTAAGGAACAACTTGTGTATCTATAGTGTGCCCCTCCCCCGTATATAAAGGAGGGGAGGACACAAGGGGCACGCCCAAGGGGGGGGGTCCTACTCCTAGTAGGAGTAGGTTCCCTCCTTTCCTAGTCCTAGTAGGAGAAGAAGGAAGGAGAGGAAGAAGAGAAGGAAAGGGGGGCCTAGCCCTAGTCCAATTCGGTTTGGGCTAGGGGGGCGCGCGCCGCACCTTGGCCTGCCTCCTCTCTTCCACCATTAGGACCATGAGGCCCAATAACTTCCGGGGGGGTTCCGGTAACCCTCGGTACTCAGAAACTTATCCGAAACGACCCGAACCATTCCGGTGTCCGAATGTAGCCTTCCAATATATGAATCTTTATGTCTCGACCATTTCAAGACTCATTGTCATGTCTGTGATCTCATCCGGGACACCGAACAACCTTCGGTGCATCAAATCACATAACTCATAATACATATCGTCATCGAACGTTAAGCGTGTGGACCCTACGGGTTCGAGAACTATGTAGACATGACCGAGACACATCTCCAGTCAATAACCAATAGTGGAACCTGGATGCTCATATTGGTTCCTATATATTCTACGAAGATCCCGAGATTCTATCGTCGGTATCATCATACCTAGTTCAATCTCGTCACCGACAAGTCTCTTTACTCGTTTCATAGTGCATCATCCCGCAACTAACTCATTAGACACATTGCTTGCAAGGCTTATAGTGATGTGCATTACCGAGAGGGCCCAGAGATTCCTCTCCGACAATCAGAGTGACAAATCCTAATCTCGATCTATGCCAACTCAGCAAACACCATCGGGGACACCTGTAGAGCATCTTTATAATCACCCAGTTATGTTGTGACGCACTGGTACGCGTCGGTCCTATACAAACGGTTTTTAACCCCTTTCCGCGATGGCATTTGGAACCGTTGCCTAGTGAGTGTGGGCGATAGGGGGGTCCTTCCCACACGACCCAGAATCCATCGAGGATAAGCTCTCCTGGCATACACGCTCAGCAAAATGAGGTCGTGTGCGACCGGCGAGCGCTCAAATACGGAAATACGTACAGTAGAGCTAAAAAATACAATTATACGGTGAAATTGTTTCTGGTCGCAAGTACATCCCACACAGTCAGTCCCCGCTAAACGTTTACGTTCGAATGTACATCCCAGACAGACGCTCCAAGGAAAACATTTCCGTTCACAGGTACATCACACACAATTTTTCTCGTTAAATCATTTGCGTTATTGAATGCATCACACACGGTCCATAGAAGAAACTGTGTGGAAAAGGCTGTCCATCACACACATTTTTTATGTGGTAAACGTTTGTGCAAGGTGGCTTAACGCAAACAGTTTTCAAGAGAAATTTGTGTGTGATTGTTCATTGATCCAACACGGTTTATTCCTAGAAACTTTGTGCGTTGCCTGAGGTCATTGCCCACGGTATTTTTTCAACAACCGTTTGCAATAGCAAAACCCAATTAGCAGGCTAATTATCTAATTATTCATAATCGATTTATTAATCTAATTGACATTTCATATTAAGAACACAATATATTTCATTTTCATAATTGAAATACATCAGAGTACAATATCATATAGCTTCAGCACTCAGCTACCCCATTACACAACAAAGCAGGACCAAGTTTCACATGCAACATCTATAACCTTTCGAAATTAGCATCATAGACGGTACATAGACAGATGTATCTCATCTGGAAAACTGTAGAAGCAGAAGGCGAATATTGAGCCTTTATTGGTGTTGAACGTCTTTGTAACTTTAGGCCAGTGCCTGTGGATGATTGACCGTCCATCCTTCGTCCTCTTCAGGAACACTTTAATATTGAACCGTGGGTGTTTTATGAATACCTTCCTCGCCTCCTGACCATACAGGTGGTTTGAGAGGTAATCATCAGTGAACTTCTTTGGAAAGGCTTGAAAACAAGGATGTGCATAAATATCTTCTCTATATTGGAAATGGGGCAAAGGAATAAAAAGGCAAGGTATGATAGTTAGTACCATCCTATAGTGAACTGATGTCTTCTTCACTGTGCAGACAAAGATCTTGTTGTTTTTTGTTGCTAATTTCTTTATCCTAACAATCTTTCTGAGTTTCTTGACTTGACTGATACTCATGGACAACTCATTTCCCCATATGCAAAAAGGGTCGAACAGTGGGTCAAAACCTCTGACAATAGGACCTACATGTGCAAGACCAAATTGTTAAAAAGCTAAATATTAGAATGGTTCCTGCAATTTCCCAATAATGTGCTATTAGACAACGGACCATGCACATGCTAACCTCGATTGTAAACCTCAGGGCTTCCCATTGTTTCCCTGCAACACATATAAGGTAGTTAGATATCAGGTTAAGTAAGAGTTCGCATGCTATCAGTAAAATATGTTGATGAAAAATAAGCACATTGTAGATTCATCATATTAATTCAAGCCACATCGAAAACCCATTTATCCAAACCAGGCATGATTAAGAACTAGGAAATATAGCACTTGTATATGTTTCTAATGTATTAAGTGCAGCCAAATTCAATTTATTCCTCACATGCACAACAATAAAAAATTCTACACACAACAATTGGACATCGCAGTGTAGAATTGAACCAAGCAGTTAGCTAAACACCACAACAAATGAACCAAACATTAACTGAGCACCACATTGCACAATATAACATACTCCTAATAGAAGATCAGACAGTTAACCAAACCAAGCATGCTTAACAACATGGAAATATAGCAATTGTATTTGTTTCTCATGTATTTAGTACCGCCAAATTAGATTTATTTCTCACATGGTATACAATAAAAGAATGCACCCACAACAATTGAACATCGCATTGCAGAATTGAACCAAACAACCAACCGCGTCGCGTCGTCGGCACACGAGGTGTGGAAGGTGGCCTCGACGGTGAGGTGCTCCTCCAAGATCTGGGGGTCGACACGAATGGCAGCCGTCGCGACCTCATCCGCGCGTGTGGCCGCGATTTGTTTCTCCGCTGCCAAATGGTCCTTGGGATCCTGGCTATACTATGTGCACCATGGGTTAGGGCGGCACTTATTTGGTGGAGGGGTCGGTGATTTGGGTGGAAGGTGTCGCGCCGACGGTCGGGGCATGTGGGATGTGGAAGGAGAAGGAGGATGGGGGTCGGGTGTGGATTGCCTGCCTGGATAGGCGAGGCCGAGCAACATGGAGGAGGGTCGCCGGTGAGGAGGCGGTGCTGCAAACAAGGAGTGAAGGTTTCAACTTGGAAAGGAAGGCGGAAACAGGGAAATGTAGCTTTTGGTAAGGGGGAGGGGCGGGGAGGTAGATATTTCCGCGAAAGCCGAAAATTTGGAATCGCTTCAGCAAGAAAATTGGCGCGCAAAGTGTCATCAGACACGGTCCCTTATTTAGAACTGTGTACGATATGTGAACATCACAAACAATTCAGATAGCTTAACCCGTGTGTGTTGAGTTTCAATTTCAAAAATTTTGGTTCGACTTTCCCTGGTTACAGTGGTCATCCATGTCATTGCATAATTTGCGTACACAAAGGAGACTAACTTCTTAATCAAGCAAGTTCAGCAATTAAACAGAGCTAGCTGACCTAAACATTACTCTAAAAAATTAAAGACCGGCACTCTTAATTAAACAAAACAAAGAGTACTACTAGGGCTGGTGCTCGTCGATCTCTGCCACCGCCTCCATTCCGGCTCTTGCCCGACGGTCTCCTGGGGAAGGGGCTCCATGGCATCAATTGCACGATACTCGGCAAGCATCTCACCATCTACGTCCGCCATATCTTTGGAATAGTCCGCCATGAGACGGGCATGGGCGGTCGCGATCTGGGCTCTGGCGGGCTCTGTCGTGGCAAGGTATTCCGCGCAGGAACGGACGGCTGCTCGAACTCTCTCAGCGATTGCCAACTCTTCTGTCATGGGTTGCCGACCGTTGTCGGAGAAGCTTCGTTCGATTTGTGCGGTGACCACCACGAGCTGGGCGTGGACGGCCTCGACATGGTAGTGGGTGGCCTCCATCAGGGCTAAGGCCGCCTCCACGGAACGGACAGCTGTTGTGCTGCTCTCGCCAGTTGCTATCCCCGAGGCAGATGCTGCTGCCGCCGCTTGAGAAGCAATAGCGGCCGTTTGTGCTGCCCTGGCCACCCAGATGCAGACTACGGTCGCCCTCACGAAGCTTGTTAGCACGCGCCTGGCAGTTGCGGCCACGCTCTCGCCGGAATGGGCCATCAAAGTTGCCCCCACGACGTGGGTCCACGTCCCCATCTTTCACCGACAACGAATGAACAGTGAAATGATATTTGGGGAGTGAGCTAGTGTGCTTGACACGCTGGTTGCGGACTATAGTCGACGCACCTTCTCGTGTAAGCCATAGGCATACTATACACCGATGGTGCTCCAAGATATTTTGTGCCGCATCCCACACGGTTGGTGATAATAAACTGTGTGTGATCTACTTGATTTATCGTCGTGACTTGAATTACGTAATGGGGTCACATCTACAAAGGATGGTGTTTGAATTGCTAGAACTTTTATCGGAAGTGAACATGCAACTATAGGTGTGTCGTCAAAAAATGGAATTATTCAGGGTTCGTTTGGACGTTTGTATACATTAACTTGGTTTTGTAGGCATTTCAGGTACATAATTCTAATTTGAACTACATGCACATGCTCCAGTGCATATAAACGGGTTGAAAAATCAAATATGTGTCCTTGGTTGCATGCTTAGGTCCCATGCAAGAAACGGGAATGAATGTCACACACCCTGCCACTGTCACTAGGCTGGAAACATTGAGATATCTGGTTTTTTAATTCTAGTAAATCCAAAAATCGTTTGAAATTCACGAGACTTGGCATGCTATCATGGAGCGGCATCAACATGCCATGGTAAAAAAATTGTCCCATTTGGGGCAGGTTTGGGTATAAGCTTCTCACAAACCAGAGCTTCTCACAACAAGTGTGATGGTTTCGGTAGGGAACGTGCCACCTTTGGGGACGAAATGATATCCGTTGCCTCTTATTGCTTTCAAAAAATTTCGAGTGTCAACATAGAACAACAGGAGTGTTGTGTTTAATTTTGGAATTTTTCGGGGTTCGTTTGGACATTCTTATACATTAACTGGGTTTCCCAGGCATTTTATGTGCATAATTCAAATTTGAACTACATGCACATTCTCCAGTGCATATAAACTGGTTAAAAAATCAAATCTATGTCCTTGGTTGCATGCTTAGGTCCCATGAGAAATGGGAATGAATTTCAAACACCCTGCCACCATAACTCGGCCGCAAACATTGAGATACCTGGTTTTTAAATTCTAGTAAATCCAAAACTCGTCTAAAATTCATGAAACTTGGCATGATATCATGGAGCGACATCAACATGCCGTGGTAAATTTTTTGTCCCATTTGGGGCAGGTTTGGGTATAAGCTTCTCATAAAGCAGAGTTCTCACAACAAGCGTGATGGTTTCGGTAGGGAACGTGCCACCTTTGGGGACGAAACGATATCCGTTGCCTCCTATTGCTTTCAAATTTTTTCGAGTGTCAACATAGAACAACATGAGTGTTATGTTTAATTATGGAATTTTTCGGGGTTCATTTGGACATTTTTATACATTAACTGGGTTTCCCAGGCATTTTTTGTGCGTAATTCAAATTTGAACTACATGCACATTCTCTAGTGCATATAAACTGATTGAAAAATCAAATATGTGTCCTTGGTTGCATGCTTAGGTCCCATGCAAGAAATGGGAATGAATTTCAAACACCCTACCATCGTCACTCAGCCGCAAACATTGAGATACCTGGTTTTTAAATTCTAGTAAATCCAAAACTCGTTTGAAATTCATGAAACCTGGCATGCTATCATGGAGCAGCATCAACATGCCATGGTAAAAAAATTGTCCCATTTGGGTCAGGTTTGGGTGTAAGCTTCTCACAAACCTTAGCTTCTCACAACAAGCGTGATGGTTTTGGTAGGGAACGTGTCACCTTTGGGGACGAAACGGTATCCGTTGCCTCTTATTGCTTTCAAAAAAATTCTAGTGTCAACATAGAACAACAGGAGTGTTGTGTTTACTTTTGGAAATTTTCGGGGTTTGTTTGGACATTTTTATACATTAACTGGGTTTTCTAGGCATTTCATGTGCATAATTCAAATTTTAACTACATGCACAAGCTCCAGTGCATATAAATTGGTTAAAAATCAATTAGTTGTCCTTCGGGGCATGCTTAGGTCCCATGCAAGAAATGGGAATGAATTTCAAACACCAGGGCACTGTTGATAGCCGGCAAAACATTGAGATACCTCGTTTTTAAATTCTAGTAAATCCAAAACTCGTCTGAAATTCTTGAAACTTGGCATGCTATCAGGGAGCGGCATCAACATGTCGTGGTAATTTTTTTGTCCCATTTGGGGCAGGTTTGGGTATAAGCTTCTCATAAACCTTAGCTTCTCACAACAAGTGTGATGGTTTCGGTAGGGAACGTGCCACCTTCGGGGACAAAACGATATTCGTTGCCTCTTATTGCTTTCAAAAAATTTCTAGTGTCAACATAGAACAACAGGAGTGTTGTGTTTACTTTTGGAATTTTTTGGGGTTTGTTTGGAAATGTTTATACATTAACTGGGTTTTCTAGGCATGTCATGTGCATAATTCAAATTTGAAATACATGCACAAGTTCCAGTGCATATAAATTGATTGGAAAATCAAATATGTGTCCATCGGGGCATGCTTAGGTCCCATGCAAGAAATGGGAATGAATTTCAAACACCAGGGCACTATTGATTGTCGGCAAAACGTTGAGATACTTTGTTTTTAAATTCTAGTAAATCCAAAACTCGTCTGAAATTCATGAAACTTAGCATGCTATAATGGAATGGCACCCGACATGCTATGGTATTTTTCGTGTCCATTTTGAGAGAAGGCGCACTCGAATAACAGCCAACAAAGGCATTTTGAAACAAATAGCTACCACTGTAACATCGCAAACGTTTTGTATAATTTAAATTGTGTGCATTCTATTAACCATCCATGTGACACCACGCCTCACTCTTTTAATGGCTAGGAGGTGCCGTGCGGACAGGTGCTTGAGTGCTTGACTAAACGGAACGCGTGCCAACAACTTCCCCAGGAAGCCAAGAGAAAATGTGCCGAGCAGGATTTATGCAACTCTTGATTGCAAACGTTTTAGATAGAACACCCGTATGCAAAGTGAGAGCTATGGTCTTCCCCCTTAAGTCAAGCGAAAATCCGCAGCGCATGATTTGTGCATCCCTTCAACGCAAACGGTTGTTTTGGATGACCCGTGTGCAACCACGTACAAACAATTTGGTAAGATTTGCATCTGTCATATTGGGTATGTTGCCATTTGTCAAACTGGAAAGATTTACATTTGTTGATATAGTGATGTTGCCATTTATCAATCCTTGTAACACTGCGATTTGTCAAAATATGCAGCTATAAATCACCAGCATAATCTAATTTTCGCAACTAAAATTTAGTAATTAAGCATAGATTTCATTCCTAGATTAAGTAGTCGTACTTAATTTATACAAACAATTCAACTTGACAGCTGAACCGACCAAACTTTTCCTCAATTGTTGCCAACCACGTACTGAAATAGCTAGTTCAACTATATATAGTAGCTAATTTTAAGTACGTTGTACAGTTCGACCACACATCTATAGTCAGATGAACTGAACAAAATAGCCCCTAAATACTAATACTACCACGGAGGGGATTTGTGCTACTTCCGGCAGCCTCTCCTCTTCCGAGCGCGCTCAGTAACAGGCAGAGGAGGAGGAGGAGGAGCCTACCAACGGGCTGGAGAAATGCAATACGGTGCCTGCCGCTACTGCACATTCAGCGACGCTCGCCAGCTCGAACGCCCACTGCCGCTCCAAACGATCCCTCTTGAAGTGCCCGGACTGCTCGTAGATCTCTTGATTCCCCGCCTCTGCGTCGGCGTGTGCTGCGGCCACCGCTGCGGTAAGCCTCTTTGCATGCTCGACAAGGCGCTCCTCCTCCTCCCGTAGGAACTCGATGTAGTGTGCAAGGTCGCTGACGCACGTGCGGGCCTCCACCTCCCCCTCCCTCCTTCAGGCGGTGGTGGCGGAGTGGGTGATGATCCCAGCGGTCGATGGTGGGATGGCGGCCACGGCGGCTGACAATGGGGTGGCGGCCACGACCACCACCTCTAGCCTTCAGGCCGCGGTGGCGGAGCGGGTGATGGCCACGGTGGCCGGCAGTGGGGTGGCGGCCACGACGGCCACCTCCTGTCTTCGGGCCACACGGTGGAGCGGGAGATGGCCCTGGCGTTCGACAGTGGTGTGGAGGCAACGGTGGCCAGCAACAGCTGCTGATAGGCAGCGGCGGCGGAGCGTGTGGTGGGTGTTCTGCGCACACGCAACAGGGACGCCACGCGCACTACACTATGCCGGGGACTGCGCCGCCATCACGGTGTAGCCTCCCAACTGGAGTTGTCCTTTGATGACGGTGGAGTGGCTGAGCGACGACGACGGACTAGTGTCATTGGCGATTGTGGAAGAAGCACACGAGATAAGCTATAGAGAGGGATGGGAAAATGCGACGCAGGACTCGCCGGTCATGAGGATTTTTATAGCAGGCCGGTAAGCATTGGTATTTTGGGGGATTTCACCGAGTCGGGCGGGAAGCTTGCGCGGGAACCTACGAGGTTGCGCGGGAACGGGCTCACCGACGATTCATTGGCGCCACCGTTTGGCCAAAAGAACGCCCCCGCGTGCTGCACAAGCTTGTGTTGTAAGCCGTCTATGGCAGCGGGGTGACAAGACGTGCGAGAGGAGGACGAAAGGACATGTACACATACGGTTAATACAAAAAAAGTTTGCGATTTAATTACCAACTATACCCTGTCCTGGTTTATAAGTAGGATTTAACTAATAAAATACGAACGGATGTCACCAAAGATTATATCATTGGAGTCGTGTTTGAACATAGTTTCCAGCTATACAATTTTTGTAACATGCATTAACACTTTTTTGGTTAAATTTAAGGTTATATACCAGCAAGCATTTGCCCACAACACACACGGCTTATTCCATCACAAACAGCTCAGATGGATCAATTGTATGCCACGTATCGCACACACAACTCTAATCTGATTCGTGCTTGATGTCTCCGACATCGCTCGCACAGTTCGTCTTATTTTCCACGTATCACTGTGCCAGCCTCTGCTCGCATCCCTCGGCAAGCTCTGCTCGCTGTTAGGCACCGCAGCACGCTGTGCACGCCATTAGGCGCCGCGGCGCGCTCTGCTCACGTCCGCCGGCGCGCCCGGCTTGTGGACAGCTTTTCCTTGCGCGTTCAACTGCTATATGCACACACACACACACACACACACATATATATATATGGTTGCTCGCCGTTGCTTCATCAGGACCGGTTTGTACTAGTACCGGGCCCAAATGAGATGGGCGAATTTCGTCCGACTTTCGTCTTTTTCGGACGAAATTGTTGGGGAACGTAGTAATTTCAAAAAAATTCCTACACACATGCAAGATCATGGTGATGCATAGCAACGAGGGGAGAGTATGATCTACATACCCTTGTAGATCGCAACGGAAGCGTTGACACAATGTAGAGGAAGTAGTCGTACGTCTTCTTCCCGATCCGACCGATCCAAGCACCGTTACTCCGGCACCTCCGAGTTCTTAGCACACGTACAGCTCGATGACGATCCCCGGGCTCCGATCCAGCAAAGCGGCGGGGAAGAGTTCCATCAGCATGACGGCGTGGTGACGATCTTGATGTTCTACCGACGCAGGGCTTCGCCTAAGCACTACAACGATATGATCGAGGTGGAATATGGTGGCAGGGGGCACTGCACACGGCTAAGGAACGATCTCAATGATCAACTTGTGTGTCTAGAGGTGCCCCCTGCCTCCGTATATAAAGGAGACAAGGGGGAGGGGTGCGGCCAGCCCTATGGAGGCGCAGGAGGAGTCCTACTCCTATCGGGAGTAGGACTCCCCCCCCCAATCCTATTCCAAATAGGACTCCCAAGGGGGAAAAGAGAGAGAGAGGTGGCCGGCCACCTCTCCTAGTCCTAATAGGACTAGGGGAGGGGGGAGGCGCGCAGCCCACTATGGGCAGCCCCTTTCACCTTTCCACTAAAGCCCAATAAGGCCCATATGACTCCCGGGGAGGTTCCGGTAACCTCCCGGTAATCCGGTAAAATCCTGATTTCACCCGGAACACTTCCGATGTCCAAACATAGGCTTCCAATATATCAATCTTTATGTCTCGACCATTTCGAGACTCCTCGTCATGTCCGTGATCACATCCGGGACTCCGAACAACCTTCGGTACATCAAAATGCATAAACTCATAATAACTGTCATCGTAACGTTAAGCGTGCGGACCCTACGGTTCGAGAACAATGTAGACATGACTGAGACACATCTCTGGTCAATAACGAATAGCGGGACCTGGATGCCCATATTGGTTCCTACATATTCTATGAAGATCTTTTATCGATCAGACCGCATAACAACATACGTTGTTCCCTTTGTCATCGGTATGTTACTTGCCCGAGATTCGATCGTCGGTATCCAATACCTAGTTCAATCTCGTTACCGGCAAGTCTCTTTACTTGTTCCGTAATACATCATCCCGCAACTAACTCATTAGTTGCAATGCTTGCAAGGCTTATGTGATGTGCATTACTGAGAGGGCCCAGAGATACCTCTCCGACAATCGGAGTGACAAATCCTAATCTCGAAATACGCCAACCCAACATCTACCTTTGGAGACACCTGTAGTACTCCTTTATTATCACCCAGTTACGTTGTGACGTTTGGTAGCACCCAAAGTGTTCCTCCGGCAAACGGGAGTTGCCTAATCTCATAGTCATAGGAACATGTATAAGTCATGAAGAAAGCAAATAGCAACATACTAAACGATCGGGTGCTAAGCTAATGGAATGGGTCATGTCAATCAGATCATTCAACTAATGATGTGACCTCGTTAATCAAATAACAACTCTTTGTTCATGGTTAGGAAACATAACCATCTTTGATTAACGAGCTAGTCTAGTAGAGGCATACTAGTGACACTCTGTTTGTCTATGTATTCACACATGTATTATGTTTCCGGTTAATACAATTCTAGCATGAATAATAAACATTTATCATGATATAAGGAAATAAATAACAACTTTATTATTGCCTCTAGGGCATATTTCCTTCAGTCTCCCACTTGCACTAGAGTCAATAATCTAGATTAAACTGTAATGATTCTAACACCCATGGAGTCTTGGTGCTGATCATGTTTTGCTCGTGGAAGAGGCTTAGTCAACGGGTCTGCAACATTCAGATCCGTATGTATCTTGCAAATCTCTATGTCTCCCACCTAGACTAGATCCCGGATGGAATTGAAGCGTCTCTTGATGTGCTTGGTCCTTTTGTGAAATCTGGATTCCTTTGCCATGGCAAGTGCACCAGTATTGTCACAAAAGATTTTCATTGGACCCGATGCACAAGGTATGACACCTAGATCGGATATGAACTCCTTCATCCAGACTCATTCGTTCGCTGCTTCCGAAGCAGCTATGTACTCCGCTTCACATGTAGATCCCGCTACGACGCTTTGTTTAGAACTGCACCAACCTACCAGCTCCACCATTCAATGTAAACACGTATCCGGTTTGCGATTTAGAATCGTCCGGATCAGTGTCAAAGCTTCCATCAACGTAACCTTTTACGGTGAGCTCTTTGTCACCTCCATATACGAGAAACATATCCTTAGTCCTTTTCAGGTATTTCAGGATGTTCTTGACCGCTGTCCAGTGATCCACTCCTGGATTACTTTGGTACCTCCCTGCTAAACTTATAGCAAGGCACACATCAGGTCTGGTACACAGCATTGCATACATGATAGAGCCTATGGCTTAAGCATAGGGAACATCTTTCATTTTCTCTCTATCTTCTGCAGTGGTCGGGCATTGAGTCTGACTCAACTTCACACCTTGTAACACAGGCAAGAACCCTTTCTTTGCTTGATCCATTTTGAACTTCTTCAAAATCTTGTCAAGGTATGTGCTTTGTGAAAGTCCAATTAAGCGTCTTGATCTATCTCTATAGATCTTTATGCCTAATATGTAAGCAGCTTCACCGAGGTCTTTCATTGAAAAACTCTTATTCAAGTATCCCTTTATGCTATCCAGAAATTCTATATCATTTCCAATCAATAATATGTCATCCACATATAATATCAGAAATGCTACAGAGCTCCCACTCACTTTCTTGTAAATACAGGCTTCTCCGAAAGTCTGTATAAACCCAAATGCTTTGATCACACTATCAAAGCGTTTATTCCAACTCCGAGAGGCTTGCACCAGTCCATAAATGGATCGCTGGAGCTTGCACACTTTGTTAGCTCCCTTTGGATCAACAAAACCTTCTGGTTGCATCATATACAACTCTTCTTCCAGAAATCCATTCAGGAATGCAGTTTTGACATCCATCTGCCAAATTTCATAATTATAAAATGCGGCAATTGCTAACATGATTCGGACAGACTTAAGCATCGCTACGGGTGAGAAGGTCTCATCATAGTCAACCCCTTGAACTTGTCGAAAACCTTTTGCGACAAGTCAAGCTTTATAGACAGTAACATTACCGTCAGCGTCAGTCTTTTTCTTGAAGATCCATTTATTCTCAATTGCTTGCCGATCATCGGGCAAGTCAACCAAAGTCCATACTTTGTTTTCATACATGGATCCCATCTCAGATTTCATGGCTTCAAGCCACTTTGCAGAATCTGGGCTCACCATCGCTTCTTCATAGTTCGTAGGTTCATCATGATCTAGTAGCATGACTTCCAGAACTGGATTACCGTACCACTCTGGTGTGGATCTTACTCTGGTTGATCTACGAGGTTCAGTAGTATCTTGTTCTGAAGTTTCATGATCATTATCATTAACTTCCTCACTTATTGGTGTAGGTGTCGCAGAAACAGTTTTCTGTGATGTACTACTTTCCAACAAGGGAGCAGGTACAGTTACCTCGTCAAGTTCTACTTTCCTCCCACTCACTTCTTTCGAGAGAAACTCCTTCTCAAGAAAGTTTCCGAATTTAGCAACAAAAGTCTTGCCTTCGGATCTGTGATAGAAGGTGTATCCAATAGTTTCCTTTGGATATCCTATGAAGACACATTTCTCCGATTTGGGTTCAAGCTTATCAGGTTGAAGCTTTTTCACATAAGCATCGCAGCCCCAAACTTTCAGAAACGACAACTTTGGTTTCTTGCCAAACCATAGTTCATAAGGCGTCATCTCAACGGATTTTGATGGTGCCCTGTTTAACGTGAATCTGGCCGTTGATAGCGGTAAATCAGTAAGAGACATCATAGATCGCACCATATCTAGTAAAGTACGATTACGACGTTCGGACACACCATTACGCTGTGGTGTTCCGGGTGGCGTGAGTTGCGAAACTATTCCACAATTCTTCAAATGTACACCAAACTCGTAACTCAAATATTCTCCTCTACGATCAGATCGTAGAAACTTTATTTTCTTGTTACGATGATTTTCCACTTCACTCTGAAATTCTTTGAACTTTTCAAATGTTTCAGACTTATGTTTCATTAAGTAGATATAACCATATCTGCTTAAATCATCTGTGAAGGTGAGAAAATAACGATATCCGCCACGAGCCTCAATATTCATCGGACCACATACATCTGTATGTATGATTTCCAACAAATCTGTTGCTCTCTCCATAGTACCGGAGAACGGTGTTTTAGTCATCTTGCCCATGAGGCACGGTTCGCAAGTACCAAGCGATTCATAATCAAGTGGTTCCAAAAGTCCATCAGTATGGAGTTTCTTCATGCGCTTTACGCCGATATGACCTAAACGGCAGTGCCACAAATAAGTTGCACCATCATTATCAACTCTGCATCTTTTGGCTTCAACATTATGAATATGTGTATTACTACTCTCGAGATTCAATAAGAATAGACCACTCTTCAAGGGTGCGTGACCATAAAAGATATTACTCATATAAATAGAACAATCATTATTCTCTGATTTAAATGAATAACCGTCTCGCATCAAACAAGATCCAGATATAATGTTCATGCTTAACGCTGGCACCAAATAACAATTATTTAGGTCTAATACTAATCCCGAAGGTAGATGTAGAGGTAGCGTGCCGACCGCGATCACATCGACTTTGGAACCGTTTCCCACGTGCATCGTCACCTCGTCCTTAGCCAATCTTCGCTTAATCCGTAGCCCCTGTTCCGAGTTGCAAATATTAGCAACAGAACCAGTATCAAATACCCAGGTGCTACTGCGAGCATTAGTAAGGTACACATCAATAACATGTATATCATATATACCTTTGTTCACCTTGCCATCCTTCTTATCCGCCAAATACTTTGGGCAGTTCCGCTTCCAGTGACCAGTCTGCTTGCAGTAGAAGCACTCAGTTTCAGGCTTAGGGCCAGACTTGGGTTTCTTCTCTTGAGCAGCAACTTGCTTGCCGTTCTTCTTGAAGTTCCCCTTCTTCTTCCCTTTGCCTTTTTCTTGAAACTAGTGGTTTTGTTAACCATCAACACTTGATGCTCCTTTTTGATTTCTACCTCCGCAGCTTTCAGCATTGCGAAGAGCTCGGGAATAGTCTTGTTCATCCCTTGCATATTATAGTTCATCACGAAGCTCTTGTAGCTTGGTGGCAGTGATTGGAGAATTCTGTCAATGACGCAATCATCTGGAAGATTAACTCCCAATTGAATCAAGTGATTATTATACCCAGACATTTTGAGTATATGCTCACTGACAGAACTGTTCTCTTCCATCTTGCAGCTATAGAACTTATTGGAGACTTCATATCTCTCAATCCGGGCATTTGCTTGAAATATTAACTTCAACTCTTGAAACATCTCATAGGCTCCATGACGTTCAAAACGTCGTTGAAGTCCCGATTCTAAGCCGTAAAGCATGGCACACTGAACTATCGAGTAGTCATCAGCTTTGCTCTGCCAGATGTTCATAACATCTGGTGTTGCTCCAGCAGCAGGCCTGGCACCCAGCGGTGCTTCCAGGACGTAATTCTTCTGTGCAGCAGTGAGGATAATCCTCAAGTTACGGACCCAGTCCGTGTAATTGCTACCATCATCTTTCAACTTTGCTTTCTCAAGGAACGCATTAAAATTCAACGGAACAACAGCACGAGCCATCTATCCACAATCAACATAAACAAGCAAGATACTATCAGGTACTAAGTTCATGATAAATTTAAGTTCAATTAATCATATTACTTAAGAACTCCCACTTAGATAGACATCCCTCTAAACCTCTAAGTGATCACGTGATCCAAATCAACTAAACCATGTCCGATCATCACGTGAGATGGAGTAGTTTCATCGGTGAACATCATTATGTTGATCATATCTACTATATGATTCACGCTCGACCTTTCGGTCTCCGTGTTCCGAGGCCATATCTGTATATGCTTGGCTCGTCAAGTATAACCTGAGTATTCCGCGTGTGCAACTGTTTTGCACCCGTTGTATTTGAACATAGAGCCTATCACTCCCGATCATCACGTGGTGTCTGGGCACGACAAACTTTGGCAACGGTGCATACTCAGGGAGAACACTTCTTGATAATTTAGTGAGAGATCATCTTATAATGCTACCGTCAATCAAAGCAAGATAAGATGCATAAAAAGATAAACATCACATGCAATCAATATAAGTGATATGATATGGCCATCATCATCTTGTGCCTGTGATCTCCATCTCCGAAGCACCGTCATGATCACCATCGTCACCGGCGCGACACCTTGATCTCCATCGTAGCATCGTTGTCGTCTCGCCAATCTTATGCTTCCACGACTATCGCTACCGTTTAGTGATAAAGTAAAGCATTACATCGCGATTGCATTGCATACAATAAAGCGACAACCATATGGCTCCTGCCAGTTGCCGATAACTCGGTTACAAAACATGATCATCTCATACAATAAAATTTAGCATCATGTCTTGACCATATCACATCACAACATGCCCTGCAAAAACAAGTTAGACGTCCTCTACTTTGTTGTTGCAAGTTTTACGTGGCTGCTACGGGCTTTAAGCAAGAACCAATCTCACCTACACATCAAAAACCACAACGATAGTTTGTCAAATAGACTCCGTTTTAACCTTCGCAAGGACCGGGCGTAGCCACACTCGGTTCAACTAAAGTTGGAGAGACAGTCGCCCGCAAGCCATCTATGTGCAAAGCACGTCGAGGGAACCGGTCTCGCGTAAGCGTACGCGTAAGGTTGGTCCGGGTCGTCTCATCCAACAATACCACCGAACCAAAGTATGACATGCTGGTAGGTAGTATGACTTGTATCGTCCACAACTCACTTGTGTTCTACTCGTGCAAATAACATCAAACCATAAAACCTAGGCTCTGATACCACTGTTGGGGAACGTAGTAATTTCAAAAAAATTCCTACGCACACGCAAGATCATGGTGATGCATAGCAACGAGGGGAGAGTATGATCTACATACCCTTGTAGATCGCAATGGAAGCGTTGACACAACGTAGAGGAAGTAGTCGTACGTCTTCTTCCTGATCCGACCGATCCAAGCACCGTTACTCCGGCACCTCCGAGTTCTTAGCACAAGTACAGCTCGATGACGATCCCCGGGCTCCGATCCAGCAAAGCGTCGGGGAAGAGTTCCGTCAGCACGACGGCGTGGTGACGATCTTGATGTTCTACCGACGCAGGGCTTCGCCTAAGCACTACAATGATATGATCGAGGTGGAACATGGTGGCAGGGGGCACCGCACACGGCTAAGGAACGATCTCAATGATCAACTTGTGTGTCTAGAGGTGCCCCCTGCCTCCGTATATAAAGGAGCCAAGGGGGAGGGGTGCGGCCAGCCCTATGGAGGCGCAGGAGGAGTCCTACTCCTACCGGGAGTAGGACTCCCCCCCCCCCCAATCCTATTCCAAATAGGACTCCCAAGGGGGAAAAAGAGAGAGAGGTGGCCGGCCACCTCTCCTAGTCCTAATAGGACTAGGGGAGGGGGGAGGCGCGCAGCCCACTATGGGCAGCCCCTTTCACCTTTCCACTAAAGCCCAATAAGGCCCATATGACTCCCGGGGGGGTTCCGGTAACCTCCCGGTAATCCGGTAAAATCCTGATTTCACCCGGAACACTTCCGATGTCCAAACATAGGCTTCCAATATATCAATCTTTATGTCTCGACCATTTCGAGACTCCTCGTCATGTCCGTGATCACATCCGGGACTCCGAACAACCTTCGGTACATCAAAATGCATAAACTCATAATAACTGTCATCGTAACGTTAAGCGTGCGGACCCTACGGTTCAAGAACAATGTAGACATGACTGAGACATATCTCTGGTCAATAACCAATAGAGGGACCTGGATGCCCATATTGGTTCCTACATATTCTACGAAGATCTTTTATCGGTCAGGCCGCATAACAACATACGTTGTTCCCTTTGTCATCGGTATGTTACTTGCCCGAGATTCGATCGTCGGTATCCAATACCTAGTTCAATCTCGTTACCGGCAAGTCTCTTTACTCGTTCCGTAATACATCATCCCGCAACTAACTCATTAGTTGCAATGCTTGCAAGGCTTATGTGATGTGCATTACTGAGAGGGCCCAGAGATACCTCTCCGACAATCGGAGTGACAAATCCTAATCTCGAAATACGCCAACCCAACATCTACCTTTGGAGACACCTGTAGTACTCCTTTATTATCACCCAGTTACGTTGTGACGTTTGGTAGCACCCAAAGTGTTCCTCCGGCAAACGGGAGTTGCCTAATCTCATAGTCATAGGAACATGTATAAGTCATGAAGAAAGCAAATAGCAACATACTAAACGATCGGGTGCTAAGCTAATGGAATGGGTCATGTCAATCAGATCATTCAACTAATGATGTGACCTCGTTAATCAAATAACAACTCTTTGTTCATGGTTAGGAAACATAACCATCTTTGATTAACGAGCTAGTCTAGTAGAGGCATACTAGTGACACTCTGTTTGTCTATGTATTCACACATGTATTATGTTTCCGGTTAATACAATTCTAGCATGAATAATAAACATTTATCATGATATAAGGAAATAAATAACAACTTTATTATTGCCTCTAGGGCATATTTCCTTTAGTAATCCAAAACTCTGCCGCGGAGTGCTCTGCTCGCGTCCCTCCACGCGCGCTCTGCCAGCGGTTGGGCGTGCACACGATCACGTCGGGGGCCCATATGCATGCGGTTGTGCCACGCGCATTGTCACGTGATGCAGTTACGTGCGGCACGATGGAGTTATGCCCTGCAAATTAGAACTGCCATCAGGGCCTGCCGATATTCCTGGCCGTCCGGTTTCCCCTTTAATTCCCATGGTCATTATAACCTTAGTCTCTTCAACCTTTCGATCGCGCCCCACAACAGAACAAGCACACCCACGGCGACACATAGAGAGGGGATGTCCAGCGGCGCTCCAATGGAGTTCGGCGAGCATAGAGTGGAGACCCATGCGAGGGAGACGGGTCTCTCGGTGGTGTACACCATCGACCCGGCCGTGGTGGAAAACTACATCAACAGCGTTGAGCAGTTGCTTGCTCGAGACAAGTACAAGGTGGTCGGCATCGACCTCCAGTACATCACCGGTCGTCCCGGCATAGATCAGAAGTTTGCCATTGCCCAGTTGTGCATGGGCCATCATGTCCTCATCTACCACTACTGCATGTCCACAGAGCCTTGCGACCGTTTCAACAGGTTTGTCAACAGCACCGACTACAAGTTTTTCATGGTGGAAACCACCGACGATGTAAATGTGCTACGTGTTACGGGCTTGGCCTGCAAGAACCTTGTCGAAATTCGTGACCACTATAGGATCTGGGGCAGCACGAAGAAGGACTCCCTGGTCAAACTCGCCTCGGCCATCATCGAGCCCTACTACGAAAAGATGAAGCAAGATACCCAGAGAACAAGTCCCCTATCCTGGCACAGGGCCTGGATGCGGCAACTGGATGAACCTCACCTCAGGTTCGCGGCCAAGAGCGTGTACACATGCTACGAGATGCACAGGCGGATCGTTGACATGAGGAAGTGCCTTGTTACCAAAATCGACGAGCCCGGATCGAGCCACAAGCAGAGCAAGCGTCACAAGAAGTATATGATGATCAGATGATCATTTATGCTAGTTAATCATGCATGTAAAATATAGTTTACTTCATTGGTGCGTGGAAATGTCATGTGTGTAGTATCCACCTATGTAATTATGCATGTAATAGTTTACTTTGGTGTGTGCAAATGCCATGGTTGTAGTAGCCACCTATGTAAGTGGATGTTTAACTTGGTTATGCAAGCATGTCCTGATAAGTGTGTGTGTGTGTGTGTATGTTTTTGTTCTGTATGCAATCCCATCGCACAACACACACGTCTTATTAGCAGCAACTGTCTGTGTTATTATTGGTCTTCAGACACATTTCTGATTACAGACCTGTTTGTCGAGTATCACACACATCTTGTTAAGTTGAACCGTTTATGTTCTCATGTATCAACGCAAACAATTCATCCGAATGAACCGCATGCTGTATATCGCACACACCTTCAACTGGCTGACCGTTTCTTTTGTGTTGCCTAATCACAAACAGTTCACCCGAGTGAACTGTATGATGTATATCGCACACACCTCCATCTGGCTGCCCGTTTCTTTTGTTCCTCCGCATCGCAAACAGTTAATTGAACTGAACCGTATGCCCTACATCACACACGCAACTAAAATCTGAACTGTGTTTGATGGCTCCGTGATACATCTCCAACCAATCTACATTTTTTTAATGTTCCATGCTATTATATTATCTGTTTTGGATGTTTAATGGGTTTTAATATGCTCTTTTATATTATTTTTGGGACTAACCTATTAACCGGAGGCCCAGTGCCAGTTTCTGTTTTTTTGCCTATTTTAGAGTTTTGCAGAAAAGAAATACCAAACGGAATCCAAACGGAACGAAACCTTCGCGATGATCTTTCTTGGACTGAAAGCAATCCAGAAGACTTGGAGTCGAAGTCTGGAACTCCACGAGGAAGCCACGAGGTAGGAAGGCGCGCCCCCACCCTCGTGGGCCCCTCGTAGCTCCACCGATGTACTTCTTTCGCCTATATATACTCTTATACCCTAGAAACATTAGGGAGAGCCACAAAATCACTTTTCCACCGCCGCAACCTTCTGTACATGTGAGATCCCATCTTGGGGCCTTTTCCGGCAATCTGCCGGAGGGGGAATCGATCACGAAGGGCTTCTACATCAACACAATTGCCTCTCTGATGAAGCGTGAGTATTTTACCACAGACCTTGGGGTCCATAGTTATTAGCTAGATGGCTTCTTCTCTCTCTTTGATTCTCAATACAAAGTTCTCCTCGATGTTCTTGGAGATCTATTCGATGTAATACTCTTTTGCGGTGTGTTTGTCGAGATCCGATGAATTGTGGATTTATGAACAAGATTATCTATGAATATTATTTGGTTCTTCTCTGAATTCTTATATGCATGATTTGATATCTTTGCAAGTCTCTTCTAATTATCAGTTTAGTTTGTCCTGCTATATTGATCTTTCTTGCAATGGGAGACGTCCTTAGCTTTGGGTTCAATCTTGCGGTGTCCTTTCCCAGTGACAGTAGGGGCAGCAAGGCACGTATTGTATTGTTGCCATCGAGTATAAAATATGGGGTTTATATCATATTGCTTGAGTTTATCCCTCTACACCATGTCATCTTGCTTAATGCGTTACTCCGTTCTTATGAACTTGATACACTAGATGCATGCTGGATAGCGGTCGATGTGTGGAGTAATAATAGTAGATGCAGAATCATTTTGATCTACTTGACACAGACGTGATGCCTATATTCATGATCATTGCCTTGGGTATCTTCATAACTATGCGCTTTTCTATCAATTGCTCGGCAGTAATTTGTTCACCCACCGTAATACATGCTATCTTGAGAGAAGCCACTAGTGAAACCTATGGCCCCGGGTCTCTTTCCTATTATATTACATCTCTTTTATTTACATCGCATCTCGTTTAGTATTTTGTAATCTTTACTTTCCAATCTATAAAAAAATACCAAAAATATTTACTTTACTATCTCTATTAGATCTCACTTTTGCGAGTGACCGTGAAGGGATTGACAACCCCTTTATTGATTTTGGTTGCATGTTTCTTGATTGTTTTGCAAGTACTAGGTGACTTGTGCGTTGTCTCCTACTGGATTCATAACTTGGTTCTCAAAACTAAGGTAAACTAGTTAAATGACCGTGCATTGCTACGGGCAAATGATTGAAAATAAATCAGCCTGGATACCTATATGTCAGGTACCTGAAAATCTCTTCGCACCTGTCACTTTTATCTTTGTCTATCAAATCAATATCCAACGGTTAGGAGCACACCGTCATCTGTTCATCTTCTTCCTCCCGCACCTTCTTCTCTTGTTCCATGACGTTCCCCCTCCTCAACCATGCCCTACCCAGAGTCCCAGACCTAAACTCCTGCCTCCACCCCCAACCCCCCACCCCCACGGCCGGTGGATATTGCCGCCCCACCCTCCCCTCGACCTCCTCCAGGACCATGCTGGCTGCCGCCCCACCCATCCATCTAAGCCTCAGCCCGATGAACAACTTCGACCCCCCCCCCCCGGTACCCCATGCACCGTCACACATTCTTCCTCTTGTTTCGCGACGGTTCCTCCTCCTCAACCATGGTCTACCCAGGCCTAAACTCCTGCCTCCACCCCCACACGCGCCCCCTGGGTCGACGGATATCGCCACCCCACCCTCCCCTCGACCTCCTCCACCATGCTGGCTGTCGGCCCACACATCCGTCTAAGCCTCACCCCGGCGGATAACCCCTCCCCCCCGGTACCCCATGCACCGTCACACATTCTTCCTCTTGTTTCGCGACGGTTCCTCCTCCTCAACCATGGTCTACCCAGGCCTAAACTCCTGCCTCCACCCCCACACGCACCCCCTGGGTCGGCGGATAGCGCCACCCCACCCTCCCCTCGACCTCCTCCACCATGCTGGCTGTCGGCCCACACATCCATCTAAGCCTCACCCCGGCGGATTACCCCCCCCCCCCCCCCCCGCACCCCATACATCACAGCTATGCCCACCCCCTAAGCCTCACCCTAATGAGGAAATTGCCCGTGCATTGTAAAGGGGGCATAGATAATATATTCTAATAGTTTGACAACAATTGTGGTTAACCATATATGTTTAGTATTGTATGCACGTCAATAGCATTGTCAACTTTTTATCGTTAAATCGTTACTTTTCTTCTTCTTCCATCTTCGGCTCTCAATCTATCAATGCCACACCAGGCTCAGAATCCCCCCCCCCCACCACCACCATGGAAGCATCTCCCCTGATGTATTGCAAGATGTAGTTGGGCCACTGACATGAGGGCCGCTGCAGTAGGGATCCCTGTCCCACCAACACACCCATTTTGAATTTTAAGGAGATAACTGTAATTGTAATATTTTTGGTCGTTGATGACAGAAAAAGATGTAATGGATTTTGACCAAGTCACCATCATGTATTGTACTCAGCCGCATCCTCGAGTAATTGATAATGGGGAAAATATCATATGGTAACCAACATTCGTAAGATAAAGTACACTTACATACATTACTTGTCATTACAAACTTTGTGAACATCAAATTTTCTAAGGACACACAATATTTTTTGAAAATCAAATCATTACACTGAATCTAGTCTGGCGTTACACATGAATATATTTGCATCACGTCAGTACACACAAAATACATATGCACTAAGTTGGTCCTACTAAACACTGATTCAGCATCACAAACTACATGATGTTACATCAAGATGCACATGCTCGAGAAGGACTTTCAGTTGTACTCCTATATGAAAGTTCAAGCCAACTCAACTGCTTGCACTATATAACTTAGAAACGTGTATTAGCATTGAAAACCTGAAAAATAAAATCTCTAGTGTTCTTCTAAACCTCTAGGACTTTTTTTCAAGATAGTTAGGGAGGCATGGAAGGATCTCAAACCAGTCGGTCTGGCCAATGTTGGGGCGATTCTATTGTCTAACATTGAACCAGTCCAAACTATGCTGCTCACCATTATTCTGCTCCCCTGCAAATCGGCCAACAGATGTTACCGCTGCCACTGCTCCGCACCGTCAAATCAGTAATAGGAAACTATATTATACATCCAAAAGATTGTCAAGGAAGGATCAATAATAGGTATAACATATTGCATATGATGAAATTGAAGCATCTTTGTTCTGCACACATGTCACAATTTCTTGGAGATCTGGTGCAATACACAATATAGATAAACTCTCGGATGTTTGACATCCTATTAAAATATGTACACAGAATAATAATAAAATCTTTAATAAAAGAAACCTTTGTACCTTTGTACCTTGTCTGGCATTACACATGAATATATTTGCATCACGTCAGTACACACAAAATACATATACACTAAGTTGGTCCTACTAAACACTGATTCAGCATCACAAACTACATGATGTTACATCAAGATGCACACGCTCGAGAAGGACCTTCAGTTGTACTGTATATGAAAGTTCAAGCCAACTCAACTGCTTGCACTATATAACTTAGAAACGTGTATTAGCATTGAAAACCTGAAAAATAAAATCTCTAGTGTTCTTCTAAACCTCCAGGACTTCTTTTCAAGATAGTTAGGGAGGCATGGAAGGATCTCAAACCAGTCGGTCTGGCCAATGTTGGGGCGATTCTATTGTCTAACATTGAACCAGTCCACACTATGCTGCTCACCGTTATTCTGCTCCCTTCCAAATCGGCCAACAGGTGTTACCGCTGCCACTGCTCCGCACCGTCAAATCAGTAATAGGAAACTATATTATACCTCCAAAAAATTGTCAAGGAAGGATCAATAATAGGTATAACATATTGCATATGATGAAATTGAAGCATCTTTGTTCTGCACACATGTCACAATTTCTTGGAGATCTGGTGCAATACACAATATAGATAAACTCTCGGATGTTTGACATCCTATTAAAATATGTACACATAATAATAATAAAATCTTTAATAAAAGAAAAGAAAGAGAATCATAAAAAGGGATCATAGAACCAGTGTTGACATATATATTTCATTTACCCACCAATTCGTGTGATATAAAAAATAACACTCGCAAAAATCTCCTTCGATCTCACCACGTGATGCAACTGAATGACATCTCAACCTTCTCATGACTTCTAATTTTTTTTCAGTTGCAAAATTCTTTAGTTAAGCTCACTGATTTTTATCATACAATATCCTAGAGCTATATTTTTGCCAGGTTGCAATATGAAAGATCACTCTGATTAGCCATCATAGCAATATGCATCATCGCAAGCAATAATTAGCACATAATTTCCATTAAAACAATTATCACCAATCAAGCTCCTGCAAAATCATTACAATCAAACTTCTTATAAAAAAATCATATTCACATAACTTCTACCATCAATGTCATATTATATTTATGCGTGCCTCAAAAAATATCTAAAGTTCAAACCCAATAATCAGTTAAGCTCTGTCTTTTACATCATTTCTGAAAACATGCCACTCTATAGCATGATTCTTTTCAATGGTAATAGCTCATGGTGTTGACATAACTGACTCTTTCTCATTCATCAAAAACCTTGTGTGTTTTAAGAAAATGAATGTTTCGAAAATTCATACAAACATATATATGAGTTTATTAACAGGTTAAACTCTTCATGCTTGTGACCATAAGTCAATTTTCTTGATTGCAATAAAACCTGCAAACTCAAAGGTTGAGACAGGATTCTCCAAGAGGCATAAAATACTGGGTGGTTCACAAATTTAGGACACAAAAAACTATATCCAAGAGGCATAATATACATATAAGATGGCTTTGTCGTCCTGCTCGTAGATGGTGGCTGCACCGAAAAACCTCATGGGCGAGACCTTGTCCCTGGCGGCCGGCGGGGTGGACTCCTCAAAGACCTCATCGGCGGGGGCAGTCAAGATGCATCTAGTAATTTTGGTGAACACACATGAGCTCATTGCTAAGTGCTAACTCCAATTGCCTGTGTTGTAGAACTAATACTATCGTCAGACATTGGCATTGCAAAAGTCTAAAACGAACACCTAGCATATCGAAGTCTGGAGTCGATCAATCCACCTACCACCGGACTATGCACGACGTGAGCTAGTGATTGGAAGGCCTGCAACATGGGCATATCACGTCTTGGTATTCATCTCACAATCATCATGATCGGAAGAGTCCTCAACGGACATATCACATGAGCCGACACCGGAATAACCGTACTGGACGGCAGTTCGATGACGTGAGGTAGTGCAGCGCCACAGATCGAGCAGCTCGATCGATGCATCTTTGCCGAGTGGCCGCGCGGCTGCCGACGACAAGGTTCCATCGCGCGACCGCCACAGATAAAGAGTCCGTCCGGCCACAGGCGACGAGGTTTTGTCTTGTCGCCGCCATAGACGAGGAGTCCGTCTGGCCACCGGAGACGAGGTCTTGTTGCATGCCCACCATCAACGAAAGTACCATGAGAAAGCCGCAACAAAATGATAGGATGGAAATCGGGACTGGCTAGAAGCATGGGTTGAGATTAGAGTTGCTAGGTACTGATGAGGGGCAGTGTAGTCTGGTCGGAGGCAGCGCTCTTTTTACCTAGTGCATCACGTAATCAAATCGTATCTTGTCCTGATTTTTCTGGAGAAACTTACCTTACAGGAATACGAGGGATTGTATGCTGATTTTGTTTCTCGGCAGAAAAAATTAATGAGGAGGGGAAGGAATCGATAGATTTAGGCAAGTCACATAAAACCGGAAGGTGGGGAGCGAAAGGAATCGATTGGGATAAACAAAATCGGTGGGATCTATCGAGGTGAGGAGCTAACGAACGAAGGAAACGACCTACGGATGACGATGATGATGATTTGATTAGCGTCGTATATGGAAGGGAAGGATGGAAGGATTGGTGTTTTATATGGAAGGGGATGGAAGGGTTGGTTTGGTTCTCGTGATGCATGAATTAAAATCGGTCTTGGTTTTCGGAGGGAGGAAAAAGATCGATGGGGGGAGATATCGCCTGGTGGGAGGAGATCGATGGAAGGGTGAACGAATGAAACGAACGAATGACTTACGTACTCAGACATTAGGAGTAGAGATACTTACGCTACTTTGCTCCATCACCCTTTCCCCTTCAAGGGAAAGCCAACGCATGCTCAAGAAGTAGCAAGAAGGATTTCTGGCGCCATTGCCGGGGTGATCTACGCCAAGTCAAGACATACCAAGTACCCACCATAAACTCTTCTCCCTCACATTATATTATTTGCCATTCGTATCTCGTTTTCCTCTCCCCCACTTCTAAAACAATTTTCGAAAAAAATCACCCTTCTCTTTCGCCCTTCTTCCGTTCGTCTTTTTTGTTTCCCATTTTGCTCGTTTGCTATGTTTGTTTGTGTTACCATGTGCCCTCAATTTGCTTGCATCTTTGCTTGCTAAAATCTAAGTTTAAGGATCCTCATCCACTTGCTAATATTTTTAATAGATCCAGTTATGATGAACCAATTGCTAGTGAGTTTTGTGTGCTGGATTATCTTTATGAAGTTTTGCTTGAAATTCGTGAATCTGAGAATTGTGATGAAGAAATTTATGAAGTGATTCACGATAGCTCCTCGAATAAAAAGCATGATTGCAATGGTTTTACTATAAATTCTATTAATATCAATTGTGCTAATAATATGCAAAACCCTAAGCTTGGGGATGCTAGTTTTGCTATGTCCACTACTTGTTGCAATGATCATGATTGGTGAGATTCTTCTTATGATCTTGAAAATTTATTTAAGCCTCATGATAATAGTGTTTGCAATAATATTGAAAGTGGGTTTGTAAGAGTGTCCACTTTAGGAAATAAAGATCCCACTACTTTGGAGAATGATCAATCTCATGATTTTTTTGATAAAAGTGGGTTTGGAGAGGTCACGACTTTATTTGATGATAATCCCACTATTTTGGAAGAGTGTCAACTTTGCATGCATGTTGATCATGAAGTGAAAATTTTATGTGATAGTTATATTGTTGAATTTGATTATGATCCTACATGGAATTATTATGAGAGAGGAAAATATGGTTGTAAAAATCCTCATGTTACTAAATTACCCCTCGTTATGTTGAGATTGCTATTGTTTCTTTCTTCTTCCTTGCATATGCTAGATCTTGCTTGTTTTGCTAAAAAAATTTACTATAAAATTCCTATGAATAGGAAGCATGTTAGACTTATATTTATTTGTCACATGTTTTATGATGCTCTTTTTTTGTTTCAATTATTATCTTTCATGTGAGCATTATTGAAATTTCAATGCCTAGCTAGGGGCGTTAAATAATAGAGCTTGTTTGGAGGCAACCCAATTTTATTTTTGTTCTTTGATTTTGCTCCTGTTTAGTAATAAATAATTCATCTAGCTTCTGTTATGATTGTGTTTTTATGTTTTAATTAGTGTTTGTTCCAAGTAAAGCCTTTAGGATCTTCTTGGGTGATAGTTGTTTGATCTTGCTGTAAAAAACTGAAACTTTTACGCTCACGAAATTAATTTTCATTTTTTACCAGGGAGCGATAAAATACCTACTCCACTTGAAGTAGATCAATATACAAATTTCTCAGTCCATCCTAATTTTTTAGAATTTTTGTAGTTACATAAGTATTCGAAAGTTACAGATTGCTACAGACTGTTCTGTTTTTGACAGATTCTATTTTTCGTGTGTTGTTTGCTTATTTTGATGAATCTATGAGTAGTATCGGGGGGTATGAACCATAGAGAAGTTGGAATACAGTAAGTTTAACACCAATATAAATAAAGTATGAGTTCATTACGGTACCTTAAAGTGGTGGTTTATTTTCTTATACTAACGGAGCTCATGGGATTTTCTGTTGAAGTTTTGTGTTGTGAAGTTTTCAAGTTTTCGGGTAAAAGATTTGATGGATTTTGGAATAAGGAGTGGCAAGAGCCTAAGCTTGGGGATTCCCAAGGCACCCCAAGGTAAAATTCAAGGACAACCAAAAGCTTAAGTTTGGGGATGCCCCGGAAGGCATCCCCTCTTTCGTCTTCGTTTATCGGTAACTTTACTTGAGGCTATATTTTTATTCACCACAGGGTATGTGTTTTGCTTGGAGCGTCTTGTATGATTTGAGTCTTTGATTTTTAGTTTACCACAATCATCCTTGCTGTACACACCCTTTGGGAGATACACGCATGAATCGGAATTTATTAGAGTACTCTATGTGCTTCACTTATATCTTTTGAGCTAGATAATTTTGCTCAAGTGCTTCACTTATATCTTTTTAGAGCATGGTGGTGGTTTTATTTTATAGAAATTATTGATCTCTCATGATTCACTTATATTATTTTGAGAGTCTTTTAGAACAACATGGTAATCTTCTTTGCCTATAAAGCTAGTCCTAATATGATGGGCATCCAAGATGGGTATAATAAAAACTTTCATGTAAAGTGCGTTGAATACAATGAGAAGTTTGATTCTTTATGATTGTTTTGAGATATGAAGATGGTGATATTAGAGTCATGCTAGTATAGTAGTTGTGAATTTGAGAGATACTTGTGTTAAAGTTTCTAATTCCCGTAGCATGCACGTATGGTGAACCGTTATGTGATGAAGTTGGAGCATGATCTATTTATTGATTGTCTTCCTTATGAGTGGCGGTCGGGGACGAGCGATGGTCTTTTCCTACCAATATACCCCCCTAGGAGCATGCGCGTAGTACTTCATTTCGACAACTAATAGATTTTTGCAATAAGTATGTGAGTTCTTTATGACTAATGTTGAGTCCATGGATTATACGCACTCTCACCCTTCCACCATTGCTAGCCTCTCTAGTACCGCGCAACTTTCGCTGGTACCATAAACCCACCATTTACCTTCCTCAAAACAGCCACCATACCTACCTATTATGGCATTTCCATAGCCATTCCGAGATATATTGCCATGCAACTTTCCACCGTTCCGTTTATTATGACATGCTCCATCATTGTCATATTGCCTTGCATGCTCATGTAGTTGACATCGTATTTGTGGCAAAGCCACCATTCATAATTCTTTCATATATGTTACTCTTGATTCATTGCACATCCCGGTACACCGACGGAGGGATTCACATAGTCATATTTTTTTCTAAGTATCGAGTTGTAATTCTTGAGTTGTAAGTAAATAAAAGTGTAATGATCATCATTATTAGAGCATTGTCCCAGCGAGGAAAGGATGATGGAGACTATGATTCCCCCACAAGTCCGGATGAGACTTTGGACAAAAAGATAAAAATAAAAAAGAGGCCAAAAAAAGAGAGGGCCCCAAAACAAAAAATGAGTGAAAAAGAGAGAAGGGACAATGCTACTATCCTTTTTCCACACTTGTGCTTCAAAGTAGAACCATGATATTCGTGATAGAGAGTCTCTTATTTTATCACTTTCATATACTAGTGGGAATTTTTCATTATAGATTGGTTTGTATATTCCAATGATGGGCTTCCTCAAAATGCCCTAGGTCTTCGTGAGCAAGCGAGTTGGATGCACACCCACTTAGTTTCTTTTTGAGCTTTCATACACTTATAGCACTAGTGCATCCATTGCATGGCAATCCCTACTCACTCACATTAATATCTATTGATGGGCATCTCCATAGCCCGTTGATACTCCTAGTTGATGTGAGACTATCTTCTCCATTTGTCTTCTCCACAACCACCCCTCTATTCCACCTATAGTGCTATATCCATGGCTCATGCTCATGTATTGCGTGAAGATTGAAAAAGTTTGAGAACATCAAAAGTATGAAACAATTGCTTGGCTTGTCATCGGGGTTGTGCATGATTAAATATTTTGTGTGATGAATATAGAGCATAGACGGACTATATGATTTTGTAGGGATACCTTTCTTTGGCCATGTTATTTTAAGAAGTCATGATTGCTTTGTCAGTATGGTTGAAGTATTGTTGTTTTTATGTCAATATTAAACTTTTGTCTTGAATCTTTAGGATCTGAACATTCATGCCACAATAAATAAAATTACATTGATAATTTTGTTAGGTAGAATTCCACATCAAAAATTCTGTTTTTATCATTTACCTACTTGAGGACGAGAAGGAATTAAGCTTGGGGATGCTTGATACGTCTCCAACGTATCTATAACTTTTGATTGTTCCATGCTATTATATTATCTGTTTTGGATGTTTAATGGGCTTTAATATGCTCTTTTATATTATTTTTGGGACTAACCTATTAACCGGAGGCCTAGTGCCAGTTTCTGTTTTTTTGCGTATTTTAGAGTTTTGCAGAATAGGAATACGAAACGGAGTCCAAACGGAATGAAACCTTCGCGTTGATCTTTCATGGACAGAAAGCAATCCAGAAGACTTGGAGTCGAAGTCTAGAATTCCACGAGGAAGGCACGAGGCAGGAGGGCGCGCCCAGGGGGGTAGGCGTGCCCCCACCCTCGTGGGCCCCTCATAGCCCCACCGACGTACTTCTTTCGCCTATATATACTCTTATACCCAAGAAACATCAGGGAGAGCCATTAAACCACTTTTCCACTGCCACAACCTTCTGTACCCATGAGACCCCATCTTGGGGCCTTTTCAGGCAATCTACCGGAGGGGGAATCGATCACGGAGGGCTTCTACAACAACACCATTGCCTCTCCGATGAAGCGTGAGTAGTTTACCACAGACCTTCGGGTCCATAGTTATTAGCTATATGCCTTCTTCTCTCTCTTTGATTCTCAATACAAAGTTCTCCTCGAAGTTCTTGGAGATCTATTCGATGTAATACTCTTTTGCGGCGTGTTTGCCGAGATCCGATGAATTGTGGATTTATGAACAAGATTATCTATGAATATTATTTGGTTCTTCTCTGAATTCTTATATGCATGATTTGATATCTTTGCAAGTCTCTTCGAATTATCGGTTTAGTTTGGCCTACTAGATTGATCTTTCTTGCAATGGGAGAAGTGCTTAGCTTTGGGTTCAATCTTGCGGTGTCCTTTCCCAGTGAAAGTAGGGGCAGCAAGGCACGTATTGTATTGTTGCCATCGAGGATAAAAAGATGGGGTTTATATCATATTGCTTGAGTTTATCCCTCTACATCATGTCATCTTACTTAATGTGTTACTCCGTTCTTATGAACTTGATACTCTAGATGCATGCTGGATAGCGGTCGATGTGTGGAGTAATAGTAGTAGATGTAGAATCGTTTTGATCTACTTGACATGGACGTGACGCCTTGTTGGGGAACGCGGTAATTTCAAAAAAATTCCTATGCACACGCAAGATCATGGTGATGCATAGCAACGAGAGGGGAAGAGTGGTGTCTACGTACCCTCGTAGACCGTAAGCGGAAGCGTTATGACAAGGTGGTTGATGTAGTCGTACATCTTCACGATCGACCGATCCTAGTACCAAAATTACGACACCTCCGCGATCTGCACACGTTCGGCTCGGTGACGTCCCACGAACTCACAATCCAGTAGAGTGTTGAGAGATTCGTTAGCACAACAGCGTGATGACGGTAATGATGATGCTACCAGAACAGGGCTTCGCCTAAGCACTGCTATGATATGACCGAGATGGATTATGGTGGAGGGGGGCACCGCATATGGCTAAGAGATCAATGATCAACTTGTGTGTCGATAGGGTGCCCCTTGGCCACGTATATAAAGGATGGAGGGAGGAGGAGGCCGACCCTCATAGGGCGTGCCCAAAGTGTGGAGTCCTACTAGGCCTCCTTAGTCCTATGCTAGGATTCCACCTCCTTCATTGAATAGGAAAAAGGGAAGGGAGAAGGAAGGAAGGGGGCGCCCCCTTTCCCTAGTCCAATTCGGACCAGTCCATGGGGAAGGGGCTCGGCCACCCTTGAGGCCTTTCTCTCCTTTCCCGTATGGCCCATTAAGGCCCAATACGAATTCCTGTAACTCTCCGGTACTCCGAAAAATAACCGAACACTCGGAACCTTTCCGATGTCCGAATATACCCTTCCAATATATCAATCTTTACGTCTTGACCATTTCGAGACTCCTCGTCATGTTCCTGATCTCATCCGGGACTCCGAACAAACTTCGGTCATCAAATCACATAACTCATAATACAAATCGCCGCAGAACGTTAAGCGCGCGGACCCTACGGGTTCGAGAACTATGTAGACATGACCGAGACACATCTTCGATCAATAACCAATAGTGGCACCTGGATGCTCATATTGGTCCAACATATTCTACGAAGATCTTTATCGGTCAAACCGCATAACAACATACGTTGTTCCCTTTGTCATCGGTATGTTATTTGCCCGATATTCGATCGTCGATATCTCAATACCTAGTTCAATCTTGTTACCGGCAAGTCTCTTTACTCATTCCATAATGTATCATCCCGCAACTAACTCGTTACTCACATTGCTTGCAAGGCTTATAGTGATGTGCATTACCGAGAGGGCCCAGAGATACCTCTCCGATACTCGGAGTGACAAATCCTAATCTCGATCTATGCCAACCCAACAAACACCATCGAAGACACATGTAGAGAACCTTTATAATCACCCAGTTACGTTGTGACGTTTGGTAGAACACAAAGTGTTCCTCTGGTATTCGGGAGTTGCATAATCTCGTAGTCATAGGAACATGTATAAGTCATGAAGCAAGCAATAGCAATATACTAAATGATCAAGTGCTAAGCTAACATAATGGGTCAAGTAAATCACATATTCTCTAATGATGTGATCCCGTTAATCAAATGACAACTCATGTCTATGGCTAGGAAACTTAACCATCTTTGATTCAACGAGCTAGTCAAATAGAGGCATACTAGTGACACTCTGTTTGACTATGTATTCACACATGTACTAAGTTTCCGGTTAATACAATTCTAGCATGAATAATAAACATTTATCATGATATAAGGAAATATAAATAACAACTTTATTATTGCCTTTAGGGCATATTTCCTTTAGTCTCCCACTTGCACTAAAGTCAATAATCTAGTTCACATCGTCATGAGATTTACCACCAATAGTTCACATCTTTATTTGATTAGTTCACATCTCCATGTGACTAACACCCAAAAGATTTACTAGAGTCGATAATCTAGCTAGTTCACATTGCTATGTGATTAACACCCAAAGAGTGATCATGTTTTGCTTGTGAGAGAAATTTAGTCAACAGGTCTGCCACACTTAGAGCCGTATGTATTTTGCAAATTTTCTATGTCTACAATGCTTTGCATGGAGCTACTCTAGCTAATTGCTCCCTCTTTCAATATGTATCTAGAGCGAGACTTAGAGTCATCTAGATCGGTGTCAAAGCTTGCATCAATGTAACTCTTTACGACGAACTATTTGTCACCTCCATAACCGAGAAACATGTCCTTATTCCACTAAGGATATTTTTGACCGCTGTCTAGTGATCCACTCCTGGATCACTATTGTACCCTCTTGCTAAACTTATGGTGAGGTACACAATAGGTCTGGTACACAGCATAGCATATTTTATAGAACCTATGACTGAGGCATAGGGAATGACTTTTCATTCTCTTTCTATTTTCTGTTGTGGTCGGGTTTTGAGTCTTTACTCAACTTCACACCTTGCAACACAGGCAAGAACTCCTTCTTTGACTGTTCCATTTTGAACTACTTGAAAATCATGTCAAGGTATGTACTCATTGAAAAATCTTATCAAGCATCTTGATCTATCTCTATAGATCTTGATGCTCAATGTGTAAGCAGCTTCACCGAGGTCTTCCTTTGAAAAACTCCTTTCAAACACTCCTTTATGCGTTCGAGAAAATTCTACATCATTTCCGATCAACAATATGTCACACATATATACTTATCAGAAAGGTTGTAGTGCTCCCACTCACTTTCTTGTAAATACAGGCTTTACCGCAAATCTATATAAAACCATATGCTTTGATCACTTTATCAAAGCATATATTCCAACTCCGAGCTCCTTGCACCAGTCCATAGATGGATTGCTGGAGCTTGCACACTTTATTAGCACCTTTAGGATTGACAAAACCTTCTGGTTGCATAATATACAACTCTTCTTTAATAAATCCATTAAGGAATGTAGTTTTCATATCCATTTGTCAGATCCCATAAAATGTGGCAACTGCTAACATGATTCGGACAGAATTTTAAGCATCGATACGAGTGAGAAATTCTCATCGTAGTCAACACCTTGAACTTGTCGAAAACCTTTTTGCGACAATTCGAGCTTTGTAGATAGTAACACTACTATCAGCGTCCGTCTTCCTCTTGAAGATCCATTTATTCTGAATGGCTCACCGATCAGCGGGCAAGTCAATCAAAGTCCATACTTTGTTCTCATACCTGGATCCCATCTCAGATTTCTTGGCCTTAAGACATTTTGCGGAATCTGGGCTTATCATCGCTTCCTCATAGTTCATAGGTTCATCATGGTCTAGTAACATGACTTCCAGAACAGGATTACCGTACCACTCTGGTGCGGAACATACTCTGGTTAACCTACGAGGTTCAGTAGTAACTTGATCTAAAGTTTCATGATCATCATCATTAACTTCCTCACTAATTGGTGTAGGCATCACTAGAACTAATTTATGTGATGAACTATTTTCCAATTCGGGAGAAGGTACAATTAGCTCATCAAGTTCTACTTTCCTCCCACTCACTTCTTTCGAGAGAAACTCCTTCTCTAGAAAGGATCCATTCTTAGCAACAAAATATCTTGCCTTCGGATCTGTGATAGAAGGTGTACCCAACAGTTTCTTTTGGGTATCCTATGAGGACGCACTACTCCGATTTGGATTTGAGCTTATTAGTTTGAAACTTTATCACATAAGCATTGCAACCTCAAACTTTAAGAAACAACAACTTTGGTTTCTTGCCAAACCATAGTTCATACGTTGTCATCTCAACGGATTTAGATGGTGCCCTATTTAACATGAATGCAGTTGTATCTAATGCATAACCCCAAAACGATAGTGGTAAATCGGTAAGAGACATCATAGATCACACCATATCCAATAAAGTACGATTACAACGTTTGGACACACCATTATGTTGTGGTGTTCCAGTTGGCGTGAGTTGCGAAACTATTCCACATTGTTTCAAATGAAGACCAAACTCGTAACTCAAATATTCGCCTCCACGATCAGATCATAGAAACCTTATTTTCTTGTTATGATGATTTTCCACTTCACTCTGAAATTCTTTGAACTTTTCAAATATTTTAGAACTATGTTTCATTAAGTAGATATACCCACATCTGCTCAAATCATCTGTGAAGGTAAGAAAATGACGATACCCGCCGCGAGCCTCAACACTTATCGGATCGCATACATCAGTATGTATTATTTCCAATAAGTCAGTTGTTCGCTCCATTGTTCTGAAGAACGGAGTCTTAGTCATCTTGCCCGTGAGGCATGGTTTGCAAACATCAAGTGATTCCAAAAGTCCATCAGCATGGAGTTTCTTCATGGGCTTTACACCAATATGACCTAAACGGCAGTGCCACAAATAGGTTGCACTATCATTATTAACTTTGCATCTTTTGGCTTCAATATTATGAATATCTCTATCACTACGATTGAGATTCAATAAACCATTCACCTTGGGTGTATGACCACAGAAGGTTTTATTCATGTAAACAGAATAACAATTATTCTTTGATTTAAATGAATAACCGCATTGCAATAAACATGATCCAATCATATTATGCTCAACGCAAACACCAAATAACATTTATTTTAGGTTCAACACTAATCCCAAAGGTAAAGGGAGTGTGTGATGGTGATCTTATCAACCTTGGAATCATTTCCAACACACATCGTCACCTCGTCCTCAACTAGTCTTTGTTTATTTTGCAACTCCCGTTTCGAGTTACTACTCTTAGCAACTGAACAAGTATGAAATACCGAGGGGTTTGCTGTAAACACTAGTAAAGTACACATCAATAACATGTATATCAAATATACCTTTGTTCACTTTGTCATCCTTCTTATCCGCCAAGTATCCAGGGCAGTTCCACTTCCAGTGACCGTTTCCTTTGCAGTAGAAGCACTCAGTTTTAGGCTTGGGTCTAGCTTTGGGCTTCTTCATAGGAGTGGCAACTTGCTTGCCATTCTTCTTTAAGTTCCCTTTCTTTCCCTTGCCCTTTTACTTGAAACTAGTGGTCTTGTCAACCATCAACACTTGATGTTTTTTCTTGATTTCTATCTTCGCCGATTTCAACATCGTGAAGAGCTTTGGGAATCATTTCCGTAATCCCTTGCATATTATAGTTCATCACGAAGTTCTAGTAACTTGGTGATAGTGACTAGAGAACTCTGTCAATCACTATCTTATCGGGAAGATTAACTCCCACTTGATTCAAGTGATTGTAGGACACAGACATTCTGAGCACATGCTCACTCGTTGAGCTATTCTCCTCCATCTTGTAGGTAAAGTATTGTCAGAGGTCTCACACCTCTTGACACGGGCATGAGTATGAGATACCAATTTCAACTCTTGGAACATCTTATATGCTCCGTGGCATTCAAAACATTTTTGAAGTCCCGGTTCTAAGCCGTAAAGCATGGTGCACTAAACTATCAAGTAGTCATCATACCGAGCTTGTCAAACGTTCATAACGTCTGCATCTGCTCCTGCAATAGGTCTGTCACCTAGAGATGCATCAAGGACATAATTCTTCTATGCAGCAATGAGGATAATTCTCAGATCATGGACCTAGTCCACATCATTGCTACTATCATCTTTCAACATAGTTTTTATCTAGGAACATATCAAAAATAAACGGGGAGCTACATCGCGAGCTATTGATCTACAACATTGTTATGCAAGTACTATCAGGACTAAGTTCATGATAAATTAAAGTTCAATTAATCATATTACTTAAGAACTCCCACTTAGATAGAAATCCCTCTAGTCATCTAAATGATCACGTGAAGATCATGGACCTAGTCCACATCATTGCTACTATCATCTTTCAACATAGTTTTTATCTAGGAACATATCAAAAATAAACGGGGAGCTACATCGCGAGATATTGATCTACAACATTGTTATGAAAATACTATCAGGACTAAGTTCATGATAAATTAAAGTTCATTTAATCATATTACTTAAGAACTCCCACTTAGATAGACATCCCTCTAGTCATCTAAATGATCACGTGATCCAAATCAACTAAACCATGTCCGATCATCACATGAGATGGAGTAGTTTTCAATGGTGAACATCACTATGTTGATCATATCTACTATATGATTCACGCTCGACCTTTCGGTCTCCAGTGTTCCGAGGCCATATCTGCATATGCTAGGCTCGTCAAGTTTAACCCGAGTATTCTGCGTGTGCAAAACCTGGCTTGCACCCGTTGTATGTGAACGTAGAGCTCATCACACCCGATCATCACGTGGTGTCTCGGCACGACGAATTGTCGCAATGGTGCATACTCAGGGAGAACACTTATACCTTGAAATTCAGTGAGAGATCATCTTATAATGCTACCGCCAAACTAAGCAAAATAAGATGCATAAAGGATAAACATCACATGCAATCAAAATATGTGATATGATACGGCCATGATCATCTTGCGCCTTTGATCTCCACTCTCCAAAGTACCGTCATGATCTCCATCATCACCGGCATGACACCATGATCTCCATCATCTTGATCTCTATCAACATGTCGTCACATGGTCGTCTCGCCAACTATTGCTATTGCATATCAATAAAGTAAAACAATTGTATGGAGCTTGCATCTTATGCAATAAAGAGACAACCATAAGGCTCCTGCGAGTTGCCGATATGTTTAACAAAACATGATCATCTCATACAACAATTTATATCTCACCACGTCTTGACCATATCACATCACAACATGCCCTGCAAAAACAAGTTAGACGTCCTCTACTTTTTTGTTGCAAGTTTTACGTGGCTGCTACGGGCTGAGCAAGAACCGTTCTTACCTACACATCAAAAACCACAATGTGGTATAGTGATTGCTTTTTGATCTTCAGAAAGAACCCTCTTCATTGAATCCAATTCAACTAAAGTTGGAGAAACTGACACCCACCAGCCACCTGTGTGCGAAGCACGTCGGTAGTACCAGTCTCGCATAAGCGTACACGTAATGTCGGTCTGGGCCGCTTCATCCAACAATACTGCTAAATCAAGAATCAACTAGTGACGGCAAGAAATATGTATATACCCACCCCCACAACTCCTTTGTGTTCTACTCGTGCATATAACATCTACGCATAAACCTGGCTCTGATACCACTGTTGGGGAACGCAGTAATTTCAAAACAATTCCTACGCACACGCAAGATCATGGTGATGCATAGCAACGAGAGGGGAAGAGTGTTGTCTACGTACCCTCGTAGACCGTAAGCGGAAGCTTTATGACAATGCGGTTGATGTAGTCGTACGTCTTCACGATCGATCAATCCTAGTACCGAAAGTACGGCACCTCTGCGATCTGCACACATTCGGCTCGGTGACGTCCCATGAACTCGCGATTATGTAGAGTGTTTACGGAGAGTTTCGTCAGCACAACGGCATGATGATGGTGATGATGATGCTACCGGAACAGGGCTTTTCCTAGTGATACAGATGGATTATGGTGGAGGGGGGCACCACACAGGGCTAAGAGATCAACGATCAACTTGTGTGTCTATGGGGTGCCCCCTGGCCACGTATATAAAGGATGGAGGGAGGAGGAGGCCGACCCTCATAGGGTGCGCCCAAAGTGTGGGTCCTACTAGGACTCCCTAGTCCTATACTAGGATTCCACCTCCTCATGGAATAGGAAAAAGGGAAGGGAGAAGGAGAAGGAAGGAAGGGTGTGCCCCCTTTCCCGAGTCCAATTCGGACCAGTCCATGGGGAAGGGGCTCGGCCACCCTTGAGGCCTTTCTCTCCTTTCCCGTATGGCCCATTAAGGCCCAATACGAATTCCCGTAACTCTTCGGTACTCTGAAAAATAGCCGAATCACTCGGAACCTTTCCGATGTCCGAAATAGCCTTCCAATATATCGATCTTTACGTCTTGACCATTTCGAGACTCCCCGTCATGTCCCTGATCTCATCCGGGACTCCGAACAAACTTCGATCATCAAATCACATAACTCATAATACAAATCGTCACAGAATGTTAAGCGTGCGGACCCTACGGGTTCGAGAACTATGTAGACATGACCGATACACATCTTCGATCAATAACCAATAGTGGAACCTAGATGCTCATATTGGCTCCTACATATTCTATGAAGATCTTTATTGGTCAAACCGCATAATAACATACGGTGTTCCCTTTGTCATCGGTATGTTATTTGCTCGATATTCGATCGTCGGTATCTCAATACCTAGTTTAATCTCGTTACCGACAAGTCTCTTTACTTGTTTCGTAATGTATCATCCCGAAACTAACTCATTACTCACATTGCTTGCAAGGCTTATAGTGATGTGCATTACCGAGAGGGCCCAGAGATACCTCTCTGATACTCGGCGTGACAAATCCTAATCTCGATCTATGCCAACCCAACAAACACCATCGGAGACACCTGTAGAGCACCTTTATAACACCCAGTTATGTTGTGACATTTGGTAGCACACAAAGTGTTCCTCTGGTATTCAGGAGTTGCATAATCTCGTAGTCACAGGAACATGTATAAGTCATGAAGCAAACAATAGAAATATACTAAACGATCAAGTGCTAAGCTAACAGAATGGGTCAAGTAAATCACATCATTCTCTAATGATGTGATCCCGTTAATCAAATGACAACTCATGTCTATGGCTAGGAAACTTAACCATCTTTGATTCAACGAGCTAGTCAAATAGAGGCATACTAGTGACACTCTGTTTGTCTATGTATTCACACATGTACTAAGTATCTGGTTAATACAATTCTAGCATGAATAATAAACATTTATCATGGGATAAGGAAATATAAATAACAACTTTATTATTGCCTCTAGGGCATATTTCCTTCATGCCTATATTCATGATCATTTCCTTAGATATCTTCATAACTATGCGCTTTTCTATCAATTGCTCGGAAGTAATTTATTCAACCACCGTAATACATGTTATCTTGAGAGAAGCCACTAGTGAAACCTATGGCCCCCGGGTCTCTTTCCTATTATATTACATCTATTTTATTTACATCGCATCTCGTTTACTATTTTGCAATCTTTACTTTCCAATCTATACAACAAAAATACCAAAAAATATTTACTTTACTATCTCTATTAGATCTCACTTTTGTGAGTGACCGTGAAGGGATTGACAACCCCTTTGTCGCGTTGGTTGCAAGGTTCTTGATTGTTTGTGCAGGTACTAGTTGACTTGTGCATTGTCTCCTACTAGATTGATACCATGGTTCTCAAAACTGAGGGAAATACTTACGCTACTTTGCTGCATCACCCTTTCCTCTTAAAGGTAAAACCAACGCATGCTCAAGAGGTAGCACTCCACCATCGCAAATGTTTTGCACCTATTTAACGGGGGTTTTTTACACCACCGTTTGTGATTATGGCATCACACATAGTTTTGTCGAAGGGTCCCTGATCGTAGTGTCCTGTTAGCAGCATCCTGCAGTAGTGACGTTTGATAGCACACAAACTGTTCCTCCGGTAGTCAGGAGTTGCATAATGTCATAGTCATAGGGACATGTATAAGTCATGAAGAAAGCAATAGCAATAAACTAAACGATCATACTGCTAAGCTAACGGATGGGTCTAGTCCATCACATCATTCTCTAATGATGTGATCCCGTTCATCAAATGACAACACATGTCGATGGCTAGGAAACTTAACTATCTTTGATTAACGAGCTAGTCAAGTAGAGGCGTACTTTGGACACTTTGTTTGTCTATGTATTCACACATGTACTAAGTTTCCGGATGATACAATTCTAGCATGAATAATAAACATGTATCATGATATAAGGAAATATAAATAACAACTTTATTATTGCCTCTAGGGCATATTTCCTTCAGTCTCCCACTTGCACTAGAGTCAATAATCTAGATTACACAGTAATGATTCTAACACCCATGGAGTCTTGGTGTTGATCATGTTTTGCTCGTCAGAAAGGCTTAGTCAACGGGTCTGCAACATTCAGATCCATGTCTCCCTCCTTGCCTTGATCGCGGATGGAATTGAAACGTCTTTTGATGTGCTTGGTTCTATTGTGAAATCTGGATTTCTTTGCCAAGGCAATTGCACCGGTATTGTCACAAAAGATTTTCATTGGACCCGATGCACTAGGTATTACACCTAGATCGGATATGAACTCCTTCATCCAGACTCCTTCATTTGCTGCTTCCGAAGCAGCTATGTATTCCGCTTCACACGTAGATCCCGCCACGACACTCTGCTTAGAAGTACACCAACTGATAGCTCCATCATTCAATAAAAATACGTATCCGGTTTGTGACTTAGATTCATCCGTATTAGTGTCAAATCTTGCATCGACGTAACCGTTTACGATGAGCTCTTTGTCACCCCCATAAACGAGAAACATATCCTTAGTCCTTTTCAGGTATTTCAGGATGTTCTTGACCGCTGTCCAGTGATCCACTCCTGGATTACTTTGGTACCTCCCTGCTAAACTAATAGCAAGGCACACATCAGGTCTGGTACACAGCATTGCATAGATGATAGAACCTATGGCTGAAGCATAGGGAATGACTTTCATTTTCTCTATATCTTCTGCAGTGGTCGGGCATTGAGTCTGACTCAACTTCACACCTTGTAACACAGGCAAGAACCCTTTCTTTGATTGATCCATTTTGAACTTCTTCAAAAATTTATCAAGGTATGTGCTTTGTGAAAGTCCAATTAGGCGTCTTGATCTATCTCTATAGATCTTGGTGCCCAATATATAAGCAGCTTCACCAAGGTCTTTCATTGAAAAATTCTTATTCAAGTATCCTTTTATGCTATTTGGAAATTCAGTATCATTTCTGATCAACAATATGTCATCCACATATAATATCAGAAATGCTACAGAGCCCCGGTCACTTTCTTGTAAATACGGGCTTCTCCAAAAGTCCGTATAAAAGCATATGCTTTGATCACACTATCAAAGTGTATATTCCAACTCCGAGATGCTTGCACCAGTCCATAAATGGATCGTTGGAGCTTGCACACTTTGTTAGCACCTTTTGGATCGACAAAACCTTCTGGTTTTATCATATACAACTCTTGTTAAGATATCCATTAAGGAATGCAGTTTTGACATCCATTTGCGAAATTTCATAATCATAAAATGCGGCAATTGCTAACATGATTCGGACGGACTTAAGCATCGCTACGGGTGAGAAGGTCTCATTGTAGTCAACTCCTTGAACTTGTCGAAAACCTTTCGCAACAAGTTGAGATTTGTAGACAGTAACATTACCGTCTGTGTCCGTCTTCTTCCTGAAGATCAATTTATTCTCTATGACTTGCTGACCATCGGGCAAGTCAACCAAAGTCCACACTTTGTTCTCATACATGGATCCCATCTTAGATTTCATGGCTTCAAGCCACTTTGCGGAATCTGGGCTCACCATCGCTTCTTCATGACCAGGCGCTACTGCGAGCATTAGTAAGGTACACATCAATAACATGTATATCAAATATACCTTTCACTTTGCCATCCTTCTTATCCGCCAAATACTTAGGGCAGTTCCGCTTCCAGTGACCAGTCCCTTTGCAGTAGAAGCACTCAGTCTCAGGCTTAGGTCCAAACTTGGGCTTCTTCACTTGATCAGCAACTTTCTTGCTGTTCTTCTTGAAGTTCCCCTTCTTCCCTTTGATCTTCTTCTTGAAACTAGTGGTCTTGTTGACCGTCAACACTTGATGCTCCTTCTTGATTTGTACCTCCGCAGCTTTAAGCATTGCGAAGAGCTCGGGAATTGTCTTATCCATCCGTTGCATATTATAGTTCATCATGAAGCTTTTGTATCTTGGTGGCAGTGATTAAAGAACTCTATCAATGACACTATCATCAGGAAGATTAACTCCCAGTTGAGTCAAGTGGTTGTGGTACCCAGACATTCTGAGTATATGTTCACTGACAGAACTATTCTCCTCCATCTTGCAGCTATAGAACTTATTGGAGACTTCATATCTCTCAATTTGGGCTGCTTGAAATATTAACTTCAACTCCTGGAACATCTCATATGCTCCATGACGTTCAAAACGTCGTTGAAGTCCCGATTCTAAGCCGTAAAGCATGGCACACTGAACTATCGAGTAGTCATTAGCTTTGCTCCGCCGGACGTTCGTAACATCTGGTGTGCTCCTGCAACGGGCTTTGCACCTAGCGGTGCTTCCAGGACGTAATCCTTCTATGCAGCAATGAGGATAATCCTCATGTTACAGGCCCAGTCCGTGTAGTTGCTACCATCATCTTTCAACTTAGCTTTCTCTAGGAACGCGTTAAAATTCAAATGAACAGTAGGACTGGCCATTTATCTACAACAACATAGACATGCAAAATACTATCAGGTACTAAGTTCATGATAAATTTTAGTTCAATTAATCATATTACTTAAGAACTCCCACTTAGATAGACATCCCTCTAGTCATCTAAATGATTATGTGATCCATATCAACTAAACCATGTCCGATCATCACGTGAGATGGAGAAGTTTTCAATGGTGAACATCACTATGTTGATCATATCTACTATATGACTCACGCTCAACCTTTCGGTCTCAGTGTTCCGAGGCCATATCTGCATATGCTAGGCTCGTCAAGTTTAACCTGAGTATTCTGCTTGTGCAAAACTGGCTTGCGCCCATTGCATGTGATTGTAGAGCTTATCACACCCGATCATCACGTGGTGTCTCAGCACGACGAACTGTAGCAACGGTGCATACTCAGGGAGAACACTTATACCTTGAAATTTAGTGAGAGGTCATCTTATAATGCTACGCCGTACTAAGAAAAATAAGATGCATAAAAGATAAACATCACATGTAATCAATATAAGTGATATGATATGGCCATCATCATCTTGTGCCTTTGATCTCCATCTCTAAAGCACCGTCATGATCACCACTGTCACCGGCTTGACACCTTGATCTCGATCGTAGCATTGTTGTCGTCTCGCAAACTATTGCTTCCACGACTATCGCTGCCGCTTAGAGATAAAGTAAAGCAATTACATGGCGATTGCATTTCATACAATAAAGCGACAACCATATGGATCCTGCCAGTTGCCGATAACTTTATTACAAAACATGATCATCTCATACAACAATTTATATAATCACGTCTTGACCATATCACATCACAACATGCCCTACAAAAACAAGTTAGACGTCCTCTACTTTGTTGTTGCAAGTTTTTACGTGGCTGCTACGGGTTTAGCAAGAACCATTCTTACCTACGCATCAAAAACCACAACGATTTTTCGTCAAGTGTGCTATTTTAACCTTCAACAAGGACCAGGCGTAGTCACACTCGATTCAACTAAAGTTGGAGAAACATACACCCACTAGCCACCTGTGTGCGAAGTACGTCGGTAGAACCAGTCTCATGAACGCGGTCATGTAATGTCGGTCTGGGCCGCTTCATCCAACAATACCGCCGAATCAAAGTATGACATGCTGGTAAGCAGTATGACTATTAACGCCCACAACTCTTTGTGTTCTACCCATGCATATAACATCTACGCATAGACCTTGCTCGGATGCCACTGTTGGGGAACGCGGTATTTCAAAAAAAAAATCCTATGATCACGCAAGATCAATCTAGTAGATGCATAGCAACGAGAGGGGAGAGTGTGTCTACGTACCCTCATAGACCGAAAGCGGAAGCGTTTAGTAACGTGGTTGATGTAGTCAAACATCTTCGTGATCAAACCGATCAAGTACCGAATGCACGGCACCTCCGCGATCAACACATGTTCATCTCATGACATCCCTCATACTCTTGATCCAGCTGAGGCCGAGGGTGAGTTCCGTCAGCACAACAGTGTGTTGACCGTGATGATGAAGTTACCGATGCAGGGCTTTGCCTAAGCACTACGACAATATGACTGAGGTGTAAAACTGTGGAGGGGGGCACCGCACATGGCTAAAGATCAACTTGTGTGTCTATGGGGTGCCCCCCTCCCCCGTATATAAAGGAGGGGAGGAGGAGGAGGGATGGCCACAAGGGGCGCGCCCAAGGGGGGAATCCTACTCCTAGTAGGAGTAGGTTCCCTCCTTTCCTAGTCCTAGTAGGAGAAGAAGGAAGGAGAGGAAGAAGAGAAGAAAAGGGGGGCGGCCCCCTAGCCCTAGTCCAATTCAGTTTGGGCTAGGGGGCGCGCACCACACCTTGGCCTGCCTCCTCTCTTCCACCATTAGGCCCATGAGGCCCAATAACTTCCCGGGGGGGTTCTGGTAACCCTCGGTACTCCAAAATGATCGGAACCATTCCGGTGTCCGAATGTAGCCTTCCAATATATGAATCTTTATGTCTCGACCATTTCGATACTCCTCATCATGTCTGTTATATCATTCGGGACTTCGAACAACCTTTGGTGCATCAAATCACACAACTCATAATACATATCGTCATCGAACGTTAAGCGTGTGGACCCTACCGGTTCGAAAACTATGTAGACATGACCGAGACACATCTCTGGTCAATCACCAATAGCGGAACCTGGATGCTCATATTGGTTCCTACATATTCTACGAAGATCTTTATCGGTCAAACCGCACAACAACATATGTTGTTCCCTTTGTCATCAGTATGTTACTTGCCCGAGATTCAATCATCGGTATCATCATACCTAGTTCAATCTCGTCACCGGCAAGTCTCTTTACTCATTCCATAATGCATCATCTCGCAACTACCTCATTAGTGACATTGCTTGCAAGGCTTATAGTGATGTGTGATACGTCTCTGTCGTATCTACTTTTCCAAAAACTTTTGCCCTTGTTTTGGACTCTACCTTGCATGATTTGAATGGAACTAACCCGGACTGACACTGTTTTCAGCAGAATTACCATGGTGTTATTTATGTGCAGAAACAAACATTCTCGGAATGACCTGAAACTTCACGGAGCAAATTTTTGGAAAATATAAAAAATACCTGCAAAAGATGAAGGCCAGGGGGGCACCACCTGTCCACGAGGGTGGGGGCGCGCCCCCCTACCTCATGGCCCGCCTGGTGCCTCTCCGACTCCAACTCTATATATTGTATTTCGGGGAGAAAAAAATCAGGGATAAGAATTCATCGTGTTTTACGATATGGAGCCGCCGCCAAGCCCTAAAACCTCTCGGGAGGGCTGATCTGGAGTCCGTTCGGGGCTCCGGAGAGGGGAATCCATCGCCATCGTCATCATCAACCATCCTCCATCACCAATTTAATGATGCTCACCGCCGTGCGTGAGTAATTCCATCGTAGGCTTGCTGGACGGTGATGGGTTGGATGGGATCTATCATGTAATCGATTTAGTTTTGTTAGGGTTTGATCCCTAGTATCCACTATGTTCTAAGATTGATGTTGCTATGACTTTGCTATGCTTAATGCTTGTCACTAGGGCCCTGAGTGCCATGATTTCAGATCTGAATCTATTATGTTTTCATCAATATATGAGTGTTCTTGATCCTATCTTGCAAGTCTATAGTCACCTATTATGTGTTACGATCCGTTAACCCCGAAGTGACAATAATCGGGATACTTACCGGTGATGACCGTAGTTTGAGGAGTTCATGTATTCACTACGTGTTAATGCTTTGTTCCTGTACTCTATTAAAAGGAGGCCTTAATATCCCTTAGTTTCCGTAAGGACCCCGCTGCCACGGGAGGGTAGGACAAAAGATGTCATGCAAGTTCTTTTCCATAAGCACGTATGACTATATTCGGAATACATGCCTACATTACATTGATGAACTGGAGCTAGTTCTGTGTCACCCTAAGTTATGACTGTTACATGATGAACCGCATCCGGCATAATTCTCCATCATTGATCCATTGCCTACGAGCTTCCATATATTGTTATTCGCTTATTTACTTTCCCGTTGCTATTGCTATCATCACTACAAAATACCAAAAACATTACTTTTACTACTGTTACCTTTTGCTACCGTTACCACTACTATCATATTACTTTGCTACTAAATACTTTGCTGCAGATACTAAGTTTCCAGGTGTGGCGGAATTGACAACTCAGCTGCTAATACTTGAGAGTATTCTTTGGCTCCCCTTGTGTCGAATCAATAAATTTGGGTTGAATACTTTACCCTCGAAAACTGTTGCGATCCCCTATACTTGTGGGTTATCAAGACTATTTTCTGGCGCCGTTGCCGGGGAGCATAGCTCTATTCTTTGAGTCACCTGGGATTTATATCTGCTTATCATTATGAGGAACTTGAAAGATCCAAGAACCAAGATTTATCCCTCAACTACTAGGGGAGGTAAGGAACTGCCATCTAGCTCTGCACTTGATTCACCTTCTGTTTTGAGTAAGCTTGCGATGCCTAAAACTGCTTCCGCTATTCGTTCTGATATGTCGCATGTTATTGATGATGCTACTTCTGCTATACATGATACTTATGATGAAACTACTTCTATGCTTGATACTACTGTGCCACTTGGTGAATTCCTTGATGAACAACTTGCTAGGGCTAGAGAGATTGAAAATATTGAATCTGATAATACTGATGAAAGTGATGATGAAGAATCACGTGTTATTCCTGAGGGTTATGTTTCTGATCAAGAAGCCTCTTTAGCTATTTTAGCTTGCAAAGATAGATACGAACTTAAGAGGTTATTAGCTAAATGGAACAAGCAATCTCTAAATGCTAGAATGAAACCTGACCCTGCTTTCGCTACTTCACCAATCTATGTTATCTATAAGGATTATGAATTCTCTGTTGATCCTGATATAATTACTTTGGTTGAATTTGATCCTTTTCATGGCTATGAATCTGAAATTGTTGTGGCACATCTTACTAAATTAAATGATATAGCCACCCTGTTCACTACTGATGAGAGAACTCATTACTTTTATATCCTTAAAATATTTCCGTTCTCATTAAAGGGTGATGCTAAGATATGGTTTAATTCTCTTGATCCTGGTTGTGTGCGTAGTCCCCAGGATATGATTTATTACTTCTCTCCTAAATACTTCCCTGCTCATAAGAAACAAGCTGCTTTAAGGGATATATATATATAATTTTGTGCAAATTAAAGAAGAGAGTCTCCCACAAGCTTGGGGGAGGATTCTCCAATTACTTAATGCTTTGCCTGATCATCCTCTTAAGAAAAATGAAATACTTGATATCTTTTATAATGGACTAACCGATGCTTCCAGAGATTACCTGGATAGTTGTGTTGGTTCTGTTTTCAGGGAAAGAACATCGGATGAAGCTGAAATTCTATTGAATAATATGTTGACAAATGAAAATAATTGGACACCTCCGGAGCCAATTCCCGAGCCTATTCCTAAACCAACTCCGAAGAAAAGGGGTATTCTATTTCTTAGTCCTGAAGATATGCAAGAGGCAAAGAAATCTATGAAATAAAAAGGTATTAAAGCTCAAGATGTTAAGAATTTACCTCCTATTGAAGAAATTCAAGGTCTTAATTTACCGCCTATTGAAGAAACATATGATCTTGATCCATCACCTATTGAAGAAACTCATGGTCTTGATAACCCAACACAGGTAGTAAAGGTAAATTCTCTCTATAGATATGATAAAGCTGAAATCCCATTTACTAAGTTTGCTAGCCCATGCTTAGATAAGTTTGATAAATTTATGGCTAAGCAAGAAGACTTTAATGCTTATTTTGGTAGACAATTGAAGTACAATTCAAATATGCTTGAACACTTGGGTGATTATATGGCTAATGTCAAAGGTGAACTTAAACTTATTAGTAAACATGCTTCTATGGTTACCACTCAAGTAGAACAAGTACTTAAAGCTCAAAATGATTTGCTCAATGAATTGAATAGTAAGAATAATGATTATGATGTTAGAGTGTCTACTAGAATTGGTAGAATGACTCGGGAACCTTTGTATCCTGAAGGCCACCCTAAGAGAATTGAGCAAGATTCTCAGAGAAATAATATAGATGCACCTAGTCCTTCTAAAAGGAAGAAAAAGAAAAATGGTAGGACTTTGCATGCTTCTAGTGAACCTGTTACTGAAACACCTGAGAATCCAAATGATATTTATATTTCTGATGTTGAAACTCAATCCGGTAATGAACCTGACACTAGTAATAATGTTAATGATAATGTTCATGATGATGCTCAACCTAGTAATGATAATGATGTAGAAATTGAACCTGTTGTTGATCTTGATAACCCACAATCAAAGAATCAACGTTATGATAAGAAAGACTTTGTTGCTAGGAAACATGGTAAAGAAAGAGAGCCTTGGGTTCTAAAACCCATGCCTTTTCCTCCCAAACCATCCAAGAAAAAAGATGATGAGGATTTTGAGCGCTTTGCTGAAATGATTAGACCTATCTTTTGCGTATGAGATTAACTGATATGCTCAAAATGAATCCTTATGCTAAGTATATGAAAGAAATTGTTACAAATAAAAGAAAGATACCGGAAGCTGAAATTTCCACCATGCTTGCTAATTATACTTTTAAGGGTGGAATACCTTAGAAACTTGGAGATCCTGGTGTACCCACTATACCATGCTCTATTAAAAGAAACTATGTTAAAACTGCTTCATGTGATCTTGGAGCCGGTGTTCGTGTTATGCCTCTCTCTTTATATCGTAGACTTGATTTGAATAAGTTGACACCTACTAAAATATCTTTACAAATGGCTGATAAATCAACTGCTATACCTGTCGGTATTTGTGAGGATGTGCCCGTTGTAGTTGCAAATGTTACTATTTTAACGGACTTTGTTATTCTTGATATTCCCGAGGATGATAGTATTTCTATTATTCTTGGAAGACCCTTTTTGAATACTATAGGGGCTGTTATTGATTGCACTAAAGGCAATGTTACTTTTCATGTTAATGGTAATGAGCATACGGCACACTTTCCGAGGAAACAACCTCAAGTTCATAGTATCAACTCTATTGGAAAAATTACATCGATTATATTTGGAGGTTTTGAATTTCCTCTTCCTACTGTCAAGAAGAAATATGATATTCTTATTATTGGGGATATGCATATCCCCGTTGAGGTAACATAGTGTTATTCGAAATTTTGACGGTTCCATGTTATTCAGAATGAGTTCGTTAACAAGACTTGATCAACCTTGTTAGTGGATTCCTTTTGAGGAGCATGAGATGGATGAAACTACAAAGCACAACCTTTTGTACCCCACTTTTACTTTTTGTTATTTATATTAAATAAAATAAAAATAAATATTTTTCTATTTGTTATCTGATTATCGGTGCAATATAAAAATACCCCAAAAATAAAAGTTCTCCAAATGCCCTGAAATTTAAATATGATTTTTTTAGAATATTTGAGAATATTTGGCACTCAGAACACAGCAGGGGGTCAACCACCTGCCCACGAGGGTGGAGGGCGCGCCCTACCCCCTGGGAGCTCCCCCTGCCTCGTGGGCCCACGGTGGCCCTCCTCCACTTATCCTTTCACCCACACACTCCTTCTTTGTCCCCCAAACACGAATAACCAGCTCAAACCCGAGTCCAAGCTCATTTTGCTGCCATTTTCGATCTCCTTGCTCAAAGCACCTCTCACAAAACTGCTTGGGGAGATTGTTCCTTGGTATGTGACTCCTCCATTGGTCCAATTAGTTTTTGTTCTAGTGCTTTATTCATTGCAAATTTTTGCTGCTTAGGTGACCCTGTTCTTGAGCTTGCATGTCAAATTTATATGGTCAAAAGTAGTTTTGATGCATGATATAGGCCCTAGGCACTTGTAGGAGTGGTTGCTATCAATATCATTGAGTTTTGTTTACTTTTATTTTGAAGTTACTAAAAATTTCAGAATTTTTCAAAAAATGATGAAGAGACTTTTGAGGGGCTCATCAAGCCGAAGCTCGAAGGAAAAGGCACCAAAGCCTAAGTATAATCTGCCTCGCACCGCGGAGGTTCGGGCGTGTGAATGGCCTTCCGATGATTTCTTGAGAGCAGCCGGGATTTATGAAGATTTTCATGAATTAGCCAGGAATGCAAGCCTCACCGCTTTCCTCCACGACCAATGCGATCAGTATATCTTACTCACAAATATCTTTGTGCAAAACTTTCATTGCCATTCTAGGAGCTCACCACCTACGGTGGAGTCATAAAGTGACATCTCCTCTGAGCATAAGGAGATGTCACTTTATGATTTTTGTCGGGTTTGTTTAGTCCCTTTCGAGGGCAAGACAGAGGAACCACATCACGAGGATGTGGATGGGTTTATTGATACTATCACTGTAGGGGAAACAAGGAAGGTTTCCGATGCATGAATCACTAGCATACATTTTCCTGTTATACGCTATTTTGCATTATTTGCTAGTCGTTGTTTAATTGGTCACGGAAACTGTGGAAACCTTAGTATCCCTGATATTATTATTTGGCTCCACGGTTTATACAATGATAAATCTATTAGTATGGGCGGCATTATTGCTAAACGGTTAAGTCTGAACTGTACCAAGGGCCCCATCTTTGGAGGCATCTATGCTTCACGCCTAGCTGCACATTTTAACATACCTATTAGGCATTATGAGAAGGAAGAAAAAGTGTTGCCTCGTGTTTATCTAGATTATAAAAGTATGGTGGCACATGATTTTATTGTTAAGAATAGGGAAGGAGAGCTTAAATACATATTGTTCTTTGATAAACATCATCCTGAGACTATTACCCTGCCTGCTCCTTCTCTGTTTGATTTATCTGCAGGTTAGTACCTTGTTCCATTGAAGGCTATTCACGCCTACCAGAACCCTGCACCAGCCATGGAACCAGAGCCGGAACCACAAGTTGATCCTTCACGATAGTCTAATTACCAGTGGGATCCGGAGATGATCGCCAGCCAGTGGCAATCGGAGTCTTCTTCTTCTTCTCAATACGACCCAACTATTATTATGGATATCCGCCAGGTCAGCCGTGGCCATAGACCAACTTAGGCCAAAAGCCTAAGCTTGGGGGAGTACGTATCTCTCACCGACATTACATTTATGTTCACACACTCATTGCTAGATGTCGGTGCTCATACTTTTTCATTGTATCATCCATGCTAGTTTATTTCCTTTTTTATGCTTTCTTCTTGTGTGTTTAATAAACCTTAAGAAAAACAACAACAAAAATTTAGTTGTAGCTTTTGACTAGTTTACTTTCCATGCTTGTAGTAGTAATTAAAAAGAAAACCCAAAAAGATTTCTTGTTCTTCTTTTGCTTGTTGGGAGCTTTCCCGTGTAAATAGTTTTATTTCTTTTCTTTTCTCTGGGGGTCGATAGGAGAAGACCTGTAACACCCCCAATATCATGCTACAGTAATCTCATGCCTGATGATGCCATGTCATCATAATGAAGTTGCTAACCCTCACTTTGATTCAAACCAAACTCAAATTCAAATTCAAAATGCAACTCAAATATTTATTTCTTCAAGCAGTAAAACAAAAATATTCACTTTGTCCTATAAATTACCCTAACCATTTTCATGTTGGAACCAACCTCTTTTGGATTCCCAAATGCCCTTGGAAAATTATTTAGTAGTCGGCCAACATTTATAATTGGCCTTTTCAATTTTGAAAAATGGTTAGACAACTCCTTTTCGCCTCAAACTTTTTGTGACTCCTAGAAATAATGTGCTTGAGTTATGTGCCAACTTTCTTGTTCACCCAAAATTCATTTGCTACTTAATCTAAATGCAAAGCAGAAACAAAAAGAGAAAGGCCAAAAAAAACCCCTTTCCCCACCAGGCCTCAACCCCGCCGGCCCAGTCGGCCACCCCCACAGGCCGGCCCACCCGTCGCCTCCTTATCCCCTCAATCTCTCGTGACCTAAACCGCTACTCAACCACGTCGTCGCCGCGCCGTCCTCTCCATGTCATCGTCGTCCCTGACATCCGCCCCGCGCACATTGCCTTTGCCCTACGGCCCCGCCGTGAGCTCCGGCATCCCTCCCTCTCTCCCCTAGTTCTCGGCCACCGGCGCCGTCCACTCGCGCGCGCATGACCGTAGCCCCGCCTCGTCGCCCCTGCTCGCCTGGCCTCGGCATGGCGCGTGCCCACGCGCGCCCGGCCGCCCGCTGCACACTGGCGCCCGCCGTCGTCCGCGTAGCGCTCCGGCCACGCCCGCGCCTTGGTTGCGACCGCGCCCCCTGCCCTTCTGCTCGTGGCCTCGCTCGCCTGCCCCACACCCCCCTGTCCGCTGCGCGCTCTTGCGCCTCCTGCTGCCGCAGTCGCCAGTCGGGCTGCCCGGCGCCAGCCCGTGCAGCGCCTCCGCCTCTAGTCCCGCAAGCCATCGCCGCGCTCGCGGCCAACTCCGGCGCCCCGTCGCGCCCCAGAGGCCATCGCCTGCGCCCGGGCTCGCCGCCCCATCGGATGCCCGCAACCGCGCTCGACACCCGCGCTCGTTCGCCCGCTATGCCCCCTGGGCCTATGACAGTGGGGCCCGCCCCCAAAATGTTTGAAAGAAATTGTATTATAAAAATAAAAAATAATAATAAGTAATTAGTTAAGTAATTAATTAATCAAATAGGTAATTAATTAACTTAATTAATTCTGTTTAGTACTTAATTAACTTGTTTAGTTAATTAAAATTGTCAATTAGTTGTTAGACTATGACAGAACGGCCCCATACGTCAAGGTTGACTTTGGTCAACTCTGTTGACTGCTGACGTCATGATGACTTCATGATGTTGCAATAACCCCCATTTTATATTTAATAATAATTTCAGAATATTGTTTAAATCTTTGAAAATCATATAAAATAATCTATAACTCGGATGAAAATGTTTTCTACATGAAAGTTGCTCAGAACGACGAGACGAATCCGGATACGCAACCCGTTTGTCCGCCACACGTCCCTAGCATAGCAAACCTGCAACCGTCCCCCTCCGTTTCATCTGTCCGAAAATGCCTAACTCCGGGAAAACTTTCATGGATGTTTCCCCCCTTCGCCAGTATCGCCTAGTACTGCATTAGCTCACCCCTGGCACCACGTTTTGCCTTGTTATGCCTTGTGATGCATTGATTGCTCTGTATTTGCTGTTTCTTCCCCCTCTTCTCTCCGGTAGACGCCGAGACCGATGATGCCGCTGTGATCGACTACGTCACCGACGACCCCTCCTTCTTGTCTGAGCAACCAGGCAAGCAAACCCCCCTTGAGCATTCCGATATCGCCCATTTCTTTCCCTCTGATGCTTGCATTAGAACTGCTACTGCTTTCTGTATGATCCTACTCTGATGCATAGCCTGTTGTTGTTACCTACTTTCATACCTTATCTGCTTGTCCTAATCTGCTTAGTATAGGTTGGTTAGTGATCCATCAGTGACCCCCACCTTGTCCCAGTTGCCCTGCTTTATGTTCGATGACTCGATCAACGTGATCGACGTCCAGGCCCCGACACCGCACATCACCCCCCTTAGTTGTACGATTCTATAGAGTTACCATCGAGTGCCGAGGGTGGAACCTCTTACATCACTCCTGATGAGGCCTCTGTAGGGTAGCTATCCGGTCGTGGTCATCGAGGGTGATTTCCTCCTTAACCACTTCCGATACGGCTCTGTCATGCAACCCCTCAAGCGCGAACCTCGAGGGTGGATCCTCTTACGTTCACCTTGATGGTTACATCGAGTGGAATTCACCGGGGGTGATTCCCCGGGTTTTTCCCCTTGGTGTTAGACACACAGTTACTATGGTTACTATGACTTTGCACTGAGCCATGTTACTAAAGACGGGCCGGCCCTAAGGGGTACCCGCACGAGCTTAAGAGAGAGTGATGTGGAGTCGGGTTGACCTGGAAGGTGCCCGCGAGATACTTACGAGGCGTGGTCGGGCATTCTTAGCCCTTGCCGCAAGTACTCGATACGGGGCGACGGGGTCACATCGATCGTGAGTCTCTGCTCGTTACCGCGCATTCCTAATCCACTATGATTTGGATATTTGATCCGAGGGGCCTATGGCCTGATAGCACTAACCATCACGTGGGCATAGTATGGGCGTTCTGCGTCGTATGCATCAGCCGAAGCTTAATAGACGTCAGCGACTGAGCGGCGCGCGCCGGGTTGGACTGGTAAGCACCTACCTTTTTGAAGGAGGTAGCTAGGTCTGCTCATCGGCCGCCCACGCAACGTGCAGGAGTTCCCGGGGAGATGGCCCATGACCCCTGGGGGCATAGGTTCAGTTCGGCGTGCTGACATCTCTATTAAGCCTAGGTCGGGTTGCGGTGTATTGTTTGGCCGAGGCCGGGCATGACCCAGGAAAGTGTGTCTGGCCGGAGTTAATCGAGCGTGGTAGGTAAGTTAGTGCACCCCTGCAGGGAAGAAAACATCTATCGATAGCCTATCCTACGGTAACGGACACTTGGAGTTGTATCCCGATCGGTACAACTAGAACTGGATACTTGTGATGAGAACTGGATGGTGATGAGATTCGGAATGTGTTGACACTTGGATAGTATGGCTCTGGGATTGCTTTCTCGCAGGGAGTCGAGAAAGGATCTCTGGCCGAGGTTGATAACACTTCTACTACTTTACTCTATGCTACTCTACTCCCTCCTGTTGCTGCACGATGGTGGTTTCCAGAAGATGCGAGCCTTTGATAGGACTAGGCCTTCTCTCTATTGTGGCATTCTACAGTTTAGTCCACAGATACAGCCCATTCGTTTGATACAGATGCATACTTAGTTTAGATCTGAAGTAAGTCTTGCGAGTACTTTGGATGAGTACTCACGGTTGCTTTGCTACTTCTTTTTCCCCCATACCCGATTGTTGCGACCAGATGACGAATCCCAGGAGCCAGACGACGCCACTGATGACTACTACTACCCGGAGGATGCCTACTACTATGTGAAGGCCGCAGACAACTAGGAGTAGTTAGGAGGCTCCCGGGCAGGAGGCCTTGCCTTTTCGATCGTTGCTGCTTTTGTGCTAGCCTTCTTAAGGCAAACTTGTCTAATTTAAGTCTATACTTGGATATTGTTGCTTCCACTGACTCTTGTGTATTCAAGTTTATGTGTTCGAGCCCTCGAGGCCCCTACCTTGTAATATAAAGCTTGTATTATTTTAATTTGTGTCTAGAGTTGTGTTGTGATATCTTCCCGTGAGTCCTTGATATTGATCGTACACATTTGCGTGTATGATTAGTGTACGACTGAATCGAGGGCGTCACAAGTTGGTATCAGAGCCGACTGCCTGTAGGAATCCCCCTACCACACTCCATGGCCGAAGGTGAGTCTAGTCACTGAAAAACTTTTACTAACATTAGATGTGTGTTGTACGGGCCCACGTCGCCATATGGGTGGTATTAGGATCTTTTATTCCTCGTCTATGCTCTGGGACTCTGATCTCTCTTCTATTCAGGTTAAATGATTTTGCTAACTCTAACTCTAGGTGCTTGTAAATACTTTCTCCCAGAGAGCCCCTTCATTCCAGATGATGGTCTGCTTCACCAGAAGATTCCAAAGATACTCTTCGTTATTCTCTCAAGACCTTGTGCCCACCACTTATTGCCATTCCCGACCACCGATAAATCCCTATAGATTTCTACATGCACTTGCCATTCTTACCTTAGTTCCCAGTTGCTCTTGTTATTAAAAGATGCCCTGAACTGCTCTCCTTTGTTCCGAGAATCCTTTGAGCTTACTGCCTTGTAGTTCCTTGTCACCTGAATACCCCTATGGATAACTTTGTGCACCTACCGAGTATCCGCTCATCCTCAGTTGATTCATGTACTTCACAAAAGTCTTCGTAATAACATTCGTTCTTGTGAAAATCCTTAGCAGCTTATTGCTCTTGAAATTCTTGCTTGCTTGCATTATGGTTAAATCCCATAAGTATAGTAATCTTATTGGCATACTTTGTCATTATCATCTGAGTCTGTTGATTCAATATGTTGCGGATGCTCATAACCCTCAGTCGGATCATAGAATTCATCCTTTCGGCATGGACGTCATTTGACCAAGAGTTGTTTCTCGACCAATCAAATTGTCGTCAATTGTATCCCTAGGGCTATTCAACTTACTTATCTTTTGATCAGAGTGTCTGCTTCTGATCTTCTATTTTTGAAATCATGATTTCTTTGCATTTAAAGCATCGAATTATTCAGATGTTCTATAATCAGAAGCCTTTGCATTCTTTCTTCTTCTGGTTGAGTATCGATACTCACATCAGATCCAATGTGGACCGCCAGATCCTTTGTTGGATTTTATCTGACAATGTTCTTCATATTCAATAACCTCTTGGGGCCTTTCCTCAGATACATAAAGCCATTGGTAAATTGTATCCTCTGCCTTCTCAACCATGCTCTGCCTTTGAGCTTGTGTTATTTTATTCATGGAGTTTGTGGTATTTGTTCCCAAGATGCCCCTATGGGTTGAACCTATGCCTTCCTTAATCCATGTGAACCCAAGAGTTTTCACGAGTCATACTCGTCTGCTGTTTTGCCAGATAACATTTCAACACTACAACTTCATTGAACGCGAGAAGTGAATGAAAGGTTATGCGTTGGAGAAGTGGGAGTCGACCTTGAACTTTGTGTTCATGCCCATGGACACGATGTAGATCTTATCATGGAAGCTTCTCTTAAAATTAATTATCCCCTTGGTATAAGATCATCTTATATCTAGGATTTGATCCTTTGCAACCATGGTTCTGACCATAATTGTTCCCCTTTGATTCCATTTCTCGGACAAGTTATAGCACTTGTCTTCTGTAGATAAATACATCTTCGCAACCTCTATTTTGATCTTCCATCGAGTATTACCATCCGGTATCTCGAGAATAACAAAGAACCATGTTGCTTCCTATGAGTCTTCTTCTGGTATTGCTTCTCATCGGTTTCAGATTTCCCTGGGTTTTGAGTTGTTAGTCACTCTAGGATACCGATAAGTGAAACGATTCCACACTCTGATTCAATAACTCTAAGTAATTTTTGTTGCTTCCGAGTTTAATAATCCTTCAAGTCATTCCTAGCCTAATCGGGTATATCATTATCATGCTAATTTGAACTGTGCTACCTGGTCCTTATTCTTGCAGCACAAATTTTCGATGATGAGCGAAGCTTACGTCGATCTTCCTCATCTTATCATTCCACCTTGAACAACAAGCTTGAATCCGAGATTGTGTCGTGTCCACGGTTCCAATAGCCTTTGCTTCATCATTCCTTTTGCTTGATGTCGTTGCTGCTCGATGGCATCTTCATAGAGCCTCTCGACAAAATTTGTCGTGATCACCATCAATATACTGCCTTGTTCTAAGATATCAGTCGAATTCTTGAGGAGAAATACCATCCTTGACCGTCGATGATTCGTGTTATCATCGACACCATCCTTGACTTCCTACCAATACAGAGTTGGTCATGTTTTGGTTATATCTTACATTCCTTGACATTCTTGGAATTGTTCCTTTGTACTTCTTGTGACCTTCAGATTCAATCTTGCTTGAAACACCATGTTAATGTTACCTCGAAGCATGACTGTGGTACGCCGAACAACAATAAGAATATTGGAAGTGCATTGCCAGATGTTTCTTGGTCTATTATCCAAACATCATTGTATGGATAACATCATGAATTCCCTTGCCCCTTTATCCAAATGGTGTTGTACTTGTTGATCTAACATGTATATCATGCTCTACTTTCCTTGGGAAAAGATACACTCCTAAATCTTGTGTATAAACATATTTTTCCTTTCCGTTGGGTTGCTTAACCTTTCTTGTGATCTATATATATTATAAGCAAAAATAATTCCCTGCTTATGGAAACATCTCGGTTTACAACTCTGTTAGTGTGACCCTGTTACTATTGCTGACGACATACCGGTAACCCCCGATGGACGAGAACTTTGCCTATTGGTCCGCCTCGTTCAACGAGCAAAAAAATGGTTCTCTTCGTCCCTCGCCCTTGGTACCAACGTTGTTGCCAACATAATTGACATGGCTATATATCCTCTGACCTGCCTTGCTATCATGACCGTGCAAAGTGATTAGCGCCTTTCTGCTGTTAACCCACCTGGTGGGCCCATAACCCACAGTTCCACAGGATCAAAACCTGACTCTCCTGTACACCCTGTTTCTAAAGTTAATCCTCACGCTTGGCTTCATACGAAAATCCCGAGCCGCCTTCCGAGAGGCAATCATTCTGGTATCAGACGTAATACTTACTCTCATTCCTCTGAAACCCTTTCACCTCTTGTTTCAGGCAACAACTGATTGTCTACCCGGTTGAAGCTTCTTATTGCACCTCACCTTGCTCTCGATGGCTTTCTTGAATTTCAACTCGAGGGATGTCCCTATGCCACGTTCACTGAGATAGTCCCCACGTACCTATCTAGTGTTGAGCTTCATCCTTCCCGAGCCTTTCCCCCTTAATCCACCATCTTAAATCTCGGGACGAGATTTCTTGTAGTGGAGGAGATTTGTAACACCCCCAGTATCATGCTACAGTAATCTCATGCCTGATGATGCCATGTCATCATAATGAAGTTGCTAACCCTCACTTTGATTCAAACCAAACTCAAATTCAAATTCAAAATGCTAGTCAAATATTTATTTCTTCAAGCAGTAAAACAAAAATGTTCACTTTGTCCTATAAATTACCGTGACCATTGTCATGTTGGAACCAACCTCTTTTGGATTCCCAAATGCCCTTGGAAAATTATTTAGTAGTCAGCCAACATTTATAATTGGCCTTTTCAATTTCAAAAAATGGTTAGACAACTCCTTTTGGCCTCAAACTTTTTGTGACTCCTAGAAATAATGTGCTTCAGTTATGTGCCAAGTTTCTTGTTCACCCAAAATTCATTTGCTACTTAATCTAAATGCAAAGCAGAAACAAAAAGAGAAAGGCCAAGCCCCCCCCCCCTTTCCCCACCAGGCCTCAACCCCGCCGGCCCAGTCGGCCACCCCCACAGGCCGGCCCACCCGTCGCCTCCTTATCCCCTCAATCTCTCGTGACCTAAACCGCTACCCCCACTCCCCACGCACTCCCCCCCACTCCCCCGATCCCCTTCTGGATCGGGGAAATCGGGCGGACCGCCCCCGACCCTGACGAATCCCCCCTCCCCTGCGGCCCGACGCCGGCACCCAACCCCAGTGTCGCCCCGCCACCTCGTCGCCATCCTTCTCACGGCCTCGTCCCCTCTCCCTCGTGGCACGACGCCGACAACGCCGCCGCCGCACGGATCTCGCACCTCGCCGGAGCTGCCCCGCCTCGACCCCGCCACCTCGTCGTCAACCACGTTGTCGCCTCGTCGTCCTCTCCACATCGTCGTCGTCCCCGACATCCGCCCCGCGCCCATTGCCTTTGCCCTAGAGCCCCGCCGTGAGATCCAGCATCCCTCCCTCTCTCCCCTGGTTCTCGGCCACCGGTGCCGTCCACTCGCGCGCGCATGACCGTAGCCCCGCCTCATCACCCCTGCTCACCTGGCCTCGGCATGGCGCGTGCCCATGCGCGCCCGGCCGCCCGCTGCACACTAGCGCCCGCCTCGTCCGCGTCGCGCTCCGGCCACCCCCCCCCCCCCCCGAGACCTGCCCGTGCTGCCCATGCCTTGGTCGCGACCGCGCCCCCTGCCCTTCTCTGCTCGTGGCCTCGCTCGCCTGCTCCGCACCCCGCCTGTCTGCCGCGCACGCCCGCGCCTCCTGCTGCCGCAGTCACCAGTCGGGCCGCCCGGCGCCAGCCCGTGCAGCGCCTCCGCCTCCAGTCCCGCAAGCCATCGCCGTGCCCGCGGCCAACTCCGGCGCCCCGTCGCGCCCCAGCGGCCATCGCCTGCGCCCGGGCTCACCGCCCCATCGATACAACTAGAAATGGATACTTATGATGAGAACTGGATGGTGATGAGATTCGGAATGTGTTGACACTTGGATAGTATGGCTCTGGGATTGCTTTCTCGCAGGGAGTCGAGAAAGGATCTCTGGCCAAGGTTGATAACACTTTTACTACTTTACTTTATGCTACTCTACTCCCTCCTGTTGCTGCACGATGGTGGTTTCCAGAAGATGCTAGTCTTCGATAGGACTAGGCCTTCTCTCTATTCTGGCATTCTGCAGTTTAGTCCATAGATACAACCCATTCGTTTGATACAGATGCATACTTAGTTTAGATCTGAAGTAAGTCTTGCGAGTACTTTGGATGAGTACTCACGGTTGCTTTGCTACTTCTTTTTCCCCCATACCCGATTGTTGAGACCAGATGATGGATCCCAGGAGCCAGACGACGCCACTGATGACTACTACTACCCGGAGGATGCCTACTACTACGTGAAGGCCGCAGACGGCTAGGAGTAGTTAGGAGGCTCCCGGGCAGGAGGCCTTGCCTTTTCGATCGTTGTTGCTTTTGTGCTAGCCTTCTTAAGGCAAACTTGTCTAACTTATGTTTGTACTCAGATATTGTTGCTTTCGCTGACTCTTGTGTATTCGAGCCCTCGAGGCCCCTGGCTTGTAATATAAAGCTTGTATTATTTTAATTTGTGTCTAGAGTTGTGTTGTGATATCTTCCCGTGAGTCCTTGATCTTGATCGTACACATTTGCGTGTATGATTAGTGTACGATTGAATCGAGGGCGTCACAAGACCATGATTAAATCATTGAAGTGGCTCTTATATGCATAAATGTTGATCTGACAAAAGAGCCCATATTGCCTTGTCTTCTCCTGTTTATTGAATGCTCGCAGATTCCAGCTTAGTCCAATGCACGCGCACTATTATTATTATTCACATCGTTCGGTCGTGCAAGTGAAGGGCAATTATGACGATATATGATGGACGGACTGAGATGAGAAAAGCTGGTATGAACTTGACCTCTTTTGTTTTTGTAAATATGATTAGTTCATCGTTCCTGATTCAGCCTATTATGAATAAACATGTTTGTAATGACAACTAGAGATCATAGTTCCTTGTGCCATGCTTGATTAGCTATGAGTCATAATGGTTTACCTTGCGTGCCAACATGCTATTGAAATGGTTATGATGTGGTATGATAGGGTGGTATCCTCCTCTGAATGATTTAAGTGACTTGACTTGGCGCATGTTCACGCATGTAGTTGAAACAAAATCAACATAGCCTTCCCGATATTTATGTTCATCGTGGATTATAACCTACTCATGCTTGCATTCGGTGTTGATTAATTTTAATGCATGTTCATGACTGTTGTCGCTCTCTAGCTGGTCGCTTCCCTATACTAAGCGGGAATACTGCTTGTGCATCCAATCCCTTAAAACCCCAAAGTTATTCCACATGAGTCCACTATACCTACCTATATATGGTATCTACCTGCCGTTCGAAGTAAATTTGTATGTGCCAAACTCTAAACCTTCAAATAAATATCCTGTTTTGTATGCTCGAATAGCTCATGTATCAACTAGGGCTGTCCGTATCTTCCATGTTAGGAGGGTTATTCTCAAGAGGAGTGGACTCGCTCCTCACTCACGAGATAAATGGCTGGTCACCGGGATGCCCAGTACCATGCTTTATGCAAACTAAATCAAAATAATTGCAAACAAAACTCCCCCTGGGACTCTTGTTAGTTGGAGGCACTCATTGTTTCGAGCAAGCCATGGATTGATGCTTGTTGGTGGAAGGGGGAGTATAAACTTTACCATTCTGTTTGGGAACCGCCTATAATGTGTGTAGCATGGAAGATATCGCCATCTCTTGGTTGTTATGTTGACAATGAAAAGTATACCGCTCAAAATATTATTCACCTATGTTTCAAAACCGAGATCTGGCACCTCTACAAATCCCTGCTTCCCTCTGCGAAGGGCCTATCTATTTACTTTTATGTTGAGTCATCATCTTCTTATTAAAAAGCACCAGTTGGAGAGCACCGCTGTCATTTGCATTCATTACTATTAATTTACATTGAGTATGACTTGACTGGATCTCTTTTACCATGAATTACAATGTCTAGTCAGTCCTTGGTCTTTAAAGGAGCTCTGCATTTATGTGTTGTGATCTCAGAAAGGGCTAGCGAGATACCACCTTGTTATATCATATTATGATTGTTTTGAGAAAGTGTTGTCATCCGAGATCTATTATTATTGATCGCTAGTTGATTATGCTATTGATATGAGTAAACTTGAGACCTAAGCGTCATTGCGAATGTGGTTAGTTATAATCTTTGCTGAAAACTTGAATGCTGGCTTTACATATTTACAACAACAAGAGCAAACAGAGTTTGTAAAAGTTTTTCTTTATCACTTTCAGTTTGTCAACTGAATTGCTTGAGGACAAGCAAAGGTTTAAGCTTGGGGGAGTTGATACGTCTCCGTCGTATGTACTTTTCCAAACACTTTTGCCCTTGTTTTGGACTCTAACTTGCATGATTTGAATGGAACTAACCCGGACTGACGCTGTTTTCAGCAGAATTACCATGGTGTTATTTATGTGCAGAAACAAACGTTCTCGGAATGACCTGAAACTTCACGGAGCAACTTTTTGGAAAAAAAATACAAAATACCTGCAAAAGATGAAGGCCAGGGGGCCCACCACCTGTCCACGAGGGTGGGGGCGCGCCTGCCGCCCTAAGGCGCGCCCCCTACCTCGTGGGCCCCCTGGTGCCTCTTCGACTCCAACTCTATATATTGTGTTTCGGGGAGAAAAAACTCAGAGAGAAGAATTCATCACGTTTTACGATACGAAGCCGCCGCCAAGCCCTAAAACCTCTCGGGAGGGCTGATCTGGAGTCCGTTCGGGGCTCCGGAGAGGGGAATCCGTCGCCATCGTCATCATCAACCATCCTCCATCACCAATTTCATGATGCTCACTGCCCTGCGTGATTAATTCCATCGTAGGCTTGCTGGACGGTGATGGGTTGGATGGGATCTATCATGTAATCGAGTTAGTTTTGTTAGGGTTTGATCCCTAGTATCCACTATGTTCTGAGATTGATGTTGCTATGACTTTGCTATGCTTAATGCTTGTCAGTAGGGCCTGAGTGCCATGATTTCAGATCTGAATCTATTATGTTTTCATCAATATATGAGTGTTCTTGATCCTATCTTGCAAGTCTATAGTCACCTATTATGTGTTATGATCTGTTAACCCCGAAGTGACAATAATCGGGATATTACCGGTGATGACCGTAGTTTGAGGAGTTCATGTATTCACTATGTGTTAATGCTTTGTTCCGGCACTCTATTAAAAGGAGGCCTTAATATGCCTTAGTTTCCGTAAGGACCCCGCTGCCACGGGAGGGTAGGACAAAAGATGTCATGCAAGTTCTTTTCCATAAGCACGTATGACTATATTCGGAATACATGCCTACATTACATTGATGAACTGGAGCTAGTTCTGTGTCACCCTAGGTTATGACTGTTACGTGATGAACCGCATCCGGCATAATTCTCCATCACTGATCCATTGCCTACGAGCTTCCATATATTGTTCTTCGCTTATTTACTTTCCCGTTGCTATTGCTACCATCACTACAAAATACCAAAAAAACATTACTTTTACTACTATTACCTTTTGCTACCGTTACCACTACTATCATATTACTTTGCTACTAAATACTTTGCTGCAGATACTAAGTTTCCAAGTGTGGTTGAATTGACAACTCAGCTGCTAATACTTGAGAGTATTCTTTGGCTCCCCTTGTGTCGAATCAATAAATTTGGGTTGAATACTTTACCCTCGAAAACTGTTGCGATCCCCTATACTTGTGGGTTATCAATGTGCATTACCGAGAGGGCCCAGAGATACCTCTCCGACAATCCGAGTGACAAATCCTAATCTGGATCTATGCCAACTTGACAAACACCATTGGAGACACCTGTAGAGCATCTTTATAATCACCCAGTTATGTTGTGACGTTTGATATCACACGAAGTGTTCCTCCGGTATTAGGGAGTTGCACAATCTCATAGTTATAGGAACATGTATAAGTCATGAAGAAAGCAATAGCAATAAACTAAACGATCATAGTGCTAAGCTAACGGATGGGTCTAGTCCATCACATCATTCTCTAATGATGTGATCCCATTCATCAAATGACAACACATGTCCATGGCTAGGAAACTTAACCATCTTTGATTAACGAGCTAGTCAAGTGGAGGCATACTAGGGACACTCTGTTTGTCTATGTATTCAACATGTACTAAGATTCTGGTTAATAAAATTCTAGCATGAAAAATAAACATTTATCATGATATAAGGAAATATAAATAACAACTTTATTATTGCCTCTAGGGCATATTTCCTTCATCTTGTCCTCAAGCAAAAATAGAAATAAAAAAACATGTCCACATGGTTAGAGAGAGGTGTCGATAAAAACAAAATACGGACATAGAAGATTATTATAACAGAAACAAACTTTAACATAAAACTTTTATCATAGACTTCTCATGAATAAGTAACAATTCATCACATTATCGAAGTATAAAGCATAAACTCTATTAGAAACCAACAAACTACTCACAAATGATAATCATGCTCAAGATCAGAGGGGTATTAAATGGCATAATGGATCTGAACATACGATATTCCACCAAATAAACCATATAGTAATCAACTACAAGATGTAATCAACACTACTAGTCACCCACAAGTACCAATCTATAGTTTCGGTACAGAGATTGAACACAAGAGATGAACTAGGGTTTGAGAGGACATGGTGTTGTTGAAGATGTTGACGGAGATTGCCCTCCCCAAGATGGGAGAGTTGTTGGTGATGATGATGACGGTGGTTTCCCCCTCCGGGAGGGAAGTTCCCCCGGTGGGATCGCTCCGCCGGAGGGCAAAACTGCTCCTGCCCAAGTTCCGCCTCCAGGCGGTGGCGCTTCGTCCCGAAAGTCCTCTCCTCATTTTTTCTAGGTCGAAATGACTTTGACTCTTGCATAAAAATTGCTTGCCAGAAGAGAAAAATAAAAAGTAATAGAGAGAAAAACTTTGACTCTTGCATAAAAATTGCTTGCCAGAAGAGAAAAATAAAAAGTAATAGAGAGAAAAACTCTGACTCTTGCATGAAAGTAAATACATAAAAGTAAAAGATAGGCCCTTCGCAAACGGAAGTAGAGGTTGCCATGCACTTTTTTTTGTATGCTCAATCACTTAGTGCAAACGAATGTCATGTTATATTGCCCCTTGTGATAGCAACCTTTATTATGCAGTCTGTCACTTTTATTCTTTGCCATCACAAGTTCGTAAAACACTCAATTTTCTCTTACACTAAATGATCTAACACTTTTAGAAGCAATTTTTATTGTCGTATTGCACCGATGACAACTTACTTGAAGGATCTTACTCAATCCTTAGATAGGTATGGTGGACTCTTGAAAATAAGATTTGGGTTTAAGGGTTTTTGGATGCACAAGTAGTATCTCTACCTAGTGCGGAATTTTTGGCTAGCAAAGATGGGGGGCAAGCACCACATGATAAAGGATCTATGGCAATATAACTTCTATGTGGATATGAATAAACATAAATCATTATATTGTCTTCCTTGTCCAACATCAACAATTTTGGCATATAACATTTTGATGGGGGCTCACAATCACAAAAGATTTCCAAGATAGTGTATTTGCATGTGAATATTCTCTTCCCTTATTAATTATTTCATGAATTGCATCATTGAACAATGCTATGTTTGTTAATCTCCAATAAAATTTTCTACTTATACTTTTCCTTATGTGGCGTCATTACTTACCATAAGATTAGCATATGATCTTCTTCATTTATTTCCTTTCTTTTTAATTGAACATGAGAGTAAAGAAAACAGAACTCTAACTAAACTTTATTATATATCTCGCACACGATTAGAAAGATAGATCATTAAGCAAACTCTCGACAAGAAAGGATCGAACTAAACTTTTATTCATCTAAAGCAAAAGATAACTATGGATCGAACTAAGATAAGTAAAGTGAAAAGATAGTGGAGGTGATACGATACCGGGGCACCTCCCCCAAACTTGGCGCAAGCCAAGGGGGGTGCCCATACTCGATACTCAATTTTCTTTTGGTAATGAAGAAGGAGGTGGTGGTGATGAAGTGGTAGAGATCTTGTCCTTATTTTCCTCCAACTTACGCCGGAGGATAGAGTTATCTATCCTCAACTCGTCATTCTCCATCTCGAGCTTTATTATCCTCCTGCTTAACGCCTCCATGCTTTCGTTCTTGAAACAAGGAGGGGCTGGTTCATCTTCATCTTCCTCATCGGTGTACCACATATAGGGATAGGTATCCTTGAAGATATTCTTGTCCAGAGGCCGATAGGAAAGTGGACAATCCTACTCCGAACCTTGAGACGGCATATTTTTAGATCCGGCAGAAACAACAAGAAAGAAGAACGGAAGATTTCTTCGCGATACGCTGGTCAATAGGTTTGGGGGGTATATAAAGATTTTTTTTATCTTGTGAAACAAGCAAACTGAAGAAAAACGGAGTCCGGAAGGTACCCGAGGTGGGCACAACCCACCTGGGCGCGCATGGCTGGGCGCGCATGGGTGTCTTATACCCACCAGGGTCACCTTACTGGTAGTTTCTTATTTTCCTAATTTTTTAAATATTCCAAAACCGACAAAAAATATTTTTGCGGATTTTTTGGAGTCTGTTTACTTACTGTATCATGTAGCTCCTCTTTTTCACGATTCTGGAGTGTTCCGGAAGGTTCCTTTTATGTGTTCTTCCGGTGTCATAGTTTGGCTAATATTGCTTTCAACATTAATGGGTGTACCTGACATATAATGTTTTATTCGTTGCCCATTGACAACCTTCGGGTTAGTACCTTTGGCATTATTTATTTTGATAGCTCCAAATCAGTAAACCTCCTCGATAACATAGGGTCCTTCCCATTTGGAGAGGATTTTTCCTGCAAAAAATCCGAAACGAGAGTTGTACAAAAGAACATATTCTCCGACCTTAAACTCACGCTTTTGGATTCTTTTATCATGTCATATTTTAACTTTTTCTTTAAATAACTTGGCATTTTCATATGTTTCGGTTCTCCATTCATCTAATGAGCTAATATCAAATAACCTCTTTTCAACGGCAAGTTTGAACTCATAGTTGAGTTCTTTAATTGCACAATAAGCTTTATGTTCTAACTCAAGAGGTAAATGACAAGCTTTTCCATAAACCATTGTATAAGGAGACATACCCATAGGATTTTATCTGATGTTCTATAAGCCCAAAGTGCATCATATAATTTCTTAGACCAATTCTTCTGGGACCTATTGAGAGTCTTTTGTAAAATTAATTTTATTTCTCTATTGCTAAGTTCAACTTGACCACTAGACTGAGGATGATAGGGTAACGCAATTCTGTGGTTAACATCATACTTGGCAAGCATTTTATGGAAAGAACCATGAATAAATTGTGAACCATCATTGGTCATTAAATATCTAGGGACTCTAAACCTTGGGAAAATAACTTCCTTAAGCATTTTAATATAGGTGTTGTTATCAGCACTACTAGTTGGAATAGCTTCTACCCACTTAGTAACATAATCAACATCAACCAAAATATGAGTATACCCATTAGAGGAAGGAAAAGGTCCCATGTAATCAAATCCCCAAACATCAAATGGTTCAACAGCAAGTGAATAATTCATACACATTTCTTGACGCTTACCGATATTACCTATTCTTTGACATTCATCACAAGATAAGATGAACGTACAAGCATCCTTGAAGAGAGTAGGCCAATAAAACCCAGATTGCAATACCTTGTGAGCAGTTCTGTCTCTCGCGTGATGTCCTCCATAAGCTTTGGAGTGAAATTTCCATAGGATTTGTTCTTATTCATGCTCACGTACACAACGTCTAATAATACCATCTACTCCTTCTTTATAAAGACGTGGCTCATCCCAAAAGTAATGTCATAAATCATAGAAGAATTTTTTCTTTTGTTGGTATGTAAAACTAGGTGGTATGTATTTAGCAACAATATAATTAGCATAGTCAGCATACCAAGGAGTGTTATGAGAGAAATTTATTGCAGCTAATTGCTCATTAGGAAAACTATCATTAATAGGTTGTGGGTCATCAAGAATATTCTCTAACCTAGATAGGTTATCAGCTACAGGGTTCTCCGATCCTTTTCTATCAGAGATATGCAAATCAAATTCTTGTAGCAAGAGAACATATTGAATAAGCTTAGATTTGGCATCTTTCTTTTCCATAAGATACTTTATTGCAACATGATCAGTGTGAACAATTACTTTAGAATCAACAATGTAAGATCTAAATTGATCACAAGCAAACACCACTGCTAAGAATTCTTTTTTCAGTTGTAGCATAATTTCTTTGTGCATTGTCTAGAGTTTTACTTGCATAATGAATAATATTCAGTTTCTTATCAACTCTTTGTCCTAGAATAGCACCAACAGCATAATCACTAGCATCACACATAATTTCAAAAGGCAAGTTCCAATCAGGTGGTTGAACAATAGGTGCAGAAACTAAGGCTTTCTTGAGTGTTTCAAAGGCTTCTAAACAATCATCATCAATAACAAATGGAATATCCTTTTGCAAAAGATTTGTAAGGGGCCTAGAAATTTTAGAAAAGTCTTTGATAAATCTCCTATAGAAACCAACATCACCGAGGAAACTACGAATACCTTTGATATCTTTAGGACATGGCATTTTCTCAATTGCATCAACCTTAGTTTGTCCACCTCAATACCTCTTTCAGAAATTTTGTGGCCCAAAACAATACATTCATTAACCATAAAGTGGCACTTCTCCCAATTCAAGACAAGATTTGTTTGCTCGCATCTCTGCAAAACTCGATCAAGATTGCTTAAACAATCATCAAAAGACTTCGCATAAACAGAAAAGTCATCCATGAAAACCTCAACAATATTTTCACAAAAGTCAGAAAAAATAGCAGTCATACATCTTTGAAAGGTAGCAGGTGCATTGCATAAACCAAAAGGCATACGTCTATAAGCATAAGTTCCAAAAGGACAAGTAAAAGTGGTCTTTTCTTGATCAGGTTGAGAAGCAGGTATTTGTGAAAAATCAGAATATCCATCAAGGAAGCAAAAATGTGTGTGCTTAGATAATCTTTCTAGCATTTGATCAATAAAAGGCAGAGGGTAATGATCTTTTCTAGTTGCTTTGTTTAATTTTCTAAAATCAATTACCATTCTATAGCCTGTAACAATTCTTTGTGGAATAAGTTCATTCTTATCATTAGGAACAACAGTAATACCTCCTTTCTTAGGGACACAATGAACAAGACTTACCCATCTACTATCAATTATCGGATAGATTATTCCTACTTACAGAAGTTTTAATATTTCTGTTCTTACCACTTCTATCATCTTCGGATTTAACCTATGTTGGTGATCAACAACGGGTATAGCATCAGGTTCCATATTAATCTTGTGCTGACATAGAGTGGGACTGATGCCCCTAAGATCATCGGGAGTATATCCAATAGCAGCTCGGTGCTTCCTTAGAACTCTCAATAATCTTCTTATTCATGTTCTGAAAGGTTAGCACTAATAATAATAGGATAAATCTTTTTCTCACCGAGATAATCATATTTCAAAGTGTCTGGCAATTGTTTTAATTCAAACACAGGATCACCCTTAGGTGGAGGAGGACCCCCTAGAGTTTCAATAGGCAAATTGTGATTAAGAAGAGTTTGTTGTTCGAACAAGATTCTATCTATTTCATTTCTTTTGTGCATATGCAAATCATTCTCATGGTCTAACAAATATTATTCTAAAGGATCAATAGGAGGTACAACAATAGAATCAAGGCCAATAATTTCATCCTTACTAGGCAATTCTTTTTTATGAGGTTTTCTACTAAACTTGAAAAAATTGAACTCATGAGACTCGTCACCAAAGCTAACACCGTCAGTTTGTTTCTCACAATCTATTTTAGCATTGACTGTGTTCAAGAAAGGTCTACCAAAGATAATGGGACAAAAGTCATCCTGTCGGGAACCAAGAACAAGAAAATCGGTAGGGTATTTTATTTTCTCACACAAGACTTCAACATCTCTAACCCAAGTGGTGTGATGGTGTCTCTATTAGAAAGTTTAATAGTAACATCTATGTCTTCTATTTCAGCGGGTGTTATGTCATTCATAATTTATTGATATAAGGTAAAAGGAATAGCACTCATGCTAGCACCTATGTCACATAAACCATGATAACAGTGATCTCCTATCTTAACTGAGACAACAGGCATGCCAACAACAGGTCTATGTTTATCTTTCCCATCGGGTTTGGCAATTCTGGCAGCTTCATCACAGAAGTAAATAACATGCCCATCAATATTATTGACCTAGAGATCCTTAACCATAGCAACACTAGGTTCTACCTTGATTTGTGCAGCTAGTTTAGGTGCCCTAATATTACTTTTATTTACCACAGTTGAAACGTTAGCATGTTCCTTCATCCTAACAGGGAAAGGTGGTTTTCAATATAAGCAGTAGGAACAACTGGATCAACATTATAGATAATGGTCATCTTTAGCTACTACCGGTTCTTTAATTTCTTCTTTAATAGGTGGGTGATATTTTAACCACTTCTCCTTAGGGAGATCAACATGAGTAGCAAAAGATTCACAAAAGGAGGCTACTATCTCAGAGTCAAGTCCATATTTAGTATTAAACTTTTGAAAAGCATCAGTATTCATAGAAGATTTAACACAATCAAACTTAAGCTTAATACCTGACTCTTTACCTTCTCGAGTTCCCAATCTTCAGAGTTGTGTTTAATTCTTTCTAAAATATCCCACCGGAAATCAATAGTCTTCTTCATAAAGGAACCAGTACAAGAAGTATCAAGCATGGATCGATCATCATGAGAAAGCCGAGCATAAAAATTTTGAATGATAATTTCTTTTGAGAGCTCATGATTGGGGAATGAATATAACATTGACTTAAGCCTCCCCCAAGCTGTAGCGATACTTTCTCCTTCACGAGGCCAAAAATTAATATATAATTTCAATCTCGATGAACTAGATGCATAGGATATTTTTTTTGTGAAACTCCAATTTCAATCGATCCAATTCCAAGATCCAATATCATCGCATAGCCTATACCATGTCAATGATTTTCCCTTCAAAGATAAAGGAAAACCTTCTTCTTAGCTTCATCTCCGGGTAAACCTGCAAGCTTAAATAATCCACAAATTTCTTCCACATATATCAAGTGCATATTAGGATGCTCGGTTCCATCTCCTGCATAAGGATTAGCTAGCAGTTGTTCTATCATACCCGAAGGAATTTAATATTCAATATTTTCAGTAGGTGCAGCAGGTTGAGGGGTGACTAATTGTTGTTCCGGTCGAGGTGAAGATACGTCGAACAAACCCCTCAAAGGATTATTTTCCATAGTAACTAGTGACAGTAAATTTCAGCACGTAGTAATAATTTTCCCTTACCAATTTCCACTTACCAAGAGCGCTTCACTCCCCGGCAACGGTGCTAGAAAAGAGCCTTGATGACCCACAAGTATAGGGGATCAATTGTAGTCCTTTCGATAAGTAAGAGTGTCGAACCCAACGAGGAGCAGAAGGAAATGACAAGTGTTTTTCAGCAAGGTATTCTCTGCAAGCACTGAAATTATAAGTAATGAGTAGTTTGATAGCAAGATAAATTGTAACGAGCAAGTAACAATAGTGGTAACTAAAGTGCAGCAAGGTAGCCCAATCCTTTCGAGGCAAGGACATGCAAAAATGGTCTCTCATGATAAGCAAAGTGTTCTTGAGGGTACACGGGATTTTCATCTAGTCACTTTCATCATGTTGGTTTGATTTGTGTTCGCTACTTTGATAATTTGATATGTGGGTGGACCGGTGCTTAGGTGATGTTCTTACTTGAACAAACCACCTGCTTATGATTAACCCCCTTGCAAGCATCCGCAACTACGAGAAAAGTATTAAGAATAAATTCTAACCATAGCATTAAACTTTTGGATCCAAATCAGTCCCTTACAGAATAGCGCATAAACTAGGGTTTAAGCTTCTGTCACTCTCGCAACCCATCATCTAATAACCACTCCACAATGCATTCCCTTAGGCCCAAATATGGTGAAGTGTCATGTAGTCGACGTTCACATGACACCACTAAGGGAATCACAACATACATACCATCAAAGTATCGAACACATATAAAATTCACATGATTACTTGCAACAAGATTTCTCCCGTGACCTCAAGAACAAAAGTAACTACTCACAAATGATAATCATGCTCAAGATCAGAGGGGTATTAAATATCATAATGGATCTGAATATATAATCTTCCACCAAATAAACCATATAGTAATCAACTACAAGATGTAATCAACACTACTAGTCACCCACAAGTACCAATCTATAGTCCTGATACAGAGATTGAACACAAGAGATGAACTAGGGTTTGAGAGGAATGGCACCCGCATGGTTTGGTCATGGGTGGAGCCACCCCATACCCTTACCCGTCATCCCAAACCTTATCCATCACCCGTACCCATACCCGTTGACGAGTACAAATTTTTCCCATACCCATCACCAATTAGGGTAAATGGGTTCCCATGGGTAAAATTACCCAGATTTGCAACACATCAATTTGAGCATTACATAGTCATAAACAACAACTTATAACAATAATTTATAAACAACAACATGTCATGACAACAACACACACTCGTTCGTTGTCTAGCTACTGTGGTGCGGCGGCCTAACATGAATGCAAGATGAGGTCTTTTTAGGGTTGTGGGATTTACATACATATAATATATTTAATATGTGAATAGATAATATATATAAGGCCTATTTGTCAGAATATATGTGGGTACATGGGTATGGGTTATACAAAACCATACCCGTACCCATTATATTCGATGGGTATGAAATTTTCCTATCTATGTACCCATGGGTATTTTTTTGACCCATACCCTTGACCTAATAGGGTTTTTACCCACATGGTATGCAGGTAATGGGTACCCATTGACATCCCTAAGAGGAGATGGTGTTGTTGAAGATGTTGATGGAGATTGCCCTCCCCAAGATGGGAGAGTTGTTGGTGATGATCATGACAATGATTTCCCCCTCCGGGAGGGAAGTTCCCCCGGCGGAATCGCTCCGCCAGAGGGCAGAAGTGCTCCAGCCCAAGTTTCGCCTCGAGACAGCGGCGCTTCATCCCGAAAGTTCTCTCCTCATTTTTTTCTAGCTCAAAATGACTTATATACCAGAAGATGGGCACCGGAGGTGGGCTGGGCTGAGCACAACCCACCAGGGAGCACCTAGGGGGCCTGGAGCGCCCTGGTGTCTTGTGCTCACCAAGTGGCCCCCTCCGGTAGTTATTTGCTCCAGTATTTTTCATATATTCCATAAAAATTCCATGTAAAGTTTTAGCTCATTTGGAGTTGTGTAGAATAGGTAGCCCGACGTAGCTTTTTTAGGTCCAGATTTCTAGCTGCTGGAATTCTCCCTATTCGTGTGAACCTTGCATATTATGAGAGAAAAGGCATTAGAATTACTCCAAAAAGCCTTATTATGCATAAAAACATTATAAATAACAGTAGGTAAACATGATGCAAAATGGATGTATCACTCGCCGATCTTGCCAATGAAGACATGAATTCCGCCAAAGGGGACCCGGTACCCGTACTCGATTGAGTCGGACTCGGGGCCCCAACCGGCATCGTCGATGTAGATATTACCATGGCGACTCTTATTCACCTAGCCCATGGCGTATCCTTCGATCCCTGAGAAGTTGCCTTCAAGAACTTGAAACCTCCGTGCTCTGGCCCAAAGTGGGCGCCACCTGTCATGGTTTTGTCACGGTAGATGCCCTTGCGAAAGGACTTAGGTGTGGAGCCATCGCAACGTAGGTTAGCTTGAAGGGGTTAAGCGGGACAAAGGACACAAGGTTTACCCAGGTTCGGCCCCTCACAACTACGTAAAAGCCTACGTCCTGCTTTCGGTTGTATTGCTTGGATATTGATTACAACGAAGCGGAATCGCTTAACCTAGCTATCGATTAGTTGTTTCTTGAGTTAACACGCCGCCGGGTCTCGCCTTTATATACACAAGTCGAGGCTCCGAGGCTTACAAGAGTCCGAGTTGGGTCACACAACGTGACCAGCTGGGTTTCTAAGTCACCTTGCCTTACCAAGCAAGTTGCCATCGGGTGGCTCACACCTCTGGGTCTTGGACCACTGTCAGGCCCGCCTCTTATGAGTCGTCGTCTTCATGTTTTGTCTTCTTGGACCTATTTGGGCCTTCTTCACATTGAGTCGCAAATGGTTTAATCCGGCCCCTCCTGGGCGGGTCACACCTCGGTGTTATATCCCCAACACAACCCAATGTATTTGTTTAAGTACTTTGAATTAACATCTCATACGTGTAACATAAAGTTAGTCCGTAGTTGTCTCTTCTCTCGTTCGCGTTTTTCATCCCTGCAGGTACCTGATAGCCTGCAAGTACACAGGCTTTAGTTGTCGCTTTTCAAGTAAGAGTATCGATCCCATAGGGAGCATAGGAATCAAACTTTTGTCTCTTGGATGGTTTAAATATTATGCATGTAGGTTGTGAGTAACCCAAAGCAGTAGTGTTGTAATTGAAACGATGTAGCAAGCATAAAAGTAAATATTACAATGAAAGTAAATAGGGAGGATTGCAAACGAGAGCCTTGAAACCAATAGGACTAAAGCGTCCCTAGGGTGTCCGGAATCCCCTCTAGTGTGCATCTATAGCGGTGCTAAACCATTGTTGGGGATATCGCTTATCGGGAACTTATCGGTCGTCCTACGATAAGGGGTAAATCGGCCAGTTTATCGGCATATCGGCCGATTTATCGCCATATCGGTTGATTTATCGGCCGATTTATCTTATCAGTCAAACCACGATAAGCGATAAATCGGTGGATTTTTCAGAATATCGGAAGATATCTTGAACAGTGCCCTAAACACAATGCTACGTAGGATTCGTAAGCCACTTTGCATGTTTCTATTTGCGGACAAAGCCGATACAGATACGTCCAAACAAAGTGCAGTTGCATTGAAAGACCTGCTATTAGATATTTCTATTACATTATCACTAACTCGTTGCATGCACGAGGAGAAGTTTCTAATGTGAATGATGAGAATATGCTAATTCTTGGGAAAGCAGTCAACCTAAACATTGGTTATTCGCCCAAACTAGGGGTTATACTTTTGCTACACCTCGCGCACCAAGCAAATCATGGACAAGGGGAAATCACGTGTGGAGGAGCTATCACCATGTTGGCTAACTTACTTGGCCTCAAGTACAACCATCTCCACCCCATTATCGGTAACAACCTTGTTAACATCCGAGTTCTTTCTAGCGCTGGAATGGTAGTAGTTCGTCGTGGTCATCATTGTATTCAAATTCCTGGAGTTAGGTACTTCTTGCCAACTCCTATGACTAAATGTTTGTCCATAGATGATGGCCAATTGTATTATGTGCCATAGGAAGGCGATGCAACTTTTGACCGAGAGGCCTCTGAACCCAAACAAGTTAATGAAGAAGATCCAGCCATCGACAAAGAAGAGTAGCATCCTGTGATGGCCTGGCTTATTAGGAATGATAGACTACTCATATCAATAAGGAATTCCTTCTTTTCCGGGAGCCCATTCGGACAGAACTCCAAAGTTAAGCGTGCTCAGCTTGGAGTAGTGTTAGGATGGGTGACCGACCGGGAAGTTGCTCCCGGGTGCGCACGAGTGAGGACAAAGTGCGCAGAAAAGACTAGTATTGATCTGTGGGGCCAGTCTAGATCCCACCAGGAGTAACGACCACCGGCGGGTGTGTCCGGGGCATTACAAGTTGGTATCAGAGCCGACCCTCGCGGTTACACGGATGGTTGCGGACAGGTGCGCGGTCATGTTGTTCATGACGTTTGTAACCCGTCGTGGCACACAGCATGACACATGTACCGGACTGGATGCACAGACGGTTGTGCCAAGAGGGAACGTTCCTATGGCCCGACGAGGACGTCGGTTCCTCTGAGTGGAGGTGTATGTGATGGCCTGGCTTATTAGGAATGATAGACTACTCATATCAATAAGGAATTCCTTCTTTTCCGGGAGCCCATTCAGACAGAACTCCAAAGTTAAGCGTGCTCAGCTTGGAGTAGTGTCAGGATGGGTGATCGACCGGGAAGTTGCTCCCGGGTGCGCACGAGTGAGGACAAAGTGCGCAGAAAAGGCTAGTATTGATCTGTGGGGCCAGGCTAGATCCCGCCAGGAGTGACGACCACCGGCGGGTATGTCCGGGGCGTTACACATCCCCAAGAAGAGTAGCCACAACAAGAAGCCTACACTATTGATACATCTCCAATGTATATACTTTTCCAAACACTTTTGCTCTTGTTTTGCAATCTAATTTGCACGATTTGAATGAAACTAACCCGGACTGATGTTGTTTTTAGTAGAATTACTTTGGTTCTATTTTGTGAAGAAAAAAGGATTTCTGTGGATGAAACTTTATAGAGAATTTTTCTGGAATAGATAAAAATACTGGCACAAAGAACTATCGGAGGGGGACCATCAGGGAGCCACAAGCTCAGGTGGCGCGCCCTTCCCCCTGGGGGGCGCCATGCGAGCTTGTGCGCCCCACAAGCCTCCGTTTTACGTAAACCCAATTCCATAAGTATCTTCGTCCCGAGAAAAAAAATCAAAGATAAAGTTTCATCGTGTTCTATGATATGGTGTCGCTGCCACCTCCTGTTCTTCGCCCGGAGGCCTGATTTGGAGTCTGGTCGGGACTCCAAAGAGGGGAATTCGTCGTTGTCATCATCAACAACCCTTGTTCAACAACAACCTCATGATGCTCACTGAAGGAAATATCCCCTAGAGGCAATAATAAAGTTGTTATTTCATATTTCCTTATACCATGATAAATGTTTATTATTCATGCTAGAATTGTATTAACCGAAAACTTGATACATGTGTGGATACATAGACAAAACACCGTGTCCCTAGTAAGCCTCTACTAGACAAGCTCGTTTATCAAAGATGGTTAAGTTTCCTAACCATAGACATGTGTTGTCATTTGATGAACGGGATCACATCATTATGAGAATGATGTGATGGACAAGACCCATCCGTTAGCTTAGCATATTGATCGTTTAGTTTTATTGCTATTGCTTTCTTCATGTCATATACATATTCCTTTGACTATGAGATTATGCAACTCCCTGATACCGAAGGAATACCTTGTGTGCTATCAAACGTCACAACATAACTGGGTGATTATAAAGATGCTCTACAGGTATCTCCGAAGGTGTTTTTTGGGTTGGCATGGATCGAGATTAGGATTTGTCACTCCGAGTATCGGAGAGGTATCTTTGGACCCTCTCGGTAATGCACATTATAATAAGCCTTTTAAGCAATGTGACTAATGAGTTAGTTGCGAGATGGTGCATTACAGAACGAGTAAAGAGACTTGCCAGTAACGAGATTGAACTGGGTATGAAGATACCGACGATCGAATCTCGGGCAAGTAACATACCGATGACAAAGGGAATAACGTATGTTGTCATTACGGTACGACCGATAAAGATCTTCGTAGAATATGTAGGAACCAATATGAGCATCCAGGTTCCGTTGTTGGTTATTGACCGGAGAGGTGTCTCGGTCATGTTTGCATAGTTCTCGAACCCGTAGGGTCTGCACGCTTAACGTTCAATGATGATTTTGTATTATATGAGTTATGTGATTTGGTGACCAAATGTTGTTTGGAGTCCCGGATGAGATCACGGACATGACGAGGAGTTTCAAAATGGTCGAGAGATAAAGATTCATATATAGGACGATGATATTCGGACACCGGAATTGTTCTTGTTAGGGAACGCAGTAATTACAAAAAATTTCCTACGAACACGCAAGATCTATCTAGGTGATGCATAGCACCGAGAGGGGAGAGGGTTGTCCACGTACCCTCGTAGACCGAAAGCGGAAGCATTATGACAACGTGGTTGATGTAGTCGTACGTCTTCACGATCTGACCGATCCTGGCACGGAAGGTACGGCACCTTCGCGATCTGCACACGTTCAGCTCGGTTACATCCCACGAACTCTAGATCCAGCTGAGGTCGAGGGAGAGTTTCATCGCACGACGGCGTGATGACGGTGATGATGACGTTACCATCGGAGGGCTTCACCTAAGCACTACTATGATATGACCGAGGTGGAATGTGGAGGGGGGCACCGCACACGGCTAAACAATCAACTTGTGTGTCCTAGGGTGCCCCCTGCCCTGGTATATAAAGGAGCAAGGGGGAGGCCGGCTGGCCCTCATAGGGCGTGCCCCTAAGTAGGATTCCTACTAGGTATAGGAATCCTATTCCTAGTAGGTTTCCAACAAGGGAAGAGAGGGGGGAAGAAGGAGAGGGAGAGAGGGAGAAGGTAAGGGAGGGGGCGCTGCCCCCTCCTAGTCCAATTTGGACTCCTCAAGGGGGGAGCGGCCAGCCCTAGGGCCCTCTCCTCTCTCTCACACAAGGCCCATGATTGCCCACTACTTCCCCCGGTGAATTCCCGTAACTCTCCGGTACTTCGAAAAATACCCGAATCACTCGGAACCTTTCCGATGTCCGAATATAGCCTTCTGATATATCGATCTTTACGTCTCGACCATTTCGAGACTCCTCGTCATGTCTGTGATCTCATACGGGACTCCGAACTACCTTCGGTACATCAAAACACATAAACTCATAATATCGATCGTCATCGAACGTTAAGCGTGCGGACCCTACGGGTTCGAGAACTATGTAGACATTGCCGAGACTCACTTCTGGTCAATAACCAATAGCGGAACCTGGATGCTCATATTGGTTCCTACATATTCTACGAAGATCTTTATCGGTCAAACCACATAATAATATATGTTGTTCCTTTTGTCATCGGTATGTTACTTGCCCGAGATTCGATCGTCGGTATCTCAATACCTAGTTCAGTCTTGTTACCAGCAAGTCTCTTTACTCGTTGCGTAATGCATCATCCCGTAACTAACTCATTAGTCACATTGCTTGCAAGGTTTATAGTGATGTGCATTATCGAGAGGGCCCAGAGATACCTCTCCGACAATCGGAGTGACAAATCCTAATCTCGATCTATGCAAACTCAACAAACACCATCGGAGACACCTGTAGAGCATCTTTATAATCACCCAGTTACGTTGTGACGTTTGATAGCACACTAAGTGTTCCTCCGGTATCCGGGAGTTGCATAATCTCATAGTTGTAGTGTCGTGGAATTGTCACGGCAGATGTCCTAGTGTGAGGACTTAGTCGTGAGGCCAACGCATCTATGTGATAGCTTGAGAGGGGTTGATCAGGACGATAGACGCAACACACAAGATAAGGAGTTAGACAGCTTCGGGCCCCGGGAAACATCATCCGGTAATAGCCCTACATGTTGTTTGTGGCTAGGTCTCATTATGCTCATGAGGGAGACGCCGTAAATACAGCTCTCCTCTCTTTGTGTCTAGCCTTAATGATTCTTTTTTCTGTCCCTCTTGGGGTGCCCTGCCCCTCCTTATATATGTTGAAGGGGCGGGTTACATGAGTGGTCCTATTAGGATAAGGATTACTCTATTACAAGTGGAGTCCTAGTCTTGCTTCCTTTGTAGGATAATATTCCTTATGCCTTTCTTCTTAAGCCGGCCCATCATAACGTGAGCCAGCCTTCTGGGCCTCAGGCTTTGTCATCCATCTGAAACACTCGCCAGGTCACCAATGAGTCTTCAGGCTCGTGAGTCGTCACACCAGTGAACCGCCAGACATGTGAGTCGCCAATCCTCTGGCGGGTTACCAATGAAACACCAAGTCCGGTCGGGTCATATATCCGGCTGGGTCATACCATGGGGTATATCCCCGACATTAGCCCCCAGTTTAATTTGGATTTATTCATGTTAAACTGGTCTGCAATATAAACACAAGATCAAATTTGACAGGTTGTGATCCGGGTTAAATATTCTTGTAAACCGGCACCTGATCATCCTTAAGTCCTTGTCATTTCCTCCTTCTAGAAAATCCAGGTCAATAGGCTGGGTTCATAATCAACTTTCTTGTTAAAGAAATATTGTAAATAAAGAATCCATTTGAGTCGGTCTTCAATGCTCTGACTTGACAAAAATATTGGTCTTCAAATATTCAACTGATATTCAGCTAGCTTGAAGATGTAGAACTTGTCGGTTTATGATTGCCAAAATTGTCGGGTTATAAACAAATGATGTCGGGTCATGTAATTGTTGCTGATGCCGGGTTAATCTTATGATGACGCCGGGTCATAAACTTTGCAGATTTCTCCGATAATAATATAATACCTGATTTGCTCAAAACTGAGAATTTGAAGTTATTCCTCCTTTATATGCATATCACCTCTAGCACCCAAGTGTCGGGTTGTCATGCTTGCAGTAACATGGGACTTGTAATTGCCTTATGCTCATAAAAATTTCAACCAGTGTAGCCCCCAAGGGCCAGGTCATTATGCAATAATGAGCAGGGACTTTGTAAATATGATCATGTAAACTTGAGTAGCAACGTGTAGCCCCCAAGGGCCGGCTCGGTAAGATATTACTGAGCTGGGACTTTGTATATTCTTCATTGATAATAACATCATATGATGTAATCTCCACCATGGGGCTTGAACCCACGTCCACAAGGTTAAGAGCTTTGTACTCTACCAACTGAGTAGTGGATCTTTCAATATAATGGACTGAGGCTTGTGTACCTTGAATTTTTGACAGGAGCAATTGGTAGCCCCCAAGGGCCGGCTCATTACAATGGGATGAGTCGGGTCTTCAATAAGATGATCAAAAAATGACTTTACATTAGCCCCCAAGTGCCATGGTGCATGCTGGCAGTGACATGGGACTTGCATATTTGATGTAATTTCAATTTGAATAATGTAGCCCCCATGTAGCGACCAGACCTCAAACGGTCCAATCATTGTGCTCCGGTGTCATCCCTGGATCAGTAATGCTGACACCACACAGTACTTGAAGGATTTATAACAGAGTAGCAATCACACACTTATTACATCGAGTGTCTCAATAGAGAACGTATTACAATAAATATGGCTTAAGGCCATCTAATAACGATAACAACAGAAGGCTTAGAAGATAAGTGAATCCATCAACTCCAACGGCATCACTGAGTATAGAACCACGACCTAAAACTCCTTAATCATCGTCTGAAAAGTCTACAACATTAACGTTGCAGCCCGAAAACGGGTCAGCACATGGAATATGCTGGCAAGGTAACACATAGAGAGTACTGGAATGAAACAGCTATACTATATGCATATTTGGCTGGTGGAAAGCTCTATGGTTACAGTTTTGCGAAAAGCCAATTTTTCCCTACTGCAAAGGAATAAATTTATTTAACTACCATGGTGGTTGTTAAACATTGAGAATGGTTGACAGCATTCTCAATCCCAATTAAACATCATTAAACAAACCCGTCAAACTTAATTTTATAGTAACATGTTGAGATTCACATGATAATCCAAGTACTAGATACTCAAGACGTCCATAACCGGGGACACGACTAACCATGATTAGTTTATACACTCTGCAGAGGTTTGCGCACTTTTCCCCACAAGACTCGATCTCCTCCGTTGGATTTCTCGCACTACATGGTGTTTGAGAAACGGATGACCGAGACATAGTCTTTCAGAAGCGCTAGCACCTTACGATCGGGTAGACCGTACCACCTACATCCCCTACATCTGCTAGTCTACCACTGTAAGAGTTTGCACGACTTAGTCAACTATGCTAGAGCCCATAATAGCTTGTGGCTGCACACAGAAGTTTCTAGCATGAATAATCTCATGATCCCTTTGAGCCTGGGTGGCGGTCCAAAAGAAAACAGGCAATCCTGGAATACCCAGGTACCTCAATCCACCCAGATGTGTGTTTAAGTTGCCACCTTAAATAAACTATTAATTAACAATCTCACATCTGTCATGGATACACTCACCCAATCCACGTCTACTAGCATAGCAAATCAATAGTAAGCAAACGTAGAAGTAACTCCCAAGGTTTGATAACAAACAGGTAATAGGTACTATCTCAACTACTTCCCAAACCCACAATTTAATTAGATCCTAATCATGCAATGTGTAGAGATTGATCTAATGCAATAAAACTGGGTAATAGAAGGTATGATCAAAGTGTTACTTGCCTTGCTGATGATCTGGGAAACGTAGTGATTCGAAGTAACAAGCGGCGCACTCCGGGTACTCTATCGCAAACGAACAAGCATACAATAAGTACTCAACTAATGCACAGGTAAAATTCAAATAAGAGAACTAACCAGAAAGTTCAACTTAAGAACTCCAGTTGGCAAAAAGAATCAAATCGAACGAAGCAACGAAAGACAAATGACAAAAGAAATAGGCTTCGATTACTATTATGGATCTAGGGCAATTTTTACAGAAACAAAAACTTGTTTAAGTTGGTTAAACAGAAAGAGGGTTTCGAGAAGAAACTTCACGCGCTTGAATCGCCTGATTCCGATAAACGAGCGAAAAGTTATACTAAAACGAAAATCGGATCAGAAATCGCGATCAGAAATAATCGCGGAAAATCCGAGAAAAAGAAAAACGACGAACAAATTAACGAACAAACGTTCGTTAACTGGATCTAAACAACGAACACGTTCGTTAAAACGAACGAACGGGCGAACGCTCACTAAATAGACTAAACCAAAAATAAAATCGATCTAATAAAAAAACAAAATCAAACAAAATAATAAACCGCGGTTTTTTTAAAAAAACCGGGCGGTTTTTTCTAAAGAAAACCGCCGGCGACGGCGGCTACCTCGGGCGGCGGGGCGGCTCCGGTGAGCGGGCGAGGCGGCGGCGGGGCGGCTCCAGCAAGCGACGCGGGCGGCGGGGCAGCGGCGAGGCGGCGCGGGGCAGCGCGGCGTGGGCAGCGGCAGCAGCGGCGCGGGGCGGCGCGGCAGCGGCGGCGGCGGCTAGGGTTAGGGTTAGGGCGCGGGTGGGCTGGTGGGCTGCGACGGGGCTCGGGCGGCGCTATTTAAAGGCTGCCCCGGGCGGAGTCCCGCTCGGGTACGGCCCAGAGTCGGTTCGGATTTTTTTAAAATTAATTCCGCATAGAAAAACAAATAAAAGAAATACTAAACGGACTCCAAAAATCCCGAAATAAATTTTCCCCGGCTTATAAAATCAAGCCGCACAGGATGAACATTTATTTGGGGCCTAAATGCAATTTTGAAAAACGCGCATTTTTCCTAAATTCAAATAAAATAGCAAATAAAACCAAATAAAATCTTATTTGATTTTTTATTAAATCCTCAATATTTATTTATTTCGGGAAAGTCATTTTATTCCCTCTCTCATATTTTTGTAATAGAAATTATTGAAGATAAAATAAATAAAATCAAATGATCCTATTTTCAAAATTTGAGACAACTTAAATATGAAAATAACGAAATCCCCAACTCTCTCCGAGGGTCCTTGAGTTGCGAAAAATTTCTAGGATCAACCAAAATGCAATAAATATGATATGCAATGATGATCTAGTATATAACATTCCAAATTGAAAATTTGGGATGTTACAAACCTACCCCCCCTTAAGATGAATCTCTCCCTCGAGATTCGGGTTGGCTAGAAAATAGGTGAGGGTGGTCCTTCAGCAAATCTTCCTCTCGTTCCCAAGTGGCTTCATCCTTCGTGTGGTGGCTCCACTGAACTTTGCAAAACTTGATAACCTTGTTGCGGGTGACTCGACTGGCATACTCTAGAATCTTAACTGTTTCTCCTCATAGATCAAATCACTGTCCAACTGAATTGCTTCCAGTGGTACCGTATCCCTCAGCGGTATGTCAGCCATCTCTGCGTGGCACTTCTTCAACTGGGATACATGAAACACGTCGTGAACTCCTGACAGTCCTTCGGGTAATTCCAACTTGTAGGCTACTTCTCCCATACGTTCCAACACCTTGTATGGGCCTGCAAAACGTGGCGCTAGTTTTCCCTTAACTCCAAAGCGCTTAACTCCTCAAAGTGGTGATACTCGAAGATAAACTCGGTCTTCGACTTCGTAACCTGTCTCCTTGCATTTAGAGTCTGCATAACTCTTCTGCCTGGATTGAGCTACCTTTAGTCTGTCGCGAATTAATTTCACTTTCTGTTCAGATTCCTTTATCAGATCCGGTCCAAACAACTGGCGATCTCCAACTTCATCCTAGGACAATGGGGTCCTGCACCTCCTTCCGTACAAGGCTTCGAAAGGGGCCATCTTCAAACTGGATTGGTAGCTGTTGTTGTAAGAGAACTCTGCATATGGCAAATTCTCATCCCAACTAGATCCGTAATCTAGCGCACAAGCTCTTAGCATATCCTCCAAGATCTGGTTGACTCTCTCAGTCTGTCCATCTGTCTGCGGGTGGAAAGCTGTGCTAAACTCTAGTCTGGTTCCCAAAGTCTCATGCAACTGATTCCAGAACTTTGAAGTAAACTGGGTTCCTCTATCTGATACAATGCTCCTCGGAACTCCATGCAGACATACGATCCTGGTCATGTATATCTTTGCCAACTTTGCACTGGTATAGGTAGTCTTCACTGGAATGAAATGAGCTACCTTTGTCAAACGATCGACTACAACCCATATCGAGCCGTAGCCTGAACGTGTTCTGGGCAATCCTGTAATAAAATCCATGCCTAGCTTATCCCACTTCCATTCGCGTATCGGCAATGGTTGTAGCAATCCTGCTGGCTTCTGATGCTCTGCCTTCACTCTCTGACATACATCACAAACTGCTACGTACTCCGCAATATCCTTCTTTATTCCGGTCCACCAGAAAATATCCTTCAAATCCAAATACATCTTGGTATTTCCTGGGTGAATCGAATATGGTGAATCATGGGCCTCTTGCAGAATTAGCTTTCTAATCTCCGGATCATTTGGTACATATACGCAGTCTTCAAACCATAGGGTATCGTGCTCATCCTCACGAAATCCCTTAGCTTTTCCTTTGCTAATTTTCTCCTTAATAGAAGCAATCTCCTTGTCAGTCCTTTGGGCTTCTCTGATTTTATCCATCAATGTAGACTGAATCTCCAATGCTGCTACATAGCCTCTCGGGACTATTTCTAAACATAACTCTCAAAGATTTCCAGCTAACTTCCTTGGTAAATCTCCCGTCATTAGGGTGTTGACATGACTCTTACGGCTTAATGCGTCAGCTACTACATTAGCCTTTCCGGGTGATAATGCAATTTCATATCATAATCCTTGATGAGCTCCAACCATCTCCTTTGTCTGAGTTTCAACTCCTTCTGTGTGAAAATATACTTCAAACTCTTATGATCCATATACACCTCGCAATGGTTTCCAATCAGAAAATGTCTCCAAGTCTTCAGTGCATGCACTACGGCTGCTAACTCCAAATCATGCGTAGCATAATTCAACTCATGAGGCTTAAGCTGTCGTGAGGCATATGAAACAACTCTCCCTTCCTGCATAAGCATGGCTCCAAGTCCTCGACGTGAAGCATCGCAATATACCTCATAATCCTTGGTCTGGTCTGGCAAAATCAACACTGGTGAAGTAACCAAGCATTTCTCCAACTCCTGAAAACTAGCCTCACATTCCTCCGCCCATATGAACTTGGTGTCCTTCCTCAACAACTCCGTCATAGGCTTCGCAATCTTTGAGAAATTCTTAATAAACCTCCGGTAGTATCCTGCGAGTCCAAGAAAACTCCGGATCTCTCCCACGGTGGTTGGTGCTTCCCACTTGGTCACGGTATCAACTTTTGTGGGATCTACTGTTATACCTTCTCCGGATATAACGTGTCCGAGAAATCCAACTTCCTTCAACCAAAACTCACATTTGCTAAACTTGGCATATAATTGGTGTTCTCTGAGCTTTCCAAGAACCAAACGCAAATGTTCCTTATGCTCCTCTTCATTCTTCGAGTAAACCAGGATATCATCAATGAACACTACGACGAACTTATCCAAGAACTCCATAAACACCTTGTTCATCATGTTCATAAAATATGCAGGTGCGGTAGTCAGACCAAATGACATAACGGTATACTCATACAGCCCATACCTGGTGGTAAAAGTTGTCTTGGGTATATCCTATTCCCGAATCTTCAACTGGTGGTATCCTGATCGCAGATCGATCTTGAAAAATATCTTAGCTCCTTGCAATCGATCAAACAGATCATTGATCATCGGTAGTGGGTACTTGTTCTTGATGGTTACTTCATTCAATCCTCGATAATCGACGACCATCCTTAACGATCCATCCTTCTTCTCCACTAGAAGTACCGGCGATCCCCAAGGTGAAGAACTTGGGCGAATATAACCTTTATTCAGTAACTCCTTAATTTGCTTCTTAATTTCCACCAAATCCTTTGCAGGCATCCTATATGGTCTCTTTGATATTGGCCCTGTGCCTGGCAATAGCTCAATCAAAAACTCAATATCTCTATCCAGTGGCATGCCTGGCAACTCTTCTGGAAATACTTCGGGGAAATCCTTTACTACTGGTACTTCCTCCTGCACAACTCCTGTTAAGCAATTTACTTGAGTCCTCTTTGGCACATGTCGGGATACATACTTGATCCTTCTCCCTTCTGGGGTGGTAAGCAAAATTGACTTACTAGCACATTCAATATTCCCTTCATACTTTGATAACCAATCCATGCCTAATATCACATCCAATCCTTGGGATTCCAATACTATTAGGTCTGAGGGAAAACATAGTTACCAATCCTTAATGGTAACCGATCACACCATAGACTAGCCGTATATTCTGCTCCATGCGAGGTTACTAACATGGGTGACCTAAGGGCTTGGGTTGGCTGTTTATACTTATCCACAAATCCCCTGGATATGTATGAATGCGATGCACCAGTATCGAAAAGAACGAGTGCAGTAAATGACTTAACCAAAAACTTACCGATTACTGCATCTGGCTGTTCTTCAACCTCCTCCACACTAACGTGGTTCACCTGTCCCCTATTGAAAGGGTTCGGCTTCTCCCCAGTGCTTCCATTGCCATTTCCATTTTGTGATTCCAGACATTCATTGGCATAATGTCCGGTCTTCTGGCACTTAAAGCAAGTGACTTGGCTCAGGTCTTTCTTGGCTGGGGTTGATGGGTTGGTACAGTTCTGGCCGTTGCTTCCTCCATTACCATTACCATTCCTGGGGCCATTGTGATTGTGCGGCTACCTCCAACATGGGTATGCTGAAAATGTCCTCCCGGTCTAGGGGTAAATCGTGGCTTCTGCTGAACTCCTGAATTGTACTTTCCTTGTGCATACTTCCTCTTGCGATTTTCAATTTGCTGCTGCTTCCCTTCAATCATAAGAGCACGATCTACCAACTCTTGGTAGTTGTTGAAGGTTGCTACCATCAACTGCATGCTCAACTCATCATTCAGTCCTTCCAGAAACTTCTCCTGCTTAGCTGCATCTGTAGCAACGTCATCTGGGGCATAACGTGCTAATTTACTAAAGTCCTCCACATACTGGCCAACTGTCCGTCCTCCTTGGCGCAAGTTGCGAAACTCTCGCTTCTTCAAGGCCATAGCTCCTGCTGAAACATGGGCAGTTCGAAAAGCCTGCTGAAACTGGTCCCATGTGACAGTGTCGACAGGGAAAGTGGCTGTGAAATTCTCCCACCATGATGCTGCGGGTCCTTCAAGCTGATGTGCGGCAAACTTCACCTTCTCCGCATCTGTGCATCCTGCTGTGGTCAACTCTCTAGCTGTCTTGCGGAGCCAATCATCTGCTACTATCGGCTCGGTGCTACTGGAAAACACCGGCGGATTCAGCCTAAGAAAACGGGCTAAGTGATCAACAGGTGGTGGTGGTGGTGGTGGGTTGTTGTTGTTGTTCCCCTGATTCTGATTCTGGACTAGCAACTGCATCAATGTGTTCTACTGCTCGATCAACTGAGTGAGCTCCGGTGGAAAGGTAAATCCGGGGTCACATCTCGGAGGCATCTGAGGGTTTAGAAAAGATGAGATTTAAGAATAGAGGGGGTCTAAAGAGAAAACACTACCCATATGCACATGAGGCAAAAGCAAACAATTCGCTTCATTCAAGCAAACAAGGGCATATAATCAATCTAACTATCGCAAAAGTGCTCGGACTACTGTATTTACATGGTGGACTACTACTACTGATGAGGTGGTCTACTAGAAATATTCTTCAGTTGCAGACTCCATGATATCTGCTCTGGCTTCATCAACATAGTCATCATCGCTATCATCTGGATCCGAGTCGGTGTCGTCGATGATGATGTAGTCTTCCGGGCGAATCTCCTTGGGTTCTTCGTCTTCATCTACTGGTGTAGGGCCTCCCATAAATATCCCGATCTTCATTGTTAGGTCGGCATTCTTATCCATTAATACTTCAATTTCTTCTTCATAATCTTCACGTGTAGCCTTGAGTTCTTCCTCCAGTTCCTTGATTCTTGTCCTTGCCTTCTTCAGGTCTATCATGTCGGCGCACATCTGGTTCTCCTGACATCGAATGTGCTGGTTTAATTCCTGGATAAAAGCTGCAATTGATCTATCCTTTATGGTGCTGATCATCTCCCAGTGCTCATCTCGGCGCCCACAAATCTGGTAGATAGTATCCTTGAGATCATTGCGGCAGACTTCTCCAATGCGTCCCATGGCGATGTGAGCTGCCATGCTCTTTCCTAGACTCCAAGTTGGTGCATCAAAAGAAAACTCTATGGGCTCAGTGACTGGCATGAACGTCCATTCTGGAACTTGAACTTGAATCATCCAGCGCTCTTCTTCAGGTAAAGTGGCGTTGTAGGTTCCGGTGAAGCTTGGTACTCCTATGTTCAGGTATCTAGTGACTTCCTTCAAGTGACGTTCAAAGGGTGTATCTTCATCCGGTTGCGTGAACTTGTTCCTTGCATCTGCCATCCTAAAGAGTAGAAAAGATGAGAGGTCAGAAGAGAAGAGAGTGAGTAGTGATCTAGGTCTTTAGCTTAATGGTCATGTCCTACAGTCAGCGTGTGCTCTGATACCATCTTGTAGCGACCAGACCTCAAACGGTCCAATCTCTATGCTCCGGTGTCATCCCTGGATCAGTAATGCTGACACCACACAGTACTTGAAGGATTTATTACAAAGTAGCAATCACACACTTATTACATCGAGTGTCTCAACAGAGAACTTATTACAATAAATATGGCTTAAGGCCATCTAATAACGATAACAGCGGAAGGCTTAGAAGATAAGTGAGTCCATCAACTCCAACGGCATCACTGAGTATAGAACCACGACCTAAAACTTCTTAATCGTCATCTGAAAAATCTGCAACATTAATGTTGCAGCCCGAAAATGGGTCAGGACATGGAATATGCTGGCAAGGTAACACATAGAGAGTAATGGAATGAGACGGCTATACTATATGCATATTTGCCTGGTGGAAAGCTCTATGGTTACAGTTTTGTGAAAAGCCAATTTTTCCCTACTGCAAAGGAATAAATTTATTTAACTATCATGGTGGTTGTTAAACATTGAGAATGGTTGACAGCATTCTCAATCCCAATTAAACATCATTAAACAAACCCGTCAAACTTAATTTTATAGTAACATGTTGAAATTCACATGATAATCCAAGTACTAGATACTCAAGATGTCCATAATTGGGGACACGGCTAACCATGATTAGTTTATACACTCTGCAGAGGTTTGTGCACTTTTCCCCACAAGACTCGATCTCCTCCGTTGGATTCTCGCACTACATGGTGTTTGAGAAACGGATGACCGAGACAGTCTTTCAGAAGCGCTAGCACCTTACGATCAGGTAGACCGTACCACCTACATCCCCTACATCTGCTAGTCTACCACTGTAAGAGTTCGCACGACTTAGTCAACTATGTTAGAGCCCATAATAGCTTGTGGCTGCACAAGGAAGTTTCTAGCATGAATAATCTCATGATCCCTTCGAGCCTGGGTGGCGGTCCAAAAGAAAACATGCAATCCTGGAATACCCAGGTACCTCAATCCACCCAGATGTGTGTTTAAGTTGCCACCTTAAATAAACCATTAATTAACAATATCACATCTGTCATGGATACACTCACCCAATCCACGTCTACTAGCATAGCATAGCAATAGTAAGCAAACGTAGAAGTAACTCCCAAGGTTTGATAACAAACAGGTAATAGGTACTACCTCAACTACTTCCCAAACCCACAATTTAATTAGATCCTAATCATGCAATATGTAGAGATTGATCTAGTGCAATAAAACTGGGTAGTAGAAGGTATGATCAAAGTGTTACTTGCCTTGCTGATGATCCGGGAAACCTAGTGATTCAAAGTAACAAGCGGCGCACTCTGGGTACTCTATCGCAAACAAACAAGCATACAATAAGTACTCAACTAATGCACAGGTAAAACTCAAATAAGAGAACTAACCAGAAAGTTCAACTTAAGAAGTCCAGTTGGCAAAAAGAATCAAATCGAACGAGGCAACGAAAGACAAATGGCAAAAGAAATAGGCTTCGATTACTATTCTGGATCTAGGGAAATTTTTACAGAAACAAAAACTTGTTTAAGTTGGTTAAACGGAAAGAGAGTTTCGAGACGAAACTCCAGGCGCTTGAATCGCTTGATTCCGATAAACGAGCGAAAAGTTATACTAAAACGAAAATCGGATCAGAAATCGCGATCAGAAATAATCGCGGAAAATCCGAGAAAAAGAAAAATGACGAACAGATTAACGAACGAACGTTCGTTAACTGGATCTAAATGACGAACACGTTCGTTAAAACAAACGAACGGGCGAACGCTCACTAAATAGACTAAACCGAAAATAAAACCGATCTAATAAAAAAACAAAATAAAAAAAAACCGCGGCTTTTAAAAAAAACAGGTTGTTTTTTCTAAAGAAAACCGCCGGCGACGGCGCCTACCTCGGGCGGCGGGGCGGCTCCGGCGAGCGGGCGAGGCGGCGGCGGCTCCGGCGAGCGGCGCGGGCGGCGGTGCAGCGGCGAGGCGGCGCGGGGCGGCGGGGCGACGCGGGGCGGCGCGGGCGGCGGCAGCAGCGGCGGCTAGGGTTAGGGTTAGGGTGCGGGTGGGCTGGTGGGCTGCGGTGGGGCTCGGGCGGCGCTATTTAAAGGCTGCCCCGGGCGGAGTCCCGCTCGGGTACGGCCCGGAGTCGGTTCGGATTTTTTTTAAATTAATTTCGCGCAGAAAAACAAATAAAATAAATACTAAACGGACTCCAAAAATCCCGAAATAAATTTTCCCCGGCTTCTAAAATCAAGCCGCACAGGATGAACATTTATTTGGGGCCTAAATGCAATTTTAAAAAACACGCATTTTTCCTAAATTCAAATAAAATAGCAAATAAAACCAAATAAAATCTTATTTGATTTTTTTATTAAATCCTCAATATTTCTTTATTTTGGAAAAGTCATTTTATTCCCTCTCTCATATTTTTGTAATAGAGATTATTGAAGATAAAATAAATAAAATCAAACGATCCTATTTTCAAAATTTGAGACAACTCAAATATGAAAATAACGAAATCCCCAACTCTCTCCAAGGGTCCTTGCGTTGCGGAAAATTTCTAGGATCAACCAAAATGCAATAGATATGATATGCAATGATGATCTAGTGTATAACATTCCAAATTGAAAATTTGGGATGTTACACCCCAAGTGCGGGTCGTAAGCCTGCAGCGACTCGGGACTATTCCCTCCATTGTAAAAATAAATCATGTCCATTAATAAAATAATAACCATTGCGCTGGAGCGATTTTGAAGACCTCCATCATAATATTGGCTATAAATAAGCATAATAAAAATCCAGCCATGTTGGCTTTTAAAGATTTGAATAATATAATCCGGTTTGGAAAAACGGTTCCTTTGAATTTGAATCGTACTGCCGGTTTAGGATACCTGTGCAGTAAGGGTGATAACCCAATCTTTAGAAGCCCAAACTTTCAAATGTTTATGGTTGTCATATGATGGCGACTTATCATCCAAAGTCAAGCCGGGTTAATCAAAATCACATATATGCTTCAGATATGAACAAGAAGTGTCAAGACAAACCCAAAAGACTGTTTTCAAAAAATTTAAGTCAAACAAAGAGAAAAGAGCGAGGCTTCTGATTCGAATACGATCAGTAAGCTGGACCAAAAGGGGTTAAGCTAGGATTCGAATACGATCGAGAAGCCCCCTAGTGGTTTTGGCGTTGCGCCGATCAAGAGGGTACCGATAGCTATGTTCTCTTTGGTTCGAATACGACCTATGTTTGCATAGGAAGCCCCCAAATGACCTTGAGAGTTTTTTAACGACTCTGATTCGAATACGATCAAAGTCGGACCCAAAATGGGTTAAGCTATGATTCGAATACGATCAAGAAGCCCCCTAGTGGGTTTGGCATTGTGCCGATCAAGAGGGTACTGACAGCTATGTTCTCTTTGGTTCGAATACGACCTATGTTTGAACAGGAAGTCCCCAAGTGACCATATAAGTTTTGGCATTGCGCCGATCAAGAGGGTACCGACAGCTATGCTCGATGAGCAGGAAGCCCCCAAGTGACCATAATAAGATAAGTTGTAAGGCAGGATACCCATGTTTGAACCGCGCGTCATGGCAGCAAGTTCTCTTTGGCAACCTTTAATTTTTCTAAGAACTCGAACTTGCGAGAGATTAATTCTTTTTGAACAGGAACTTTTAAACCGGATTTGAAAGCTTTGTGGAAAACAGGTTTACCTTGAGCCGGATTTTAAACCGGATATTGAGAGCTTCAGCGCTTTGTGGGAGACAGATTTCCTTTGAACTGGAATTTTGAATCGGAATCCTTCTTTTTAAGCCAGAAGTTTTCTGACGGCCTTTAAATATTCGCCAATAAGGTAGTAGCCTCCGGGGCCGGGTTATCTTCCCTCCACTGATCCGGATTTCTTGAATCTGTCTTTAAACTGGCAATCATTTACTGAGTCATGTGATCGTAGCCCCCGAGTCTCAAGGCGACTTAAGGAGTTGTCTTGAGATTCTTCATATTTGACCGTGACATAAATTGGTATGAGCTCAGTAATATAATAGTCCCTTGTGCAGTAGATTACTTGCCCTGCATTAGAGAACCTACAAGCCATAATAATTGCTCTTTTTAAAGAAAACAATATGTAATATAAAATATATTAGATAGATTTCACCTGATATGTCAGGCCAGTAGTTATCCACCGCAGAGTTGATGATCATCATGGCGAAGCGATCAGCCGCAGGTGCGGACGGATATAAACCGAACAACGGGGCGGCGACTTGCACTTGTATCCGCCGAGCATCATGGCATGAACAAGCACTAGTGCAAAAGTTATATTGACGCGCCCCCCTTATGCGACACCTTTTTGTAATGAATAATGGCCCTGCATAAACAATATTGCCAGCAAAGTACTTATTTTTTAAAAGAAAAAGTTAGTATGCACTATTTAAAGTAGTCTGGACCGATGTCACCTGATTTGTTCGGACGACGGATAATCTGTTCAATGCGACAGAGGCGGCTCAGGTAGACCGGTGACTCAATATAGCCCCGGCTGTTCAGGCAGACCGGCAACTCAATGCGGTAGGGGCGGCTCAGGCTCAATGCGGTGTGTCTGTGGCCAGTTCCATTGAGCGGCACGGCACAAACAAATGTCAGTGTTGTCATGTGCTCCATATTCATGGTATAACACCATTTTTAGAGTGAATAATTGCCCTGATGGAATAGCACTGTTGCAGCACGATCTTACCGTGGTCAGTCAAACCATTTTCTTTGGTCTTCGGTTTGCTTTTGGTAGCAGATGATTGATAGCTCCTCATGGGTGTAGTTAATACTGCAAACCTTGATCCGTATGGCGAAAACTTTATATCAGTTTAACACAGAAAAATAGTACTAGCGGCAGCCCACCGATTCCACATTTGCACTGTTTTTGTGACATCATTGCTTTCAACTTCTCGAGCGTAATCCATGGATACGGCCAGCAGCAGGTCAATAGCGCAACCAATTGAGGTTGCACAGTAGCATGATAAAATCAATATAGCACGGCAGCATAGCCGCGTGGAGGAGGGCGTCCGGCACAAGAGCCTGGCGCGGCGCGGAGGTGTCGGGCGGCTCACAGCAATGGAGTAAGCGTAAAACGGAGGAGACCGCAAAGACGGGGTTGCTTGGCCTGGCGGTAAGGCCGCGGGGGCGGCTCTAGAATATCGGCACAAGCGACTACGAGACCGGGGCGATCCAACATGCGGCGAGGTCGCGGGCCGGCTTGAAGTGGAGTCAAGCAAGGGCAACCTGTGGCAGAGCATAGGCGGCTCGACGAGGGCTCGAAGGCGGCACAAGCCGCAGCAGCTCAGGGACGAGGCGGCAGACCCGCAAGGCGGGCCGGAGAAACACGGTTGTGATCGGGTCAACGCGGCCACGAAGAGGCGGCAAGACGCGCCGGCAGCTGCGTCGCACGATGCCAATGGTGTGCGATGAACATAGAGTAGTGTGCCGGTTTGATCTTTTGTCCTTTGTACCTGCCACTTCTTTTCCTTTTTTATATATTCATAGATACGTACTCCGTGTATGACTTCATAGATGCTGCTTAGACTTGGATGACTAGCACGCCTCACATGATGAACCATAGCCACTCGGATTTGATTTCCACGTAGCACACTAGCAATTGACTCCTTGCCTTTTCCTTAGATCCATATTTGAGTTAAAATAGTATTCATCTTGATTGAGCTGTTATACCCGTCCGAGTCTACCTTGATCTGAAACAATTACCAACTCTTTTTCTTCAGTAGTATTTTCCCTGAAACGTCTGGAAGTCTATCCAAAACTGCGGCAATTTTCGGTCAGAGAAAACCCTGATCGATTTGTCCGCTTGAGCATCGCAGGATCAATGCCTTTTTTATTGTCTCCATGTACAGGCTGATGTTTGATCTCCCCACCATGAGTCAATTTTGTCATGGAGCGGTACTTGTTGGCCGTGCAAACACACGACTTTGATTTGGCTATATTTTTCTGATTGAACGCAGTGTTGCCCGGCTTTCCGCAGGCTTGTAGAACATGGCGATGCCTAGATGTAGCAGTTGATGTAGATCCTTCAAAATCGATTCTTCTTCCTCCAGAAAATCGCGAACTTCTCGATCCCTTGAAGATATCAACACCACCGTGCGCAGGCCCCACGCTGGGCGCCAACTGTCGTGGAATTGTCACGGCAGATGTTCTAATGTAAGGACTTAGTCGTGAGGCCAACGCATCTATGTGATAGCTTGAAAGGGGTTGATCGGGACGAGAGACGCAACACACAAGACAAGGATTCAGAAAGCTTCGGGTCCCGGGAAACATCATCCGGTAATATCCCTACATGCTGTTTGTGGCTAGGTCTCATTATGCTCATGAGGGAGACGCCGTAAATCCGGCTCTCCTCTCTTTGTGTCTAGCCTTAATGATTCTTTTTTGTCCCTCTTGGGGTGCCCTGCCTCTCCTTATATATGTTGAAGGGGCGGGTTACATGACTATTCCTATTAGGATTAGGATTACTCTATTACAAGTGGAGTCCTAGTCTTGCTTCCTTTGTAGGAGAATATTCCTTATGCCTTTCATCTTAAGTCGGCTCATCATAACGTGTGCCGACCTTCTGGGCCTCGGGCTTTGTCATCCATCTGAAACACTCGCCGGGTCACCAATGAGTCTTCAGACTCGTGAGTCATCACACCAATGAACCGCCAGACATGTGAGTCGTCAATCCTCTGGCGGGTTACCAATGAAACGCCAAGTCCGGCCGGGTCATACCGCGGGGTATATCCCCGACACATAGGAACGTGTATAAGTCATGAAGAAAGTAATAGCAATAAACTAGACGATCATAGTGCTAAGCTAACGGGTGGGTCTTGTCCATCACATCATTCTCTAATGATGTGATCCCGTTCATCAAATGACAACACATGTCTATGGCTAGGAAACTTAGCCATCTTTGATCAACGAGCTAGTCAAGTAGAAGCATACTAGGAACACTATGTTTGTCTATGTATTTACACATGTACTAAGTTTCTGGTTAATAAAATTCTAGTATGAATAATAAACATTTATCATGATATAAGAAAATATAAATAACAACTTTATTATTGTCTCTAGAGCATATTTCCTTCAGTCTCCCACTTGCACTAGAGTCAATAATCTAGTTCACATTGCCATGTGATTTAACACCAATAGTTCACATCTTTATATGATTAACACCCATAGTTCACATCACCATGTGACCAATACTCAAAAGGTTTACTAGAGTCAATAATCTAGTTCACATCGCTATGTGATTAACACCCAAGGTATGATCATGTTTTCCCTGTGAGAGAAATTTTAGTCTACGGGTCTGCAACATTCAGATCCATATGTATTTTGCACATTTCTATGTCTGCAATACTCTGCATGAAGCTACTCTAACTAATTGCTCCCACTTTCAAATATGTATCTAGATCGAGACTTTAGAGTCATCCAAATCGGTGTCAAAAGTTTGCATCGACGTAACTCTTTACGACGAATATCACTTCCATAACCGAGAAATATTTCCTTACTCCTCTAAGGCTAATTTTGACCGTTGTCCAGTGATCTACTCCTAGATCACTATTGTACTCCCTAGCCAAAATCATGCTAAGGTATACAATAGGTCTTCGTCTGGTACACATCATAGCATACTTTATAGAACCTATGGCTGAGGCATAGGGAATGACTTCTCATTCTCTTTCTATTTTCTGCCATGGTCGGGTTTTGAGTCTTTACTCAATTTCACACCTTGAAACACAGGCAAAAACTTCTTCTTTGACTGTTCCATTTTGAACTACTTCAAAATCTTGTCAAGGTATGTAGTTATTGAAGAAACTTATCAAGCATCTTGATCTATCTTTATATATCTTGATGCCCAATATGTAAGCAGCTGCACCGAGGTCGTCCATTGAAAAATTCTACTCAAGTATCCTTTTATGCTATCCAGATATTCAGTATCATTTCTGATCAACAATATGTCATCCACATATAACATCAGAAATGCTACAGAGCTCCCACTCACTTTCTTATAAATACAGACTTCTCCAAAAGTCTGTATAAAACTATATGATTTGATCAACTCATCAAAGCGTATATTCCAACTCCGAGATGCTTGCACCCATCCATAGATGAATCGCTGGAGCTTGCACACTTTATTAGCACCTTTAGGATTGACAAAACCTTCTGGTTGCATCATATACAACTCTTCTTTAATAAATCCATTAAGGAATGTAGTTTTGATATCCATTTGCCAGATTTCATAAAATGCGGCAACTGCTAACATGATTTGGACAGACTTTTAAGCATCGATATGAGTGAGAAAATCTCATCGTAGTCAACACCTTGAACTTGTCGAAAACCTTTTGCGACAATTCGAGCTTTGTAGATAGTAACACTACTATTAGCGTTCGTCTTCCTCTCGAAGATCCATTTATTCTAAATGGCTCACCGATCATCGGGCAAGTAAATCAAAGTCCATACTTTGTTCTCATACATGGATCCCATCTCAGATTTCATGGCCTTAAGACATTTCGCGGAATCTGGGATCATCGCTTCCTCATAGTTCGGAAGTTCATCACGGTCTAGTAACATGACTTCCAGTATAGGATTACCATACCACTCTGGTGCGGATCGTGCTCTGGTTGACCTACGAAGTTCTGTAGTAACTTGATCTGAAGTTTCATAATCATCATCATTAACTTCCTCTCTAGTTGGTGTAGGCATCATAGTAACAGATTTCTCTGATGAACTACCTTCCAATTCGAGAGAAGGTACAGTTACCTCATCAAGTTCTACTTTCCTCCCACTCACTTCTTTCGAGAGAAACTCCTTCTCTAGAAAGGATCCATTCCCAGCAACAAAAATCTTGCCTTCGGATCTGTGATAGAAGGTGTACCCAACAGTTTTTTTGGGTATCCTATGAAGACGCACTTCTCCGATTTGGGTTCGAACTTATCAGTTTGAAACTTTTTCACATAAGCATCGCAACCCCAAACTTTAAGAAACGACAGTTTAGGTTTCTTGCTAAACCACAATTCATACGGTGTCATCTCAACGGATTTTTAGATGGTGCCCTATTTAACGTGAATGCAGCTGTCTCTAATGCATAACCCCAAAACGATAGTGGTAAATCGGTAAGAGACATCATAGATCGCACCATTTCTAATGAAGTACGGTTATGATTCGGACACACCATTACGCTGTGGTGTTCCAGGTGGCGTGAGTTGCGAAACTATTCCACATTGTTTCAAATGAAGACCAAACTCGTAACTCAAATATTCGTCTCCATGATCAGATTGTAGAAACTTTATTTTCTTATTACGATGACTTTCCACTTCACTCTGAAATTCTTTGAACTTTTCAAATGTTTCAGACTTATGTTTCATCAAGTAGATACAGCCTATCTGCTCAAATCATTTGTGAAGGTCAGAAAAATAATGATACCCGTTGAGCTTCAACACTCATTGGACCGCACACATTAGTATGTATTATTTTCAGAAAGTCTATTGCTCGCTCCATTGTTCCGAAGAACGAAGTCTTAGTCATCTTTCCCATGAGGCATGGTTCGCAAGCATCAAGTGATTCATAATCAAGTGATTCCAAAAGTCCATCAGCATGGAGTTTCTTCATGCGCTTTACACCAATATGACCTAAAAGGTAGTGCCACATATAATTTGCACTATCATTATTAACTTTGCATCTTTTGGCTTCAATATATGAATGTGTATCACTACGATCGAGATTCAATAAACCATTTATATTTAGTGTATGGCCATAGAAGGTTTTATTCATGTAAATAGAACAACAAGTATTCTTTGACTTAAATGAATAACCATATTGCAATAAACATGATCCAATCATATTTATGCTCAACGCAAACACCAAATAACATTTTAGGTTCAACACTAATCCGAAGGTAAAGGGAGTGTGTGATGGTGATCTTATCAACCTTAGAATCACTTCCAACTCATATCATCACCTTGCCCATAACTAGTCTCTGTTTATTTTGCAACTCCTGTTTTGAGTTACTACTCTTAGCAATTGAACCAATATCAAATACTGAGGGATTGCTATAAACACTAGTAAAGTACACATCAATAACATGTATATCAAATATACCTTTGTTCACTTTGCCATCCTTCTTATCCGCCAAGTATCTAGGGCAATTCCACTTCTAGTGACCATTTCCTTTGCAGTAGAAGCACTCAGTTTTAGGCTTGGGTCTAGCTTTGGGCTTCTACATGGGAGTGGCAACTTACTTGCCATTCTTATTGAAGTTCCCTTTCTTTCCCTTGCCCTTTTACTTGAAACTAGTGGTCTTGTCAACCATCAACACTTGATGCTTTTCTTGATTTCTACCTTCGCTGATTTCAGCATCGCGAAGAGCTTGGGAATCGTTTTTGTCATCCCTTACATATTATAGTTCATCATGAAGCTCCAGTAACTTGGCGATAGTGACTAGAGAACTCTGTCAATCACTATCTTATCTGGAAGATTAACTCCCACTTTATTCAAGCGATTGTAGTACTCGGACATTCTGAGCACTGATGCGTCTCTAACATATCTATAATTTTTGATTGTTCCATGCTATTATATTATCTGTTTTGGATGTTAATGGGCTTTATTTTGCACTTTTATATTATTTTGGGACTAACCTACTAACCCAAGGCCCAGTGCAAATTGCTGTTTTTTGCCTATTTCAGTGTTTCGCAGAAAAGGAATATCAAACGGAATCCAAACGGAATGAAACCTTCGGGAGAGTTATTTTTGGAACAAACGCGATCCAGAGGACTTAGAGTGGACGCCAAGAAACAAACGAGGAGTCCACGAGGCAGGGGGCGCGCCTACCCCCCCTCGGCGCGCCCACCCCCCTCGTGGGCCCCTCGTGGCTCAACCGACCTACTTCTTCCTCCTATATATATATATATATATATATATATATATATATATATATTCATATACCCCAAAACATCCAGGAGCACCATGAAACCCTATTTCCACCGCCACAACCTTCTGTACCCAAGAGATCCCATCTTGGGGCATTCTGGAGCTCCGCCGGAGGGGGCATCGATCACGGAGGGCCCCTACATCAACTCCATGGCCTCTCCGGTGATGTGTGAGTAGTTTACTTCAGACCTTCGGGTCCATAGTTATTAGCTAAATGGCTTCTTCTCTCTCTGGATCTCAGTACAAAGTTCTCCTCAATCTTCTTAGAGATCTACTCGATGTAACTCTTTTTGCGGTGTGTTTGTCAAGATCCGATGAATTGTGGGTTTGTGATCAAGTCTATCTATGAACAATATTTGATTCTTCTCTGAAATCTTTTATGTATGATTGGTTTATCTTTGCAAGTCTCTTTGAATTATCAGTTTGGTTTGGCCTACTACATTGATCTTTCTTGCAATGGGAGAAGTGCTTAGCTTTGGGTTCAATCTTGCGGTGCTCGATCCCAGTGACATAAAGGGAAATGACATGTATTGTATTGTATTGTTGCCATCGAGGATAAAAAGATGGGGTTTATATCATATTGCTTGAGTTTATCCCTCTACATCATGTCATCTTGCCTAATGTGTTACTCTGTTCTTATGAACTTAATACTCTAGATGCATGCTGGATAGCAGTCGATGTGTGGAGTAATAGTAGTAGATGTAGGCAGGAGTCATCCTGCTTGTCACGGACGTGATGCCTATATACATGATCATGCCTATATATTCTCATAATTATTCGCTTTTCTATCAATTGCTCGATAGTAATTTGTTTACCCACCGTAATACTTATGCTATCTTGAGAGAAGCCACTAGTGAAACCTATGGCCCCCGGGTCTATTCTCTATTATATTAATCTTCCATCAACAAGCTATTTCTATTACCTTTTATTTTGCAATCTTTACTTTTACTCTTTATCATAAAAATACCAAAAATATTATCTTATCATCTCTATCAGATCTCACTCTCGTAAGTGATCGTGAAGGGATTGACAAACCCTTTATCGTGTTGGTTGTGAGGTTCTTATTTGTTTGTGTAGGTATGAGGGACTTGTGTGTGTCCTCCTACTGGATTGATACCTTAGTTCACAAAAACTGAGGGAAATACTTACGCTACTTTGCTGCATCACCCTTTCTTCTTCAAGGGAAAACCAATGCAGTGCTCAAGAGGTAGCAAGAAGGATTTCTGGCGCCGTTGTCGGGGAGTCTACGCACAAGTCAAGACATACCAAGTACCCATCACAAATTCTTATCCCTCGCATTACATTATTTGCCATTGCCTCTCATTTTCCTCTCCCCACTTCACCCTTGCCGTTTTATTCGCCCTTCTTCTGTTCGTCTTTCCATTTGCTTTGATGTCTTACTAGGCTCGTTTGCTCGTTTGGTTGGAATAATTGTTTATTTATTGCTAAACTGAGAACTTAAGATCTATGGATCCTCATCCGCTTGCTAATCTTTTTAAGATATCCAACTATGATGAACCAATTGCTAGTGAATTTTGTGCACTAAATTATCTTTATGAAGTTTTGCTTGAAATTCGTGAATCTGAAAATTGTGATGAAGTACTTTATGGAGTGATTTGAATAAAAAGCATGATTGCAATGATGATAGTATAAATTCTATTAATATCAATTGTGCTTATAATATGCAAAACCCTAAGTTTGGGGATGCTAGTTTTGCTATGTCTACTACTTGTTGCAATGATCATGATTGGGGTGATTCTTCTTTTGATCTTGAAAATTTATTTAAGCCCCATGATGAATATGAGATTGATTATAATGTTTGAAATAATATTGAAAGTGGGTTTGGAAGAGTGTCAACTTTAGATACCACATATTTGGAGAATGTTCAATCTTATGAAGTTTTTGATAAAAGTAGGTTTGAAGAGGTCATGACTTTAGTTAATGTTAATCCCACTATTTTCGAAGAGTGTCAACTTTACATACATGTGAACCGTGTTAAGAATATGTTTTGTGATAGCTATATTGTTGAATTTGATTATGATCCTACATGTAATTATTATGAGATAGGAAAATATGGTGGTAGAAATTTTCATGTTACTAAATTACCTCTCGTTATGTTGAGATTGCTATTGTTTCTTTCCGCTTTCTTGCATATGCTAGTTTTTGCGTGCCTTGATAATTTGTTTGCGTATAAGATGCCTTTGCATAGGAAGTATGTTAGACTTAGATGTGTTTGTCACGTGTTTTATGATGCTCTCTTTGTGCTTCAAATTCTTGTCTTTCATGTGAGCATCGTTGGAATCGTATGCCTAGCTATAAGGCTTTAAAGAAAAGCGCTTGTTGGGAGGCAACCCAATATTTTTCCTTGATGTTATTCAATAAATAATTCATCTAGACTATGTTTAGATGTGGTTTTATGCTTTTAATTAGTGTTTGTTCCAAGTAGAACCTTTGGGAAGACTTGGGGAAAGTCTTTGCGATCTTGCTGTAAAAAATAGAAACTTTAGAGCTCATGAGATTTGCTGCCATTTTTTTACTGGAGAGTGATATTTAGTTAATTATTTTTGAAGATGATTAATAGATAAATTCCTCACATCCAGCAATTTATTTTATAATTTTTGGGGTTCCATAAGTATTCGAAACCTATAGATTATTACAGATTGTTCTGTTTTTGACAAATTCTGTTTTTCGTATGTTGTTTGCTTATTTTGATGAATCTATGGCCAGTATTTGAGTGTATGAACCATAGAGAAGTTGGAATGTAGTAGGTTTAACACCAATATAAATAAAGAATGAGTTCATTACAGTACCTTGAAGTGGTGGTTTGTTTTCTTTTACTAACGGAGCTCACGAGATTTTCTTTTAAGTTTTGTATTGTGAAGTTTTCAAGTTTTGGGTAAAGATTTGATGAATTATGGAACAAGGAGTGGTAAGAGCCTAAGCTTGGGGATGCCCAAGGCACCCCAAGGTAAAATCCAAGTGCAACCAAAAGCCTAAGCTTGGGGATGCCCCGGAAGGCATCCCCTCTTTCGTCTTCGTCCATCGGTAACTTTACTTGGAGCTATATTTTTATTCACCACATGATATGTGTTTTGCTTGGAGCGTCTTGTATGATTTGAGTCTTTGATTTTTAGTTTACCACAATCATCCTTGCTGTACACAGCTTTTGGGAGAGAGACACATGAATTGGAATTTATTAGAATACTCTATGTGCTTCACTTATATCTTTTGAGCTAGATAATTTTGCTCTAGTGCTTCGCTTATATATTTTAGAGCACGGTGGTGGTTTTATTTTATAGAAATTATTGATCTCTCATGCTTCACTTATATTATTTTGAGAGTCCTTTAGAACAGCATGGTAATTTGCTTTGGTTATGAATTTAGTCCTAATATGTAGGCATCCAAGATCGGTATAATAAAAACTATCAAAAAGTGCATCGAATACTATGAGAAGTTTGATACTTGATGATTGTCTTGAGATATGGAGATGGTGATATTAGAGTCATGCTAGTTGAGTAGTTGTGAAATTGAGAAATACTTGTTCTAAAGTTTGTGATTCCCGTATCATGCACGTATGGTGAACCGTTATGTGATGAAGTCGGGGCATGATTTATTTATTGATTGTCTTCCTTATGAGTGGCGGTCGGGGACGAGCGATGGTATTTTCCTAGCAATCTATCCCCCTAGAAGCATGCGCGTAGTACTTTGTTTCGATAACTAATAGATTTTTGCAATAAGTATGTGAGTTCTTTATGACTAATGTTGAGTCCATGGATTATACGCACTCTCACCCTTCCACCATTGCTAGCATCTCTAGTACCGCGCAACTTTCGCCGGTACCATAAACCCACCATATACCTTCCTCAAAACAGCCACCATACCTACCTATTATTGCATTTCCATAGCCATTCCGAGATATATTGCCATGCAACTTTCCACCGTTCCATTCGTTATGACACGCTTCATCTTTTTCATATTGCTTTACATGATCATGTAGTTGACATCGTATTTGTGGCAAAGCCACCATTCATAATTCTTTTATGCATGTCACTCATGAGTTATTGCATATCCCGGTACACCGCCGGAGGCATTCACATAGAGTCATATTTTGTTCTAAGAATTGAGTTGTAATTCTTGAGTTGTAAGTAAATAAAGTGTGATGATCATCATTATTAGAGCATTGTCCCACATGAGGAAAGGATGATGGAGACTATGATTCCCCCACAAGTTGGGATGAGACTCCGGACGAAAAAAAGAGGCCAAAAAAAAAGAGAAGAAGGCCCAAATAAAAAAATGATGAGAGAAAAAGAGAGAAGGGACAATGTTACTATCCTTTTTCCACACTCGTGCTTCAAAGTAGCACCATGATCTTCATGATAGAGAGTCTCTTATGTTATCACTTTCATATACTAGTGGGAATTTTACATTATAGAACTTGGCTTGTATATTCCAATGATGGGCTTCCTCAAAATGCCCTAGGTCTTCGTGAGCGAGCAAGTTGGATGCACACCCACTTAGTTTCTTTTTGAGCTTTCATACACTTATAGCTCTAGTGCATCCGTTGCATGGCAATCCCTACTCACTCACATTGATATCTATTGATGGGCATCTCCATAGCCCATTGATACGCCTAGTTGATGTGAGACTATCTTCTCCTTTTTGTCTTCTCCACAACCACCATTCTATTCCACATATAGTGTTATCTCCATGGCTCATGCTCATGTATTGTGTGAAAATTGAAAAAGTTTGAGAACATCAAAAGTATGAAACAATTGCTTGGCTTGTCATCGGGGTAGTGTATGATTTAAATACTTTGTGTGGTGAAGATAGAGCATAGCCAGACTATATGATTTTGTAGGGATAATTTTCTTTGGTCGTGTTATTTTGAGAAAACATAATTGCTTAGTTAGTATGCTTGAATTATTATTATTTCTATGTCAATATTAGACTCTTGTCTTGAATCTCTCGGATCTAAATATTCATGCCACAATAAAGAGAATTACATTGAGAATTATGTTAGGTAGCATTCCACATCAAAAATTCTGTTTTTATCATTTACCTACTCGAGGATGAGCAGGAATTAAGCTTGGGGATGCTTGATACGTCTCCAACGTATCTATAATTTTTTATTGTTCCATGCTATTATACTATCTGTTTTGGATGTCAATGGGCTTTATTTTACACTTCTATATTATTTTTGGGACTAACCTACTAACCCAAGGCCCAGTGCAAATTACTGTTTTTTGCCTATTTCAGTGTTATGCAGAAAAGGAATATCAAACGGAATCCAAATGGAATGAAACCTTCGAGAGAGTTATTTTTGGAACAAACGTGATCCAGAGGACTTGGAGTGGACGTCAAGAAACAAACGAGGAGTCCACGAGGCAGGGGGCGTGCCTACCCCCACTAGGCGCGCCCTCCCCCCTCATGGGCCCCTCGTGGCTCAACCGACCTACTTCTTCCTCCTATTATATATATTCATATACCCCAAAAACATCCAGGAGCACCACGAAACCCTATTTCCACTGCCGCAACCTTCTATACCCAACAGATCCCATCTTAGGGCCTTTTCCGGAGCTCCGCTGTAGGGGGCATCGATCACGAAGGGCCTCTACATCAACTCCATGGCCTCTCCAGTGATGTGTGAGTAGTTTACTTCAGACCTTCAGGTCCATAATTATTAGCTAGATGGCTTCTTCTCTCTCGTTGGATCTCAATACAAAGTTCTCCTCGATCTTCTTGGAGATCTATTCGATGTAACTCTTTTTGCGGTGTGTTTGTCGAGATCCGATGAATTGTGGGTTTATGATCAAGTCTATCTATGAACAATATTTGATTCTTCTCTGAAATCTTTTATGTATGATTGGCTTATCTTTGCAAGTCTCTTTGAATTATCAGTTTGGTTTGGCCTACTAGATTGATCTTTCTTGCAATGGGAGAAGTGCTTAGCTTTGGGTTCAACCTTGTGGTGCTCAATCCCAGTGACAGAAAGGGAAACAACACGTATTGTGTTGTTGCCATCGAGGATAAAAATATGGGGTTTATATCATATTGCTTGAGTTTATCCCTCTACATCATGTCATCTTGCCTAATGCGTTACTCTGTTCTTATGAACTTAATACTCTAGATGCATGCTGGATAGCGGTCGATGTGTGGAGTAATAGTAGTAGAAGCAGGCAGGCGTCGGTCTGCTTGTCACGGACGTGATGCTTATATACATGATCATGCCTAGATATTCACATAATTATTCGCTTTTCTATCAATTGCTCGACAGTAATTTGTTCACCCACCGTAATACTTATGCTATCTTGAGAGAAGCCACTAGTGAAACCTATGGCCCTCGGGTCTATTCTCCATTACATTAATATTCCATCAACAAGCTATTTCTATTACCTTTGATTTTGTAATCTTTACTTTTACTCTTTATCATAAAAATACCAAAAATATTATCTTATCACCTCTATCAAATCTCACTCTCGTAAGTGACCGTGAAGGGATTGACAATCCCTTTATCGTGTTGGTTGCGAAGTTTTTATTTGTTTGTGTAGGTATGAGGGACTTGCATGTGGCCTCCTACTGGATTGATACCTTGGTTCTCAAAAACTGAGGGAAATACTTATGCTACTTTGCTGCATCACCCTTTCCTCTTCAAGGGAAAACCAACGCAGTGCTCAAGAGGTAGCAAGCACATGCTCACTGGTTGAGCTATTCTCCTCCATCTTGTAGGCAAAGTACTTGTCAAAGGTCTCATACCTCTCGACTCGGGCATGAGTCTGAAATACCAATTTCAGCTCTTGGAACATCTTATATGCTCCGTGGCGTTCAAAACATTTTTGAATTCCTGGTTCTAAGCCGTAAAGCATGGCGCACTAAACTATCATATAGAGCTTGCCAAAAGTTCATAACGTCTGCATCTGCTCCTGCAATAGGTCTGTCACCTAGCGGTGCATCAAGGACATAATTCTTCTGTGCAGCAATGAGGATAATCCTCAGATCATGGAGCTAGTCCGCATCATTGCTACTAACATATTTCAACATATTTTTCTCTAGGAACATATCATAAATAAAACGAGGAAGCTATACGCGAGCAATTGATCTACAACATAGATGTGCAAATACTAGCAGGACTAAGTTCATGATAAATTTAAGTTCAATTAATCATATTGCTTAAGAACTCCCACTTAGATAGACATCCCTCTAATCATCTAAGTGATCACGTGATCCATATCAACTAAACCATGTCCGATCATCACGTGAGATGGGGTAGCTTTCAATGGTGAACATCACTATGTTGATCATATCTACTATATGATTCACGCTCGACCTTTCGGTCTCAGTGTTCCGAGGCCATATCTGCATATGCTAGGCTCGTCAAGTTTAACCCGAGTATTCTGCATGTGCAAAACTGGCTTGCACCCGTTGTATGTGAACGTAGAGCTTATAACACCCGATCATCACGTGGTGTCTCAGCACGAAGAACTGTCGCAACGGTGCATACTCGGGAAGAACACTTATACCTTAAAATTTTAGCAAGGGATCATCTCATAATGCTATTGTCGTACTAAGCAAAATAAGATGCATAAAAGATAAACATCACATGCAATCAAAATATGTGACATGATATGGCCATCATCATCTTGTGCCTTTGATCTCCATCTCCAAAGTACCGTCATGATCTTCATCGTCACCGGCATGACACCATGATCTCCATCATCTTGATCTTTATCAACATGTCGTCACATGGTCGTCTCGCCAACTATTGCTTTTGCAACTATTGCTATCGCATGGCGATAAAGTAAAGCAATTATATGCTACTTGCATCTTATGCAATAAAGAGACAACCATAAGGCTTCTGTCAGTTGCCGGTAATTTTAACAAAACATGATCATCTCATACAACAATTTATATCTCATCATGTCTTGACCATATCACATCACAACATACCCTGCAAAAACAAGTTAGACGTCCTCTACTTTGTTGTTGCAAGTTTTACGTGGCTGCTACGGGCTTAGCAAGAACCGTTCTTACCTGCGCATCAAAAACCACAACGCGGTATAGTGATTGCTTTTTGATCTTCAGAAAGAACCATGTTCATTGAATCCGATTCAACTAAAGTTGGAGAAACAGACACACACTAGCCACCTGTGTGCGAAGCACATCGGTAGAACCAGTCTCGCGTAAGCGTACGCGTAATGTCGGTCTGAGCCGCTTCATCCAACAATACCGCTGAATCAAGAATCAACTAGTGACGGCAAGCAATATGTATATATCCACGCCCACAACTCCTTTGTGTTCTACTCGTGCATATAACATCTATGCATAGACCTGGCTCGGATGCCACTGTTGGGGAACGCAGTAATTTCAAAAAAATCCTACGTACACGCAAGATCTATCTAGGTGATGCATAGCAACGAAAGGGGAGAGTGTTGTCCACGTACCCTCGTAGACCGAAAGCGGAAGCGTTATGACAACGCGGTTGATGTAGTCGTAGGTCTTCACGATCCGACCGATCCTAGCACCGAAGGTACGCACCTCCGCGATCTGCACACGTTCAGCTCGGTGACGTCCCACGAACTCTAGATCCAGCTGAGGTCGAGGGAGAGTTAGTCAGCACGACGGCGTGATGACGGTGATGATGAAGTTACCGTCGTAGGGCTTCGCCTAAGCACTACAACGATATGATCGAGGTGGAAATCTGTGGAAGGGGCACCGCACACGGCTAAACAAGCAACTTGTGTGTCCTAGGGTGCCCCCTGCCCCCGTATACAAAGGAGCAAGGGGGGAGGCCGGCTGGCCCTCATGTAGGCTAAATTAGGGGGAAGGAAAGAGGAGAAGAGGGAAAGGAAGGGGAGGGATTCGGCCTCCCCCTTCCTTCCCTCCTCCTTCCTTCCCCCTCCGGATGATATGGTAAGGGGGGAGGCCGAATTGGGAGGCGCCCAAGTAGGATTCCTCCTACTTGGGGCGCCCCCTTGGCTACCTCTCCTCCCCTCCAACCTATATATATGGGGGCACACCGCTAGAACGGACAATCAACAGTTGTTAGCCGTGTGGGGGCGCCCCCTCCACAGTTTATGCCTCCGGTCATATTATCGTATTGCTTAGGCGAAGCCCGACGCGGATCACTTCACCATCACAGTCACCATGCCGTCGTGCTGATGAAATTCTCCCTCGACACTTTGCTGGATCAAAAGTTCGAGGGACGTCATCGAGCTGAACGTGTGCAGAACTCGGAGGTGCCATACATTCGGTGTTTGATCGGCCGTAACGAGAAGAAGTTCGACTACATCAACCACGTTATCAAACGCTTCCGCTTTTGGTCTACGAGGGTACGTAGACACACTCTTCCCCTCTAGTTGCTATGCATCTCCTAGATAGATCTTGCGTGAGCGTAGGAATTTTTTTAAAATTACATGCTACGTTCCCCAACAGCTCATCACCGGGAGTGAGTAATTTAGTTGTAGGCATACTGGAGGTAGATGGAGATGGATGTGATTCATCATGTAATCGAGTCAATTTGTGCGAGCTTGATCCCTGTTATTCACTATGTTCTTAGATTGATGTTGCTATGACTTTGTTTTGCTTAATGCTTGTCACTAGGGACCAAGTCTCATGATTTCAGATCTGAACATATTATATTTCCATGAATATATTTGAGTTATTGATTCTATCTACAAGTTATATGCACTTATTGTTTTTCCAATTCATAGACCCCTAAGAACAATAATTGGAATACTCTCCAGGGATGACTGTAATTTGAGGAGTTCATGTATTCAGTATGTTCTAATGCTTTGTCCTGGTTCTCTATTAAAATGAACGCCTTAATTACCCTTAGTTTCCACTAGGACCCCGTTGCCACGGGTAGGTGATGAGACGACGACGAATCTCTCTCTTCAGAGCTAGGAACGGGCTCCAGATCAGGGATCCCGATGAAGAACAAGAGGTGGTGGCGGCTTTGTATCATAAAACATGATGATAATTTCCTGTGATTTTTTTGGCATATACAGGCTGGTGGTGGAATCGTCGGAAGGCAGTGGCCAGGGGCCCCACACGGGCAGGTTGCACGTCCTAGGGGGTGGCCGCACCACCTGGCTACGTGGCGGCCGTGTGACCCCCTCTAGTATTTATTTTCTCAATTATTCTTTATTTGTTCTAAAATAAATCTCCAAAAATCCTCATTCAATTCCGAGCACTTTTATTTCTGCACAAAAAAACAACACCATGGTAGTTCTGTTGAAAACAATATCAATCCGGGTTTAGTTTCATTCAAATGCAAATTAGATCTCAAAACAATAGTAAAAGTGTTTGAAAAAGTAGATACGGTGGAGACATATCATAGCACCACTTATCGGAACCACGAGAAATTCTTTGTGTCAACCGTCCTTTGCAAAATCTCCCAAAATCTACTCCTTACTTTTTTGCACATGCATGTAGTTTACTTTCTGCTGCCCATACTCTAGATATGCATGTGTAGGGTGTTTTCCTCATTGGCTAACTTATGGTAAAATCTGCCCAAACTTCAAGATAATTAAAATTGCTAATTTGGCCTTGTTACCGTCTATTCGCCCCCATTTAGACCTACCCTTCGAATCTCACACCTCGTGATTAGTTACTGCCGAGGTAACTGACGTGGACCCAAGGAGACGATTCTGCACCGAAGATGGCGCATGGTTTGAATTGACAACTTGATCAGAAGGAGATCTAAGAAGTAAGAACTAAATGATTCGGATCATGGTAACCAAGTGATCTAAGCGCTTGAATATAAGTTTTGTGGGGATGTGTACGGAAGACGTGCGTCCATTCATCTTCCTTCTCTTGAAGATATTGATCAAGCTTGCAGCCGAAATGCAGGCCACCATTGTTCGAGAGTAAAAAATTGACACTAAGCTCCGGGAGAGAGATGTTACCTCCTTTGATAATACAGAAACCCACTTCTTTTGATGATACATAAAACTTTTTTTACCGGTCAAACAGTTGGAAAATCTTCTTATGATGATACAAAAAACTTGATGGACTAGTTTTGCTGTAATTTTACCTTGAACAGGGATACATGGCCACCAGGACAGGACAGGAGAATTGTGCCAACCAATTCCGCGGTGAGCCTGATCTTGGACCTGGTGAATTCGGTAATGAGGAGAAATTCCCGGAGATCTTTCCCTTCTTCAAAATCGATCGGCACTCCCCGTTTGCGCTAGACTTCTTCCGCAAAATCTTGCCCTTTGTCAATGTTGAGATCGGCGAGAGACATGGTTGATGCCCGCCGTGACCGGAGCAGAGCACGACGTAGGGAGGGAGGGCTAGGATTGTTGTCGCTCTAGCCTCGGCGGCCCGCGACTCAACCGGGGCTGCGCGAGTGCATCCGTTTTGCTTGCCATGATGGTGATTTAACCCAGTTGATTGGTCTAATTTATTTTTGAGTGAAGTGCATCAAAGGTCCTCAAACTATTTAAAAGGTGTTACGTAGGTCCTCGAACTATGAAAAGGGTCATTGAGGTCCTTAAAGTGCAATATGCGTGTCATCCAAGTCCTCAAACTATTTTAGAGGTGTCATGTAGGTCCTTAAACTATTTCAAATGTGTCACATACGTACACACTTATTGCACTTCAAGAATTTTTGAGGACCTAGATGACACTTTTCATAGTTCGAAGACCTATGTGACACCTTCAAAATAGTTCGAGGACCTAGGGTGCACTTCACTCTTTATTGTTCAACGTTGACCTTATTCATTGGAACTGAGGGAGAGTAGGACTTAAACCCTTGTGCGTTGGTTCCACGATAAAGAACTTAACCATCTCAGAGTTCGCACGACAACTCATACCTCGAAAGACCTCAGTTCTTCTCGCGAGTTCAACAAGTTGACTGGCCAGTGGACGCTGGCGGCACCACACGAGCAAAATTTGAAACAAGCACCCTTTTTTTTCCCGATCTTCTCGCCGCAAAAAATTTCCGTTCTGAACACTAGGGCATTGATTGCACATGGAGGCCCCGGCACGAGCGACGCAGCCGCAGGGCGCAGCAGAGCCCCCAACGGGGGGTCCAAAATGGAACGGGGGCCGCAACAACATAATGGAGCGTTCCATTCATCACAAGGGAAAGAAGAGAAGAGAAGAGAAGAGAGACCACTCAACAGCCGCACATTCTCGGCATAGTGGCGCGCGCAGTAGACACACCAAGTGCGATATAAAGACGCCCCGTCGAGGCGTCAAACCTTCCAGCCTTTGCCAGTGCAGTGTGCTCGCGAGCGTAAAGGCGGCCTAGGCTGAATGCATGCACGACCTCCGTGCCCAGGCCGCACCCAAAACCTCTCCGGCCCGTATCCATCCGAACTGCGCTCCAAAGGCAGCGACTCCACGAACACGTCAATCAATGAGGCCGGCGCCGAGCCGACGCAGATGGACGGACACATGCATGCATGCACGGACGCACGCGCGCTCGTGGTCCAGCCGGCCAGCCTCTGGCCGAGTGGGTGTGTGTGCGCGCGCGCGCGGTTGTGTCATCTCGGCTTGCCCACATGGCCTGCCTGCTTGCCTGGCCACGCCACGCGCGCGCCCACGGGCTGGCATGCCGCGGCGAGCCTTTGGCCTCCTCCCCTCTCCTTTTCCCACCTGCGCGCGCGCAAAAGCGACAAGGCCGCGCGTGTGTGGGTGTGCGGTGAGCGCAGTGCGTGACATGGAGGCGTCACGTCGTGGATCTCGGAAAGCAAAGCAGGGGGGGCACTGCGACGGCGACGGCGACGGCGACGGCTGCTTCCTTCCTTCCTTCCCTGGTCAAAATGGCCATCAGCAGCTCCAAACTGGGCCAACACCGCCCACTCTACGGCTCAGCTACGCTACGCCGCCTGCCAGCGCCAGCCGCAGCGAGACAGCAACGCCTCGGCGCTCTGCGGTTTCTACTGTGTGAATTGGGACAGATAAAGCAAAAGCCTGCACGATGTAAAACCCCTCTGTGCTCAATCATGTGGACGCAAACCCCTCCTCTCTGATCAATCATACACATGCATGACCCTATCCCTAAGCTATGGCTATGGCCTAGTGTGCGACGCAGATGGCTTTATTTGTCCTTGCTGACTGGAGTCGGAGGGCAGGACCGAGGACCCTCTCTCATGTGAAGTGCCACAATCTACGTCAATTAAGCATTGATAATACTCCTATAGTATAATGTACTGGAACAATTGGTGCCCAATAACACTGAATAAGTCAGAAACTACAGCTGCGAGTGGAGCATGATACATGCAGTAGATGAGATGAGATGGGGTGAGCAGAAATTCCGGCGCAACAAGACACGGAACCAGATCTTTCAACTGTTCCAATTTCAACACCAGTGACGCTTCCTCAAGCTATCCAGTAGTGGTACAAGCTATAGGCAGAGTGTACACTTTCCCAAATTTGACTGGAGAATCAAACGACCCAAGATGCAGGAAGAACTCAAAACTTTTCCCTAGCTATGGCAATGTGCACTCGAGCTCTGAACTGTGAAGCAGCAGTACTGTGTACATTTCTACCCAATTTATATCACCAATTACACCGAAACCCAGGAGAAGAAAGAAAAGGAAGAACTACAGCACTGACAGCCTCCCACATTGCCAAAAATCTAAAATCTAAAATTGCAGGCCTTTGCTGAATTCTCAGCTACTGATAGCAAAACTGGCTGTACTTACCACAACAGCCCTTGAGTGCTTATTGAGCTGACCAAATTCACACCAATTTGCATTTACATCCGGCCACCGACTCCGGCGGTGCTTATGCTGCTGCATTGCTGCTCGATCCAAGCTTCCTGTCGATGGGCAGGGCGATGCATCCATCCACTCCCATGTCTTCAAATGACACCGCAAATTCGGCCAATTGCTGAGTTTATGTACACACAGGTCTTCATCCAGCACCAATTTGCTTCTCTCGTCCATTCCCCGGTCCAGATTACGCGAGGATGACCAATGGGAACTGCATCATCGACTCAACTCACAACCAGAAGGACTATGTTCCGGTGTCTTCTCACTGAATTGTCTTGGTGAGCTTGCATTTCGCGAGGAAGACGGTGGACGTGCAATGCACGGTGCAAAGCTTGAGCAGCTCCGAGGCTTGCTGCTTCAGCTCCGGCCCGCACCCGCTTTGGATCACCAGCAGAAGCTTGGCGGCCAGCCCGACGTCCAGGGCGGCGGGCGCGGACTCCTCGGGCACCATCCTGCACACCACCCACAGCATCGACAGGGCGCGCTGCGTGCAGGCCTCGGACACCCTCATCAGCAATCGGACGGCGTTGGGTATCGTCCTCGGGCAGTCCTTGAGAGCCGTCCTGCCTTCGGGGACCGAGGCGAGCGCGTCCAGGATGTCCAGGGCTGGCTCCACGCACTCCGTCGCCAGCTCCGGCAGCAGCTCCACCAGCTGCTGCACCGCACCAATGCTGACAATCATGCTCCTGGCCGGCCTGTGCACGGCGCAGATGGAATTGAGCAGCTCTAGCCCGGCGGCCACGCCGTCCTGGTGCCGCTTGTCCCGGACGAGGCGCATGGAGCCGGCCAAGAGGCTCAGGCTCGCCACCGTCTCCGGCCGGAAGCCTTTCTCCTCCATGAGGATGCGGATGAGGCGGACGCAGTTGATCTTGGTGTCGACGGCGCCCTCGTTGAGCATGTCCACCACGAGGGACACCTTTGCCGGCTGCATCAGCGCCGCCTTCGCGTCGGCGTCGAGCGGCACACCGCTGACAAGAATGGCCACCGCCTCGGACCCCACGGAATGAGACGTGAAGGGGCCAAGAAGCGAGGTCAGCAACGACACGCCGCAGGCCTCCGCTATGGCCTTGGTCACGGACTGGTGGGCGCAGGCGAGCGAGCGCAACTCCCGGAGCGCGGCGACGCGGGCCTGGCCCTTGAGGGGCTGCCTCCTCGGGACGGCCGTGCCGCGGAGGCCGTGGACAAGGTCCGCGGCGCGGCCGTGGTAGTCGGCCGAGCGCTTCTTGAAGCGGGTGTACCGGCGGGAGAACCAGGCGGCGATGAGCTGGCGGAGCGTGGCGTTGGGGGTGAGCGCGTCGTCCCAGAGCTCCTGCATCGTGGTCGGGCAGGTCCGGTGGCCCAGCGCCAGCCAGCGGGAGATGTTGGCGCGCTCGTACGTCTGGCCGGTGCAGAGCGTGACCGGATCCACCATGGGCTCCAGGGAGATCGGGCAGATGAAGACCGCCGGCACGACCTCGTCCCCGCCGCCATCCCCAGCGGCATCCAGCTCGTCCATCATCTTCCTCAGCTCCACCGGCTGCTTCCCCCCGTCGCCCAGCGCCCCGTCCCCGGGCTCCGGGCCGCACCCCAGGATGCCGTCCTTGAGCGCGGCGTCGATGTCGAGCACCTGTCCGCCGCAGGGCAGCTCCTGGTACTGCGGCATTGCTGCGGCGGCGACCGACCGTCTGCGCGAAGCAACCGCGCGCCCTTCCACCGCTCACTGGAGCGAGCACGGACGGCGAGGCCCTTTTAGCAGAGGCGCGCGGGCGACGGAATGATGCGGCGAATCATGGGGCGACTTATCGCCATCATCATCGCCCTCCTCCTAGCTTGCTTTCCCTCTTTCTTGACCCGCTGCTTTTCTTGGATTTTCGGGCTCCCGCGGCTGCCCACCGGTCAAAAGGGGAGGCGAGGAGCTTGAGCTGAAAGCTTCTGGGTTTTGGGCTGGAGGCGGATTGCAGGGCGTGTGAGGAGATCTGATGAGCGAGGGGGAGGAGAGGAGGGGGGAGGGGGAGTGGGAATGCGACTGAGATCCAGCTGAGCTAGAGTGGGTGGAGAAGAAGAAGGGAGAGTGAGAGTGAGAGAGCGAGCAGGAATATCCTGCTGAAATTATTATCCGGACTTGCAATTTTACTTGGGTGGGTGTGGGTGCGAGTGAGAGGGGATTGGACGAGGGGAGGTGGGGCAGGACTTGGTTGGGACCAGACACATTAGCACACTCACTGACACCCCGCCTGCGCGCCCTCTTGTATTCTTCCCCATTTTTCATTTATTTTAGCGCTGGTACTACTAGCATTTCTTTTCTCTCGCTCAAATTTTCCTTTTTGTTCGGTGCCGCCGCTGAGAAGCGTACTGGGCCCATGCCAAAAGCACCAAGCAGGAAGGCATGGGGAAGAATCTTGCAGGAAATGGCGCCATATGTTTGTTTTGTTTCAGTAGTGATCTCCTTCTAGGTCTGATGTGATTTTTACCATTGCTCCTAGGAATGAAATGCCCATGCTGTTTTGTTTCCCCTTTTCAACATTTGGTCCATTTTGAACTACGAAAACAAAATTTTCTCTCCTTCTGGGGAAGGGGAGCGGTCAGCAGCGGAACTCGAGGCTGCTGACCGGTGACCGGGACGGGTTCGAGACGGGCGTGCGTGCGTGCGTGCGTACTGTGTACTACTACGACCACTCCTAAATCTAAATCTAGGGCACGCGGACCGCACGTGCGGTGGGATCAGGATCGACAAAGAGGGCGGGGCTTTGTTTTTCTCCTTTTTTTCCCAGTTTTTGAATGGGTTCAAGGACAACAAGGACGCAGCAGGCCCGTTGCCTCATCTCCCTCCTCGTGACCCGCGCGCGATCACGTTGCGTTTACGCTTGCATCGGACCTGCCGCTCCCTCTCTTTGACCGCTTTGCTCGCACACTCGATGCTCTCTGACCAGGCCGGATTAGGAGCGCTCGAGTTTCTTTGTGTAGATAACTTGTGGGCAAGGAGATGCAAGAAATGGCACGACGTTTCGACATGGAAAATTTGCCACAAACAAGCTTGCTTTAACTTGAACAAAGTCGGTGCGTGTGGTAGGAGTATCATCAACTTATTCAAAGCTCCATCCAATCCAAAGGGAAAAAGATGGGAAACATCGCACGTGCAGCGATGCCAGGTTGGAGGCCTCTTTTTGCGTACGTCTTAATTAAGTGGATGCATCCGGTGCGACCGTGACCAGGACCAACGACCACGGGGCCGGGGCCGGAGCCCGGAGGGCCGAGCAAAGGAAACGAAGGGGGCCAAAGAAAACGTAATGTAAAGGCAAAAGCGAGCAGCGGCAGCAAGCACTGGTAGCACAGGAAAGAAAGCCGAAACTAGTAGGCACGTCCAAAGCTCAGGGCTTTAGAAAACGCGCTCCTTGACCGGCCTGCGCGCCGCACGCTACAAGCGCTCGCACTGTGCGCGAATTAAGCGCCGCACGCTCACGGTACCTTGCCAACCATACGCACGTACTGGTACGTGGGAGTTCGTACGCGCAGGTGATGGTGCGGGTCAAAGGGGCGGACAGTAAACGCGACGTGAACGTGACACCACCTAGCTAGCGGCGGACGGAGACGCGTCCGGCCGTCCGGCGATCCGTCACTGTTGCTGCACAGGGTGCCGGCCGGGCGGCCGCTGTTGCGCCGCACGAGCCCGGTGGAGTACGCGGCACGGCGTGCGTGGGCGAGGAGGCACGCAACGCAGCAACGCGGAGGCGGAAACCTCTCTCCATCCGCACGTACGACGGGTGGACCGACGGACGGACGGCGGGCACAGCGATGGATGGGTGGGTGCCCCTCCGGCACGGCCGCGCGCGGAGGGGAGGGAGGGAGGGGGGCACGGCGCACGCGCGACACCGCGACACGGTGCGTGTGACCTGAATCATGGCTGACCGGCCCGCTCCGACCCGACGTGCGAGCACAGGAGCGGGCCGTTCGGTGTCGCGCGTTGCCCCCGGCCGAGCGAGGCAAAGCGCCGGCCCAACCAACCGTCGTCCACTCGTCGCCTTCAGTACAGCCGGCGCGGCGCGGTGCGTGCGCGCGTGCGTTCAAGGGCATGGGCGCCACGCACGTTCACAGATCAGCGGCCCGTTCGACGGGTAGGTAGTACTCGTACGCAATGCCACTGTTTGATCGAGGTTCGGTCTTGCGCGCGTCGCTGGATCCGGCGACAGGCGAGCGTTGCAGGCGCTGGCAGCTGCCGCCTGGGCCCGGGCGGATCGATCGAGCTTACTCTCAATTCTCAAGTGGAGTGGTTTGAACCTGGATTGGCCACGGCACGAATATGCTCCGTTTTCAAACCAGCTCGCTTCTTCTCGGTCCTCGCTCGCCCTCGGCACCCGCCCGTCCGTCAGCACGCACCTGAGACCGGCCCGTACACGGTCAGTGAGACGGCGCCACAGTATTAAAAAACGCCAAAGCCTGCGGCTGACCTGCCACGCTGCTCCCCTCAACCACAAAGCGCGCTGATTAAACAACGCCGAGCGAGGAGGAGGAGGAGGCAGCGTCGCTTTCCCCCGATGCCCCGCGCGCAGAGCGCACCGGCCTCCGCGCCGAGCAGCGAAGCGACCCAATAACTTGACTGCCGCAATGATCATCACGATGCCGACGGCCACAGGGAGGGGCGCAGCGAGATGCCGCTCAACCCAATCCCGGCTCCGGACCGCTTTGTTTAATAATCGGCTCTGAGCTTAGCCTGTTGACTGGCTACTTTGGCTAGGGCTAGGCTAATCCGGATCGACAGGGAGGGCAGGGCGTGTGGGATCGATCTCATCTGGCTCACGGGGCGCACCCACCGCGTCTCTCGTTGCGTCGATGGCGTGCGCGGGGTCGCCGTGTGCAGCAGTGTGCCCCGGGTCTGACCGGTCAATGTGGTCCAGGGGCCAGCGGCACGGCATGGCGATGTGCCAACCCGAAGGCCGAAGCCAGTCCATGGGCCACGGGAGGAGGAGCAATCGAGGAGGGCATTTCTTGATGCTGCCAACCACCTTTGGCCCCTGCCTCTCTCTCGCTTTGACCGCCAGCGCAGGCGCGGCACCGCACCGCACCGCACCACACATCATTTCGCTTTCTCGAGGACCAGTGCTGGTCTGCTTTGGCTCCAGCTCTCTAGGAGTAGTAGTGGTAGTACTCCTTCTGTTCGCGTATGGTCGAAAGCTCTTTACAAATTTATTTAAACTTGGTTTTGAATACAAACCTAAGGCCAACTCCGCCGTGCGATCTTGTCTGGGTGCGTTCATTTGGGGTAAAACGAACGAATAGTGTGGCCCAACGCGCGGCCTCAAACGGACAAATGTCTGAATTCCGTCCATTTTTTACTCATCCTCGGTCCAAACTTGCGCTTGGTTTGGGGTGAAACGGACGCGCGCAGACGGCCTCGACGCACGCCCTTATTCCCCCGTGACCCGCCTGTCGGGGACACTATCACTCCCTCCGCTCCCAACCCTTCCACCCTCTCTCCCCGCCCCGCCCCGCCGCCGGCGCCGCCGCTATTCTCCGGCCGCGTCCTCACCGCACAGCCCCCGGCCGTCCATACCAAATCACGTCTCGACATGGCCGTCACCACGCCCGCGCTTTTGCCGTAGTTTTGGCCGTCGATCGGAGGAGGTTTGGCCGTCGCCGTCTTTGCCGGTGGCAGAGGGGACACGACCGCCGGCGACGTACCATGGCGGTCGCAGCAGCTTCCGACGAGAGCTCCAGAGCGGCCAGTAGCCGGTTGGCAACCACCCCTGCTGCGTCGAGGTGATCATCCGGCCTCTTCGCCACCACGACCGCAAGGTGTTCGACATTCTGCCCACAAAGGTATGGACAGTGGAGACGAGTTTTTCTTTCATCACTTCCTTTGTTCATCGGACGATTCGTCGTCCGATGATGAAGATCTTGTGGTGGCTGCACTGGTCGTTCACGACCACATTCAACGGCAGCTTCCTCGGTACAGGGGATCGGTCCCTGGCCGTGCTCCCAACCTGAACTGCAACAGGGAGAGAGGCCACGCCCTGCTCTATACCGATTACTTTTCCAACACCCCGCTTTTCAAGCCGAATAAATTCCGTCGCCGTTTTCGAATGGCAAGGCATGTGTTCAATCGTATCCGGGGAGGGAGTGGTTGCTCATGACCCATATTTCGAGTGCAAGACGGATGCCCTTGGCAAGTTTGGATTCTCCTCTTACCAGAAATGCACCGCGACCATCCGCATACTTGCATATGGAATTCCAGGCGATTTGGTGGATGAGTATGTGCGTATGAGTGAGACAACATGTCTGATGTCAATGTACAAGTTCTGCCAGGCTGTGATCGAGGTGTTTGACCCAGAGTACTTGAGGCAGCCAACTGCCGCTGATACAAAGAGATTGTTGGCGATCAACGCAGCTAGAGGCTTTCCAGGCATGCTTGGCAGCATAGATTGTATGCACTGGGAGTGAAAGAATTGTCCATTTGCATGACAGGGCCAGTACAGGGGGCATGTCAAGGCGTGCACTGTCATATTAGAAGCGGTGGCTTCGCAGGATCTTTGGATATGGCATTCTTTCTTTGGCATGGCAGGTTCTCACAATAATATCAACGTGCTGCAGCGTTCTCCAGTCTTCGCAAGGCTTGCAGAAGGCCACTGCCCACCTGTCAACTTTGAGATCAACAGCTACCAGTACAATAAGGGATACTATCTAGCTGATGATATATATCCTCAATGGTCAGCTTTTGTAAAGACAATTTCGAAACCCCAGTGTGAGAAGAGAAAGAGATTTGCCCAAATGCAAGAGAGTGCTAGAAAGGATGTGGAACGTGCTTTTGGTGCGCTTCAATCCCAATGGGGTATCGTTCAAAACCCTACACTGTCATGGGATGAAATGAAGCTTTGGGAGGTGATGTCTGCTTATGTGATCATGCACAATATGATCGTCGAGGACGAGCGTGATGAGAGTATCTTCGACCAAGGATTTGATTATCAAGGTGAAAATATTGAGACCCTGCACCAAGACCTGACAACATTTGAATAGTTTGTCCAATTCCACCGTGAGCTGCCTGATTGGCACACTCATTTAAATCTTCAAAATGACTTGGTTGAGTACGTTTGGGATCATATTGGCAACCAATAGATGTATTGATTCATTTTATATTCAGTCGAGACAATTTCGATTTGGTTGTAAAACTATTTTATTATAGACAATTTCAATTGGGTTGTAAAACTATTTTAATTTTCAGACAAATATTTGGACGTGCAAACTAGTTTAATGAAAATATGGGCATTTTTTGTCCTGACGAACAGGATGAGACAAATGGATGCGGCCGCGCGCTGGGCGCACGGCCACTGCATTCTAGGACACACCCGGATACGACCCCATTGCCCTACCCAAATGGACAAAATTCGGACAAAACGGACGTCCGTTTGAGGTCGCGCGGTGGAGTTGGCCTAATAGCGTGAGTACTTTTTTTTTTGCCTTTTCTCTTACGGAAGAAAGATGACTGAAGAGGAGATGAAAAAGGTGAAGTGATGTTTTTTTAGACAAAAATGGTCAAGGGTAGATAAAAAATGGTGAAGGAATGGGTCGGCCCGCTCCGGCCTGGACCTGATCCCTGCAGCCCCTCTATTCTGTTTAGGGACATAGAGCCGGCCGAGTGGCTCAATACCAAGTGATTTCTCAAAAAAAAAAAAAAGAGCCGGCCGAGTGGCTCAATACCAAGTGATTTCTCAAAAAAAAAAATAGAGCCGGCCGAGTGGCTCAATACCAAGTGACCTCATGTCCATTGGACAATATGGAGACACATCTTAATAGAAGATCAGTCTTTGCTAAATTTCAGTCAACTGAGACTTCGTTATGTCTTCGTCGATGCTATGTTCGTGAGATCTTACAATCCGTGTAACTTTTACTCTTTACCTTTTTTTTTCTTATTTACATGTTATGTCACTTGACTGAGACTTGGTTAATACTGAGTCGACTAACACCTAAGCCACACCCATACAAAATTGCACAATAATGCGTGGCGGGAGATTCGGTTCAGGCACGACTTGCTGGAAAAGTCTTGAAGATCCTGCAGGGCCGGTGCGGTTGGAGAAGTGGATGAGGGCTCGAGTGGAGGTCTTCGCCAGGCAGTGCTCGGCAACGGCATTGGTGAGGCCTGCGACTGCCAGACGAATTCAGCACGCTGAGCTTCTACGAAGGCCCGGTCTGGCTAGGCCACCAGAGAAGACGGCATCGGAGCATGGCCCTGTATGGCGACGAGTTCGACCTCAGATATGGACTTAGCATACAACGGCGTGGGTAATTTGTCTCAGGTTTTTTTACGGAGTCTTCATGTTTGGTTTGGAACGACGTGGCGAAGACGCCTTCCCAATTTAGAAATACGCCTTCCCCGCCCTATCCTCGTTTCGGTGGTGTGTTTGGCACTGGCTCAAGGCGTGTGGTTGTGTGATGCGGAGCATCCTACGATCATCCCCATGGACCTACCTCCATCTCTCACGACACCACACGGACCAATGACTAGAGCTCGAGCAAGGGCTATCGAAACTAAGGTGAACTCGCTCCTCTCCGAACTAACACATTCCACATATGAGACATGGCTACTATCTCAAGCGGAGACTGATACGTCTCCAATGTATCTATAATTTTTGATTGCTCCATGCTATATTATCTACTGTTTTGGACTATATTGGGCTTTATTTTCCACTTTTATATTATTTTTGGGACTAACCTATTAACCAGAGGCCAGCCCAGAATTGCTGTTTTTTGCCTATTTGTAGGATCTAGAAGTAGATGTGTCTAGAGGGGGGGTGATTAGACACTTAGTGCTAAAGTTGCAATTTTTAGGCCTTTTTGGTTTGAGTGGAGTTTTAGGCACAATTTCAACATACACAATACATATCAAGTAAGCATGCAAAGAGTATATGAGCAGCGGAATGTAAAGCATGCAATTTGCAAGAATGTAAGGGGAAGGGTTTGGAGAATTCAAACACAATTGGAGACACGGATGTTTTTCCCGTGGTTCGGATAGGTGGTGCTATCCTACATCCACGTTGATGGAGACTTCAACCCACGAAGGGTAACGGTTGCGCGAGTCCACGGAGGGCTCCATCCACGAAGGGTAATGGTTGCGCGAGTCCACGGAGGGCTCCACCCACGAAGGGTCCACGAAGAAGCAACCACCCACGAAGGGTCCACGAAGAAGCAACCTTGTCTATCCCACCATGGCCATCGCCCACGAAGGACTTGCCTCACTAGCGGTAGATCTTCACGAAGTAGGCGATCTCCTTGCCCTTACAAACTCCTTGGTTCAACTCCACAATCTTGTCGGAGGCTCCCAAGTAACACCTATCCAATCTAGGAGACACCACTCTCCAAGAAGTAACAAATGGTGTGTTGATGATGAACTCCTTGCTCTTGTGTTTCAAATGATAGTCTCCCCAACACTCAACTCTCTCTCATAGGATTTGGATTTTGTGGAAAGAAGATTTGAGTGGAAAGCAACTTGGGGAAGGCTAGAGATCAAGATTCATATGGTAGGAATGGAATATCTTGGTCTCAACACATGAGTAGGTGGTTCTCTCTCAGAACATATGAGTTGGAATGGTGTATGTGTTCTGATGGCTCTCTTCACGAATGAAGAGGAGGTGGAGGGGTATATATAGCCTCCACACAAAATCCAACCGTTACACACAGTTTTCCAATCTCGGTGGGACCGAATCAACAAACTCGGTCGGACCGAAAAGGTAAACCTAGTGACCGTTAGAGATTTTCGGTGGGACCGACTGGATCAACTCGGTGGGACCGATGTGCTAGGGTTAGGGTAAATCCAAAACTCAGTTTGACCGATTACTCAAACTCGGTGGGACCGATTTGGGTAATAAGTGAAACAGAGAGTTGGCCAAGCAAACTCGGTGGGGCCGATTGCACATCTCGGTGGGACCGAAAATATTGCAATAGGTAACAGAGAGTTTGCAAGCCCATCTCGGTGAGACCGAGATCCCATCGGTGGGACCGAACTGATTAGGGTTTCTGGCAGTGGCTATGACAGGTGAAACTCGGTGGCGCCGGATAGGAATAATCGGTAGGTCCGAGTTTGGCTTTGGGTTTAGGTCATATGTGGAAGTGGGAAAGTAGCTGAGGATTTTGGAGCATATCATTAAGCACATGAAGCAATAGGCTCATTAAGCAACACCTCATCCCTCCTTGATAGTATTGGCTTTTCCTATGGACTCAATGTGATCTTGGATCACTAAAATATAAAATGAAGAGTCTTGAGCTTGAAGCTTTAGTCAATCCTTTGTCCTTAGCATCTTGAAGGAGTTGCCACAACCTTTAGTCCATGCCACTCCATTGTTGAACTTATCTGAAACATGCTAGATAGAAATGTTAGTCCAACAAGAGATATGTTGTCATCAATTATCAAAACCACCTAGGGAGCACTTGTGCTTTCAATCTCCCCCTTTTTGGTAATTGATGGCAACATACATCAAAGCTTTAGATAAAGATATAAAGAACAGCAAGTAAAGCTTTGGAAGGACATGTAACAAGCATAGGCTCCCCCTACATGTATGCACTCATGTAAATATGAAATATAGAGGCATGTGAGAGCATAACCATGAAAGAGTAGGCAATGTGTTACATGTATCTTGGTCATATGCATCAGAGCAAAAGATTATCAAGGAAAATACCTTCATGCTCATGAGTCCTTCTTGCAAACAGTATGTACATAAGCAAGAACTCCTCATACTCATGATTTTGATGCATATACTTACCTTGTGGTCTTGAGTTGGCTTAGGATGGAATGAACCTGCACAAACAAAGTTAGATAACACAGGTACATCCACTAGCCAGAGCAAACAAAAGAAACCACAAGAATACCAAGACTGGGATGACATGTAGAGAGTGAGTACAAGGTACCACATTGGATTCAACATGTCCCCAAGAATAAAGATATGCAATGAATTTGACTGATTTCTTTCCCTTAGGTGTCTTGCTCCCCCAGAATCTTACATGGGATATTGGGAGAAGATAAGGAACAGCAAATCAGAGCTGAAAGATACAAATAAACATGTCTTTCCCCCTAAAAAGACATGTGACATCTCTCCTCTTGAACATCAAGCATCAAGCATCTGGGACATCTGGGATCCTTGAGTATTCTCTCCCCCTGAAAGTCTCTCTCTCCCCCTTAATACTTTCTCTCTTGTAGGTTTGGTCCTTGAGACTTTTTCTCTCCCTTGATGTGATCTCTCTCTCTCCTACAAGCTTTGATGTGATCTCTCTCTCCCCCTTTGACATCAATTTCCAAGAAGGGCTTTCTGGAATCCGTCGTATAGGTTTGGTCCTTGAGACTCAGCACAAAGCAATGGATAAAACTGTAATGCTTGTAGAGGACAAGATCCATTGAGTAGAGCTGGATCAGAAGAAATATAGAACAAGTGGCAAACTGTTTTTCCTGTTGCGAAGTCGGTGGCACCGAGTGGTATGTTTCGGTGGCACCAAAAATATTATGTTGGACCGAAAATTACAAGTCGGTGAAACCGAGTTCACACAGAGAAAAACACTTGTCACCTCAGCTCACTAGACATGTAGGATCTCACAAAGATTTGCAATGAATTACCTGAAGGATTTGCAAGGAATTAAATGCAGAAAATGCAGAACATAAACAGAAAGAAAAGAGAAGAGACTGAAAAATCTAGATGGAGTTTTTTTTGAAAAAGAGAAAGAAACTAAACATGCATGAGATACACACAAAAAGAACACAAGAGAACTTTATCTAGAGTTGGGCGGTGACATAGTCACCTATGTTAGAGTATATTGACTTAGGAGTCAAGTGAGAACACTTGATCATAGGTCATACTCATCGTTTAAGCTCAAAATGGGGTTACCATTTTTTGTTTAAGCATCTTGATGTATTCACATCTTGTTGAGTTGCTTTGACTCATGTCTTGGAGTAAAGCTTCTCTAAGATGGAATAACATATCTTGGGTGGTGGTGTGGTTCTTGCTCATATAGTTGAACTTGTGTGGGTGCTCAAGGTTGATGTAGCTCATCAAGAGTTGAGAGTACCACTTGGAGTTTGAGTTCATCTACCTACATGGGTTAGTTCTTGCAAGGAAGAGCACTTGTGTATCCAAAAATGACAATCATGAAGCTCAACATAGAATTTGTCAAAGGATATGTTTGAATGGTTTTGTGCTTCCTTGTCTTCAACCGCCATTGTGTAGAGACTTGGTGATGTAGAGATTGCTCAAGATGTGAGTGAGTCGCAATCTCATGGAATTAGATTCAACCAAGCACCTATATGGGTTAGACAACATGCAAGGTACAAATATATCCAAGACATAAGATAGTCATCATAAGAGATATATCATGGATTAGTCATAAGCTCATGTCTTGCATGTATCCAATGGAGTTTCTACTCCAAGTTCGAAGCATCAATGATGTTCAATTCACCTCTCAACCTGCAAAATACTTTCTCATCAAGAGGTTTAGTAAATATATCTGCTAATTGCTTATCGGCGCGAACGTGCTTAAGATTAATGTCACCCTTAGCAACATGATCTCGAATGAAATGATGACGAACTTCAATATGCTTAGTTCGAGAATGTTGTACAGGATTATGACCAATTTTGATAGCACTTTCATTGTCACAAAGCAGTGGAACATGTTTCACATAAATCCCATAATCTTTAAGAGTTTGGGTCATCCAAAGTAATTGAGCACAACATGAACCAGCGGCAATGTATTCCGCTTCGGCGGTGGATAAGGATACCGAGTTTTGTTTCTTGGAAGACCAAGACACAAGAGATCTACCAAGAAATTGACAAGTACCCGAAGTGGACTTTCTATCAATCTTGTCTCCGGCATAATCCGAGTCGGAATAGCCAACAAGATCAAAAGAAGACCTCTTAGGATACCAAATGCCAAAATTTGGTGTATGGATTAAATATCTCACTATCCTTTTCACAGCCTTAAGATGACATTCTTTAGGAGCAGCTTGATATCGTGCACACACGCACAGACTTAGCATAATATCGGGACGTGAAGCACATAGGTATAACAATGAACCAATCATAGAGGGATAAACCTTTTGATCAACCGGTTCACCATCATTGGTCAAATCATTATGTCCACTAGTAGGCATGGGTGTAGACATACCTTTGCATTCTTGCATATTGAACTTCTTGAATAAGTCCTTGGTGTACTTCGTTTGAGAGACAAATGTACCTTCCTTAGTTTGCTTGATTTGCAAACCGAGAAAGAATTTGAGTTCACTCATCATAGACATCTCAAACTTCTCTGACATTAGCTTTCCAAACTTTTCACTAAAGAGAGGGTTAGTTGAACCAAATATGATATCATCGACATAAATTTGGCATACAAATAGTTCTCCATTAACCCTTTTAGTAAAAAGAGTAGAATCAATTTTACCAATTTCAAAACCACTTGTAATAAGGAACTTGGTCAAGCATTTATACCATGCTCTAGGAGCTTGTTTAAGACCATAAAGAGCTTTGTGAAGTTTGTAAACATGATTTGGTTTCTTAGGATTGATAAAGCCGGGAGGTTGTTTGACATAAACTTCCTCCTCTATTTCACCATTTAGAAAAGCACTTTTAATGTCCATTTGGTACAAGGTGATATTATGGTGATTAGCATAGGCAAGTAAGATGCGAATGGACTCAAGTCTAGCAACGGGAGCATATGTCTCACCATAGTCCATACCTTCGACTTGTGTGTACCCTTGGGCAACGAGACGTGCTTTGTTGCGAACCACTTGTCCATCTTCATCTTGCTTGTTGCGAAACACCCATTTGGTACCAATGATGTTGTGGTTGTTGTCGGGCTTCTCAACCACTGTCCAAACTTGGTTTCTCTAAAAATTGTGTAGCTCTTCATGCATAGCGTTTATCCAATCCGGATCTTCTAATGCTTCTTCAACCTTCATAGGTTCAATGCTAGAGATGAATGAATAGTTTTCACAAAAGTTAGCTAAACGAGTTTTTGAGCGAGTGATTCTCCCGGTTTGTATATCATTGAGGATTTCCTCGACGGGATGATCTTTGGCAATTCTTGCTCGAACTCGTGAGAGCTTTTGCTTGGGTCTTCGTTGAACATCTTCTTCATCTTGTTCTTCTTCTTGGCCTTCTTCATTGTTGACGTCGTCGTTCTCTTGTCGTGGTGGAGAAAGAGGTTGTTGATGTTCGTCTTGATGCATTTCCTTGTCTTCTTCATCTTGGTGTGTCCCACTTGTGGATGCTTCCGTGTCGATTCTTGGTTCACCTTGTCGTGAAGTAGAAGCTTCCACTTGGACGGATGAAGTACTCTCCTTCACCTCCGTTGGACGAATTTTGCCAATGGACAAGTCTTGGATTGCTTCTGAAGGGTCTTTGTGTCCTACATCAATTGGCAATTGCTCTACTTGCGAGCCATTAGATTCATCAAACTTCACATCTACCGTCTCTTCAACCTTTCGGGTGAAATTGTTGTAGACACGGTAAGTGTGAGAGTTTGAGCCATAACCAAGTAGAAAACCTTCATGAGATTTAGGAGCAAACTTTGAACGACGATGCTTATCAAGAATGTAGCACTTTGAGCCGAATACTCGAAAGTATCCAACTTGGGGTTTGTTACCGGTGAGAAGCTCGTATGCCGTCTTGCCGAGTAGCTTGTGAAGATATAAGCGATTTGTTGCGTGACAAGCTGTCTCAACCGCTTCTGCCCAAAAGTGCTTCGGCGTCTTGTATTCATCAAGCATCGTTCTTGCCATTTCGATGAGCGTCCGGTTCTTCCTCTTAACAACTCCATTTTGTTGAGGTGTGTACGTAGCCGAGAACTCGTGTGAAATCCCTTCTTCGTCAAGAAAGGTGTCCACATTTGCGTTCTTGAACTCCGTTCCGTTGTCACTCCGAACCTTCTTGATCTTCACGTCAAACTGATTTTGGGCCTTCCTAGCGAAGTTTCTGAAGATCTTCTGGACCTGCGACTTGTCATTAAGAAAGAACACCCACGTAAATCTTGAAAAATCATCAACTATAACTAGACCAAAAGAATTTCCACCGAGACTCTTGTAGGCGTTGGGACCAAAAAGATCCATATGAAGTAGCTCGAGTGGCCTTCTTGTGGTCATGATGTTCTTCACGGGATGCCTTCCTCCAACCTGTTTACCTGCTTGACAAGCACTGCAAAGTCTATCCTTATCAAATATGACATCGTTAACTCCAAGGATATGATTTCCTTTAATAAGCTTGTCAAGGTTTCTCATGCCAACGTGACCTAGTCGTCTATGCCACAACCAACCTTTTGAGGATTTAGCAACAAAGCAAGTTTTAGGTTGTGCCTTTTTAGAGAAATCGACAATGTAAAGATCACCTCTACGCATACCGGTAAAGACCATTTTATGATTGTCTCGACGAAATACTTGGCAATCTACCTCAGTAAATAGGACATTCAAACCGAAATCAGCAAGTCTAGATACTGAAAGTAAGTTGTAGCCGAGAGATTCAACGAGCATGACATTTTGAATGGAACTATCATGTGAGATGGCCACCTTACCAAGGCCAACCACTTTACCCTTTGAATTATCACCAAAGGTGAAGTATTTTCGAGGGCCGTCATTTTCAGCAAGCTCACAAAACACCTCTTCATCTCCGGTCATATGATCAGTACATCCACTATCAAGAACCCATTCCTTTCCTCCTGATTCATATCCCCGAAGATTTGCCATAAGACCAAAATGTCTCATTGCATCATCAAGATCGAAGTCACTATCATCATCATCATCATAGTATCCATGTTCATCATGATCTTGTGACTCATCATTTCCTAGAGAGGGTAATTCATTAGATAAATGATCATCAAAGTGGTCACCTTTATGAATTCTTATAGCTTCGAATATGATATCACTAATGATTCCAACATCTCCTTTAGCTCGCTTGAGATTGGCAAGCTCAAATAGATAATCACCAAAACTAGGATCACTAGAGTTCATCTTACTCAAGGCAATAGATTTATGGAGAATTTCATCCAAATTTTTCAAGGAATGATCGGGAAATCGTTCCTCAAGAAATTTCAATATAGTATAGGCACAATTAAGAGTAGGCAAATTAGCAATCAAATTTTTGGGCAATCCTCTAATGATGAGCTCAATATTTCTAAGATTGCAAATCATGTCAATATCTTCATCTAGGGTAGGATGCAAAGGATCAATATGAGGTGCACAAGGGCTAGCAATATACTTGTTCAAATGATATTGATTGAAAATTACAAGCATCTCATTTTTCCACTCATGAAAATACTCTCCATCAAGAATAGGCACTCTATGTCTAATACTCCCTAAGGTAGACACATCCATCTTCCTCCAATGGTGATTAAACCAAGGCAATGGAGACCAAAACTCTGATACCACTTGTAGGATCTAGAAGTAGATGTGTCTAGAGGGGGGGTGATTAGACACTTAGTGCTAAATTTGCAATTTTTAGGCCTTTTTGGTTTGAGTGGAGTTTTAGGCACAATTTCAACATACACAATACATATCAAGCAAGCATGCAAAGAGTATATGAGCAGCGGAATGTAAAGCATGCAACTTGCAAGAATGTAAGGGGAAGGGTTTGGAGAATTCAAACGCAATTGGAGACACAGATGTTTTTCCCGTGGTTCGGATAGGTGGTGCTATCCTACATCCACGTTGATGGAGACTTCAACCCACGAAGGGTAATGGTTGCGCGAGTCCACGGAGGGCTCCACCCACGAAGGGTAATGGTTGAGCGAGTCCACGGAGGGCTCCACCCACGAAGGGTCCACGAAGAAGCAACCACCCACGAAAGGTCCACGAAGAAGCAACCTTGTCTATCCCACCATGGCCATCGCCCACGAAGGACTTGCCTCACTAGCGGTAGATCTTCACGAAGTAGGCGATCTCCTTGCCCTTACAAACTCCTTGGTTCAACTCCACAATCTTGTCGGAGGCTCCCAAGTAACACCTAACCAATCTAGGAGACACCACTCTCCAAGAAGTAACAAATGGTGTGTTGGTGATGAACTCCTTGCTCTTGTGCTTCAAATGATAGTCTTCCCAACACTCAACTCTCTCTCATAGGATTTGGATTTTGTGGAAAGAAGATTTGAGTGGAAAGCAACTTGGGGAAGGCTAGAGATCAAGATTCATATGGTAGGAATGGAATATCTTGGTCTCAACACATGAGTAGGTGGTTCTCTCTCAGAACATATGAGTTGGAATTGTGTATGTGTTCTGATGGCTCTCTCCACGAATGAAGAGGAGGTGGAGGGGTATATATAGCCTCCACACAAAATCCAACCGTTAGACACAGTTTTCCAATCTCGGTGGGACCGAATCAACAAACTCGGTCGGACCGAAAAGGTAAACCTAGTGACCGTTAGAGATTTTCGGTGGGACCGACTGGATCAACTCGGTGGGACCGATGTGCTAGGGTTAGGGTAAATCCAAAACTCGGTTTGACCGATTACTCAAACTCGGTGGGACCGATTTGGGTAATAAGTGAAACAGAGAGTTGGCCAAGAAAACTCGGTGGGGCCGATTGCACATCTCGCTGGGACCGAAAATATTGCAATAGGTAACAGAGAGTTTGCAAGCCCATCTCGGTGAGACCGAGATCCCATCGGTGGGACCGAACTGATTAGGGTTTCTGGCAGTGGCTATGACAGGTGAAACTCGGTGGCGCCGGATAGGAATAATCGGTAGGTCCGAGTTTGGCTTTGGGTTTAGGTCATATGTGGAAGTGGGAAAGTAGCTGAGGATTTTGGAGCATATCATTAAGCACATGAAGCAAGAGGCTCATTAAGCAACACCTCATCCCTCCTTGATAGTATTGGCTTTTCCTATGGACTCAGTGTGATCTTGGATCACTAAAATGTAAAATGAAGAGTCTTGAGCTTGAAGCTTTAGCCAATCCTTTGTCCTTAGCATCTTGAAGGAGTTCCCACAACCTTTAGTCCATGCCACTCCAGTGTTGAACTTATCTGAAACATGCTAGATAGAAATGTTAGTCCAACAAGAGATATGTTGTCATCAATTATCAAAACCACCTAGGGAGCACTTGTGCTTTCACTATTTCAGTGTTTCGAATAAACGGAATATCAAATGGAGTCCAAACGGAATGAAACCTTCGGGAACACGATTTTCTCACCGAACGTGATCCAGGAGACTTGGACCCTATGCCAAGGCATCGGAGAGGCAGTCACGGGGGTGGGGGGCGCGCCCCCTGCCTCGTGGGCCCCTCGATGCTCCACCGACGTACTTCTTCCTCCTATATATACATACGTTCCCCCAAACGACCAGATACGGAGCCAAAAACCTAATTCCACCGCCACAACTTTCTGTATCCACGAGATCTCATCTTGGGGCCTGTTCCGGAGCTCCGCCGGAAGAGGGCCGTCATCACTGAGGGCTTCTACATCATCATAGCCTCTCCGATGAAGTGTGAGTAGTTTACCTCAGACCTTCGGGTCCATAGTTAGTAGCTAGATGGCTTCTTCTCTCTTTTTGGATCTCAATACAAAGTTCTCCCCTCTCTTGTGGAGATCTATTCGATGTAATCTTCTTTTTGCGGTGTGTTTGTTGAGACCGATGAATTGTGGTTTTATGATCAAGTCTATCTATGAATAATATTTGAATTTTCTCTGAATTCTTTTATGTATGATTGGTTATCTTTGCAAGTCTTTTTGAATTATCCGTTTAGTTTGGCCAACTAGATTGGTAGTTCTTGCCATGGGAGAAGTGCTTAGCTTTGGGTTCGATCTTGCGGTGTCCTTTCCCAGTGACAGAAGGGGCAGCAAGGCACGTATTGCATCATTGCCATCGAGGATAACAAGATGGGGTTTATTTCATACTGCATGAATTTATCTCTCTACATCATGTCATCTTGCTTAAGGCGTTACTCTGTTTTTAACTTAATACTCTAGATGCATGCTGGATAGCGGTCGATGAGTGGAGTAATAGTAGTAGATGCAGAATCGTTTCGGTCTACTTGTCACGGACGTGATGCCTATATACATGATCATGCCTAGATATTCTCATAACTATGCTCAATTCTGTCAATTGCTCAACAGTAATTTGTTCACCCACCGTAGAATACTTATGCTCTTGAGAGAAGCCACTAGGAAACCTATGGCCCCCGGGTCTATTCTCATCATATCAATCTCCATCACTTTAATCTTGCTTTGCTTTTTTACTTTGCCTTTACTTTTTACTTTGCATCTTTATACCAAAAATACCAAAAATATTATATCTATCAGATCTCACTCTCGTAAGTGACCATGAAGGGATTGACAACCCCTAATCGCGTTGGTTGCGAGTAGCTATCGTTTTGTGCAGGTACGAGAGACTTGAGCGTGGCCTCCTACTGGATTGATACCTTGGTTCTCAAAAACTGAGGGAAATACTTATGCTACTCTACTGCATCATCCCTTCCTCTTCGGGGAAAACCAACGCAAGCTCAAGACGTAGCAAGAAGGATTTCTGGCGCCGTTGCCGGGAGTCTGCGCAAAAAGTCAACATACCAAGTACCCATCACAATCCCTATCTCTCGTATTACTTTATTTGCCATTTGCCTCTCATTTTCCTCTCCCCCACTTCACCCTTGCCGTTTTATTCGCCCTCTCTCTCTATCCTCCCTCTCTATTTGCCTCTTTTGCCCGTTTGCTCTTGTTTGCTCGTGTGTTGGATTGCTCGTTTGTCGCGATGGCTCAAGATAATACTAAATTGTGTGACTTCACCAATACCAATAATAATGATTTCCTTAGCACTCCGATTGCTCCTCTTACCGATGCTGAATCTTGTGAAATTAATATTGCTTTGTTGAATCTTGTTATGAAAGATCAATTCGCCGACCTTCCTAGTGAAGATGCCGCTACTCATCTGAATAGCTTCGTTGATTTATGTGATATGCAAAAGAAAAAAGATGTCAATAATGATGTCGTTAAATTGAAGCTATTTCCTTTTTCGCTTAGAGATCATGTTAAAGCTTGGTTTTCGTCTTTGCCTAAAAATAGTATTGATTCTTGGAACAAGTGCAAAGATGCTTTTATCTCTAAGTATTTCCCTCCCGCTAAGATCATCTCTCTTAGAAACGATATTATGAACTTTAAGCAACTTGATCATGAACATGTCGCACAAGCTTGGGAGAGAATGAAATTAATGATACGTAATTGCCCTACTCATGGTTTGAATTTGTGGATGATTATACAAAATTTTTATGCCAGATTGAATTTTGCTTCTAGAAATCTTTTAGATACGGCCGCGGGAGGCAATTTTATGGAAATCACTTTAGGAGATGCTACTAAACTCTTAGATAATATTATGGTTAATTATTCTCAATGGCATACTGAAAGATCTTCTAATAAAAAAGTGCATGCGATAGAAGAAATCAATGTTTTGAGTGGAAAGATGGATGAACTTATGAAATTATTTGCTACTAAGAGTGTTTCTCTTGATCCTAATGATATGCCTTTGTCTACTTTGATTGAGAATAACAATGAATCTATGGATGTGAATTTTGTTGGTAGGAATAATTTTGGTAACAACGCTTATAGAGGGAATTTTAATCCTAGGCCATATCCTAGCAATCCTTCTAATAATTATGGGAATTCCTACAACAACTCTTATGGAAATTATAATAAGATGCCCTCTGAATTTGAGAATAGTGTTAAAGAGTTTATAAATTCACAAAAGAATTTTAATGCTTTGCTTGAAGAGAAATTGCTTAAAGTTGATGATTTGGCTAGAAACGTTGATAGAATTTCTCTTGAGATTGATTCTTTAAAGCTTAGATCTATTCCTCCTAAGCATGATATCGATGAGTCTCTCAAAGCCATGAGAATTTCCATTGATGAGTGCAAGGAAAGAACCGCTAGGATGCGTGCTTCCAAAGATGCCTTTATTAAAGCGTGTTCTTCCAATACCTATGAAAATCAAGATGAAGATCTAAAAGTTATTGATGTGTCCCCTATTAAATCTTTGTTTTGCAATATGAATCTTGATGAAACTGAATATGATCTTCCTTTACCTAGAAGGCGTTCTAAAAATTCGGAGTATTTAGATCTTTATGATAAAATTGATGAAAGTGGGATTGAAAGAAATAAAAATCTAGATGTTGCTAAACCCACTATATTGGATTTCAAGGAATTTAATTATGAAAGTTGCTCTTTAATTGATTGTATTTCCTTGTTGCAATCCGTGCTAAATTCTCCACATGCTTATAGTCAACATAAAGCCTTCACCGAACATATTGTTGATGCCTTGATGCAATCTTATGAAGAAAAACTTGGTTGAAAGTTTCTATCCCTATAAAACTCTATGATGAGTGGGAACCAACTATTAAAATTAAAATTAAAGATCATGAGTTTTATGCTTTGTGTGATTTGGGTGTTAGTGTCTCTACTATTCCCAAGACTTTGTGTGATTTGCTAGATTTCCGTAATTTTTATGATTGCTCTCTAAACTTGCATCTTGCGGATTCCACTATTAAGAAACCTATGGAAGGATTAATGATATTCTTATTGTTGAAAATAGGAATTATGTGCCCGTAGATTTCATTGTTCTTGATATAGATTGCAATCCTTCTTGCCCTATTATTCTTGGTAGACCTTTCCTTAGAACGGTTGGTGCGATTATTGATATGAAGGAAGGGAATATTAGATTTCAATTTCCATTAAAAAAGGACATGGACCACTTTCCAAGAAAGAAAATAAAATTACCATATGAAACTATCATGAGAGCCACTTATGGATTGCCTATCAAAGATGGCAATACCTAGATCTACCCTCGCTTTTATGCCTAGCTAGGGTCGTTAAACGATAGCGCTTGTTGGGAGGCAACCCAATTTTATTTTTATTCATTGATTTTTGCTCCTGTTTAGTAATAAATAAATTATTTAGCCTCTGTTTTGGTTGTGTTTTTGTGTTTAATTAGTGTTTGTGCCAAGTAGAACCGTTGGGAAGACTTGGGGAAAGTCTTGTTGAACTTGCTGTAAAAAATAGAAACTTTAGCACTCACGAGAACTGCTGTCATTTTTATTTGGGGAGTTATATTTACTTAATTATTTTTGCAGATGATGAATAGATAAATTCCTCACGTCCAACAATTTATTTTAGAATTTTTGGGGTTCCAGATCTTGCGCTATCTACAGATTACTACAGACTGTTCTGTTTTTGACAGATTCTGTTTTTCGTGTGTTGTTTGCTTATTTTGATGAATCTATGGTTAGTAAAATAGTTTATAATCCATATAAAAGTTGGAATACAGTAGGTTTAACAACATTATAAATAAAGAATGAGTTCATTGCAGTACCTTGAAGTGGTCTTTTGTTTTCTTTCGCTAACGGAGCTCACGAGTTTTCTACTTTAAGTTTTGTGTTGTGAAGTTTTCAAGTTTTGGGTGAATTCTTTTGATGGGTTATGGAACAAGGAGTGGAAAGAGCCTAAGCTTGGGGATGCCCATGGAACCCCCAAGATAATCCAAGGACACCAAAAAGTCAAAGCTTGGGGATGCCCCGGAAGGAATCCCCTCTTTCGTCCACTTCCGTCGGTAATTTACTTGGAGCTATATTTTTATTCACCAACATGATATGTGTTTTGCTTGGAGCGTCTTGTATTATTTTTGTCTTTGTGTTTTAGTATGCCACAATCATCCTTGATGTACACACCTTTTGAGAGAGCCATACATGAATTAAAATTTGATAGAATATTCTATGTGCTTCACTTATATCTTTTGAGATATGTAGTTTTGCTCTATGTGCTTCACTTATATCTTTTGAGCGTTATAATTTTGCTCTATGTGCTTCACTTTGATCTTTTAGAGGACGGTGGTGGATTTGTTTTAAAGAAACTATTGATCTCTCATGCTTCACTTAAAATATTTTGAGAGTCTCTTAATAGCATGGTAATTTGCTTAATAATATGCTTGGTATTCAAGATTTGTGAAACTTTCTTTTGAGTGTGTTGAATACTAAGAAAAGATTGAAACATGATAATTGTTTTGAGATATGGAGGTGATAATATTAAAGTCATGCTAGTTGAGTAGTTGTGAATTTAAAGAATACTTGTGTTAAAGTTTGTGATTCCCGTAGCATGCACGTATGGTAAACCGTTATGTGATGAAGTCGGAGCATGATTTATTTATTGATTGTCTTCCTTATGAGTGGCGGTCGGGGACGAGCGATGGTCTTTTCCTAGCAATCTATCCCCCTAGAAGCATGCGCGTAGTACTTTGTTTCGATAACTAATAGATTTTTGCAATAAGTATGTGAGTTCTTTATGACTAATGTTGAGTCCATGGATTATACGCACTCTCACCCTTCCACCATTGCTAGCATCTCTAGTACCGCGCAACTTTCGCCGGTACCATAAACCCACCATATACCTTCCTCAAAATAGCCACCATACCAACCTATTATGGCATTTCCATAGCCATTCCGAGATATATTGCCATGCAACTTTCCACTGTTCCGTTTATCATGACACATTCATCATTGTCATATTGCATATCCCGGTACACCGCCGGAAGCATTCATATAGAGTCATATTTTGTTCTAAGTATTGAGTTGTAAGGAAAATAAAAGTGTGATGATCATCATTATTAGAGCATTGTCCCAAGTGAGGAAAGAATGATGGAAACTATGATTCCCCCATAAGTCGGGATGAGACTCCAGACGAAAAATAAAAAAATAAATAAAAGAGGCCAAAGAAGCCCAAATAAAAAGAGGCCATAAAAAAGGCCAAAAAATATATATAAAAAAATGAGAGAAAAACAGAGAAGGGACAATGTTACTATCTTTTTACCACACTTGTGCTTGAAAGTAGCACCATGATCTTCATAGTAGTGAGCCTCTCATGTTATCACTTTCATATACTAGTGGGAATTTTATATTATAGAACTTGGCTTGTATATTCCAATGATGGGCTTCCTCAAATTGCCCTAGGTCTTCATGAGCAAGCAAGTTGGATGCACACCCACTTAGTTTCTTTTTGAGCTTTCATATACTTATAGCTCTAGTGCATCTGTTGCATGGCAATCCCTACTCACTCACATTGATATCTATTGATGGGCATCTCCATAGCCTGTTGATACGCCTAGTTGATGTGAAACTATCTTCTCCTTTTTGTCTTCTCCACAACCACCATTCTATTCCACCTATAGTGTTATATCCATGGCTCACGCTCATGTATTGCGTGAAGATTGAAAAAGTTTTGAAAAAGTTAGAGTATGAAACAATTGCTTGGCTTGTCATCGGGGTTGTGCATGATTTAAATACTTTGTGTGGTGAAGATAGAGCATAGCCAGACTATATGATTTTGTAGGGATAACTTTCTTTGGCCATGTTATTTTGAGAACACATAGTTGCTTTGTTAGTATGCTTGAAGTATTATTATTTTTATGTCAATATAAACTTTTGTCTTGAATCTTTCGAATCTGAATATTCATATCACAATTAAGAAGATTTCCATTGAAATTATTCCAAGTAGCACTCCACATCAAAAATTCTCTTTTTATCATTTACCTACTCGAGGACGAGCAAGAATTAAGCTTGGGGATACCTGATACGTCTCCAACGTATCTATAATTTTTGATTGCTCCATGCTATATTATCTACTGTTTTGGACTATATTGGGCTTTATTTTCCACTTTTATATTATTTCTGGGACTAACCTATTAACCGGAGGCCCAGCCCAGAATTGCTGTTTTTTTTTGCCTATTTCAGTGTTTCGAAGAAACGGAATATCAAACGGAGTCCAAACGGAATGAAACCTTCGGGAACGTGATTTTCTCACCGAACGTGATCCAGGAGACTTGGACCCTACGCCAAGGCATCGGAGAGGCGGTCACGAGGGTGGGGGGCGCCCCCTAGGGTGTGCCCCTGCCTCGTGGGCCCCTCGATGCTCCACCGACGTACTTCTTCCTCCTATATATACATACGTACCCCCAAACGACCAGATACGGAGCCAAAAACCTAATTCCACCGCCACAACTTTCTGTATCCACGAGATCTCATCTTGGGGCCTGTTCCGGAGCTCCGCCGGAAGAGGGCTGTCATCACTGAGGGCTTCTACATCATCATAGCCTCTCCGATGAAGTGTGAGTAGTTTACCTCAGACCTTCGGGTCCATAGTTAGTAGCTAGATGGCTTCTTCTCTCTTTTTGGATCTCAATACAAAGTTCTCCCCTCTCTTGTGGAGATCTATTCGATGTAATCTTCTTTTTGCGGTGTGTTTGTTGAGACCGATGAATTGTGGTTTTATGATCAAGTCTATCTATGAATAATATTTGAATTTTCTCTGAATTCTTTTATGTATGATTGGTTATCTTTGCAAGTCTTTTTGAATTATCCGTTTAGTTTGGCCAACTAGATTGGTAGTTCTTGCCATGGGAGAAGTGCTTAGCTTTGGGTTCGATCTTGCGGTGTCCTTTCCCAGTGATAGAAGGGGCAGCAAGGCACGTATTGCATCGTTGCCATCGAGGATAACAAGATGGGGTTTATTTCATACTGCATGAATTTATCTCTCTACATCATGTCATCTTGCTTAAGGCGTTACTCTGGCTTTAACTTAATACTCTAGATGCATGCTGGATAGCGGTCGATGAGTGGAGTAATAGTAGTAGATGCAGAATCGTTTCGGTCTACTTGTCACGGACGTGATGCCTATATACATGATCATGCCTAGATATTCTCATAACTATGCTCAATTCTGTCAATTGCTCAACAGTAATTTGTTCACCCACCGTAGAATACTTATGCTCTTGAGAGAAGCCACTAGTGAAACCTATGGCCCCCGGGTCTATTCTCATCATATCAATCTCCATCACTCTAATCTTGCTTTGCTTTTTTACTTTGCCTTTACTTTTTACTTTGCATCTTTATACCAAAAATACCAAAAATATTATATCTATCAGATCTCACACTCGTAAGTGACCGTGAAGGGATTGACAACCCCTAATCGCGTTGGTTGCGAGTAGCTATCGTTTTGTGCAGGTACGAGGGACTTGAGCGTGGCCTCCTACTGGATTGAACCTTGGTTCTCAAAAACTGAGGGAAATACTTACGCTACTCTGCTGCATCATCCCTTCCTCTTCGGGGAAAACCAACGCAAGCTCAAGACGTAGAAGAGACCTTATGTGTGATCAGGTACTTAGAGGGAAGCCACAGAGCAACTACATCCAACAGACAAGATGGCAAGGACACCAAGTACAAGGATCAAGTAGAAGAGCTGCCACAAAACTACAACCACCGGACGACCGACAGCTACCGGACGTCCGGCACCTGGAACACCGGATAGCCCAAGGGACCAGCCAGCAGATGCTACAGTGGCAGGGCGACCGACAAGGACTGGACATCCGACACGCTCCAGCAACCGGACGACCGGCCTCCTCCGGACATCCGACACAACCATCACAGAACAAAAATGACAGAAGTGTGAAGTCCATTGGACGACCGACACACCGGGCGTCCGACCGCCTCTAGAAATCCGACGCCACCATCATAGTACCAAAGTGCCGGAAGTCCGGACTCTACCGGACGTCCGGACCCTCGCGAGCCACCGGACGATCGGTAAAGACCGGAAGTCCGACGCCTATCTGCACACAATGACTAGGACCGAGGCCCATGTACCCCTTCGCCCCCTTAGACTATATATACTCCAACTCTGCCCACGTTTTAGGGTTAGCATCGTGATAGCTCATTTTGGAGATAGAGATTTTCTCATCCACTTGTACCCCTACTCCTTTGGAGATCAAGGCCTCCTAGGAGAAGATCCCTCGAGTGGATTCAAGACCCCGTCTAGGGAAGATCCCTTCGTGGATTCAAGACCTCTTTCCTCATGGGTTGGGATGAACTAGCTACCGTGTATCCTTATTTGTTGGATTTGGACCTTTGTCACCTCTTTGTGTATGTGTATTTAGCATATGTGTGATCGGATCTCATTGATTTGAGTGTTTCCCCTCTCTTGTGCTTATCGTGTTCTCCGGGAATTCCCCTCCAATTCATGAAAGATCGGCCACTAGGGTTCCACCCTACATCATCTTTGTATCAAAGCCAATGTTGATTACGATTTTGGAGTCCCTACCCCCACTTTCTAGCCTAATTTTGTCCAATTTCAAAAATCCCCACAAAAATAGTCATACAAATTTTTTTGTGTGATTTATTGGTTTGATGAAGTTTTGTTGGATTTGATCCACGGATTTGATGTGTTTCAGGTGGATCTAGCTTTTCCCCACCCTTCCCGTCATTTCCATCAATAAAATTCGTCTAATTTTGACCTCAGTTTTTTTCCTTTTTCCCCGAAATCCACGAGTTCACCCCGCAGCCGAAATCGCACAGGCACTGGATGACCGACAGACACCGGACACCGACGAACACCGGTCGTTCGACCGTTACCGGACATCCAACGTTTCCTGATGAAACCAAATTTTTTCACTGAAAATTTTCAGCCACCACTCATTCTTTCACGCCACCACTCCCATAACCCATCATTGTGTTTTTCGCATAGCCAACTCCACACTTCCACATACCACCACCGTTTCCTGCTACCACCTCCAAAAATTGTGACACATTTGTTTTGAGAATTTAAGTTGCAGTTGTCGTTTCCTAACATGTTTCGGCTACTTAGGGATGGTTCGGCACCGACATCACCGCTGCTCATCTTCTCCACAGACTCGACATCGAGACTAGCCATTTGAGTATTGCCGGCAATGTTACTTATGCACATTAGTGATCATCGTTTCCATTGCATACATACCTCATCTTGGTATCATCTTATCATCACTAGTGTTATACTTCGTTCCCGCATACACAATTGCTATCTTGGTTTGAGCATTTTGCAAAAATGTCCAAAGAAAGAGATCAAAAGAGAAAGAGCCAAAAATCTTTCAAGCAAAAGAAAGATAAGCAAAGAAGCTTGTAAGCAAGAGTCATAACATCATACCATCGCATATAAAATTGTCATACTCGATCATCTTTGATCATCATGAGAAAAATCATCGGAACATCATACATAATAGCATGCTTGGGATAGAAGTCATTGCATTTTTTGCTTTGTAGGTTGTGCACAAGTCTCGTATCTCGCCTATTGAGAAATCGTGCTAGCATCTCTCTAGTGTTGTGCAATAAGAGCATTTTCCACGGATTCCACATTTTGAGCTCATTCCTTGGTTGCACGACCCCATTTTTATCTATCCGTGTGTGTGTTTCCGTGTGCCACATATCTCTATTGGTCTACTTGTTGCACTTGTGAATTTGTGAATCTTTTCCAACATTATTGGATCTTTCCAACAATTGCACAAATTTTGTGCCACTATCCTCACCAAGCTACTCCAAAATCTTTACTTGTATAGGTGTGAGAATCAACAAGATCTGGTATCGTTTGTGCTACTTCTATAATACTACATTGGGTGATCATTGATCCATCTTCAACATCGGATAAGGTACATTTGGTCTAGTTGTTCCCTTTCTTCCACTCACATATTTGCTTGAGATGATGGATAGACCAAGTACTTCTACCAACCCTTTGAAATCGACACAAGAGGTTGAGCTCGCTCTCAGAAGATATGAGTTAAGCCGAGTTTGCTTCGAGTGAACTAATGGGGTATGTAGGGGTATATATAGGCTGGACCAAATATCTAGCCATCACACACTTTTTAACACAACTCGGAGGCTCCGAAATGATCAAGCAATGGTAAAGGTGGAAGGTTTTAGAAAACTTGGTCAATCTAATTGAATAACATTTGGAGGCTCTGATAGTTTGGAAATTCTGAGCGGAGGGCTTCATAATTCAGAGAGGGCAATAGAAGGTTTGTTATATGCATTGGCGGTTCTGAATGGAGGACCTTGTAGCTCTGAAGTGCTAGGGGTTGGAAATGCTATATCTGTATGAACTGCTAAAAAATTCTGACTGGTAGAGCTTGGCAACCCCGATATGTGGAAGAGTAGGTTGATATAGTGGAGAAAATGAAGGCGGGCATTGTTGGGGTTTTATCTTTAAGCACAAGAAGAAATAAACAAGACACATCAACCTCATTCCCTTTTTGATAGTATTGGCATGCCTAAGGACTCAATATGGTCTTGGATCACTAAAGGGAAAAGGCTAGTTCCTTGGCTTGTTCAACACTTGTCTTCATGATAATTTGTGGGGGGTCAAGTTTCATCTTCCTTTTGCAACCCAAGGGATTTCCTGAGATGAGTTGTTTAAGGCATTAGTCCATTGAGATATATTGGCATTAGCTGCCAAAATCCCCCAATGGATTAGTTGCATTTTTAGCGCCTCTAATAATCTTAACTTATATAGGCATTTACAGTAGTGTAGCACCCCAACCTCTCAGCTAGATCGACAGTTGTTACTCATTGTGGGGTCTAGTTTGCTCGAACAAACTAGCATTGGTATTTCTAGCACACTTTATCCTCACTCATGCTCATCCAAGAAGAACTTTCCGGTCAGTCTCCCATTCCCAACTTGCTCCAAACCAACTGTGCTTAATCGAGATGTTCTTTAGAGTTGAGCTTTCGAATAATAAGATGCACCTTGTAGATATGAGTACTCCATTGTTCCATTTTTGTTGGGATCTCAAAACAATGGGTGAGTTTGGATGGTTTGAGTTGATCCATATCCATGCTCATATCCACGAACCCGCTATTTCCTACCCGCGAAAGTACCCATGTGTCATGGATTTTGCCCATACCCATACTCGTTGGATATCCAACTATCCATCAACAACCATAGAAGATGTGTCGTGGATGCTACCCATACCCATATACTCGTTGGTTATCCAATTATCCATGGATATCAGCAAGAATGATAAGAATAAAAAATCACATAACACAATCTACAATATAAACATTCAATTCTACAAGCATCACAAGCATGAATGGCACAACATAATACGGTGAAAACGAAATTACAAGTTTGCAACAACATATAAACGGTCTTGCATAGTCACAATTTCTTATTAGAACTCAACAATTAATGAGTGAAAATAAGATAACATTATGGCATGTCAATGCAACACATAAGATTTGTTGAGTTAAATGCTTTAGCTAGGAACAACCTCCCTGGTCTTTGGTGACCTTGACTCGGTGTTATCCTACAATTCAGATTTAGGAAGTATTGTATGACATGTGCCACTGTTACGTGAGTCCCGCTTGCTAGATAGGTATCCATGAAGCTGTTGGGGAATGTAGCATGCAATTTCAAAAAAAAACTACGCTCACGCAAGATCTATCTAGGAGATGCATAGCAACGAGAGGGGAAGAGTGTGTCTAGGTACCCTCGTAGACCGAAAGCGGAAGCGTTAGACAACGCGGTTGATGTAGTTGGACTTCTTATCTTTCTGACCGATCAAGTACCGAACGTACGACACCTCCGAGTTCTGCACACGTTCAGCTCGATGACGTCCCTCGAACTCTTGATCCAGCAAAGTGTCGAGGGAGAGTTCCGTCAGCACGACGGCGTGGTGACGGTGATGGTGAAGTGATCTGCGCAGGGCTTCGCCTAAGCACTACGAAGATATGACTGGAGGCATAAACTGCAGAGGGGAGCGCCGCACACGGCTAACAATTGCTGGTGTGTGTTCTAGCGGTGCCCCCCTGTCGGTGTCAAAACCGGCGAATCTCGGATAGGGGGTCCCGAACTATGCGTCTAAGGTTGATGGTAACAGGAGGGAGGGGACACGATGTTTTACCCAGGTTCGGGCCCTCTTGATGGAGGTAATACCCTACATCCTGCTTGATTGATATTGATGAGTATGAGGATTACAAGAGTTGATCTACCATGAGATCGTAATGGCTAAAACCCTAAAAGTCTAGCCTATATGATTGTGATTCCCCCTACGGACTAAACCCTTCGGTTTATATAGACACCGGAGGGGACTAGGGTTGTACAAAGTCGGTTACAGAGAAAGGAATCTTCATATCCGAACGCCAGGCTTGCCATACACGCCAAGGAGAGTCCCATCCGGACACGGGAGAGAGTCTTTTGTCTTCTATCTTCATAGCCCATTAGTCCGACCCATGTCACACAGGTCGGACGCCCGAGGACCCCTTAATCCAGGACTCCCTCAGTCCGGCGCCCCGATGCGGCTCACCTCCTGGCTAGAGAAGGGCCTGGACTGGTCTTCATCGGACGAGCTGACTGATGTCTACTACACAACCTTCTTCTTGTAGACGTTGTTGGGGCTCCAAGTGCAGAGGTTTGTAGGACAGTAGCAAATTTCCCTCAAGTGGATGACCTAAGGGTTATCAATCCGTGGGAGGCGTAGGTTGAAGATGGTCTCTCTCAAACAACCCTGCAACCAAATAACAAAGAGTCTCTTGTGTCCCCAACACACCCAATACAATGGTAAATTGTATAGGTGCAATAGTTCGGCGAAGAGATGGTGATACAAGTGCAATACGGATAGTAGATAATGGTTTTTGTAATCTGAAAATATAAAAACAGCAAGGTAGCAAGTGG